>NW_023605083.1:87526960-88753620 GCF_014898055.3 Talpa occidentalis
CTAGAGTATCAGAAAGCATAGCTCTCTTAGGGAGCAACATGGCGGCGAGGAGACGCTGCGAGTAAGATCTCCCATTAAAAAAAGTGAATAGGGAGGAAAAGCGGCAGGTCCCAGTGAGAACTGGGACACGGAAGATAAACGGGTGACGCCAGCGAACTGCCCGAAGAAGAAAGTGGCCATAAAAGAGGACTAGAAGGGAGGGAAGCACAGAACCCTGCTCCCCTCCCCCGCCCACAGAGGCGGCACTCTCCGACCGGCAGAGAGGAGGAAACAACAAACCAAAACGGCCCACAAGAACAAACGACGCAGCAAGCGGGACTGGGAGTGGAAAGAACTATTGCAGCCACCACACCCCGTGAACGGGAGCTGAGGCGAACCCTGCAGGATCCGCCGCAGCGGTGAGCGAACGGCTCCGGGCGCCATTAGAGAAGAACAAAGACCCGGGAGACGCGCACACAGCCCGGGCTGCCGGTAAGCTGGCGCGGAAACACGGCGCGCTCGGGAGCTTGAAAAGCAAGTCGCAGACCTGGATCGCGGCTGCCCAGGTCCCCGCGCCTGCGACCTAGGCTTGCGGGGAGACGACCTAGGCTTGCGGGGAGACGCGCGGAGGTCCTCACTGAGGTGAAGGTCCCTCCCTGAGTGAGCAGGAACCAGGCGCCCAGGCACGGGGCAGTGCAAAAGGCGCCATTCCCGCGCCACTGAACTGGGCTACAGCCCGCGTCCTGGAACTGAGGGCTTTGAACTGAGACCCGGGGCACGAAAATTCGGGGCGTGGTTTCTCCACGACGGTGGGGCACAAGGCAGACACAGCACCCCAAAGCTGTTGAGGTGTACCCTACCATTCCCGCTCTGTTCTCTGTCCCACGGGGTGGGGGGAGGCGAAAAACAGCCCCCCAAGGACAATAGGAGAGATCTCTGGCGCCACCTAGCGACCAGGAAAAAAAAAGTCACTAACACCCTATAAAACAGGACATTTCTTTAAGACTGCTTGAAAAGGGCAGAAGGTTTCTGGCGGACCCAGTGGCCAGCCGGGAAGTTATTCCACGCCAGGCCCCTTCCGACCAGCAGTCTGAGCCCACAGAGGGAGCAGGCACCCACGTCCGGGGCAGACCGGGGCGCAGAAGAGTGTGCCTGAAACCGGAGGCGCAGGGACTGCATCCCGCTTCGCCATTTGAGAACAGGGACATTTCTTCAGTAAAAACTGCCTAAAACCAGCAGAAAGCTCCCCAGAAGACAGAGATGGCTCCTGAAGAGCCAGAGGGAGCGGAGAAGTTCACCAAGATGTCAGTCAGTCCGAGCAACACAGTGTCCCAACGCATACGACAAATTAGAAAACAGACAGTAGGGAGTAGAAGAACCACACGCAACCTAACAACTCCTCAGGAAAGAAGCACACCACAAAAAGAAACCACTCCCCAGATTGCAACGACAGCAACTTGGAAGAACTTCTGAGCCTTCCAGAAAGAGAATTTAAAATTGCCATGATTAAAATAAAATTGCCATGATTAAAAAAGTGATAGATCAGAAGAAGGAAATTGAGTCCCTAAAGAGGGAAGTAAGAGAAATGCAGGAGATCAAAGAATTAATGGAGGAACTAAAGAACTCTGAGAAAAGCAATGAAAGCAGAATAGATGAAATGGAAGAACGAATAAGTAATCTTGAAGACACAGAAATAAAAAGAACCAAAACAGAAAAGGAAAGAGAAGTACGAAGGAAAAAGAATGAAGAAAGACTTCGGGAACTATCTGACTCCATGAGGAAAGGAAATATAAGAGTTATAGGAATTCCAGAAGGAGAGGAGAGAGATGTAGGAACAGAGAAAATATTCATGGATATAATTGAAGAGAACTTCCCAAATGAGAAGAAGGAGCTGAAAATTGATATACAAGAAGCAAGAAGAACACCAAACTTCCACGACGAAAGGAAAAACACAGCAAGACACATAATAGTAAAGCTCCCAAGAATCCAGGACAAGGAAAAATAATGAAGCTGACAAGAGGGAAGAAACAGATAACATTCAAAGGAAACCAATCAGGCTGACATCAGACTTCTCTGAAGAAACACTACGGGCAAGGAGAGAGTGGAGGGACATAGTCAACAGACTCCAAGAAAACAGATGCCAACCAAGAATACTCTATCCCGCAAAGCTCTCTTTCCTCCATGAAGAAAGAATATGGACCTTCCCAGACAAAGAGAAACTCCGGAATTTCATTGCGACTAAACCCCCACTCCAAAAAATACTACAAGGAATCCTAAAGCCAGAACCTCAGAGGGACGAATAACAACGAAAGAAGAGCAAAAAAAAAAAAAGTTATTAAAAGAATAAATAAATAAAATCAAAGGAAAGACAAACATAATGGCAAATACAGATGCTAACATATCAATATTAACTCTAAATGTAAATGGACTAAACTCTTCAATAAAAAGACACAGAGTTGCAGCCTGGATTAAGAAACAAAACCCAACCTTTTGCTGTCTCCAGGAAACACATTTAGCTACAAAAGATAAAAATAGGCTCAAAGTCAAAGGATGGAAAACAATCCTACAAGCAAATGGGCCAAAAAAGAAAGCAGGAACAGCTATACTTATATCAGATAAAACAGACTTCAAACTCAAAGAAATAAAAAGAGACCCCAATGGTCACTACATTATGATTAAGGGGACAATACTTCAAGAAGAAATAACACTCATTAACATATACTCACCAAACGAAAGAGCACCAAAATATATCAGACAACTGTTGTCCTCTCTGAAAACAGACATCAGAGAAAACACATATGTAGTGGGAGACTTCAACACACCACTATCAACAATGGATAGATCAACAAGACAAAAAATAAGTAAAGAAACTAAAGCTCTAAATAAGGACCTAGAGCATTTGGGCTTAACAGACATCTATAGAACACTAAACCCAAAAAAAACGGAGTACACATTTTTCTCAAGCGCACACGGATCATTCTCCAGGATCGATCACATACTGGGGCACAAGACAAACATCAACAGATACACCAAGATTGAAATCATACCAACCATCTTTTCTGACCATGAAGGCATCAAACTAGAAATAAATCACAAAAAGAAGGCAAGGAACTATCCTACCTCATGGAGATTAAAAGCCACACTACTGGAAGACCACTGGACTAACGAGGAGATCAAAGAAGAAATTAAAAAATTCTTTGAATTGAATGACAAGGAGGACACCAATATCCTAAATGTATGGGATGCAGCAAAAGCAGTAATAAGAGGAAAATATATAGCAATAGAAGCTCACATCAAAAAACAAGAAAGAACTCAAAGAAACAACCTAATCTCGAAGCTCAAAGATCTAGAAAAAGAACAACAAAAAAACCCCAGAACCAGTAGAAGAAAAGAAATAATAAAAACCAAAGCAGAAATAAATGAAATTGAAACTAAAAAAACAATCCAAAAGATCAATGAAACCAAGAGCTGGTTCTTTGAAAAAATAAATAAAATAGACAAACCCCTAGCCAGGCTCACAAAGGAAAAAAGGGAGAAAGCACAAATACACAGAATCATAAATGAAAGAGGAGAAATCACAACGGACACAGCAGAAATCAAAAGAATAATCAGTAACTACTATGAACAGTTATATGGAAACAAGTTCAACAATCTAGAGGAGATGGACAAATTCCTACAACTCTACAATCACCCAAAGCTAGATAAAGAAGAAATAGAACACCTAAACAGACCAATTACAAGCAGCGAAATTGAAATGGTAATTAAAAACCTCCCCAAAAACAAAAGCCCAGGACCTGATGGATTTACAAATGAATTCTACCAAACATTCAGAGACGAATTAGTGCCTATCCTTCACAAACTCTTCCAAAAAATTGAGAAGGAAGGGACAATACCAAACACGTTCTATGAAGCCAATATTACACTAATACCAAAACCGAATAAGGACAACACAAAAAAGGAAAACTATAGGCCAATCTCCCTAATGAACACTGATGCAAAAATCCTCAATAAAATTTTAGCTATCAGAATCCAACAATGTATCCATAAGATAATTCACCACGACCAAGTTGGATTCATTCCAGGGGCACAAGGATGGTTTAACATCCGAAAATCAATCAACGTTATCCAACACATCAACAAAAAGAAATATAAAAACCATATGATAATATCAATAGATGCTGAGAAAGCTTTCGACAAAGTGCAACACCCATTCATGATAAAAGCCCTTGAAATTCTTGGGATACAAGGAACATACCTCAACATCATAAAGGCCATCTATGACAAGCCAACAGCCAGTATCATTCTCAATGGTGAAAAGCTGAAAGCAATTCCATTAAGATCTGGAACAAGACAAGGATGTCCACTCTCACCACTGCTTTTCAATATAATACTGGAAGTCCTAGCCAGAGCAATAAGACAAGAGAAAGACATCCAAGGAATCCAAATAGGAAAAGAAGAAGTCAAACTATCACTATTTGCAGATGATATGATAATATACATAGAGAACCCCAAAATCTCCACAGAAAAACTAATTCAACTCATCAATCAATTCAGTAAAGTGGCAGGATACAAAATCAACACGCAAAAGTCAGTAGCCTTCCTATACACAAACAATAAATCTGAAGAAGAAGAAATCAAAAAAACCACCCCTTTTATTATCGAAACAAAAAAAATCAAATATTTGGGAATAAATCTAACAAAAGAGGTAAAGGACCTATACAAAGAAAACTATAAAACACTGTTAAAAGAAATAGAAGAAGACACAAAGAAATGGAAAGACATCCCCTGCTCATGGATTGGAAGAATAAACATTATTAAAATGGCCATCCTACCAAAAGCAATATACAGATTCAATGCTATTCCAATCAAAATCTCAATGGCATTCTTCAAAGAAATAGAACAATTATTGATGAAATTCATATGGAATCACCAAAAACCCCGAATAGCCAAAGCTCTACTGAAAAAAAAAGAAGGAAATGGAGGCATCACACTCCCAGACTTCAAACTATACTACAAAGCCATAATCATCAAAACTGCATGGTATTGGAACAAGAACAGACATACAGACCAATGGAATCGAATAGAAAATCCAGAAATAAACCCACAGATTTATGGTCAACTAATCTTTGACAAAGGAGCAAAGACTATGCATTGGAGCAAAGAAAGTTTGTTCAATAGATGGTGCTGGGAAAACTGGGTCGCTACATGCAAAAGAATGAAGCTTGACCACTACCTCACACCATACACAAAAATCAACTCAAAATGGATTAAAGAACTAGACATAAGACCTGAAACCATAAAATACATAGAAGGAAATATAGGCGAAACACTACGGGATTTGCACATCAAAGACATCTTTACAGACACATCACCCAAAGCAGTGATAGTGAAGAGAAAGATAAACAGCTGGGACTACATCAAATTAAAGAGCTTCTGCACAGCAAAAGAGACAATAACAAAAACAAAGAGAAACCCCACCAACTGGGAGAACATTTTTGCACCCAACACTAATGATAAAGGACTGATCACAAAAATCTGCAAAGAGCTGATGAGACTCAGCAACAACAAAGAAAATAATCCAGTCAAAAAATGGGCAGAAGAGCTAAAAAGAAACTTCTCTGAAGAGGAAATGCAAATGGCCAACAGACATATGAAAAAATGTTCAACATCACTTGTAATCAGGGAAATGCAAATCAAAACTACCATGAGATACCATCTCACACCAGTGAGAATGGCACATATTAAAAAAACTAGCAACAACAAATGTTGGCGAGGATGTGGAGAAAAAGGAACTCTTGTGCACTGTTGGTGGGAGTGCAAACTGGTCCAACCACTATGGAGAGCTGTGTGGAGATTTCTGGACCTACTAAACATAGAGCTTCCATATGATCCAGCAATTCCACTCCTAGGTATTTACCCAAAGGACACAGAAACATCAATTCCAAAGAGCACCTGCACTCCTATGTTTATAGCAGCACTGTTTACAATAGCTAAGCTTTGGAAACAACCCAAATGCCCAAAAATAGATGACTGGATCAAGAAGATGTGGTACATATATACCATGGAATATTACTCAGCATTCAAAAAAGATAAACACATGCAATTTGCAGCAACATGGATGGCACTGGAAGGGATCATGCTCAGCGAAATAAGCCAAAAAGAAAAAGAAAAATACTGGATGGTCTCACTCATAGCAGGAATCTAGAAAACTTAAATAAGGGACCAGGAAAATGAATATAAGAAAGTGAAAATCAAAATCAACAAAAAACTGTGAACCAGAGACACTTTTTGGGGGTGGGGGGTGGGAGGGGAAGGATTGGGGTCAGAATGGGGCGTTTGCAATTGTATGGGGGAATATAAAAATAAAATTTAATATTTAAAAAAAAAAAAAAAAAAAAAAAAAAGAAAGCATAGCTCTCTTAAAGGCAGCATGCAGTGAAAATGAAAATATAGAAAATGGTGGGGGGCAGTATGGCAAGAGAGAGGATATAAATAAAAGTAGCAAAATCTAGAAAATAAGACTCAAAGAAGACAGAAAAACAAATTATGTATATTTCAATAAGTAATAGTGATTGATTTTGCAGAAACACGTTATATGAATAAATTCAGTATGAAGAACCCATGAAGTTCCAAAAAAAGAAATGAGAAAAAAATTATCAATATATTTCTATCAGAATGTAAGACCACAGAAAATTTTTAAAGTTTTTAAAGCTGAGCTTTAATGAAGTATTAATTTTCCTTCTCTAGAATTAACTATGACATAAACTTTGTTTTGCCATTCTAATGTAATCTTTTATAATTTGGGTCAAAATTGTGCACCCACAAAATATTTAACATTGTTTTGTATATTTCAATTTTACTTCAGGTATCATCCAATATGTATTATGAAACTTGCTTTTTTTCTTGAAATGATTTAAGCAGGAAGGTGATAGAATTTATATAGACTTTAAGAAAAGTGAATTATTATGGAGACAATAGGTAGGAAAGAGATAAGAGACGCAGAGTATGATCCACACAGCAAGGATAATAGATCATAATATTGTGTGAATGCAAAAGGTAAGAAACATAATGGGGTATATAGCAGTTCTAACACTTTATGTATTTACTGAGTTTGATTTTTTCTTTTACAGTGTTATCCTGGAAGAAGAACAGGAAATTAATGCCCACTGATATGCTGGTGTGTTGGGTATGCTCTCAGCTCTGATCACATGGCAACAGTAGCTGCACTTCAAGGACCACTGCTGGACACTCCCTCTGGGGAGGGCAGCTGCTGGTGACCCAGGAGCCACATTCATCCAGGATCTAAGGTATAGCAGCAAGCTTCTTCAGAGTCTGACATTTTCTGGAGCCCACAGTCCCCGGTGCCCCTTAGTCCTCACGGTCCTCTGATTATAGCCCAGATACCATTGTGTCCCACTATCTTCCCTTTCTCCCCCCTCCCTAACCCCCATGCTTATAGTGACCTTCATAAAGCCTGTGAGAAAAAATGCAATTTGGACAGGGAATGCCTTTGGATTCATACATTTTCTACTGTCTCCTCCTCATAAGAAATACTAATTTCTGCAGCAATCTTTGGTGGCTTAAAGAATGTCGTTTCAGATATCGGTGATCAAGGGGATACTTTTTGGATGGAGGCGGTGACCATCTAGTTCAGCCTAAGACAAGATTCTTAGAGAAAATGCCATTACTGCAGGACCACATCCTCTTCATTCCCAGAAACTGCTCCTGAGGGAATTTATAGGGCATGGGGCAATTACTGAGTTTCAGTCTCCCATAGGACTGCTGAGCGACTTATACTGAAGTTACTTGGGAAATAAATGAACAGCACAAGTTCCCTTATAGCACAGAGCTGAGAACACCTGAGGCATTTCTGATGTTAATGACAAGGAACCACCTTCTCTGCAGTTCTGCTGCTTTTGGGCTACAGAAAACTTGCTGGAACAGAGGCAGGCAGCCTGTACGTGAGGCTGTTATTATGCTCAGTGCTCATGGTGGGACAGCCTCTGAGCCCTCAGCAGAATTTTCATGTTAATTTCATGATGTAGAGGATGGAATAAGAAGCAGTAGGTCTTTGGTGGTCGTGACTGAGCCTGATAGAAGTAAGAAGGTAAGCTCCTCAGCTGGGATGAGGCACAAGCTCCAGAGCAGACTCTTTGGGCACCACAAACACAGACCAAGCATGCCCTAATGCAGTCAAGATGTGACGAAAAATAAGGGGCACAGAAAAGAGGTGTTGGAGGAGACAGGAGATGGACATAGGAAGGCTTCATAATCGAGGAGAACAGAAAGGACTAGAGCCAGCCCACGGGACTGGGAAGGGGAGAGGAAAGGGACTGGACTGGTGAGAAAGTGTTTCTTTTCACACACAAAAAAGCCCCAGGGTGAATATTTGGGAATGGCTGTGGATTTCGTATTCTGTCCCCGATGGTGGAGCTTAAAAATCTCGGCACAGTAAAATAGGGAGTCTGTGTTTGAACTGAGAGCTACTATGCTATGGGACTGATCCTTGGCATTAAGTAGTCTCAATTTGGGTGGAAATGGAAACTGTCCGACTGGTCTTTTATTCTGCAACAAGTATGCCTACAATCTGTTTCTATAAAACAAGGTGATTTCACCACTTTTTTTTAAAGATTTTTTTACTTATACAAGAACTGGGGTACAGGCCAGATGTGCGGGAGATGAGAGGATTCACCAGAGACAGAGTGAGGAACAGAACAGGCAGATTGACTGAAATACACTGCAGAGGGGAGCAGCAGGCAAGACAGGAGAGGTCTGCCGTGCCATGTGGGTATCTCGCCGGCTGGCCAGGATAGAACCCGTGCTGCACTGGCTGCAGACAGCTTCACAGCGCTGTGCTCAACCACCTGCGCCACCAGGGAGGCCCGATTTCACCACTTTTAGACTTAAAAGGTTCAGGACAATTTGTAGGATCAGTGGAAAATATCCCTCCTCTACACATCCACAAATTCATGAGCTTTCCTTTTGTTTCTCTCATATTTATGGGTCTCTGTATTCTGAAGGTAAAATAGAGTAGCTCAATTATGTATTTTCCAGTGTTCATGCCCTTCATCACTTAGACACCATATGTTTATTGAACAAACCTTTGTGTCAAGCACTTTCTTTCAGGTGGGGAAACTGGACGTCATGAAGTGAGTATTCTCCATCATAGTGGTGTGTAAAACTGGGTGTTACCATTAACATTAGATCACTTGAAATAATGCTAAAAGATTGCAAAGTCCTCTTAGGAATATTCATGGTGAGATATTTTCAGTAGATCTACCTGTTCTGCTCCCCACTGTGTCTCTGGTGAATCCTCTCACCCCCACATCCCTCTGGCCTATACCCCAGTTCTTCTATTCATAAATATTACAAATAAATCTTTAAAATGTTGAGATTCAGTAATTTAATTGCAATTGTACCTTATATTTCAGTTTGGGGAAGAGTCAGTTTTTTTGTGATAATAAATTCTCAGCTAAGTACACAGTATGGAATTTTTCATATCTAGATTGAGTTTTGTCATTAAGTATAATTTTCTTTACATAGGTCTTGTGTTTTGGTTGTTGTACTTACTCGTCAGTGTTTTGTAGCTTTTGTTGTTACTGCTGAGATTTTCTTACCCCTGGGTCTATCTCGATTTTGTTAGAATGGAGAAAATATGTTATATATGAATTTCTCCTGTCCAACCTTCTTTTATATGAATAAATTCTCTGTATCCTCAGAAGCTTACACTGTCTCTGGCACTATTTATCACTCGGTATTCGTTGAATGAATTAATGTCATACAATTAGACCAGAAATTACTTCTCTCCTTGCCTTATGGCAGTTTCTCTTTGAAAAGAGAAAATGTAGATCATCCAGAAGAACAGAGGCAGAGCCAACTTGATATATGTCAAGGTTTTAAATTTTGAGAGAATTGGACTTAAGCCTTGGTTCTACACCTTAAAACTGTGAACTTGACATGTTATAGTTTTACTTAATTTGCTTGAATGTGAATATCCACATCTGTAGAGGAAGCTTATTGTTGCTACTTAATCTGTAATCTGAAGTTTAAGTAATAACAACTGAACTTTGGATATTGTTCTGCAGAGTAAGTCTTCAGTGTATGCTGATTTATTTAAAATGGATTGACCAAAGTTTATTTTTGAAATAAAAATATTCCAGGTTATTATAATTCATGGATTATTTATATTTCAATAATTATGTGCATAATTCAGAGATTTTCAAATGGAGTACTCTTTTTTCAATTTCAGTACAATTTGCATCAGACTCATGTATTATGCTGTGTCCATTTGGGTTTTTTAAAATCTTGGATTAAATCTCAGTTCTCCACTCTGAAGTATCATTTCTTTTTTTTTTTAAATCTTTTTTTTTTTATAGAGGCATGTTTTTTATTTATTTATTTGTTTGTTTGTTTTGTTTTGTTTATACATGCACTGGGTACAGTCAGAAGCGCGGGAGGGTGAGAGAATTCACCAGAGCCAGAGCGGGGAGCAGAGCAGGCAGAAGGACCGAAGTACACTGCTGAGGGGAGCAGCGGGCGGCAGGAGAGGTCTGCGCACCATGTGGGACCCTCCTCCGGTGGCCGGGGAGCAGCCGGGGATCGAACCGGCACCGCGGAGGCTGCAGGCAGCTTCGCAACCCAGCGCTCAACCGCTGCACCACCGGGGAGGCCCTGAAGTATCATTTCTTTTCTCACTATTTTTATCTCTTTGAATTTCATCTGAATTTTTTTTTTAGGAAATAGTAAATTGCTCTAGAAAATGGCTGGTCATTTTTGTAGTCTCCATGTTAATATTATCACACCCTATGCAAATTTTATAAATTAACATTTTTATGCTGAAATATTTTAAAGTAAACTCTAAACCTCTTATGCTAAATATTAAGCATTCATCTCTAAAAATCTTTTTCCACATACTAAGTAGTCTTGTGATTTCATATTTTATTTGATAAAATTGTTGCATTTCATAAATTCAAGATGTAGAACATATAACTTTGATACACTTACATATCATGAAATGATTGCCATTGAAGCAATATTTTATTTCATCATTACAGGCCAATATTATTGTCTATATGTATTATACTGTACCTTAGATCTCTGTGACTTATTTAATACTTATTATATGTTGTACTTTTAAATGCCATTAGTTTATCCCTCCTCTACCCACTGGTTATCAACCAATTTCCAAGTTTGACTTTGTTGGATTTCACATATAAACTATATTATATGGTAGTTGTCTTTTTCTGCCTTATTATCATGTGTTCAAGGTTCATCTATGTTGTTACAAATGGCAGGATAGCCTCCTTTCTCATGGGTGAATAAAATTCATTGTGTTTATATGCCATGTCTTTTTATACTTTCATGGGCACTGGAGGTATTTCCATATCTTGGCTATTGTGAACATTGTTGTGATAAAAATAGAAAATCCTATTTTCATTTCCTCTGGGTATACACCCAGAAGTGGAATTGCTAGATTATTTGATAGATCTATTTTCAATTTCTTGAGGAACTTCCATATTGTTTTTCATAGTGATACCGTAGTTGGACTAATTTACATTCCCACAAATAGTTTTTGGGGGTTCCTTTTTCACCATATTCTTGCCAGCACCTATTTTCTGTCTTCTTGATGACAGCTATTTTAACAGGTTTGAAGTGGTATCTTATTGTGGTGTTGGTTTGTATTTCCCTGGTGATTACTATGTTGAAATCTTTTAATGTGCCTGTTGGCCACTTTGATGACTATTATGAAAAAATTGTTTTTCCTGTTTATTTTTATTGAGTTGTTTGGTTTTTGATTATCAGTTGTTAGTTCTGTATATATTTTGCATATTAATCCCTCATCTAATAAGTGGCTTACAAATTTTTCTCCCATTCTGTGGAGTGATATTTTTCCATTATCTCTTTTGCTTTGCAGAAGCTTTTTGTGTTTGATGTAGCCCCATTTGTTGAATTTATTGTTTTTGCTTCTGTTATCATGTCCAAAAAACTATTGCCATGACCACTCCCTTTCAATGAGGTTCTTTTATGTTTCTTCTAAGCATTTTATGGTATCATGTTTTATGCTTAGTCTTTCTCCATTTCAAGTTAATGTCTGTGCATATTGTGAAATAGAGATACAGTTTTTTTGTTCAACATGTTTGTATCCAGTCACTCCAGTAACACTTGTTGATTTCCTTTTTGGGTATTCTTGACTCCCTTGTTGAATATTAGCTGACCACATGTGGTAGGACTTAATTCTTGGCTTTCTGTTCTGTTCCCTTGGTCTGTGTCTTCTACTTTTGTGCTAAAACCATACTATTTTTATTACTATGTTTTTGTAGTATATTTTGAAACCAGGAAACATCATACTATTGACTTTGTTCTTTTTTGTCAGGACTACTTTGGCTACTTGATATCTTTTGTGTTTCCACATAAATTTTAGGACCGTTTCTTCTATTTATGTTATGAATGCTTTCAATGTTGATGTAGAGTGCTTTGAATTTGTTTGAATTTCGGTGGTATGGAAATTTTAACAGTGGCATTCTTCTCATCCATGAACAAAGTATTGTAGTTTTTATTTTACAGATGTTTTACTTCCTTGTTTGTTTATTCTTTATTATGTAATTGTTTGCTGTGGTACTGTGAATGCAGTAGCTTTCTTTATGTCTTTTCCTGATGCTTCATCATTAGTGTAAAAGAATGACACTATAGGTTGGTTGCGTAACCTACTACTTCTTTGAAATCATCAATCAATTCCTACAGATTTTGTTTTGTTTCTGATCTTAGTGGAAATACTTTCAGTTTTTTACAATTATGATGTTGGCTCTTGGTTTGTCATATATGACTTTTATAGAGTTTAGATGTTCCATTTATCCCCATTTCATTGAGAATTTTTATTATAAATGGATATTGAATCTTATTGAATACTTTTTTGGCATCGATTGAAATGATCTTGTGATTTTTATCTTCCTTTTTGTTGATCTGGTAAATGACATTGATATATATGTGTGTGTGTGTATGTATGTATGCGTGTGTGTATGTGGTATGTATGCGTGTGTGTGTGTATTATTATATATATATAAATTCTTTCATCCCTGGAATGAAACCTATTTTATTGTGATGGATATTTCTTTTATTCTTTTAATACACAGTCATTACACAAAAATCAGCTGCATATCAATATGCAAACAATGTATCAGAAGATAGGGAAAAAGGGGAAACTATCCTATTTACAATCGCACAAAAAAATCATATACCTGGGAGTAAACTTAAGGAAGGAGGTTAAGGACCTCCATTTTACAGATTGCAAAATGGCCACATTACCTATAACAATTTACAGATTCAACATACTACCTATCAAAACCTCTGTGATTTCTTTCAAGGAAATTAAACAACCAATTATGAAATATGTATGGAACCACAAAAGACCCTGAATTATTAGGAAAAACAATGTTTTGTCTTCTATTATTTTTTCCTTATCATGAGAAAACTTCTTTCAAAATTTCTTATAAGGCAGGTCTGGTGGTGGTATACTTCATTTGCTTTTGTTTATCTATGAAAGCCTTTATATCTCCATCATGTTTGAATAATAATTTGCAGAGTAGACTATTTGTGGCTGGCAGCTTTAATTTTTTTAAAATCATGCATGTGTCAGTCCACTCTCTTCTAGGCTTTATGGTTTCTGCTGAGAAGTTTGACAAAAGCTTTACAAAGTGCCTTTGCATGTTTCATATCATTGCTTTCTACAAGTCTTCAGTATTTTTCTTTATTGTTAACTTTTGATAATTTAATGATGGATTTCTTGGTTTATGTTGTTTTACCTTTAGAAATTTCCATGTCTGTTAATTTCTTGGACATCCATGATTAGTTCTTTATGCTGGGGAATTTCTAAGCTATTATTTCTTTGAATAGGATCTTTGCTTCTTTCTCTATTTTCATCTTTTGGGATAACCTTTATCTTTGTTTCCCTTTCTAATGGAGTCTGATATTTGGAAGTTTTTTCTTTCCTTTTTTTTTTTTTAAGATTTATTTATTTATTCATATAAGCACTGGGTACAGTCAGAAGCGCAGGAGGGTGAGAGAATTCACCAGAGCCAAAGTGGAGAGCAGAAAAGGCAGAGTGACAAAGTACACTGCTGAGGGGAGCAGCGGGCAGCAGGAGAGGTTTGTGCGCCATGTGGGACCCTTGCCCGGCGGCCAGGGATTGAACCAGTGCTGCTGAGGCTGTGTGCAGCTTCGCAGCCCAGTGCTCAACTGCTGCGCCACCAGGGGAGGCCCTCGAAGTTTTTTCTTAACTCTTATTTCTTCTGTTCTACTTGAGTCATTTGTATATTTTCTATCTTATAGCTTACTAATTCTTTCTTCAGCAAGAGTAAGCCTACTTAATATACTTTCCATGGTTGTCTTAAGGGCTTTCATTGTATCCCTAATATCTGACATTTCTCTGGGACTTATTTTGTAATCTCAATTTCTTGATGAAGAACTTCTACTCCTCTGTTCTGACATCCTTATCCTGCTTTTATGTAGTTAACTGCAAATTTCAAATGTACTGAATTTCTTCATGATAGCTCTTCTAAATTTTATTTACTTTTCCAATTCGGCATCATTAATTTTGGTCTTTGGAACATAATCCTTTTTCCCAGCATCTTCCATTCTATATTCCCTAGGTCGAGCTTTTCTTAGCGATGTCTTACACTTTTCCCTCAGTAGGTGGAGCTGTGACCTTAGTTTTTTTGTTTTATTAGTATTATTATTATTTTTTAAGATAGTTTGAAGGGGCCATTATGGTATAGTGAGAGTCCAAAATGAGAGACTCAAATCACTGTCTTGGGGTAAGGGAGAGCAAGCACAGGCTGAGAAACCTTGCTGCTTTGCCTGTCTGCTGCTTCTCTTTGCAACCAGACTTTATCTCTCTAATAGATCCTTTATTTCGTACTCCAGCCTGTTCCTGGAGTCTTCTTTCCAGCTTCTGCCTTAGTATAATGGGTCTCTGTGGGTTTTGCTCCAGCTTCACTGTCCTTTCAATTCCAGAGTGGTTTGGGAATAATTCTCAGCTGCCCAGGCATGCTATTATCAGTTAGAGTCTTAGGGACTGAACACTCAGTCTTGGGACTCAGTCAGGAAGCAGCATGTTACTTCATGTTCACTGTGGATGTCACCTATGCCAGCCCCAGTGCAACAGAGCATGCATATGCTCTCCTCTAGTTTGTTCCTCTGCCAGGATTGGCCATCCCATGGCCATAGTTCCTCTTCCCTCTCTCTTCATCAATATCTTAGCAAGCAACCAAGCCCATGTCAGGGGAAAAAATGTGTAAGTCAATCCAGTGACAGGCAATGAACTGGTAAGATTTACATATGGGCAATAATTAATTTCTGGTTGTTCTTGCCTGAAGTCAAGTACTCCCCCATGTTGTGGCTCCCCCTAGTCAAAATTGCCATTTTGACACTGTTAATTCTTCCAGTCGATAAAACAGAATATCTTTTCATCTATTTTGTCTTCTATGTTTTTAACAAAGTCTTACAGTTTTCAGGTCCTTCACCTCCTTGGTTAATTTATTCATAAGTTTTTGGGGTTTTTTTCCGATGAAATAGTAAATGGGATTGTTTTCTTAAATTTATGCTTCTGCTAAATCACTGTTTACATATAGAATTAGAACATATTTTTATATTTCGCACTCTACCACTTTGCTGTATTTATAATTTCTAATAGTTTTTAATTGAGTCTTTAGGATGTTCTTAGTATATTATCAGGACATCTGTAAATAATAACTATTTCTTTTTAAAATTATTTTAATTTTATTTTTTACATCATTGTTCATTTTTAAACAATATTTGCTGCCCCCCCCACCCCTTCAGGTGTAGTCCCCATAGAGTTTCCTTCACCAGTGCACCCATGCACCATCACCTCAGTCCCCTGTGCTCCTCCCTCCCTCCCTCTGATCCCTCTCCTGCCTCCTCCTCTGCAGGATGACTCTGATTTATAATTGTCTGTTTTTGCTTTGTTGTGTTTTGTACTGTTATTTTTTTTTTACACTGATGTCTTATTTGGTTCCCCTATATTCCTGCTATAAGTGAAACCATCCAATATTTTTCTTTTTCCTTCTGGCTTATTTCACTGAGCATAACTCCTTCCAGTTCCATCCACATTGCTGCAAATGGGATGAGTTTATCTTTTTTGATTGATGAATAATATTCCATTGTGTATATATACCACATCTTCTTGATCCAGTCATCTATTTTTGGGCATTTGGGTTGTTTCCAGGTTTTACCTATTGTAAATAGTGCTGTAATAAACATAGGGGTACAGGTGGTCTTTTGCTTTTTGTTTCTTTTTTAAAATTTTATAAATTTTTATTTTTTTATTATTTTTAAACAATATTTGCTTCCCCCCACCACCTCAGATTGAGTCCCCATGGAATTCCTTTCCCCAGTGCACCCATGCACCATCACCACAGTCCCCTGTGCTCCTCTCTCCCTCTGATCCCTCTCCCTCCTCCTCCCCTACAGTGTGTCTCTGGTTTATAATTGTCTGTTTTTGCTTTGTTGTGTTTTGTACTTTTTTTTTTTACACTGATGTCTTATTGGGTTCCCCTATACTCCTGTTATAAGTGAAACCATCCACTATTTTTCTTTTTCCTTTTGGCTTATTTCACTGAGCATAATTCCTTCTAGCTCCATCCATGTTGCTGTGAATGTCATGAGTTTATCTTTTTGATTGCTGAATAATATTCCATTGTGTATATATACCACATCTTCTTAATCCAGTCATCTAATTTTGGGCATTTGCGTTGTTTCCAGGTTTTACGTATTGTAAATAGTGCTACAATAAACATAGGTGTACAGGTGCTCTTTTGAATCAATGTTTTTGTGTCCTTTGGGTGGATCCCTAGTAGTGGAATTGCCGGGTCATATGGTAGCTCCATTTTTAGTCGACTGAGGAACCTTCAGACAGCTTTCCATAGTGGTTGGACCAGTTTGCACTCCCACCAGCAATGTAGGAGAGTTCCTTTTTCACCACATCCTCGCCAACATTTCTTGTTGCTAGTTTTTTTGATATGTGCCATTCTTACTGGTGTAAGGTGGTATCTCAGTGTGGTTGTGATTATAAGGGATGTTGAACATTTTTTCATATGCCGTTGACCATTTGCATTTCCTCTTTGGAGAAATGTCTTTTAAGTTCTTCTGCCCATTTCTTGACTGGATTGTTTATTTTGTTTTTGTGGAGTCATGTGAGTTCTTTGTATATCTTTGTGACCAGTCCCTTATCAGTTAACTAGAGTGCAAATAATTTTTCCCAATCAGTGGTCTAGTTTCATTTTTTTGCATGTGGTGGTCCAGTTTTCCTAGCACCATTTATTGAACAAACTGTCCATGTTCCATTGCATATTCTTTGCTCCTTTGTCAAAGATCAGTTGTCCATATATAAATGTGGTTTTATTTCTGGGCTCTCTATTTGGTTCCATTGGTCTGTGTGTCTGTTTTTGTTCCAATACCAAACTGTTTTTAATTATTATGGCTTTGTAGTGTAGCTTGAGGTTTGGAAGTGTGATACCTCCTTTCTCCTTTGTTTTCATCAGTGAGGCTTTGGCTATTCATGGTTTTTTGTGGTGCCATATGAATTTCATCAGTATTTGTTCTATTTCTTTGAGGAATGTCATTGAGATTTTTATTGGAATAGCATTGACTCTGTATATTGCTTTTGGTAGGATGGCCATTTTAATAATGTTAATTCTTCCAATCCATGATCAGGGGATGTCATTCCATTTCTTTGAGTCTTCTTCTATTTCTTTTAACAGTGTTTTATAATTTTTTGTATTGGTATTTCACTTCTTTTGTTAGGTTTATTCCCAAGTATTTGATTTTTTTTGTTTCAATTATAAAAGGGATGGTTTTCTTGATTTCTTCTTTTTCAGACTGATTGTGTATAGGAAGGTTACTGATTTTTGTGGGTTGATTTTGTATCCTGCTACTTTACTCAACTGGTTGATTATTTCGAGTAGTTTTTCTGTGGTAGTTTAAGGTTTCTGTACGTATATTATCATATCGTCTGCAAATAGTGATAGTTTACTTCTTTCCCTATTTGGATTCCTTGTATGTCTTTCTCTTAACTTATTTCCCTGGCTAGGACCTCCGGTATTATATTGAAGAGCAGTGGTGAGAGAGGACATCCTTATCTTCTTCCTGATCTTAAAGGAAAGGCCTTCAGCTTCTCACCATTGAAAATAATATTGGGGGCCTCCCTGGTGGCACAGTAGGTTGAGCGCTGCACTGTGAAGCTGTCCGCAGCCTCTGCAGCGCGGATTTGATTCCTGGCGGGCTGACGAGAATCCCACATGGTGAAGCAGACATCTCCTGTCTCACCTGCTGCTCCCCTCAACAGTGTATTTCAGTCAGTCTGCCTGTTTTGTTCCCTGTTCTGTCTCTGGTGAATCTTCTCACCCTCCCGCGCATCTGGCCTGTACCCCAGTTCTTGTATAAAAGTAAATAAATCTTTAAAAAAAAAAGAAAAGAATATTGGCAGTGGGTTTGTCATATATGGCTTTTATCATGTTAAGGTATGTTCCTTCTATCCTGATAATTTCAAGGGCCTTCATCATAAGTGGATGTTGGACTTCATCAAATGCTTTCTCAGCATCTATTGATATGATCATATGGTTTTTATTTTTCTTTTTGTTGATGTGTTGGATTACACTGATCGATTTTCATAAGTTGAACCATCCTTGTGCCCCTGGGATGAATCCCATTTGATCATGGTGTGTTATCCCTTTGATGCATTGTTGGATTCTGTTGGCAAGGATTTTGTTGAGGATTTTTGCATCAGTGTTCATTAAGGAGATTGGTCTGTAATTTTCTTTTTTTTTTTTATGCTATCTTTGTTTGGTTTTGGTATTAGTATTATGTTGGTGTCATAGAACGTATTTGATAGTATTCCTTCTTTTTCAATTTTTTTGAAAGAGTTTGTGTAGGAGAGGCACTACTACACTGCCGAATGTTTGGTAGAATTCATTTGTAAAGCCATCTGGACCTGGGCTTTTGTTTTTCGGGAGCGCTTTGATTACTGCCTCAATTTTGCTGCTTGTAATTGGTCTGTTTAGTTGTTCTGTTTCTTCTTTGTCCAGCTTTGGATGATTATATTGTTCGAGGAATTTGCCCATCTCTCCTAGGTTGTTGAATTTGTTTGCATGTAAGTGTTCACAGTAATCTCTGATTATTCTTTTGATTTATACTGAATCTGTTGTGATTTCTCCTCTTTCATTTATAATCCTATTTATATGTGTTTTCTCACATTTTTTCTTTGTAAGCCTGGCTAGAGGTTTGTCTATTTTGTTTATTTTTTCAAAGAACAAACTTTTGGTTTCATTGATCGTTTGGGATTTTTTTTTTTAATTTCTATTTCGTTTATTTCTGCTTTGATTTTTATTATTTCCTTTCTTCTACTGGCTTTAGGGTTCTTTTGTTGTCCTTTTTCTAGTTCTTTGAGATGTGAGATTAGGTTGTTTCTTTGAGTTCTTTCCTGTTTCTTGATGTGAGCCTGTATTGCTATATATTTTCCTCTTCTGTCTGCTTTTGCTGCATCCCATACATTCCAGAATGTGGTGTCCTCTTTGTCATTCAACTCAAAGTATTTTTTAATTTCTTCTTTGATCTCCTCATTAGTCCAGTGGTCTTCCAGTAGTGTGGATTTCAATCTCCATGAAGTGGGAGGGTTCCTTGTTTTCTTTTCATGATTTATTTCTAGTTTGATGCCTTTATGATTGGAGAAGATAGTTGGAATGATTTTGATCTTCATGTATCATTGATGTTTGTCTTGTGGCCCAGTATGTGATCGATTCTGGAGAATGATCTGTGCGCACTTGAGAAAAATGTGTACTTGTATTTTTTTTGGGTGCAGTGTCCTATAGATGTCCATTAAGTCCATGAGTTCTATATCTTTATTTAGGGCTCTAGTGTCTATTTTTTGTCTTGTTCATCTGTCCATTGGTGAGAGTGGGTGTTGAAGTCTCCCACTTTATATGTATTTTCTTTAATGTCTGTTTTCAGAGCTGATAATAATTGTCTAATATATTTTGGTGCTCCTTCATTTGGTGAGCATATGTTGATGAGTGTTATTTCTTCCTGGTGTATTGTCCCCTTGATCATAATGTAGTGTCTGTCTTTGTCTCTTTTTACTTTTTTTAATTTGAAGTCTATTTCATCTGATACAAGTATAGCTGTTCCTGCCTTCTTTTTTGGTCCATTTGCTTGTAGGATTGTTTTCCCACATTTTACTTTCAGTCTATGTTTATCTTTTGTGGTTAAATGTGTTTCCTGGAGACAGCAGAAGGTTGGATTTTGTTTTTTAATCCAGTGTGTATTTTTATTGATGAGTTTAATCCATTTACATTTAGAGTTAATATTGATTTGTTGGCATCTGTGTTTGCCATTTTGTTTGTCTTTTTTTGTGATTTTATACCTTGCTTTATTCTGTTCTTCTTATTCATTCCTCTATTTTTTTGGCTTTTGGACTTCTTATAGAATTTTTTGGAGAGGGGGTTATTTGTAATGAATTTCTGGAGTTTCTGTTTGTCTGAAAAGGTCCATATTTTTTTTTTTCCATAGAGGAAGGAGAGCTTTGCAGGGTAAAGTATTCTTGGTTGGCATTTGCTGTGTTGAAGTTTGTTGAATGTGTTACTCCATTCTCTTCTTGCCTGTAGTGTTTCTTCGGAGAAGTCTGAAGTTAACTGATTGTTTTTCCCTTCTAAGTTATCTGTTTCTTCCCCCTTGCCAGTTTCATTATTTTTTCCTTTTTTTTGGACTCTTGGAAGCTCTACTATTATGTGTCTTGTTGTAGTTTTCTTTTCATTGCGGTAATTGGGTGTTCTTCTTGCTTTTTCATGTTTGGGAAGTTTTCTTCAATTATCTCCTTGAATAATTTCTCAGTTCCTTTGTCTCTCTCCTCACCTTCTGGAATGCTTATAACTCTTACATTTCCTCTCTTCATGGAGTCTGATGATTATCGAAGAATGTCTTCATACTTCTTCCTTTGCACTTCTCTCTCTTTTTCTCTTTTGGCTCTTTTTTAATTTCTGTATCTGATGGTACTGATCGGTTCTTCCATTTCATTGATTCTGTTTTCATTGGTTTTCCCAAGTTTTTTTTAATCTTCTCTAGTAATCTTTTAATCTCCTGCATTTCTTTTCTTTCCTTTCTTTTTCTTTTTTTTTAAAAAAAGATTTATTTATTTATTTATTTATTTATTTATACAAGCACTGGGAACAGTCAGAAGCACGGGAGGGTGAGAGCATTCACCAGAGCCAGAGTGGGGAACAGAACTGGCAGACCGATGAAACACACTGCTGAGTGGAGCAGCAAGCACGGTAGGAGAGGTCTGTGCACCATGTGGGACCCTCACTGGTGGCTGGGGATCGAACCAGCACTGTAGAGGCTACAGGCAACCTAGCAGCCCAGTGCTCAACTGCTGCACCACCAGGGGAGGCCCTTCTTTCCTTTCTTGAGGTCTCAATTTCGTTTTTTCAGTTCTGTGATTATTTGTCTCAAGTCATTTTTTTCCTTTTTGTTTTCTTTCTGCTTTTTAATCATGATGATCATTAATTCTCTATTTGACAGGCCAAGAAGTTCTTCCATGTCATTGTTGAGCTCTGGTGACTTTTTCTTTTTGTGGTGTCTTCCTCCTGCAGGCTTTCTTGGTTATTTATATCTTTCCTTCTCCCTGCTGTTTGCTTTCTAATTAGTTCTATGCATTGGGAAGTTGTACCACTGGTGAGCATCTCTTTGGGGTACTCCTTCAGTGATGTCAGAAACTGCTTACCAGACCGAGTCTAGCACTGTATGCTGAAACTCCACCTGGGTGTTGATGCTGTGTTGCTGGGCACTGTTCCTTACAGTTCCCTCCCTCTGTATATACTCAGTTCCAGCAGGGAATCAGCTAGTTGGTGATTTTGTTCTGGTCACTGGGAGGCCCTAGAGACCTGTACTTGCTGATCTGTGCTTTTTCCCAGTAGTTCTCTGAGAAACAGAGGCGGGCAGGGAAGCACCTCAACACAGGGGGTCTTGTTCAAGCCGGGTGCTATGTCTGCCCGGTGTTCACTCGGTGCTGTGCCCGCAGTTGTATGGATCCTGTGCCCTGAATTCTGCACTCTAAGTCTCAGTTCCAGGGCTATCAGATCCAAAACGCTGGCTGTCACCCTGTGGAGTGTCCACTATTATGGTGCATCCCACACCCAGGATCCTGAAACTGGCTCTCAGTTCCAGGATGGGGTCTTGCTCCACGCCTCATTTTCCCCCTTACCCTCGTTTGCATGACCCACCCTCTCTCAGTGCCTGAGGGTGTTTTGGGATCCCCGGTTTCCAACTATAGGGTGTTGGTGATTTTTTTCTGGTCACTAGGTGGCGCCAGAGATCTTTCCTAGTGTCCTTTGGGAACTGTTTTTTTACCCTGTCGGTCCAGGGGAACAGAGTGGGATTGGTGTGGAGCGCCTCAACGGCATGGGGGTGCTGTGTCTGCTATGTGCCCCACTGTCGTGGGGATCCCACGCCCCGAATTTCATGCCCTGGGTCTCAGTTCCAAAGTCCCCAGGTCCAGAATGCGGGCTGTAGCCCAGTTCAGTGTCCGCAGAAATGGCGCCTTTTGCACTCCGCTCCTGTGTCCAGGCGCCTGGTTTCTGATTACTCAGTGAGGGACATTCACCTCAATGAGGACTCCCACGAGTCTCCCTGCAAGCCTAGGTCCCAGGCGCAGGGTCCTGGGCAGCCGAGATCCCCGTATGTTTCCAAGTGCGCCGCTTTTCCGCACAAGCTTACTGGCTGGCCTTGGGCTATTTGTAGGTCTCCTGGGAGCCTTTGTTTTTCTCTAATGGCACCTGGAGCCATTCGTTCTCTCACCTCTGTGGCGTTTCCTGCATGGTTCTCCACAGTTCCAGTTCACAGGGTGTGGTGGCTGAAATAGTTCCTTTCTACTCACAGTCCTGCTTAATGCATAGTTTGTTCTTGTTGGCTGTTTTAGTTTTTTTTTTTTCCCTCCTTTCTGTTGGTCAGATAGTGCCAACTTTGTGGGTGGGGAAGGGTAGTAGGGTTCTGAGCTTTCCTCCCTTCTAGTCCTCTTTTATGGCTACTTTCTTCTTTGGGCAGTTTGCCAGAGTCACCCGTTTATCTTCGTGTCCCATTTCTCGCAGGGAACTGCCGCTTTTCCTCCCTATTGACTTTATTTTTTTATGAGAGGTCTTACTTGTAGCGTTTCCTTGCCACCATGTTGATCCACCTTCTATTATTCTTTTTTATTATTATTATTCTTTTAAACAATATTTTCTTCATTCTTGTTGTTAGTTTTTCTCCCTCCTATTTGTTGGTTGGAGTGTGCCGACTTTGTGGGTGGGGGAGGGTAGCAGGGTTCTGACCTTTCCTCTCAGCTTTCCTCTTTAGGCAGTTTGACAGAGTCACCTTTTTATCTTCTGTGTCCAGGTTCTCTCAGGCAGGGATCTGTCACTTTTCCTCCCTATAATTTTTTTTTTAATGGGAGGACATATAGCAGTTCCCCACTGCCATGTTGATCCTTCCACTTTATGTACCAATATCTTTATTTCTTACCTTATCATTTGGATACCTTTTATTTCTTTTTCTTGCTCTGACTGGGACATCCAATATTATGTTCAGTACCAGTGGTTATAATGGACATTTTTTTCCTTATTCCTGGTCTTAAGGAAAACTTTACAGTTGTTAACCTTTGAATAGGATGCCAATTATAGATTTGTCAGATGCAATCTTTATTGTGTTGATGCACATTCCTTCTATACCCATTTTATAGTGCGATTTTTAAGATCATAAATAGATGTTGAATCATGTTAATTTTTTTTTGCATCTATTGAGATGATGAATTAAATTTTGTCCTTTGTATTACATTAGTGGGTTTGAATATGTTAAGCCATCCTTTCATCTCTCTAATAAATCCTAAAGATCATGGTGTATGATAATTTAAATATATTATTGAATTTAGTGTGCTAGTATTTTGTTGAGGATATTTGAATATGTTCATCAGAGATATTGGTCTATAGTTTTCTTTTTTCATTATGTCCTTTTCTGACTTTGGTTTTAAGGTAATACTGGACTCAGAAAACATGGCTAGAAATGTTCCTTATCTTCAATTTTTGAAAATTTTGATAAGAATAGGTATAAGCTGTTCTCTGACAAACTGGTAGAATTCATTAATGAAGCTATTTGGTCCTGGGCTTTTTATTTGGGAAGAGACTTTGGATTATTGTTTCTATAACTTCTTTACTCAAGTTTGGTCTATTCAGATTTTCTATTTCAGGAATGCATGATTCTAAGAATTGTTCATTTCTTCTAGATTATCTAATTTGTCAGCATATATGTTTTCATAGTACTCTATCGTGGTCATGTATTTCTCTTCTGTCCTACCTTCTATACTTTTTTTTTAACCTTTGTTTTCTTTTTTTCTTTCTTGCAAATGCTTGTGTGGAGGGCTGACTTTCAATAAAATGTAGCAAGGAAGCTGCTCTGCTACATGTGAAACCCCATAAGCAGATCATCTAAGAATAGTTTAGCACCAGGCATCTCACAAACATGTGCGACACATGACAGGAGAAGGGGCGCCCTGTATCCTGGAAGAGGTGGCTCTAGGTTCTGGCACCTAGCACCCTCACCCTACACATGGCCTGCAAGTGTCTCTTGTTTTTAATTATTTCTTTGTGAGTCTTTTTTCTTTGTGAGTCTTTTTTTCTTTGTGAGTCTTACAATAAGTCTGTCAGTTTTGCTAATCTTTTCAAGGAACCAATTCTTTGTTTCATTCTTCATTGTTTAAAGAATGATCTCAATATATCTTTCCAAAATAACTGCTTTATAACTGGTTTCTGGCAGAATGGATAATATGAAACTATGTCTGAAAGCCATATACATCAGAACAGGTAAAGCATGGCACCTGAGACAGCATCAGGTAGAGAACCCTTGTCAGTTTAAATAAACTGAAGGAAATGAAAGTAAGTGAGTTAATTAAAGAATAAGACAGAGAACTTGAGCCCAGGAACAACTTCCAGAAACAACCTCCAGTTACCACTAGGAAAGCTGCGTGAGTTCTGAGCTTTTCAACAAGCATTATACATAGTGTGCAAGGTGGTTACACGAAACATTTCAAGGATTTCTACAAAGAAAATCTGGGTAGGGATTTAGTAAATACATCTATCTGATGTTGTCTATGCTTTGAGGAAAACAAAAAGACTTGTAAATTTTCCCATATTTAGAGCATAATGGTCTGACAAACTGAGAGTGCTAGCAATGTCATAAATCTTGGAGTTGACATCCTTTGAAGTTACTAGTTTGTCTGAAGGAAACAGTTTTCAAATTTTTACCACAGAAAGAGCAGTTTAATCAAAAGCAGTCTCTTCACAGGATCAGACCATCTGCTTGCTGAATCTTGATTGCCCCCATGAATTGGGATCAGAGAGTCGGCTATCCACTTTATTATTAGCTTTGATTAAGAGCCTGATTCAAATTTTACCAGAGTTTAATATAACCAATTATTAAATTGAAAATTCTTAAGGTTAAGAATGTTATTGTATTGTTTACCTATGACAGTATCAGCTCCAGAGTTGGTTCTTAGTATCTGAGAAATGAATGAATGAGAACTTTATAACTCCCCTAAAAGTACAACTGAACTAACAGAAACCTAAGAAATTTGGGAAAGAAAGTATGGAGAAATAAAAAGACTATTTAAATTCTTTTAAATTGTGCTTCCCACATTTCCTAGTACATTGTATTATTTATTTTATTTTTATAAATACACTGTATATATGGTTTGAGTAACAGAAATGCATAACATCCTTCTGTCTTCTCCAGATTTAAGAAAATGGCACATTTATCAACCATTTAGAGAAATATGTTTAGCATATTTTAAAGATTCTCAATCAAGGTCTCTTTCTGTGACTTCAAAGTCATGGCACAAGGGAACCAGACCAGCAGTTTTGAGTTCCTCCTCTGGGGACTCTCAGAGAGGCCAGAGCAGCAAGGTGCCCTCTTCCTGGTATTCCTGTGCATGTACTTGGTCACTGTGACTGGCAACCTGCTCATCATCCTGGCCATTGCTACTGACACACGTCTCCACATGCCCATGTACTTCTTCCTTGCCAGCCTGTCCAGTGCAGACATCCTTTTCGTCTCCACCACTGTGCCAAAGGCCCTCGTGAACATCCAGACCCAGAGCAAATCTATTTCCTATGGGGGATGCCTGACCCAGCTCTACTTCTTCTTGACTTTTGGGGACATGGACAGCTTTCTCTTGGCCACAATGGCCTATGACCGCTATGTGGCCATCTGCCAACCTCTCCACTACACGATGATTATGAGCCCCCTCCGCTGCATCTTCCTGATCACTGTCTGCTGGACCCTTACAAATATTACCTCTTTGATCCAGACCATACTCACACTTCAACTTTCCTTCTGCTCTAACAGAATTATTCCTGACTTCTACTGTGATCTACAACCCTTGATAAAGTTGGCTTGCTCTGACACTAAGGTCAATGACCTTTCACTCCTCTTGCTTGGGGGAACATGCATTTTAGTCCCCTTTACACTCATCCTGATCTCTTATATCCGCATTGTTACAGCCATTCTCAGGCTCCCCTCTGCCCAGGGGAGGCGCAAGGCCTTCTCTACCTGTGGGTCTCATCTTGCTGTTGTTGCCCTGTTCTTTGGAACAGTGATCAGGGCTTATCTGTGCCCCTCACCCCCTTCCTCCAACTCAGTGGAAAAGAATACAGCAGCTGCTGTGATGTACACAGTGGTGACTCCCCTGCTGAACCCCTTCATTTACAGCCTGCGGAACAAGGACATGAAGGGAGCTCTGGGGGTTCTTTTCAGGGGAAAAGTCTCCTTCTTGAGGGGGCAGTAACTTCTGCAGAAAAACTACGGGTGTGTTCTGTGCCATCAGTGAGAAACTTTAGAGAAACTTTTTTCTCAAGTGTCTCATTTCTGAATTCCACTTGTGCTGTGTGCCACCCTCATCTTCAATTCCCCAATATGAGTTGGTTATTTTTGAGGACATCAAGACTTACATTTTGATAATATGTTAAGAATTGCTTATTAACTTTAAAGTAATCTGTCCTAACAGATTTGCTTATTTATTTTCTTATTTTATATTACTTTAGTTTTATTTTACTTGAAATAACTTCACAAGGAGAAATGTCTTTTGCCTTATTTAAAATCTTAAAGTCTCTGTAGCCTTTTATGTTACTTTTAAAACTCAATCAATAAGGTCATGGAAAATGTATTAATGATCATATGGTTAGCAAGAAAGTTCAATATTGGATGGCAAATAGTTTACAACTATAAGTAGAAAGTATATTTTTCCTATAATAATAGGAAGTTATGTAAAGAGTTAAAGTCTCAATGTTATCATTCAAAAATCTTTGCAAACATTAAAAGAAGGCTTTCAACAATACAGGCATGTTTATTTTCAATAAATAAATAAATAATGAAAAGATATATCAATTTAAATTGCATATTATGGTAAAAAAGTGTCTTCTTTCTTATCTGCCTAACTCATGACTGATTGCGAATGCTAATTGTCACATTTGTAGTAAAGGATATGTCTTCTCAAACTTCTTTGGGTTGAATGAATGAATCTTGCTTCAGTAAAGATTAAAACCTACTTAAGTTATATTTATTTGTAACAGTGAAGATATGGGAACAACTTCAAACTCCATTGATGGGTGAATGAGTACAAAATATGTGATACAGACACACATACACACACACATGAAATAGTCTTTGGTTATAATAAAATGAAAATTTTCCATTTGTCACAATATGAAGATCTTATGCTAAGTGAACTAAGTCAGATGGAGAATATATGTCCTCATTTGTAGAAAACAGAGAAAGCAAAAGATCAAACAAAACAAAAGAGAAACAAATTCTTAGATAGAGGACATATATGTTGCTACCAGATGAATATGGAGGTGACAGGTAAATGGGGTGAAGAGAGTCAGTTGCATGGTGATCTATGGAAAGTAGACTTTAGATGGTGGTCATGAGGTAGTGTGTACATAAGTAGAATTATAATCATGTACATCTGAAGCTACTACAAATTCATAAATTGATCTTACCTCAATAAATGCATTTTATAAAGATAATTTGGACTTATGATTTTTATTTATACAGTATAAAATTCACAATTCCATACCAAGGCTGAAAATGAATGTAAATTGATTGTCTCGGGTGAGGGCATGAAACAAACTCACTGAAGAGCTTTGTGAGGAAAACCTATGGATTGTTACCCAGGAAGCTACAATCAACCAATTTAGATGAATCTACTTTTCTGTGAAGTGAAGTTTTGGTAGCTGAGCTTCCCACCTAAGTGGAAATTTGTGTGGAAAATGACAATGGTTTGGCAATTATGAAAGAGGAAGTGCCCCAAATTGAGATGTCACCCAGATGGCAACAAAGGAGCTTCTTTGCTTCAATCCAAGAGGAACAATAACAGTTAGAGAGACGATACACCCAGAGTGCAGAGGTTGGGGTGAACCTAGAGTCCTCTTTGGGCCTCAGAGACCAACACAGACTGCACAGAGCAGATCCAGAGGGGAGACATATTTTATTGAAAGGAAGTGTGTGAAGAGAAAAGCCTGAAGGATGTGGACTGGGGTGTAAGACATGGAGGGCGGTTCCTTTTGTAGCCAGGGTCCCAGGGGAGGGGAGAGTGAAATGTTATGAAAGCTCGCACCCTTGATTATGGGAGAATGTTGGTTTGTTTTAATGACATACCATTGGTTTACCATACTTTATAAGTTTCAGTGGCATAACTTAAATAGCCTCAACAAAACACCTCAATAAATGTATATATATCACACTACTTCCACCACAAAAGCTCTAGTACCATGCACCACTATCATTGACTCCTTTCTCTCCATTTCTCCCACCCTCCTTCCTTTCCCCTCTGGTAACCACCATTTTTGTTGTAAGGCCTAGTCATTTTGTTGTATTTGTTTGTTTCTTTATATTCTACATGTTAGAATATGTTTCTTTAGGGCCTCCCCAGTGGCACAGCAGTTGAGCGCTGGGTTGCGAAGCTGCCTGCGGCCTCTGCAGCACCGGTTCGATCCCCGGCTGCTCCCCGGCCACCGGAGGAGGGTCCCACATGGCGCGCAGACCTCTCCTCCCGCCCGCTACTCCCCTCAGCAGTGTGCTTCAGTCCTTCTGCCTGCTCTGCTCCCCGCTCTGACTCTGGTGAATTCTCTCACCCTCCCGCACTTCTGACTGTACCCAGTGCTTGTATAAATAAATAAATAAATAAATAAATCTTTTTTTTAAAAAAAGAATTCTTTATATTCTACACATTAGTATTTGTCTCTCTCTGACTGAATTTGCTTAGCATAATCACCTCAGTTTCCATCTATGTTGTTACAAATGGTAAGATTTCATTTTTAATAGCTGAATAGTATTCCATTATGTATATAACACACATCATGTATATAAATCTTCTTTATCCAGTCATCTGTTGATGATTATTTAGCCTGTTTCCATGCCTTGAATGTCACAAATAGTGCTGCATGAACTTTGGCAGGCATGTTTTTGAATTAGTATTTTCATGTCCCTTGGGTAGATACCCAGAAGTAGAATTGTTGGATCTATTTTTAATTCTTTGAGGAACCTCCCTGCTGTTTTCCATAAGGGCTATAATGTCATGGTATCATTACTAAATTTAAAAACTAAAGCCCTGGGGCCTCCCTGGTGGCACAGGGGGTTGATTGCAGACTTGTGAGGCTGTCCCCAGCCTTTGTGGTGTAAGTTCAACATGGAGCAGCAGACCTCTCTTGTGCCGCTGGCTGCTCCCCTCAGCAGTGTGTTTCGGTACATCTGCCTGTTCTGCTCCCCGCTCTCTCTGGTGAATCTTCTGACCCCACCCCAGACTCTGGCCTGCACCCCACTTCTTAAAAAAATAACCTTAAAAAAAAACGAAAAACAAAACTAAAGTCTCTTTCCTAGCCCAGCAAGCAAGTTTGGGACGCTTGAATGGACAAAGGGAGTGGATGGGACTGCCATGGAAACTGACCCATTATGCTGCTGAGCCAGATCATGAGTCAGGACACGCTCAAGATCAGTCACCCGAACCAGTCAATGATACCTGGAGTATAAACAGAACCTCAAACCCCTCACTCTCTGTGCAGGAAACCTCTCCTGGTGCTCCTCTTATCAGTGCATTTCAATAAATCTGCCTTTTCTGTTCTCGATTCTGTCTCTGGTGAATTATTATTATTAATACACCTTACTACTGTATTTTTTTTCCTCTCTCGTTATTACCTAAATAATGGTGCCTTTCAGTGGTAGCTTACACATCCCCACAGATGTTGAGTATGTTGGTTGTTAATGGCTCAGCATTACCTTTCCCTGGACAAGTCCTTAAGCACCCTCCCTCACAGCCCTGGGAGGCAAGAGGGTGGTCAGTGGTAAACTACTGACAGACATAGGTGGACAAAGCTGTACCTTACCTCGAGATGGGACTGACTCAATGGGTGCAATTCTTGATCCCGCAATCTTCTCAAGGCCGTGCTAACATGAATGTGCTGAGTCCATATCCCTGCTTATCTGCATCTTCTGAGAGCCTTCATAAGCTACCTTCATAATTACCATGAGTGTCTGTGCTTCTAGGGCTCCTCACTAAAGATAACTAATATTGCCAAAGACTCTCCAAAATGGTTTAACCAGTTTGTACAGTTGAGGCAGTGCTGTAATTCTAAAAAAGAAAAGCATTTATAGAGCCAAGGAAAAAGCTTCCAGGAATGGAAAAAATAAAAAACAAAAACAAAACAAAAGACCTGAGGTGTAAGGTCTTTTATCTTTGTCTGAAAGGTATTTCTTTGGAATTTCAAAGAACTGAAAGATAGATAATATGGCTGAAGATATGGGATTAAAAAGAATGAGGATGATAATGGTTGAGGATGTATAAATATGCAACAGGGAGACAAGATAAGGATAAAGCTGCTTTTTTAGTGTAATAAACTATTGTTGAAATTATTAAACAGGATTGTGACAGTGTTCAATAATGACCTTAAGAAAATTTCTCTGCTTGTGTGTAGAGAATTGGTAGCAGAGATAAGAGAAGCAGGGAATTGCATGTCCACAATGCAAAGAGAATGGATTGTAAAAATTACAGTATTAATGCAAAAAGTAAGGAATATAATGATATCTGTGACAGTTTTAACACTTTGTGTATTTTCTATGACTTTTTATTTCACAGTATTTTCCTGATGGAAGAGCAGAATGCACGTGCAGCATGGCTGCAGACATGCTAGTGAAGTGGGTCTGTGTTGGATCTCAGCTCTGATCACATGGCAGCAGCAGCTGCACTTCAAGGACCACTGCTGGACACTCCCTCTAGGGAAGGCAGCTGCTGGTGACCCAGGAGCCACTTTCATCCAGGATCTAAGGTAGAACAACAAGCTTGTTCAGAGTCTGATATTTTCTGGAGCCCACAGCCCCAGTGTACTTTAGTCCTCAAGGTCTGCTGATTGTAGCCCAGATACCATTGTGTCCCACTATGTTCCCTTTCTTCCCCCACCCCCATGCTTATAGTGATCTTCATAGAAAAAATGCAATTTGGACAAGGAATGCCCTTGGATTCATACATTTTCTACTGTCTCCTCCTCATAAGAAATACTAATTTCTGCAGCAATCTTTGGTGGCTTATAGAATGTCATTTCAGATATTGGTGATCAAAGGGGATACTTTTTGGATGGAGGCGGTGACCATCTAGTTCAGCCTAAGACATAGAAAATTAATAAGATTCTTAGAGAAAGATCCCATTACTGCTGGACCACATCCTCTTCATTCCCAGAAACTGCTCCTGAGGGAATTTATAGGGCATGGGGCAATTACTGAGCTTCAGTCTCCCACAGGACCGCTGAGCGACTTATACTGAGGTTACTTGGGAAATAAATGAATAGCACAAGTTCCCTTATAGCACAGAGCTGAGAACACCTGAGGCATTTCTGATGTTAATGACAAGGAACCACCTTCTCTGCAGTGCTGCTGCTTTTGGGATTCAGAAAACTTGCTGGAGCAGAGGCAGGCAGCCTGTACATGAGGCTGTTATGTTCATTGCTCATGGTGGGACAGCCTCTGAGCCCTCAGCAATTTTCATGTTAATTTCATGATGTAGAGGATGGAATAAGAAGCAGTAGGTCTTTGGTGGTCGTGACTGAGCCTGATAGAAGTAAGAAGGTAAGCTCCTCAGCTGGGATGGGACACAAGCTCCAGTGCAGACCCTTTGGGCACCGCAAACACAGACCAAGCATGCCCTAATGCAGTCAAGATATGACGGAAAATAAGGGGCACAGAAAAAAGGTGTTGGAGGAGACAGGAGATGGACATAGGAAGGCTTCATAATCGAGGAGAACAGAAAGGACCAGAGCCAGCCCACGGGACTGGGAAGGGGAGAGGAAAGGGACTGGACTGGTGAGAAAGTGTTTCTTTTCACACACAGAAAAATCCCAGGGTGAATATTTGGGAATGGCTGTGGATTTCATATTCTGTCCCCCATGGTGGAGCTTAAAAATCTGGGCACATTAACTTAGAGAGTCTGTGTTTGGACTGAGAGATACTATGCTATGGGACTGATCCTTGGCATTAAGTAGTCTCAATTTGGGTGGAAATGGAAACTGTCCGACTGGTCTTTTATTCTGCAACAGGTATGCCTACAAACTTTCTATAAAACAACGTGATTTTACCACTTTCAGACTTAAAAGGTTCAGGACAATTCATAGGATCAGTGAAAAATATCCCTCCTCTACACATCCACAAATTCATGAGCTTTCCTTTCTGTTCCTCTCATATTTATGGGTCTCTGTATTCTGAAGGTAAAATAGAGTAGCTCAATTATGTATTTTCCAGTATTGATGCCCTTTATCACTTAGTCACCATATGTTTATTGAACAACCTTTTGTGTTAAGCTCTTTCTTTCAGGTGGGAAACTGGACTTCATGAAGTGAGTATTCTCTAGCATGTGGTGTGTAAAACGAGGTGTTACCATTAACATCAGAACACCTGAAATGATGTAGAAAGTTTGCAAAGTCCCCTTAGGAATATTTGTGGTGAGACCTTTGGGTTTAGCAAGACTTAATGAAAGATGGAGGTGGGAGGTGGAGGTACAGACAGTGTTTTAGGCAGCAGGTACAATTGAAAACATCTAGAGACAGGAATGGGGGAGTTGAGGGACTGTGTGTTGAAGTAGCTGGAAATTATCACTTTGGTGCTAAGAAAACAGGCAGAATGTCAGGTTGACGGTGGTTGTGATTGGGGCAAGTCAGTGGGAGACTGTTCATTATCAAGCAGGTACTGATGGGAGGAATTCAGGAGACTGGACTGGTGGAGTCATCAGCTGGAGACTACCAGGAGAATGGACAGCCAGCTGTCTAATAGAAAGCTATTTGACACCCCATGTTAGCTTTGCCAGTCTCTCCAGCAAGCACAAGATGTCAGTATCTGACATTAGGAGTCACAAGAGTGAAGTGCAGATCCAACTCCTGCTGATACCAGTGTCTGACCTTGGCGTGATCCACTCAACCTCTTGAGCCTCCCTTTCCACATTTGCCACTGGAAGACAGCAATGTCTACTTCTACTTTTCTCTGGAGGGGATTTTGAAGTTCCTAGGTCAGGGTCCCTAGAAGAATTCACTGAATGCAGGTTCCTTTCTGTTCACACCTCCAACATCTTTCCCTCCTTATCATGGAAACTCTGCCAGGAACATACTTTTCAGAAAATGTTCTTACTTTTAGTGACTGTCTTCTGAGCCTGTATTCCCAGTTCTTGCAGAGCCGGGATGTTGGGACCTGCCCTCATCAGCAGAGGTGACACTGCCCCCAGAGATCTGTGAACCCCGGTGTTTCTGTATAGCCCCTGTGAACCAGGCTCCTTCAGGCATCTCAAAGCACTGTTCATCCTCCTCCCCTGTCTGTGCACCTCTCTGTCACTTGTGGAGACATGTGGCTGACAGCACAAAGAACAACCCCCCCATGCTCTCCTGTCTCCTGCTCCATCTCTGTGCAGACTCAGTAAGACTGAGCCCCCAACAGTCCACTCCACTATATGAGTTTGTCCCTCCATGACTATGACCTCTAATTCCTCAAAGAGCATTGAAAGTGCTGTGAAGGGCGCCCAGTTCATCCTTCCTTTTGGCATCTTGAGGATCCCATCTTCCACTGCAGAGGGACTGAGAGTGATGAGGAGTTCCCCCCAAACAGAGCATCACTTTTTTTGAATTGGACCCCATCTTACCTGTGATGATAATATATAATCTGCATACTTCTTGACATTGTCCAGATGTGTTTTTTAAGGTTTTTGTTAACTATTGAGTGTTATTTTTTAAATTTTATTTTAAATTTTATTTTATATAATTTTTACATCATTTTTCATTTTTGTACCTGTAGTTAATATTCTGTTTTATACCTTATCCTATATTATTAAATAATCTTCAAAATTTGGTTTTAGTGATGTATGGTTTTTCTCCTCTTTCTAATCATGCACACATACCCGTCCCCTCCCATCTTTCCCCTCCAGCAACTCTGTGCCTCTCTCAGGCTCTGAGGAATCCATGTTTCCTTTTGTCTCAACAGTGATGTCACTTCCTGTGATAGGTATCCCTGACCAATAAGCTCAATAAAGAGACATTCAGTGTTTTCCAGTGGCTTCCTATGCCCTCTCCTATAACAGGTTACAAGTATAAATTGAGTTTCTATGAAGATAACATGGTGAACAATTCAGATAGAGAACTTACTCATAGAGAAAAAAAAACTGGAAAAGTGAATACATACAAGATAATCTTAGCAAGTATAGGATGCCATGCAAGTTATAAACATGACAACATGGTGGAGAGTAACTGGGGTGTCAGTCTGATTTTTTTTAATGGATATGTCTAGAAAGAACTCTGAGACAATTGGCTTAAAAGTTGAGATTCAAGGCCTCCCTGGTGGCGCATATGTTAAAGTCTCAGTGCCCTCAAACTACCCCCAGCCAGTGAGTATGAGTTCTATCCTGGACCACTTTACTAACTCATATGGCATAGCAGACCTCTTCTGTCTCACCCGCTGCTCTCTTCAGCAGTGTATTTCAGTAGATCTGCCTGTTCTGTTCCCCACTCTGTCTCTGGTGAATCCTCTCACCCCCCACACTTCTGGCCTATACCTCAGTTCTTCTATGCATAAATAAATACAAAATAAATCTTTTTTTAAAAGGTTGATATTCAGTAATTTAATTGCAATTGTACTTTATATTTCAGTTTGGGGAAGAGTCAGTTTTTTTGTGATAATAAATTCTCAGCTAAGTACACAGTATAGAATTTTTCATATCTAGATTGAGTTTTGTCATTAAATATAATTTTATTTACATACATAGGTCTTCTGTTTTGCTTGCTATACTTATTCCTCAGTATTTCATAGCTTTTTTTTTCTGCTGAGATTTTCTTACACCTGGGTCTATCGTGGTTTTGTTAGAATGGAGAAAATATGTTATATATAATTTTCTCCTATCCAGCCTTTTTTATATGACTAAATTTTCTGTATCCAGCCTTTTTTATATGACTAAATTCTCTATATCCTCAGAAGCTTACACTGTCCTTGGCGGTATTTATCACTCACTAGTATTCGTTGAATGAATTAATGTCATACAATTAGACCAGAAATTACTTCTCTCATTGCCTTATGGCAGAGTTTCTCTTTGAAGAGAGAAAATGTAGATCACCCAGAAGAACAGTGGCAGAGTCAACTTGATATGAGTCAAGGTTTTAAATTTTGAGAGATTTGGATTAAGACTTGGGTCTACCACTTAAAACTGTGAACTTGACATGTTATAGTTTTACTTCATTTGTTTGAATGTGAATGTCCACATCTGCAAAGAAGCTTATAGTTTCTGCTTCATCCCGTAATGTGAAGTTAAATTATACAAGTAAACTTTGGGTATTGTTCTGGAGAGCAATTCCTCAATGTATGTTGATTGCTATTTAAAATTGATTGATCAATGTTTATTTTTTGAAATAGAAATATTCCAGGTTATGATAATTCATAGATTATTTATCCTTCAATAATTATGTGCAAAAATCAGAGAACAATTTAGATTTTCAAATGAAGTTCTCTTATTTCAATTTCAGTACAATTTGCATCAGACTCATATATTTCCCTTTTTTTTTTTAAATCTTGGATTAAATCTCAGTTCTCCACTCCTAAAATATCATTTCTTTTCTCACTATTTTTATCTTTTTGAATTTTATCTGAATTTTTTTAGGAAATAGTAAATTGCTCTAGAAAATGGCTGATCCTTTTTGTAGTCTCCATGTTAATGTTATCATACCCTATGCAAATTTTGTAAATGCACATCTTATGCTGAAATATTTAAAAGTAAACTCTAAACATCCTATGCTAAATATTTAGCATTCATCTCTAAAAATCTTTTCCCCCATACTAAGGCTTGTGATTTCATTTCTTAATTTATAAAATTGCTGCATTTCATACATTCAAGATGTAGAACATATAACTTTGATACACTTACATGTCATAAAATGATTGCCATTGAAGCAATACTTATTATATTTAATCATTACAGGTCAATATTACTGTCTATATTCATTATACTGTACATTAGATCTCTGTGACTTATCTAATACTTATTATAAGTTGTACCTTTAAATGCCATTAGTTTATCCATCCCCTGCCCCCTGGTTATCAACCAGTTTCCAAGTTTGATTGTTGGATTTCACATATAAACTATATTATATGGTACTTGTCTTTTCCTGACTTATCATAATGTGTTCAAGGTCCGTCTATGTTGTTACAAATGGCAGGCTAGCCTCCTTTCTCATGGGTGAATAAAATTTATTGTGTTTCTATGCCATGTCTTTTTTATACTTTCATGGGCACTTGGGGTTATTTCCATATCTTGGCTATTGTGAACATTATTGTGATAAAAATGGAAAATCCTATTTTCATTTCCTTTGGGTATATACCCAGAATGGATCTATTTTCAATTTCTTTTTTTTTTTAAACATAATCAGTATTTGAATTTTAGACTTTTTTTTTTTTTAAAGGTTTATTTATTTATTTATGCAAGCACTGGGTAGAGTCAGAAGCGTGGGAGGGTGAGAGAATTCACCAGAGCCAGAGCGGGGAGCAGAACAGGCAAACTGACGAAGAAGTACACTGCTGAGGGGAGCAGTGGGTGGCAGGAGAGGTCTGTGTGCTATGTGGGACCCTAGCCTGGCGGCCCGGGATCGAACCGGTGCTGCACAGGCTGCGGCGGGCAGCTTTGCAACCCAGCACTCAACCGCTGTGCCACCAGGGAGGCCCTATTTTCAATTTCTTGAGGAACTTCCATATTGTTTTTCATTAGTGATACCATAGTTAGATTAATTCACATTCCCACAAACAGTTTTTGGGGTTCCTTTTTCACCATATTCTTGCCAGCACCTATTTTCTGTCTTCTTGAGACAGCTATTCTAACAGGTTTGAGGTGGTATCTTATTGTGGTGTTGGTTTGTATTTCCCTGGTGATTACTGTGTTGAGATCTTTTAATGTTCCTTTTGGCCACTTTGATGACTATTATGGGAAAAAAAATGTCTTTTTTCTTGTTCATTTTTATTGAGTTGTCTGGTTTTGATTATTAAGTTGTTAATTCTTTATATATTTTGCATATTAACCCATTATCTAATAAGTGGTTTACAAATTTTTCTTCCATTTTGTGGAATGATATTTTGTCTTTTGCTGGCCAGAAGCTATTTGTGTTTGATGTAGCCCCATTTGTTGATGTAGTCCTATTTGTTGACTTTATTGTTTTTGCTTTTGTCATCATGTCCAGAATACTATTGCCAAGACCACTCACTATCAATGAGGTCCTTTTATGTTTCTTCTGGCGTTTTGTGGTATGTCTTATGTTTCCTCTGTCTCCATTTCAAGTTAATGTCTGTGCAATGTTGTGAGATAGGGATCCAGTTTCTCTGTTCTGTTCCCCTCGTCTGTGTCTTCTACTTTTGTGCTAAAACCATACTATTTTTATTGCTATGTTTTCGTAGTGTATTTTGAAACCAGGAAATATCATACTATTGATTTTGTTCTTTTTTCTCAGGATCACTTTGGCTATTTGAGATCTTTTGTGTTTCCACATAAGTTTTAGGACCATTTCTTCTATTTATGTTATGAATGCTTTCAATGTTGATGTAGAGTGCTTTGAATTTGTTTGAATTTCGGTGGTATGGAAATTTTAACAGTGGCATTCTTCTCATCCATGAACAAAGTATTGTAGTTTTTATTTTACAGATGTTTTACTTCCTTGTTTGTTTATTCTTTATTATGTAATTGTTTGCTGTGGTACTGTGAATGCAGTAGCTTTCTTTATGTCTTTTCCTGATGTTTCATCATTAGTGTGAAGGAAGGTCCCTGATTTCTGTAAGTTGGTTGCGTAACCTACTACTTCTTTGAAATCATCAATCAATTCCTACAGATTTTGTTTTGTTTCTGATCTTAGTGGAAATGTTTTCAGCATTTTACAATTATCATGTTGGCTCTTGGTTTGTCATATGTGACTTTTATAGTGTTTAGATGTTCCATTTATCCCCATTTCATTGAGACTTTTTATTATAAATGGATGTTGAATCCTGTTGAATACATATTTTCAATATATACCTATCTATCTATATATATTGCATCCCTGGGATGAAAACAACTTGACTGTGGTGGATAGTTCTCTTATTTTCTTTATACAAAGTCAATACATAAAATCAGCAAACAATGTATCAGAAGATAGGAAAATAAAGGAAACTATGCTATTAACAATCACACAAAAATGAATGATATGCCTGGGAGTGAACTTTTTTTTTAATTTTTAATGAATTTATTTTTTTAATTAATATTTTATTTTATATAATTCTTACATCATTTTTCATTTTTGCACAATGAATGCATTATCATTTTGGTTATATTCCCCATACAATTGCACCCCCGCCTAGGAGTAAACTTAATGAAGGAGAAGGACCTATATATCGAAAACTATAAGAAAAAGGAAATAAAGGAAGACACAATGAAATGGAAAAATATACTGTGCTCATACATCGCAAAATGGCCACATACCTAAAACAATTTACAGATTCAACACATTATCTATAAAACCCCATGACTTTTTTCAAGGAAATTGAACAATTATGAAACATGTATGGAACCACAAAAGACCCTGAATTATTAAGAAACATAAACAAGATTTTGTGTTCTATTTTTTTCCTTATCATGATGAAAAATTTATTATAAGGCAGGTTGGTGGTGGTATACTTCATTTGCTATTGTTGGTCTGTGAAAGCCTTTATATCTCCATCATATTTTAATAATAATTTTGCAGAGTAGACTGTTTTTGGCTGGCAGTTTTAATTGTTTTAGAATCATGAATGTGTCAGTCCACTTTCTTCTAGCCTTTATGGATTATGCTGAGTTTGACAAAAGCTTTACAAAGTGCCTTTGTATGTTACATACCATTGTTTCCTAGCTGTCTTCAGTATTTTTCTATATTGTTCACTTTTGGTAATTTAATGACGATTTTTCTTGGTTTATGTTGTTTCACCTTTAGAAATTTCCATGTCTGTAATTTCTTGGACATCCATGATTAGTTCTTTATGCTGGGGAATTTCGTTTCTTTTCTTTTTTTTTTTTTTGTGGGACCCTCGCTGGCCGCCGGGGAATGAACCAGCACTGCAGAGGCTGTGGGCAGCCTTGCAGCCCAGCGCTCAACCGCTGCACCACCAGGGGAGGCCCGAATTTCTCTCTCTCTTTTTTTTTAAGATTTATTTATTTATTTATTTAAAGATTTATTTATTTAAAGATTTATTTATTTATACAAGCACTGGGTACAGTCAGAAGTGCGGGAGGGTGAGAGAATTCACCAGAGCCAGAGCAGGGAGCAGAACAGGCAGACCGACGAAATACACTGCTAAGGGGAGCAGGGAGCAGCAGGAGAGGTTTGCAAGCCTTGCGGGACCCTTGCCCTGCGGCCTGGGATCGAACTGGCGCTGCAGAGGCTGCGGGCATCTTCGCAGCCCAGCGCTCAACCACTGCGCGACCAGGGGAGGCCTGATTTATTTGTTTTTATACAAGAACTGGGGTACAGGTCAGAGGCATGGGAGGGTTAGAGGATTCACCAGAGACAGAGAGGGAGCAGAACAACAGGAGGACTGAAATACACTGCTGAGGGGAGCCAGCGGTTGAGACAGGAGAGGTCTGCCCTGCCATGTGGGTTTCTCCCTGGCTGGCTGGGAATTGAACCCGTGCTGCAGAGGCTGCAAACAGCTTCACAGCGCTGTGCTCAACCCGCTGCGCCACCAGGGGGGCGGTCCTATGCTTGGGAATTTCTAAGCTATTATTTCTTTGAATAGGATCTCTGTTTCCTTCTCTCTTTTCATCTTTTGGGGTATTCTTTGTCTTTATGTTTCCTTTTTTACTGGAGTTTGACATTTCACAGTTTTTTCTTAACTCTAATTTCTTCTGTTCTACTTGAGTTATTTGTACATTTTTTTATCTTATAAATGTACAAATATATAATTCTTTCCTCAGAAAGATGAAGCCTACTTAATATATTTTCCATAGTTGTCTTAAGGGCTTTCATTATATCCCTAATATCTGGCATTTCTCTGTGACTCATTTCATAATCTCAATTTCTTGATGAAGAACTTCTATTCCTCTGTTCTGACATCCTTAACCTGCTTTTATGTAGTTAACTGCGAATCTCAAGTGTACTGATTTTATTCATGATATTTCTTCTAAATATTGTCTATTCCTCCAATTCATTAATTTTGGTCTCTGGAACATAATCCTTTTTCAATATCTCCTATCCTGTATTCCCTAGGTCGAGCTTTTCTTAACGATGTCCTACGTTTTTCTCTCAGTAGGTGGAGCTGTGACTTTAGTTTAGTTTAGTTTAGTTTTGTTTTTTTGTCTGTTTTTCAAGGTAGTTGGAAGGGGCCAGTGTGGTATAGTGGGAGTCCAAAATGAGAGACTCGAGTCACTCTTGTGGTGAGGGACAGCAAGCCCAGGCTGAGAAACCCTGTTGCTTTCCCTGTTTGCTGCTTCTGTCTCTGCAACCAGAATCAGCTCCAACCTGTTCCTGGAGTCAGCTTCCCAGCTTCTGCCTCAGAATTTTGGGTCTCTGTGGGTTTCACTCCAGCTTCACTATCCTTCAGTTCCAGAATGGCTTTGGGATAGTGCTCAGCTGCCCATGGGTGTAATTATCAGTTAGATCCTTGGGGACTGAACACTCAGTCCTGGGGCTCAGTCAGGAAGCGGCAGGTTACTTCATGCTCACTGTGGAGGTCACCTAAGCCAGCCTCAGTGCAACAGAGCATGCATATGCTCTCCTCTAGTTTGTTCCTCTACCAGGATTGACCATCCCAGTGGCCATAGCTCCCCTTCCCTCTCTCCTCTTCAACATCTTAGCAAGCAACCAAGCCCATGTCAGGGGAAAAAAAAAGTGTGGGTCAATCCAGGTGATGACAGGAGATGACCTGGTAAGACTTACATATGGGCAATAATTAATTTCTTGTTGTTCTTAGAGGACAAGCTTGCCTAAAGTCAAGTACTCCCCCATGTTGTGGCTCCTCCTAGTCAAGATTGCCATTTTGACACTGTTATTTCTTTCAGTTGATAAAACAATATCTTTTCATCTATTTTGTCTTCATGTCTTTTAACAAAGTCTCACAGTTTTCAGTATACTGGTCCTTCACGTCCTTGGTTAATTTATTCATAAGTTTTTTTTTTTTCAATGAAATAGTAAAGGGGATTGTTTTCTTAAATTTATGCTTCTGCTAAATCACTGTTTACTTATAGAATTACAATATATTTTTATATATTTGTACTTTTACACTTTGCTGTATTTGTTTATAATTTCTAATAGTTTTTAATTGAGACTGGAGGATGTTCTTAGTATATTATCAGGACATATACAGATAATAACTTTATTTCTTACCTTATCATTTGGATACCTTTTATTTCTTCTTCTTGCCTAATTGCTCTGACTGGGACTTCCAATATTATGTTCAATACCAGTGGTTATAATGAACATTTTTTTTCTAATTCCTGGTCTTAAGGAAAACTTTATAGTTGTTTACCTCTGAATAGGATGCCAATTATAGATTTGTCAGATGCAGTCTTTATTGTGTTGGTGCACATTCTTTCTCTACCCATTTTATAGAGTGATTTATCTCTCTTATAGATCCTAATGATCATGGTGTATGATAACTTTAATATATTATTGAATTTAGTGTGCTAGTATTTTGTTGAAGATATTTGAATATGCTCATCAGAGATATTGGTCTATAGTTTTCTTTTTTCATTATGCCCTTTTCTGACTTTGGTTTCAAGGTAATATTGGACTCAGAAAACGTAGTTGGAAGTGTTCCTTTGCTTCAATTTCTGAAAATTTTGAAAGAATAAGTATTAGCTATTCTTTGACAAATTGGTGGAATTCATTAATGAAGCTGTTTGGTCCTGGGCTCTTTATTTGGGAAGAGACTTTGGATTATTGTTTCCATAACTTTTTAACTCAAATTTGGTCTATTCAGATTTTCTATTTCTTCCTGATTCTGATTTGAATCAGGAATGCAGATTGTTAGAATTGTTCATTTCTTCCTGATTATCTAATTTGTTTTCATATATGTTTTCATTTCATAGTACTCTCTCATGATCCTTTGTATTTCTCTTCTGTCCTACCTTCAATACTTTTTTTTTTAACTTTTGTTTTCTTTCTTACTTTCAAACCCTTGTGTGGAGGGCTGACTTTTATACAATACGTAAAGATCCTGCTCTGATACCTGCCAAACCCCATAAACAGATCCTCAAAGAATGGTTTAGCGCCAGGCATTCCACAAACATGTGTGGTGCATGACGGGAGATGGGGCGCCCTGTATGCTGAAGAGGTGGCTCTAGGTTCTGGCACCTGGCACCCTGGCCCTACACATGGTGGGCAGGAAACTCTTTTGATTTTAATTTTATGTATTTGAGGTTTATCTCGTTTTTCTTTGTGAGTCTTATGAAAAGTTTGTCGTTTTGTTCATCTTTTCTAGGAACCAGTTCTTGGTTTCATTCTTCATTGCTTGAAAAATTGTCACAATATATCTTTCCAAAATAACTGCTTAAGAACTTATTTCTGGCACAATGATAATGTGAAACTATGTCTGAAAGTCAATACAAGTCAGAACAGGTAAAGCATGGCACCTGAGACAGCATCAGGTAGAGAACCCTTGCCAGATTAAATAAACTGTAGAAAGTGAAAGTAAGTGAGCTAATTAGAGAATAAAACGGAGAACTTGAGCCCAGGAACAACCTCCAGAAACAACCCCCAGTTACTGTTGGGAAAGCTGTGTGAATTCTGAGCTTTTCAACAAGCATTATACATAGTGTGCAAGATGGTTACACGAAACATTCCAAGGATTTCTACAAAGAAAATCTGGGTAGGGATTTAATAAATACATCTATCTGATGTTTCCTATGCTTTGAGGAAAACAAAGAGAGAGAGGGTTGTAAATTTTCCCATATTTAGAGCATAATGTTCTGAGAACTGAGAGTGCTAGCAATGTCATAAATATTGGAGTTGACATTCTTTGAAGTTACTAGTTTGTCTGAAGGAGAGAGTTTTCAAATGTTATTTTCCTACAGAAATAGTGTTTAATCAAAAGTAACCTCTTCTCAGGATCAGACCATTTGCTTCCTGAAATCTTGGCTTGCACCCTTGAATTGGGATCAGAGAGTGGGTATCCACTTAATTAGAGCTTTAAGACACTGACTCAAATTTTATCAGATTTTAATAAACCATTTTAATATGAAAATTCTTAAGGTTAAGGATTTTATTGTACTATTTATCTAGAACAGTATCAGCTCCAGAGTTGGTCTTAGTATCTAAGAAACGAAATAATGAGAAATTCGTGACTCCCCTAAAAGTACAACTGAACTAACAGAAATTTAAACCTAAGAAATTTAGGAAAGGGAGTATAGAGAAATAAAAAGACTCTATTAAAAGTCTCTTAAATTGTGTTTCCATATTTCCTAGTACATTGTATTATTTACTTTATTTCAATAACTGAAAACACTGTATATATGGTTTGAGTAACAGAAATGCATAACATCCTTCTGTCTTCTCCAGATTTAAGAAAATGGCACATTTATCGACCATTTAGAGAAACATGTTCAGCATATTTTAAAGAGTCTCGGTGAAAGTCTTTCTGTGACTTTGAAACATGGCAGAAGGGAACCAGACCAGCAGCTTTGAGTTCCTCCTCTGGGGACTGTCAGATCAGCCAGAGCAGCAAAGTGCCCTCTTCCTGGTATTCCTGTGCATGTACCTGGTCACTGTGACTGGCAACCTGCTCATCATTCTGGCCATTGCCACTGACACACGTCTCCACATGCCCATGTACTTCTTCCTTGCCAGCCTGTCCAGTGCAGACATCCTTTTCGTCTCCACCACTGTGCCCAAGGCCCTTGTGAACATCCAGACCCAGAACAAATCTATTTCCTATGGGGGATGCCTGACCCAGCTCTACTTCTTCTTGACTTTTGGGGACATGGACAGCTTTCTCTTGGCCACAATGGCCTATGACCGCTACGTGGCTATCTGTCAACCTCTCCACTACACAATGATCATGAGTCCCCGTCGCTGTACCCTCCTAATCACTGTCTGCTGCACCCTTACAAATATTGTTGCTATTATCCAGACCTTACTCACACTTAGACTTTCCTTCTGCTCTAACAGAATTATTCCTGACTTCTACTGTGATCTACAACCCTTGATAAAGTTGGCTTGCTCTGACACCAAGGTCAATGATCTTTCACTCCTCTTGCTTGGGGGAACAGCCATTTTAGTCCCCTTTACACTCATCCTGATCTCTTATATCCGCATTGTTACAGCCATTCTCAGGCTCCCCTCTGCCCAGGGGAGGCGCAAGGCCTTCTCTACCTGTGGGTCTCATCTTGCTGTTGTTGCCCTGTTCTTTGGAACAGTGATCAGGGCTTATCTGTGCCCCTCAACCTCTTCCTCCAACTCAGTGGAAAAGAATACAGCAGCTGCTGTGATGTACACAGTGGTGACTCCCCTGCTGAACCCCTTCATTTACAGCCTGCGGAACAAGGACATGAAGGGAGCTCTAGGGGTTCTTCTCAAGGGAAAAGTCTCCTTCTTGAGGGGGCAGTAACTTCTGCAGAAAAACTACGGGTGTGTTCTGTGCCATCAGTGAGAAACTTTAGAGAAATTTTTTTCTCAAGTGTCTCATTTCTGAGTCCCACTTGTGCTGTGTGCCACCCTCATCCTCGATTCCACAATATGAGTTGGTTATTTTTGAGGAAATCAAGACTTGCCTTTTGTTAATCTGTTAAGAATTGCTTGTTTACTTTAATCTGTTAGGATTTGCTTATTTATTTCATTATTTTAATTTTCCTAGTTTCATTATTTTAATTTTCCTAGTTTTATTTTACTTGAAATAACTTTTACAAGGAGAAATGTCTTGTGCAATATTCAAAATCTAAAAGTTTAGTTTTAATGCTCAGTCATTAAGGTCAATGAAAATGTCCTAATGATCAAAATGTTAGCAAATAAGTTCAATATTTGATGGCAGATAGTTTACAACTATAAGTGGAAAGTATATTTTTCCTATAATAATAGGAAGTTATGTAAACAGTTATAGTCTCAACATTATCATTCAAAAATCTTTGCAAACATTAAAAGAAGGCTCTCAATAATACAGGTATGTTTATTTTCAATAAATCTGTAATGAAAAGATAAGTCAATGAATTCCATATTATGGCACAAGTGTCTTCTTTCTTATCTGCCTGACTCATGACTGATTATGAATGCTGATTGTCACATTCAGTAAAGGAAACTTGTGTCTTCTCAACCTTCTTTGTGTTGAATGTGTGACTCCTGCTTCAATAAAGACTAAAATATACTTAGGGTATATTTATTTGCAATAGTGAAGATATGGGAAACAAACTAAAGTCCATTGATGGGTGAATGAGTACAAAAGATGTGATACAGACACACATACACACTCACAATGAAATAGTTGTCAGTCATAATAAATTGAAAATTTTCCATTTGTGGCAATTTATGAATGAAACTTAAGGATCTTGGGCTAAGTGAATTAAGTCAGATAGAGAATGTACTTCCGCTCCTTTGTGGAATATAGAGAAAGCAAAAGATCAAACAAAACTGAAAGGAAACAAATTTTTAGAGGACATATGCATTGCTACCAGATGAATATGGAGGGTGACATAGGTAAATGGGGTGAAGAGGGTCAGTTGCATGGTGATCTATGGAAAGTAGACTTTAGATGGTGGTCATGAGGTAGTGTGTACATATGTAGAATTATAATCCTGTAAATATGAAGCTACTACAAATTCATAAATTGATCTTACCTCAATAAATGTATTTTATAAAGATAATTAGTACTTAAGATTTTTATTTATAGAGTATAAAATTCACAATTCCATACCAAGGCTGAAAATGAATGCAAAATCGTTTTCTAGGGTGAGAGCGTGGAACAAACTCATTGAAGAGCTTCATGAGGAAATTCTCTGGCTTGTTATCCAGGAAGCTAGATACTAACAAAAATACCTCCAACCAATTTAGATGAGTCTACTCTTCTCTTCTGTGAAGTGAAGTTTTGATATTTGAGCTTCCCACCTAAGTGGGAATTTGTGTGGAAAATGACAATGGTTCAGCAATTATGAGAGAGGAATGCCCCAAATTGTAGCTTTAAAAAAGTGAGACATGGAGGGCCTCCCCGGTGGCGCAGCGGTTGAGCGCTGGGTTGCGAAGCTGCCCGCGGCCTTGGAGGCGCCGGTTCGATCCCCAGCTGCTCCCCGGCCACCAGGAGGAGGGTCCCACATGGCGCGCAGACCTCTCCTGCCGCCCGCTGCTCCCCTCAGCAGTGTACTTTGGTCCTTCTGCCTGCTCTGCTCCCCGCTCTGGCTCTGGTGAATTCTCTCACCCTCCCGCGCTTCTGACTGTACCCAGTGCATGTATAAACAAAACAAACAAACAAATAAATAAAACATGCCTCTATTAAAAAAAAAAAAAAAGTGAGACATGGAGCCTCCCTGGTGGCGCAAGGGGTTAAGCATAGCACTATGAAGCAATCCGCAGCCTCTGCAGCACGAGTTCAATCCCCGGCCAGTCAGGGAGCAACCCACGTGGCACAGCAGACCTCTCCTGACATGCCTGCTGCTCTCCTCAGCAGTGTATTTCAGTCTGCCTGTTCTGTTCCCCATTGTCTCTGGTGAATACCCCTCACCCCCCCGCATCTCTGGCCTGTATGCCAGCTCTGGTATGCATAAATAAATAAATCTTTTTTTAAAAAAAAAGTGAGACATTGGCGATGTCACCGAAATGGCCACAAAGGAGCTTCTTTGTTTCAATCCAAGAGGGATACCTAACAGTTAACCAGAGAGACAATACACCCAGAGTGCGGAGGTTGGGGTGAACCTAGAGTCCTCTTTGGACCTCAGAGACCAACACAGACTGCACAGAGCAGATCCAGAGGGAGCCACATATTATTGAAAAGGAGGTGTGTGGAAAGAAAAGCCCCAAGGCTATGGACTGCTGTGTGAGACATGGAGGGCGGGGCCTCCTTTATAGACAGGGTCCCAGGAGAGGGGAGAGTGAAATGTTATGAAAGCTCACACCCTTGATTATGGGAGAATGTTGGTTTGTTTTATTAACATAACATTGGTTTGCCATACTTCATAAGTTTCAGTGGCATGGCTTAAATAGCCTCAATAAAACACCTGAATAAATGCATATATATCAAACTACTTCATCTCAAAAGCTCTAGTACTATTAACCACTATCATTGACTCCCCTCTACCCATTTTGCCCTCCCTCCTTCCTTTCCCCTCTGGTAACCACCATTTTGTGGTGAGGCCAAGTCGTTTTGTTGTGTTTTGTTTATTTCTTTATATTCCACATGTTAGTGAAATCATTTAGTATTTGTCTCTCTCTGACTGAATTTGCTTAGCATAATCACCTCAGGTTCCATCTATGTTTTCACAAATGGTAAGATTCCATTGGCTTTTTTAATAGCTGAATAGTATTCCATTGCGTATATAACACACATCATGTATATAAATCTTCTTTATCCGGTCATCTGTTAATGATCATTTAGGCTGTTTCCATGCCTTGAATGTTGCAAATAGTGCTGCAAGAGCATATGCAGCCATATGGTTTTTGAATTATGTTTTCATGTGCCTTGTGTAAATACCTTGAAGTGTAATTCTATTGCATCAAGATAATGTGTCAAAAATCTCTGCAACCATTGAAAAATGCTCTCAACAATATAGGAATTTTCTTTGCTAGTTTCACTGAATTGATTTATGAACAACTGATAACAAGAAGACAAATAATTGTAAGTTAAATATTGTGTAACTAGTGTACAGTTATTCTTTAACCTTCTTCTTTATTTGTGTAAACCATGTCTGACTGTGAATACTGGTATTCACAGTTGCAGTAAAGGAATCTTGTGTCTCCTAAGGTTCCTTCTGCTCACACTTGTATCCCCCAGTTTCAACAAAAACTGAATCAAAGATCATTAGTTTATGAATTTTATTTCTATAGTAATATTCACAGATGTGTGACAACACTTAGAGTGAGTACAAAGTCATGCCTAGAGTTGAAGCCATGAGACTACATCATTGGAGAGCATTATGAGCAAAGAGCCTCAGATTGGTGCCCAGGAGTTAAGATCCTAATCTAAGGCTCTCCTCTTACTTTGTAGAAAACTAGTATTCTACAAAATAAAATTATTATTTGTCCTATTGATCTCAGATTTTGTGGGGAAAATGACTGTTTTGGTTATTGTAATAGATAAGTTCCCAAATTGTGTAGCTTTAAAACGCTGAACATTATGGATCTCTCATGACAGGTGAAAACACAGTTCTGATATTTAATGGTTGTATAATTGATCATCACGGGTTCAAATGTTTCCCTCTTGATTTACTGGTAACCTCAAAGAGCATTTCATGTCACATCTAAAGATGGCTGTTAAGCATTTGCCAGTAGATCTTCATTTCAACCAGTAGAAAAATGGAGGGGATTAACTAGATGACACAACTTTTCCCACTGAGGCCAAAATCTGGGAGAATTGCCTCTTTCATTTATATCCCATTTGGGTCACCTGCTTATAACTGAGTTTTGGATATGTATTCATGTTATTTGGTGCCCATATATCCAGCTAATAATGCATTTGTATAGAAGAAGCAAAAACCTAGCATTAGGCGGAAACCTGCCATCTCTGCTACATGGGCATCAGGATGGCAGTTAAAACCCTACCAGGTGCAGCTGATGAAAACAGGTGAACTCAGTTACTCTCCAAATCCTCAAGACTGTTGGAATATAATCTAATCAGATTTCTTCTTCCTAGTGGTCAGAACATCTTCCTGGTGGAGTGACAGCAATGGGAGTGGCTGATGATAACTGTGTGGTGATTGAAACATTCTTCTTTGGGGATAATGTTGTCTCTCTCGCTCTTCCATGCAGTCTATCTAGAGAAATGGGAGCTAGGGTAGTTCACCCATTCACACCACCGAACCGCTATGAATGATGACTGCCACTGAGTCATAAATCCTCTTTCCCTACACAGAGGATAAGCACTCCCCCTTACAGCCCTGGGAGGGAGGAGAGCAGTTGGTGACCAAAGACTGATTGACACTGAGTAGACGAGGTCGCTCCTTACTTCCAGATGGGATTGATTCAGAGCTTCCCTTAACACCAGGCTGAATTGAAGCTCACCTGCTGAGTTCATATCTCTTTTACCTCCATCTTGTCCTCCGGGAGCACTCCTATAATAAGCCACTTTCATAATTCCCTTGAATTATGTTACGTCGTTTCCAGGTTACCTGACGCAAGATGACTAATATTGCTACTATCTCTTCAAAATGGTTGTGCCAAATTAAACAGTTAATCCAAGGCCCAAACCAAAATCTGTAAAACAGAATGTCATTCCAATAGTTGAGGGAAGAGTCTCCAGGCAAGGGGCAAGCAAAGGCAAAAGCTCTGAAATGAAAGACCTTTGCAAATTCAGATATTTGAGATTGATACAATATGGCTGAAGATTGGGGAACAACAGAAAAGGATATTGGTTGAGGTTTTATAAATATGCAATAGTAAGACCAGATAAGACCTCAGAGGATATTTTCATTTTCTCTAATTGTAGTAGATTATTCTTGAAATGATTTCAATAGGAAAATATAGGGTTCAAAGTATACTTTTAGGATATTACTCTGAATTTGTGCCAAAAAAGGCTAGGAAGTGAAAGAAACAAAGTACTGGGTGTCCACACAGCAAGGAGAAGGAGTCATAAAGATTATAGTGTTAATGCAAAAAGTAAGAAGTATGAGTTCTAACACTTTGTGTATTTTCTATGACATTACAGAATACTATGAAATGTTATTTCATAGTATTTTCCTGGAGGAAGAGCACAGAAAGCATTGTTTGCAGAGATGCTGGTGAGGTAGTTCTGTGTTGGATCTCAGCTCTGATCACATGGCAGCAGCAGCTGCACTTCAAGACCAATGCTGGACACTCCCTCTAGGGAAGGCAGCTACTGGTGACCCAGGAGCCACTTTGGTCCAGGATCTAAGGTAGAGCAGCAAGCTTGTTCAGTCTGATGTTGTCTGGAGCCCACAACCCTGGTCCCCTGAGTCCCCAAGGTCCACTGACCTTAGCCCAGATGCCATTGGGGTCCTACTCTCTTCCTTCTCTATACCTCCACTCCCCCATGTTTATGGTGCCCCTCGTAAAGCATATATAAAATGGAATTTAGATTGGAACAAGCTTGGATTTATATATAGTCTACTGTTTCAAGAGTGATTAAATCCCAACAGGAAATAATTTTTTCAGAGCCCTCTTATGACTTACTTTAAAGAGTGTCACTTCATATATCAGTGGCTGATATTTCTGGATGGATAGATGTGACTCTCTGATCAAATCTTAGACACAGGCAGTTAATAATTTTACTAGAGGAAAATCCCAAATCCGAGTATTGCTGGAACACATCTTTCCCCCTTACCAGAATCTGCTCCTGAGAGAATGTATTGGTCATGGGACAATTACTGAGCTTCAGTCTCCCTCAAGACCCCAGAGAACGCTCAGGCTGTGGCTACCTGGGAAATAAATAATCACCACAATTACTTTATAGCAGGGACCGAGAATATTAGGGTCATTATTGATGCTAATGAAGAGAAACACCCTGTCTGCGCTCTGTTGCAGTTGGGGTACAAAAAGCTTGCTGGGGCAGAGGTAGGCAGCCTGTACACGAGCCTCTTACTATATTCAAAGCTTCCAAAAGGTCAGGCTCAAGTACTTAGGCAGATTATTATGTCACCTTCCTAGTGATGTAGAGGGTTGAAGAAGAGGCCATGGTCATTGGTGACGGTGACTAAGATGGACACAGGCAAGGAGGTAAGCTTCACGGTTGGGCGGGGCACAAACCAGTACAGCCCCTGGTGCTACACGGAATAATGCGCTAGGTGCAGCGAGGATATGAAGGTGAATAGACATGCTTTCATTCTTGGAAGTATTAGAATCAGCTAGAAAAGACCTAAGCACTTGACAAAGTAAAAGCAAATGTTGCCACCTGCACTGTTTGGAAGGAAGGAAGGTGGGAGTCTGAGCACCGTCCGGGATCCAGGCTCTCCTCTTTCTGGCTCAAGTGCTGCTCACCCTTCCCTCTCCCCAGCCCCCATCTGGGCTCCTGTCTGCATTTGCTGGGACTTGTTGCTGACAGCACGAAGAGCAAGCCCCTTCTGTCTCTTCTCCCTGCTCCTTCCTGCAGGGATGCTCTTGAGACACTGAGTCTCCTGGAGTCCTCCCACTACATGAATCTGTCCCTCTGTGACTACTGACCGCTAATTCCGAACGTGGTGTTAAATGGGGGCAATGAAGGTTAACATGGGAATTGTCAGAAGGTGCAGGAAGACGGAGAAGTCCTCCAAGGGATGTTTATTTTAAGATCCCAGAAATCAGAAAGACTTAATAAAAGAGAAGGGTGGGAGGCGGAGGTGCAGGGTGCTCCAGGCTGCAGGAAAGACAATTGCGAATGTCCAGAGATGAGGACAAGTGTGTGGGATTAAGGGGAGACTGTATTCAAGAGGCTGATAGCATCACAGTGATGCTAACAGAGCAGGCAGAGTGTCAGACTGATGATGCTGGTGAGTGGACAAGGCACAGGGAGACAGCAGTGTGGACAGGAAGTGATGAAGGGAACTCGGGAGACACATCTGTAAGATCCACCGCTAGAGAGGACAGAATTAGAATGGACAACCAGTTGTCCAATAGGAAGCCATCTGACACCAAACATCAGTCCTTCTTGGCCTTTCTCTCCTACTGAGCATAGGACACTGGTGCCTGGCATGAGGAGTCACCAGAGCAGAGAACAATCCAGATCCTGCTGATATATTTGCCCCAAGACCATATCAGTGTGTGGTCTTGGGGCAAATTCACTCAGCCCCTTTGAGTCTCAGCTTCCACAGTTAGCACCAGATGGTAACAATGTCTCTGGGGAGCATTCTAGGTTAGGGTGCTGAGAAGGACCCACTAAAATAAGTTCCTTTCACACTGTTCTCACTCTGTCATTTTTTTCCTCAGCTTGGAACCTCTAGCAGAAAATATTTTTTAGGAAATGCTCATTAGTCAGGCTGACAAACTTGCCCTGAACTGGACTCTCAGGTCTGGGAGAGTCAAGCATCCAACCAGGTGTGCTGGGATCTTCCCCGACCTGACGACAGGACACAACACTCAGAAGTCTGCATCCTGGTGCCTCTGTCCAGTCACTGGGGTCTAGGCTCTTTCTGTTTCAAAGCATTGTCTCCCCTCCTCCCCTCTCTCTGTCCTCTCTGCCCCTCCATGGTTACTGCCTGTCACTCCTCAGAGGTCACTCCACTCCCCGCGCCCCTCCCGCGTAATGGAAAGAGCATTGAAAGTAGAGGTGCAGTGCAGGCTGTCCACTCTGTCTTCCTTTCAGTCGGGAAGCATCTCCCCAGCTTCCTGGGGATGCGGTCCTCCCTCTTTTAGAGGTGATGGTGATGGGGACTCCGCCAAACAGAGCCTTACACCCCACAAAGGCTGGTTTTCCGTTTTACCTTGTGATGTTGCAAATTGTTACACCTTTTAACACTTTTTCAAATAGCTTTCAATTAATATTATATTGTATGCTTCTTCCTGTATTTTTTTTAAAGATTTATTTATTTTTATACAAGAACCGGGGTACAGGCCAGATGTACGGGAGGGTGAGAGGATTCACCAGAGAGATTCCATGTGGGATTCTCACCTGCCGGCCAGGATCAAACCCACACTGCAGAGGCTGCGGACAGCTTCACAGTGCAGTGCTCAACCGCCTGTGCCACCTTTTCCCTGTATTACTAAACCAACTTCAAACATCATTTTAATGAGGAATGGTTATCTTCCCCTTCTATCCATGCACACATCCCCTTACCCTCCATTCCTCTCCTCTCCTCTCCAGCCACTCTGGCCACTCTCATGTCCTGAGCATTCTGGGCCTCTTTTTGCCTCCATTCAGATGCAGCTTCCTCCAGCAAGCCCTTCCTGACCAACACAGCTGAACTAAATATCCTCTCCTATGGCTTCCAGTGTGGCCCTCTCTTCCAGGAGGCTACATGTATAAACTGAGTTTCTAGTCTGCCTCCTCCACTGTATGAGGCAAAGGTATAGTGAGTGGTGTTCAAGTCACACAGGAACTTGCTGTCATGGAGGAAAAAGGACCAAGCAAAAGTAAGTACATACAAGAGAATCTTAGTAAGTGGAGACTGCTGTGGATTTAATAACCATAATAACATGCTGGATAGTAATTTGGGTGTCAGCGTGCTGAGGCTTAAAATTTGAGACTCAGCAATTGAGTGCCACTGCATTAGTATTTCAATTGGGGAGGATTTGTATTTTTTTTTTTATTTTATGCATACAAGAACCGGGGTGTAAGCCGGAGGTTCTGGGGGGTGAGATGATTCACTAGAGATGAGTGGGGAACAAAACGGGGATTCACTGAAATGCACTGCTGAGAGGAGTAGCGGGGGAGACTGGAGAGGTCTGCTATGCCACGTGGGTTAACTCCCTGGCTGGGATGGAACTCAGGCTGCAGTGGCTGGGGATATCTTGATAGTGCTGAGACTTTAACCCTTGTGCTACCAAGGAGGTCCAGGATTTGAATTTTCATGACAGTAACTTCTTGTTAGTTAAGAACATGGTGATTGTATCTTTCCATTTTTCTTATCTTTGTTGATTTCCCTTAGTAAATATTAGGTTTTCTTCTTATGGTTTACTTTATGGACTGGTTACTGTTGCATAGGTTTGTTGTTGCTGCAATGAATTTTTTTCTCTTCCTAACTTATTTTTACTAACGTGGAGAATATCTATTATAAATGTTTACTTATCCTTTCCAGTTTTCTCTATATTAATAGTAACTATTTCCTGAGATTATTACACTGTTCCTGGCACAAATATCACTTGGTAACTTTTGTGGAATGAATGAATATCATTCTTCTAGTACTAGAAATGGCTTCTTCTCTTTCTTATGGCAAAATTCTTTGGAGAGAGAAAAAGCTTTGAAACTATTGAGATATGAGAATGATTTGCCTGGACATGGTCAAAGATAAGATCATAGGATAGTAGTCTAAGAATTTGTATTATACTAGAAAGTGAAGTTAAAATAAGATAATACAACTAACTTGGGAGTTGTTCAGGAGAGTAAGACTCATTATATGTTAATTATTATTTATAATTGTTCAGTAATTATTCAAAAATTGGACATTCCAGGAGATGACAGTCTTTCATCCTTCAAACATTACAGGCACAATCACTGCAGTATCATAAGTTTTCAAATGCAGGACTTCCATTTTAGTACAACTTGTACCAGACTCATACATATTTTGCTTCTTTTTCCCCTTGGGTGAATCTTGGTTTTCCATTATCATTTCCGTTCTTTTTCTTTTTATTTCTGTCTCACATATCTGAATTTTTGGGACTATCTTAAGTGTGTTTTATAAAACAGATGATCTTTTCTGGAGTCTCCATGTTAGCAATATCTGCACCCTATGTAGATTTTGTAAATCTATATTTTTATGCTATAGTATTTGCAAGTGCATTATAAACTTTATGACATCATATCCCTAAATATCAACTCCAAAAATATATACAGGTACATCTCTAAGAAATTATTTTCTACATGTCCTTAGTAGCATTTTCACACTAATCCAATTAATAAATGTACCTTATTATTATACACTTCCAGTGTATATTCACATTTCTTCACTATTTTGTAAATGTGTCCTTTCAACTGGTTTGTCAAGATAGGAATCTAATAGGGGATCTTGCATGTGACAGGACCATGAACCCTCTTGTATCAATAATTTATTCATCTCTACCAATCCATTTTTTCACAATAGTGACTTATTGAAGAGATTGTCCCAGTCTCCACTTTCTCAAAGTCAAGTTATTATGCGCATCACCTGGAACTGGTCAGAAATGCAGATTCTTAGGTGCTTCTGCAGTAGCACTGAATGCGAATCTGAATTGACTTGTATGACCACAATGATTATATGCACATTAATGTTTAGGAAGACTCCTGTAGGGTGTCTCACAATTATGTGTTTGGCTGTTTTGCATGATTTTCCGAGGCATACAATTTTCATTTTCTTTTGTTTTTTTAAGATTTATTTATTTATGCTTACAAGAACTTGGGTATAGGCCAGAGGTGTGGGAGGTGAGAAGATTCACCAGAAACAGAGTACGGAGCAGAACAGGCAGATCTACTGAAATACACTGCTGAGGGGAGCAGCAGGTGAGACGTGAGAGGTCTGCTGTGCCATGTGGGTTAGCTCCCTGGCCAGGGATCAAAATCATGTTTCAGTGGCTGGTGACAGTCAGATAGTGCCGAGACTTAACCCCTTGCGCCACCAGGGATGCCCATGATTTGCTTTTTCAGTAGCTAGGTGAGGGTCTTCCTGCACTTCAGGGGTGCTCACTTAAATATTAAATATTAAACCTTAAATGCTTGTTCTATTTCAGTTTAGTTGTCTTATCTCGAAAATCTACTTATACTATAGGCATAATATTGTGGATGTTTGGTGCAAGGATTTGTCTATGAAAAGATCAGTGAAGTTTTATGTAGTAAAGGATACTTGCATAGGCAGACATGTAGAACTTTACCTTTCAGAGATAGTTAGAAAACTCACCCATGTGTGATTGCCTCATTCATTATGGAGAACATTCACTCCAAACACCTGATATTTCTTTCCAAACTACCAGTCCTGGCCTCTGTACTGGTTTATTCAGTCCTGCCCAGAGTGAGTTATCTGACTGCTTTATTTTGGGCTTCAGCTTTTATTTCTCATTACAGTCAGGAAGCCCACTTTTGCTTTGATTGTCCAGATTTTATATTTTGTAAGGCTAGGCTTGTCCCCCTATGAGAGAGGTCCATGTTGTTCAACAAAGTCTATGAAAGGGGAAATAGATTTAATTAAAAAAAAACTATAAAAAATAAAAACTCAGTGACAGCTCAGGAACATTCTCTAACCTATTATTTTTTAGTAACAAAGGTGATTTCTTTTTCTCCATCTGAATGACCAACCCTAACTTGTTTCCACATATGAGGAAGGAACAGGGTTTTATGGTGCTACTCAAGCACTAACATCAAATTGGAATCAACATTAGTTGCTCCTTATTGTATACAGAATAATGTTCCAGACACTCCTCAAAATCCCCAAATTTGGCCCTCAATTCTCTTACATCTTTATCTCAGTCTACAATCCCTCCTCCACCTCATGTTCAGAGCTCCTACTCCCTATCCGTGACCTGTCCAGGCTCGACTGCCTGGCTTTTGTTCAAAACTTTGCCTCAATATGCTGCCCACCTCCACTGGCAAGATCCTGAACTACATTTAGGACTCAAAAAATCTTCCTTTTCTACTGCAGTCTGATTTTTATCAGAAGAGAGTGTATGTGTGTGTTCAGAAAACTGAAGACTTATCTTTATATATCTTTACTAAATAATTGCTTGACTGTTGTATTTGTTCCTGACAGATTGGATAATATGAAACTGTATCTTTAGAATATTGACTTTTGGTCATGATAGATTAAAACAGGTAAACACTGGCCTATGAGAATGATTTGAAGGCAGCTGCATGGGTTGAGAACACTGAATCAAAATGCTATAGTATTTTAGTATATTCAGTTATGTCTGTCCCATTGGATTTGAATTTGTCTGAGGGTAAGATTACTATTATGTTATTTACCTCACCCAGTGCCAAGTTCAGAGTTGATACTTAATATCTATGGAATTAATAAATGAAAGATTCATACTTTCCTAAAGAAAAGAAAACCACAGTACAGAAATTTGGGACAGAGAATAGTGTAAGAAATGAAACAATGACTCTATTTGAATTCTCTTTATTATTACTCTTAGCATTGCAATTAGTAGGTTTCAATAAAAATATTCAATTGTTCTAGGAGGTGATCTGTACATCTACATTGTGGTCATTCTTTCTTCTCAAGAGTATGGAGAACGACGTATTAATCCATCATTTACAGTGAAATTATTTACAGAATTTTAGTGAGTCTCAATCAAGTATCCATGTTGACTTCTGGGATTATGGAAGAAAGGAACCAGACCAGCAGTTTTGAGTTCCTCCTCTGGGGACTGTCAGATCAGCCAGAACAACAGCACATGCTCTTCCTGGTGTTCCTGTGGATGTACCTGGTCACTGTGGCTGGCAACCTGCTCATCATCCTGGCCATTGCCACCGACACACGTCTCCACATGCCCATGTACTTCTTCCTTGCCAGCCTGTCTTGTGCAGACATCCTTTTCGTCTCCACCACCGTGCCCAAGGCCCTCATGAACATCCAGACCCAGAGCAAATCTATTTCCTATGCGGGATGCCTGAGTCAGCTCTACTTCTTCTTGACTTTTGGGGACATGGACATCTTTCTCTTGGCCACAATGGCCTATGACCGCTACGTGGCCATCTGCCACCCTCTCCACTACACGATGATCATGAGTCCCCGCCGCTGCACCATCCTGATCACTGTCTGCTGGACCCTTACAAATATTGTTGCTATGGTCCAGACCTTACTCACACATCGACTTTCCTTCTGCTCTAACAGAATTATTCCTGACTTCTACTGTGATGTGGAACCCTTGATAAGGTTGTCTTGTTCTGACACTAAGATCAATGACCTTGCCGTCCTCTTGCTTGGGGGAGCAGCCAGTTTAGGTCCCTTTACATTCATCCTGATCTCTTATATCCGCATTGTTACAGCCATTCTCAGGCTCCCCTCTGCCCAGGGGAGGCGCAAGGCCTTTTCTACCTGTGGGTCGCATCTTGTTGTTGTTGCCCTGTTCTTTGGAACGGTGATCAGGGCTTATATTTTCCCCTCAACCTCTCCCTCCTCCAACTCAGTAGAAAAGAATACAGCAGCTGCTGTAATGTACACAGTGGTGACTCCTCTGCTAAATCCCTTCATTTACAGCCTGCGGAACAAGGACATGAAGGGAGCTTTGGGGAGACTTCTGAGGGGGCAAGTCCCCTTTTTGAGAGGCCAGTAACTTTGCAGAGAAACTACAGGTATGTTCTGTGTCATCAGTGAGAAACTTCAGAGTAATTTTTTTCTCAAGTGTCCTATTTCTGAATCCCACATGGGCCTTATATATCCCCATGCTCAATTCCCCAGTGTGGGTTGGTTATTTTTGAGGAGATCAAGTCTTGCATTTTGTTAATCTATTAAGAGTTGCTTATTTACTTTAGCATAATCTGTTAAGAGTTGCCTATGTATTTACTTATTTTATTTCACCTTAGTTTTATTTTACTTGAAATAACTTTTCACAAGGAGAAATGTCTTTTGCAATGTTTACATTCTTTAAGTCTGAGTAGCCTTTTAAGCTAGTTTTAAACTCAGTCGGTAAGGTCATGGAAGATGTATTAATGATCATAATGTTAGCAAGAAAGTTCAATATTGGATGGCAGATAGTTTACAACAGTAAGTGGAAAGTATATTTTTCCTATAATAATAATAATATCTAAACAGTTATAGTCTCGAAGTTATCAGTCAAAAATCCTTATAAACATTAAAAGAAGGCACTCAAAAATACAGGCATGTTTATTTTTAATAAATAGCTTTATGAGCAATATATAATGAAAAGATAAATCAATTTAAGTTCCATATTATTCTAACAATTGTTTTCTTTCTTATCTGCCCACCTCATGGCTGATTGTGAATGCTTGTTGTCACATTCACAAAAAGGAAACTTGTGTCTTCTCAACCTTCTTTTTCTTGAATGAATGAATCCTGCTTCAATAAAGACAAAAACATACTTCAGATATATTTTTGCAGTAGTGAAGATATGGGAAACAACCTCAAACTCCATTGATTGGTGAATGAGTACAAAATATGTGATACAGACACACATACACACACATAATGGAATAGTCGTCAGTCATAATAAAATGAAAATTTTCCATTTGTGACAATATGAATGAAACTTAAGGATCTTGCACTAAGTGAATTAAGTCAGATGGAGAATATATTTCCACTCATATGTGGAATACAGAAAAAGCAAAAGATCAAATAAAATAAAAGAGAAACAGATTCTTAGATAGAGGATATATGTATTGTTACCCGATGACTATGGAGGTGACACAGGTAAATTGGGTGAAGAAGGTCAGTTGCATGGTGATTTATGGAAAGTAGACTTTAGATGATGGTCATGAGTTAGTGTGTACATACATAGAATTATAATCCTGTAAATCTGAAGCTACTACAAATTCATAAATTGATCTTACCTCAATAAAAATGTGTTTTAAAAAGATAATTTGGACTTGCAATTTTTATTTATAGAGTATAAAATTCACAATTCCATACCAAGACTGAAAATGAATGCAAAATGGCTGTCAAGGGTGAGGGCATGGAACAAACTCATTGAAGAGCTTCATGAGAAAAACCTCTGGATGTTACCCAGGAAGCTACAATCAGCCAATTTAGATGAGTCTACTCTCCTCTTCTGTGAAATGAAGTTTTGGTGTTTGAGCTTCCCACCTAAGTGGAAATTTGTGTGGAAAATGACAATGGTTCAGCAATTATGAGAGAGGAATTCCCCAAATTGTAGCTTTAAAAAATGAGACATTGGCGACATTGTTGCATAAGGATGATGGAGAGGTGACCTGAGGACGACAGGGAAAAGGGCTGACAGAAACTCTGAGCAGACTCGCATGTGTCAGGATGGCAAACCACCTGGGAGGGATGCCCTGTACTTGTGCCATCCTTGGAAGTCTCCTCAGTCGTTACTTAATGCAGCAGATATTCATGAGGACAGGCATGTCCGGATAAGCCTGAGGGCTCACATACATGGCGTGCGGGGCAAGGTCTGTTTTCTCTGACTAATGATAAAACACAGATGTCCTTGTTCACAATTCCTATATAATCATGCTGAGAAAAATAAAGAATCACTGCTTGTTGCTGACAGCAGTCCCCCATCTGGTGTGTCCTTTGCAATCGAGTCCCAGGTCTCAGAGGCCCCTTGAGGCTCACAGATATCAACCAAATGGCAACAAAGGAGTTCTTTCCTTCAATCCAAGAGGGACACCTAACAGAAAGACAATACACCCAGAGTGTGGAGGTTGGGTGAACCTAGAGTCCTCTTTGGACCTCAGAGACCAACATAGATTGCATGGAGCAGATCCAGAGGGAGCCGCATTTTATTGAAAGGAAGTGTGTGAAGAGAAAAGCCTGAAGGCTGTGGACTGGGGTGTAAGACATGGAGAGGAGGGCCTCCTTGTACCAGTGTCCCCAAGGATGTGGGGACGGGGAGAGTGAAATGTTTTGAAAGCTTACACCCTTGATTATGGGAGAATGTTGGTTTGTTTTATTGACATACACTGGTTTACCATACTTTATAAGTTTCAGTGGCATAACTTAAATAGCCTCAACAAAGCACCTCAATAAATGATATATATCACACTACTTCTACCACAACAGCTCTAATACCATTCGCCACTATCGTTGATCCCCACCCTACTCATTTCTCCCACCCTCCTCCTTGCCCTTCTGGTAACAACCATTTTGTTGTGTGGCCAAGTCGTTGTGTTGTATTTTATTTATTTCTTTATATTCTACATGTTAGTGAAATCATTTGGTATTTGTCTCTCTCTGATTGAATTTGCTTAGCATAATCACCTCAGGTTCCATCTATGTTGTCACAAATGGTAAGATTTCACTGGTTTCTTTTTAACAGCTGAATAGTATTCCATTGTGTATATAACACACATCTTGTATATAAAATGTGTGTTTTTATCCAGTCATTTGTTGATGATCATTTAGCCTGTTTCCATGCCTTGAATATTGCAAATAGTGCTCCAATGAACATGGGCATGAATATGTTTTTGAATTATTATTTTCATGTCCCTTGGGTAGATATCCAGAAGTAGAATTGTTGGATCTATTTTCAATTCTTTGAGGAACCTCCCTGCTGTTTTCCATAAGGGCTGTAATGTGATGGTATCAATAGCTGTAACATACAAAGGAAAACTCCTTGGCATACTCAATAAATTTTAAGATGATAAAAGGAGGACTCTTGAAACCAAAAAGTTTGAAACCTGCTAATATGAAGACATTGGGAAAGGACAGTGTAACTCAAACAAAACAAGAGAGAAGATCATTTGAAACAGCTTTTTAAAAAACATGTTTGTGAGATTTGCCAAATGATGTAATTCATTATTTTTATCATTATTTGAGGTAAATAATGAGATTTGTAGCAGTTCTAACACATTGTATATATTCTATGACCTTATTTCACAGTATTTTCCTGAAAGAAGAGCACAGAAGCATAGGCTGCAGACATGCTGGTGAAGTGGGTCTGTTTTGGATTGCATCTGACCACATGGCAGCAGCTGCACTTCAATGACCAATGCTGGAAAGTCCACCCTGGAGAACATCTGCTGGTGCCTGGAGCCACTTTCACCCAGGATCTAAGGTAGAGCAGCAAGGCTGTTCAGAATATGATGTTTTCTGGAGCCCATGGTCCCTGGTGCCCCAGAGTTCTCAAAGTCTTCTGACCATAGCCCATATGCCATTGGGGTCCTACTCTCCTCCCTCTCCTCACCACCCCCATGCTTATAATGACCTTTATGAAGCATATGAGAAAAAATGCGCACTAAATTGATAATGGCATTGGTTTCCTACATTTTCTACTGTCTCAAGGAAGGATTTCCTCCTCATAAGAAACTAATTTTTGTGAAGACTTTTAGTGACTTAATTAAAGGATGTCATTTCACATTACCAGTAGCCATAGGAGATATTTTTGAAATTTAGTTCAACCTATGGAACAGCTAGTTAATAACTTTTTAAACAGGAAATCCCAGTACTATTGGAGCACATCTTTCCCCCTTCCAGAACTGCTCCTGAGGGAATATATAGGGCATGGGACAATTACTGAGCTTCCATCTCCCATAGGATCCTTGAGAGACTCATACTAAGGCTACCTGAGAAATAAATAGCACAAGTTCCCTTATAGCCTAGGGCCGAAAACCCTGGGGTTATTCTTGAGGTCAGTGAAGAGAAACCCCCTGTATCCCACCCTGCTGCTGTTAGGAAAAGATGCTGCAATAGAGGCAGACAATCTGCACATGAGCCTGTTATTATGTCCTGCTTCAGAAGCAGGACAGTCTCTGAGTACTCAGGAAGGCCATTATGTTAATACCCAATGATGTAGAGAATTGAAGAAAAGGCAAAAGATCATTGGTCATGGTAGCTGAGATGGACACCAACGGGAAGGTAAGTCCCACGGCTGGGATGAGACATAAGCCCCGGGGTAGGCACAGCAAACACAGACACACATGTCCCAATGCAGTCAGGATGTGAAGGGAAAAAGGCATGTTTTTCATTTCGGAAGTGTAAAATCAAGCAGGGAAAAAAAGACCTTAGTGTTTGATAAAGAAAATGAATGAAATGTAGACATGGTTTAGGAGGAAGGATGATGTAAGTCTAAAGTCTTTTTCACCAGATGACAAGAGATTCTGCAGGCAGTTTATAGGAGTCATCAAATGAGGGGCTCAGGAAAGAGGTGATGGAGAAGAGCAGACAAGGAGGATCCCTGCAGGCTGGTGTGTCCAGGAGAGCTTCACAGACAAGGAGAGTGAAAGGGATTGAGAGCAGGGGTGGTGAGAGAAGCACTTCTCTTCACACACTGAAAATCCCGGTATGAATCTCAGGATGACTGAATTTCATATTCTAACTGCTGAGGGGAGACTCAGAAAGTTGGGCACTCTAATAAAGGGAAGTCTCTGTTTGGACAGAGCAATGTCTTCCTATGGGATTGATCCGTGGCCTTAGGTGTTCTCGGGTTTGGGTGGGAAACGAGAATGTCTTTTAATCTCTTCCTCTATTTCAATGAAAGCTTGTAGTTGGTCATTTTACCCAGTTTGCAGACTTACAATGTTCTGGACTTTTGAACATAGGATCGGTGGTCAGTACTTATTTAATCATCATACATAAAATCAGGAAAACTTCCTTTTTGTTTCTAATTACCTTTTCTGACCAAAACTCCAATTTAGCAGATCTGACAATAGCAATCTCTGCCTTATACTTAGTATTATTTGGTAGAAATACCTTGTTCCAGCCTTTCACTTTAAGTCTGTCTTTAGATCAAAGCCAGATTTCTTGCATGTGTAATATATTTGGGTCATGCTTTTTTATCATTCTGTTATTTTGCCTTTTTGTTATTTTGCTTTTCTTGTATCTATAATTTTATGTACCTTAAAATGATTTCAGTATTGTTCATTCTCCTTTGAGATCTTAAGTTTTCATTGAAAAATGACTGTTCAAATTTTTTACATAGCTTCTCAGGTCCTATTTTATATCATCCTCTTGTCTACAAAATTATTATCTAAGTTTCTTTATTTCTCCTTTTGAATTTTCTTTTATAAAACCTGAGTTTCATTAAAAATTTAAAATTCTTAAAGATATACTATACTTGAACTTGTCCTTCATGAAACACTTTCCTAGGGAGTATTTCCTGATGAAATGCTTGAATATCAGGGCATTCTTTCTCATGATATTTCTTTAAGTCCTTTTGAATTCAAGAAATTATTGCAGTACTGCTGACACAATACATCAAATAATCTCTGTGTAATATGGGAATATAATACTGTTCATTTGCAGTGCTATCAGAGAAAAGTCATAAAAATTCTGTACGCAAATTATTGTGGATGTTTGCTGTTAGGACAACCTTACTTAATTGGAAGGATAAGTGAACTTTTATGTAGTTGATGACTTTCATGTTGCAATGTGGACCATTTTACCATTAGAGATACTAGAAAACACATCCTTTACAATTTCCTACAATCCCTCCTCCACCTCATACCCAAGCAAGCTCCTACTCACTGTCTTTGACACTCTTGTTTGGGTTTGCTCTGTTGTTTGGGTTTTGTTCAACAGTTTAACTCAATATGCTGCCCACCTCCATCTGGCAAGATCTTGAACTACATTTCTGTCTCAGAACGCCTTCCTTTTCTACCTTGGGCTATTTGGTAGAAGACGTGTGCATATGTGTGACACTCATGTGTGTGTATATCCAATCAATTTTTGAGATTTTGAAGAATAGGGATTGTGTTTTCTTCTTTGTTATTACAGGTAACATGAAGAGTTATCTTTACAAGTCTTTTTCTAACTGGCTATTTGATTGTTATATTAGTTTCCAACAGAATTAGTAAGATGAAACTCTATCTTCAGACTACTGTTTTTCAGGGAATATAATTCAGTCTGAAGTCTGAGAGTAATTTGCAAAGAGCTGAATGGATGGAGAACCATGAAGCAAAAATTTATAGGATTTTGGTGTAAACGGTTATGCCTGTCCCATTAAACTGAAAATATCCAGGATAGAGAATACCATCATCTGTTTTTCCTGGATCACATAAAACACTATATTAGAAAGAGTTAGTACTTCATATATGGAATGAGTGAATGGAAACTTCATGACCCATGGGGAGGACTGAAGAGAAAGAATATACAACCAAGAAAAATGGGAGAGAAAGGAGTATAGAAAATGAAACATGAAATCTCTTAAAAAAATCTCTTAAATTGTGTCTCCCATACTTCCTGGCACATTGTAGTAAGTAGCTTTCAATAAAACATACTGTATATAGTTCATAGTTATGATCTATAAAAATACACTAAGGTAATTCTTTTTCATTTCAGTGTACAAATAATGGCATATTTATCAACCATCTTGAGAAACATGTCTAGCAGATTTTAATGGGTCTTGATCAAGGTCTCTTTCTGTGATTTTGAAGTCATGGCAGAAGGGAATGAGACCAGCAGCTTTGAGTTCCTCCTCTGGGGACTGTCAAATCAGCCAGAGCAGCAAAGTGCCCTCTTCCTGGTGTTCCTGTGCATGTACCTGGTCACTGTGACTGGCAACCTGCTCATCATCCTGGCCATTGCCACTGACACACGTCTCCACATGCCCATGTACTTCTTCCTTGCCAGCCTGTCCAGTGCCGACATCTTTTTTGTCTCCACCACTGTGCCGAAGGCCCTCATGAACATCCATACCCAGAGCAAATCTATTTCCTATGGAGGATGCTTGACCCAACTCTACTTCTTCTTGACTTTTGGGGACATGGACAGCTTTCTCTTGGCCACAATGGCCTATGACCGCTTCGTGGCCATCTGCCAACCTCTCCACTACACAATGATCATGAGTCCCCGCCGCTGCACCATCCTGATCACTGTCTGCTGGATTCTTACAAATATTCTTGCCATGCCTCATACCTTTCTCATGCTACGACTTTCCTTCTGCCCCAATAAAATCATTCCTGATTTCTTTTGTGATCTGGTACCACTGCTGAAAGTATCTTGCTCTGACACTAAAGTCAATGAGCTTTTGCTCTTCTATTTGGGAGGAGCAGTTCTAGTAGTCCCCTTTATACTCATCCTGATCTCTTATATTCGCATTGTTTCAACAATACTCAGGTTTCCCTCGGCCCAGGGAAGGCGTAAGGCTTTCTCTACTTGTGGGTCCCATCTTGCTGTTGTCGCCCTGTTCTTTGGGACAGTATTCAGGGCTTACCTGTTCCCCTCATCTTCTTCGTCCACCTCCGTAGAAAAGGATACAGCAGCTGCTGTGATGTACACAGTGGTGACTCCCCTGCTAAACCCCTTCATTTACAGCCTGAGGAACAAGGACATGAAGGGAGCTCTGGGGAGACTTTTCAGAGGCAAAGTCTCCTTCTTGAGGGGCCAGTAACTTCTGCGCAGTAACTTCTACAGTTGTGTTCTCTGCTTCCAGTGAAGAATTTCAGAGAAATTTCTACCTCAAATGTCACATTTTTAAAGCTCACATGTGCGCTTCCCTTCCTGAATCTCCACTATAAGGTCAACATTGTTTAGGAAAATCAACATTTTGCATCAGGCTTTAAAAATAATCAATTGAGTTTTGTGTTTAATCATTCATTTTACCTAATCTAAAAAGGAGTGACAGTGCAATGTTCATATTTCAGAGTCTATACAGTGAGTCTTTTATTCTTGTTTATCAAAGCTCAATCAGTATAGTCATGGAAATTGAGTTAATGACAAAATATTACATGTGAGGTCAATATTGAAAGGCAAGGAATTTATAAGTTGAGTAAACAAGAATATTTTTCATTCAAAAATTGGGAATTATGTAAATACTTGTTGCCTCAAGTTTACAAGTCAAAAATCTTTGCAACCATTAAAAAAAGCTCTGAAAAATATAGGAATTGTTTTTGCTAACTTCACTGAATTGATTTATGAACAATTGATAATGAAAAGATAAATAATTGTAAGTCAAATATTGTGTAACTAGTGTACAGATAATCATTAACCTTCTTCCTTATTTGTGTAAACCATGTCTGACTGTGAATACTGGTATTCACGGTTGCAATAAAGAAATCTTGTGTCTCTTAAGGTTCCTTCTGCTCACATTTGTATCCCCCAGTTCATCCAAGCCTGAATCAAAGATAGAGTTTATGAATTTTATTTCTGTAATAATATTCACAGTTTTGTAACAACACTGAGAGTGAGCACAAAGTCATGCCTAAAGTTGAAGCTATGAGACCACATCATTGGAGAGCATCATGAGAAAGCCCTGGATTAGTGCCCAGGAGTTGAGATCCTATCTAAGACTCTCACTTACTTTGTAGACTTTGTAGAAATCTAGTATTCTACAAATTAAAATTATTTTTTTGTTCTATTGATCTCAGATTTTGTGCTAAAAATGACTGTTTTGGTTATTATAATAGTTAAGCTCCAAATTTGTGCAGCTTTAAAACACCGAACATTATGGATGTCTCAAGACAGGTGAAAGCACAGGTCTGATATATTGGTTATATAATCATCACGGATCCAGATGTTTCCGTCTTGGTTTACTACTAATCTCAAAGAGCTTTCATGTCACATCTCAAGGTGGCTGTCAAACTTCTGCCAGTAGATCTTCATTTCAACCAGTAGGAAAAGGGAGGGGATTAACTGGAGGACACAACTTTTTTCCTGCTGAGGCCAAAATCTGGGAGAAGTTGCCTCTTTCATTTATCCCATTTGGGTCACCTGTTTATACCTGAGTTTGGGATATGTATTCATGTTATTTGGTGCTTATATACCCAGCTAATAATACTTTTGTATAGAAGAAGCAAAAACCTAGTATTAGGGGAAAACCTGCCATCTCTGCTACATGGGCATGAGGATGGCAGTAAAAAGCCTACTAGGTACAGCTGATGAAAAAAGGTAAACTCATGGGAACTCACTCAGTCACTCTCTAAACCCTCAAGACTGTTGGAATATGATAACCAGATTTCTTCTTCCTAGTGGTCAGAACGTCTTCCTGGTGGAGTGACAGCAATGGGAGTGGCTGATGCTAACTGTGTAGTGATTGCAACATTCTTCTTTGGGGATTATCCTGTCCCTCTCCCTCTTCCATACAGTCTATTTAGAGGAATAGGAGCTAGGGTCTGACCATGGACTTTTCTAAATATCTAGTCCCAAACAAGGTAAGAATATACCTGTCAAATTCACCTAATATCTGAGAGTACAAACAAGATAAAAATAAGTGAACAACTATGCTACCTGGATCTAAATGATGGCAAGTAGTTAGAATATAAAAGAAGCTTGATGAATATACTTTAAGGAGGTTATTGAGAATATCATGTAAAAAACAAAATGGAAATATTAGCAATTAAAAAATGGCAGTTGAAGTATATAATTCATAGATGAGATAAATAACATATAGGTAAAGATAGGTGAGCCAGACTGTCAGATATTGTAACTCTTTTAAAGGCAGCAGAAAATGAAGGGAAAATAATAAGAAAGACAGAAGAAATAAACAAAATTTCCAATACCTAGAAAATTAGACTCCCAGAGACAGTGAAGGCAAGGGAAAGAAATATTTCAAGAAGCAATCATGACTGATTTTCCAGAAATGTATTTAAACAACTTCAGAATGATAGACCCCTCTAAACAAAAGTCATCAGAAAAAAAATCTCAACACAATGTAGTAGAATTTAGGAACACACAAAGTGGAAAAAATTTGAATGTTTCCTAAGAGAGGGGGTCACATACAAAGAGCAATTATAGGATTGAAATCGGCTTTCTCAACAGCATATTAAATGTAAGAAGCTAAGTAATATTTAACTTGTAAAGAAAATGATTTCAAATATAAAAATTAGTGGTTAGCCAAATAGTCACTTAAATTTAGAATTGTTCTCCATTTTACAAGGCCTAGAGAAAGACATTGCTTGCAAAAACACCCTTTTTTCAAGAAAGAAGGAAAACAGGTCCAAGAAAATGATTTGAGAGCCTTGGGAGTAAGACAATAACATAGCCAAGTTTTGTTTTTTTTTTAAGATTTTTTTATTTATGCATACAAGAACTGGGGTACAGGCCAGAGGTCCAGGGGTGGGGGGAGAGGATTCACCAGAGACAGAGTGGGGAACAGAACAGGCAGATCAACTGAAATACACTGCTCTGGGGAGCAGCAGGCATGATAGGAGAGGTCTGCTGTGCCATGTGGGTAGCTCCTATATATATATATACTGGCCTGGGATCGAACTCATGCTGCAGAGGCTGCAGATAGATTCACAGTGCTGTACTTAACCCCTTGCGCCACCAGCGAGGCCCATAGCCAAGTTTTTCTTAACTGAAAGTGATGATCAATAAAATAAATAAGAAAAAAGAATATGCAGCCATCCCCAATCTCTGTTTCCTCATCTCTGGAATGAACATAAAAATGCTAACTGTTGCTGTGTATCCATTGTTTGTTGCTGTGTGTCCATTGTTAGGAGATGGTGAGTGAAAAGAGTATTCACACATGTGAAATGGTGGCTGACGTGATTTTACTGTTACTATGATTTCTTTTAGAAGGACACTTTGCAACCCTGTAAACCTAGTAGTTTTTTATTTTCACTACAAGAATATGTTTTTGAATAGGTATGTAAAACCTGAAAGACAATTTTTTTTAAAAAATGCATAAAGAACTCTCAAGATTCAACTGTCAAACAAAAAATCCAACTAGGAAATGAACTTAGTATATGAACAAACATTTCACTGAAGAAAATATACAGATGACAAATGAGCACATGAAAAGATGTTCACCATAAGCCGATGGGGAAAGGCAAATTAAACCATAATGAGATAGCAGTATATGTTTGTCCAAATAGCTAAAATAAAAAAGTGACAACACTACAAACTAGTGGGGATGTGGAGAAGCTGGATCACTCATCCATTGCTGGTGGGGATGTAACATTTACAGCCACTGAAAGGCATTTGGCAGTTTCTTATATGAAAATAAACTTGCACCCACTATATAACCGAGCAAGTGCACTCCTGGTTATTTACCCAGAGAAACAGCAACTCAATCAGACGCCTGCATACAAATGTTCATAGAGGCTTCATCTGAAAACCGGTAAGTTAGATCTTAAAACCAGTAAGGGATTAATATCTAGAATGTGCAAGAAAATCCAGAACAAAGATGGGTGAATTATACAAAATACAATTTCATAAAAGAAAACCCCAAATTGCTAGAAAGATATCAAGATATGTTAAATCTCATTTGTAATGAGTATAGTGAGAAGCTTTTGAAGTCAATTAGAATGCCAAACTAGAGAGTCTAATGGTATTAAGTATTGGTGAGGTTATGGGTAAAAATGGAAGTGTGTATGTGAAGGGAGTGTGAACTTATAGACATAATTAGGAGAGCAATTTATTAGTACTTAGCAAGATTAAAATTAAAAATACACTTAGATTTAATTTTTGTATATTATATGCTTTAATATATGTTATTTAAAGGTATCTATATATTTTTGTTAGGCAAAGATAGATTGCTCTCCTGTTTGCCTCAACAGAATATATACTCTATATGCATACAGTATGTTTATGCACACCTTATATTCATATCATTTGTAGAAATATATGTAGGTATATATGCTATATAAATATACTTGTATATATGTGCTTGTTCATGTTTGTGTATATGTATCCATACATATTCCATGCAGCTCTCTATTATATATCTACATCCTATTGTCTAATGATCTTATTCCTGAGCATATAGCTGAGAAAAAGTATACTAGGTCTATAGAGAGAAGGCTGTTCAACCCAGTGTTATTCATAGCAGCATGGAGTTCACTTGGGGAAATGGATAAAAAATATCTGGTGGTATATTTTTTCATATGCCTATTGGCCATTTGCATTTCCTCTTTGGGGAAATGTCTTCTGCCCATTTCTTGACTGGATTGTTTACTTTGATTTTGTTGAGTAGTGTGAGCTCTTTGTATATCTTTGTCATCAGTCCCTTATCAGTTGTATGGAGTGCAAAAATTTTTTCCCCATCAGTGGGGTGTCTCTTTGTTTTGGTTAACATTTCTTTTGCTGTACAGAAGCTTTTCAGTTTGATGTCTCTTTTGCTATACAGAAGGTTTTCAGTTTCAATCCCAGGTGTTTATCTTTTCCTTGACTTTCCTTGCTTTGGGTGATGAGTTTTTAAAGATATTACTTGATGTATGTCTTGTAGTGTTTTTATCTATATTTTCTTCTATTTATTTTACGGTTCTAGGTCTTGTGTCCAGTTCTTTTATCCACTTTGAGTTGGTTTTTGTGCATGGTAAGAGGTAGTGGTCTAGTTTCATTCCTTTGCATGTGGTGGTCCAGTTTTCCCAGCACCATATATTGAACAAACTGTCCATGTTCCATTGTATATTCTTTGCTCCATTGTCAAAGATTAGTTGTCCATATAAGTGTGGCATGTTCAATGTCCCTTATAATCAGGGAAATGCAAATCAAAACCACAGTGAGATACCACCTTACACCAGTAAGAATGGCACATTCAAAAAAACTAGCAACAAATGTTAGCGAGGATGTGGTGAAAAAGGAACTCTCTCCTACATTGCTGGTGGGAGTGCAAACTGGTCCAACCACTATGGAAAGCTGTCTGGAGATTCCTCAGTCTACTAAAACTGGAGTTACCACATGACCCAGCAATTCCAATCCTAGGGATCTACCCAAAGGACACAAAAACACTGATTCAAAAAACCACCTGTACCTCTGTGTTTATTGCAGCACTATTTATAATAGGTAAAACCTGGAAGCAACCCAAATGCCCAAAAATAGATGACTGGATCAAGAAGATGTGGTTTATAAACACAATGGAATACTATTCAGCAATCAAAAAATATAAGCTCATGCTGTTCACAGCAACATGGATGGAGCTAGAAGGAATTATGCTCAGTGAAATAAGTCAGAAGGAAAAGGAAAAACATTGGATGCTTTCACTTATAGGAGGAATATAAGGGAACCAAATAAGACATCAGTGTAAAAAATAATAACAATACAAAACACAACAAAACAAAAACAGACAATTATAAATCAGAGTCATCCCTCAGGGGAGGAGGAGGGAGAGGGATCAGAGGGAAGGAGGGAGGAGCACAGGGGACTGAGGTGATGGTACATGGGTGCATTGGTGAAGGAAATTTATGGGGACTACACCTGAGGGGTGGGAGAAGCAAATATTGTTTAAAAATGAACAATGGATTTTCAGATCAACATGGTGGCGAGGAAATGCCACGAGTAAGACCTCCCATAAAAAAATAAAGTCAATAGGGAGGAAAAGCGGTCGTTCCTTGCAAGAACTGGGACACGAAGATAAACGGGCGACTCTGGCAAATTGCCCAAAGAAGAAAGTAGCCAGTAAGCTTGTGCTGTGCACTTGAAAAGAATATGCGGATCGCAGCTGCCCAGGTCCTGGTGCCTGAGACCTAGGCTTGCAGGGAGATGCGCGGAAGCCCTCGTTGAGGTGAATGTCCCTCACTGAGTAATCAGAAACCAGGCACCCGGACACCAGAGCAGGGTGCAAAAGGCGCCATTTCTGTGGACACTAAACTGGGCTACAGCCCACGTCCTGATCCTGAGGGCTTTGGAACTGAGACCCAGGGCATGAAATTCGGGGCGTGGGATCCCCACGATGGTGGGGCACAGGGAAGACACAGCACCCCCAAGCCGTTGAGGCTCTCCATGCCACTCCCACTCTGTTCTGAACCACGGGGTAAAAAAAAGTTCCCGAAGGACACTAGGAAAGATCTCTGACGCCACCTAGCGACCAGAAAAAAATCACCAACACCCTATAGTTGGAAACCAGGGATCCCCAAAACACCCTCAGGCTCTGAGAGAGGGTAGGCCACACAAACGGGGATAAGGGGGGAAATAAGGTGTAGAGCAAGACCCCATCCAGGAACTGAGAGCTAGGCACAGGATCTGGGTCATGGGATGCGCCATAGCAGCAGGCACTGCACAGGGTGACAGCCAGCGTTTTGGATCTTATAGCACTGGAACTGAGACCTAGAGTGCAGAATTCAGGGCGTAGGATCCATATAGCTGCGGGCACAACACTGGGTGAACACGGGGCAGACACAACACCCAGGTTGAATAAGAGCCCCTGGGTTGAGGTGCTCCCCTCCGCCCCCCACCCCCTACTCAGAGAACCACTGGGAAAAAGCACAGGTCAGCAAGTATGGGTCTCTGGGACCACCTCGTGACCAGAACTAAATCACCAACTAGCTGATTCCCTGTTGGAACTGAGTAAATACAGAGGGAGGGAACTATAAGGGACAGAGCCCAGCAACACAGCATCAACACCCTGGTGGAGTTTTGACCTACCAGTGCTGGTCTCAGTCTGGTAAACAGTTTCTGACACCCCTAAAGTAGCACTCCAAAGAGATGCCTGCCAACACCAGTGGCACAACATCCCAATGCAAAGAACTAATTAGAAAGCAAACAACAGGGAGAAGAAAAAATATAAATAACCAAGCAAGCCAGCAGGAGGACCCACAAAAAGAAATACAGTCACCAGAGCTCAAGAATGACATGAAAGAACTTCTCGGCCTATCAGATAGAGAATTAATAATCATCCAGATTAAAAAGCAGAAAGAAAATGAAAAGGAAAAAAATGATTTGAGACAAATAATAACTGAACTGAAGAATGAAACTGAGACCTTAAGAAAGGAAAGAAAAGAAGCACAGGAGATTAAAAGATTACTAGAGGAGATAAAGAATTCTGGGAAAAGCAATGAAAACAGAATCGATGAACTGGAAGAACGGATCAGTACTATCGAAGATACAGAAATAAAAAGAGCCAAAAGAGAAAAGGAGAGAAAAGTGCAAATGAAGCAGTATGAAAATATTCTTAGACAATTATCAGACTCCATGAAGAGAGGAAATGTAAGAGTTGTAGGCATTCCAGAAGGTGAGGAGCGAGACAAAGGAACTGAGAAATTATTCAAGGAGATAATTGAAGAAAACTTCCCAAGCATGAAAAACGAGATGAATATAGACATACAAGAGGCAAGAAGAACCCCCAATTACCATAATGAAAAGAAAACTACAGCAAGACACCTAATAGTAAAGCTTGCAAGAGTCTAAGACAAGGAAAAAATAAGGAAACTGGCAAGGGGGAAGAAACAGATAACTTATAAGGGAAAACCAATCAGGTTAACTTCTGACTTCTCCAAAGAAACATTATGAGCAAGAAGAGAATGGAGTAACATATTCAGCAAACTTCAAGACAGCAAATGCCAACCAAGAATACTTTACCCTGCAAAGCTCTCCTTCCTCTACGAAGAAAAAATATGGACCTTCTAAGACAAACAGAAACTCCAGAAATTCATTACAACTAAACCCCCACTCCAAAATATTCTACAAGAAGTCCTAAAGCCAAAACCAACAGAGGAATGAACAAGAAGAACAAAATAAAGCAAGGAACAAAATCACAAAAAAGACAAACAAAATGGCAAACACAGATGCCAACATATCAATATTAACTCTAAATGTAAATGGATTAAACTCATCAATAAAAAGACACAGAGTAGCAGGCTGGATTAAAAAACAAAATCCAACCTTCTTCTGTCTCCAGGAAACACATTTAACTACAAAAGATAAACACAGACTGAAAGTAAAAGGTTGGAAAACAATCCTACAAGCAAATGGACCAAAATAGAAGGCAGGAACAGCCATACTTATGTCAGAAGAAATAGACTTCAAATTTAAAAAAGGAAAAAGAAACATAGATTGACACTACATTATGATCGAGGGATCAATACATCAGGAAGATATAACACTCATCAACATATACTCACCAAATGAAGGGGCACCAAAATATATTAGACAATTATTATCAGCTCTGAAAACAGATATTAAAAGAAATACATATATAGTGGGAGACTTCAACACCCCACTATATATGGACAGATATATATCTGTCCCCCACTATATCTGTCACCAATGGACAGATCAACAAGACAAAAAATAAAGACACTAGAAGCCTAAATAAAGACATAGAACTCATGGACTTAACAGACATCTATAGGACACTGCACCCAAAAAATTCTGAGTACACATTTTTCTCAAGTGCATATGGATCATTCTCTGGAATCGATCACATACTGGGCCACAAGACAAATATTACCAGATACATGAAGATCAAAATCATTCCAACTATCTTCTCTGATCATAAAGGCATCAAGCTAGAAATAAATTGTGAAAAGAAAACAAGGAACCCTCCCACTTCAGGGAGATTGAAATCCACACTACTGGAAGACCACTGGACTAATGAGATCAAAGAAGAAATTAAAAAACACTTTGAGTTGAATGACAAGGAGGACACCACTTTCCAGAATGTATGGAATGCAGCAAAAGCAGTAATAAGAGGAAAATATATAGCAATACAGGCTCACATCAACAAACAAGAAAGAACTCAAAGAAACAACCTAATCTCACATCTCAAAGAACTAGAAAAAGAACAACAAAGAAACCCTAAAGCCAGTAGAAGAAAGGAAATAATAAAAATCAAAGCAGAAATAAATGAAATGGAAATTAAAAAAACAATCCAAAAGATCAATGAAACCAAAAGTTGGTCCTTTGAAAAAATAAACAAAACAAAATTTACAAACCTCTAGCAAGGCTTACAAAGAAAAAAATGGGAGAAAACACATACAAATAGGATTATAAATGAAAGAGGAGAAATCACAACAGATTCAGTAGAAATCAAAAGAATAATCAGAGATTACTATGAACACTTATATGCAAACAAATTTGACAACCTAGAAGAGATGGACAAATTCCTAGAATGATATAATCATCCAAAGCTGGACAAAGAAGAAACAGAACAACTAAACAGACCAATTACAAGCAGCAAAATTGAAGCAGTAATCAAAGCACTCCCCAAAAACAAAAGCCCAGGCCCAGACGGCTTTACAAATGAATTCTACCAAACATTCAGCAGTGTAGTAGTTCTTATCCTACACAAACTCTTTCCAAAAATTGAAAAAGAAGGAATACTACCAAATACGTTCTACGAAGCCAACATTACACTAATACCAAAACCCAAAAAAGACAGCACAAAAAAAGAAAATTACAGGCCAATCTCCCTAATGAACACTGATGCAAAAATCCTCAATAAAATTTTAGCTCTCAGAATCCAACAATGTATCCATAAGATAATTCAACACGACCAAGTAGGATTTATTCCAGGGACACAAGGATGGTTCAACATCTGAAAATCAATCAATGTAATCCAACACATCAACAAAAAGAAATACAAAAACCATATGATAATATCCATAGATGCTGAGAAAGCATTCGACAAAGTATAACACCCAATTATGATAAAGGCCCTTGAAATTCTTGGGATACAAGGAACATACCTCAACATCATAAAGGCCATCTGTGACAAGCCCACAGCCAATATCATTCTCAATGGTGAAAAGCTGAAAGCATTCCCATTAAGATCTGGAACAAGAAAAGGATGTCCACTCTCACCACTGCTTTTCAACATAATACTGGAAGTCCTAGCCAGAGCAGTAAGACAAGAGAAAGCTATACAAGGAATCCAAATAGGCAAGGAAAAAGTCAAATTATCACTATTTGTGGATGATATGATTATATACATAGAGAACCCCAAAACTCCACAGAAAAACTAATTCAACTAATCAATCAGTTTAGTAAAGTGGCAGGATACAAAATCAAAACACAAAAATCAGTAGCCTTCCTATACATAAACAATAAATCTGAAGAAGAAATCAAGAAAACCATTCCTTTTATTATTGAAACAAAAAAAATCAAATACCTGGTTATAAACCTAACAAAAGAAGTAAAGGACCTATACAAGGAAAACTATAAAACACTGAAATAGAAATAGACACAAAGAAATGGAAAGACATCTCCTGCTCTTGGATTGGAAGAATTAACATTATCAAAATGGCCATCCTACCAAAAGCAATCTACATATTCAATGCTATTCCAATTAAAATTTCGATGTCATTCTTCAATGAAATAGAAAAAATATTGATGAAATTCATATGTAGCCACCAAAAACCCCGAATACCCAAAACCCTCCTGAAAAAAAAAGAAGGGAATGGAGGCATTACTTTCCCAGATTTCAAACTATACTACAAAGCCATAATCATCAAAACTGCGTGGTATTGGAACAAGAACAGACACACGGACCAATGGAACCAAATAGAAAACCCAGAAATAAACCCACAGATTTATGGTCAACTAATCTTTGACAAAGGAGCAAAAATTATGCACTGGAGCAAAGAAAGTTTGTTCAATAAATGGTGCTGGGAAAACTGGGTCGCTACATGCAAAAGAACGAAACTTTGTGGACTTTTAGTGAGTCCGAACCTGAACTGCGACGGTGAGGGAAATCAGACATGGGGGACTGTCATGTCCAGCATGCAGCGAATCTTTATTGTCTTAGTGCTCATTATATACTATTTTAATTGTAGCAGGTGTAACATCAAAGCATACCACATAATGATAACATGTATGAATGATTAGTCTATTTTCTTACTATTATCTATTTACTTCAGACAGTATGATACCAGGCGGTTAGTTCTCACACACATAATCTTATCGCCTCCTAGTCTGAGCCTGGGAAGTTCGCTCATTATTTTGTTGTTGTCAATCTGTGGAGATGTACGCAGTTCACTTCCAGGCTCTCAACACCAACCTGTCACCCAGAGGTTTTCCTCCAAGACACATGTGTTTTCACATGCCTTAGGGACTCAGGTCAAGGCCTTTCTGCTTACTGCGCAGGATCTCTCCATTTTGTTATTCTCAGACTGTGGAGATGTAGAAGCCCGACTCCACGCAGGTCACTTTCCAGGCTCTCAACACCAAGTCCTGTCACTCAGAGGTTTTCCTCCGAGACGCATGTGTTTTCACATGCCTTAGAGACTCGGGTCAAGGCCCTTTTGCTCACTACACAGGGTGGCCGTCTCCAACAAAACTTGACTACTACCTCACACCATGCACAAAAACCAACTCAAAATGGATTAAAGAACTAGACATAAGACCTGAAACCATAAAATACATAGAAGGAAATATAGGCGAAACACTACATGACATGCACCTCAAAGACATCTTTACATACACATCACCCAAAGCAGTGATAGTGAAGGCAAAGATCAACAGCTGGGACTACATCAAATTAAAGAGCTTCTACACAGCAAAAGAGACAATAACCAAAGCAAAGAGAAACCACACTGACTGGGAGGAAAATTTTGCATACAACACTAATGATAAAGGACTGATCACAAAAATCTACAAAGAGCTGATGAGACTCAACAAAAACAAAGAAAATAATCCAGTCAAAAAATGGGCACAAGAGCTAAAAAGAAACTTCTCCAAAGAGGAAATACAAATGGCCAACAGGCATATGAAAAATGTTCAACATCACTTGCAATCAGGGAAATGCAAATCAAAACTACAATGAGACACCATCTCACACCAGTGAGAATGTCACATATTAAAAAAACTAGCAACAACAAATGTTGGCAAGGATGTGGAGAAAAAGGAACTCTCCTGCACTACTGGTGGAAATGCAAACAAGTCCAACCACTATGGAGAGCTGTGTGGAGATTTCTTGACCTACTAAACATAGAGCTTCCATATGAGCCAGCAATTCCACTCCTAGGTATTTACCCAAAGGACACAGAAACAGTAATTCCAAAGGGCACCTACACCCCTATGTTTATAGCAGCACTATTTACAATAGCTAAGCTTTGGAAACAGCCCAAATGCCCAAAAATAGATGACTGGATCAAGAAGATGTGGTACATATACACCATGGAATATTACTCAGCATTCAAAAAAGATAAACACATGCAGTTTGCAGCAACATGGATGGAGTTGGAAGGGATCATGCTCAGCGAAATAAGCCAGAAAGAAAAAGAAAAATACCGGATGGTCTCACTCATAGCAGGAATCTAGAAAACTTAAATAAGAGACCAGGAAAAAGAGTAACTATAAGAAAGAAAAAATCAAAATCAACAAACAACTATGAACCAGAGACACACTATGGGAGGGAAAGGGGAGATTGGGGTCAAAATAAGGGGGTTGCAATTGTACGGGGACTATAAAAATAAAATTAAAAAAAAAAATGAACACTGATGTAAAAAATAAATTTTAAAAAATTAAAAAAAATAAATTAAAAAGTATATTTGGTGGATACATCAGTGGACTATTAGGTAAAGGAAGCATCATTTTAGGTATACATACAACCACATCTTTTCTGTATTTTAATCGTTATATAGAACCAAAAATAATCACCAGTTATCTATTATGAGAGCAACTGACTTACAACGGTTCAACTTAAGATCTCTCTATTTTACATTTTGTGAAAGCAACACCCATTCAATAGAAATTGAGGTAATATATACTCCCTTGTTTATTTTTTAAAGATTTATTTATTTACATAAGAACTGGGGTACAGATCAGAGGCATGGGAGGGTGAGAGACAGAGCGGGGAGCAGAACAGGCAGACGGACCTGCACTGCAGAGGCTGCGGACAGCTTCATAGCACTGCACTCAAACCCCTGCACCACCGGTGAGTCCCTTATATACTCTCTTGTGATGCAGCTGCCGGTTAGCATTTTCAATTTATATTTTCAACTTATGATGGGGTTATTGTGATGTTGTCCCATCACAAGTCCAGAAAGATCTGTGGTCAGTTTGACAAAATCCTAAAATGTGATTGTATTGTGTGTGTGAATAAAATTTTTTAAATGTAGTAGAAGAAATCTTTTGAACAACAAATTTCATCCCTTGCCAGAGAAAATTTCTACCACTAACTCTGCGTTTGTCATTCTTATGTAAATTTGGACTTTAAACTTGTCTACCCACAAATATGTTTAGTAATGTTTTGAATATTTAACATTCTTATTTCAGTGATATCATTGACTGTTATATTTTGAAACTTGCTTTTTTCATTATGTTCTTGATAATTTAATTGTGGATACACATAACCAAATTCATTATTTTTACCATTAGAATAAGTATATGTTATAATTTATTTATCTATTCCTTTGTTGAAGGACATTTAGGTTATTTCTATTAAAAAAAAAGTTGAAAGGAACTTTCTTATACATTTCCTCTGGGCACACAAATGAAGTTTTCCTAGAATATTTAGCTAAGAATGAATTGTCGATATGAAGTCTATGCACACCTTAAATTTTACTAGTGGCTGTTATTGGTGCCTTTCATTGGTAGTTCACCCATTCACACCACCGAACTCTATAAATGTTGACTGCCACTGAGTCATAAATCCTCTTTCCCTACACAGAGGATAAGCACTCCCTCTCACAGCCCTGGGAGGGAGGAGAGCAGTCGGTGACCAATGACTGACTCTGACACCTGGTAAACGAGGAGGTCGCTCTTTACCTCCAGATGGGACTGATTCAGAGCTTCTCTTAACACCAGGCTGAAGCTAACATGCTGAGTTCACATCCCTCTTACCTCCATCTTGTCCTCCGAGAGCACTTCTTTAATAAGCCACTTTCATAATTCCCATGAATTATGTTTCGTTGTTTCCAGGTTACCTAAGGCAAGATGACTAATATTGCTACTGTCTCTCCAAGATGGTTGGGCCAATTTATACAATTAAGCCAAGGCCCAAACTAAAATATGTGAAATAGAAAGTCATTCCAATAGTTGAGGGAAGAGTCTCCAGGGAAGGGGCATGCAAAGGCAAAAGCCCTGAAATGAAAGATCTTTGAAAATTTAAATATCTGAGATAGACACAATATGGCTGAAGATTTGGAAACAACAGAAAAGGATATTGGTTGAGGTTTTATAAATATGCAATAGTAAGACCAGATAAGACCTCAGAGGATATTTTTCACTTTCTCCAATTATAGTAGATTATTCTTGAAATGATTTCAATAGGAAAGCATAGGGTTCAAAGTAGACATTTAGGACATTAGTTTGAACTTTGCCAAAAAAGTATAGGAAATGAAAGAAGCAAAGTACTGGGTGTCCACACATCAAGGAGAAGGAGTCATAAAGATTATAGTGTTAATGCAAAAAGAAAGAATGCAAAAAGTAAGAACTATAGTAGTTCTAACACTGTATATTTTCTATGACTTTATTTCACAGTAATTCATGAAGGAAGAGCACAGAAAGCACTAGTTGCAGACATGCTGGTGAGGTGGGTCTGTGTTGGATCTCAGCTATGATCACATGGCAGCAGCAGCTGCACTTCAAGGACCACTGCTGGACACTCCCTCTAGGGAAGGCAGCTGCTGGTGACCCAGGAGCCACTTTCATCCAGGATCTAAGGTAGAGCAGCAAGCTTGCTCAGAGTGTGATATTGTCTGGAGCCCGTGGCCTCTGGTGCCCCTGAGTCCTCACAGTCTATTGACCTCAGCCCAGGTGCCATTGCGTCCCACTCTCTTCTCTCTCCATGCCCCCACCCTCCATGTTTATAGTGCCCTTTAAAGCATATGAGGAAAAGTGCAATTTAGACTGGGAATGAACTTGGATTCACACATGTCCTACTATTTCAAGAGTGATTAAAGCTGCACACAAATTACTAATTTTTTCAGAGGCCTTTTGTGACTCAGTTTAAAGAGTGAAATGACACTCTTCTCTTTTCACTCTTTTAAAGAGTGTCATTTCACTCTTTAAACTGATATTTAAAAAGTGATATTTGGGCCTCCCCGGTGGCGCAGCAGTTGAGCGCTGGGTTGCGAAGCTGCCCGCAGCCTCTGCAGCGCCGGTTTGCTCCCCGGCCTCCGGAGGAGGGTCCCACATGGCGCGCAGACCTCTCCTGCCGCCCGCTGCTCCCCTCAGCAGTGTACCTCGGTCCTTCTGCCTGCTCTGCTCCCCGCTCTGGCTCTGGTGAATTCTCTCACCCTCCCGCGCTTCTGACTGTACCCAGTGCATGTATAAACAAAACAAACAAACAAATAAATAAATCTTAAAAAAAAAATAGAGTGATATTTCTGGATGGATGGTCATAACTCTTTGGTCAAATCTAAGACACGGCAGTTAATAACTTTACTAAAGGAAAATCCGAGTATTGCTGGAACACATCTTTCCCCCTTACCAGAATCTGCTCCTGAGAGAATGTATTGGTCATGGGACAATTACTGAGCTTCAGTCTCCCTCAAGACCCCAGAGAACGCTCAGGCTGTGGCTACCTGGGAAATAAACAATCACCACAATTACTTTATAGCAGGGACTGAGAATATTAGGGTCATTATTGATGTTACTGAAGAGAAACACCCTGTCTGCGCTCTGTTGCAGTTGGGGTACAAAAAGCTTGCTGGGGCAGAGGTAGGCAGCCTGTACACGAGCCTCTTACTATAGTCAAAGCTTCCAAAGGGTCAGGCTCAAGTACTTAGGCAGATTATTATGTCACCTTTCTAGTGATGTAGAGGGTTGAAGAAGAGGCCATGGTCATTGGTGACGGTGACTAAGATGGACACAGGCAAGGAGGTAAGCTTCACGGTTGGGCGGGGCACAAACCAGTACAGCCCCCCAGTGCTACAGGGAATAATGCGCTAGGTGCAGCGAGGATATGAAGGTGAATAGACATGCTTTCATTCTTGGAAGTATTAGAATCAGCTAGAAAAGACCTAAGCACTTGACAAAGTGAAAGCAAAGGTTGCCACCTGCGCTGTTTGGAGGGAAGGGGGGTGGGGGTCAAGCGCCGCCCCGGGATCCAGGCTCTCCTCTCTCTGGCTCTACTGCTGCTCGCCCTCTGCCCTCACCCCCGATCCGGGCTCTGGTCTGCACTTGCAGGGACTTGCTACTGACAGCACGAAGAGCAAGCCCCTTCCGTCTCTTCTCCCCGCTCCATTCTGCACGGACGCTCTTGAGACACTGAGTCTCCTGGAGTCCGCCCACTACATGAATCTGTCCCTCGGTGACTACTGACCGCTAATTCCGAACATGGTATTAAATGGGGGCAATGAAGGTTAACACGGAATTGTCAGAAGGTGCAGGAAGACGGAGAAGTCCTCCTAGGGATGTTTATTTTAAGATCTCAGCAATGAGAAGGACTTATTGAAAGACACGGGTGGGAGGCGGAGGTGCAGGGTGCTCCAGGCTATAGGAAAGGCAATTGCAAATGTCCAGAGATGAGGACAAGTGTGTGGGAATAAGGGGAGACTGTATTCAAGAGGCTGATGGCATCACAGTGATGCTAACAGAGCAGGCAGACTGATGATGCTGGTGAGTGGACAAGGCACAGGGAGACAGCAGTGTGAGCAGGAAGTGATGGGGGGAACGCAGGAGACACATCTGTAAGGTCCACAGCTGGAGAGAACAGAATTAGAACAGACAACCGGTTGTCAAGTAGGAAAGTATCTGACACCAAAAGTCAGCCCTGCTTGGCCTTACTCTCCTTCCAAGCACAGGACACGGGTGTCCAGCATGAGGAGTCATGAAAGAACAATCCAGATCCCGCTGATATCAGTGTGTGGCCTTGGGGCAAAATTCACTCAGCCTTATTGAGCCTCAGCATCCACAGTTAGCACCAGATGGTAACAGTGTCTCCAAGGAGCATTCTAGGTCAGGGGGCCTAAAAGGACCCACTAAAATAAGTTCCCTTCCTTTTACACTGTCCTCACTCTGTCCTTTTTTCCTCTGTGTGGAAGCTCAGCGGAAAGTACCTTTTAGGAATTGCTTATTAGTTAGGGTGAAGATCTCGCCCTGAACTGGACTCTCAGGTCTGGGAGAGTCAAGCATCCAACCAGGTGTGCTGGGATCTTCCCCGACCTGACGACAGGACACAACACTCAGAAGTCTGCATCCTGGTGCCTCTGTCCAGTCACTGGAGTCTAGGCTCTTTCTGTTTCAAAGCATTGTCTCCCCTCCTCCCCTCTCTCTGTCCTCTCTGCCCCTCCATGGTTACTGCCTGTCACTCCTCAGAGGTCACTCCACTCCCCGCGCCCCTCCCGCGTAATGGAAAGAGCATTGAAAGTAGAGGTGCAGTGCAGGCTGTCCACTCTGTCTTCCTTTCAGTCGGGAAGCATCTCCCCAGCTTCCCAGAGATGGGGTCCTTCTTCTCTTAGGGATGATGGTGATAGGGATTCCCTGAAGAGAGCCTAACACCCCATTTGGGCTGGGCTTTCATTTTACCTTGTGATGTTGCAAGTCATTACACCTTTTAACACTTTTCAAATAGCTTTCACTTAATATTATACTGTACACATTTTCCTGTATTATTAAGCCAACTTCAAACATCATTTTAATGAGGAATGGTTTCCTTCCCCTTCTACGCATCACACATCCCCTTACCCTCCACTCCTCTCCTCTCCTCCCCGGACACTCTGGCCACTCTCATGTCCTGAGGACTCCGTTCCTCCTTTTGCCTCCATTCAGATGCAGCTTCCTCCAGCAAGCCCTTCCTGACCAACACAGCTGAACTAAATATCCTTCTCCTGTGGCTTCAGTGTGGCCCTCTCTTCCAGCAGGCTACATGTATAAACTGAGTTTCTAGTCTGCCTCCTCCACTGTATGAGGCAAAGGTATAGTGGTGATCAAGTCACACAAGGAACTTGCTGTCATGGAGGAAAAAAGGACCAAGCAAAAGTAAACACATACAAGATAATCTTAGCAAGTGGAGACTGCTGTGGATTTACTAACCATAACAACGTGGTTGTTTACTAACCATAACAATGTGCTGGATAGTAATTTGGGTGCCAGCGTGCTGAGGCTTAAAAGTTGAGACTCAGCTATTGAGTGACACTGCATTAGTATTTCAGTTGGGGAGGATCTGAATTTTGATGCTATAACTTCTCCTTAAGAACTGACATAACTGTGTTATGTTTTTCCTATCTTTGTTGATTTTCTTTTGTAAATACTAAGTTTTCTTCTTATGTTTTACATTTTGCACTGATTCGTAACTATTTCATAGGTTTTGTTGTTGTAGCTGCAGTAAATTTTATTCTCATCCTATCTTATTTTTATTAGAATGCAGAAAATCTATTATACACATTTATTTGTTTATTTTTCCTTTTCACTCTTCTTTATATAAATAGTAACTATTTCCTCAGATGATTACACTTTCTTGACACTACTTATCACTTGGTAATCTTGTGGAATGAATGAATGTCATTGTTAGTACTGGAAAAGGAATTTTCTCTTTCCTTATGGCAGAGATCTTTTGAGGGAGAAAAGCTTTGAACTACTCAAATATCAGAAAGAATTATCTGGACGTGATCATAGATAACAGAATATGTAGTGGCAGGAAGGGCACAGAGCAGGTTTTCCATGATTCGAGCTGACCGGGCAGGTAAAGGAGAGTCCCGGGGCAATGGGTGGCTTTCTCAGGCTTTTATTGAGCTTTAACATGTAGTGCAGCAACCAGGTACATGGCAGGCAGGGGTGCCAGGGGGCAACCACCCCAGGAGTCTGCACTCTGGACTTCCCTCCCTCTTCTCTCCCTGTCTTTCTCCTTCCTCTGCTTCTCTTGGTGAATATCTCAATACTGCAGTCATGGCCCACAGAAGTAAACAACACAACTATAACACAACTGTAACAATGTAACAGAATGCAGGTGCCCCATCAGGCAGGGCAATCCTAATGGCAGGAGGGCAGAAAAGCCTGAAAATCACTTACCCTACAGCATAGGTTTTAAATTTTGAGAGAGTTGAGTTTAATTTTTGGCTCTACCATTTATAACAAGTGGACAAGGCAAGCTGAATTTACTTAATTTATTTGAACATCAAAGTCTTTGTCTATTAGTGGAACTAAGAGTTTGTGCTTCGTACTGTAAAGTGGAGTTTAAATAAGATAATACAAATCTGCTCTCACTTATGTGACCACAATGATTATATGCACACTAATGTTTAGGAGGACTCCTATAGGGTGTCTATTTAGGTGATTAGCTGTTTTGTATGATTTTCTCAGGTATATGGTTTGCTTTTTCAATAGCTAGGTGAGGGTCTTCCGGTACTTCATGGATGCTCACTTAAATATTAGAAATTAAATCCTTCTATTTCAATTTAGTTGTCTTCTCTTGAGAATTTGCTCATATTGGAAATTCTTTGCCAGTTCCTATAACCTTTCTTTCTCTGCAACTCTTTTATTATTAAAAGTTTCCTTTTGATTTTTATTTCTATCTTTATGTCCCTTATAATATTTCTGTTTTGTTCATACAAATACTTGCAAGAGTTTACTTTGAAAAAATGACTTTTGCTTCATTTACTTACAAAGTCTTTTAAGTTTCCATTTCACGTCTTGCAGTTATCTAGACATCTCTTCTCTGAGTTTCTTGTGTCTCCATTATAATAGTCGTTCAAAATTTTTAATTGTTTTGTTACATTCTTAAAATTCTGGAAGCATATTGTACCGGAATTTTTCTCTAATAGATGCTTTTCTAGTGAGTCTCTTCTGTTGAAAAGCCTGAATTTTCAGGCTTGCTTTCTTTCTGATATTTCCTTAAATCTTTCTGTATGCAAGCTACTGTGGCAGGCACAATGAGTGTAGCAAAACATATAAGATAATCTGTAGGTAATACAGGGATGCAAAAATGTTTAATTCAAGTGCTGACAGAGGAAAATCACCAAAATTCTGTAGGCATAATATTGTGGATGTTTGGGACAAGGCAGTTTTTCTATGGAAAGACCAGTGAAATTTTATGTAGTAGATGATACTTATGCAGACATGTGTAGAATTTTACCTTTCAGAGATAGAAAACTCACCCATTTGTGATTGCCTCATTTATTAAGGAGAACATTCACTCCAAACACCTGATATTTCCCGTCCTGTCCTCGGTACTGGTTTCTTCAGTCCTACTTAGGGTGACTTATCTGACCGCTTTATTTTGGGCTTCAGTTTTCCTTCTCATCACAGTAGGAAGCACACTTTTGCTTTGATTGTCCAGGTTTTATATTTTGTAAGGCTAGGCTTGTCCCCCTGTGAGAGAGGTCCATGTTGTTCAACAAAGCCTGTGAAAAAGGAAATAGATTTAATTCAAAAAACTATAAAAAAAAGAATCAACTCGGGCCTCTCCGGTGGCGCAGCGGTTGAGCGCTGGGCTGCAAAGCTGTGCACAGCCTCTGCAGCGCCGGTTTGATCCCCGGCCCCAGGCAAGGGTCCCACATGGCGCGACAGACCTCTCCTGCCATGCCCGCTGCTCCCCTCAGCAGTGTACTTCGTCTGTCTGTCTGTTCTGCTCCCCACTCTAGCTCTGGTGAATTCTCTCACCCTCCCGCGCCTCTGACTGTACCCAGTGCTTGTATAAATAAACAAACAAATAAATAAATAAATAAATAATAAAATCTTTTAAAACAAAATCTTTTAAAAAATTAAAAAAAAAAATCAACTCAGTGACACAGCTCAGGAACATTTTCTAACCTATTATTTTTTAGTAACAAAGGTGATTTCTTTTTCTCCATCTGAATGACCAACCCTAACTTGGTTCTACCTACGGTAAAGGAATAGCGTTTTATGTTGCTACTCAAGCACTAACATCACATTAGGAAGCAACATTAGTGGCTCTTTATTGTACACAGAATAATGCTCCAGACACTCCTCAAAATCCCCAAATTGGGCCCTCGGTTCCCTGACATCTTTATCTCAGCCCACAATCCCTCTTCCACCTCATGTTCAGAGTTCCTACTCCCTATCTCTACCCTGTTCAGGGATCCGACTGCCTGGCTTTGTTCAAGATTTTGCCTCAATATGTTACCCACCTCCATTGCCAAGATCCTGAAGGATATTTAGGACTCAGAAAATTTTCATTTTCTACCATGATCTGGTTTGTATCAGGAAAGAAAGAGGGAGAGAGAGAGGGAGAGAGAGAGAGTCAGTCCTATCAATCTTGAGATTTTAGAGACTAGAAATTAAGATTTCTCAATGTCATTACAGAAAACTGAAGACATATCATTATAAATCTTTACTAAATAATTGGGCCTCCCCTGGTGGCGCAGCGGTTGAGCGCTGGGTTGCGAGGCTGCCCGCAGCCTCTGCAGCGCAAGTTCGATCCCCAGCCACCGGCAAGGGTCCCACAAAAAAAAAAAAAAAAAAAATTGCTTGACTTGTATTGGTTTCTGGCAGATTGGATAATATGAAACAATATCTGTGGAATATTGACTCTTGGTCATGATAGATTAAAATAGGTAAACACTGGCCTGTGAGAATGATTTGATGGCGGTTGCATGGGTTGAGAATCAAAATGCTATAGTATTTTAGTATATTCCATTATATCTGTCCAATTGGATTTAAATTTGTTGAGGGTAAGGTTACTATTATGTATTTTACCTTGTCCTGTGCCAAGTTCAGAACTGACACTTGATATCTATGGAATTAATAAATGAAAGATTCTCACTTTCCCGAAGAAAAGAAAACTACAGGTACAAGAATTTGGGATAGAAAATAGTGTAAGGAAATGAAACAAGAACACTATTTGAATTCTCTTTATTATTTCCCATACTATTAACACATTGCATTGAGTAGGTTTCAGTAAAAATATTCGGTGCATCTAGAGTGTGATCAATACATCTACATGTGGTCATTCTTCTCTAGAGCTCAGAGAATGGCATATTCATCAATCATTTACAGTGAACTTTATTTATAGAATTTTAGTGAGTCTGAATCAAGGACCCATGTTCTGACTTCTGGGATTATGGAAGAAAGGAACCAGACCAGCAGCTTTGAGTTCCTCCTCTGGGGACTCTCAGAGAGGCCAGAACAACAACACATGCTCTTCCTAGTGTTCCTGTGGATGTACCTGGTCACCGTGACTGGCAACCTGCTCATCATCCTGGCCATAGCCACCGACACACATCTCCACACTCCCATGTACTTCTTCCTTGCCAGCCTGTCCTGTGCAGACATCCTTTTCGTGTCCACCACTGTGCCCAAAGCCCTGGTGAACATCCAGACCCAGAGCAGGTCCATATCCTATGCAGGATGCCTGACCCAGCTCTACTTCTTCTTGACTTTTGGGGACATGGACATCTTTCTCTTGGCCACAATGGCCTATGACCGCTACGTGGCCATCTGCCACCCCCTGCACTACAGGATGATCATGAGTCCCCGTCGCTGCACCATCCTGGTCACTGTCTGCTGGACCCTTACAAATCTTGATGCTATGATCCACACCTTCCTGATGTTCCGACTTTCCTTCTGCCCCAATAAAATCATTCCTGACTTTTTCTGTGATCTGGACCCCCTGATAAAGGTGTCATGCTCTGACTCTACGGTCAATGAGATTGCACTCTTGGTCTTTGGGTCAGCAATCATTTTAATCCCCTTTATACTTGTCCTGATATCGTACACCCGTATTGTTTTAGCCATTCTCAAGGTCCCCTCTGCCCAGGGGAGACGCAAGGCCTTCTCTACCTGCGGGTCCCACCTTGCTGTCGTTGCCCTGTTCTTTGGAACGGTGATCAGGGCTTATATTTTCCCCTCATCCTCTTCCTCCAACTCAGTAGAAGAGGATACAGCAGCTGCTGTGATGTACACAGTGGTGACTCCCCTGCTGAACCCCTTCATTTACAGCCTGCGGAACAAGGACATGCAGGGAGCCCTGGGCAGACTTGTCAGGGGAAAAGTCTCCTTCTTAAAAGGCTAGTAACTCCTGAAGATAAACTGCTGTTGTCCTCTGTGCCCTCAATTGGAATTCAGAGAAATTTCTACCTCAAGTGTCTCAGTTTTGAGTCCTGCATGCCCTCTTTTGCCACATGCCCCCATCCCTGAATTCCCACTTTGAGTTGAGTATTATTGAGGAAAAAAACAGATTTTGCATCATCTCTGAAGTTTATCTGTTAAGATGTACTTATTTACTCATTTACTTTATAAAATAACCTTTCATAGGAGGAATATCTTTGGCAATGTTCATAATTCTAAAAAGCTGCACAGTCTTTTATACTAGTTTTTCAAACTCAATCAGTGGTCTTGGAAAAGAGTTAAGGATCAAAATTTAGCAAGTTAGGTCATTATGGTTGGCAAAGAGTTTACAACTTTATGTGAACAAGTATATATTTTTCTATAAATGGAAATTATACAAACACATATTGCTCAAGGTTATGAGTTTAAATCTTAGCAACTATTAAGTCAAAACTCTCTCAATACAGGAAAGATCTATGTTATTTTTAGTAAATAGTTTATAAACCATTTGTTATAAGAGGGGAAATAAATTTAAGTTAAATATTATGGTAACTAGTATATCCACCTTCTTCCTTAGCTGCTTAAGTCATGGCTGATTGTGAATGGTGAGTTTCACAGTTGAAGGAAAGATATTTTTGTGTTTCTCAAGGTTTATTCTGTTGAAAATGGTGGCCTTCAAGTATCAACAAAGACTTAAGCAAAGCTAAATAAATAATGATTGTCATTTCTATATTGTCAAATTCATGATTCCTTTACAATTTCTTGTTACATCTCTCGGAAATTAATCACCATTACTTCATAAACCATTTCCTTCTCCTGTTTCTATGTCCCTGGGAATCTTATGTCTAGATTTTGCACCTTTATTTGTATTCTCTACCTCTCTTCCCATGCCTCCCCCCATTTTCTGTATTTCATTTTTAAATGTTTGCTGTCTTAAGAGAGTTACACTATTTGATTACTTGCCCAATAACTCATTTTCCCCTTCCTGCTATGACCTCATCTACTGAATTTTTACTTCAATTGTCATAACTAATTTTCCATATTGATTTCATGCCTCATATTCTCAATATCTTCTCAATATTCTTATTCCATGAATAGGCCAATATTAAATGCTATCTATTTTACAATAAAAATTAGATTCATGTGATTTATGTTGTTTATTTAGGCATATTGAGATTAGGCACACTGACCTTTTATAGTCAAAGATCCACATACAGCCTTTGATTTCCCCCAAATTAACTAATTGCCTACTATTGACCAAAAGTCTTACGGATAACATAAGCCTTTGATTGACAGATATTTTGTATTATATACTGTATTCTTACAATAAAATAGTGAGAAAAATAACATGTCATTTAGAAAATTCTAAGAAAGAGAAAATGCATTTGCACTGTATTTACTGATACTGTAAGATTCTGTCATCTGTTCCAAGAAACACCATGTGAAGTCAAACCCATGTTGTTCAAAGATCAACTATATTTTTATTACGGCTGTACTCTCAGATATCAGTTTAATTTGGCATGTGGACTAAAGTTCTCTAGGATGTTGTTACCCTGCTTGGTAATAGGTAGTCAAGGTGTCAAAGCTCATTTCCTATTTCTATCCCTCTGGATACTCCCCTGGAGCAGAGACAGGGACAAGATGATCCCATAGGAGAATTGTCGCAAGAACCACACAGTTGCCATCAGTCACTCCCATGGGGACCACTCCAAAGGCCAACTTCTATGAACACCAGGGAAGAAATCTCCTTCACTCTGTTCCACCAAACTTGTGAATTTAGAGAGTAATCAAGTGAGTGCTCATGAGTTCACCTGCTGTCATCAATTCTTCATGCTCTCAGGGCTTTCAGCTCTCCTCAAGAGATCCCATGTAGCATGGACGACAAATACAAGTATTTCCCTCATACAAGCTTTTTGTTCTTTTGTACAAATGTAATATTATCTGGGCGTATGAGCTGCAAATAAAATGAATACATACCCCAAGTTCAGTTACAGCCGGTGTGGCCAAGTGACTAAGTTTTGACCAATAGAATATAAATGGAAGGGGTATGTGCAACTTCTTCCAGCTTTTACCCCCAAAGCAGACAGTTGTGTTGGTCAGTACCCCTCTTCCCTCTCCCAATTGGCTGAAATAAAAGCTGTTGGCAGAAGTTTTAAATATATATATATATATATATATATATATATATATATATGAGTATAGCTGTTCCTGCCTTCTTTATTGGTCCATTAGCTTGTAGGATTGCTTTCCAATTGCTCTTGCTTCAGCATATACATTTCTTTATATATATGAGAGAGAATGTGTCTGGCTTTTAAAGCTACATATGTGATGGAGTTTCTCTATTATGGTGGCAAACCACAGTTATTTATTCCACAAAATTAAAAAAAAAATCTCCCAAAGATAGGCAGGACAATTATTAATCATTTTAAGGGAGAGAATGCTAGCCTCATAAAAAAAAAGTGAAGACACAGGTTAACAAATGGACATCAGGCCCCTCAGCAGCTATTGAAGAATTCAGATCCTGTGCCCTATAGCTGTATTTCATCCCAATCTATAAATTGTGGTAAACTCAAAATAGTTTGGGTTGGTGCATGGCTGTCTGCATAGAGCCCTGTGAGGTCTGTGGCTTCAACTGGAATTCCTGATACATAAGGAGTTTTGGCAATGATAGTGGTGGAGAACATACACACATTTTGTTCCCTCATGCTGAATGGCAGACACTACTCTGACAGGGGATGAGGTGGTCAGTGGGAGTGATGTGATCCAGGAGGCAGGTGAGGTGTTCATACAGAAGAGAGGCAAGAGAACTCACACAGATGTGCAAAGTTTATATCTGATACAATCAATTCCTAACATACTCACATCAATGTGTAGCTTCCCAGTTTATTCTGCTCCTAATCTACACCATGAGGCCTCCCTTTTTTGTTGTTAAAATGCACTCACCCTCACTTTTTTCCAGATAGGATAAGTTTCATCCCACAATGCAGAATTCTATTCAAGGTGGTGGCCAGTTATGACTGGAAAGTTACAAGTACAAGGCGTGGTGAAACAAGATTACAGACTCCGTGACTGTACTTTATCCTATAATTAAAATGTATTTTCACCACCCTCCACTGCTCAGTCTAAATTCCCCTCACTTTGGTGATCCTTTTGGCAGTTCTATATTAATGCCTGGTAGGATATCTGAGGCCTTTTGTCTGAATCAGGGTTTGAGTTCTTACTCCATTCTTTTTGTGTTATGGTGACTGAAGTTTCTCGATAATATTTACTACTGTTCATGGAAGTACTAATATTTACCCAAATATATTCTCTAGACTTTAGACATATTACTTTCTGCTCCCCATCGTGTAGTAATAACCATAAGTCTTCATGCTAATCAGTATCAATTATCCTATTTATAAAAGTGACTCCCAATTCTGGAGGTTTAGTCCAGGGGAGCAAACTGTCAGGAGATAGTTGCAGCTTCTATTTTATTAAATTCCTTAAATGGTGAAAGGTTCCTTTCACTTGAACTGGTTAAAGAGCAAAGACCAATATCTCGACTACATAATGAACTCCCAAGAGTCAATAATAAAAAAAATCCTAACTAGAAAATGGGCAAAATATACAAACAGACATTTCACTGAAGAGGATATACAGATAATAAATAAGCACATAAAATAGATGTTCAAAATAATAAGCCATAAAGGAAAGTCAAAGTAAACCACAATGAGATATTACTACATATTTATGAGAGGTAGGTGAGGTATTCATACAGGAGATATTCCAGGGAACAGAGATATGTGAAGTTTATATCTAAACTTACGGATTTCAATCTCCATGAAGTGATTGAGTTCCTTGCTTTCTTTTCATGGTTTATTTCTAGTTTGATGCCTTTGTGATCAGAGACTATAGGTGGAATGATTTGATCTTAATGTATCTGTTGATATTTTCTTGTGGCCCAATATGTGATCAATTCCAGAGAATGATCCATGTGCACTTGAGAAAAAGGTGTACTCAGATTTTTTTGTGTGCATTGTCCTATAGATGTGTGTTAAGCCCTTGAGGTATCAGTCTTTATTTAGGGTTCTAGTGTCTTTGTTTCTTTTTTGTCTTCTTGTTCTGTCCATTGGTGAGAGTGGGGTGTTGAAGTCTCCTACTATATATGTATTTTCTCTAATGTCTGTTTTCAGAGCTGATAATAATTGTCTTAGGTATTTTGGTGCTCCTTCATTCGGTGAGTATGTGTTGATGAGTGTTATATCTTCCTGATATACTATCTCCTTAATCATAATGTAGTGTCCATCTTTGTCTCTTTTTACCTTTTAAAGTTTGAAGTCTATTTCATCTGTTATAAGTATAGCTGTCCCTGCCTTCTTTTTTGGCCCATTAGCTTGTAGGATTGTTTTCCAACCCTTTACTTTCAGTATATGTTTATCTTTTGTGGTTAAATGTGTTTCCTAGAGACAGCAGAAGGTTGGATTTTGTTTTTTTAATCCAACCTGCAATTCTGTTTTTTTTATTGATGAATTTAGTCCATTTACATTTAAAGTTAATATTGATATGTTGGCATCCGTATTTGCCATTTCATTTGTTTTTTTGTAATTTTATTCCTTCTCTTATTCTGTTCTTATTCATTCCTCTGTAGGTTTGGCTTTAGGACTTCTTGTAGTATTTTTTGGAGTGAGGGTTTAGTGTAAATGAATTCCTGGAGCTTCTGTTTGTCTGAGAAGGTCCTTATTTTTCCTTCATAGAGGAAGGAGAGCTTTGCAGGATAAAATATTCTTCGTTGGCATTTGTTGTCTTGGAGTTTGTTGAATATGTCCCTCCATTCTCTTCTTGCCCATAGTGTTTCTTAGGAGAATTCTGATGTCAGCCTGATTGGTTTTCCTTTATATGTTATCTGTTTCTTCCCTCTCATCAGCTTCATTATTTTTTCCTTCTCTTGGATTCTTGAGCTTTATATTATGTGTCTAGCTGTAGTTTTCCTTTCATTGTGGAAATTTGCTTCTTTCATGTCTATTTTCATTTCTTCATGCTTGCGATTATCTCCTTGAATAGTTTCTTGGTTCCTTGGTCTTTTTCCTCACCTTCTGGGATTACTATACTCTTATATTTCCTTTCCTCCTGTTGTCATATAGTTCTCAAGGTGATTCTTCTCAAGGAGATTTCCTTTGTACTTCTCTTTCCTTTTCTGTTTTGATTCTTTTTATTTCTGTATCTTCAAGAGTACTGATTTCTTCTTCTATTTCATCAGTTCTGTTTTCATTGCTTTTCCCAGGGTTCTTTATCTCCTCCACTAATTTTTTCATTTCCTGTGTTTCTTTTATTACCTTCCTTAAGGTCTCAATTTCATTCTTCAGTTCATTCTTCAGTTCATTAATTTTTTGTCTCATATAATTTTTTTTCCCTTTTCATCATCTTTATGTTTTTTAATCATGATGATTTTAAATTCTCTATCTGGCAGGAAGAGAGGTTCTTCCATGTCATAGTAGTTGAGTTCTGGTGGCTGATTTTCTTTTTGTGGTGTGTCCTTCCCCTGAGAGCTGCTTGGTTATTAATATTTTTCCTTCTCCCTGTTGTTTGTTTTCTAATTTATTCTATGCATTGGGACACTGTGCTGATGGTGTTGGTGGACATCTTTTCAGAGGGCTCCTTCTGGGATGTCAGGAACTGGCATTCAGACCATGTGCACCACTATTGCACTAAAACTCCACAAGAGTAGTGATGCTGTTGATATGTGGATGGGTGCTGTCAATGATGATCCTCACCCTCCGAATTTCCTCCATTTTGGAGGAATGGTGGAGCACCTAGCTTCCAACAAAGGTGAAGGGGCTGCACACTCTCTGACTTGCAGATCCCGCCCTTGCCCAAACTAGCCAGGTTCAGCTCAGTTCCAAATCACGGGCTGGGGGCCTGATGGAGCTCCCTTTCTACCCCACACATGCTATCCTACTGAATTTTGTTTGTTCGTGGGCCCACCCTCTCTGTTCTAGAGGGAAGTGGTGCAGTCCCTAGTTGCCAACTCTGGTGCAGGGGCTTCGCACTCTTGGAGCAAGTGGATCCTGCCTCTGCCCAGCCCATTTGGACTCAGCTCATTCCAAATCATGAGCCTGGGGCCTGCTGGAGCCCCACTCTGCAGCGCCAGCTATCCTGCTCTACTCTGTTTGTTCACGGGGACCCCTGTCTCAGTTCCAGAGGGCAGTTGAGAGGTACTTGATTTCCAACTGTGGCACAGGGGCTGTGCACTCTCAGTGCCAGTGGAGCCTGCCCCTGCCCAGCTTCCAACTGTGGCACAAGGATTGCACATTATAGTGCCCATTAAAGCATATGAGGAAAAATGCAATTTAGACTGGGAATGACCTGGATTCATACATGTTCTACTGTTTCAAGAGTGATTAAATTTGCACACATTACTAATTTTTTCAGAGGCCTTTTGTGACTTACTTTAAAGAGTGTTGCTTCATATATCAGTGGCTGATATTTCTGGCTGGATGGATGTGACTCTGATCAAATCTTAGACACAGGCAATTAATAACTTTACTAGCGGAAACTCCAAATCCCAGTATTGCCAGAAGACATCTTTCCCCCTTACCAGAGTCTGCTCCTGAGAGAATGTGTAAGTCCTGGGACAATTACTGAGCTTCAGTCTCCCTCAGGACCCCAGAGAACACTCATGTTGTGGCTACCTGGGAAATGAATAATCAGCACAAGTTCCTTTATAGCACAGGACTGAGAATATTAGGGTCATTATTGATGTTAATGAAGAGAAACACCCTGTCTGCGCTCTGTTGCAGTTGGGGTACCAAAAGCTTGCTGGGACAGAGGTAGGCAGCCTGTACACGAGCCTCTTACTCTGTTCACAGCTTACAAAGAGGCTCAAGTACTTAGGCAGACTATTATGTCACCTTCCTAGTGATGTAGAGGGTTGAAGAAGAGGCCATGGTCATTGGTGACGGTGACTAGATGGACACAGGCAAGGAGGTAAGCTTCGCGGTTGGGCGGGTCACAAACCAGTACAGCCCCCCAGTGCTACACGGAATAATGCGCTAGGTGCAGCGAGGATATGAAGGTGGATAGACACGCTTTCATTCTTAGAAGTATTAGAATCAGCTAGAAAAGACATAAGTACTTGACAAAGTAAAAGCAAATGTTGACACCTGCACTGTTTGGAAGGAAGGGGGGTGGGAGTCTGAGCGCCGTCCCCAGGATCCAGGCTCTCCTCTTTCTGGCTCAAGTGCTGCTCACCCTCCTCCCCCAACCCCCACCCCAGGCTCCAGTCTGCCACTTGCAGGGACTTGCTGACAGCACGAAGAGCAAGCCCCTTATGTCTCTTGTCCCTGCTCCATTCTGCACAGACGATCCTGAGTTCTGAGTCTCCTGGAGTCCGCCCACTACATGAATCTGTCCCTCTCTGACTACTGACTGCTAATTCCGAACATGATGTTAAATAGGGGCAATGAAGGTTAACATGGGAATAATCATAGGTGCAGAAAGATGGAGAAGTATTTCTAGGGATGCTTATTTTTAGATCCCAGGAATGAGAAAGACTTAATGAAAGACACGGGTGGGAGGCGGAGGTGCAGGGTGCTGCAGGCTATAGGAAAGGCAATTGCAAATGTCCAGAGATGAGGACAAGTATGTAGGGTTAAGGGGAGACTGTACTCAAGAGGCTGATGGCATCACAGTGATGCTAACAGAGCAGGCAGAGTGTCAGATTCATGATGCTGGTGAGTGGACAAAGCACAGGGAGACAGCAGTGTGAGCAGGAAGTGATGGAGGGAATGCAGGAGACACAGGATGGCATCTGTAAGGTCCACAGTTGGAGAGAACAGAATTAGAATGGACAACCAGTTGTTGAGTAAGAAGGTATCTGACAGCAAACGTCAGCCCTGCTTGGCCTTTCTCTCTTACCAAGCACAGGACACCGGTGCCTGGCATTAGGAGTCAAAAGAGTAAACAATCCAGATCCTGCTGATAACTGTGTGTGGTCTTGGGGCAAAATTCATTCAGCCTCTTTGAGCCTCAGCATCCACAGTTAGCACCAGATGTCTCCTGGGAGCATTCTAGGTCAGGGGGCCTAAAAGGACCCACTAAAATAAGTTCCCTTCCTTTTACACTGTCCTCACTCTGTCCTTTTTTCCTCTGTGTGGAAGCTCTAACAGAAAGTGCTTTTTAGGAATGCTCATTAGTCAGGCTGATCGTGTCCTGAACTGGACTCTCAGGTCTGGCAGAGTCAAGCATCCAACCAGGTGTGTTGGGTCCCTTCCAGACCTGACGACCTGACACAACACTCAGAAGTCTGCATCCTGGTGCCTCTGTCCAGTCACTGGAGTCTAGGCTCTTTCTGTTTCAAAGCATTGTCTCCCCTCCTCCCCTCTCTCTGTCCTCTCTGCCCCTCCATGGTTACTGCCTGTCACTCCTCAGAGGTCACTCCACTCCCCGCGCCCCTCCCGCGTAATGGAAAGAGCATTGAAAGTAGAGGTGCAGTGCAGGCTGTCCACTCTGTCTTCCTTTCAGTCGGGAAGCATCTCCCCAGCTTCCCAGAGATGGGGTCCTTCTTCTCTTAGGGATGATGGTGATAGGGATTCCCTGAAGAGAGCCTAACACCCCATTTGGGCTGGGCTTTCATTTTACCTTGTGATGTTGCAAGTCATTACACCTTTTAACACTTTTCAAATAGCTTTCACTTAATATTATACTGTACACATTTTCCTGTATTATTAAGCCAACTTCAAACATCATTTTAATGAGGAATGGTTTCCTTCCCCTTCTACGCATACACATCCCCTTACCCTCCACTCCTCTCCTCTCCTCCCCGGACACTCTGGCCACTCTCATGTCCTGAGGACTCCGTTCCTCCTTTTGCCTCCATTCAGATGCAGCTTCCTCCAGCAAGCCCTTCCTGACCAACACAGCTGAACTAAATATCCTCTCCTATGGCTTCAGTGTGGCCCTCTCTTCCAGCAGGCTACATGTATAAACTGAGTTTCTAGTCTGCCTCCTCCACTGTATGAGGCAAAGGTATAGTGGTGTTCAAGTCACACAAGGAACTTGCTGTCATGGAGGAAAAAAGGACCAAGCAAAAGGAAGTACATACAATTTAATCTTACCAAGTGGAGACTGGCATGGCATTAATAACCATACAACATGCTGGATAGTAATTGGCACGTCAGCGTGCTGAGGCTTAAAAGTTGAGACTCAGTAATTGAGTGGCAGTGCATTGATATTGCAAGTGGGATTGGAATTTTCATGACATTAAACTTCTCAGTTAAGAACATGGTGTGTTATGTCTTTCCATTTTTCATGTTTTTATTGATTTTCTTTTATAAATATTATGGTTTTCTTCTTATGTTTTATGTGTTGCTCTGATTCCTCACTATTTCACAGGTTTTGTTGCTGTTGCTGCAGTGAATTTGATTCTCATTTTATTTATACTAAGATAGATAAAATCTATTATACATATTTATTCATTTGTGTATTTAACCTTTCCAGTCTTCTATATATAAATAATAACTATTTCCTCAGATGATTACACTGTTTCTGAAACCAGTGATCACTTGGTAACCTTGTGGAATGAATGAATGTCATTCTGATAGTCCTGGAAATTGCATCTTCTCTTTCCTTCTGGCAGATTTCTTCAGAGGGAGAAAAGCTTGAACCGACTCAGAAATGAGAAAGAATTACCTGGACATGATCAAAGATAAGATCATAGGTTTTAAATTTTGAGAGAGTTAAGCTTGTTTCTTGGTTCTACCATTTAAAATTTTGTGAACGAGGCAAGTTGAATTTACATTGTTTGTTTGAATATCAAAGACTTTGTCTATAAGCAGAGCTAAGAGTTTTTACTTTGCACTGTAAAGTGAAGCTTAAATAAGGTAATACAACTAAACTTAGAAGCTTGGACGTTGTTTGGGAGTGTAAGACTTGTTATATGTTAATTATTATTTATAATTGTTCAGTAATAATTATTCAAAAATTAGAGCTTCCAGATGTGACAATCTTTTTTATGCTATTATATCAGTAATTTATTCATCTCTAGAAAATGATAGTTTATTAATTTTTTCACATTAGTGGTTGATTAAAGAAAATGCCCCAAACATCTCTTTCTCAAAGTGAAGTTATTAGCAACATCACCTGGAACTGGTAGGAAATGCAGATTCCCAGGTGCCTCTGCAATAGCACTGAATGCAAATCTGCTCTCACTGTGTGACCACAATGATTATATGCACATTAATGTTTAGGAGGACTCCTGTAGAGTGTCTAACAGTTATGTGAGTTGGCTGTTTTGTATGATTTTCCCAGGGATACGGTTTGCTTTTTCAATAGCTAGGCTAGGGTCTTCCTGTACGTCATGGGTCCTCACTTAAATATTAGAAATTAAATCCTTCTATTTCAATTTAGTTCTCTTCTCTTGAGAATCTGCTCATATTGAAAATTCTTTGCCAGTTCCTATACCCATTTTTTCTCTGCAACTCTTTTATTATTAAGTTTCCTTTTGATTTTTTTTTTATTAATAAATTTTATTTTTATATTCCCCATACAATTGCAATCCCCCCATTCTGACCCCAATCCCTCCCCTCCCGCCCCCACCCCCCAAAAAGTGTCTCTGGTTCATAGTTTTTGTTGATTTTGATTTTCACTTTCTTATAGTTATTCATTTTCCTGGTCCCTTATTTAAGTTTTCTAGATCCCTGCTATAAGTGAGACCATCCGGTATTTTTCTTTTTCTTTTTGGCTTATTTCACTGAGCATGATCCCTTCCAGCGTCATCCATGTTGCTGCAAATTGCATGTGTTTATCTTTTTTGTTTTTTTTCTTTTTCTTTTTTCTTTTTTTTTTTTTTCTCCTTCTTTTTTTTTTTTTTTTTTTTATAGAGGCATGTTTTTCTTTATTTGTTTGTTTGCTTGTTTGTTTGTTTTGTTTACACATGCACTGGGTACAGTCAGAAGTGCGGGAGGGTGAGAGAATTCACCAGAGCCAGAGCGGGGAGCAGAGCAGGCAGAGGGACCGAAGTACACTGCTGAGGGGAGCAGCGGGCGGCAGGAGAGGTCTGCGCGCCATGTGGGATCCTCCTCCGGTGGCCGGGGAGCAGCCGGGGATCGAACCGGCGCTGCAGAGGCCGCGGGCAGCTTCGCAACCCAGCGCTCCACCGCTGCGCCACCGGGGAGGCCCTGTTTATCTTTTTTGAATGCTGAGTAATATTCCATGGTATATATGTACCACATCTTCTTGATCCAGTCATCTATTTTTGGGCATTTGGGCTGTTTCCAAAGCTTAGCTATTGTAAACAGTGCTGCTATAAACATAGGGGTGCAGGTGTTCTTTGGAATTGATGTTTCTGTGTTCTTTGGGTAAATACCTAGGAGTGGAATTGCTGGATCCTGTGGAAGCTCTATGTTTAGTAGGTCCAGAAATCTCCACACAGCTCTCCATAGTGGTTGGACCAGTTTGCACTCCCACCAACAGTGCAGAAGAGTTCCTTTTTCTCCACAACCTCGCCAACATTTGTTGTTGCTAGTTTTTTTAATATGTGCCATTCTCACTGGTGTAAGATGGTATCTCATGGTAGTTTTGATTTGCATTTCCCTGATTGCAAGTGATGTTGAACATTTTTTCATATGCCTGTTGGCCATTCGCATTTCCTCTTCAGAGAAGTTTCTTTTTAGTTCCTCTGTCCATTTTTTGACTGGATTATTTTCTTTGTTGTTGTTGAGTCTCATCAGCTCTTTGCAGATTTTTGTAATCAGTCCTTTATCATGAGTGTTGGGTGCAAAAATTTTCTCCCAGTTGGTGGGGTTTCACTTTGTTTTTGTTATTGTCTCTTTTGCTGTGCAGAAGCTCTTTAATTTGATGTAGTCCCAGCTGTTGATCTTTGCCTTCACTATCACTGCTTTGGGTGATGTGTCTGTAAAGATGTCTTTGATATGCAAATCACATAGTGTTTCACCTATATTTCCTTCTATGTATTTTATGGTTTCAGGTCTTATGTCTAGTTCTTTAATCCATTTTGAGTTGATTTTTGTATATGGTGTGAGGTAGTGGTCAAGCTTCATTCTTTTGCATGTAGCGACCCAGTTTTCCCAGCACCATTTATTGAACAAACTTTCTTTGCTCCAATGCATAGTCTTTGCTCCTTTGTCAAAGATTAGTTGACCATAAATCTGTGGGTTTATTTCTGGATTTTCTATTCGATTCCATTGGTCTGTATGTCTGTTCTTGTTCCAATACCATGCAGTTTTGATGATTATGGCTTTGTAGTAGAGTTTGAAGTCTGGGAGTGTGATGCCTCCATTCCCTTCTTTTTTTTTCAGGAGAGCTTTGGCTATTCGGGGTTTTTTGTGATTCCATATGAATTTCATCAATAATTGTTCTATTTCTTTGAAGAATGACATTGAAATTTTGATTGGAATAGCATTGAATCTGTATATTGCTTTTGGTAGGATGGCCATTTTAATAATGTTTATTCTCCCAATCCATGAGCAGGGGATGTCTTTCCATTTCTTTGTGTCTTCTTCTATTTCTTTTAACAGTGTTTTATAGTTTTCTTTGTATAGGTCCTTTACCTCTTTTGTTAGATTTATTCCCAAATATTTGATTTTTTTTGTTTCAATAATAAAAGGGATGGTTTTTTTGATTTCTTCTTCTTCAGATTTATTGTTTGTATATAGGAAGGCTACTGACTTTTGCGTGTTGATTTTGTATCCTGCCACTTTACTGAACTGATTGATGAGTTGAATTAGTTTTTCTGTGGAGTTTTTGGGGTTCTCTATGTATATTATCATATCATCTGCAAAGAGTGATAGTTTGACTTCTTCTTTTCCTATTTGAATTCCTTGGATGTCTTTCTCTTGTCTTATTGCTCTGGCTAGGACTTCCAGTATTATATTGAAAAGCAGTGGTGAGAGTGGACATCCTTGTCTTGTTCCAGATCTTAATGGAATTGCTTTCAGCTTTTCACCATTGAGAATGATACTGGCTGTTGGCTTGTCATATACGGCCTTTATGATGTTGAGGTACGTTCCTTGTATCCCAATAATTACAAGGGCTTTTATCATGAATGGGTGTTGCACTTTGTCGAAAGCTTTCTCAGCATCTATTGATATTATCATATGGTTTTTATATTTCTTTTTGTTGATGTGTTGGATAACGTTGATTGATTTTCGGATGTTAAACCATCCTTGTGTCCCTGGAATGAATCCTACTTGGTCGTGGTGAATTACCTTATGGATACACTGTTGGATTCTGATAGCTAAAATTTTATTGAGGATTTTTGCATCAGTGTTCATTAGGGAGATTGGCCTATAGTTTTCTTTTTTTGTGTTGTCCTTGTTCGGTTTTGGTATTAGTGTAATGTTGGCTTCATAGAACGTGTTAGGTATTATACCTTCCTTCTCAATTTTTTGGAAGAGTTTGTGAAGGATAGGTACCAATTCGTCTCTGAATGTTTGGTAGAATTCATTTGTAAATCCATCAGGTCCTGGGCTTTTGTTTTTGGGGAGGTTTTTGATTACCATTTCAATTTCGCTAATTGTAATTGGTCTGTTTAGGTGTTCTATTTCTTCTTTATCTAGCTTTGGGTGATTGTAGAGTTGTAGGAATTTGTCCATCTCCTCTAGATTGTTAAACTTGTTTCCATATAACTGTTCATAGTAGTTATTAATAATTCTTTTGATTTCTGCTGTGTCCGTTGTGATTTCTCCTCTTTCATTTATTATCCTATTTATTTGTGCTTTCTCCCTTTTTGCCCTTGTGAGCCTGGCAAGGGGTTTATCTATTTTATTTATTTTTTCAAAGAACCAGCTCTTGGTTTCATTGATCTTTTGGATTGTTTTTTTAGTTTCGATTTCATTTATTTCTGCTTTGGTTTTTTTTTTTTTTTTTTTTTTTATAGAGGCATGCTTTATTTATTTATTTATTTGTTTGTTTGTTTTGTTTATACATGCACTGGGTACAGTCAGAAGCGCGGGAGGGTGAGAGAATTCACCAGAGCCAGAGCGGGGAGCAGAGCAGGCAGAAGGACCGAAGTACACTGCTGAGGGGAGCAGCGGGCGGCAGGAGAGGTCTGCGCGCCATGTGGGACCCTCCTCCAGTGGCCGGGGAGCAGCCGGGGATCGAACCGGCGCCGCAGAGGCTGCGGGCAGCTTCGCAACCCAGTGCTCAACCGCTGCGCCACCGGGGAGGCCCTGCTTTGGTTTTTATTATTTCTTTTCTTCTACTGGTTTTGGGGCTTTTTTGTTGTTCTTTTTCTAGATCTTTGAGTTTCGAGATTAGGTTGTTTCTTTGAGTTCTTTCTTGTTTCTTGATGTGAGCATCTATTGCTATATATTTTCCTCTTATTACTGCTTTTGCTGCATCCCATACATTTAGGAAATTGGTGTCCTCCTTGTCATTCAATTCAAAGAATTTTTTAATTTCTTCTTTTATCTCCTCGTTAGTCCAGTGGACTTCCAGTAGTGTGGGTTTCAATCTCCACGAGGTAGGAGAATACCTTGCCTTCTCTTTATGGTTTATTTCTAGTTTGATGCCTTCATGGTCAGAAAAGATGGTTGGTATGATTTCAATCTTGGTGTATCTGTTGATGTTTGTCTTGTGCCCCAGTATATGATCGATCCTAGAGAATGATCCGTGTGCGCTTGAGAAAAATGTATACTCAGATTTTTTTGGGTTTAGTGTTCTATATATGTCTGTTAAACCTAAGCACTCTAGATCCTTATTTAGAGCTTTAGTGTCTTTACTTATTTTTTGTCTTGTTGATCTATCCATTGTTGATAGTGGTGTGTTGAAGTCTCCCACTATGTATGTGTTTTCTCTGATGTCTGTTTTCAGAGATGCCAATAGTTGTCTGATATATTTTGGTGCTCCTTCGTTTGGTGAATATATGTTAATGAGTGTTATTTCTTCTTGAAGTATTATCCCCTTGATCATAATGTAATGACCACTGGGGTCTCTTTTTATCTTTTTAAGTTTGAAATCTGTTTTATCTGATATGAGTATAGCTGTTCCTGCCTTCTTTTTTGGTCCATTTGCTTGTAGAATTGTTTTCCATCCTTTAACTTTGAGTCTATTTTTATCTTTTGCAGCTAAATGTGTTTCCTGGAGACAGCAAAAGGTTGGGTTTTGTTTCTTAATCCAGCCTGCAACTCTGTCTTTTTATTGGAGAGTTTAGTCCATTTACATTTAGAGTTAGTATTGATATGTTAGCATCTGTATTTGCCATTGTGTTTGTCTTTCCTTTGATTTTATTTATTTATTCTTTTAATAACTTTCTTTGGCCTTCTTTTGTTGTTATTCGTCCCTCTGAGGTTCTGGCTTTAGGACTCCTTGTAGTATTTTTTTGAGTGGGGGTTTAGTCGCAATGAAATTCCGGAGTTTCTGTTTGTCTGGGAAGGTCCATATTCTTTCTTCAAAGAGGAAGGAGAGCTTTGCGGGATAGAGTATTCTTGGTTGGCATCTGTTTTCTTGGAGTCTGTTGACTATGTCCCTCCACTCTCTCCTTGCCCGTAGTGTTTCTTCAGAGAAGTCTGATGTCAGTCTGATTGGTTTCCCTTTGAATGTTATCTGTTTCTTCCCTCTTGTTAGTTTCATTATTTTTTCTTTGTCTTGGATTCTTGGGAGCTTTACTATTATGTGTCTTGCTGTATTTTTCCTTTCGTCATGGAAGTTTGGTGTTCTTCTTGCTTCTTGTATATCAATTTTCAGATCCTTCTTAGCGTTTGGGAAGTTCTCTTCAATTATATCCATGAATATTTTCTCTGTTCCTACATCTCTCTCCTCTCCTTCTGGGATTCCTATAACTCTTATATTTCCTTTCCTCATGGAGTCAGATAGTTCCCGAAGTCTTTCTTCGGTCTTTTTCCTTCGTACTTCTCCTTCCTTTTCTGTTTTAGTTCTTTTTATTTCTGTGTCTTCAAGAGTACTTATTCGTTCTTCCATTTCATCTATTCTGCTTTCACTGCTTTTCCCAGAGTTCTTTAGCGTCTCCATTAATTCTTTGATCTCCTGCATTTCTTTTACTTCCCTCTTTAGGGACTCAATTTCATTCTTCTGGTCATTAATTATTTTCCCCTTATCATTGTTTTCCTTTATGACTTCTGTCAGTTTTTTAATCACAGCAATTTTAAATTCTCTATCTGGAAGGCTCAGAAGTTCTTCCAAGTTACTGTCGTTGCAATCTGGTAGATGGTTTTCTTTTTGTGGTGTGCTATTTTGCTGAGGAGTTGCTGGGTTGCATGTTGTTTTTCTACTCCCTACTGCCTGTTTTCTAATTTGCCGTATTCCTTGTGACACTGTGTTGCTGGTACTGGCCGGCATCTTGGGCGACCTTCCCAGCTCACCACTGGCTCCTCTGGGGAACTTCTGCTGGGTTCACAAGTCTCCAGCAAAGACAGGTCCCTGCTCTGTCTCCTCGGTGAGCCTTCTGCTGGGTTCACACAGTCTCCAGCAAGAAGGGTCCCTGCTGCAAAATGCCAGAGCCAGGGACACACTCCCCTGCACGCCCGGTCTGCCCCAGCGGTGGGTGCTGCTCCCCTCTGGGCTGGAACTGCAGGCTAGAAGGTGCCCGGTGTGGGCAAGCCTCCCAGCTTAACCTCTGTCTCCTCGGTGAGCCTTCTGCTGGGTTCACACAGTCTCCAGCAAGAAGGGTCCCTGCTGCAAAATGCCGGTGCCGGCGACGCGCTCCCCTGCACGCCTGGTCTGCCCCAGCGGTGGGTGCTGCTCCCCTTCCTTTTGATTTTTATGTCTATCTTTATTTTCCTTATAATACTTCTATTTTGCTCATACAAATACTTGCAAGAGTTTACTTTGAAAAAATGACTTTTGCTTCATTTACTTACAAAGTCTTTTAAGTTTCCATTTCACATCTTCCAGTTATCTAGACATCTCTTCTCTGAGTTTCTTGTGTCTCCATTGTAATAGTTGTTCAAAAATTTTTAATTGTTTTGTTACATTCTTAAAGCATATTGTACCGGAATTTTTCTCTAATAGATGCTTTTCTAGTGAGTCTCTTCTGTTGAAAAGCCTGAATTTTCAGGCTTGCTTTCTTTCTGATAGTTCCTTAAATCTTTCTGTATGCAAGCTACTGTGGCAGGCACAATGAGTGTAACAAAACATATAAGATAATTTGTAGGTAATACAGGGATGTAAAAATGTTTAATTCAAGTGCTGACAGAGGAAAATCACCAAAATTCTGTAGGCATAATATTGTGGATGTTTGGGACAAGGACATTTTTTTTTCTATGAAAAGACCAGTGAAATTTTATGTAGTAGATGACATGTGTAGAATTTTACCTTTCAGAGACAGTTAGAAAACTCACCATTTGTGGTTGCCTCATTCATTATGGAGAACATCTGCTCCAAACAGCTGATATTTCTTTCCAAACAACCCATCCTGTCCTCTGCACTGGTTTCTTCAGTCCTACACAATGTGACTTATCTGACCGCTTTATTTTGAGCTTCAGTTATCCTTCTCATCACAGTAGGAAGCACTTTTTTTTTAAAGATTTATTTATTTTTATATAAGAACTGGGGTACAGGCCAGATGCGCGGGAGGGTGAGAGGATTCACCAGAGACAGAGTGGGGAACAGAACAGGCAGACTGATAAAATACACTGCTGAGGGGAGCAGTGGGCGAGACAGGAGAGGTCTGCCACGCCATGTGGGACCCTCTCCTGCCAGCTGGGATAGAATCCACACTGCAGAGGCTGCGGACAGCTTCACAGTGTGGCACTCAACTGCCTGCGCTACCGGGGAGGCCCCAAGAAGCACACTTTTGCTTTAATTGTCCAGGTTTTATGTTTTGTAAGGCTAGGCTTTTCTCCCTGTGAGAGAGGTCCATGCTGTTCAACAAAGCCTATGAAGGAGGAAATAGATTTAATTCAAAAAACTATTAAAAAAAGACAACAACAACAACTCAGTAACACAGCTAAGGAACATTTTCTAACCTATTATTTTTTCAGTAACAAAGGTGATTTCTTTTTTCCCATCTGAATGACCAACCCTAACTTATTTCCACATATGAGGAAGGAACAGGGTTTTACGTTGCTACTCAAGCACTAACATCACATTAGGAAGCAACATTAGTGGCTCTTTATTGAACACAGAAAAATGCTCCAGACACTCCTCAAAATCCCCAAATTTGGCCCTCAGTTCCCTACATCTTTGTCTCAGCCCACAATCCCTCTTCCACCTCCTGTTCAGAGCTCCTACTCCCTATCTCTACCTTGTCCAGGGCTCTGACTGCCTGGATTTTTTTTTTTAAGATTTATTTATTTATGCATACAAGAACCTTGGTATAGGCATCAGGGTGGGGGGGGGTGAATGGATTCACCAGAGAGAGTGGGGAGTAGAACAGGCAGATCTGTTGAAATATACTGCATAAAGGAGCACTGGGAGAGACAGGAGAGGACTGCTGTGCCATGTGTTAGCATCCTGGTCAGCTGGATATCTAACTGCAGTGGCAGGCAATAGCTTAGTAGTGCTGTCTTTAAACCCTGCACCACCAGGGAGGGCCCTGCCTGGCTTTGCTCAAGAGTGTGCCTCAATATGCTGCCCGCCTCCATCTGCCAAGATCCTGAAGGACATTTAGGAATCAGGAAATCTTTGTTTTCTTCCACAGTCTGGTTTGTATCAGAAGACTCTGTGCGTGTGTGTGTGTGTGTGTGTGTGTGTGTGTGTGTAATCTATCAATTCTTGAGATTCTGTTATATTGGATCCTGGCAGATTGGATAACATGAAACTCAATCTTTAGAATATTGGCTCTTGATAATAATAGATTAAAACAGGTAAACACTGGCCTGTGAGAATGATTTGAAGGCATTTGCATGGGTTGAGAACACTGAAACAAAATGCAATAGTATATTAGTGTATTCAGTTATGTCTGTCCCATTGGATTTAAATTTGTCTGAGGGTAAGCTTACTATTATCTTATTTACCTAGCTCTGTACCAAGTTTGCAGTTCATTCTTAATTATCTATGGAATGAATGAAAGATTCACAATTTCCTGAAGAAAAGAAAACTATAGGCACAGAAATTTGGGACAAAAAATAGTGTAAGGAAATGAAACAAGAACTCTAGTTAAATTCTCTTTGTTGTTTGCCATACTCTTAGCACAATGCCATTAGTATGTTTCAATATAAATATTCAGAGCATGTAGGGTGTGATCAGTTCATCTACACTGTGGTCATTCTTTCTTCTCTAGAGTTCAGAGAATGGCATATTCATCAATCATTTAGAGTGAAATTTAATTAGAGAATTTTAGTGGATTGCAATCAAGGACCCATGTTCTGACTTCTGGGCTTATGGAAGAAAGGAACCAGACCAGCAGCTTTGAGTTCCTCCTCTGGGGACTCTCAGAGAGGCCAGAACAACAACGCATGCTCTTCCTAGTGTTCCTGTGGATGTACCTGGTCACTGTGACTGGCAACCTGCTCATCATCCTGGCCATAGCCACCGACACACATCTCCACACTCCCATGTACTTCTTCCTTGCCAGCCTGTCCTGTGCAGACATCCTTTTCGTGTCCACCACTGTGCCCAAGGCCCTGGTAAACATCCAGACCCAGAGCAGGTCCATATCCTATGCAGGATGCCTGACCCAGCTCTACTTCTTCTTGACTTTTGGGGACATGGACATCTTTCTCTTGGCCACAATGGCCTATGACCGCTACGTGGCCATCTGCCACCCCCTGCACTACAGGATGATCATGAGTCCCCGCTGCTGCACCATCCTGGTCACTGTCTGCTGGACCCTTACAAATCTTGTTGCCATGACCCACACCTTCCTGATGTTCCGACTTTCCTTCTGCTCCCAGAAAATCATTCCTGACTTTTTCTGTGATTTGGAGCCCCTGATGAAGGTGTCTTGCTCTGACCCTAAGGTCAATGAGCTTGTACTCTTCTTCTTAGGGGGAGCAGTCATTTTAGTCCCCTTTATACTTGTCCTGATATCATATACCCATATATTTTTAGCCATTCTCAAGGTCCCCTCTGCCCAGGGGAGGCGCAAGGCCTTCTCTACCTGTGGGTCCCATCTTGCTGTTGTTGCCCTGTTCTTTGGAACAGTGATCAGGGCTTATCTGTGTCCCTCATCCTCTTCCTCCAACTCAATAAAAGAGGATACAGCAGCTGCTGTGATGTACACAGTGGTGACTCCCCTGCTAAACCCCTTTATTTACAGCCTGAGGAACAAGGACATGAAGGGAGCTCTGGGCAGACTTGTCAGGGGAAAAGTCTCCTTCTTGAAAGGCTAGTAACTCCTGAAGATAAACTGCAGTTGTCCTCTTTGTCCTCAATGAGGAATTCAGAGAAATTTCTGCCTCTATTGTCTCATTTTTGAATCCCCCATGTCCAGTTTGGCACACCCCTCCCACCCCTGAAATCCCATGGTGAGTTGAATATTATTGAGAAAAAAACAAGATTTTGCATCATCTCTAAAGTGTATATCTTAAGACGTACTTATTTACTCATTTACTTTATTTATTTATGAATTCATTTATTCATTTATTAATATATTTTACATCATTCTTCATTTTTGTACAATGTATGTTTTCTCATCTCGGTTATAGCCTCGTGAAGTAACCACCACCAATTCACCCATGTACCATCACCATAGTCACTTGTGCTCCTCCCACCTCTGTTTTGATCCTACTCCCCTCTCCCCCACTGTAGAATGTCTCTGGTTTATAGTTCCCTGTTGATTTTGATATTTATTTTATTATAATTACCCCCCCCAATACTTTGTTTGGATCCTCTACATTCCTCATAAATGTTAAACCATCTGGTATTTTTCTTTCTCTTTCTGGCTTATTTCACTGTCCATGATACCTTCCAGCTCCATCCATGTTGCAACAAATGGCATGCAGCACTATTTACAATAGGTAAGCTACGGAAACAACCCAAATGCCCAACAATAGATGACTGGATCCAGAAGATATGGTTCATATACAGAATGGAATATACTCAGCAATCGAAAAGATAAACTCATGCCATTTACTTTATTTATAAAATAACCTTTCACAAGGAGGAATATCTTTGACAATGTTCATAATTCTAAAAATCTGTGCAATCTTTTATGCTAGTTTTTCAAACTCAATCAGTGGTCTTGGAAAAGAGTTAAGGATCAAAATATTAGGGGCCTCCCCAGTGGCGCAGAGGTTGAGCGCTGGGCTATGAAGCTGCCTGCAGCCTCTGCATCACCAGTTCGACCCCCGGCCGCTGGCGAGGGTCCCACATGGGTGCAGACCTCTCCTGCCATGCCCGCTGCTCCCCTCAGCAGTGTACTTCATCAGTCTGCCTGTTCTGCTCCCCCCACTCTGTCTCTGGTGAATTCTCTCACCCTCCCGCGCTTCTGACTGTACCCAGTGCTTGTATAAATTAATAAATAAATCTTAAAAAAAATATATAGATATATTAGTAAGTAAGGTCAATATGGTTGGCAAAGAGTTTACAAGTTTATGTGAACAAGTATATGTTTTTCCATAGAAATGGAAATTATATAGATACATACTGCTCAAGGTTATGAGTTTAAATCTGCAACTATTAAGTCAAACTTCTCACAATACAGGAAAGATCTATGTTATTTTTAGTAAATAATTTATGAACCATTTGTTATAATAGGGGAAATAAATTTAAGTTAAATATTATGGTAACTTGTATTTCTACCTTCTTCCTTAGCTGCCTCAGTCATGGCTGATTGTGAATGGTGAGTTTCACAGTTGAAGGAAAAATATTTGTGTCTCTCAAGGTTTATTCTGTTGAAAATGGTGGCCTTGGAGTATCAACAAAGTCTTAAGCAAAGCTAAATAAATAATGATTGTAATTTCTAGATTGTCAAATTCATGATTCCTTTACAATTTCTTGTTACATCTCTCGGAAATTAATCACCATTACTTCATAAACCATATCCTTCTCCTGTTTCTATGTCCCCTGGGAATCTTGCCTAGATTTTTCACTTTTATTTGTATTCTCTACCTCTCTTCCCATCCCTTCCCCCCATTTTCTATATTTCATTTTTTTTTTTGTGGGCCCCTCGCCAGTGGCCGGGGATCGAACTGGCGCTGTAGAGGCTGCGAGAAGCCTCGCAACCCAGCGCTCAGCCACTGTGCCACCAGGGGAGGCCCTATAATTCATTTTTTAAGTGTTTGCTGTATTTAAAAGAGTTACAGTATTTGATTACCTGCTCACTAATTAATTTTCCCCTTCCTGCTATGACCTCATCTACTGAATTTTTACTTCAATTATCTTAACTAATTTTCCACTTTGATTTTGTGCCTCATATTCTCAATATCTTTTTAATATTCTTATTCTATCTATATTAAATTCTATCTATTTTACAATAAAACTTAGATTCATGTTGTTTATTTAGGCATATCAAGGTTAGGTGCACTGACCTTGCATAGTCAAAGATCCATATATAACTTTTAATTTCCCCCCAAATTAACTAATTGCCTGCTAGTGACTGAAAGTCTTACTGATAACATAAGCATTTGATTGACAAATATTTTGCATTATATACTGTATTCTCACAATAAAATAATGAGAGAAAATAAAATGTCATTTAGAAAATTGTAAGGAGGATAAATGCATTTGTGTCATCTGTTCGAAGAAACACCATGTGAAGTCAAACCCATGTTGTTCAAAGATCAACTGTATTTTTATTATGGCTGTATTCTCAGATATCAGTTTAATTTGGCATGTGGACTAAAGTTCCCCGGGATATTGTTACCCTGTTTGGTAATAGGTAGTCAAGGTGTCAAAGCTCATTTCCTATTTCTATCCCTCTGGATACTCCCCTGGAGCAGAGACAGGGACAAGATGATCCCATAGGAGAATTGTCACAAGAACCACATAGTTGCTATCAGTCACTCCCATGGGGTCCACTCCAGTGGCCAACTTCTATGAACACTAGGAAAGAAATCTCCTTCACTCTGTTCCACCAACCTTGTGAATTTAGAGAGTAATCAAGTGAGTGCTCATGAGTTCACCTGTTGTCATCAGTTCTTCATGCTCTCAGGGCTTTCAACTGTCATCAAGAGATCCCATGTAGCATAGATGACAAATTATTCCCTCATACAAGCTTTTTCTTCTTTTGTACAAATGTAGTATTTGCTGGGTGTATGAGCTGCAAATAAAATGAATACATACCCCAAGTTCAATTACAGCCAGGTGTGGCCAAGTGACTAAGTTCTGACCAATAGAATATAAATGGAAGGGGTGTGTGCAACTTCTTCCAGCTTTTACCCCCAAAGCAGACAGTTGTGTTGGTCAGTACCCCTCTTCCCTCTCCCTATTGGTTGAAATAAAAAGCTGATGAAAGAAGTTCAGTGGTCATCTTTTTTTTTTTTACAAACTTTATTTTCCATTAGCCTTATTTCCACTTTCTGTTCAAGTCTCTGGAAGAACAACTTAAGACCACTCAGTGGTTGTTCCCACCCACTCAGTGGCTTGATCAGTGGGAGCTGCAGACCAGTCTTCAGTGGCAGGCTGGGCGCTCCAGTCTTCAGTAGGGAACTGCTAGATAGGTACAAAGGGCACCTGCACGCCTTCAGACCAGTCTGCCACCTCAGGCTGAGTAGCAGTAAACTCAGGAGCTGGAGCCATCCATTCGCCCTGAAATTCCTCCTTGGTCACAGCCTTTTCAGCAGCGGCCTGCTCTTCCTTTTCAATCTCTTCAGGATCCCTGTAGAAGTAGAGATCAGGCATGACCTCCCAAGGGTGGTCACGGGAGATGGTGCCACGCATGCGCAGAACTTCCTGGGCCAGCATCCACCACATAAGACCCACTGAGTGAGCTCCCTTATTGTTGCAGGGGATGGCAATGTCCACATAGCGCAGAGGAGAGTCTGTGTTACACAGAGCAATGGTAGGCAGGTTAACGTAGGATGCCTCTGTGAGAGGCTGGTGGTCAGCCCTGGGATCGGTAACCACCAAAAGTCTTGGCTTCTGGAAAGCTGCCTGGATCTGGTTAGTGAAGGTTCCAGGAGTGAAGCGGCCAGCAATAGGAGTGACTCCAGTGGCAGCAGCAAACTTCAGCACAGCTCGCTGGCCAGGGTTGCTGGACGATATGACACTGACCTCAGCTGGATTTTCAGTGGCTACAATGGCACGAGCTGCCAGCAGGAGCTTCTCCCAGGTTCTCTTCAAATTTATGATATAGATGCCATCACTTTTCCTTTTGTAGATGTACTGTTCCATCTGGAAGTCAAGGTTGGTGCCACCTAAGTGGGTTCCTGCTGCAAGGAATTTGAGGACATCCTCCTCCTTCATTTGCAGGGTATATATGTATATGTATATATATATATATATATATATATATATATATATATATATATATATATAGAGAGAGAGAGAGAGAGAGAGAGAGAGAGAGAGAGAGAGAATGTGCCTGGCTTTTAAAGCTACATATGTGATGGAGTTTCTCTATTATGATGGTAAACCACAATTATTTATCCCACAAAATTAAAAAAAATCTCCTATAGATAGGCAGGACCATTATCAGTCATTTTAAGGGAGAGAAGACTAGACTCATAAAAATAAGTGAAGTGACAGGTTAAGAACCAGATCTGGAATTAACCAGAGATCTTTGAGTTATTCAATGAGTTTGTTCCATGGTTTCAGTGGTTATCAATGATCTTGATTTCCCCTCATCTAGTAAGGATGGAACTTACTTTGTGATTACATTCTTAAAAAAATATAGCATATGAACGACTTAGGAGTGAGAAAGTCATGAAATTTCAAACAAATATGGGGAAACTACACTTCAGAGTAATACACAGAAGGGAAACTAGAAAGGGAATTTTTCTGTCCAGTTCTGTCTTCTGTTTTTCATTAAAATTTCACTCAAATGTTTCTGTCTCCCTCAACTTCAGATAAATTCATCTGGCCCCTCAGCAGCTATTGAAGAATTCAGATCCTGTGCCCTATATCTGTATTTCATCCCAATCTATAAATTGTGCTAAACTCAAAATAGTTTGGCTTGGTGCATGTCTGTCTGTATAGAGCCCGGTGAGGTCTGTGGCTTCAACTGCAATTCCTGATACATAAGGAGTTTTGGCAATGATAGTGGTGGAGAACATACACACATTGTTTTTTCCTTGTGCTGAAAGGCAGGCACTCCTCTAAAGGGGACAAGTTGGTCAGTGGGAGTGATGCAATCCAGGAGGCAGGTGAGGTATTCATACAGGAATCAAGGGAACTTACACAGATGTGCAAAGTTTATATCTAATACAATCAATTCCTAACATACTCACATCAATGTGTAGCTTCCCAGTTTATTCTGCTCCTAATCTACACCATGAGGCCTCCCTTTTTTGTTGTTAAAATGCACTCACCCTCACTTTTTTCCAGATAGGATAAGTTTCATCCCACAATGCAGAATTCTGTTCAAGGTCGTGGCCAGTTATGACTGGAAAGTTATAAGTACAAGGGGTGGTGAAACAAGATTACAGACTCCGTGACTGTAGTTTATCCCATAATTAAAATTTATTTTCACTACCCTCCACTGCTCAGTCTAAATTCCCCTCACTTTGGTGATCCTTTTAGCAGTTCTGTGTTGGTACCTGGTAGGATATCTGAGGCCTTTTGTCTGAATCAGGGTTTGAGTTCTTACTCCATTCTTTTTATGTTGTGGTGACTGAAGTTTCTCGATAATATTTATTACTGTTCATGGAAGTACTAATACTTACCCAAATATATTCTCTAGACTTTAGACATTATTTCTGACCCCATTGTGTAAGTAGTAACCATAAGTCTTCATGCTAATCAGTATCAATTATCCTATTTATTAAAGTTACCCCCAATTCTGGAGGTTTAGTCCAGGGGAGCAAACTGTCAGGAGATAGTTGCAGCTTCTGTTTTATTAATTTCCTTAAAGGGAGAAAGGTTTCTACCTTTCACCCGAACTGATTAAAAAGCAAGGGACTAGTATCTAGAATACATAAAGAACTGTCAAGAGTCAATAATAAAAAAATTCTAACTAAAAAAATGGGAAAGATATACAAACAGATATTTCACTGAAGAGGATATACAGATAATAAATAAGAACATAAAATAGATGTTTAATATCATAAGCCATTAGGGAATGTCAAAGTAAACCATAATGAGATATCACTACATATTTATAAAAATAGCTAAATAAAAAATAGTGGCAACAGGGCCTCCCCGGTGGCGCAGCGGTTGAGCGCTGGGTTGCGAAGCTGCCCGCAGCTTCTGCAGCGCCGGTTCGATCCCCGGCTGCTCCCCGGCCACCAGAGGAGGGTCCCACATGGCGTGCAGACTCTCCTGCCTCCCGCTGCTCCCCTCAGCAGTGTACTTCGGTCCTTCTGTCTTCTCTGCTCCCTGCTCTGGCTCTGGTGAATTCTCTCACCCTCCCGCGCTTCTGAGTGTACCCAGTGCTTGTATACATAAATAAAAATAAAATCTTAAAAAAAAAAAAAAAAATAGTGGCAACACTAATATTAGTGACAATGTTGAGAAACTAACTCACTCATCCATTGCTGGTGGGAATGTAAAATTCACAGCATTCTGAGAAGCAGTTTGACAGTTCTTGTAACACTAAACAGACAGATACTATACAATCTAGCTACTGCATTTCTGGATATTTCCCTGAGATGAATATCTGTGTTTCAAAACCTGTACACAAAAATTTTTAGAGGTTTATTTTAAAACCAACAAACTATATAGACTAAGGGGAAAAAACAGTGGTTTCCAGAGGGGAAAGGTGATGGGAGGTGGGTAATTCAGGTACAGTGGGTCAATTGGATGGTGGTGGAAAGAAACTAGACCTTTAGTAGGATCATAATGTTATATATGCAGATGCTGACTTATATTGCTGCTGTTCTCCTTAAGCCTATACAATGTTATAACCCAGTGTTACTTCAGTGAAAATAAAACAAACAAGCTGTATCCTTAAGCCAGGAAGGGATTTTTGTCTATTATTTGTAAGAAATTTATGCCAAAGAAAGACAGGAAGAAAATCCAGTACACAAATAGGTAAAGTATATGAACCAGAATTTCTAACAGGAAATCCAAATTGTTAAAAAGAAGTCAAGGGATGTTCAGCCTCACATGTTATCAGAATTAGTGAACAGCTCTTTAAATCGATCAGAATTTCAAACTAGAGTCTGATGATACCAAGTGGTCTGAGGCTATGTGAGAAGTGGAGGTATTGTGCACTGCAATGGGAGTGTAAACTAGTAGAGGCAATCAGGAGAACAATCTGTCATTACTTTATAGCACTTAGAATATATTATAGAAGAATATATACAGGATATATACATATGTATATAAGTCCTCATTTAACATCATCGATAGGTTCTTGGAATTGAAAAGACATATAATAAAAGCAAGTCTTCAAATAAGGTCTCTTCCTTCATTTTTGGTCTGAGATTGTTTTCTCCTTCATATTATGAAATAAGAGTGGATGAAACAACATTATTCAGGGAACTGCTGTATGTAATACATACAGTGGGTATATACAAGCCATATGCACATAGTAATTAGATACATATATATTCACCCATCCATGCATCCATCTATCCACCCAAGTAGCAGGTATTCATCCTATCTCTCTCTCTCTCTCTCTCTCTCTCTCTCTCCCTACCTATCTATCTTTCTATTTATCTATCCATCCATCCATCCATCCATCCATCCACCCACCCACCCACCTACCCTTGTTTTATAATTTTACTTGAAAAATATGCAACCACAAATGCTTAGCACTGTTTTGCATTTTTAAATTTTGTATGTCAGTAGTGTCATCTAGTATATATTATGAAACTTGCTTTTTCTCAATCAAACTTTATCTTAAAATTTGTCCATAAAATACATATACTCAGGATCACTTTTTTTTTACCATTTAATAGGTGTCTCCTTTAATTTGTTTATTATCTTATTAAGGACATTTACGTTATTTCTAGGTTTCCACAAGCATAAAAAGTGCTGAAATGAACGTTCTTGTACATTTTTTTTGGGTATCTGAGAAAAGGTTCCCTAGAGTATATTCTCAATGAATTGCTGAGAGGAAGACAATGCACACCTTAAATTTTACTAGTGGGTGCTGTTGGTGCCTTTCATTGGTAGTTAACCCATCTACACCACTGAGGTGCTTTAAATGTTGAAGACTACTGGACAGAGTTAAGTACTTCTCCTCACAGCCCTGGGAGGTAGGAGGGCTGTCAGTGGCCAATGACTGACTGGCACTGGGTAGACGAGGCTGCTTTTTACCTCCAGAAGCTCTGGAACTTCTCTCAAGATGAAACTGAAGCTAACATGCTGAGTCCACATCCTTCTTACCTCCATCTTCTTCTGAAAGCATTCCTTCAATAAGCCACTTCCTTAATCCCCATGAGTCACTCGCTTCCAGGAGACCTGATCCAAGATGACTAATAGTGCTGAAGTCCCTCCAAAATGGTTGGACCAATTTACACATTTAAGCCCAGACTCAAAGTCTGTGAAATAGAAAGTCATTTCAATAGTGAAGGAAGAGGTTCCAGGCAGAGAGAAAGCAAAAGCCCTGAGGTGAAAGATCTTTGCAAATTCAAAGACCGAAATAGAGACAACATTGCTGAAGTTTTGGAAACAAAAGAAAGAAAGTGACTGTTTGCATTTATAAATACAGGTAGGGGTAAGACCAATTAAGGGCTTTTACACTCTTTTTCAGTTTTCTCTAATTGTACTAGATAGTTCTTAAAATGACTTAAGCAAGAAAGTGATAGGATTCAATATAGAATTTTAGAAAACGTCTCTGGTTGTGTGTTGAGAAGAGATGGAAAGAGATAAGAAAAACAGAAATTGCTCCCATTCAAGGAGCAAAGAGAATGGATAATTAACAATTACAGTGTTAATGCAAAAAGTGAAACACATGGGATCTGTAGCACATGCTACTTGTGTGTCTAAAGCATACAGATACACAAAAAAAATTTATTTTTCAAGGATATACATATATTGAAGGATATACATTTATTTTCAAGGATATACATATATTGAAGTGGCTGCCTATGTAGGGGAAGAAAAAGAAAGGAGTAGGTATGGGAGCTAATTAATAAAAAAACAATAAAACCAGATAGACACCTTGCAAGGAATGGTGGTGACAATGAGTCTTGAACTTGAGATATTTGATTTGTTCAACTCTGCACCCAAGGGAAGAAAAATCAAAATGCAACCACCCAACTTCCCATCCATTATTTTCACTCCTCCTGGAGACCCCTGTGTGGGATGGGGAAAGAGCAGAGATGAGAGACTCCACTTTGCTTCAGAGAATTACAATAATTTGCTTGCTTTAAGGTCCTTCAGGGCCATGTTCACTGAAAGGCATTCAAAATAATCAAAACTTTAACTTGTTAAGTGGCCTTAACTAGGCTGCAGAGCCCTTCCCTAGTGTTTAATTCAGCATCTGAATCAAGAACCCTGAAGGATAGAGGAAGCAGAACCTCCCTGGAGCCTCATTAGTGAGAAGACAGATGGGACATCCAGGCCATCTGATGACTCTGGCTGGATACTCCTGATGCAATGTCTCAGTCTAATTCCTTGTTTCCCTGGGGTCCTCTATGGAGCTGTCTCTGGTCTTCAGAAGTATACAGGGTGAGATGTTTTGTTATGAAGTGATTATGTGATCATTTCAACAGATGCAGAAAGAGCATTTGGCATGATTTAACATGCACTTATGATTACAAAAAAAAACCTCAATGAAATGAGGATAGAATGAATGTACCTCGACATAATTAAGGCCATATATAACAGACCCACAGCTTATATCAGCCTCAATTCACACGTCATCTGACAAGTGATTAATATTCAAAATATATGAAAACATAGAAACATAGAAATCAATTTTAAAATCAGCCAATTAAAAAAAAAAGGGCAGAAAACTGAAGGAAAAGAAATAAAACATTTTACCAAAGAAGACATACAGATGGTCAACAAACACACGGATAAATGTTGGTTTATGTCATCTCACACGATAGAATGGCTATTATGGAAAAGACAAGAAACATCAAGTTTTGAAAAGGATATGTGTCTCTTTATGATGTGTGGCGGCGCAATGAAAGTGGATTACTCAGAGTCTGTGTCCAGAACTATGAGAAGCCTAGAGGGATTACACCAAGAAAGCACAGTCCAGCTCCAAGGCAATCTTGTTTTTATTTAGAATCAGAAAATAAAAAGATCAAAGCAAGCAGGCAAACGAGGAAAGCACAAGTGTATGGGGGATGCGTAACCAGCTGTCACCAGCCAAGGTTGAGAACTAAGGAGAAAGTCAAGGAAAGTCTGTGTTTATGCTACTCTAGCCGTAACACCTATTGCTGTTTCTGCACAAGCTGTTTTCAGCATGTATAGACCCTCATACCCGGACTTTTGCCCTGAGAAGTTCCTTATCAACTTTACCTGTGTCTGAACACTGAGAGGCATGGAATAGTCAAAGCAAAGAATAATCAAGGCAAAGATACAAAATAGTTGAGGCACATAATAATACAAGTTTCACAGATATGGAGAAAGAGGAACCCTTTTACACTGCTGACAGGAATGTAAACTGATACAGCCATTATGGAAAACAGCATGGAGATTCCTCAAAAAAAAAAAAAAAAAGAAGAAGAAGAAGAAGAAGAAGAAGAAGAAGAAGAAGAAGAAGAAGAAGAAGAAGAAGAAGAAGAAGAAGAAGAAGAAGAAGAAGAAGAAAATACCACATGACCCAGCTATTCCACTTCTGGGAATTAACCCAAAGGAGATGGAAACAGCCATATATTCATTTCATTACTATTCACGATAGCCAAAACATGCAAATAATCCAAGAGCCTGACAACAGGTGATTTGATAAAGGAGACATGGTACATGCACACAATGGAATACTACTTAGATGAAGAAAAAATTGCCATTTGAGACTCATGGATGGACCTAGAGGGTATTGTGGGTGGACCTAGAGGATATTTTGCCAAGTGAAATAAGACATATAGAAAAAGAAAGACCAGTACTGAATGGCTTCACTCACATGTGGAAGATAAAGAAAGCAAATGAATAATCAAAAATAACACAGACTTTACATTTTAAGAACAAAATGATAATACCAGAGGGAAGTGGGTAAATTGGATTAAAGGGAGTCAATTGTATGATGGTGGATGGAAACTAGAATTTCAGTAGGGATCATAAAATAGTATGCTCTATACCTGAAACCCTTGTATACTTAAAGCCAATGTTACCTAAATACAAATTTTAAAAAATAAAGGCTTTCCTAATGTTTTACTGAAACAAATAATGTCATATTTATTTAAAGTATCTAATATATAATCATGTGATAATTGTGTTGCACTCACCTATTGCCATTTTAAACTAATTTTATACATTATTGAAGTAATTGTAGAAACATTTTAATGTGATGAATTTGTTAAAAGATTTTCTATTAATCCCTTCATGCATTTTTGGTTAAAGTTTGGCAATTTTCTAATCTAGTTCTGAAATTAATATTTGGGATTTTTAAAATTTATTTTTATTAATTAGTTTATTTTTTAAATTGTGGTAAAATAGGATTCTCTCCATCAGCTATCACCAATGAGACACTCTCCATAAGGTACCCACCATTTATTTGGGAATTTTTGAGTCCTAAAATTTAAATGAGTAGAACGTTACTTTTCTCATGATCTGTTGGTTCTAGATTATCTTTCCTTTCTATCGCCTTGTTTTGTAGATAATCTTATCTGTCTCTGTGCCTTTAGATTTCTATATATGCAAATATCTGCCAAATCATACACCCAGCCAAGATGTCTTAAATATCTAAATACCTGATTGCCTGGTCACCACTAAGGAGTTCAAACACTTCCCCATATTAATTCATCATGTAGCTTCCTTACATTCCCAAGTCATAAATGGACTCACCCTTGATTTTACCCTTTTTTGTGTCTCTAGTATCCAGTCCACCACTGAAGCGTCATGATTTCACCTCCAAATATAGCTAGAACATTTATTTCCCTATCTTTGATGCTCTCCTCCTAGTGCAAACTCCCCTCCCTACTTCCCTGTGCCACCTCTCTCCCTGCTGCTGTTCTTGTCTATCTCCAACCAATTCTCCTCATGGAATCCATTCAACTTAATTGAACCATTCCACCCCACTTATTAAAATACTTTGACTACTCACTGTACTTAGAATGAAAACAGAAGAATTCACTGGCTCAATCTTCCCTACTTATCTCCCAGCCTCAAGTTGCGTCCCTCAATTCCTTATTCACAAAACACCAGCACTGACTTTCCATTCTTGAATGCACAAAGCTTTTGGACCCACTTTTGTGCCTTGATAGATGCTGTTCCATCTCTGTAGAAGACTCTTTTCCCAACTCTCAGCCACCTGGTCTCAGCTTAAATGTCTCTTTCTCGAAGAGACTTTCCTTGACCAACCTATCTAAGAAGTGACCTGCCCTCCTCACATCATTCTCTATTTCAGATTACTGTTTCTTTGGGGAACCTGTCATTTTGTGATTATTTCATTTTCTCACCTTTTGCTTTTGGATTATCTCTTCCATACTGGTCTGCAGTTTCCATGAGGGGAGGCAATCCCATACATTTTATTCATGATAATTTCTTCAGCATTTAGCCCATTCCTGCCATGGAATGGCAATACATGAAGAAAACAAAAAAACAAGGAAGGCAATAGGAAGACAGATCCCCAGGCATGAGCAAATCTGAGCTGTTTTTTAGTAACTGGTGCCGAGAGTCTGGGCTACATCCAGAAAGGGGTTGAAGTGTGAGAGATAGTGCGAGGATGTCAGCAGCAGCAGAGAGCTCAAGTACACAAACTGACTCTTTGGGATGGCTGGGTGGTGGCACCAAGACAACTGTGACCACCTAATAATTTGATTAGTGGAGAACTGGTGTTGTTAGATTTGAAAAATGGGAGAAATTGAGGCCTAGAACAACTCAGTGACTTAATCATATCTAAGAGTGAAACCAGGAACCCAGGAGAGCATGGCATCATACGTCCTCTCCCCTAGCAGTGTGTCTGTGGCATGACTCTGCTCTAGTGAGAACGCCAAACAGTGACATTGTTTTATAACTGCCAGCTGTGTGACTGGAGGTACTTTGCTTGAAACCTGTTTGAAGGTAGTGAACTCTCCATCAAAGAAGAAATACACTGACAGATAAGGTGTTCTCTGGACAGGGATCCTGAAAATACCATACCTCTATGTAGAAGGTAGGGAGGACATAGATAGGCTAGTTCAAATCTAAAATCCTGTCAGCTCTGAATCATTGGTCCTTGGTGTTTGGTCAGAGAGAAAATGGTCTGAGGCATCTAAGGTGTGGAAGATTCAAGTTCGTGCTATCCACCTGAAATAGTGAGATGGAAGGGAGGAGGATGGAAAAGAGATGGAAGTAACAAATGAGGGAACAGAGAAAGAAAAGAAACTGTCTTACTTCTGGTAAATAAGATTCATTTCCCAAGACCCTGACTCACTGGAGCAATTATCCATGTTCAACTGAAGAAGCTATCTTGGGACTGCTTCCCTGGGGCCTCCCCAAAACTGATAAATAGGCCTGACTCAGCCACTGCCTTCTCAGACCTGAGGCTCAGGCATCTGTCCTCAGGTCCCCCAGCCTCCTGGGGGCACCCACAGCATAACAGTCTGTCTTCTCTGTGATGGTCACCAACGATCCAGGTACTCATTCCCCTGCTTTTCACCTTTGCCCTGCTCCAGTCTTAAGTCACAGATTGATAAATTGTACTGATAAATACGGCCTTACTTTTAGTGCTTTATGTCCTGACTGAATTTTTATTGAATGGAGGAGAAAAGTGGAGGCAGAAGAACCGGTGAATTCTGACACAGCACAGAACGTAAGTCTCGCTCTCACTTTGTTCCCTCCTGCCACCCTTTTTCATCTCACTCTTCTCCATTTTCTTTTTTTTTTTTTTTAAGATTTATTTATTTACTTATACAGGCCCTGGGTACAGTCAGAAGCGCGGGAGGGTGAGAGAATTCGCCAGAGCCAGAGCGGAGAGCAGAGCAGGCAGAAGGACCGAAGTACACTGCTGAGGGGAGCAGCAGGCGGCAGGAGAGGTCTGCGCGCCATGTGGGACCCTCCTCCGGCGGCCGGGGATTGAACTGGCACTGCGGAGCCTGCAGGCAGCTTCACAGCCCAGCGCTCAACCGCTGCGCCACCAGGGAGGCCCTCTTCTCCATTTTCTGTCTCACAGACATATTCACATATTTTGGGAAGTCTTCATAAAATCCAACTTTTTAGTATTTAAAGGTAATATAACAACCCCTATCTTTGTAGTGTTCTACAGTTTTCAAGGTGCTGTCACACACCCGATTGTATGATTCACAAAGCTGCAAGAAAGGCCTCCTGGGTGAGAGCTGGAGGCCCATGACCTCTTTGATGTCATGAAGCTGGGTAGCAACACATGAGGTAAAAAAGGCCGATTTTGCAACTCTGAGCTAGGACTGCTTTTCCAAACTATAACCACATTCTCTCTCCTCTTCACCTGGCCACGCTGCTGAGGGATTTGTGTCCCTAAGCCCAGGTGATCACTCAAGTGCCAGAACCCACAGATTTTTTTGTAGTGCCAGGAAGGGCAGAGAGCAGGAGCTCTATGACCAAGCAGACAGGTGAAGGAAACGTCCTGGAGCCCTCGGTGGTTTTTTCAGGCTTTTATTGAGTTTACCAGGTACACGGCAGGCAGGGTTGCTGGGGGGCCAGGAGGCTGGCAGGCCACCCAGCACCCGGCAAGTATTCACTCTTCCTGGGCTCTCCAGCGTTCTCTCGTGGCCTCTGCTTCTCTGCTGGTTCTGCTTCTGCTGGTAGTTCCATTCCTTTCGCTCTGCTGGCATCTCTGTGATGATGCCCTTATAAGCCCAGTCTCAACCCAGGTGTACCCACCTACGTATGCCCACACCCCATTCCAGGTGCCTGCCAGCAGGCATGCATCTAATCCTATAGCAGGAGGGCAGAAAAGCCTGATACTTTTTACTTACCCTACATTCTTTTTTTTTTTTTCATTTCTTTTTATTATAATTTGGGGGTGACATTTTTATTTCTCCATGTGTGCACATGTTCCACTCACCCTCCACCAAACCACCTGTGCCAGTGCCCTGCCGCTTCTTTCTCCACTCCCACCTCCTCCTCCACTCCTCTTCCCTCCAGTAACCATTAATTTTTTTACTAAGTCCAAGATTTATTTTTACTGTATTTTGCCAGTATATTTTTTGGTTATTTACATTCCACAGATAAGTGAAACCATCCAATGTCTTATTTCAATTAGCATAGTCACCTTGAGATCCACTCATTTTGTTCCAAAAGGCATTATTTCATCTTTTGTAATAGCTGTGTATTACCCCATTGAGTATATATATGTTCCACAATTTCTTTACCCAGACATCTGTCTGATACCAGATTGTCAGGCCTAGTCTCCCAGCCAGGAACGGATCCCAGGCTGCAGGGGCAGTGCTGAGCCCCAGCCACTAGACCACCCCGGGTTGGTGTCTCATGAAGCTGCAGCAGGAACTTTGCAGACTCTCAGGCAAGCAAGCGAGAAGAGGCAGGTTTGTTTAAAGAAAGAAAAAGTTTATTGAGGAGAAAAGGAACAGAAATAAAGTGAGATTCCCAGGCCAGGGAACCAGGCCAGGGAGGGGCAAGGAAGCCACAGTGGAGTCGTGTCTCAGGGTATACAGACCTTCTTTCCCTCATTATTCTAAAGCTCCACCAGTCTCTTTGTGATTGGTCAGTTCTCGGCTGTCTCACTTAATCTGCTACTGAGCAGGGGATCTTCACATTCCTTATCTAACAGGTTTGTCTTTCCCCATTTGTTGCATCTTTGTCTTTATGGCCCAGTCCTCTGGATAAGCATCCCTGCATTGAAGTTAAACAGCTGCCCTTCTAATTTGTCCATAAATTAAACCACTCTCCATTTCCCAATCTCTACCTCCCTTTATCACCTGAAGGAAACCAAGGCCAGCATTAACAATGTTGTCCGTGGTTCTGGGATGTTTGTTTTTCCTAGTGGAATTAGTTACATTCCTCTTGCTGCCCTTATCTCTGAAGGCTTCCTCAATTCGCCGAGGTCCCCTCCTGCAGTGTCCCTAAAACTGCCTAATTACCCTAACTTGCCCTGTGTCTCATGTCGATGGGTACTTAGATTGGTTCCGTGATTTGGCAAATGTGGACACTGCTGCTATGACCATAGGGGTACATAAGTCTTTTTATGTCAGAGTTTTCATATATTTTTTAAGATTTATTTATTTGTATAAGAACTGGGGTACAGGCCAGAGGTGCGGGAGGGTGAGAGAATTCACCAGAGACAGAGAGGGGAACAGAACAGGCAGATGGACCAAAGACACTGCTGAGGGGAGCAGCGGGCGAGGCAGGAGAGGTCTGCTGCGCCAGGAATCAAACCCGCGCTGCAGAGGCTGTGGACAGCTTCACAGCGGGGCACTCAACCCACTGCGCCACCGGGAAGGCCCCTAGTTTTCATATTATTTTTGGATAAAAACCTAACAGAGGTGTTTCTGGATCATAAGGTATTGCGTCAGGCAGTACTACACTGATTAAAAAAAAAAAAAAAAAAACGAGTCATAGAGCAGGCTACATAATGCAAGATGCTTTTGTGAGGGGAAGGAGGACAAAGAAAAAAGGGAGGGGGTAAAACTAAAAAAAAAAGTGCTGTGTCATCTATAGTATGAGGGGTTGTGAGTCTGCCCTCCAGGCACTTCTCATCTGCTTGATGACTTGGTATTGTAATTGAGATCAAGCTCTAGATGCCCAGCCTTGGTTTCAAACTTATCAACAAGCCTTTTTCCACTGATCAGCTTCTGGGGTCCCTTGTCATATATTGGTCTTCAGCCCCTCACCCCACCCCCCTGGTGTTTTGGTCATACCTCCTGATACGTAGCCTTCCCAGAGTGATCAAGCTTTAAGCTCTTGGTTGATTTGAAAGGCACCTTGTAAGGTTTGGCTCTGACTGATTGACGGGCAGTTCTGACCTTGTATAGGAATGCAGAACTGCAGGTAACAAAATGGTGGTCGAACAGGCCGTTTAGGATTAGCAGATCCACAATATGGGATTTCCATCTTTATTTTCCAAAGAAATCTCCATACCATTTCCCACAGAGATTGCACCCACTTACATTCCCCAACAGTGATGAGATTCCTTTTTCTCCACACTTTGGCTAACAATTGTTGTTTCCATTTTTTCTGACATGGGCCATTCTCACAGGGGTGAGGTGATATCTCGTTGTGGTTTCGATTTGCATTTTCCTTATAATAACTGATGCTGAACAATGTTCATGTGTCTGTAGGCCATCCGAGTGTCTTTTAGGAAAATGTCTATTTAGGCAGCCACCTGACTAGCTCAATCAGTAGAACATGAGACTTAAATGTCTATTTAGGTCTTTTGCCCATTTTTTAAATTGGGTTGTGTTTTTTTGTTCTTGGATTATATAAGTACTTTGCATCTTTTGGAAATTAGCCTCTTGGCAGATTATAATATGCAAATATCTTCCATTCTGTGGGTTGCATTTTTGTTTTTGTAATGGTTTCTTTTGAGGTACAAAAGCAGAACCCATGACTTACAGACTTATCAGTGTTTGCTAGAGTGTAGGATCAGAATCACCTGGTGTTTGCTGAGAACTTGGCTCTCAGTAAAGAGCTACTGAATCATCTCAAAAAAGGGAACCAGAAAATATTTATAATCGGCATGCATCAATACACAATACAACAGCTTTCATCTAGTCACAGAATTGTGCAGCTACCACCATAATTTAATTTTAGAACACATTCGTGATTCCCAGGAGAAACCCACCCACAGTCACTCTTTCCTTCCCCCCCGATAGCTTCCAACAACCACTATCCTCACTCTTCTACTTTCTGCCTCTGTACACTTACATATTCTGTAATTTTTTAAATAAAATCAGGAATGCTAAGTGTTTTGTTGTTTCTACATTTTTGCTATTGTTGCTTAGTTTTATCCTTGCCACCACTCAATTTCAAGAAAGAAGTCTTAAAGAAGAAAATAAGTCTTAAAGAGCTCAGTAACTAGCCTGAGATTTTGCAGCAAGTGGCAGAGCATGGGTCACTGTACTGAGCAGCTCAGGGGTGCATCATTTGTTTGGGGTCTATTCATTATGGAATTGAAGGTTCTTTTTATTTCAGTTGATTGTCTTAGGTTTCCAGATAGATCATCCTATCAGCAAAAAATAAATTTTCTTTCTCCTTTCCAGTATTTTTACTTTCTCCCTTTTTGTCCAATTATACAATAGTCATTTCTTATAATGCATACATTCATTGTAATATTATTTAAAATTCTGTTCAATATCATGATATACTAATTGTTAAGAACTTGAAGAATTTTGTAAGATTATGGGAATTTTTTAAAGATTATTTATTTATGGGCCTCCCCTGGTGGCCCAGCGGTTGAGTGCTGGGCTGCAAAGCTGCACGCAGCCTCTGCAGCACCAGTTCGATCCCCGGCCACCAGCGAGGGTCCCACATGGTGCGACAGGCCTCTCCTGCTGCGCCCACTGCTCCCCTCAGCAGTGTATTTCGTCAGTCTGCCTGTACTGTTCTCCCCACTCTGGCTCTGGTGAATTGTCCCACCCTCCTGCACTTCTGACTGTACCCAGTGCTTGTATAAATAAATAAATAAATAAATCTTTTAAAAAAAAAAGATTTATTTATTTATGCATATAAGAACTGGGGTGCAGCCAGAGGAGAGGGAGTAAGGATTCACCAGAGACAGAGTGGGGAACAGAACCGGTAGATTGACTGAAATACACTGCGGAGGGGAGCAGCGGGTGAGACAGAAGAGGTCTGCTGCGCTATGTGGGTGGCTCCCTGGGCGGGATCAAACTGGTGCTGCAGAGGCTGTGGATAGCTTCACAGTTATGTGCTTAACCCCTTGTGCCTCCAGGGAGGCCCCAGGTGACAGGATTTTAAATCTGACCTAGACATTATTCCTGTAACACTGCATTTGCCAAGTTAGATGTTGCTGGAATGACTAAGCTGCGTAAAGATTTTCCATGTTATGTGCTTGAGTCTGTTGTTAGTTTGCTAATCTACAAATAATAGATTTGTAGCCTAAGATTTTTTTTATTTTTTTTTATATAATTCTTACATCATTTTCATCTTTGCACAATGTATGCATTTTCATTTTGGTTATATTCCCCATACAATTGCACACCGCCCCCCTTTATTTTGACTCTAGTCCTTCCTCTCCCCGCCCCTTCCTCCCCACCACCACCGTAGTGTGTCTCTGGTTTATAGTGGCTTGTTGATTTTGATTTTTACTTTGTATTGATTAGTCTTTTTCTGGCCTCTTATTTAAGTTTTCTAAATTCCTGCTATGAGTGAGACCATCCGGTATTTTTCTTTTTCTTTCTGACTTATTTCGCTGAGCATGATCCCTTCAATGCTAAGAAAATATTTTGCTTGTAAGAATGTCCTTATTCATCTTAAGAGCACTTCACAAACAAACATTTATTGGTGCTGATGTTACAGATAGTTGGGGAAATGGATGGAGGCAACCAGAGTGAGGTCACGGAGTTTCTACTCCTGGGGATCTCAGAGAAACCTGAAGAACAGCAGGTCCAGTTTTGGATGTTCCTGGTCATGTACCTGGTCACGGTGGTGGGAAATGTGCTCATCATCCTGGCAATCAGCTCTGACCCCCGCCTGCACACTCCCATGTACTTCTTCCTGGCCAACCTCTCCTTCACCGACCTCTGCTTTGTCACCAACACAATCCCCAAGATGCTGGTGAACCTTCAGTCTGAGAACAAAGCAATCTCCTATGCAGGGTGTCTGACACAGCTCTACTTCCTGGTCTCCTTGGTGGCCCTGGACAACCTCATCCTGGCCGTGATGGCATATGACCGCTACGTGGCCATCTGCCGCCCCCTCCACTACACCACAGCCATGAACCCTGGGCTCTGCATTTCGCTTCTCATCTTGTGTTGGGTTCTCTCTGTCCTCTATGGCCTCATCCATACCCTCCTCATGACAAGGGTGACCTTCTGTGGGTCCCAGAAGATTCGTTACATCTTCTGCGAGATGTATGTTCTGCTGAGGATTGCATGTTCAGACACTCAGGTCAATCACACAGCGCTGATTGCCACAGGTTGCTTCATCTTCCTCACCCCCTTAGGGTTCATGATCATGTCCTATGTCCGGATTGTGAAAGCCATCCTCCGAATACCCTCAGCCACTGGGAAGTACAAAGCCTTCTCCACCTGTGCCTCCCATTTGGCTGTGGTCTCCCTCTTCTATGGGACACTTGCTATGGTCTATCTGCAGCCCCTCCACTCCTACTCCATAAAGGACTCCGTAGCCACAGTGATGTATGCTGTGGTGACCCCCATGATGAACCCCTTCATCTACAGCCTGAGGAACAAGGACATGCATGGGGCTCTGGGAAGACTCCTCCTAGGGAAAGCCTTCCAGAGGTTGATATGAGGTAATTTTTGACGAAGGGCATTGAAGTGGAAACTGGGAATTTCTTCCCACCATTGTCCTGTGGGGGATACAGGAATGGGCCCAGCACGCTTCCGCTGCGCTACTCTGCTATCTTGGGGGATACAGGAATGATTAAGAATTCACTCCTGACCAGAATGAGTTCATATATCTGGGATGAAGAAAAGACACCCATGTGTAACTCAGTGTTCCCCAGACCTCACCAGTCTTGGCAATAAAGTCATGCTGACACTAATACAAAAACTTTGTAGGATCAAATCCTTCAACTGACCTGACCAGAGGATCATGGTGTCACCATCCCAGCCTGTCAAAACATACCCAGTCATCCCTTTGGAGGCTCTCTTGTGTTCTCCAGCACATGTATTCATGGTCTTGAGTTCAGACCTTTTTTAAGGGGTCTGTTGCTGTAAACCACTTGCACTACCCTTACTGAGGTGCCCAGAATGAAGCCAGTCCTTTCCTTCCAGGCACAGCCCCTGATGATTCAGTACTGATTCACAGTCCCTCTGCATGTAATTCCTGCTGTTCAGGCAAAACTTATAGAAAAGTTCCTCTCCTTTGCTTGGGTCAACTATCATTTCACATCTCAAAGCAATACTAAGTGCACCTTACTCCTCTCTTTTTTACTACGGAAGAACTCCCAGAGCATTCTATCCTGTCCCGTATTACTATGGCTCTTCCACACACCTCCCCTGCCCCATTTCTCCTGCTTGCAACCACCCTATTCACTCAAAACAAAACTCTTGAGACTATGACATCAACACACACTCATGAACAGGAGTGTGGGTCGAAGCAGATGAGAAAATGGTGAGACCTGTCTCTACTTCAGTTCAACCAGCCTTGTCAAGTACAAGGACAGAAAGTGAATAGTAACTGATGAGAAGATTTATCGCTGGACTGTGGCAATTTGAAAGATGGAGAAGTCCTTTACAGATGCATCACTGGGGCAGTACTAACCTGGACTTTGGCAAACAGGGAGAGTTGAATTGATCTTTAAGTTCAGTTCATTCAATTGCTAACAACTGTGAGCACGCACACACATACGCACATGCATGCGCCCTTACATCAATACTACATTTTCTTTTTCACTCATCAGACAACACACACTTAGGTCACCTCCATACCTCAGTCATTGTGAATCATGCTGCAGTGAACGTTGGTGTGCAGGTATCTCTTTGAGATCCTGATTACATTTCCTTTGGATATAAAGTCATATGTTGCTTAATGATGGGAATAAATTCTGAGAAATATGTCATTGCAAAATTTCATCATTGTATGAATGTTAGAGTATGCTTACACAAACCTACATGGCAAAGCCTACTACATACCTCAGTGATGTGTAGTGACCAGTGTATAGTGTCCTGTCATTGGCCAAAGTGTAGTTATGTGCTGCAAACTATACATCCAGAAGCAGGATTGCTGGATCATACCATAGTCCTATTCTTAAATTTTTGAGGAATTACCATACTATTTTCCATAATGGCTGTACTAATTTACAATCTCACCAATAGTGTCCAGGGGTCTGTTTTCTCCACATCCTTGTCAACACTTGTTATATCTTGCCTTTTGGATAATAGTCGTCCTGTGAGGTATGAGGTGATATTGCATTGTGGCTTTGGCTTGCATTTCTCTGATGGTTCCTGATGATGAGATCCTTTTCATACACCTTGTGACCATTTGTACCTCTTCTTTGGAAAAAAAATGAATCCAATAAAGATGGGAACAGGGCCTATTTATTTATTTGCTTTTGAATTGTTTCATTTCTTTTTTATTTTGGATGTTAGCCCATCACCAGGTATATGGGTTGAAAATATTTCCTCCCATTCTACAGGTTGCTTTTCACTTAGTTTATTGTTTCCTCTGCTCCTTCCTCCCTTCCTCTCTGCCATTTGTCAGTCTTACTCGTTTTCCTTCTAGGATCATTTTCTGGCAGAGGAAGTAGAAGAGGAATACTCAGACTCATTTCATCATTATGCCTTTAGCAAAACAAACTTTTTTTCCTTGTTGGAAGGCAGGGTCTAACAATAACGTAAAAAGTGCTAGTTATGGGCCTCCCTGGTGGCGCAGCAGTTGAGTGCTGGGTTGCGAAGCTGCCCTCGGCCTCTGCAGTGCCGGTTCAATCCCCAGCTGCTCCCTGGTCACCAGAGGAGGGTCCCACATGGCGCGCAGACCTCTCCTGCCGCCCACTGCTCCCCTCAGCAGTGTACTTCATCCGTCTGCCTGTTCTGCTCCCCGCTCTGGCTCTGGTGAATTCTCTCACCCTCCCACGCTTCTGACTGTACCCAGTGCTTGTATAAATAAATAAAAATAAATCTTTTAAAAAAAAGTGCTAGTTATTACATGGCCACACACTAATGGGAAGTGATTCCATTGTATGACTTTCAGTCTCATCTCCCACCCCTATTCACCCTTCCTTTTCTTACACCCTTCTCTGACCTCATCAGCATTCCTGAGGCACGTTATTTCATCTTCATGTCTAAACTCCCAGTGCTGTCCTACCTCCCCCCTCATCTCATTTCTTTCCATCCTGCCAGTTCCTTGACTCCAAGAAGATATCACAGAGAAGCCAAGCTCTAGATGTGGCCATAAGACAGTTTTAAGAATGATACAGTAATAATAATAAAAAAGAGAATGATACAGTAGAGGGAGAATAGAGTTACCGGGATGGGGAAGTCGTCTCCCCTGGGGGACAGGAGAAAAGAGACAAGTCAGAAGTGGATGAACTGAAGGTTTCATAGAAATCATGATGAAAAAATTCTGTGGGTGGGAGCTGTACAGATGTACTTATAAAATAAAGTAAGAAAGAGGCATCACTCCCAGAGGCCTCATTTGTGGATATTTCCTGAGTTAGGAAGTTGGAGAGAGAAAAGTAAGATTTTGGAAAAGGTTATATGGGATATTTTACAGTGATAATTCTAACCCAGCTGGCATATAAATGCATATTCTCTCAAAGGTTTTATCATATATGTGAGGAAGGTGTCTCATCAAATAGAGAGACATGGCAGGGGATGGAGATGGAACATTCATTTTTTGATCTTAAGCTATATTATATATGCACTAACATAGTTTTTATTTGGTGGGTCCTTTCCTTCTCTAGACCTTACATATACCCTAATTTTGCCTATGGGATTCTTGTGTGGTAGTAAAATGAAGGACCTGATTTTCCTTTTTTTCTATTCTTTTCTTTTTTAAAAAGATTTATTTATTTATTTATACAAGCACTGGGTACAGTCAGAAGCGCGGGAGGGTGAGAGAATTCACCAGAGCCAGAGCGGGGAGCAGAACAGGCAGACACATGAAGTACACTGCAGAGGGGAGTGGGAGTGGCAGGAGAAGTCTGAGAGCCATGTGGGACTCTCCCTGGCGGCTGGGGATCGAACCAGTGCTGCAGAGGCTGTGGGAAGCTTCCCAGCCTAGCGCTCAACCACTGCGCCACTGGGGAGGCCCTCTTTTCTTTTTTTAAAGAATTATTTATTTATGCATACAAGAACAGGGGTATAGGCCAGAGATGTGGGGTTGAGAAGATTCACCAGAGACAGAGAGGGGAACACAACAGGCAGATGGGCTGAAATACACTGCTGAAGGGGAGCCAGGAGAGGTCTGCTGTTCCATGTGGGTTGCTCCCTGGCTGGCCAGGGATCAAATTCATGCTGCAGTAGCTGGTGATAGCTTCATAGCGCTGTCGTTAACCTCTGCACCACGAGGGAGGCCCAAGGATCTGATTTTCTTACAGGTGAAGGGTCAACATAAGAATGGGCTTGTGATTTTAAACAGCTTTCTGCACTCTGGTCTACTGGAATCTCACAACCCCACCAGAAAAAATCTTTAGTGTTTAACCAAACATAACCGTTTCTTACAAGCATTGTTTTGCGGAACTAGTGGATTTCCAAGGCTTCAACTCATCCAGAAAGTGAGCACAGCCAAACGCAAGCAAAAACTTTCCCAGAGAACTTGCATGGCAAACTAATTTCACATCCCCTGTCTTATCCGTTTTTCTCTATAGTGCTTATCACTACATGATATACTGTATATGGTACTTATTTATTTCATTTATTGTGTCTCCATTTGAACTTAAGTTGCATAAGTGCAGAATCTTGTCCATTTTGTTCACAAGTGCCCTAAAAAGCACCTGAATATAGAAACAATTCAATAGCTATCAATAAAAAGGAACAGAATCCATAGGGTTTCTTTGCAGAACAAACACATCACGCAAAACTTCAGGAATCAGGCTAATGCCTTCATGGGAAATGTTTCTCAACCCAGAAAAGGCAAAAAGGAGGGACCCGGTTACCCGGCAGGCCGCCGCCCCACAAATACCCGCAACAGGGCACCTTGAACATCTGGATTTCTAAGGCTGTAGATAAATGGGTTCAGCATAGGGTTGATAACTGTGTTGAAAACTCCAACCCCTTTATCCTTGTCCGAAGCCTCTTCTGAACCCAGACGCATGTAGTTGAAGATACCGGTCCCATAGAAGAGGCAAACCACAGTGAGGTGGGAGCCACATGTGGAGAAGGCCTTCTTCCGGCCCTCTGCTGAGCGGATTCGTAGAACCGCAGCTGCCACATGGGCATAGGAGGTGATGATGAGAACCACAGGTGAGCCTGCCATTATGAAACCCAGACCAAAGAGCAGCAGCTCATTGAGTTGGGTGCTGGAGCAGGACAGCGGGAAGAGCTGTGGGAGGTCACAGTAGAAGTGGTTGGATTCATTGGGACCACAGAAGTCAAGGGTAGTTAAGGCAATAGTGTGGGTCAGCGCATTGGAGAGGGCACAAGCCCAGGATGCAGCCACCAGTATCCTCTGAATTGTCAGGCTCATGTGGGTGCTGTAGGTGAGGGGCCGGCAGATAGCCAGGAATCGGTCATAGGCCATGGCTGTCAACAAGAAGCAGTCTACCCCAGCCAGAAGGTGGAAGAAGAAAAGTTGGGAGAGGCAGGCTCCATAGGAAATTGTACGTTTGTGGGACAGGAGACGACTCAACATTGCAGGAACAGTGACAGTGATGCATCCAATATCCAGAGCTGACAGGTTCCCCAGGAAGAAGTACATGGGGGTGTGGAGTTTGGGCTCTACCACAATGGCTGCTAGGATGCTGAGGTTGCCTCCAACTGTGACCAGATAAGCAAAAAGGAAGATGACAAACACCACAGACTGAAGCTTTTCTGTTTCCACAAGGCCCAGAAGAACAAATTCAGTCACAGTTGTCCTGTTGGTCTCAATGTCTGGATCCATGAGTTCTTGTAAGGAAATGTCCTAAAAGGGGGAGGTGTCAGTCCACTTAATTTATTTATTCAGCATAAATGTCTTAAAACACCCATGTTTAAGCCCCGTAGAAAGTTTCCCAGCTGTCAGGTGATGAGTTTTCCATTACCCAGGTCACACTTGATCACCAGCCCCCTCCATCATTGCAGCGCCTTTGCTCTCCTCTCTGTTGAGTTGCACAAAGCTATCAGCACTATATCCCTCCCATCCTATGCTAGCTTAAAAGGTCAGGATAGTTGGGAAAATAAATCAAGATAAGAGCAGACGTCCTTTCTAAATGTAATAAGGTCAAGCAGGCATGTCCCTATTTTACTTGAAGAATCAGCCCAAATAATGAACATATTTCAAAATATAAAAATCAATGACATTTCCAGAGAAACTAGAAATCATTTGAAAATATAACCTAAATTTTGAAGCTTCTAAAAATAATGAATTTCAAGCGAAGATATGTCAAGAATCAGGGAGAAGATACCCATGATAGGGTTATGAGATACTCCTGCCAGGTACATTTCTACAAGATGAGAGACATACTCTGAACTATAAGTTCCAAACCCATTGGTCAAAAAGTTGATAGTTTTCATGTTGCTAATTGAACCATTATGCTATACTTTGAACAACAGTTTAATTTAAAGTTATTTTTTCAATTTATAGTGTCTGATACCAACCTCTGAAAACAAAATGTAAGCATGACCCGAGGATTGGTTGCTGGTAGGAGCAGTTAGTTTAATGCATTGGCAGTCACTGGTCTTCCACTTGCCCTAGACTCAGTCATGATAGATTGACCAATGGTTCTGAGGAGATGTCCTCAAAGGAAGCAGGCAAATACATGACCAGATTGAGCTAAGTCTCTTGGATCGTATAATTAACTCCTGATCAAAAAATTATAAATGCCTCTGTACTGCCCATGTAAAAGCAGAGCTAGAACTCCACTAAAAGTAGGATTATTCTCAAGCATAGAATACTCTGAGTCAAGGCTGGGAAGTAGTCAGAGTCTGATAACTCTGAAAAAAAGTGTCAAGTGTGATGAGGACCTGACCAGGTATGGTGAGATTTAGGGCAAGAATGGTTAAGAACACCCCAGAAATCAGAGATACTATAACAGTGTAACTGATAGGATGACTGTCTAGGAACGTAGTCACTAAAAAAGGACTAAATCCTTTGTTCATAAAAGTGGAACTTGAGTGCATGATTGATGAAAGGATTATCTGGTCTCAGTGTGATCCAAGAAGACAAAATAGCTGAATGAGACGTAGCCCAGGTAAGCTAGAAAACACAATTTTAAAACTCTACATTAACAACAACAAAAAAAAACCCTTAAAAAAATAAACACAGGTAAATTCTTGTGGCATGAGGTTAAACAAGGGAAAGAGAAGATTAAGCTCTATTTTCTAAAAGTTGATCTCCATGTAATGACATACACTACCAAGATGTTATACTGGTTCTCATAGAGTCATAGTAATATAGAGGGTTTCTTTTTTTTCCTTGTGGTTTTTAAATTTACAAATTACTATATTATTTTATGTAATTAATATGGTGCTTATGAGTGGCTGAACTATTACCACTCTCTTCAGGACTATTTGTAAATCTCAGTGCTTCTTGCTATTGGGTGGGTCCTGGGTATTGTCAGACCTGCCCCAATCACTTTTATTTTCAACCATACTCCATTTCTTGTGACTAGCTGTCCTTTAACTAGGCAGCAAGAGCCCTTCTTCTGATAATCTGAGGTGATGTGGTCTTTTCTCCAGTCACCGAGGATATGGCCTAGCTCTAGTGAGCCTCTGATCCCACCGCTGCCTCGAAATAGCAACGAATGATTTTAAGGGTCTTAGTCATTAAAAACCCTGAAGTCATTTCTCAGACATGACCTTCCTTTTCTCTCCAACTGCTAAGAAATGACCCAGACAGTCATCCCTCTCTGGTGCTGTGTTACAATGTGTGACAGTTAAATCTCAATGCTGGCTTTATTTTAGAATGATGTAGAAGTTTCTGATATCCAGAGTCCAACCCAGGCCAATTAAGTCAGAATTCCTAGGGTGGGACCCGGATGACAATATATTTTTATTTTATTTTATATATGTTTTACATCATCTTCCTTTTTGTACAATACATGCTTTCTCTTTTCAGGTATAGTCCTGGCAAAATTCCCATCACCAATTCTCCCGTGCACCATCACTATTTAGCGCTCCCACATCATCACCTCTGTTTTTGAAAACCACTGAAGGAGCACTTCCAACTACCAGCTTATTCCTAGAGTTTTAACACATAGTCTTTTCTCATTTTACTTTTATTCATAATTCCAAAGGGAGAAGTGGCAATTTTGAAGAGACAGATTATAGGGGAGGGAAGAGCACAAGGGACTATGGTGATGGTTCACGGGTGACTTGGTGGTGGGAATTTTACCGGGACTACACCTGAGAGGAGAAAGCAAACATTGTACAAAAATGAACAATGATGTAAAATATAAATTAATTAATTAATAAAAGAGACAGATTAGAAGGTAATACACACAAAAGGCGGGGGGACACAAAATTTCAGCTAATCTCTTGTTTAGACTAGATTTTTGGAATCATTTGGGAATCTTTAGCAGACAGTGATCATGCCTGGGCCTTTCACCAAGAATTCTGATTCAGTTGGTTTAATGAGCGGTGTCTGGCTATGGCGTGCTATTGAAATTTCCTAGGGTGTTCCAATATCCAGACAGCAGAGGAACCTCTAATGTGAGAGGTTGGATAATGACTCATTGCTCTCTTCCTCATTGCTTTTATCCTTACACCAGGTCTTCCAGCTTCATAGACCCCCTTCTTCCACAAGACACCTCCACTCAGGCTTGTGGGCAAGGCAGTAACTACAGACTTACACACAATTTCAAGTGAGTAACATGCCTTTCAGTGGAGACTGTAGTATAGCAAGATGTTTCCAATTTTGAGTAATCTCAATGACCAGCCTCCCAAATAAGGTCTCTACTGTGTGTGTTCAGGTCATTGGTAAGGAGCAGAGAGATACTGTAGGAATGAAGTTAGACTTGGTGATTTCCAAATATCCTTAAAATTCTGAAATCTCATCAATAGTAATGTGTCTGGAGACTATAATCATCATATTTGATTGTCATTGATAAAGTTGATGATAAATGCTTTGCCAATTGGATGGATAACAACTTTTTAACCTATATTAACAAACAATTACATTTTCCCTTTTGGTTACATTTTAACAAGTATTAGATTGTGACCCTGCAGTTTTCTACCTCCTTGCTCATGCTATTTTCTCTACCTTAAAAAAATTTCTTTCCAAGAAAAGGGCATTCCTTATGCCCAAGTATTTCAAGATTTGACTCATATGCTGGCTGCTAAATTAATGCTTCCTAGAAACTTCCCTATCTCTAAAGGCACTTGGGCATTCCTTCTATCTCTCTCCCCACTTCTGCCGCCCCCCCATCCCTCTAAAGTCCCACTACTTATTTCATGGACCTCATAACTGCTTAGTTTCTAGCTAAATCATTTGTCTACAGAGAGTATCTACCCTGCTTTTCTATAAGCTACTTGAGAACAAATACAAACGATTCAGTTTTCCAATAGGAATAATTCTCCTAATACTTTTCACACTCTGGGCACTTGTTATTTCTTAAATAAATAACTGGTTCAAATTTCCATAATATTTTAGAAAAAAGAGAGCATAAGTATGATCTAGAGTCATCACAGAAGCCTTTCTGGACTATTAGAATTTAGGCCCAGCTTTTATGGATAGTATGATTTAGGGGAGTTGTAGGGGCAAGTGCAGGGTGCAAGGGAATATTACTACTTTCCTTAGTTTTGATGGAACGAGTGAGTGGGAATATAACAATTCACATACTGACATATTTCTGTTCATGTAAACCACATCAAAGAATACGGTAGTGAGGAGGGTAATCACTTACAGACAAATAAGTTATAGCCCAAGATAGAAGCACAACAAAACAACTTTGCCAAAGCTCAGATGGCCAGATATGCAGCTTGCTTGAGATAAGGGAACTCTGGGATGACCTCTGATAGTGCAGAGACACACAAGTGTCTCGCAGGGTCACTGTGACAACTGTCACTGAAGAACACACCTGCATTAACACTCTTGGAGCTTTGAAATAAGCCCCAGGTTCTCTATACAGCATTATTACAGCTCCCTCCTCTGGACGCAAACCAATCCCTCCATGGTCCCAACATGAAAAGGTTCAACAAGGTCTCCAACTGGACTGAAGTTTCTAAGTTGCCTGAGGTGGGTCCTGGACAGTGAACTGGACTCAGTGAATCCCCTCATACTCACTCTTAAGAGACACAGAGCCCAGACTTCATCCAAGAAAGACAGAATAGGCAAAGAGACCCAGAAAAAGAGCCAGGACCTCTGAAATCTTCTCCCAGATCTTCCCTTTTCAGGGACCTTGGCTGCACCCTGTTAAAGTGACGTTTGAGCTGATGACAATGGAAGGGCCGTCTGTTCTGTAAGAGCAGGAGGAGGACCACGCCAGTACTCAACCAGGCATGGGCACAAAGTCTGTGAGGCTTCTTCAGGCAAGAGAGTGCAGAGCCACACAGACCCAGTTATCCACTCAGAAAGCTAGTAAGGGGATATATAGGAAAACAAGCCAATAGCTTCTCTATCATAGAGCTGTCTTCATGATGGTGATATCTCCTGGAGGCCTCAGAAATTAGGAGGTCTAATTTCAGAAAATCTCCTCCCAGGAAGGAGGCAAGGATGAGCAGAGAAGTAAGTTGTTTTGTAACAACTCAAACCCTTCATAAGAATAGCAAATAGTATCTCATACCTCTTGGTATTTCCACTTTCTTCAAAAAAATAACACAAAAGGCTATTTCAAGCTCTGGTTTTATGGCAGGCAGTTACGGCAGTTGGTATAAATTTCCAGATAATGGTGGGGCCCCTGCGGCCTGCAGGACTTGTCCATATCCTAGAAGTCTCCCAGGAAGCTAGAGGTGTAATTGAGACTAGATACAGGTTTCCTAAGGAAACCAAGTAGGGCCTTCTGACAGAGAGCTAATTTCCAGACTTGCCTTGGACCTGAGGATGAGGCAAGGGGCAGAAGCTTTCTTCAAACCCTGTCTGCTATCAATGTACCCTCTGGAACACTGCGCTCTCCCTCGGGGCTTTGTTAGCAGGGTGAGACTCTGTCTTGGGGATACTGTAATGATTCCCAACATGGTGACAGAAGAGGCCTCCGGTGCTGGAGGGACCCCTGGGAAGCTCCTACCAACACGCTTGTGTGGACCAGGTGCTTAGACAGTTTTGTGGATTTGTTTCTGGACCTTTATTCTGTTCCTTCAGAGGCCTGGAGGAGCATGTTTCCCTCCAGGTCCCTTCATGGACAGGGCCACTCTTGGACTGAGACTGAGAGACTAGATTTTGCTTAGTATTAGAGCCTCATTAAGGCCCACAATCAGACCAAGTCTGGCAGCCCTATCTCTGAGAGTGTGTCTTTGTCCAGGTCCCCAGGTAGAAGAAAGGTTCTCAGCCTACCAATTCAAGGAGCAGGAGCTGGCTTGGGGCACCTTCAAGATCTGTGTCAGACTGAGGTCAACAGACCTGCCTGAGGGGGAACAGAAAAAGGTATCTATGTGGCCCCTGGACAGGTAGGAGTGTTTCTGGCCCATAACTACAAGGTGCTGAAGTCAAGATATAAGGCTGTTTCAGCATCTACGCTATGGTTGAGGTTGAATTCGTGTTTCAAGGTCATGGATGGTCTGTGTCTTGCCTCATCCCTGGGTGGGCAGGATTGGCAACAAAGAGCAGCTGGAGTTGGGTCACCAGTCACTTTCGCATCCACAGCCAAGACCAGGGTTGGCAAGCCTGCTAACAGGGTCTCAGCTAGGCATGATAGCTGCTGGGCCCCTTGGCAGTTGTTCCTGATGCCAGGAACAAGACCAATGGGGCTATCACCCAGTCCAAAAAGGGACAGGGATATGTCCAGGTCTCTTTCTGGGACTTCTGTCAGTGAGCCTGCAAAGGTACAGGCCAACCTTCTCAAAATAGCCCCCCTCAGGCTTGGGCTCCACCAGCATCTCACAACCTCTACTTACATCCCAAAGCTCCCAAAAGGCACTGATGTCTGAGGAAGGCTGCCAAAATATTGTTGCTGAAGGGGGGATATAAGTGGAGGAAACTCCTCTTCTGCCTACTTGCTGACAATTATTACATCGTGTGTGTGTGTGTGTGTGCGTTGGTGTGTGTAATATACTGTATGTATCACATATACTGTATATGTGATCAAACTGATCAAATTTGGAACATTTTATGACATTGTGGAAAGTTTTATCAACTGGTGCAAAAGTTACAACATACACAAAAATAAATTTTTTGTATATTAAATATTTGACTTAAAAAGAAATGAAAAGGCATTAAAAAATCATTGTTGACAAATATTTATACAGCATTTAGATGTAAAAGTCATTTCTATGCATGATACAAAACAAAGAAAATAAAATTCATAAAAATCTTAAACTTAATTTGGACAAGACACCCAAAAACAAAGCCAAAAACAACTGGGAAATTGAGGAGATATTTTCAGCATATATAATAGAGATAATATCCTAAAACATGAAGTGTTTCCACCAATCATTAAGATAAACTACCCTCAAAGGAACAAAAGCATGAGCAGACAATTTTGAAAGTAAATATAAATAACAAATAAATATGTTAAAAATCTATGACCTATACTCATAAACAAAGATGATCAAATTTTAAAATAATCTAAAATTTTATCTAATTATCAAAGACAAAATATTCAATTTATAGTACCCAGTGATGTCAACAAGTGAGGTAACAGGTCTTCTCATAAACTGTCCATGTAAAAGAGTATTCGTTTTTGGACGGAGAGAAAAGCAGATATTTATGAATTTTTATTCTTGCATTTCCTTAGTATGGTAGTGCACACACACACCCACATTATGTTCATGAATTTGACCTGTGGAAATAATTTGAATGTGTGGAAAGATAGATAAATAAGAATATTCATCCCAGTGTTATTAGAAATTTAAAAAAGAAAAAAATGAGTTGTATCAACAGAGGGATAGTCAAATAGATTATATTTTGTACATAAAATGAAATGTCGAGGTGCATTAAAATGAATAAAATAGATTGGAAAGCTGACACATGAAGAACTCTACTATGTAATGTGGCCAGGGAAAAGGCAGATTGCAAAGTAGTGAGTTTCCAAGAAATGTGTGCTCACACAACGGAACAGCTAAACACCAGCTGTTATAATATTTACTTTGAAAGAATGGGATTATTGTGGGGATGCTTTGAAAAGCTGTTGATGACATTCTGCATTGTTTCAACTTTTATAACATGATATATTACATACACGAAAGAATTTTAAAGTAGCAATGATTTCCACTTGGGAACAAAAAACAGGGGACAAATTCCAAATAAAGGGGAACTTCCAGATTGTTAAAGGAGCTCAATGATTCTGGTTGGGGGACAGAATACTGAGGATCAATGTCCTTGATCATTCTTTGTGAAACTGAACCAATCGGTCCCTCCAACCCCAGGGAGGATGCCACACAACATCCTCCCTTTATGTTTTAGATGAGTGTTCACGGGGCAGGTTAGGGTCACAGAAGTATTTGGAAGGAGACAATAAACTCTGTTTTGCAACAGTGTTAAATGCCAGTGGGTAGAGGTGATGGTAGAAGATGTGGTAACTCTCAGGGTAGACAGAGTGAGACAGTCTCTGTGTTCACTCAGACTAGTAGAAGCAGAACATCAGCGATGGAGAAACCTTGATGATTATCTTCTGCCTCTGCCAAGTACAAGCCCAGAGGAGGTACAGAAATCCATTCAAGAACACTGTGGACAAGGGTGACCCTGGTGGCATGAGGGGTTAAGACGCAGCCTATGAAGCTGTCCGCAGCCACTGCAGCACGAGTTCCATCCCCAGCCAGGGAGCCACCCACATGTCACAGCTGCAGACTTGCCCCCTGCTCCCCTCAGCAGTGTATTTCAGTATATTCAGTTTTTTTAAGATTTATTTATTTATGCATACAAGAACTGGGGTACAGACCAGGGGTGTGGGGGTTGAGAGGATCCACCAGAGACAGAGTGGGGAACAGAACAGGAAGATGGACTGAAATACACTGCTGAGGGGAGCAGCAGGCGAGTCAGGAGAGGTCTGCTGTGCCATATGGGTTGCTCCCTGGCGGGCCAGGGATCAAACTCTGCTGCAGGGCCTCCCCGGTGGCGCAGCGGTTGAGCTCTGGGTTGCGAAGCTGCCCTCGGCCTCTGCGGCGCCGGTTAGATCCCCGGCTGCTCCCCGGCCACAGGAGGAGGGTCCCACATGGCGCACAGACCTCTCCTGCTGCCCACTGCTCCCCTCAGCAGTGTACTTCGGTCCTTCTGCCTGCTCTGCTCCCCGCTCTAGCTCTGGTGAATTCTCTCACCCTCCTGCGCTTCTGACTGTACCCAGTGCATGTGTAAACAAAACAAACAAATAAATAAATAAATAAAAACATGCCTCTATTTAAAAAAAAAAAAAAACTCTGCTGCAGTGGCTTGTGACAGTTTGATAGTGCTGTCTTTAACCCCTACACCACAGGGAGGCCCAAGGACCTGATTTTCTTACAGGTGAAGGGTCAACATAAGAATGGGCTTGTGATTTTAAACAGCTTTCTGCACTCTGGTCTACTGGAATCTCACAACCCCACCAGAAAAAATCTTTAGTGTTTAACCAAACATAACCCTTTCTTACAAGCATTGTTTTGCGGAACTAGTGGATTTCCAAGGCTTCAACTCATCCAGAAAGTGAGCACAGCCAAACGCAAGCAAAACTTTCCCAGAGAACTTGCATGGCAAACTCTAATTTCACATCCCCTGTCTTATCCGTTTTTCTCTATAGTGCTTATCACTACATGATATACTGTATATGGTACTTATTTATTTCATTTATTGTGTCTCCATTTGAACTTAAGTTGCATAAGTGCAGAATCTTGTCCATTTTGTTCACAAGTGCCCTAAAAAGCACCTGAATATAGAAACAATTCAATAGCTATCAATAAAAAGGAACAGAATCCATAGGGTTTCTTTGCAGAACAAACACATCACGCAAAACTTCAGGAATCAGGCTAATGCCTTCATGGGAAATGTTTCTCAACCCAGAAAAGGCAAAAAGGAGGGACCCGGTTACCCGGCAGGCCGCCGCCCCACAAATACCCGCAACAGGGCACCTTGAACATCTGGATTTCTAAGGCTGTAGATAAATGGGTTCAGCATAGGGTTGATAACTGTGTTGAAAACTCCAACCCCTTTATCCTTGTCCGAAGCCTCTTCTGAACCCAGACGCATGTAGTTGAAGATACCGGTCCCATAGAAGAGGCAAACCACAGTGAGGTGGGAGCCACATGTGGAGAAGGCCTTCTTCCGGCCCTCTGCTGAGCGGATTCGTAGAACCGCAGCTGCCACATGGGCATAGGAGGTGATGATGAGAACCACAGGTGAGCCTGCCATTATGAAACCCAGACCAAAGAGCAGCAGCTCATTGAGTTGGGTGCTGGAGCAGGACAGCGGGAAGAGCTGTGGGAGGTCACAGTAGAAGTGGTTGGATTCATTGGGACCACAGAAGTCAAGGGTAGTTAAGGCAATAGTGTGGGTCAGCGCATTGGAGAGGGCACAAGCCCAGGATGCAGCCACCAGTATCCTCTGAATTGTCAGGCTCATGTGGGTGCTGTAGGTGAGGGGCCGGCAGATGGCCAGGAATCGGTCATAGGCCATGGCTGTCAATAGGAAGCAGTCCACCCCAACCAGAAGGTGGAAGAAGAAAAGTTGAGAGAGGCAGGCTCCATAGGAAATTGTACGTTTGTGGGACAGGAGACGACTCAACATTGCAGGAACAGTGACAGTGATGCATCCAATATCCAGAGCTGACAGGTTCCCCAGGAAGAAGTACATGGGGGTGTGGAGTTTGGGCTCTACCACAATGGCTGCTAGGATGCTGAGGTTGCCTCCAACTGTGACCAGATAAGCAAAAAGGAAGATGACAAACACCACAGACTGAAGCTTTTCTGTTTCCACAAGGCCCAGAAGAATAAATTCAGTCACAGTTGTCCTGTTGGTCTCAATGTCTGGATCCATGAGTCCTTGTAAGGAAATGTCCAAAAAGGGGAAGTGTCAGTCCACTTACTTAATTTATTCAACATAATGTCTTAAAACACCCACGTTCTAAGCCCCATAGAAAGTTTCCCAGCTGTCAGTTGATGAGTTTTCCACTACCCGGGTCACACTTGATCACCAGCCTCCTCCATCATTGCAGCGCCTTTGCTCTCCTCTCTGTTGAGTTGCACAAAGCTATCACCACTTTATCCCTCCCATCTTATGCTAGCTTAAAAGGGTCACAATAGTTGGGAAAATAAATCAAGATAAGAGCAGACGTCCTTTCTAAATGTAATGAGGTCAAGCAGGCATGTCCCTATTTTACTTGAAGAATCAGCCCAAATAATGAACATATTTCAAAATAGAAAAATTAATGTCATTTCCAGAGAAACTAGAAATTATTTGAAAATATAACCTACATTTTGAAGCTTCTAAAAATAATGAATTTCAAGCGAAGATATGTCAAGAATCAGGGAGAAGATACCCATGATAGGGTTATGAGATAGTCCAGTTAGGTACATTTCTGCAAGATGAGAGACATACTGTAAACTCTAAGTTCAAAACCCATTGGTCAAAAAGTTGACAGTTTTCATGTTGCTAAAATTGAACCCTTATGCTGGACTTTGAATAACAGCTTAATTTAAAGTTATTTTTTCAATTTACAGTGTCTGATACCAACCTCTGAAAACAAAATGTAAGCATGACCCGAGGATTGGTTGCTGGTAGGAGCAGTTAGTTTAGTGCACTGACAGTCACTGGTCTTCCAGTTGCCCTTGACTCAGTCATGATAGATTGACCAATGGTTCTGAGGAGATGTCCTCAAAGGAAGCAGGCAAATACATGACCAGATTGAGCTAAGTCTCTTGGATCGTATAATTAACTCCTGATCAAAAAATTATAAATGCCTCTGTACTGCCCATGTAAAAGCAGAGCTAGAACTCTACAAAAGGTAGGGTTATTCTCTTGCATAGAATACTCTGAGTCAAGGCTGGGAAGTAGTCAGTCTGATAACTCTGAAAAAAAGTGTCAAGTGTGATGAGGACCTGACCAGGTATGGTGAGATTTAGGGCAAGAGTGGTTAAGAACACCCCAGAAATCAGAGATACTATAACAGTGTAACTGATAGGATGACTGTCTAGGAATGTAGTCACTAAAAAAGGACTAAATCCTTTGTTCATAAAAGTGGAACTTGAGTGCATAGATTGATGAAAGGATTATCTGGTCTCAGTGTGATCCAAGCAGACAAAATAGCTGAATGAGACGTAGCCCAGGTAAGCTAGAAAACACAATTTAAAACTCTACATTAACAACAACAACAAAAAAACCTTAAAAAAATAAACACAGGTAAATTCTTGTGGCATGAGGTTAAACAAGGGAAAGAGAATAAACTCTACTTTCTAAAAGTTGATCTCCATATAATAACATACACTACCGATGTTATACTGGTTCTCATAGAGTCATAGTAATATAGAGGGTTTCTTTTTTTTCCCTTGTGGTTTTTAAATTTACAAATTACTATATTATTTTATGATAATTAATATGCTGCTTATGAATGGCTGAACTATTACCACTCTCTCCAGGACTATGTCTTTGTAAATCTCAGAGCCACTTGCCATTGGGTGGGTCCTGGGTGTTGTCAGACCTGCCCCAATCACTTTTATTTTCAACCATACTCCATTTCTTGTGACTAGCTGTCCTTTAACTAAGCAGCAAGAGCCTTTCTTCTGATAATCTGAGGTGATGTGTTCTTTTCTCCAGTCACCGAGGATATGGCCTCGCTCTAGTGAGCCTCTGATCCCACCACTGCCACGACTTTATGGGTCTTAAAATGATTTTATGGGTCTTAGTCATTAAAAACCATGAAGTCATTTCTCAGACATGACCTTCCTTTTCTCTCCAACCACTAAGAAATGACCCAGACAGTCATGCCACTCTGGTGCTGTGTTACAATGTGTGACAGTTAAATCTCAATGCTGGCTGTATATTAGAATGATGTAGAAGTTTCTGATATCCAGACTCCAACCCAGACCAATTAAGTCACAATTCCTAGGGTGGGACCGGATGACCATATATTTTTATTTTATTTTATTTTATTTTATATATATTTTACATCATTCTTCCTTTTTGTACAATACATGCTTTCTCTTTTCAGGTATAGTCCTGGCAAAATTCCCATCACCAATTCTCCCGTGCACCATCACTATTTAGCACTCACACATCATCACCTCTGTTTTTGAAAACCCCTGAAGGAGCACTTCCAACTACCAGCTTATTCCTTCAGATTTAACACATAGTCTTTTCTCATTTTACTTTTATTCATAATTCCAAAGGGAGAAGTGGGAATTTTGAAGAGACAGATTACAGGGGAGAGACGAGCACAAGGGACTATGGTGATGGTTCACGGGTGACTTGGTGGTGGAAATTTTACCGGGACTACACCTGAGAGGAGAAAGCAAACATTGTACAAAAATGAACAATGATGTAAAATATAAAATAATTAATATTAATTTATTAATATTATAATATTAATACATACAAAAGTGGGGGGGAACAGAAAATTTAAGATGTCTTACCAAGGTTTGGTGGTTCAAATTTTCAGCTAATCCCTTGTTTGGACTAGATTATTGGAATCACCTGGGAAGCTTTAGCAGACAGTGATCATGCCTGGGCCTTTCACCAAGATTCTGATTCAGTTGGTTTAATGGGCGGTGTCTGGCTATGGCGTGCTATTGAAATTTCCCAGGTTGTTCCAATATCCAGCCAGCAGAGGAACCTCTAATGTGAGAGGTTGGATAATGGCTCATTGCTCTCTTCCTCATTGCTTTTATCCTTCACCAGGTCTTCCAGCTTCATAGACCCCCTTCTTCCACAAGACACCTCCACTCAGGCTTGTGGGCAAGGCAGTAACTACAGACTGACCCACAATTTCAAGTGAGTAACATGCCTTTCAGTGGAGACTGTAGTACAGCAAGATGTTTCCAATTTGAGTGATCTCAATGACCAACCTCCCAAATAAGGTCTCCATTGTGTGTTCAGGTCATTGGTAAGGAGCAGAGGAGATACTGCAGGAATGAAAATTTAGACTTGGTGATTTCCAAATATCCTTAAAATAATGAAATCGTATCAATAGTAATGTGTCTGGAGACTGTAATCATCAGATTTGATTGTCATTGATAAAGTTGATGATAAACGCTTTGCCAATTGGATGGATAACAACTTTTTAACCTATATTATCAAACAATTACATTTTCCCTTTTGGGTACATTTTAACACAAGTATTAGATTGTGACCCTGTGATTTTCTACCTCCTTGCTCATGCTATTTTCTCTACCTGTAACAGTTTATTTCCAAAAAATGGGCATTCCTTATGCCCAAGTATTTCAAGACTTGACTCATATGCGGGTTGCTAAATTAATGCTTCCTAGAAACTTCCCTATCTCTAAAGTCAATTGCACATTCCTTCGCTCTATCTCCCCACTTCTGCCACCCCCCAACCCTCTAAAGTCCCACTACTTATTATTTCATGGACCTCATTACTGCTTAGTTTCTAGCTAAATCCTTTGTCTATAGAGCGTATCTACCCTGCTTTTCTATAAGCAGCTTGAGGACAAATACAAATGATTCAGTTTTCCAATAGGAATACTTCTCCTAATACTTTTCACACTCTGGGCACTTGTTATTTCTTAAACAAATAACTGGTTCAAATTTCCATAATATTTTAGAAAACAGAGAGCAAAAGTATGATCTAGAGTCATCACAGAAGCCTTTTTGGACTATTAGAATTTAGGCCCAGCTTTTATGGATGAATATGATTTAGGGGAGTTGTAGGGGCAAGTGCAGGGTGCAAGGGAATATTACTACTTTCCTTAGTTTTGATGGAACGAGTGAGTGGGAATATAACAATTCACATAGTGACAAGTTTCTGTTCATGTAAACCACATCAAAGATTACGGTACTGAGGAGGGTAATCACTTACAGACAAATAAGATATAGCCCAAGATAGAAGCACCACAAAACAAACTTTGCCAAAGCTCAGATGGCCAGATATGCAGCTTGCTTGAGATAAGGGAACTCTGGGATGACCTCTGATAGTGCAGAGACACACAAGTGTCTCCCAGGGTCACTGTGACAACTGTCACTGAAGAACACACCTGCATTAACACTCTTGGAGCTTTGAAGTAAGCCCCAGGTTCTCCTTACTGCACTATTACAGCTCCCTCCTCTGGACGCAAACCAATCCCTCCATGGTCCCAACATGAAAAAGCTCAACAAGGTCTCCAACTGGACTGACAGTTCTAAGTTGCCTGAGGTGGGTCCTGGACAGTGAACTGGACTCAGTGAATCCCCTCATACTCACTCTTAAGAGGCACAGAGCCCAGACTTCATCCGAGAAAGACAGAATAGGCAAAGAGACCCAGAAAAGGAGCCAGGACCTCTGAAATCTTCTCCCAGATCTCCCCTTTTCAGGGACCTTGGCTGCACCCTGTTAAAGTGACGTTTGAACTGATGACAGTGGAAGGACCGTCTGTGGAAGGGTCGCGAGGGAGGAGGACCCACGCGAGTACTCAACCTGGCGTGGGCACAATGTCGGTGAGGCTTCTTCAGGCAAGAGAGTGCGGAGCCACACAGACCCAGTTATCCACTCAGAAAGCTAGTAAGGGGATATATAGGAAAACAAGCAATAGCTTCTCTATCATAGAGCTGTCTTCATGATGGTGTTATGTCCTGGAGGCCTCAGAAATTAGGAGGTCTAATTTCAGAAAATCTCCTCCCAGGAAGGAGGCAAGGATGAGCAGAGAAGTAAGTTGTTTTGTAACAACTCAAACCCTTCATAAGAATAGCAATAGTATCTCATACCTCTTGGTATTTCCACTTTCTTCAAAAAAAAAAAAATAAAGGCTATTTCAAGTTCTGGTTTTATGGAAGGCAGTTATGGCAGTTGGTATAAATTTCCAGATAATGGTGGGGCCCCTGCGGCCTGCAGGACTTGTCCATATCCTAGAAGTCTCCCAGGAAGCTAGAGGTGTATTTGAGACTAGATACAGGTTTCCTAAGGAAACCAAGTAGGGCCTTCTGACAGAGAGCTAATTTCCAGACTTGCCTTGGACCTGAGGATGAGACAAGGGGCAGAAGCTTTCTTCAAACCCTGTCTGCTATCAATGTACCCTCTGGAACACTACGCTCTCCCTCGGGGCTTTGTTAGCAGGGTGAGACTCTGTCTTGGGGATACTGTAATGATTCTCAACATGGTGACGAAAGAGGCCTCCTGTGCTGGAAGGACCCCTGGGAAGCTGCCTACCAACACGCCTGTGTGGACCAGGTGCTTAGACAGTTTTGTGGATTTGTTTCTGGACCTTTATTCTGTTCCTTCGGAGGCCTGGAGGAGCATGTTTCCCTCCAGGTCCCTGCATGGACAGGGCCACTCTTGGACTGAGACTGAGAGACTAGATTTTGCTTAATATTAGAGCCTCATTAAGGCCCACAATCAGACCAAGTCTGGCAGCCCTATCTGTGAGAGTACGTCTTTGTCCAGGTCCCCAGGTAGAAGAAGGGTTCTCAGCCCACCAATTAAAAGAGCAGGAGCTAGCTTGGGGCACCTTCAAGATCTGTGTCTGTCTGAGGTCGACAGACCTGCCTGAGGGGGAACAGAAAAAGATGTCTATGAGGCCCCTGGACAGGTAGGAGTGATTCTGGCCCACAACTACAAGGTGCTGAAGTCAAGATATAAGGCTGTTTCAGCATCTACGCTATGATCGAGGTTGAATTCGTGTTTCAGGGTCATGGATGTGTCCGTCTCTTGCCTCATCCCTGGGTGGGCAGGATTGGCAACAAAGAGCAGCTGGAGTTGGGTCACCAGTCACTTTAGCATCCACAGCCAAGACCAAGGTTGGCAAGCCTGCCAACAGGGTCTCAGCTAGGCATGATAGCTGCTGGGCCCCTTTCCAGTTGTTGCTGATGCCGGGAACAAGGCCAATGGGGCTATCACCCAGTCCAAAAAGGGACAGGGTTATGTCCAGGTCTGTTTCTGGGACTTCTGTCAGTGAGCCTGCAAAGGTACAGGCCAAGCTTCTCAAAACAGCCCTCCTCAGGCTTGGGCTCCACCAGCGTCTCACAACCTCTACTTACATCCCAAAGCTCCCAAAAAGGCACTGATGTCTGAGGAAGGCTGCCAAAATATTGTTGCTGAAGGGGGGATATAAGTGGAGGAAACTCGTCTTCTGCCTTCTTGCTGACAATTATTACATCGCGTGTGTGTGTGTGTATGTGTGTGTAATATACTGTATGTATCACATATATCGTACATGTGATCAAACTGATCAAATTTGGAACATTTTATGACATTGTGGAAATTTTTATCAACTGGTGCAAAAGTTACAACATGCACAAAAATAAATTTTTTGTATATTAAATATTTGACTTAAAAGGAAATGAAAAAGCACTAAAAAATCATTGTTGACAAATATTTATACAGCATTTAGATGTAAAAGTCATTTCTATGCATGATACAAAACAAAGAAAATAAAATTCATAAAAATCTTAAACTTAATTTGGACAAGACACCCAAAAACAAAGCCAAAAACAATTTCCTGGGAAATTGCAGGAGATATTTTCAGCATATATAATAGAGATAATATCCTAAAACATGAAGTGTTTCCACCAATCATTAAGATAAACTACCCTCAAAGGAACAAAAGCATGAGCAGACAATTTTGAAAGAATAAAAATAAATAACAAATAAATATGTTAAAAATCTATGACCCATACTCATAAACAAAGATGATCAAAATTAAAATAATCTAAAATTTTATCTAATTATCAAAGGCAAAAGATTCTATTTATAGTACCCAGTGATGTCAACAAGTGAGGTAACAGGTCTTCTCATAAACTGTCCATGCAAAATAGTATTCGTTTTTGGACAAAGAGAAAAGCAGATATTTATGAATTTTTATTCTTGCATTTCCTTAGTATGGTAGTGCGTGCACACACACACATTATGTTTATGAATTTGACCTGTGGAAATAATTTGAATGTGTGGAAAGATAGATAAATAAGAATATTCAGCCCAATGTTATTAGATTTTTTAAAAAGAAAAAAATGAATTGTATCAACAGAGGGATAGTCAAATCGATTATATTTTGTACATAAAATGAAATGTCGAGGTGCATTAAAATGAATGAAATAGGTTGGAAAGCTGACACATGAAGAACTCTACTATGTAATGTGGCCAGGGAAAAGGCGGATTACAAAGTAGTAAGGAGTTTCCAAGAAATGTGTGTTCACACAAAGGAACAGCTAAACACCAGCTGTTACAATATTTACTTTGAAAGAATGGGATTATTGTGGGGATGCTTTGAAAAGCTGTCGATGACATTCTGCATTGTTTCAACTTTTATAACATGATGTATTACATGCACGAAAGAATTTTAAAGTAGCAAAGATTTCCACTTGGGAACAAAAAACAGGGGACAGATTCCAAATAAAGGGGAACTTCCAGATTGTTAAAGGAGCTCAATGATTCTGGAGGGTGGACAGAATACTGGGGATCAGTGTCCTTGATCATTCTTTGTGAAACTGAACCAATCGGTCCCTCCAACCCCAGGGAGGATGCCACACAACATCCTCCCTTGAGGTTTTAGATGAGTGTTCACGTGGCAGGTCAGGGTCACAGAAGTATTTGGAAGGAGGCAATAAGCTCTGTTTTGCAACAGTGTTAAATGCCAGTGGGTAGAGGTGATGGTAGAAGATGTGGTAACTCTCAGGGTAGACAGAGTGAGACAGTCACTGTGTTCACTCAGACTAGTAGAAGCAGAACATCAGCGATGGAGAAACCTTGATGATTATCTTCTGCCTCTGCCAAGTACAAGCCCAGAGGAGGTACAGAAATCCATTCAAGAACACTGTGGACAAGGGCTTCCCTGGTGGCACTAGGGGTTAAGATGCAGCCTATGAAGCTGTCCGCAGCCACTGCAGCACTAGTTCCATCCCCAGCCAGGGAGCCACCCACATGGCACAGCTGCAGACTTGCCCGCTGCTCCCCTCAGCAGTGTATTTCATTCAATCCACCTGTTCTATTCCACACTCTGTCTCTGGTGGAGCCTCTCAACCCCCACACCCCTCATCTGTACCCCAGTTCTTGTATGCATAAATAAATCAATCTTAAAAAAAAAAAAGAACATTGTGGACAAGGAGTGACGCGGTGAGAACCCTATCACATAGGTCTTCTGTGGCAGTTGTCTTGGCACTTAGAGGAAGCATGCGCTCAGTGTCCCTGAGGTGTGTCTGGTTACTGAAAAGGAAAGAGCCCTCATTTCCCCATGTCTTTTCATAGTGTTGGCAAGAAATGCACCAAAGGCAGTGAGTTAACTGTTAAGCTGAGCAATCAGAAACTTTGATGACATTTGAAAGATGTAGATAGACAAACGCCCAGCTCACCTTTTCTGCTCTTTTCCCTTTTGAGACGCCTTCCCCATAACATTCTAGGAGAAGCTTCTGTTCAAAGATTCAGTGAATGAGTTCCCTGTACACTGTTTATCACTTTCTGTAAAACTTAAACATTATTTTCTTCTTGGTAGAAATAATTGACTACAATGACGGCATTAGAACTGCCAACGAGCTGTCAGTGGGAGACTATACAGCGGAAGCCATCTCTCATCCCTGACCCACGAATGTTGTTATCCCTCCTTGTTCCTCTAACCTTTTAACAGTCTCGAGGCACCCTATTCAATTTCTCCATTCAAATTCATCTTCCACTCGAACTCTGAGCCCTGTTTGGTCCTGTCTAATACCTCCACCCTTCTTTATCAATCTTCTTGGCTTGCAATTCTATCTTGTTTATCCCTATTCCTCATCATTCATTTTCACTTTTCCACAGATTGTCCACCTACAGTTTTGTCTTATTTCCTACCTCCATGTCCTTTCTCTTCACCCCACTCTTATCCCAACCTTCAAATCCCTTCACCCACATAAAAATATCATGGAGAAACCAAGCGACACTGCAGATCAAAAGCAAGTTTTGGGGAAATTAATCAGGAGACATCAGTGACCCAGTATAGACACATAAATGGTCAATTAATGCTAAAAAGGAGACTAGAAGGGAAATACTACCAAATAATGACTGGGCTAAAGTCTGGTAGCTCATCTTCAAACAACATGACAGAGTGCTTTAGGTTAGAGACATATTTCCATAATGATAATGGAAATTTTGGGTGGAGCTTCACCATGGGACTTGTATTTAAGCCATGTATTGTCTTAGCGAGGGGGTTTGGATATGTAGAGTGAGAATTTAGAGAGAAATTTAATAATGAATATTCTGGGTTTTTTTTTTAAGATTTACTTATTTATGCATACAAGAACTGGGGTACAGGCCAGAGGTGTGGGGGTTGAGAGGACTCACCAGAGACAGAGTGGGGAACAGAACAGGCAGATTGACCAAAACACACTGCTGAGGGGAGCAGCAGGCGAGTCAGGAGAGGTCTGCTGCGTCATGTGTATCTCTTGCCCGGGGATCGAACTCATGCTGCAGTAGCTGCGGACAGCCTCATAGGTTGCATCTCAACCCCTTGGGACACCAGGGAGGCCCTGAATAGTCTAGGTTTTTTAAATGACAAAATAGTATTTAGACTATAAGTGGGTGTCCTTTCAAAAGAGGAAATATGGAGGAGGAAAATTCATTTGTATCATAAGGTGTATCAAATATATTAATGGAGTTTTAAAATTTAAAAACAGGTCTGTGAACTGCACATAGGGACCATGCCCTCCAGCATTATAAAATTCATTCATCTTCCTATCTGTCTTCCATATTCTTTGGTGTCCATGGAAGGGGAAATGAGTGGCTTTTATTTATTGAAGACTGATGGGACAAACTAAACAACTGTGATCTCTAGACGTGTATTTTATAAACAGACCAACCATACCTGAACTTGAGGGAATCTTATGAGCCCACTGATTGGGGGAGGAGGCAGAGGGTTTGCTGAGAAATTCCCAGCAATGGGGGAACACAAACTATAACCAACCAGAGTCTTTACCTGTGGGCATGAACCTATGAGCATTCAAGACTTCCTAAGTTTCGCTTCTGTCCAGAAAGGAGCACACAGTGACCCTTGTGATTTGTCAAGGGTGCTGGCCTAAGCACCCTTTGCCTATAATAGGGTGGGACTTCTCTGGGAAACAATAACTATTATCCCCTACCAAAAAAAAAATACTCATTCTCATGAAAATACAAATAGTTATGAACCAATTATATGAATTACTGGTCCCAGAGGATTTCTCTTTAGACCAAAAAGAGCAAAGGAGGAAGTGACACTCCAAATCTCAAGCCAGTGACCACCTATCCATTAGCACCCACTGGAGTGCACCCTGCACATTGGGGTTCTGAAGTCAGTAGATGATTGGATTGAGCATGGGGTTGAAGACAGTGCTAAAAATTCCAATAGCTTTATCCCTAGCTGAAAGCTTCACTGAAACTACTCACATGTAGTTTAAAATACCTGAGCCATAGAATAGGGCAACCACAGTGAGGTGGAAGCCACATGTGGAGAAGGCCTTCTTCCTGACCTCTGCTGAGCAGATTCATAAAACTGCAGCTGCCACATGGGCATAGGAGGTAACAATGAGAACCACTGGGGAACCTGCCATTATGAAAAAAATGGCAAAACCCAGCAGCTCTTTGAGTTGGGCACCAGAGCAGAACAGCTGCAAGTGCTGCGGGAGGTCACAGTAGACATGGTTGATCACATTGGGGCCACAGAAGTTGAGTGCGGGTCAGAACATGTGGAAAGGGCACAAGGCCAGGACACAGACATCAGATCCTCTGAACCAAGTGGCTCATGAGGTGCTGAAGGTGAGGCACCGGCAGGTGGCCAGGATTCAGTCATAGGCCATGGCTGTTAATAGAGTACAGTCCATAACAACCAGAGGAGGAAGCATAGAAGGAGAATTTTGTGAGGCAGATTCCATATGTCAGGTGGGCAATGTGCAATAATGGATTCTATTTGGACTCTAGCAGTTCCCTTCTATGAGCAGCTGTCAGCAGAGAGTCCAATTCATCCCAGTACCCCTTGGTCTATGATCACCTTGAGCCACTCTGGGGTTCTTTGGATGATCCTGCAAGGAGCTTCTCCCTGTGGGAAACCTTTACTAATTAACAATTGTTAAAGATTATATTTGAGGCCAAAGACTTCCTTCAGGAGTTAGCAAAAGTAGAATGGTCAGAATATTCAAAATCTTTACCTTTTTTATGGTGTTGGAGAGTATAAAGCTAGAAAACATTTAGGGACGGGGCACAATAAGGCCTGGATTATACTGTGGAAGCAGAGGGGAGACAGGACATTTGCTTGAGACCAGAGGACAAGTCAGGCTTAAGGATGGTTAGAGTGAGCTGTGATGGGAGATATGAGGTGGCTCTGGAAGCTGATGGAGGAGACAGGGCCCAAGAGCACTAGAAGCACCAAATACTGCCGCTGGCTCCACGCTTCTCTCAGTTCTGAGCTTCAGGCATGGTCAGGAATTTACAAGTCACTGCTCCTGCCTTTCCAAGATAATAGCCAGACTAAACCAGAAACCCTAAATTCCAACTCATCAACACTTGTGTAAACTTCTCTGCTCTTTAAAAAGTTCTGAAACTCCTTTTAAATCCATGAGAGGCTAAAAAGAGTACCAGTTCATAATAAAGGTTGAGAAACTTTTTTTTTTAATAAATGAATAGATGTTGCCACATCCATGAAGGTCATATTTGGAAATATTTTGAGAAAGTCCAAAGCATCATTATTTCTGTTGCAAAGGCAGGTGTTTATCTGGCCCTGGCTCCCCCTGGAAAAGTCTAATTTGTGAAACCCCAGGGGTAACAATGGGGCCAAGAAAAATCCCAGTGTGAAAATAACATCAACCAAGTTGTTTGTCTCTGTCTCTCTGTCTCTTATAAGCTGTCCTCTCCACAGGGGCCTCTCGGCTGGTGTGACTGCCCCTTCTCTTTGCCCCGGAAGTCATTGCTGGGTGAGTATCATCCCAAGACCCCTCACTGCTCTCTCACTACTTGGTTTCCTTACAAGTGAAGTTCATCTTCTAGGCTCCAGGGTGGCATCTACCTTTCCCCCAAAATACTGGATGCTTGAATGTGAGGGGCTGAAGAGAAGGAAGAGTCAGTGACGGCAAGGGCTTCAAGTCTCTCTGACCTAGAGCATACAAGGCTGTTACCCAAATAGTTAGGAGCATATTTAAAATGACAATGGTCATTTCAGATTTGGAGAGACTGAGGTGGTGGTCAGAGCAACAGCTCCATGCAGGAAAAAAATTGGCCATCAGCTGATAATTGACCCATTGTGGACCTGGGGACATTATTCTCAATATTAATCATCAGCAGATGTTTTCCTTGGTCATCCCTTTTGCCCCTTGGAGATCTCCAACTCCAGCATTTTCCTAATCAGGGTAGACGCCATGTGAGTGATTTAAATACCCATCCATTGGCCAGAGGTTGAGGTGGATCACCATGTATTTTATTTTGTAACGATTTCTGGGCTATGGGAAGGAAAGCATTGCCTAAGTGATCATATATGTGGGCAGGTCATGGCTCTGTAAAAGCCTGGCCTGCACGGCTCATCGGGTTCATGAGAGTTTGTGTGTTGGGACATGTGCAGCTAGAGCCAGGAGACAGAAGAGCATGGGATCAAGTGATGGTGGAATTGGAAGCAGAAGAGAATTCAGGGTCTGGGAGATCTGCATATCCAGCTGTGTACGAGAGCTCAGCAGAATATCCACTGAACCCATCTAGGACGTGAAGCCTGAAATTCTCACTTTGCTTAAAACCTCTTTTTATATTTTTCTTATTCACTAAAAAGCCAGTACTTTGGATCCCAATCTCCCAGGTTCTATGTCAGGAAGGAAATAATATATAACTTTACTATTTAGAAACTCTGAAAGTCCCCAGCCAGAGACAGCCTCAGTGATATCTCCTCATTAGTTAATAAGGGTTTTTTAGGGTTTTGTTTGTTTGTTTATTTTTTACACTTTAAAAGGACAAGTTTATTAGGGAAAGAAAAAGAGAGGCACCTGGATAGTCACAGGCCTAGTTTACCATTTTTGTTTTACTTCATTTTTTCCCCCTGAAAGGTCCAGACCAAATCCCATGGCTTCCCATGTTAATCTTAATGGTCTGGGTAACGGCACAGCGCACTGCTGCCATCACATATGACAACGTGCATATGTGGAGATTTCAAGGACATGGGTTTTGGGAAAACTTCATCCCCCTAGGAACTTGGTACCCAGGTTGTGACCATGCCACCAGTTGTAGGCTTGGCGTTTTCTTAAGGAAAATAATCTCAGGAAAATAATCATTCCTTTAGTTTTCAAGCATTAAATTTGTTTCTCTTTCGCTGTTAATTCATCCATCTCTGTTTGCATCTGTCAGTTGCCACTTTTCTTACCCATTAAGAATCAGATTTATCAAGTCTTATGTCTCCAACTTTAATTTTCTTTACATTTTGTGTCTTTGCCCCTGACCTTCTCTCAGTCATTGCTACGTTTAATGGTTGCTATCATTATCTCTGTTGGCACCTTCTACCTTTGCTCAGCTCTACTACTTGTAGAAGAGAACCATGGATCTGGGAGCCCCAGAAAACGATTCAGTTGTCACTGAGTTTATTCTGCTGGGTCTAGCAGAGACTCCAACCTTAAAATCCATCCTCTTTGTCGTCTTCCTTCTTGCTTATGTAGCTACTGTGGGTGGCAATTTCAGCATCCTAGCTGCCATCATCACTGAACCCAAACTCCACACCCCCATGTACTTCTTCCTGGGGAACCTGTCCCTGCTGGACGTTGGGTGCATCACGGTCACTGTCCCTGCCATGCTGAGGCATTTCATGTCCAATAACAGAAGTGTTCCCTATGGAGCCTGCCTCTCTCAGCTCTTCTTCTTCCACCTCCTGGCCGGGGTGGACTGCTTCCTGCTGACTGTCATGGCCTATGACCGTTACCTGGCCATCTGCCAGCCTCTCACCTACAGCACCCGCATGAGTTGGGGAATCCAGCGAGGCTTGGCGGTCATGTCATGTGTCTTTTCCTTCACCAATGCATTGACCCAAACTGTTGCCGTATCCACCCTTAAATTCTGTGGGCCCAATGTGATCAACCACTTCTACTGTGACCTCCCACAGCTCTTCCAGCTGTCCTGCTCCAGCATCCAGCTCAATGAGCAGTTGCTCTTTGCAGCAGCAGCCTTCATGGGTGTGGCCCCCTTGGTCCTCATCTCTGTGTCCTATGCCCACGTGGTAGTTGCAGTCCTGCGAATCCGCTCCGCTGAGGGCAGGAAGAAAGCCTTCTCCACATGTGGCTCCCACCTCACCGTGGTGGGCATCTTCTATGGGACAGGTGTCTTCAGCTACATGAGGCTGGGCTCAGTGGAGGCTTCAGACAAGGACAAGGGCATTGGCATCCTCAACACCGTCATCAGCCCCCTGCTGAACCCGCTCATCTACAGCCTCCGGAATCCTGATGTGCAGGGTGCCCTGCAGCGGGTGTTCACAGGGAGACGGCCCCCCAAGTGAGATAACACCCTCTGGCCTTAATGAATGTCATGGTTCCACTTCTTGTGAGAGGTATAGTGATACATGCAAGTGGGATGAGGGTGTGTAAAATGGGACCAGAGGCTGTCTTAGGAAGGAAAATACAATAAAAGTAATAATAATGATCACTCATTTCTGATTACTTACAAGGCACTGTTGGCAGTTACTAACACCTATCCACTCACTTAATTCCTATGAGGTAGATACAGATTTACAAGTTACAGATGAAGAAACTGAACCTCTCATAATTTGCCCAAAGTCATACAGCTAAAGAATGTCAGAAAAAATAAAGAATGTCAGAGCTGGGATTTGAATCTTGCATGTTATATCTTCACTGCCTCTCAAAATAAATCATTTCAAGGAGACAGATTGTTTGCAAAGTGGAGTGGAGCAATGGGCAAAGTGGGAAAAAGGGAAGATCGGTGTCCTGGGGGAAGTATTTAATAAAAAGAAAATATGAATTGTTTTTGTTCCTTTAAAAAATGTAGGGCTTCTTTCATAGCTGCTAGTAGAGTTGGGAGAGGCCAGAATTGCTGGAGGTCAATTTCAACAACAAAAAGAAAAAGAAAACACTAACCCAGAAATAGGTTTAAAAAAAATCATACAGTTCCCAAAGTCTTCCCCTGGGCAGGGGGCTGGGGGCATGAATAACCCCACAGTCTTAGGAAGAAGCTCCAGCTGGAGGCTGCTTGGGGAGGACCCAGGTTTCCAAGGCAGCTGCTGAGTTGCAAAGGTACTACATTCAGAAAGCCCACAGCTGTGCCCTGCTGGTCGGTGCCCCAGCCAGAAGCAGCCCCTTCCGGAGCCCAGATCCTGTGCTTTGCTCTAAGGAATGCAGGGCAGAAGTTAGGAAGGAATTCTTTGAAGAGCAGTCATGAAGGGCTGCCTCCCAGTTTCTCTGGCCAAATAACTTTTAGATATTTCAGACCTTTCCTGGGACCTGGTCCTATAACCAAAATTCTCCACAAATTGGTGCGTTTCTACTCAAATAAGTTAGCTGGATGAAACAGTAGACTTTTAAATAATAACTACCTGGGATTCAGTCTGTTTTGTTGTTGTTGTTCTTTTTTTTTTACACTTAAATACCTTATCACCAAATATACCAAAATATGCCTCTTTCATAAGTGAAATATACCTGGTGTAGCATGTATGCTTTATTTATTGGATGTCTACATTTTGGGAAATAGCATCTTTTCTTATATTAAAAAATTGAATATCTGTAATTTGTTGTTCCTAAGATGTTTATAGCATAACAATGTGTTCTTTCCTCATGAATTTTCTATTTTTAAATGAAAAGAAGCAAATATAAAATTGGGGGGAGAATAAGCATTATCAAATACATCTTGATTTTTCCAAATGAGAAGACTGTATTATATGTTGCACTAAATATGGGACCTCGTTCTTACCAACTCATTTGGAAAGATTCAGATGATGTATAAATCTGATCCTGTGTATAAAGCAGATTTGATCTTTATCTTTTTTAGGCCCTCTGTTTTATTTGTTGTGGCTGTACTTTAAAAGCAATACTCTTATTTCGTGTCTTTAATGTGTGGTCTAAAGAACACTGCAAATGGTTAAAAACAATAATGTGAAAATATTACAACCTAAATGCATTCTTAATGTCACAAAGTTTTTACTTTGGCAATGTGATACACCTTTGGTTTCATTTGAGACACTTATTTATTTATTTAAACTAACTTAATATTTTTAATTGAGGTAATATTAGAATACCCCCATCAAATATTGCCACCATAGTACACCACCAATTCACCCATATTCTACCACCATAGGCCATTGTGCTTCCTTCCCTATTTGTTCACACCTTTTCCCCACTGCTCCCCCCTCAGGATCCTTCATTTCTATAGTCATCTTTCAAGGGTTGGATTTTAAGCTCGCCTTTACCTGATCCTTAGTTTGGTTTCTCTATATACCACACATTAGTGACACCATCCCGTAATTATCTTTCTCCTTCTGACTTATTTCACTTAGCATGATCCTTTCTGGCTTCATCCAGGTTTCCACAAATGGCATGAGTTTATCTTTTTGATTGCTGAGTAATATTCCATTATGTACATGTATCACATCTTTTTGCTCCACTCACATGTTGTTTCCATAATATGGTTATTATAAATAGTGCTACAAGAAACACAAAAGTGCAAGTTTCCTTTTGAATTTAGTGATTTTTGAATTTTTCAAGTAGATGCCTAGGAGCTGAGTTGCTGGATCATATGGTAGATCCATTTGTAATGTTTTGAGGCACCTCCAAACTGCTTGCCATAAGAGCTGGACCAGTTAGCATTCCCACCCTTTTCTCCACATCCTTGCCAGCACTTGTTTCTGGTATTTTCGATATGGTCCATCCTCACAGGTGTGAAGTACCTTGGACACTTTTAAAAGGATGCTTTATTTGTGTTTATAATAATCTTTGAAGAGCTTGGGGAAAAAAAACTCTGCTTAATTCATCAAAAAGAGAAAGAAAGTTCCTAAAGCTGAAATTGATTACTTTTCATATCAAAACAACAATAACAAAAATACATGTAATAAAATTAATTAAAGAAAAAGGTTCAGCTCATTTGGAAAAGTCTTGCCTGAATGGAGATCTTCACTGTCTCTGACATAAACCTGAAACCATCAGCATTGCTATAAGGAGGCTGACACTTCATCTATTCAATTTGTAGCTTTAAACAACTCAACTTTTTTCAAATTGTAATAAAGAAGCATGCTTATTTTTAAAAATTGAAAAGTTTATAAAGGCAAAATTACCTCATAAGTTCATCATTCAGGGACAATAATAATGGCGCTTAAGCATATAATTGTTAAAAAATAATTCATACCTATTATCTATTTCCAAAAATGTAATCATTACATACCTAAAGCTCTGCATTCTGCTTTTTTTTACTTAGTGATGTAGACGGACATCTTTCCATCTACTGTGGGGATCCTTGTGCTTATCTGTGCATACTCCTGTAATTATTTTCTGATGACACACTCCCATATATGGAGCTCCTGAGTCAGAGCATATGAACTTATCAAGACACTTGGAAACATATTACCAAATTGCCATTCTGAAAGACTGAGCAAGTTCACTCTTTAATAATTACTTCTATCTTTGTCAACATGATAGGTCAAATGTTAGAACTCAGTGCTCCTTTTATTCTAAATCACTAAAATCTGTGTGTGTGCACACTAAGGCAAGTTCTTACAAATATTATATAAAACTAACAGAAAGATATACATCTAAGATGTTTGTCTTTTATAAATTTGGAGGTGCTCTTAACTTATTAGTGATATTAATTCTTTGCCTCGTAAATATTACAAATGCAGTGCTCTCTTTTGCCATATAGAAGTTTTAAATTTATATATGGTGAAATTCCTCAATCTTTCTTCATAAGGTTTTATTATCTGGCTTTGGTTTCATGCCTGCAAATAACCTTATTTATTTTTTAATGGATAGATTCATTGACTTTCCCCACTGATGTGAAATGAAGACTTTGCCATCTGCTAAATATCCTGATAGTTTTGAGTCTGCTGTTGGCCTCTCTTTTCCAGTGCTACACAATTTTGTTAAAATATTTTTAAAAGTTTTTTAAAAATTTTATTTATTTATGCATACAAGAGCTGGGGTATAGGCCAGAGATGTGGGGGCGGGGGGGGCGGGGGTGAAAGTATTCACCAGAGACAGAGTGGGGAACAGAACACGCAGATGGACTGAAATACACTGCTGAGAGGAGCAGTGGGCAAGACAGGAGAGGTCTGCTGCGCCATATGTGGGTCAGCTCCTTGGCCGGATATCGAACTCATGCTGCAGTAGCTGCGCATAGCTTCATAGGTTGTGACCTTCATAGGTTGTCCCCTTGTGCCATCAGGGAGGCCCCTTTTTTGTAATATTTTAATGTAAATTATTAATATGTAGCTATAAAGGGCTCTTTTGTTACTCTTCTTCTCCTAGCATTGGCTGCCCCACTTTCATCCATTCCTCCAGCTGCTTAGTCTCAGACAATCACCCATTTAGATTAATTTTTAAAATCCATTTGTAAAATTCTACTAATATAGTATCAATGTATAAATTTAAAAAGACTAGATATCTCTGAATATTGATTGTTCCCATTCTAGAACAGGTGTAGCTCTTCGATTACCAAAGTCTCCTTTTATAGTATAAAAGCTTGGGAAAAAAACAAAACACATTAAGATACTGTGAACCAGGAAGTTGAATTTCTTTTGCCAGGAGGCAGGTAAGAGTTATCCAGAGTGATTCAGGAGGCCAAGTAGGCAAGTTACCCAAGTGAGGGTAGAAAGTGTTTGCTCATTCTACAGCAGCTAACTCTGAAACACCAACATCCTATTTGGAACTCTAGGGAAGAGTCCATGTGAACTTACTCTTCCGATCATTAGGAATATTTGCACTTTGAAAAGCAATGGATTGCTGTCTCTTTTGCTGTCCAGAAATCTTTAATTTGATGTAGTCCCAGCTGTTTAGCTTTGCCTCCACTATCACTGCTTTGAGTGATGTGTCTTTAAAGATTTTACTGAGGTGTATGTCATGTAGTGTTTCACCTATGTTTCCTTCTATATATTTTATGGTTTCAGGGCTTAGGTTTAGTTCTTTAATCATGATCCAGCAATTCCACTCCTAGGTATTTACCCAAAGGACACAGAATCATTAATTCAAAAGGGCACCTGCACCCCTATGTTTATAGCAGCTCTATTTACAATAGCTAAGCTATGGAAACAACGCAAATGCCCAAAATAGATGATTGGATCAAGAAGATGTGGTACATATATACAATGGGATATTGCTCAGCAATCAAAAAAGATAAACTCATGCAATTTGCAGCAACATGGTTGAAGCTGGAAGGGATCACACTCAGTGAAATAAGCCAGAAAAAAAGAAAAATACCAGATGGTCTCACTCATAGCAGGAATTTAAAAAACCTAAATAAGGGACCAGGAAAAAGACTAATTATAATAAAGTAAAAATCAAAATCAATAAGAAACTATAAACCAGAGACATACTACAGGGGGATGAGGAGGAAGTAGGATCAAAACAAGGGGGGGTGGGAATTGTATGGGGACTATAACCAAGATGAAAATGCATACATTGTGCAAAAATGAAAAATGAGGTAAAAAATACATAAAATTTAAAAATAATAAAAAAAATCAATGGGAATCTTAAACTCTATGTATAATTAACACTTAAAACAAAATAAAAGAAAAACAATGGAAAGAAATCATTTTTGTGTGTCTTACAGAGTTTACCAGTTAATAGATTCTAGTCATATCCAGAGCATGGCAGTGTAGTGTACACTACTTAAATACAGAAATCATCAGATTTCCCGTGGTTTCCAGTTATTATCATAAAATTAATTCTGTCAGCAGTAAACCCACATTCTCATTCATTACCAGTCATATAGAACTAAGCTCCCATGGCCCAGTTTGCAAAGTCTTCCCCTGATCACATCATCAGCCTGGCTCTTGTAGGCATTTGAATTTGTCATCCCTGATCTAGATATTTGATTTTCTTGTCTTTGGGACATTTGAAACTTGAGAAAAAGATTTTATCTGTAATGTATGTTTATTTCCTATAATTTTCTCATTCTACATGAACCCTTAACTTGCAATACATGTAACTTGTAGCTATACATAAAATGTGTCATGTAATACTAATGGCATGAATCTTTGTCTTGCTTAAAGGAAAATCACCTCAATAGTTAAGCATTATTTAGTGAGAAAAAGGAAATTCAGACTTGGACCTGTTACTTACTGGACCTTACATATTTCCACAAAAATACAACTCTATTAAATTATTAATTCATTCAAAAGTCATTCATGGAGCACCTGAAATGTAGCAGGAATAATAGTAAGCACTGAAAGAAGAGTAACAAAATTAACTCTGGCCTCAGGATAGTCTCTTCTATTGAAAAAGCCAAACTGGCCAAGTTGCAGAAGTGCAGAGATTCTGTCTGTAACACAGCTACATGCATAGTGAGGATAAAGAGACACATCCTTTCATTTTGGCAGGGAAATGAAGGTATTGAGAAAAACAATCCTAAAAGAGATGGAGATTGAACCACATGTTAAAAGTGAGCATTTGCCAAGATGACTGGGGAGGAATCAATCCAGGCAGAGTGTAACCTCTTCCAGGGCTCTGGGGAGGAGTTGGGGGAGGAGGGGGCTCACAGAGTGAATGAGACATCAGGAAATGAAGACCACAGTTGACAACCACCCTTTGGAGAAGTTCTGCTGTGAGTGGATAAGAGAAGTCCTGGAGTAGGCAATGGAAACTTAGAAGATTATGGGACATTTGGATTTTGTTTTAGTTTTGTCTAAATGTAAGAGGAGTTGGGCCTTCCCGGTGGCGCAGCGGTTGAGCACTGGGCTGGGAAGCTGCCCACAGCCTTTGCAGCGCTGGTTTCATCCCTGGCCGCCCGCGAGGGTCCCACATGCCCCACAGACCTCTCCTGCCGTGCCCCCTGCTTCCCTCAGGAGTGCTTCATCAGTCTGCCTGCTCTGCTCCCCACTCTGGCTCTGGTAAATTCTCTCACCCTCCCGTGCTTCTGACTGTACCCAGTGCTTGTGTAAATAAATAAATAAATCTTAAAAAAAATTTTTTTTATTTAAAAAAAATAAATAAATAAATATAAGAGGAGTTGCATGTCTTTCCCTGATCACACCAACAAAAATGAATATGATTAAGATGCCCAAGAAAAAGGAGATAGGTGATGGAGTGGTCACAAAAGGATGTGAGAAAATGAATCAGTAATAAAAGAACTGATTGATTTTCCACATATGCATATATTCATTGATTAAGAAAAAGTACTCACCGAAATATTGATTGAAGAAGCTACAGTAAAATATAATAATTAAATACTGAGTTCTGAGTAATTTTTATCTCCCAGCCATTTCTTTGGCTAACAATTTTTTTGTTTCTGAAAAGCAATTATTTATTTTTTATAAATTAATCAATGGAAAGGGGATGACTTGAAAAAGGAAGAGTCAAACTCTCTTTTCAAGTATTCTAATTTTCATTTTAAAGTTAAATCATAATGTTTTAACATTTTGAGATGCTTATTGAACAATATCACACTTTAAATGCTGTCTTCAAACAGGATAAGACATCTATATCTACACCATAATATCATTTATGTCTTTGTAATCAGCAGTGACTCTTCATAAATACTAACTAGAAATAACTTTCTCACTGCCTCTCTGTTAGCCTCCCCTTGTTCTTTTTTCTACTGTTTGCTTCTTTCTCGGGGCCACAAATATGCTCGCATTTATGGTGGACTCAAAGTATGTTTGCTGAACTTATTTGAACATCAACTGTTAAAATATATTTTCAGCAACTTTCAGGGGTTTTCTTCTATTCAAATTTATTGCCCTTTTTTTTTTTTTTTTTTACTGGGTAGCATTGTTTTACACCAGCATGATTTAAGGGAGTAGGTTCATATCACTTCCATTATACCCATCACCAAAGCACCTACACTCTTTCAACATAGTCCATTGGGACCCGTATCTCCTTTATCCCACACTCCACATCCTCACCCACTAGCAGTTTCAATTCTGTAGTCATATTTCTGGTTTAGCTTTAGATGAAGGAATATATAGATTCAGTGTACTCCCTAGCAAAGTATCCATGGAATTTTCAAAGAAATAGAGAAAAAATTACTGGGATTTATATGGAACCACAAAAGACCCTGAGTAGCCAAAACAATCTTGACAAAAAAGAAGAAGAATAAAGGTATCACCTACCATCTTCAAACTGTGCTACTAGGCTCTGGTAATAAAAACAGTTTGGCGTTGGAATAAAAACAGATGCATAAACCAATGAAATAAACTTAAGAGCTCAGAAATAAATCCATACTTATATGGACACTTAATCTATCACAAAAGAGCCAGGAGTATATAATGGAGAAAGAAAAGTCTTTTTTTAATGACAATTCTTTTTTTTTTAATTTTTTTTTAATAGAGGCATGCTTTTATTTTTTTTATTTGTTTGTTTGTTTGTTTGTTTGTTTGTTTTGTTTATACATGCACTGGGTACAGTCAGAAGCACGGGAGGGTGGGAGAATTCACCAGAGCCAGAGCGGGGAGCAGAGCAGGCAGAAGGACCGAAGTACACTGCTGAGGGGAGCAGCGGGCGGCAGGAGAGGTCTGCGCGTCATGTGGGACCCTCCTCCGGTGGCCGGGGAGCAGCCGGGGATCTTCGAACCGGCGCCGCAGAGGCCGCAGGCAGCTTCGCAACCCAGCGCTCAACCGCTGCGCCACCGGGGAGGCCCTTAATGACAATTCTTAACTTTAATTACAATTCTTTAATTACAATTCTTACAATTCTTCCAACACATTTGTAAAATACCATTGAAAAAGATTTTTAAACATTTGAGATCCTTCCTTTACAGTCATGTGTAAAAAGACACATGTGCCTGTCTTGTGTGAAAAGACAGGCATGAAGATGTGTTATTCCTGCACAGGAAAGGAAAGTTTTTTTAACAAGTGTTGTTGAGAAAACTTGACAGCCACATGCAGAAAAATGAAAGTAGACCATTATGGATTAAAGAATTGGATGTAAGACCTGGGGCCCTAAAATACATAGGCAAAACACTCCAAGATTCTTGGCTTAAGTGATGTCTTTGGGGACTCGACTCATGGCAAGGAAAATAAAAGCAAAAATAAACAAATGGGACTACATCAAACTAAAAAGCTTCTGTACAGCAAAAGAAATGCAGAGGCATAGAGAGGCTAAGAGATTTTCTGGAGATCACACAATTAGTAACTAGGGCAGCCTCCAAGTGCTGACTCCTAGTCCAGTATCTTTGCCTCCCTCCTGCCTGTCTCTAGTAAATCACCAAAGAATTCAAAAGTAAAGCGTGATACTGACTCCAAGTGCAAATGTTTCCAGGGAAACCACTGAGTGAGGGAAACTTAGGACTTCTAGAAACCTGGATTCTAATCCAGCCTCTTCTACTTTTTAGGCTACATGAACTTTGCAAGCATCAATTCCTTTATCTATAAAATTGGTCCTTTCCAGGTAGGATGGGCAATTTTCACTGACCTACTACATAATAAATAACCAGACCCACATAGGATGCCAAAAACTGGGGGGTGGGAGGTGGAGGGAGTGACTGTGGGCAACTAAATGGACAGAAATAAGGTTGAGAACAGTGTAAAGTCAGGAACCATTTGTGCTTAGTGGAGCTCTGATGGGTAGAAGTTAGTTCTTAGACTTCCACAAGTAGAGAAATTCCCAGATTAGAGATGATAACAATGTGCCAGGCAGGCAGAGATATGACAGTCTGAGAGGTAGTAATAATTGAAATAGCAAGAAATGAAAAGAATCTTGGAACATCATCCAGAAAATATTTAACCTTTTTTTCAGATTTTATGTAGGATCTGGGGAGATAATGTTATCAGGGCCCTATAGGCTTCAGACCTTCATTTGGTATTTGCAGGCTGTTGTCCAGGCCCAGCAAAAGGAAAAGCAAATAGAAAACAAGCATCCTCTGTGTCAGGCAGCAAACTGAGAAGCCCATGTTTCCTGCTGTGTTCGCCTAGCTGTGGTCAGCTGAAGACAGTACTGGGCTGAGGCACTGGGAGACCTGCCACTGGGGTGAACACTGACTTGCTAAGGGATGGTGGGTGGGTCAATTCTTCCCTGTGGGCCCCAGATTTCTCACCTATGAAATGGAAATCATAACAAGCACGTCAAATGATTATTCTGAGGATTAAATGAACTTAAGTACAGAACTACTGAGTTGACAGGCATTGTGTAAAAGGAGATGTCAAATTCCACTAGGTTTGGAATAAGAGTGATCATATTTCTAGAATTTGTGTCCTTTCTCTAATAAGGACCAGATCAGGGATTTACACCCCAAACACTCCAGACTTCCTGGCCAGAGTATGCCCTTTTCACCACACTGGCCATTTTCTCTTGAATAAAGTCATGATACAGAGGGAACATGATTCATTTCTTGGGTGCCGGAACACTTCAGTGTCTTTTGGACTGTTAAATGAGAGGCAATTAATTGATAAACTTTGCTAACTTCCCCAGCTCAGAAGGGCCTCCGGAGGTATAAACTTCAGGCAACTGTTGTGACAAAGGCTCCGACAACGACAACAGGGCCAAAGTTGGAGAAAGGAGGCCTTGCGAGTTCCACAAACAGAATCTCTAATGAGCTCCCAAATGAGACTTCAAGATAATGTGGCTGAGGGACGCTGGGATTTGCTGATTGTCTTCCACATATCTGCTAATAAGGCCAGAGGGATGGGATGTCCTGAAAAGATTTGCTTTCCTTTTGTGCCTTTAGTCAGAAAGAAACTAGACCTTAGAGAGTAGACTGGAGGCCAATTAGTGAGGCTGTCTCAGTAGCACTTGGGTAGCAAGACTCATTAGCCAAGTTCTGAGTAGAGGAAAGATGTGTTCAAAACAGGAATGTCTGAGCTTGTGTCTCAGCCTCCCTGCAGACACTTGTCTGCCACGTCTTCACTTTGGAGCCTGTTTTTGGTGTTGTGTTCTTCCTGCCCCTGTTGACTCCTCAGAACTCTTCTGCTCCCCCACACCTCCTCCCATCAGTGGCATTGAGTTTTTTTCAATGCCAAGTTAAACAAATGCACTTGTTTCATTGTCTATGTAATGACTATGTGCTGCTATAACTGCACCATGATTTCCTTAACAACCCCTTAGGTTGTTTCCAGTTCTTACTATTAAAGGTAAAATGTTGATAAGTCTTTGCAGTTATTTCCTTAAACGGACCATAGACAGGTACACATTTTCAACATTTTTATGAATATTAACAAATTATCAACTAGATTGTACTATTTGACTTTTCTAGCAATTCAGTGTAACAGGCCCACTTTCCTAACCCTAACCAACCCTAGGTATTATCAATTAAAAAAATCTTTACACTGTGGTAAGTGACTCACTATTTCCCATTCCTGTTTTATTTTGTGTTTCTTTGCATATGTACTGCCGAACAGAACACAAGTTTGCATTTCTTTGATTGTGAAGGAGGATGAGCTTTTTTCTTATATTAATGCGCATATTCATATATGCTACAAATATTTTCCTTATTTATATTTGTCTCTCATTATTGCTATTTGTCTCTCATTAATGCTAATGGTCTTTTTGACATACAGCCTTTAATTTTCTATAGTTAAATATAGAAACATTTATGACTTCTTTCTTTGTTCTCACATGTAAAATTATTATCTCCATTTATGTAAATATTGATTGGTATTTTCTACCATTTATTTTTTACATTTTTATGTCTTATACTTTCAATGGCTGAATTTCATTTTAGCATATATGTAATGTAAGGGTATGACTTGATTTTTTAATTTCTGCAGCTCATGTCCCCAGACCAGTCCCAATAGTTTGACATAAACTCTGTAGGTCAAATATGAGCAAGTGTATTTTAAACACTTGTGTCTGCTTTTCAACTTTATATTCTGTGATACTATTCTGTGTTTGTGGCATAGTTTTTAAAACACTGTATCTTTATAATACCTATTCACAGCTCATTCTGAAAACCTCATATTCATATCCCATTCTCATTACTCTTTCCTCCCAAATGTACTTGATTAGTCTCACGTTTTCTCTTCACTGTAACTGTAAACTCGTTTCTTCCTTTCTGATTGATTTCATCTACCATTGAGGGGAATGAAATATATTCAACTCAAGTTGTTAAATTTATAGAAAACTTTTATGATATTGAAATATCCAGACAAGGACATGGGATGGTCTATCCATTTATTCATATGCAATTTCTAAAGAGTTTTGAATACATAAAAATTAGAGTTTTGGGGGCCTCCCTGGTGGCTTGGGGTTAAGTTTCGCCACTTTCACTGCTACGTCTGAGTTAGATCCCTAGCCAGGAAGGTGACCCACATGGCACAGCAGACCTCTCCTCTCTGGCCTGCTGCACGCTCAGCAGTGTATTTCAGTAAATACACTTGTTCTGCTCCCCACTCTATCTCTGGTGAATGCTTTTACCCCCCCATACCTCTGGCCTACACTCCAGTTCTACATAAAAATATTAGAGTTTTCCAGCTGGGACTACATCAAATTAAAGAGCTTCTGCACAGCAAAAGAGACAATAACAAAAACAAAGAGAAACCCCACCAACTGGGAGAACATTTTTGCACCCAACGCTAATGATAAAGGACTGATCACAAAAATCTACAAAGAGCTGATGAGACTCAACAAAAACAAAGAAAATAATCCAGTCAAAAAATGGGCAGAAGAGCTAAAAAGAAACTTCTCTGAAGAGGAAATGCAAATGGCCAACAGGCATATGAAAAAATGTTCAACATCACTTGTCATCAGGGAAATGCAAATCAAAACTACCATGAGATACCATCTCACATCAGTGAGAATGGCACATATTAAAAAAACTAGCAACAACAAATGTTGGCGAGGATGTGGAGAAAAAGGAACTCTTCTGCACTGCTGGTGGGAGTGCAAACTGGTCCAACCACTATGGAGAGCTGTGTGGAGATTTCTTGACCTACTAAACATAGAGCTTCCATATGATCCAGCAATTCCACTCCTAGGGATTTTCCCAAAGGACACAGAAACATCAATTCCAAAGAGCACCTGCACACCTATGTTTATAGCAGCACTATTTACAATAGCTAAGCTTTGGAAACAGCCCAAATGCCCAAAAATAGATGACTGGATCAAGAAGATGTGGTACATATACACCATGGAATATTACTCAGCATTCAAAAAAGATAAACACATGCAATTTGCAGCAACATGGATGGCACTGGAAGGGATCATGCTCAGCGAAATAAGCCAAAAAGAAAAAGAAAAATACCGGATGGTCTCACTCATAGCAGGAATCTAGAAAACTTAAATAAGGGACCAGGAAAATGAATATAAGAAAGCGAAAATCAAAATCAACAAAAAACTATGAACCAGAGACACTTTTTGGGGGGTGGGGGGCGGGAGGGGAAGGATTGGGGTCAGAATGGGGCGTTTGCAATTGTATGGGGGAATATAAAAATAAAATTTATTATTTAAAAAAAAAATATTAGAGTTTTCCACCTATTCTGTTTATATCTAAAAATGATAATTGCTTTTTGTTTTACTATTGTGACATGAGTATTTTAAGGTGAGATATGAGTGTTTTAGAACTCAATACATGTTGCTAAACTGTTTACCAACAGGAAGATGACAACTTAGTCTTTATTTATTTATTTATTTATTTATTTATTTATTTTTTGGTGGGACCCTCGCTGGTGGCCAGGTATCGAAATGGTGCCGCAGCCTCACAACCCAGCGCTCAACCGCTGCGCCACCAGGGGAGGCCCAGCCTTTATTTAAAAATGAGCCATGTCCATTTCACCATATCATCACAAATATTATTTTTAATCATTTCTTAATTTGGAATGAAAAAAATATGTAATTACTTTACTTTTACTGCATACCAGAGACACTGAGCATTTTCTCCTGTTGACCATGTTTGCATTTTTCTCCTTTATAAATTGTCTTTTATGTTCTTGGTTTATTCACCCAATGAGGTGTGAATGTTTCCACATCACTTTCTTCTTTTTTTTTTTTTTTTAGTTTATCTTGTATATTGTTCTTTTCTATCTTTACAGGATAAATATGTTAGCTTTTTCATGTCTTCTGAAAATATTTCTCCAGGTTTGTTTTTTGCCTTTTAATTTGGATACATTTTTCCACAAGTTTTTAAAAACTGCTTTTCAACTGGCAAAACGCAAACTCACTGCCTGTCCCTGCCTAAATGCACAGAGCCAATGGAAGTGTTTAAAGCACGCCTTTAACAATGTTGACCTGCCTTTTACAGCAAGTGAAGCAAGCTAAGATTATAAGACTGAACAACTCAGAACACAGTGATTTCTAGTGAGAATAAGTGACAAGTTTCTGTTGTCTAACTTTAAAAACACTTTCATCTGCATTTTTTAAAATTATCTGGTTTGGAGACATTGAAAAATAGCAGGTTTTCACAAAAGATAACTGAAGAGAAAATCCAGAAAGTGTTTTGCTGATGTGAATGCCAGGAAAAGAATAAATGTAATGCAGCTTAAAATAATGCTTACTATTTCACACCACATCTGAGGGTCAAAAGTCTGGGAGTATGTTCATTGAGTCACTGATATCAGACAGGGCTGCAGCCTCTCAAGAAGTGATTGGGACTAGGCCTCTCCACAGGGATGCTTAGACATAACTTCCACCGGCTAGTGATGAGAGACAGGGAGAGCAGCCAAAATGGAGTCATAGGTCTATTCCTGGAAGAGACAGCCCATCACTTCTGCATTTATCCTGGTTATTTGAAGTGAGTCATTAATTTCAGCCCACACTGAAGGGAAGAGGAATTTAATTCTACCTTTAAGGGAAAGAGGAATATCAAAAAAAAATGTGGACATATCAGAAAAGAATAATTTTGAAAAAATTTAAACTATATTTATATAAACTTCTTCCATCCTTAAGGAAAACAACTAATGTTGCCCTACAAATAATGAGGGAAATTATGAAATAAAAGAGTTTTATTAGGTCAACATAACATGTTCAATATAAATAGTAAAGTCATTAATGGTACCCATGGGATTGAGATAGACAACTTTTACTAATTGAAAATCCAGTTTATACACCCAACAAAATTTGAATACATTCATAAATATCGATTTAAATACGTATATGATTATTAGACTACCTGGGGAGCCCAGATAACTCAGTTTGGTTGTGCTCAGACTTGAGATTTCCTTTTAATGCTTTTTTAAAAAAAAGATTTTTTTATTTATGCATATAAGAACTGGGGTGTAAGACAGAGGTGGGGGGAATGAGAGGATTCACCAGAGACAGTGGGGAGTAGAACAGGCAGATTGACTGAAATACACTGCTGACGGGAGCAGTGGGCGAGACAGGAGAGGTCTGCTGCACCATGTGGGTAGCTCCCTGGCCAGGGATCCAACTCGTGCTGCAGTGGTTGCTGATAGCTTGATAGCACTGTCTTTAACCCTGGCGCCACCAGGGAGGCCCCTCCTTGTAATCCTTCCTCCTTCTAGATAGACAGAGTTCTCCGCAGGATCAAGATTCATGCATTATTTCTTGAAACTTTCCCAGAACTTGACATCCACTGTCACCATCCGTAAGTATTTTCTGAATGAACAGATTTTGCAAGACTCCGCACTCTTATTCTAAACTCCAATTCAACATGTCCTCCAGGAGGCCAGTTAGTTACCCCACCTCTTGATTGTATTCTACATTCTATGTGAAGATAAGTATACAAACAAGAAAGATTGGCCCTGGAGTAAACCATATACATGGGTTCTGATAAGTATCTATTTTATCTTTCCATCTCCAAACCCTGCCTGGACATTTAGGCCCAGAAACCACCTTCCTTATATGAAAAGGTGGTGCAAAGGAGATAAGAATTTGACTTGCTGATCAAAACAGGCTGAGTATAGCCTGACCAATACTAAGATTTTAATATTCTTCTTCTTGCTCTCATTTACTGTCATGAATTATAAGAATTAGATTAAAAGAAAATTTTAAAACAAGATTCCACTCTGTTTTCCAAGAATGACCCGAGGAGAACTAAGGAACACACTCAATAATTTAACTTCTAGGTGAGGAAGATGGGATAGACTCTGGAGATACTGTTTCCAGGAGTTAGCTGCTGCAGTGAGTTGGCTATAATGTTCACTGGTCAAAGCTTGCTCTGGAGATACTGTTTCCAGGAGTTAGCTGCTGCAGTGAGTTGGCTATAATGTTCACTGGTCAAAGCTTGCTCGTATCTGTATTGCCCATCTCCCTTTGCTAGCAGCAGTCTGATTTTCTTCATGTCTCACAATGCAGCCCATGTGCTTTGGCAGATGATGAGCCCTTCCCCACCTCTGCCCCCTTGCCTCATAATTGGGCTGGGTAACCTAGACCCAAGCCAATCTGCACTTGAAATGCTCTCCCATTGCTATGGCAACCTATATAATCAAAGGAGCTGCTGCCCCTCAGAGCTCTCTAACCTAGAGACTCCTGACATCATGCTAAGTGACATTACCTGGACACAAAGGCACCTCTCCTAGTCTTCTGTCCCCTGGGAGTTTCCTTGCCCTACTCTCTTCTGAGTAACCTCACTCCCACCCCTTTATCCCCCTCCATCCCCTGCCCTGGTGTGTTAACCTCTGTCCAGTTCCCAAGTGTGAGGGCTGCCCCTGCACGAGTGTGTTACTGCCACCTTGTGGTTATATATTTTACAGTGATCACGCCCCAAATCCTTTAAATTGCTGTTAACACTCTGATTTCTAGTGAATTTTCCACTGATTTTCATCCCATGAGTCCAGTCTAGCTCCAGATGGAGTAAAGCAGCATCCTTATCCTCCAAGATCACAGGCTTAGGGAAAGGCATGAACCCAAGTTGGTCCAACTAGGGTGAATCCTGGACCTCATTCTCAAGTCATATGGAGCAAAAGTTCCTTGTCTCCCAGGAGATGATATGGGCAGACTTGCTGCAGCGTCCATGTTGCCACCATGAGGATAGAGCATCTCAGTGATCCAGGGAATCAAAGTCTCCAGGACTCAATTTCTGTCTCTCAGGACTGTCTTCCTCTTTTTGGTTGCATCTTCAGTGGACTGAAGTAAAAGGGCAGAACAGGAGTGAAATGTCTCTAAAAGGCAAACAAGAAAGTATGGAATACAGAAAACAAGTGGAGGGTTGGATCTTGCAAGGACAAAAGGAAAGAAGGAGGCCACGGTGCTGATGTAGCTAGGATGATAAATTCCATGGAAAGGTGTAAGCATAGGTAAGTCAGTACGGTATTTCTAACTTAAGAAACTGGCAAGGATAACTATAAAAGGAAAACACTCTTATACCAATAGTTAGAGATTGTCTGATTAAATACCTTAGTCATATCTATAATTCCACATGAATCATCCTCTTTCAATCATTAAAGACCTCTCTCTTAGGTAATGAGAATGGCCAAAATCGTAAGGGAGAGAGAGGAAGCTCAAGACCAAAAGTTGGGTGTGGAGCGGGGAGAGCACAAAAAAGCAACAAGAAGAAACATAGGGGGCAAAAGAAAAAAATTTTAATAAGGGTCCTCCCTGGTGGCACAGGCAGATGAGTGCTGCTCTGTGAAGCTGTCTGCAGCTCTGCAGTGAGGGTTTGATCCCAGCCAGCAGGGGAGATACACACATGCACAGCAGACCTCTCCTGTCTTGTCTGTTGCTCCCCTCAGCAGTGTATTTCAGCCAGTCTGCCTGTTCTGTTCCCCACTCTGTCTCTGGTGAATCCTCTCATCTGGCCTGTACCCCGGTTCTTGTATAAATAAATAAAATCTTTTAAAAAGATTATAATAAGCATCCTTAGGAAATAAAAGAGATTCTGAACTCTTGAAACATAAACAAGAGGCCATGAATGGAACAGTCCAATACCAAAAAATGAAAAATATCATAGAGATTCATTTAAATCAATAGGATTAGAAAATTAAAGTTGGGAAATTCTCTCAGAGAATAAAGGAAAAATAAAAATAAAATTGATGAATAAAAGAAGATACATTTTAACAGAACCAAAAGTTTCAATGCCCAAATAATAAAATTTCCCTAGAGAAAAAAATAAAACTTGGGAGGAAAGAACTCATCAAGGTAACTGTTTTATTTTAACTTCCATAATTGAGGAAACACCCAAATTTTAAGCATAGCAAATGAAAATAGATCCACCCCAAGGCAATTATTGTCTTAGATCAATGAATTGACTAAGTGAGGGGAAGGATAGGACCAGCTCCCATGCCAAGGGCAAGTCTCAGGATGGCTTCCACTTCTTATAATGGTAGACTGGGTACTTTTGGACTAAGTTTTCCCCTGAAAAAAAAAATAATAATAAAAGCTGGACAACATATTTTAAAATATATTCCTGATCTAATGAAAAATTGAACAACTGCCAAGCCAGGACTATTATATGTACTGCTGTTGTAATGATCCTGACAGATTGAGAGATGGGAGCAATTGAAGTGGAATTGTAACAGGGTGGTCCCCGAAAGGGGGAGGTTCCAGATTTCCTGTCCCACCCAAATGGAAGGGTGTTGCTGAGCAGGGAGAGAAGAAGCTGCAGAGGAGACTGAGGAAGGGAGGAAGCAGGATGGAGAGCCAGAAGGAGACCTGGAGGAGGCACATGGAGCAGAGAGACTCGTGAAGAAACTGTGCTTGCATTTTGGTCCTGGACTGGGTGACACAGATGTGGATGAGAGACCGGTGGGGAGATGACAATGGCAGTTTTTGTCTTGATTTGATTTTGCTCTTTTCCTCCCAGACTTGTCTGGTTGTTTCTGATCCTTTTCTGTGGGTCTCCACTGGAAGATGCTTTGGACTTGTGGCAGGCTTTCAGGACTTGCTCTGGGCCAATCCCATTTGGGTGGACTTTTATCCATGAGAGGACAGGAAACTTTGGGTGGCTGATTTAGAAACTATATCCTTTGCCTTTCCTGTATTGTTTACTAACTGTATTAAAGTTCCTTCCCACTAAAGTCTCATTTGTTTTGTGTTGATGTGGCAGATGGCCGAACATATTTAGAGCAGGCAGGTTTGGGGGGTCTAAGGTACCCCTCTCCCTGCCCTGTAACAGAATGACTTAAGTTAGTAAATAAGAAGCAACCACTTATTCATAAAGATATTGACACACAGGCAAGAGGTGAGGAAAGATTAAAGCTAACTTGTGCCAAGAAGCCAAATCCAAATTAAAATTAGCAGGTGATGCTGTTAACACTTTTCTAAAAGCAATCTAACTATAGAAGCCAAGTCAAGTCAATCTAATACTCTTTGGACTCTATGCCCCCATGAGGTCTCCAAAGCCTTCCCCAGACACAACACACAATTAAAAATGACCAGGTGCCTAAGGAAACAAGACAACAGAACAAAAACTAACAGAAGCAGCAAACAATAGAGATGGGTGATGTGGGGTTTCAAACACTCAAACATCAGATTCAGACTTTAAAATAACCTGCCTATTAATTTATAGGAGATGGGGGAGGTGGGGAATGAAGGTAGAGCACTAGAAAATATTTTTACAAAAGGACCAAATGAAAAATTTAGAATGATATAATGGCCAAAATTAATAATAGTATTTTTTCAAATAGCATGCAGAAGCATATTTTTAGTCATTTAGAGCCTGCCTGCCTGCCTGCCTTACCTCTGAGGTAAAACCTTACTCCAGTTTGTTAGCACTACAAACACAGCTGAAAAGATGAATTTGGGAAATGGAACATAAGCCCAAAGAAAATATCCAAAAGAAAAACAGAGTTAAAACAATGCAAAACACAAAAGGAGGATAATGTACAGAGACATCAGTAATCAGAGTCCCATAAGAGGAAAAGAAATTGAAACAGAAATAATATTTGAAAAATGCTAAAGAACTCACTCCACATGACCAAAGACATGAAGCCACAGATCCAGGAAGCTCAGCGTCAAGCTGCATAAATCAAAAGTAATGCCTACGTGGCAGTAAAACTGCTGAAATACAGAAACAAGGAACAAATCTTAAAAGCAGCCAAGGGGCAAGGAGAAACACATTGCATTGGGCCGAAACCTGCCTTCTCAGCAGACAAACAGAAAGCAAAAGACCAAGGAACAACCAAGGTGCTGAAATAGGGTGTAGTAGCAGGATAGGCACAGGGCAGGTTTTCTGATCCCGCAGACAGGTAAAGGAGCATCTTGGAGCCATCAGTGGGTTTCTCAGGCTTTTATTGAGCTGTTACATATAGAGCAGCAACCAGGTACACAGCAGGCAGGGGTGCCCTGGCATGTCTTCACTCTGGGCTTCTCTGCCCTCTTTTCCTTCTGCTGCTTTTTCCTCCCTCTCTCCTGCTTCTGCTCCTCTTGCTGACTATCTCAATACACCCCCCATGGCCCAGGGAAGTAAATAAGATAGTTTGCAACAATGTAACAACTGCAGGTGCCCCATCAGGCAGGGCAATCCTAATGGTGTGAGGGCAGAAAAGCCTGAAAAACCATTTACCCTCCATAGGGCCTCCCCTGGTGGCACAGTCAGTTGAGCGCAGCCCAGGCAATTGAGCGCAGCACTGTGAAGCTGTCTGCACCCTCTGCATCGTGGGTTCGATTCCCTGCTGGCCAGGGAGATTCCCACATGGCCCAGCAGACATCTCCTGTCTCACCCGCTGTTCCCCTCAGCAGTGTTTTCAGTAAGTCTGTCTGTTCTGTTCCCCGCTCTGTCTCTGGTGAATCATCCTCCCGTGCGTCTGGCCTGTACCCTGGTTCTTTGTATGCATGGATAAATAAATCTTTTTTTAAAAAGTTGCTGAAATAAAGTAACTGCCATCCTAAATTCAGTGAAAATAAGATTCAAGGATGAAGGTGAAATTACAGTGTTATCCAACAAACAAAAACTGAGAAAAATGCCACAGCAACAGACCTGCATTAAAAGAAATAGTAAATTATGTTCCTCCAGTAAAATGAAAATAATCCCAGATCGATGATCAGGCATTCAGGAAGAAATGAAGAGTAATGAAAATAGTAAATATGTGAGTAATATGAATGTGAGAAAAGTTGACATCTGTGAATCCATCTTCAAAAACGGAGCCCAGAGTCAGTTCAGAGAAATTGCCTAACTTGTCTCATTTGAACTGGGCTGAAAGACTTTTGTGCCAGGGCAAAAATCAATTGTCTTAAGAAATCATCAAGCAAACAATTGTTTGAGAAGTCACAGAAATAGTGAGGACTGATGATTAGGAACTTTTAGTCTCAGAATAGGGTCAGACCTACTTTCATCCTTTTTCGAAAAACAGTAACCAATTATGTGTAGCAAAGAATAGTCAAGGCTGTTACCAGTAATCAACTGTTTTCTTTAGCCACTTATTATATAATCTTCCTCTTTTCTTTCCATAATATTTGTTTGTTTTTTCTGTAACCCTGCCTACAATTTAGAACCTCACTATTCAAAATGTGGTTTGTAAACCAGCAACATCTACTTATGTGAAAACTTGTTAGAAATTCAGAATCGCAAGCCCCCCCTAGACCTAATTAGCCAAAATCAAAACCTGCATGTAATCAAGATCCTCGTGTAACCTGTATACATGGTGAGGTTGGGAAGTTCTAGAAGCTGATTGTAGAGTCTTCACTCAATTTCTACAGGGATAAGTCTAGCATCTATTTTAAAAATTGAGGAGGGGGATTTTCCTAGAACTCTTTATTGTGGAGCTCTAGCCTTACAAACTCCCTTTGCTTTAACAAGACAGTTCCTCAGTTTCTCAATGAGAACTTACCTGAGAAATCCTAAGCACTCTCTTTTGTCCTTCATTAAATCTGGTCCCTATGGGCTGTCTACTAACTTTCCTTCATTGTCAAGCCTTGTCTGTAGGAGTCCAAATGTATGCATTGTGAGCTTCTGTGTAGGTCCAGCTTCAGGATGTCCTAATGGGAATAGAGTGGTGGTGAGATGATTAGATGGCAGAATAAGGGACACCCCAGGCCCCCAAACCCGTATGCTCAAGATGGGTTCTGCCATTTGGCACATCAAGACAACCCACACTTTAGTGCATACATTTAATGGAAAAGTACCTTTATTACAACTGTGTGTGAGAGAGAGAAGAGAAAGAATATAATTTAAAAGTTTTGAATTAATCACCCCAAATTACCCATCCCCTCATGGGTAAATGCCCAGCCAAACAGGGTTGACCCAAAGCAGGGCTACTGAGTTCAGAAAGCATACCACAAGTCTAAGGTGTCTTCTGTTGGGGACCCATAGAAAAGGGGCAGAAGGCGCCAGGCAGGCTTGGAAGGAAGAGAGCAACATCAAAATCCAAGTCAAGATAAAGTCTGCCATTGTCAGCCTCACCACATTTCTCTCACCCACATCTCTGTCTCTTCTCTTTCTTAAGATTTATTTTTATTTATTTATGCATACAAGAACTGAGGTATAGGCCAGAGGTGTTGGGGGTGAGAGCATTCACTAGAGACAGAGTGGGAAGTAGAATGGCGGAGCCACTGAAATACACTGCTGAGGGGAGCAGTGGGCGAGACAGGAGAGGTCTGCTGCGCCAAGTGGGTTAGCTCCCTGGCCAGGGACCGAACTCCTGCTGCAGTGGCTGGCGATAGCTTGACAGCACTGAGACTTAACCCCTGTTCCACCAGGAAAGCCCTCTCTCTCTTTCAAGTATCTCTTTTCATGACCACCCCCCAAGTTTCTGGTACAGTCTGAGACCAAGAAGCAAGCATGGCCTCTTTGAATGCCATTCTGCTCCACGTACCTCCTCCAGTCTTCTCCTTTCTCCATCTTTCTCCACCCCTTCCTCCCTCTGCCAAGCTTCTCTCTGTTCAGCTCTGCGCTTCATTGGGTGGAGCAGAGAACCTGGAACTTCCCCTTTCTATGGAGATCACACTGTTACAAGATGTAAGCAATAAACAAGAAAACCTGTAATGAGCAATATGGGGAAATGCCTCTGTGTTCTCAAGATTATCCTTAACTCAAAATCTCAGCTCCAGCCTGCGGGTTTTGCATGACCCAAAGGAGGGGAGCACTGCACTCCGGGAGGTCTGAGGACAGAAGCCCCTTCCCTGTGTTAGCTTCTCCACCTGACACTTGCAAGCTTTTACCCCTACTTTACACCTCTTTTAATCTGAACAAAACCCCTATGATGTGGAATCACTTTTTTTTTAAGAGTTCCCTAATTTGTCCTGTCCCAGAAATGTAAACCTTTCACCTTGAATGTTCCAAAGACTTTATAAGTGGGATCTCATGGACGTGGTACAAGCCTCTTGTGGGCAAATGGTGAGTCCATCTTCTACATGGGGCCATGAGTCCTCTAGTCCTGTTTAAATTCCCATTAGTGAATTTTGTCAAACTCTAATTAAATCTTTTATTGGCTCCACCAATATCAATCAGTAACAGGAACATGTCAACATACAGTGTTCCAAAGTTTCTATCACAATATTGTCAAGATCATGGGGCCTCCCTGGTGGCACAAGGGGTTAAGCATCACACTATGAAGCAATCTGCAGCCTCTGCAGCACAAGTTCGATCCCCAGCCAGCCAGCCAGCGAGCAACCCACATGGCGAAGCAGACCTCTCCTGTCTCGCCCGCTGCTCCCCTCAGCAGTGTATTTTAGTCAGTCTGCCTGTTCTGCTTCCCACTCTGTCTCTGGTGAATCCCCTCACCCCCCACATCTCTGGCCTGTATGCATAAATAAATAAATCTCTTATATGTATAAATAAATAAATCTTTTTTAAAAAAACAATATTGTTAACATTCAGTAGATTATTTTTTAAGGAATAATGTAAGTATGTCATTTATTCATAATTTGATGAAAATCTGTGTTTAAAAAAAAAAAACACAAAATACTCCCATTCCTTATATCCCCTTAATCTTTTCTCCTACCCACCCCCCCAACCTTTGGTAACCTCAGTTCAGGTATCAATGTCCACTGGTTTATTCTTCTTTCTTTGTCAGCTTATCTGCTTTCTTTCCTTCTATTACCCATACATGTGAAATTGCTACAGAGACCAAGCTCTCAGCTACTTGTCACTCATAAAACAAACACGAGAGACAGGAGCTGGGTAAGCAAGGTTTTGTTTAGAAAGTCAGTATTTCTGGGAGATGATGGACTCTTGTCCTTGAAAATATATCGCATCCCTTGGGACTCAGCACAGGGGTTTTATTAAAAAAAAAAATCAGTCAACAACTGAGTTTCGGCAAGTTCCCCCTTAAGTCTTGCTGAGACTCACTGGCACCAAGGGTGATCTGGTTCTTGTCATATGTAACAGAGGAACCCTGGAGGTCACTCCAGGCCTTTCATTGGAGTTGGTATTTTAATAGCCTCAGAGGATGGTATTTTAATAGCCTCTAAAGGTTACTGGTAACAGCTAACTGATGGGGGGGGGGGGGAAAGCTCCCTGTTGGTAAATTATTTATTTATTTTTGCCCTTTCAAAATCATCCAATATTTGCCTTTATCTTTCTGTCTAACTTCACTTTACATAACCCCTGAAGTTCCTTTCATTCTGCTGCAAATGGAAAAATTTCACCTTTCCTTAAGCTGAATTGTAGTCCATTGTGAGTACCACATGTACTTTATCCAGTCCTCTCTCAGTGGGGACTTAGGTTGTTGCTTCCATATTTCAGACTTAGTAAGTAATGCTACAATAAGAATTGTGATGCATATAATGTCTCAAATTGTGGTTTTGTATTCTTCAGAAAGACATCCAGAAGTAGGAATGCTAGAGCGGGTGATATTTCTCTATTTAGCTATTTAAGGAAGATGCAGATTGCTTTCCAAAGTGGCTGCAACAATTTATATACCCACCCACAGTGTGTAAAGTTTCCTCTTTTGCTACGTACTTCATTCTCTACGAATCACGTTGTGTCATTGGTTTTACCTGCATTTCCTGTTATCAGTGATTATGAGCACTTTTCATACGTCTGTTGGTCATCTATAGAGCCTCTTGGGAAAGGAGTCTATTCAGATCTGCACATTTCTTAATTGGGTAGCTTGGGTTTTGTTGTTCAGTCAGATGAATTCTTTATATGCCTTGGATATTAACCTCTTGTTGGTTGTATGATATATAAATATCTTTTATGGCTTTTTCATCTGTTAATTATTTCTTTTGCTGTGTAAAGGATTTCTATTTGATATGGTTCAATTGTTTATTTTTGCTTTTATTTCCCTTGCCATAAGGATTGAGTCCTCAAAGATGTCTCCATCATTGATGTCATGGAATATATCACCTATACTTTCTTTTATGCCTAGTCCATTTTGAATTTATTTTTGTGTTTGGAGTTAGAGTGACCCAGGTGCATTGTTTAACATGTCGCGATCCAGTGTTCCCAATATCATTTGTTGAAGGGACTGTCCTTTCTCAATTGCATAGCCTTGGTTCCTTTGTCATAAATTAGGTATCACTATGCAAGTGGATTTATTTCTGAACTTTCCATTCTGTTCCACTGATCCATGTGTCGATTTTTATTCTAATGCCATATTGTTTTACTTGTTACTTTATAAGATAGTTTAAAATCAGGTAACAAGATGCCTCCACTTTTATTATTTTTTTCTCAGCTATTCAGAGATTTTAATGGTTCTATATAAATTTTAATATTTTTGCTTTATTTCCTTGAAGAATATCATTGGACTTTAATGGGGAGTACATTAAATCTATATATAATTTTTGGAAAAATTGTCATTTTGCTCTATTGCCCTTTATCGCTCTAGCTAAAACTTCTTATGTTAAGCTAAACAGAAGTGGTGAATATAGACATCCTTGACTTGTTCTTGATCTTAGAGGAAAAGCATTCAGTTTTTTAGCATTAAATATGATATTGGCTTTGTGTTTGTAGTATATAGGTTCTATTATGTATCAGGTTTTTACCAGTTTTTAAATAATTGTCTTTAGCTTTATAGAATTATGATCAGAAAAAAATACTTGGTATGATGTCCATCTTTATAAGCTCATTGACATATGATTTATGTCCCAACACATGGCTTATCCTTGAGTGTTCTATGTGCACTTGAGAAAAATGTAAATTATTTGGGTAGAATGTTCTGTAGATGTCTATCTGGTCTAGTATATCATATAAGACTATTGTTTCCTTATTTATTCATCTTGTTGATCTGTTCATAGTCCTTAGTGCAGTGTTAAAATCCCCTATTAGGGAAGAAATTTGCAAGACATATATCAAACAAGGGGTTGATATCAAAATGTATAAACAACTCATACAAGCCAACAAAAAGCATACAATCCAATTAAAAAAATGGGCAGAGGATCTAAACAGGGATTTCACCACAGAAGACATACTGATGTCCAATGGACACATGAAAAGATGTTCTATATCATCTATCATTAGGGAACTATAAATCAAAACCACAATGAGATATAACCTCTCTCTGGTTAGAATAGCTATTATCAAAAAGTTGAGATGTAAGTGTCAGTGAAGATGGAGAGAAAATTATCCCACTCTTGGGTATTTGCCCAAAGAACCTGAAAACACTAATTTGAAAAGATATATGCACACCTATGTTCATTGCAGCACTATTTACAATAATCAAGATTTGGAAACAACCTAAGTGACTTACTGATGTGTGGGTTAAAAAGATGTGATATAGATACACACAGACTATAATTCAGCCGTAAAAAGATGAAATCTTGCCATTTTGACAACATGGATGACCTTGAGGGAATTATGTTAAATGAAACAAGTCAAAAGGAGAAAGACAACTACTGTATGATTTCACTCATTTGTAGACCATAAAGAAAAGCAAAACAATCAAACATAATGAAAACAAACCCTTCTCTCCTCTCCTCCCTTCTCTCCTTTCTTTCTGGAACCCCTATGATGTGAATATTATTTCTCTTTATATTGTCCCAAATAGTTCTCATACTCTTTTCATTCTTTTTTTCTCTTTGCTGGTCTGTTTATGTGTTTCTCATTACTGTGTGTTCAAGCTTGCTGACTCTTAGCAGCTACATCTGTTTGTCTACTATTGAGCCCTTCTATCATATCCTATCTTTTAGTTAAACTATGAAATTCTTTAAGTCTATTATTCCTGTTTGAAGCTATCATTTTCTCTATCTTTGTAATCCTGCTTTTGCTTAATAGTTGTTTTTATTTCAATAAATAAATATAGTTATGATTGTTGCTTTAAATTCTTCTGGTCACTTGTTTGAGCGACCAGAGCTGTTTCTGGAAAGGGGTAGGAGCTGGAATAATAGGGGACTAAAGATTGCTACTACCAAGAACCAAGATTTCACTCTTCCTGAGGCGCTTGTGGATGTCCAAGTTTGATATGGGAGGGCTCTACAACATGCTTCCTACCAGGCCAGTTCCTCAGTCAAAACTCCCCAAGAGCTTCAAGCTGACCCTAAGCCCTTAGCTGTGGCCCAACTCTGGCATGAAGGTTCTGCAATCAGTAGTTTTATTCCTCAGAGGTGCCAACAGTAGCAAAGTAATCTGAAAGCTGCAGGTCCACATTGCAGAGAGGCCACTATCCCACTTATGATCGCGGCTGGATGGGAGGCCACAGGTTTTCATGTGCCACCACAAAAGACTGTCTCCCCTGCAAACCTGTCTCAATCTTCTCTGAGGTTGTAGCACTGCGAGAGTCTATGGTTGGAATAAAGTCACAATAGGGATCTATTCCTTAGGACTTTCAGGTACAGAGTCTTGTCCTGAGGTGCTTATACTTGCTACCTGGGCCCAGATGTTCTACACTCCCATTAGAGGCACATGCTCAGTATATGAATGTTATCTCAGCTTTGTTCCTAGGCAGACGTTTTACATAACACAACAGTTGAATGTAGACAGGAGTCTTCCTTGTGTAGAAACTCACTTTAGAACTTTAGGAGCTCAGACTAGAGTTTCCCTAACCTAGCTTCCCCCCGCCACACACACTCAGCTCAGCCTCCAGCTTTCCCCTCCAGCTCAGGTTCCAGCTTTCCCCCCCCAGCTCAGGTTCCAGCTGTCCATGTCTTGAAGCCACATACTCTCAAGCCGACTATCACCACCTTAAACAAGCCCACCACCTACCATCATTAGGACTGTTAGCTGCCATTGAAACTCCTAATACGGTGTAGTAAGCATATGACAAGCTTTCTTTTACTCTACCAGCACACATACAGAAAGAAAAAATCTCTTGATTGATATCATTATTACACTCATTAAAACTTAGAACACACTAAGTGGTAGTGTCAGGATTCAGATCCAGGACTAGGAGTAAATTGCCTAAGCCCTCATCACACAACCCCTCTCTCACCTTAAAGACACACACACTACTGGATACTTCTGAACTTGTGGGTCCTGGGCTGCTCTTGAGTGAAAGGTGGAAAAATGTCTGAGCTGAGGTCAGTCTTGCATTGGGAGCTGGGGTTGGGGAGAGACTTTAATTGGGTGTGAGTCAGAAGCCCTGATCTAGATTTGCATTCTCTGGTATGGTGGCCACTAGCCACATGAGGCTGTTGAGCATTTGAAATGTGGACTTACAGTGGAGGAATTAAATTGTTAATTTAATTTTTAAAGTTAATTAAGGTTAAATTAATTAAGGTTAATATAACCTTTTATATTTAAAGTATATAAATATAAAAGCATTTAAAATCTAATGCTTGATTCAGTTTTTATAAAACCTCTAAGTATGTTTGGAACAGCTTAGATACGTGAATCTACTCTTTCAATTATAAATTTCATGAAATCCTAATACAGGTCAAGTTATTTCTGATAAAAATTCAGTGCCCAAACTGTGGTGTGTTCTAAGTATAAAGCACACGATGAAACTTAAGTTTTGAAAACTTAACACAAAAAATAATGTAAATATGTCATTAAAACTTTTATATTGATCACATATTGAAGTGATATTTTAGATACATTGGGTGAGACAAAACATTTTTAAATTAATTACACCTGTCTAATTTTTGCTTTTTAAAATATGGCTACTAGATAATGTTAAATTACATACGTGGCTCACATTTGTACTTGACAGCACTGACGTAAATTAGGCTTGTTAATTCCCAAAACAAGACTAATATCTGAAAGTAACCCAAAAGCTCTGGGATCTGCCCCAGATCTCACTTGGGGCAAGGAGGAGAGAAAAATTAAGGTTTTTCTTCATAATACCCAGATCAAACTGTTTATTTATAGTTATATTTGTTCTATAAAATATAAATGTAATTATTAGTGTAATAATTTATATAATTTTAGTGTAATAAATTATAATACAGAGTAAGAGGGTTCCTTTTTCTCCACATCCTTGCCAGCAACAATGTAAGGAAATATAATTTAAACAATAAAAAATAAATAAAAATGTATTTTTATTAAATAAATTTAATAAAATAAGTAAATAAAAACATTTTATTAAATTTATTTTATTTTAAAATATTAAAAATTAATTTAATTTTAAAAATAATATATGACACAAAGAAGATATTAAACACCAGAATTCTGACATGAATTTCCAGTTTCTTCCACCCTAACAAACTGGTAACACCTCTTAGCCATCTGTGGCTGACAGAACAGTCCCCACTCTCCCAGCATGGACTTCTCATCTGCTGTGTTCTCCCAGCTCAGCTTATCTGATTTTGTTCTAGTGCTACAGAGGCCTCACGAGGATGTGCCTTACTCACATCATAGTTCCTCTGCTCCTCTGCTTGCTCACATACTAACTCAGATTTCTTCATATTCCAGTTCCTTACCATTTGTTTTGCTGTAGAGATTTATTTCTCAAAATATGAGAGGTCCTTACAAAGAATCCACACTGACAAATTCAACAACCAGATTCCCTGACTCCTGGAGGTGGTGACCCTCACATACTTCTCAAATAGGAAACAAATATCCAGTTGTGTAGAAAGTGTTGACCTCGCATCTGAGATTCTTCCCGTAGAGCCTGCATTTACACTTTTTCTAAATGCAAACAAGTCCATTTGGATCTTTGATCCTTGATTATTCATAAATACAATTTTCTATTAAGCATCTTTATATTTACCTAAATAAGAGTTACTGCAAACCAATGTGATTTCCTTTTTACACAACAATAACAATGCTAATTATTATGTATTAGAGTGCCAATTTCTCACTTTGGTACTTTAGAAGAAAATATGAACATCACAATTATTCAAATTTTTAGATTTATTACACTGCCATTCAATGATACATAGAGATATAAAATATAGATATAAATGATAAAGATATGGAAACATATATAGACATGAATTTTTTGTGTGTGTTTATGTGGTATTGTTTATCTTTGGAAATTATTCCACAAGTCAGCTCAAGCTGAAATTGTGAAACCTGATATTTATCATGTGTTTATTCATTTGTCTGAGAATTATAGCTATGCTAAGAAGACTAATAGAAGTAATTTTAAATGATCTTCACTAAAGAAAAGTGCAAAATTAACTATCTTGTTTTATAGCTTATTACTATTCAGGTACAAGGCCCAATATAGGCCAAGACCCAGGTAAGTAAGTTGGTAGGTGGGTAGGTAGGTAGATGCAAGTCTGTGTGAGCTGGGAGAAAGGTGTTGAACCCAGCTGTCAACACTAATCACTTAGCTGTCAATACTGATCAGCTGTCAACACTGATCACTAATCAGTATCCCCAATTCTTTTTGGAACAGCTCCTAGTAACATGCCTGCTTACTGTTCACCAACAGTCATTTCATGTTTATCAGGAGAATGCAGAGATTCAAAGTGGTTTCTTCTTTAAAAAAAAATCCAGGTCAAGTGAATGAAACATAGAACAAACCCTAAAACACCTAGCACACAGTAGAAACAAACAATCAAGGACTGATAATAGTTAACAGCCAGCATGTAACTGGTGGGTGCTATGTGCTAGGAATTGTTCTAAGGGCTTTCACTAACCCATCTGGTCCTGATAAAATTCTTATTTTCCCATTTTACAGGTGAGACAGAGGTACAGAATATATCAGTAACTTCCCCAAGCTCTCACAACTAGTAAAGGTAAGATGATACCAGAGTCCCAGGGAAGTGGACACAGGGACCTTCTCCCCTGCAGGAAACTTGGGTCCCCGCTGCCTTTCATTTCTTGTGTATTTCCTTAATCCCCTCTATATAATCTGTGCTCCCCAGATACCTTGCCTTTGCCCACACTGTCCTCCCACACACCATGTTCTCCCATCCTTCTGTTCTGTGTAAACCCCACTTCCTCCCAGAGGTGCTCCCTGAATACCCAAGCCACAGGCACAGCTTCTATTCCAAACCCCTAGGGCACTTGCTGCCCAAACTTGTGACCGCCTATGCCCAAGTGCCTCAACACGCACGTTCACTATTGAGGGCACCTACTCAGAATGTTCCACCTTCCAACATGAAGGACTCATCAGCCTCTGTCAGTTAACCTTTCTCAGTGGATCAGCAAGGGACCTGAGACCCGGAGGGGAAAATGGCTAGTCTAGGTTCCCACAGCTAGTTGGAGCTTGAATACGTCACACATTCCCAGACTTCTCTGACACCTTCAGAGCCAGTACCCCACAGACACTGCCTTAGCAACATTCTCAAATGAATGAATAGTCAAGCTGGAGATGTTCATCCCCCAAGATGTGGCTACCAGACCCACAAACAGTAAAAGACATGCCAGGTAGGAGGCAGATGAGCAAGAGAGACTACCCTCAGGAGAGATCACTCCAGCCTGGGAATTAGGTCAGCCCCTCTAGATCGAGGATGGTTGCTTTACAAGGCCAGTAAGGACAGGACAGTCAAAAGACTTCAGAAAACTAAGAGCAGAAACCCCTGCTGGGCTGGGATCCTGACATTTCTACCCTGAGCTCTGGGGCAACAAAAGGCAGCAACCCGGAAGTCCACTAACAGCAGCTGCACACATGCCCCCAATCCTTCTGTCTGGGGTGAATCCGCCAGCAACTCCAGCCCCTCTCCTTTCCTTGATTCTGAGTCAGGTGAGCCCGGGCTCATGGAAACACCTCTGGGGTCCATGCTGGTGAAGTGGGGATCTACAGCCCCAGTTCTACTTCACTGTTCTCACTGCAGGATCAGATGAAAGGGCTCGTCGAGAGCAAAGGAGTCCCCCAGGGAGGTCACAGCATTAGGGGTGACACAGCAGCTCAGCAAAGGGAAAGCCAGGGAGAAGAGACCAGGTCTCCCAGCTTTAACTAGCCCTTCCCACTTTGCTATCATTGCCCCCTAGAAGGTGGCAGAGGAAGAACAGTGTCCTCTGAATATTGTGGGTCATCACCAGGAGTCACCACACTGAGGGGGTCCATCCTAATTCTGGTCCCCAGACCCTTTGTTTCTTCTCTCCCACTCAGTCTGTCTCACAGAGTCAGAGGGAAGCCAGGCAGACTAAAGCCCAAGGGGTCCTCATGGGGCCAGCAGTGCAGAAGCTACCAAAGTTCCCCAAGGAGTTTTCTGGTTAATTAATTAGTGAGTGACCTCCTTTCCTGCCACTTTTGTCTGCTGAGGTACATCTTCCTCTTGGGGGATACCTGCCTTAACTACCCCATGCTGGAAGCAGCTCAGCTTCTGGGTATGTGATGTGGAAGACAGAGCCTAGCTCAGAGGTAAGTTGTCAGGCAGAGCAGAATAATCAATGGAGAATAGGCAAGATGGGGAAATCAAGCATCTGAGGGAGAAAGATAAATGAGAAATAGCCAGTGAGCATTGGCAGACAGCACAGGGAAGTGGACGGAACCATGGGTAGAATCCAAGTCCTGCATGCAAACCCAGGCTCTCTCCCCAGATCTCCGCATGACTGCTGGCATGGTGTTCCCTGGCCCTGGCTTCCCTTTTGTGACTTTGGCCTTGGGTGAATAAATCTTAGAATCATTTCCAGTTGACCAATGCCAGGATAGGATGGTGGGCCATTTGACTGTGCCTTATGCAGCTCTGGGTGCCCTCCTCACCTGGGGCTCAAGTACCTGCTGGGCACAGAGTAGATGCAACAGGTAAGGTTGCTGAGTAAGCTGCTGAAATGATTGAGAGGTTGGCAGAGGAAAGCAGGAAAGGGGAGGAAGCCACTTAGTATGCCTTTGAGAGAAGACTCTGAGCTGCCAGCAAGAGACTGGGCTGGAAGAATTAGCTAGACGCTCTCAGGACTGAGAGCGTTGAGGATCAGGAATGGTTTTCCCTATTGTCCACTGCCCTCTGCTCACTCTGTCAAGGCAGACAGAAACCCGAAATGAGAGCAGGAAGAAGGAGAAAGTAGTGCCTGGGTTTGTATGCAGGCTCCTGCAAGAGCCTCAGGGTGCCTGGGAAATAATGGAGGCCACGCTATGTCACTGCATGTGTGTGGAGGGGTCTGTGCCTGGGGCTTCAAGCCCATGTGGCATGTACGTCTACATTTTCTCTACGAGTGGTTCTGTGCATGTGTCTGTGACTGTGTATCAATGACTGGGAGTGTGTGCTCGTGTGTGCCCATATGTGTATTTTCCCATCCTAGAGGGCATATGTCTCTGGCATGTCCATGCATCTGGATGCATCAGGATGTGTCTTGATGACATCTGAGAGTTTGCTACAAAGGTGAACATTTGGTTTAGGGCAGCAAGGTGCCTGGGAGGTAGGGTTTCTGGGTCTAGATCCTAAGTATCCCTGCCTCATTTTATGACCTTAAATAGATTCTTCCTATCCATTTCAAAGCAAACACTTGCCATACCGGGACTTCAGCAAAGGAATCTGAATCAACGGTAGCACCTCAACCTCCAGGGGACCCAGTCCTCTGCCAGGCACCTAGGGGGAGTCATATCTCTCATCTCTGACTGTTTCGAGTGTTTCAAGTGTTTGGGGGAGGAAATTGGCATTGCTTTGACATTTGCTATTTGTTTTACATATTAAAAAGTTCTCTTTCTTTTTTTAATTTATTTTTAATCTCTTTTTTTTAAGGTTTATTTATTTATTTGTTTATGCAAGCACTAGGTACAGTCAGAAGTGCGGGAGGGTGAGAGAATTCACAAGAGACAGAGCAGGGAACAGAACAGACAGACTGATGAAGAAATACACTGCTGAGGGGAGCAGCGGGCGTGGCAGGAGAGGTCTGTCGCACCATGTGGGACCCTCACCAGTGGCCAGGGTTCCAACTGGCACTGCAGAGGCTGCAGGCAGCTTTGCAGCCCAGAGCTCAACCGCTGTGCCACAAGGAGAGGCCACTGTTTTACATATTAATGGCATATAACCTCAAAGAGGTTAAGTAACTTTTCTGGGGTTTCTCATGTCACTTCCTCAGCGCATACTAGAATTCTTTCTAGAATTTCCTTCCACGCTTATCTGTGTAGTTCATGTCTTGTCCTTCAAACTGGTCCTGCTCAAATGCCACCTGCTCTGTGGAGCCTTCCCTGGCTGACAGGAGAGTTAATAATACGAAACCCTGTGCTGGCCTTGCAGCCAATGGGAAAAGACAACTAATATTTGTTCTGCCAAGTAGGGAAGGTGAGCATCAGAGTAGGGGGGTGAAAAATCACTTTAACAGCAGCCAGTGATGGTAAGTTCCAAATGAGTAACACAGTGAAGATAGTGGGGGAGGCATTTCTGTGGGCTGGAGAAATCTAGAAAGAAGATAGGCTTCCTGGAAATGGCAGAACTGGAGTTAAGTGTTGGGCTATGGTAGGAAGCAGTCAGGTAGTGAGCAGTGTGGGACAGGCATGTGAGAAAAGTGTAAACAAGAGACAGTGACCGGGCTGACCTGGTGGGGCGGGGTGAGGGGAAGCGTGGGGAAGTAATGGGGGCGAAGTCTGGAGAAGAATACGGGGAACCATGTTGGAAGCCTTGGAGGGCGACCTGGGTATCTTGTACTGTAGCCAGTGGGCAAAAAACAGCCTGACAGTGCGGCAGAGTGGAGGGCAAAGAACATGACTCGGAAATTCCTAGGACCCTTATTGCTTGGGCTTTCTCTCTCTCAAAAGGCCACTGTGACAACTCTCCGGAAATACACTGAAGTCTCTGGGCATTGATGGATGACAATGCATCTGCCCTCAAGCCTGGAGACCTCTGGCCAGGAGGGAGACCAGCCCTTAGACTCCGCAGACAGTGTTGAAGCCTAGCATGCTGCCGTTCAGGTGAGAGAACGTGCCACTCCTCTCCTGTCTTCTTGCCTTGAGTCCTAGCTTCCTCCCCACCCCACGTCCACTCGGCCTTACATTGGTAGGGGAGGAAAAGGCCATGTTTAGCTCTTCCCACTTCATAAAACATCTGCCTCTGCCTTTACATTCTCTCTGCGCCCTTACCACCCCCAGGGCTCTATCTATCTGGTCATTCCTACTCACTCTTCTAAACTCAGGTCACACTTTACCTCTCCTTTGGAATCTTCCCTGAATCAGCCAAGGAGAGGAAATCTACTTGAGTCAGACCATTAGAGTGGTAGTATTACATTGTGCATGTCTGGAGGTCAAGGACAGTAGTTGACCTACCTTTATAGGTCTATAGCCCAACACAATGCCAGCCTCAAAGTCAGCATTCAGTAAGCAGGTGTGAAGTGTACACCTCCACACAACTCCAACCTCAGTTCAACTCCCGTTAAGAACAACGTTCATAAACTAAAGGAAAATTGGGTCACTGAATCCGCTAAAAAAGAATAGTGCACCAAGGGTGTTTGGGGTTGAAGAAAAGAAGACTCAGTAGACCTAGAATAGATTCAACCACCCCTGTGTGAAAAGCTTTAGAGAATGCCGATTTGGCGTGCAGCCCCCAGTGGCCAAAACTGGCATCACCTGTAGTTACAAGGAAGCAGTTTCAGCTTAGATTAAGAAAAACTCAATACCATGAGATACCATCTTACACCAGTGAGAATGGCACATATTAAAAAAACTAGCAACAGCAAATGTTGGCGAGGTTGTGGAGAAAAAGGAACTCTCCTGCACTGTTGGTGGGAATGCAAACTGGTCCAACCACTATGGAGAGCTGTGTGGAGATTTCTGGACCTACTAAACATAGAGCTTCCATATGAGCCAGCAATGCCACTCCTAGGTATTTACCCAAAGGACACAGAAACATCAATTCCAAAGAGCACCTGCACCCCTATGTTTATAGCAGCACTATTTACAATAGCTAAGCTTTGGAAACAACCCAAATGCCCAAAAATAGATGACTGGATCAAGAAGATGTGGTACATATATACCATGGAATATTACTCAGCATTCAAAAAAGATAAACACATGCAATTTGCAGCAACATGGATGGCGCTGGAAGGGATCATGCTCAGCGAAATAAGCCAAAAAGAAAAAGAAAAATACCGGATGGTCTCACTCATAGCAGGAATCTAGAAAACTTAAATAAGGGATCAGGAAAATGAATAACTATAAGAAAGTGAAAATCAAAATCAACAAAAAACTATGAACCAGAGACACTTTTTGGGGGGTGGGGGCCGGGAGGGGAGGGATTGGGGTCAGAATGGGGCATGTGCAGTTGTATGGGGGAATATAAAAATAAAATTTATTATTTAATTAAAAAAAAAGAAACAAGAAAGAACTCAAAAAAAAAAAAATAAAGTATACTTTATAAAAAACTTTAAAAAAAAAAAAGAAAAACTCAATGCCAGGACTACAGCCCTCTATCAGTGGGCTGGATTGCTGCCGGTGGCAAGGAACAGGGAGAAACCACCAGCAGTTGACGGAAAGGGAACCAGTGTCAGCTGAGCATCCATCCTCTGTTATGTACCTCATTTAGTCTTGACATCAACCATGTAAGAGAGGAATAAGCAATATGCCCATTTTATAGATGCAGAGAATAAAGAGGAAATGAAGGCCATGTTTACACAGCCAGTCGGGACTAAAACCCAGGCAGCGCTGACTCCAAAGCCAGCATCCTTTCCTCTATGTCCCAAAGCTGTGCACAGGCAGGTGGGAAGGGAAGGGTTCTGCAGAGGAGACTCCTGCACCAGAAAAGAGGGTGGATTGGAGCATGCCAAAGTTTGGCTGTGCAGCACTGCAGCTCTCCACCAGACAGGGTAGGGTTGTCATAAGCAGATGATTTCCCTGGGACAGCCAGCCGGGAATGGCTACTGAAAAGCAGAAAACTGAAACAGGACATGTCTGGAGCTTCTCCTGTAAATGACAGGAGTGAACACTGCACTTTGCCCATCATCTCCTCTCTTCTCCCGCCCTTCACCTTTTTTCTGTTTTCACTCATTGCTCTTTAATAAGCAGCATTCAGCAAATATTTGCTGGGTAAATTCTGTATGCATCACACAAGATGGTGAGATGCAGCTCTTCCTATAAGAAGCATCCCTACTAAGAGTTGATTTAATCCAATCTCTGGGATCTCTGCAAAGTCTAGTCCTCTTTCCTGGGAAAGTGGAAACAGACTAGACTAGTAATAACATTTCTAGAAATTTTGGAGCAATAAGAGAAAAGAATGTGGTTTTTTGTTTGTTTGTTTGTTTGTTTGTTTTAAGATTGATTTATTTATTTATACAAGCACTGGGTACAGTCAGAAGTGCAGGAGGGTGAGAGAATTCACCAGAGCCAGAGCAGGGAACAGAACAGGCAGACTGACGAAATACACTGCTGAGGGGAGCAGCGGGCGCAGCAGGAGAGGTCTGTTGTGCCATGTGGGACCCTCGCTGGTGGCCGGGGATCAAACCGGCACTGCAGAGGCTGCGGGCAGCTTCACAGCCCAGTGCTCAACCGCTGTGCCACCAGGGGAGGCCCAGAAAAGAATGTGTTTTAAGGGAGAAATTGAGTTAGGAGCAAAATGAGTGCATTGTTTCTGATATCATTGAAGTCACTTGATTAACTGAGATACTGATGTTTTCTGTCAACTGAGGTAAGAGCTACATATGTCCCGTATCATATGTAGCTATTCTACCATCTTCATTTCATGCCTCCCCTACTCCCAACCCAAAATCTCTTCCAGCTATCTGGAATGCTCTCTCCCTCCCACATCATATCTTGCTGAGTGAAATCCTATTAGTTCTCCAAGACCTGGTTCAAAATCCCGTTCCTTTCAATTCTTTCCAAATTCCTGCTGGAGGAATAATTTACTTCTACTTGTTTCTTAAAATTAGCAAAGGACAAAACATTCTGCAAGGTGATTTAGGTCAAATTGTTTGTGGGCAGAAATTAAAACTCACTCACCCCCCTATTCCCCACAGTACCTAGCACCGGGGTCAGCAAACTATGTCACACAGGTCAAATCTGGTCCCCCACCTGTTTTATAAATAAAGTTTTATTGAAAAGAGCCATAGCCATTCATTTATATTGTTGATGGACGTTTCCACACTACAAAGACAGAGTGGTTGCAAGGGAGACTAAATGGTCTACAAACTTAAAATATTTACTATGTGATCCTTTGTAGAAAAGGTTTGCCAGTTTCTGAGCTAACACATAATATGTGGTGAACAAATGAATGGTAAACGCAGTAGGATATTTTATGAACAAACTGTTATACCCATCTGGTATTCAGATGGCCTGGGTCCCAATTTCACCCCAACTTGTTTGACTAAGTAAATGGTGATATGGATGGATAGTAGTTTGTGGGTAGATGTACAGTTTTGGTACATAAACAGTGCCTATTGTGTGGGGGCACTGTGCTAAGCATTTTAAGTTCATTATCCACTTTATCCTCACTACCAACCCCAGGGGTAGCTATTAGTATTTTTCTCACTTAAGGAGGAAAATAAATAAAGCTCTGAGTGGCCACACTGAGTGGTGGAACCAGAAATCAAATCAGGTCTGATTTACTCTAAAACTTGAGCCTACTCACTACCCTAAAACACCTTCCTGAGATTCAGTTTCTACATAAAATGATTAATATTGGGTGAACCTAATGATTTGCAAGTCATGTCAGCAAGCAGAAAATCAAAAGTTACATGGAGCCCCACTATGCAGAGGTTCACCGAGAGGTGCTCCAATTCAGGTCTGCTGCCTGGTCTCTCCCTGCAGCACCCCCACCTGTGCAGGCACCCCATGGCCCTGGGCAATCTCTCCACCCGGCCAGAGTTCCTCCTCCTGGGTCTGATGGACGGAACAGACGTGCACCCGCTGTTGTTCCTGCTCTTCCTTGGCGTCTACCTGCTCAACGGCCTGGGCAACCTGAGCATGGTGGCCGTGGTGAGGACCGACGGGGCCCTCCAGGCCCCCATGTATTACTTCTTGGGTCACCTGAGCCTGGTGGACGTCTGCTTCACCACCGTCACGGTCCCCAGACTGCTGATCGGGCTCCTCCACCCCAGCCAGGCTGTGTCCTTCGAGGGCTGCTTTGCCCAGATGTACTTCTTTGTGGCTCTGGGCATCACCGAGAGCTACCTCCTGGCAGCCATGTCCTACGACCGCGCGGTGGCCGTCTGCCGGCCCCTGCACTACGGCACCATCATGACGCCTCGGCGCTGCGCGCTGCTGGTCGCGGCGTCCTGGGTCTTGGCCCACCTGCACTCGCTGCTGCACACGCTGCTCATCTCCGCGCTCTCCTACCCGCGCTCCGCCTCTGTGCGCCACTTTTTTTGTGACATGACAGTGATGCTGAGCCTCGCAACCTCGGACACCACGGCTGAGGAGACTGCGATCTTCACCGAGGGCCTGGCCGTGGTGCTGACCCCGCTGCTCCTCGTGTCCCTCTCCTACGCGCACATCCTCCTCACCGTGCTGGGGGTGCGGGCGGCCGGAGGCCGGCGCCGCGCCTTCTCCACCTGCGGCGCCCACTTGGTGGTGGTGTCGCTTTTCTTCGGCTCGGTGCTCTCCGTCTACTTCCGACCATCCTCGGCCTACTCGGCCAGGTACGACCGCCTGGCCAGCGTGGTCTACGCAGTGGTCACGCCGACGCTGAACCCCTTCATCTACAGCCTCCGCAACAGAGAGGTCAAAGGTGCCCTGAAAAGGGGGCTTAGATGGAAGGCTGCAGCCCCGGAGCAATGACCGTGGGGCTGGGTCACTGGCATTTCAACAATACGGATTACAAAAGAGCACCCCTCGCCTATTTTGTTTGGTTTTTTGTTGTTGTGTTCTTCGTTTGTTTGGGGTTTTTTTGGGGGGGGAGGGGGGTTGGGTTTTGTTGTTTTTTTTTTTTTTTAAATAATTCACTTTTTTTTAAAAAAAAGATTTATTTATTTATTTATTTATACAAGCACTGGGTACAGTCAGAAGCGTGGGAGGGTGAGAGGATTCACCAGAGCCAGAGCGGGGAGCAGAACAGGCAGACTGACGAAGTACACTGCTGAGGGGAGCAGCGGGCGTGGCAGGAGAGGTCTGTCGCGCCATGTGGGACTCGTGACCAGGGATCGAACCAGCGCTGCAGAGGGGAGGCCCTTTTTTTTTTTTTTTTTTTTTTTTTTTTTGCTTTTTTTTGCTTTGCAAAGAGCTAGCAATTTTGATGCTACAGTCTCTTATTCCTTGTGAAATTAAAAATTAGACCCTAAGCAAAATATGTGACTGTTTTTTCATAGGAATGGATTCATAGCAATAAACTATGTCTGAATGTTTGAAAGAGAGTATACTTTTAAATTCTGGACAAACAAAAAGAAAACAAAGAAGTAGGGAATGAATCTTGTAGCTTCGGGAAAGAGGGGCAGAAGAGTATGACCAGCAGCAGGGGGAGGACAGAGGAAAGCCAAGAAGCAGTAGGGGTCTGAGGAGGGTCTTAAAGAGATTGTCTTTGGATGTACTGCAGTGTCTCAACCCACCTCTGCAGACTCCTTTTGCGGAAACTTCCCTAAAGATCTAGCTGCTGAAGCATTTTTAAAAATTTTATTCTATTCCTTAAATACTATAGCCATTGTTTTCATGGAAAGAATTCAAAAGTTGAGATAAAGATAAATTTTAAAAGTAAAATTGACTACCATCCAATCCAACTTCCACTGCCATCCCTGTTAAAAGTTCAGTTCTCTCTTCTCTCTCTCTCTCTCCCCCTCTCTGTGTGTTGTCTATCATTTTGTAACATAAATAGTATTCTCTATATATTCTTAAATTTCCTTTTTCCATAAAACAGTATGTCCAGGAGATCTTTTCTTATCACTACAAAAAGAACTTTCTCATTTTTAACTTCATGATATAGAATCATATGCAGTGAATGCTCTGTGGTTTAGCATTCCCTAACTTTTCTGATGTTTTCAGATTCTTACTATATATCCATCACTGCCTTAACTGTCTTTGTCTCGTTTAAACTTCACAAGATTACAGGAAGAAGATACCATTATTATTATTCTCATTGCCTAAGAGGAAAAAACAGCTTAGAGAAACCAACTGATCTTTTTCAAGATCAGCAAACTAAGACACTATTCTCTTCAAAGATTTGTAGTATAGTCAATATTTTTCATCATGTTGAGCAAATTCTAGCAATATGTATATCTAAAATATAACTTTGCCAACATTTTATATACCATATTCACATAATTTTACAATGGTATTTTTTAGCTGTTAATTTTCTCCTGTTACACTCCTAGAGTTCTTTATACTTGTTATCTTTTTATTCTTGTTGTACTTGCCAAAATTTTATCTGGTACAGTATTAGTTCCAAAGAACCAACATTTAGATTACTATTACTATTTTGTTTCTGGGTTTTCAGTTCAACTAACTTTTCTTATTTATTAATTCATTCATTTCCTTTGTGTTGACTTCACACTTTTTCTAGATTTGCAAGCCTATGTATGGTCTTGATTTCAGGAGCCTCTGCTAATGTCACTGTCGATGGAAATCGACATCTCTTAGCTAAATAATACATGATTTTTCTTTTGAGGGGAAGCTGAATCCTTCTCAGGGTTCACTGGTACTACTGATTCCCTTGGACTTGGTGATATCTTCCATCTGGCTTGGGATCTAACCTTAGCCACTGCTCAGGGTCTCCTCACACCTTACCCTGCTTCTGGAGACACACGGGCTCCCGATTCCAGCCCGCTGTCTGCATCCCACCAGCATGAATAAGAGCTTTTCAGCCCTGCATGGTCCCAGTGGCTGGAAAGCTTCATGTCTGTGCATGTGGAGGCAGAAATGAAATTTCAGACAAGTTCCCAGACCAGCACTGCCATGATGCGGCTGCTGCATGCAGCAGTAGGCTATTCTGCAAAGCTGCCTCCTGCCAGAGTTCTTCCCAACAAGTAGGGGAAATTCACTATACCCCACCCCAATGCCCAAAACTATGTGGAAAATTCTATCACCCCCTCAACTCACTGGTTGTTGGGGGACAAAAAGCAAAGTCTCACACTACATCTAAACTCTCATTAGAAACAGTATTATTATGTGCTATTCTTGAAGTGGTAGTCAATGCAATTAGGAAAAAAAAAAAGATTAGAACTAAATATTTGAAAGGAGTATGAATACTTACCAATATTTATGTTAGTTTTGATTGTATGTCTGCAAGACCCAAGATATTTAACTGAAAATCTTTGTTAGAAAACAGAGGATTTAGTAAGGGCAACTGATGCAAAATTGATACACAAAATTACCAATAACTTCCTATGCACAAAAATTACCTGTCCAAAAACACAATAGTGATTCCTTCCTCCCAACATTTTTCAATATAAAATTCCCAGGAACAAATGTAGAAAATTATATGCAGGTACCAAATTTTTAAATCTATAGAATTCTATTAAGAAAACTCAAATAAGGCCTCCCTGGTAGCGCAAGGGGATAAAATACAACCTATGAAGCTATCCGCAGCCACTGCAGCATGAGTTTGATCCCTGGCCAGAGAGCTGACCCACATGGCACAGCAGACCTCTCCTGTCTCGCCTGATGCTCCCCTCAGCAGTGAATTTCAGTCAATCCGTCTGTTCTGTTCCCTACTCTGTCTCTGGTGACCCCTCTCACCCCCCACACCTCTGGCCTGTACCCCAGTTCTTGTATGCATAAATAAATAAATCTTTAAAAAGAAAAAGAAAACTCAAATAAATGGAAATATACTCCTTATATGGTTTGTAAAACAACTGTATAGTCAATTCTTCATAAATCCATAAAAGTAATGTAATTTCAATTAATTTCCAACTGGTTTTTATTGGAATTTAACAAAATAGATCTGAAGCATATCTGAAAGGATAAATGTGTCAGAAAAGTTGGAGGAGCACAAAATTGGGGCAGGCTTGTCACACAAGATATTTACAGTGTATTATTATGAAGGTATACCTGGTATGGTACTAGTACAAAAATAGAGTGACATTAATATAATATAATAGAGTCCAGAAATATATTCCAATGTATAGCAGTACTTAGTATATTATACCGCTAATATTTTTACATCAGTGAAGATAGAACAACTGACTTACTGGGATGGGAAAAAGAGAAAAAAGAGTGATTGTCTTACCTCAAGTTTCAGATGGATCACAGATAGAAAGGTAGAAGCTAAAACTGTACAAGAAAAAGGAAAAAGAATGGAATAATATAATTTTGAGACAGAAAAACCTTTCTATACGAGTCAAAGAAAAGTGCATACATGGAAGTAAAAATCAACCTATTTGTCTATTTGGAAATTTATGATCTTCAGTAAGGGAAAAATACATCACCACCAAAGTCAAAAGATTAATAACAAACTGAGGTAAATATCACTTACAAGATAAATAAATGACACTATTTATGATAAAAAAAAAAAGAAAATTAACTGAAGGCAGAGGACATGAACAGATAACACCAGAGGAAAAGTAGTTAGTTCATCAGTATAAAAATCCTTGTCACCTAACCTACAGGTACAGAGTTTAAGATAAAAGAAAGAAAGGCTCATATTTTGGATAACAGGTTGGTGAATATTTTGAAAGCAAAATATACTGTGTTGAGAATATTGTAAAGGGACAACCAGTCTCATTTACTTTTGAAGGGAGTTTATTTTAGTAAAACTTCCCTGGAAGCAACTTGACAATTTCTACCCAGTTACAGAATGTTCATATGCTTTGATCCTGTGCAACCATTTCTAAGAATGTGTCCACAGAATATAACTGAAGTTCACAAGAAACTATATGGATCAAGAAGTAAAACTGAAATGAAGCACAGTTAAAAATAATCAAAAACTTGCTCTGCTCCCCGCTCTGGCTCTGGTGAATTCTCTCGCCCTCCCGCGCTTCTGACTGTGCCCAGTGCATGTATAAACAAAACAAACAAACAAACCAGCAAACAAATAAATAAAGCATGCCTCTATAAAAAAAAAAAATAATAATCAAAAACTGAAGCTAACCCAACTGCCCATTAAGAACAGATTATTTAGAAAAAAAAAACATTATTTAAATAAATTATGGTGAGTGTATCCATTCAACAAAACACTACATAACTCCTAAAAGAATTAAGTATTTTTATAGGAAGTGATGAATTAAAAAAACATATTTTAAGTGAAAACAATGAGAAATATCATGTATAATTTAGTCCTATTTACTTGTTATACATATGTGTGTGTTCATATATACATACGTATATATGTAATCTGTGCATAGGGAATATCTAGAGGACTATTATTCAACCACTAATTGTCTTCATGGGAGGAAAGCAGAATTATGGGGGACCCTACATACATTCTGTTTTATCATTTCTTTGTTGTTTGTATGCCAAGAAATACATTCCTTGGAAGTGCATTCTTTTCATAATAAATTAAAAAATTGAAGAAGAAACAAAGTCAAAATTGTTATTGTTAGGAAGACTTCTTTCAAAAGGTGGGATTTTTGAGGCACAAATTCATATCAAGGAACATTTGAAAATGTCTTCAAATCAAATCAATATTTACAAGACACTGAACTGGGCATTAAAGCACCTATCTTCCAGACACTTATAATATTCTTGGCTATAAGAAATAAAGAAAAATCAAATAATTTTGGCATAATATTCCAGAGAAGAAAAGAATCTACCTGTGAGTCCTAAATAGATTCTAGTCCTTCTGTTATTATCTGTGTTACCTTAGGCTACATATAGCTCACCACTTAACTGTTTATAAATTAAATAATTCACAATAGAAAACTATGGCCCTTTCCAAATAACATAACTTCAATTCAAAAGAGGAATTCTCATCCAAAATATCGATATTATCAAAAGATATAATTGACAAATAATTGGTTAAAAGAAAAGACAATTTAAAATGTGCTCTTTGAATCAATACCTGAACATAAAATTAAGAACTGATTAAGTTAGCAAGAGGAGAAATTGCAATCCTGGAGAATAAAAAATTGCAAGAATTTGCACTGAATAAATTGGAAGATATTCTTTATTGATTAGATATATTTGGCAAAAGCAAAGCACTGATGTGGCTAAGAAATTTGGATTCATTTCTTAAGGAATTAGAAACCACTGTACATTCTAGGAGTGCAATAAACACCGAGGTTAGAGTGGCATTTATTCAACATTGAATAATAATTATTGAGTGTCCACTACATGTCAGTCCTTGTGCTCCATCACATCCAACATTTCAGCGTACAGTACACCCAAGAAGCACAATGGATCCTCCCCAGATGACACTGGGGAGTGCTCCCCATGGAAGTGTCAGGGAAGCTATGTTAGCAGTGCTCAGGACAGATTCTATTAGACTAGTTAGAAGACTACTCATATGAATATTATACCGGCTGTGTGAACACATACTTGCACCTTTAGTCACTGCCCCAGAGAAAAGTGAATTATCCTCTTTGAAAAGATTCTTCCAAGGGCTCCCTTTATGTCCTGATTCCTCAGACTATAAATAAAAGGGTTCAGCATGGGGGTCACCACAGTGTACATGACAGCCATGACAGTCTCTTTAACAGTAGAATTGTCAGCAGAAGGGCACAAGTAGAGGCCAATGATTGTCCCATAGAACAATGACACCACAGAGAGGTGGGAGCCACAGGTGGAGAAGGCCTTGCGGATCCCCCTAGCAGAAGGGACCTTGAGGATGGAGGACACAATTCGTGCATAGGACAAAAATATCAACAGGAAAGGAACAACAATGACAAGCCCTCCCAAGATAAATATCGCCATTTCATTGATCTGAATGTCAGAGCAAGCCAATTTTAGCAGAGCTGACATGTCACAGAAAAAATGAGGGATGACATTATCGGCACAGAAAGAAAGCCGAGCCATGAGTAGGGTGTGTAACAAAGAGATAGAAGTGGTCAGTACCCAGGACAGCACCAGCAAGGCCACACAGAGCCTGGGGCTCATGATGGTGGTGTAGTGCAGAGGGAAGCAGATGGCCACATAGCGGTCATAGGCCATGACCACCAGGAGGAAGCTCTCCACGTCTGCGAAAAACAGGAAGAAGTACATTTGCATCAGACAGCCGGCATAGGGGATGGAAGGGACTCCGCTCAGCATGTTCTCTAACAATTTGGGAATGGTCACAGAGGAGAAGCAGAGGTCTGAGAAAGACAAATTGCTGAGAAACAAATACATGGGAGTATGGAGGTGAGAGTCCAAGTAAATGAGGATGATGATCAGGAGGTTCCCCAGGACAGTGGTCAGATACATGGCCAGGAACAGGGCGTAGAACAGATCTCGCTGATCTGGCTCTATAGGCAGGCCCAGGAGGAGGAACTCAGATATGACAGTTTCGTTTCCCATTTTCATGTTGCTTTCATTTTGCCTTTTTAAAATGAAGAATAATTTGTATGAAAATATGAACCTATACAGATATTCATATATATGTTTACAATCCTATACATATTACATATGGCAGAACTTTCAAAAGATACTTTAAAATATGAATACTTGTTGTCAAAAGGGCTTAAGTTCAGTACTTTAGTTGTCCTCTCCCAAGGATGTAAATATTTACATGAAGAAAAACTACAAAGTGTATGACGTTATGGGTGAAATCTAATCACCAGAATTCTATAAGAGTGTTCCATAACTACACCATGGGTTGAGTCAGGTCAGCATGATCTGAAATCATGCAGGAGGTCATCTAAGAAAACACTTCTGATGCCTCTAGCTTAGGATTGGAAATTGTATATCAACCATGAAACTGGTCACCATCCTTCTTACTCATGAATGGCAATGATGGTGGTGGTGAACACAATGGCTGGGATAGTGATAATAAGACCATGAAAACATCCACCAGTGCTCACTCTCACCAAACACTGGGATTAAAGGCTAACTACGTATCAACTCATTGACTTCACACAGCCAAAAAAATAAGTACCATTACCCTCATTTTTTTAGATAAAAAGTTGAGATTTACATGCATTAAATAACTTGCCCAAGTTACCACATCTATAAAGCAACAGATCTGGAACATTAGCTTAACAGTCTAACTTCAGATCCTGACTTTTAACCAGGGTGCTTCTGGGCCTGGTTACACAATACAGGTTGCCATGTGCCATCAAGAAAAATCTCAGATGGGAGCACAAACAGAATGAGTTCTAGGAGTAAAACATGCTGCAGGGAGAGACTGGGAAAAGTTTTTTATTGGCATCTCTAATAATTATAGACACTTGCAAACAGTTCGAGTATATCCATAAATATAACCACCCGCTCTTGGTCAAAGAACAGAGACTGAGGACAAGCAGAAGACTGCTCTTGGGTAGAGGTGTCCAAAAGCAGGCGAAACCATGAAATAGGTGCTGGAAAGCCACCAGTTCAAGGAATGGGAGGCTAAATGGCTTCTTGAACTCTCTCAATTTGTGAGCGTACTGAAAAGTACAAATAGAGTAATTTTTGATGCATTCTTTAATAATTTGATTTCCTTGTTCTTCATTTTCACTTTTCCTCATTACTGAAGTTCATAGTCAGCTCTGTGCTCGTTGCCTTAGGAGAGAGATGTGGCAGGAAAGCATAAATAGTGTACATGTTTTCCTGGTTTTTATTTACAGAAACCTAAGCCCCGGTGTGAGGACAGAATTTTCTGGTTAAAAAAAAAAAGTGACTGCCCATGGATAAAGGATTGGATCAAGAAGCTGCAGTATATCCACACAACTGAATATTATTCAGACTTAGAGAAAGCTGAAATGTTGCCATTTACAACAAAATGGAAGGAGTTTGAGGGAATTATGTGTAGTAAAACAGAATGACAAAGAAAAATATTGGACATTTACATAGCAAATGATTCAACAAAGCAACACTTTAAAAATTAGCAGACACTAATAAACAAAGTGATGCTTCTGAGGTTAGGAGGAAAGGGGAGGGAGAAAGGGCCAAGAGGCATAAGGGATGGTGGTGGGAAAAAAAAGATATCAATTCAATAAAAAGATGTGAAGTTAAAGAAAAAGATGAAACAGAAAAAAAAATTTAATGTCTTTGCCAGAATTGGGGAGTGAAGGGAAACTTCTTCCCAGCTAACCAAAAAGACATGTCCTTGAGGAACAGAGGAAGGGTGGGGGGTGGTCAGTGGATCCCCAAAACAGAACGCTTGGCAATGCCTCTAGGAAGGCAGGGAGATAAGATAACAAGTCTTGATTCAGAGTAAAACTGTAAAAGAGTAAAGCTTGTTAAAAATACCGTATTTTAATATTTATTTTTGTAATGCTTTGCCAACAGCTGATGATTTTAATGAAAAGATTGATTTCAGAGACAGAAAAAAATAAATTACCAGCATTTGCGCAGAAAACCAAACAGGGAACCAATGCTGAGATCCCCATTGCGTCCTGGATCCCTTGGAGCCAATGGGCTGGTGCTCACTTTTTCCCTGGTCGGGCAATTAGAGCCCCAGCACCTAAATATGGAGTCATGAGCTCAAGTCTCATAAGGCTGCTTAACATAAAACCTCTAGAGAGGACCCTCCATGAGAGCAAGGACCGTGTTTAACTTGCTCACTGTGAGCATGCTATCTGCTTATATATTTGACCTCCTTTAGCTGCTACATATTTCTGTATGAAAAGACTGATTTCAGAGAGAAAAATCATTTACCAGTATTGCTTACCATGCAATAGACAATAAAGTAACTTAAACTGTGGCAGAAGTTACAATCTCTAAAAAAAAGTTGTGAAGACCACACTATCTGAACATAATGCAGCAATATAAAAAGTTAATACAAAAATGTTATGTACTTAGACATTAAATAAGACTTTGAAGTAGAGTTTATGTCCAAAAAAGCAATCAACAAAGCTCTATTCAGGAGGAAAATACTACTTTTCTTCATAGAATAAAAAAAAAACAATGTCCATTTTTGACTAAAAAGCTAGAAAAAATGAAAATGAGTCCATAAAGTATTAAGATAAAATTATATAGGAAAAGAATGCTCAAAATTCAAACACATAGGATTAAGTGATCAATAAAGTTAAAAGTATATATTAACAAAATGGAAAACACAAAGTCATAAAAGTGATAAAATAATTTGAGCTTTATCAAAAGCTCAACAAAACAGATAAAATTGGCCAATCTAATTATTAAAGGATAAACATTAGGAATAAGAAAAAGGATAAAGCCACAAAAGCAAAATTTTAAAACTCCTCAAATAATTTGAAAATCTGGATGAGACAAACTGGAAAACTTGGTTCAATAAAATACATGGTATCTGAATAGACAATTAAAATCTTTAATAAGGGCCTCCACTGGTGGCGCAGCGGTTGAGCGATGGGCTGCGAAGCTGCCTGCAGCCTCTGCAGCGCCAGTTCGATCCCCGGCCACCAGCGAGGGTCCCACATGGTGCACAGACCTCTCCTGCCGCCTGCTGCTCCCCTCAGCAGTGTACTTGGGTCCTTCTGCCTGTTCTGCTCCCCGCTCTGGCTCTGGTGAATTCTCTCACCCTCCCGCACTTCTGACTGTACCCAGTGCTTGTATAAATAAATAAATAAATAAATAAATCTTTAAAAATAAAATAAAATAAAATCTTTAATAAGTAGGAAAAAATTAAATATCAATTTAGGCAACAAATTGATAAAAGAAAAAATTATATCGAATAATTAAGTGCATAAGCCAAAAAAATAGGAAAAGATGGTCAAGTTATTATTCATCAGAGAAATGATAAAATGGCTAAAATAAAAAAGATTCACAATATCAAATGTTAGCAAGAATATGGAGCAATTAACACTTTCTTACAGTGCTGGTAAGAATGTAAACTAATAAAATCACTTTGCAAACTGCAGTTTCTTAAAGTTTAACATTCACCTATCTTATAACCCAGGAATTTTATTCCTGAAATACCACCAAATAAATAAAAACAGATGTCCACAGAGGTAGTATAATGGAATTTTCCACAGAACCCTTAGTCATAGCTGCTGAAACTGGGGTACCCAAACACCCATCAGCAGGAAAATGCATAAGCAAATCATGGCATATTCATTTCCATGATATACCTTACGGCAATTTTTAAAAAATGAACGATGATGATTCAAACAACAAAATGTACAAACCTCAAAAACTTGTTATTGAGTAAAAAAATCCAGACTCAAAAATAGTACTAGATCATTCCACCTACATGAAGTTCGCAAGCTGGGAAATCTAATCCATGGTGACAGGAACTAGAACAGGGCTTACCTGTGGACCTATGTGGGCACTGACTAGGAGACAGTACAAGGGAAATTCCTGGGGAGATATATGTTTTATGCCTTGATCTGTGCAGTGATTACACGGGTATAAAATTCAGTAAGCTGTACACTTAAAATCTGTGTACTGTATATTTTGTAATTTTTCAACTCTTGGGCCAAGAAGCTTTCTGGATTTTTCAGGCTTTCAAGAAATAATCCCCAGATTTTCCATAAGGTATTCCAGAACCTAAAATTAAATAGAAAGCCGCATAATTTACTGAAAGGGGGGAGGGGAGTGGAAAGACACAAAGAATAAAATTATAGACCAATCCCACTTTTGGAACTGGATATGAAATCTAGTCTCAAACACCAGTAATGCCAGTCTTTCACATTTGAAATTGCATTTATATGTCCAATAGGAAAATTAGGTATTTGAAAAACATCAATAGCAATTCCTGATCAAAGCTCAGAGTGAAACAAAAGCTTGCTTCCTTAATATGATGTATTACGACCTGCCCAAGTTGGGGCTGTAGCCCTCTCTGGATGAGAGCACACTCTCATTCTCTGCACTAGGCTGCAGGGAAATGGGAATCACAAACCACCCAAGACTTAATCCTATCAAAGGATTTGGCTTGTCTGTTGCCCACCAACTATCATGCCAGGTATTACTCACACTGCTTCCCCCAAGACATTGCTTGTTCTACACTTATCCTCAGGTCTGCTGGCAACACTGGGTAACCATTGGCATTGGAACAGAGAGTTCTCATGCCTTTTTTTTTTTTAGATATTTTTTATTAATTTATGCATACAAGAACTGGGGTGCAAGCCAGAGATGCAGGGGTGAGAAAATTCACCAGGGACAGAGTGGGGAGCAGAACAGGCAGATTGACAGAAATACACTGCTGAGGGGAGCAGCGGACGAGACAGGAGAGGTCTGCTGCACCATGTGGGTGAGCTCCCTGGCTGGGATTAAACTCAGGCCACAGAGGTGATAGTGCTGAGACTTAACCCCTAAGTCACAAGGGAGCCCAGTTCTCAAGCCTTTAACAGCTCTCTTGGGGGCACACCAAGCTGACACCCACACCTCTCATTCTGCCTTGTTCAGGACACAGAGGAGACACTTGGCAAAGAAGTATTATTTTTAAATGGAAGTGTCTTTGAACAGGGGATTTGCAATCTACATATTTTCCAACTTTGCTGTAAATGTGAAGCTTATTTCTTAGAAGAGACTTAGAGACTCTGGAGTCCTTACTTAAGCACAATAGTTGGTCTGTACTGACTAATTTAAAAAGAAATACAAGCAATAAAGCAGGGTGTTTCAGGGCCCACACAGGTCACCTCTCTGAGAATTTCCATGAATACATAAAAAAATCTATTTTATCAAGAGTTAATCTCACACAGAGTGGTGAAAATTTCAAACTACCAAATTTATTTTAGCCAAGATATCATCATTTTAATATATTATCAATATTTAAATCATAATGATATATTGTACATCTATTTTTTTTTTTGAAATCTTGAGTTTATTCTCCACATATAGCATACCTGAGTTTGAATTAGCCATACTCAAGTGCTCAGTCACTACCTATCATAGTGGCTACCAAACTGAACAGTAAAGGTCTAAGGGATAGCTTCTCTCTGGCATATGCTATAACAAATGAGATATAAAAAAAAAAAAAAATTAAGTGACTAGCAGGACTGAAACATGGTGTCATTAGCCATTAGCTTGCCAGAAGTTTTGAGGGTTTTTGAATCCTATGAAGCAATAGGATCAGACTGAGGAAAAGTTCCTCGGAATAACCAGCTTTCATGTAACACAAACAAATGAGAAACCCACTTAGCGGCTAAGTGGCCCTTTTCTCCCAGAAGCACTAGAAAATTCCCAATTTCACAAATAAAAAGTATTGAGTCCTGAGGCCAGTGGAGAGGGTGGCGGAACACTGGAGTGGATGAACACTGGAGTCCGAGGACCACAGCAGGACTTCATACACAGTGGTGACACTCAGTCAGATCCCAGGCCGAGCCGTCACCCCAAGCAAGGTTGGGCCCTGAGGCAAAGTGGGGCCTTTGCTAAGGCGGCTCCTAAGTGGGCCAGAGAGAAACAGGCCCTGGGAAGGGTCTAGTCACCATGGTGAACACACAGTGAAGCCCCCTAATCTGACCCTCCATAATGCTTCCTCCTCCACTCTCACAGGAGTTCTGGCCCTGTGAGTCCACCATGGAGCCTGGGGAAGATATCAGACCAGGGAGCAGTGAGGAGTATGACCTGGAGCAAGCAAAATGTCAGGGGCTCTGCCACCAACTTCCACCAGCTGGTCCTTCCCTCTGCTCTGCTCCCAACAGCCCAATTCCAAAGGAAAGCCCATCTATCTGGCTACCCACCAGCTTATAGCCCCCTCAGCCACTCACCTCAGTGGATTTGGGAAGGCAAGGATGAGTCAAAATTGATGCAATCCTGTGTTCCATGCCTACCTCAGTCATGGTGTCATTTACACCCACGGGGGCTGCTCAGACTGCAGAATGGCACGAAGTTTGATGAGATTAGAAAGCAGTAGACTCATGCCCCATTTGCAGCAACGTAGATGGAGCTAGAAGGAATTATTCTCAGTGAAATAAGCCAGAAGGAAAAGGAAAATATCAGATAGTTTCACTTATAACAAGAATATAGGGGAACCAAATAAGACATCAGTGTAAAAAATTAATACCAGTACAAAATACAACAAAGCAAAAACAGACAATTATAAATCAGAGACATCCTGCAGGGGAGGAGGAGGAAGAGGGGTGTGAGGGAGGGAGGGAGGGAGGAGCACAGAGGATGTGGTGATGGCACACGGGTGCCTTAGGGAAGGAAATTCTATGAGGACTCAATCTGAGTGGGGGTGGGAAGCAAATATTGTTTAAAAAGAAAAAAGAAAAAAAAAAAGAAAGCAGTAGAAGTTCTCTCACCACATACAGGCAGTAAAACCCACCCCACAAAGCTGGGGTGCAATTCCTGCCACTACAACTACTGGAAAGATGGCTCCTCCACTTTGATTTTTTTTTTACACAGATTAATCCTAACCCAACAGCATGGAAACTGGTCCCTTTTCCCTTTAAAGACTTTACGGACACAGGGTTATTAGTCAGGGAAGTAGAGTTAGAAGGAAACAGGATTAAGATGGACATTCTGGGGAAGCAGCTGAGAATGAGGACCCCAAAGTGGCATGCTCGGGGTCTAAGTGCTAAGTCCCTGGAGCCAGTCAGCAGGGACCACCTTAGTATACCCAGAACAACTCCATGAACTTGGTGGAGGAGCCTAGCCTCCCTTATTCTGAATTCTGTCATCAGCTTCATAGGAACACAGCAGATCTAATTTGTCACACCAAAGGAAGAGGGGCAATAAGCAGTCCGTGTAGAGACACTGCTGCCAGGCAGACACAGCATGGCAGCACTAAGTTCTGTGATGAGGATGTAGCATTTTCCCAACCAAGGCCCCCAGGGCCTGGATGCTAATAGAGAAGGCCTGGAGGAGCGCTGTCGGGTAGAAGAAACACCCGGCAGGCCCGAAGGGGACAGATAGGAGCCCAAGAGTGAGTGTTTCCTCCCAGGTTATGAGTTGACTCTACTCCTACTCAAAGATGTTACTATTAGGACAGCTCTATGGAAGGTGGAAAAAACTGGTTTTTCAGAAGGGGCTCCCTACATGACTTTCACACTCTCTTTAGCTGTCCCTGGAGCAAAATATCCTGGAGCCCAGAGGAGTTAGACTCCAATGTCACTAGGCTGTGACCCTGGCAAATTGCTGGATTTTCCCAAACTTACACTCAACTGTCACTTACACACCTTGCCGCAGTGAGTTTGCAGCAATTGGTAGTTGTGATGCACAAAGCTCACTACAACATTCAACGTGTTAGTTTCCATTAACAGCTCTGGTGAGCCCCAGTTACACCTGGACAAGGGAATCACTGTTGAGAGGGAAAACAGGAGAATGATAACTTCCAATCCACCCTGCAGGAGCTGCACTATAGAACTGTGGGACTCTAATATCTCTAAAAAAAAAAAAAAGGAAAAATGATGTAAGAATTATATAAAATAAAGTATTTTTTTAAAAAGAAATAAAAAAAAATGGGGAGGGGGATTCCAGAATAACTCCCTCTCCTGGGCTCTCTCCCAGCTTACCCAGCTTGTCTGAGTGTGGCTCCCGAGTCTGCTTCCTGATTGCTACTTCCACAGCACTCATTTCCAGCCAGAGTTCATACCATTCTCTTCTGACTCCTCTCTTCTACAATGCCCTGACCCCCGGGATGCCTGGGTCCCAAAGAAACTCATTAGTGACAAACCTAGTACTTACCGCCCCCCTCACTCCTGTACCTTTATGAGCCACATTCTGACTAAGTCATGTCCACAGACAGAAAAATTCGGGCCAAACTGAAGTCTGACATACTCTAGGAAGCTTTCCCTGACTTCACAGCCTATACGAACATGCCCTCTATCTCCTGCAGTATCTCGCCTCCTGCAACAGTTCCCGTAATCAAATACTGAAGCACTGATCACCAGTCTTTATGCTGTTCAGTGATGGCTTCCATATATATCAGCCACCTCTTCTCAGCGGGAATTCAAGCTCCTAGAGTGCAAGCAATGTGTAGAATAATTCACTCCAGAAACATTTAATTCATTCGTTCATTAATGCATTTCTTTAAGAAGTGATTACTAAGTGACTAGCATTACAAGGCACTGGCACATGCACTGTGAGGAAAGCAGCAACCAAGGTAGAAACGGTCCCTGCCCTCCGGGAGCTTACAGGCACCTGCAGACAAGACAACAAGCTACTATCGAGTCTCACAAATTCTATCATAGAGGAAATACAGGATGTGATAACAGTGCGTATCAGGGCATCTCACTTTATCCAGCAGATCAGAGAAGACATCTTGCTTTTTAATGAAATTTCTGTGTAATCTGAGGTATTTTCATGGAGAAGAAATAGAAATAGAAATAGTGTCCAGAGAGAGGAAACGGTACCTGGATAACCCTAGAGGTGAGAGAGCCTGCAGCTTTTCCAAAGTAAAGGAAGTTCACTGTGACTGAGGTGCAGTATGTTAGTGCTGGGAGAAGGGCAGAGCACAGGGGACTGTTGGGAGGGGGATAGGTAAGTGACAAAGCTGGGGAGGCAGGGTCAGGTCCCAAAGGACCATGGAAACCAAAGTAAGGAGTTTGTGTTTTCACAGAGAGCAGTGGAAAATTGTTGAGGTAGTCTTATGTTTATTGCAGCACTACTTACAATAGCTAAGGCATGGAAATAACCTAAATGCCCAAAAATAGATGACTGGATGAAGAAGATGTAGTATATATGCAAATGGAATACTACTCAGCAATCAATTAAGATAAACTCATGCTATGTGCAGAAACATGGATAGAGCTGGAAGGGACCATGCTCAGTGAAATAAGCCAGAAGGAAAAAAGAAAGACATCGATGGTTTCTCTTTTAGCAGGAATATAGAAAAGTCGAACAAAGGGTTAAAAAAAGATAAAGCTTGCAGGCCAACCATAGATCTGAGGCATACAGCAGAGGAGAAGGGTCAAAACAAGGGTCCCTGGTACAAGGGACCGTGGTGATGGTTCACGGGTGATGTGGTGGTGGGAGATTTACAGGGACTACATCTGAGGGGAAAAATCAACTGCTGTAGAAAAATCAACAATATAAGAAAATTAAAAAGTTTAAGTGAAAAAATAAAACATGAACTGAATATAAAGAAAAAAAAGAAAATTGTTGAGTTATTCTAAGCATAGGAGACACATAATAGATTTGTACTTTTAGCAAAATGTCCTTGGCTGTGGTATACAGAATGGAATGAGGCCAGAGGCAAAGAGACCAGTCACAACACATATATAGACAACTAATTTATGACAAAGGAGCCAAGTGCTTACAATGAAGCAAAGGAAAATCTTCAAAAAATTAAAAGCAAAATTTCCATACAATCCAGTAATCCCAATTCTGGGCATTTACCCAGAATATATACAAAATCTAATTTGGAGAGCTATATGCACCCCCATGTTTACTGCAGCCTTTTTTATAATATAAAGACAACCTAAGTACCCCTCAATCCACTAATGGATAAAAGAGATGAAGTTATGAAAAAAGATGAAATCCTGTTATTTGCAACGACATGAATGGACTTCATGAAACAGGCAACGAGAAAAAAGACACCTTATGGTTCACTCATAAGTGGTATATACAGAAAACAAAAGATGGGTGAACTAAGTAAAAAACTAAAGGAAACTTTTAGACCACAGACTAAGTGGCTACCAGGAAGGAAGGGGGATGGGTGGTGGGTACTTTGGGACAAAGGAAACAATTATATAGTGAAGAATAGAATTGGACTTTAGAGGTGAACTTAATACAGTATATACACATGTTGATTTTTTGATGACACCTGAAATGTATATAATTTTATAATACACTGTTAATTCATAAATTAAAAAAAAAAAAACGGCCTCGACTGGTGGCGCAGGTGGTTGAGCGCAGCGCTGTGAAGCTGTCCGCAGCCTCTGCAGCGTTGGTTCAATCCCGGCTGGCCAACAAGGGTCCCATATGCCACGGCAGACCCCTACTGTCTGGCCCGCTGCTCCCCTCATCAGTGTATTTCATCAGTCTACCTGTTCTTTTCCCGACTGTCTCTGGTGAATCCTCTCACCCTCCTGCGCATCTGGCCTGTAACTCATTCTTGTATAAATAAATAAATATTTTTTTTTTAAATCTTAAAAAAAAATGAGTTTTAAACAAATTTTAAAAAAGCTGGACACAAAAATGTGAATGAATGAGTAAATTGTATTTATATTTGTACAATGGAATACTACTCCATAATATAAAAGAAACAACTGATGTTCTGAATTATACAGCTAAATCTATAAAACACTACATGGTGCTAAAGACCCTAGGTACACTAAATGATTCCATTTGTATGAAGTTCAAAATCAGGTAAATCTAATCTATTGTGGCAGAAATCTGATAAGTAGAAATCAGAACACATAAGATCTGATTGTCGGGGTCATGGCAAATTGTGAGGTGATGGAGTGTATGTGGAAGTTTCTACCTGTCAAAACTCACAGAACCAGGTGCTTAACATGGTTGCAATTTATTATATGCAAGTTATAATTAAAAAAATTGAAAATGATGTGAGTGCCCTATTCCCACATCCTTGTTATTAACAGAGGTCAATCATTTATAATTGCTTATTATGTGCTAATTTAATTATCACATCTTGTTTTTTAATTTGTTTTTCCTGATTAACATTAAAATTGAATATTAACATTGTTTATTCTTTATGAATTTTCTGCTTATATTCTTTGTTCATTTTCATATTTCATTGTTTATTACATTCTTTTATTGTTTGTAATTTTTATTCTTATGTTATTTGTAGGAGCTCTTTGTACATTCCGAATTTTAACTTGTATCTGTTAAGTACATTACAGAGTCAATTCTCCTTTAAGTTTATTTATCTTTTGTACCAGACAGGTTTATTATTTATATGTGGTCAAATATGTCAGACTTAAATCAAAATAAGCTGATCATTTTTGCAAAATAATTCCACTGAGAGCTTGGTTTGGATTTCATTAAATGTATTTGGGGAAAACTGATGTTAAAATATTGTAGTTTCAAAGCTTATCAAAATGCACAATTTTACATGGATTTATTTTATTATTTAAAAAATACTTTTCAAAAAACTTTTTAAAATGAGATACCCTTTCCAGGTTATTGTGCATATCCACTTATGGTATTCTTTTATATATTTCAGTAGAGTTTCACAGTTTTCTTCTTATAGTGCTTGTACCTAATTTTCATTGCAATTAAAATAGTATCTAAAATAGAAAAGGAACTCTTAATACACAATAAGAAAATAAAAAACTCAATTAAAATGAATACCATTCCTTTATCAGAAATGTTTTACAAAGAGTTTCTACCAATTTGTAGCTTGTTTTCTTATTCTTTTAAGATGTATCTTTTAAGCTGTATCATGTTTCTTTCCAACATTTTATGTCAGCTTCAGTGAAAAATATAAAGTAAAACTTTTCCAAAATGAAAATATTTTCTTTCCAAGCCATTCCTGGGCTTTCTCTGAAAATAAAATTATTGTCTAGTTATAATGAAGGGAAAAAAAGAATAGGATCTAGGGTCTCCCTGGGGTTAAGTTGCAGCGCTATCAAGCTCTCACCAGTCCCTGCAGCATGAGTTCCATCCCCCGCCAGGGAGCAACCCACATGGTGCAGCAGACCTCTCCTGTCTCGCCTGCTGCTCCCCTCAGTAGTGCATTTCACTAGATCCACCTGTTCTGCTCCCCATTCTCTCTCTGGTGAATCCTCTCACCCGCTGTACCTCTGACCTAGACCCCAGTTCTTGTATGCATAAATAAAAAAAAAATAGGAACTATGTTTCACTGATGTTTTAATTGGATTTTTCCAGTACAAAATAAAGTGCTTTACCAGATGGTCTCACTCATAACAGGAATCTAGAAGACCTATATAAGGGGCCAGGGAAGACTAATTACAATAAAATAAAAATCAAATTCAACAAGCAACTATAATCCAGAGACACACAGTGGGGGGGGAGATTAGGGTCAAAATAAGGTGGGGGGAAATTGTATGGGGAATATAACCAAGATGAAAATGCATACATTGTGCAAAAATGAAAAATGATGTAAAAAATATATTTAAAAAATGTAAGGAAAAAAATAAAACGCTTTAATTTAAATACTAATCTTCTGTCTTGCCATTGACCCTTCTGTTGTGGTGTGCCACGGAGATTTCAGTATTTAACCAGTATAGCAGCTGGTTAGCTGGTTCCAGCTTACCTACCTCATGGAGAATAGAGTATTTCAGGAATTACATTACTAAATGGAAGTGTATAATGCAAAATTATGTTACTATAATCTACTTTTGTGAGTATACATACATATAAAGAAAGGGGAGCATTAGTAACTGGGTGGAAGGTGACATTATAAATCAAGATAGAGAATATTTAGAGATAAACAGGAGAACTGGGGGGACATAAAGAGTTCATGTTATGCAGGTTGAGACCAAACCGTTCATAGAGCCTGGGGGCAGGGAGGAAAATGATGAGATTAGCAGTTAAAAGCTCAGGAGAAAGGTCTGGGTTTCATATCTTCTGAAGTTCTCCAGAAGCCTGGGAGGATCAGAGTGGTAGTTCTGAATGCCATCACTTAGAGAGGACAGCTAAGGACACAATGGACTAATGCTAAACCCCAGTCCATACCATAAATGGAGCTTAAAAACCTGTGTTATTGTCATTGTTTTTGTTTTGGCTGCTGCCCTTCATTTTGAAGTAGGAGAAAATGAGAAGAAATGATAGAATCATATGCTCCCGAATCTCACACAGATTCAGCAATGGACACACTGTGTGACATGACAAGTCATTGAATGCCATTAATTCTCCGTCCATGGAATAGTGATAAAATCTTCTCTACCTCTTGGAATTGTCATGAAGGTAAATTAAAAACATAAAGTTCTTTTATGAAGTTCAAAACACCAAGTTGAAAAGAATCCTCCTTAAGCATTGAACTTGTTTACCAGTCTCTGGTATCTTTCCTATTCCTAATAAAATTAACTTTAGGGCTCCTGGGTATTAGCTATTCTCAGATATAGACAAAATGCACTCTTATAGCAAGAAGGTAAGGAAAAGCAATGTCATTCAGAAAACACAAGGTAAACAAGAACATAAATCATAGTGGGAAAACAAAAGTTTCGAGGAGAGGTAAGCAGGAGATATTTAAAGGAAGGTCATAAGGCTGAACTCTTTGGATTGTATCTAGAGTTGACCTAATAATTTTAAAAAACTATTAAAAAACACTACCACAATTATAATAGAATTCTGGCTAAAGAACAGTAATCTTCTATAATAAATTAGTTTAAGAATGTAAGGCATAAAAATCATTTAAAACAATGTCTCTTAATTATGACTTTCCAGAATTTCCTGGTGAAGACAAAGAGGAACACTTAGCCTGGGGGTAACCAAGACCCCTTCCAGGGTTCTGCTGTGCAGCTTCATTATAACTGTTCTACTACTCAACATCTATGCAACATGTCTTTTTAAGAAGTGTCCAAGTCAGGGGGAAAATCTACAATAATATTCTAATAATAATGCATCTACTGGATAAAAATATGTAAAAACTCACAAATGTTAAATTACGGATGGTAGAGACTTTTCTTTTTTGCAAAAAACTCTTCCTAAAGCAGCTTTCATGTCTGTTCCAGAGGCTGTAGATGAAGGGGTTTTTTAGGAATGTTCAAGATTTGTGATACTTTTGTTCTTTATTTTGTCAAGATTGTTCGATTATTTGGGACTTCTGTGGTTCCATACATTTTTCAATAATATTTCCTGTTTCTTTGAAGAAATTGCAACTTTGATAGGGATTGCACTGAATCTTTATATTGCTTTGGGCAAAAGGCCATTTTAACATTACCTCAATCAAAATAATTTAACTTAAAAAAGTAAATAAGCAATATTTTTAAAATTTTAAATATTAGTGTTGCAAGGAAGTGAAGAAACCAGAATTCTAACAGACTGCTTATAAGTATTTAAATTGGTATGATCACTTTGAAAATCTCTCTGGTAATATTTACCATATTAGAATATAGGCAAATTCTATATCCCGACAATTTTACTCCAATGAACATATATGTAAAAAAAGACAGACATGAAAATATTCATAGTAGCCTTATTTATAATAATGGCGCAGAATTCAAAAGGAACAAACATACCACTCTATGAATGAATCTCAAAAAGTTACCTTCTTTAGATTCACAAAAATACTAAAAATAAAAAAATCACAAAAAATACAAAGGAACACCTATGATTCCTGTTTATATGAAGTACAAAAATAAGCAATCTAATCCGTAGTGATAGAACTCAAATCAATAAATTACAGTGTCAGGGAATGGATGGGTAATTGAGTGCATTTTTAATCTTTAAAATGGCAATGATGGGGCCTCCCCGATGGTGCAGAGGTTGAGCGCTGGGTTGCGAAGCTGCCCGCAGCCTCTGCAGCGCCGGTTCAATCCCCGGCTGCTCCCAGGCCACCAGAGGAGGGTCCCACATGGTGCGCAGACCATTCCTGCCGCCCGCTGCTCCCCTCAGCAGTGTACTTCGGTCCTTCTGCCTGCTCTGCTCCCCGCTCTGGCTCTGGTGAATTCTCTCACCCTCCCGCGCTTCTGCCTATACCCAGTGCTTGTATAAATAAATAAATAAATCTTAAAAAAAAAAAAAGGCAATGATGCCCTTGCGGAATCATTACAAGAGTAGAGAAGATAAAGGGTATAAAGTTTGCTGACAAATTCCAAATATCAAGCAGGAGAGTGACATAAGCTGTTAACCAGACTCTGGGTGCTGCCCCAATAACTGATGGAGTAAACTTAGGTGCCCAGAGCTGAGTTAGCTCCCTAAGCCACACTGAACTGCTGGTGCAATGTAAACAGACCACTCACAGGTGGTCCAGGTGGGGCCTGAGAGCTAATGTAGACATAAAAATAAACCAGAAGAGATAAGGTTAAGAGATAGAATGATCTGATCCCTTACTCAGAGAGAGGTAAAGAATATGTTCATTGTATTCAACAATGAAAAGTTCACCTGAGCAGAGGTAGGCAGGAAAGGGAGGGGTTTGAGTTTTAGTGTGCATCGACCAGGGAGAACAGATGACTATTTGAAGCAGTTTTGAATTAAAAAAAAAATTAACACATGATAAATTAGTTGTGAAGCTAATGGAGTCAGAAAGATCATTTAAAAACTTTAAAACTATGTTTCCTCAGGGTCTCCCCAGAAGAACCAAATGGAAGACCTTCCCAGCATGTCACTAGGATCCTCTTTCTTGTTCAACTGTGCTCCTCCACTTCATCTTTTCTACTGACTGGATAATTATTTAGCATGCCACTTAACAAAGTTGCAAAGTAAAAAAAAGTCTAGATCAATATTCCCATATTAATATCAGCACATTTACTGAATAAACTATGTAGACATCCCAAGCTTTATTGTCATAGGTAAAAGGAACTTTTCTTTTTGCTAAAGACTCTTCCCAGGGCACCTTTGATGTCTCTGTTCCGCAGGCTGTAGATGAGTGCCATTTTCATGTCTCTTGACCTCGTTTCTTATTCCAGCCACACTGCACTGCAGTAACCAGTTCTGAATATACTTCTATTAGCCTTTATAGGTGCCAACTGACAGCACCTCACTACTCTTCTACCTGTTCCAGCTCTGGGACATTTTTGATGTCGTGGAACACAATGTCATGGGAAACTTTCTCAGTGCTCAAGCAAATATTTAGGCGTATTATTCATTTTAAGTAAATTGTTGTATAGACTGTGAGGTATAGACAGTGGTTTTCTTTATTCAATAAATGGTTTTCTACTATATTATCTTTACACATTTACCACCAACAGATGATACATTTTTTTGTAGCACTGAATCATTTGGTAGTGAGAATACACACTCCTAATTACCCTTCAGGCATATTACTCATCAGTTACTCAACTAAGCCTGCCCTGTCTCCCGAAGTGGGCAGCTAAACCTGCTGCTGTTCCCAGGGTCCTGCGCTTGTCCTCACGCACTCAGAGCCTGGTGGTTGTTCACAGCTGACCTGCTCCAGACTGGGAGCTGCATTCAGGAGAGGCCCTGTCTCCCTGTGACTGCAGGAGCACCAGGCCTGTCACAGCGCCTGGACTAGCAGGTGCATCCTAAGAGCTGACAGGCTGTCCTTCAGGTGGAAACATAGACCCTCCAAATGAAACGTCTTCTAAATGAAAATCACTATGCCTAATAAATTAACTCATAACAAGAACTTACAACCTGTGGCCTCCCTGGTGGCACAAGGGGTTAAGACGCAGCCTATGAAGCTATCTGCAGCCACCGCAGCATGAGTTTGATCCCCGGCCAGGGAGAAACCCACACGGAGCAGCAGACCTCTCCTGTCTTGCCTGCTGCTCCCCTCAGTAGTGTATTTCACTCAACCTGCCTATTCTGCTCCCCATTCTGTCTCTGTTGAATCCTCTCACCCCCTGCATCTCTGGCCTGTACCCCTGTTCTTGTATGCATAATAAATAAATCTTTAAAAAAAAAGAAAAAAGAACTTACAACTAAACTGTTGAGCACCATTTGACATTTTATTACAGAATGTATAGATGTATTTGCATACTCATGGAAATGTTAGGGTATCTTGTTATATTGTATTCATTAATACAGATGTCTATTCATAGATATAGTGATATATACTCTTATTGTTTATTTTCCTGAGAACCCTGACTGCTACACCCATGGTGTCTCAATGCTGATAAGGAGAGAAGACTGTTTCATGAAAGCCTAGCTCATGAGCTACTGTTATGACCAACTTGTAGTCTTGTGAGGACATACTACAGGGCAGCTACACTTATGAATGCTGTTAGTAAAAACAAGATCATCATTGATGAACATTCTTCAAAATATTTCCATAATGTGCAAAATTTGGGGGAGTCAGAGAGGTGAGAAGTAAAGGGACATAGCAGAAAAACTCTCCAACCTGGGACATCAAGAACCTCAGGTTGGAAGGATCCCAATGGACTCGCTCACTCGCCCTCTGCCCAACTCACCCAACATGTCTCAGGGCAGCTCTAGGACCTGGACCCTGGCCTTGCTCCCCTTCATTCACTACATGAATAATAGCCTTTGCAGTCATCACCTGCATCTGCAACATCCTGCTCATATCTCCCTGGACCTAAGGGACCCCGGATCCCACAAGAGTCCAGATACTTGAGGAACTCATTAGACAAAGTAATTACCCAGGACATCTCTACGATAAATTGTCACTGGAGCAGTGAGTGATTACAGTCACCCATCACACCTGAATATGCTCTGGGTCAAGCTGGGGATGGAGAGAATCTTGTGTGCGAATGCTTGATCACTGCATATGCAGGAGTGGACAGGAATTGGTCCTGTGGGACTGGAGTCGACATTTGGGAGTTGAAAGATGATAATAATAACTTAAAAAAGCCATAAGAATAAGCAGGGACCAGTGATGACTATCCAAAAATATTTTAAGAGATTTGGAGTATTTCTTGTTCTACAGGCAACAAGAAGCCATCAGTGGTCTTTGATCAAACTGTCCAGAAATACACATATTTTAGAAAGATTCCCAAGTTGACAGAACCTCTCACTACAACCCAGTTCCCCATGTAAATCCCCAAAGGTAGGGTTAAGCCTTTTTATTTAACAAGTTTCAAATTATTTTGACCCAACCCTATGCAGACATATAGGAAGGACTGGGATTAGAGAAAAGATATTCTCTCCTGCTTTATGGCTAATGCTTCCTCAGGTCAATGAAGAAAACAATTTTCATCCCACTGAGGTGCATCTAAGCCCTCACTTCTCTATGAAAACCTTAATGTCACCTCACCACCATCATCTCTACCACTCTCTCTAGGTGTCAGATTCCTTCCATTTCCAGTTTTTCCCTTCCTTGCAATTGATCATGAGGTATTGGGAAAGACCATGGTGCTTTACCAGTTGACCTGTGAGTGAACCTGGGCAGGTGGAGGCTCCTCCCTCACTTCCTTTTTGACTATGGGTTCTATTTGCTTTACTCACTCCAAATTCGCCCCAAGCATATAATCTTGAGGTGGCAGGGTATTGTAATATTGAGATTATCTGGTTAGGTTACATGCCTTAGCCAGTTATGGCCTCTATATAAACTTAATAGTTTTGGCAGGGAGGGTGGAATATACTCGCCTTGCAGTGCCCAAGAGAAGCCTCATACGTAAGTTCCCTTGCTCATTAAAACTGCCACCTACCAACCCAGAATGGGTTCTTCCTCTCTTTCTTCCTCTCTTCCTGCCTTATGTGTATGCAGGATGATTTCAGATTACATCTGGGAAACTCATAAGTTTGCATCCCAACATAAGTTTAGAAGTAACATATATAACCTACTTTTTTCACTACTAGTTCCATGTTCTCCTTGGTCATCGTCTCAGCTGGATTGTGTGTTATACATAGTGGTGTGATGCCAATCCTCATTTCTGGGGAATCTGCATCCTCATTGGTCTTCCAATTGGGTGTTGTCATTTTCATTAACATTACTCTTGGACATAAAAATAACAAGCGGTACCCAAATAATTCCCAACAATTTCAGACATTGTCCTCTCTGCTCCAGTTGCACAAAGCAATCCTGTTTTTCCCTGGGAAATCTATATAATCACCTGGCAGAATGGAAACCTGCTCGTTGAATACTGGTTCACATGAGAACCACGAAAAATTCAGGTGGTAGCCTCAACTTCCAATCCAAAAAACTCATCATTACTTCCCCTGGCAGAAGTATTCTTCCCCTGGGAATCCTGGGACACTTTTTGAGTGTCATTTTCATGTCTCTCAGCCTCATCTCTTATTCCAGCCACACTGCAGTAACTAGTTCTGAATATATTTCAGTTAGCCTTTAGCAGGTGCTGTAGGGGCAGGATGGCCACTGAGCAGATTATCTATGATCCGGCAGATGGGTAAAGGAGAGTCTTGGAGCCCTCGGTGGCTTTCTCAGGCTTTTATTGAGTTTTACATGCATTGCGGCAAGCAGATACATGGCACATAGGGATTTCCGGGAGCCAGGAGGCAAGGAGGCCTCCAGGCCCTATGCAAATCTTCACTCTGGGCTTCTCTGGCCTCTTTCACCCCTTCTCTCTCCTGCCTCTCTCCTGCTTCTGCTTCTCTTGGTGACTATCTCTCAATACCCCTCCCATGGCCCACAGAAGTAAATAAGACTGTTTGTAACAATATAACAACTGCAGGTGCCACATCAGGCAGGACAATCCTAATGGTGGGAGGGCAGAAAAACCCAAAAACCATTTACCCTACAGGTGCCAAATGACAGCACCTCACATCACTTCTACCTCTCCTGCTACTTGGTCCAGACCCAGGACATTTCTGATGGCATGGAACACAGTGTCAGGGGGATCTTTCTCAGTGCTCATGCAAATATTTAGGCATATTATTATTCATTTTAAGTGAATTTTTTTTTAAGATTTATTTATTTATTTATTTATTTATTTATTTATACAAGCACTGGGCACAGTCAGAAGCGCGGGAGGGTGAGAGAATTCATCAGAGCCAGAGCGGGGAGCAGAACAGGCAAAAGGACCAAAGTACACTGCTGAGGGGAGCAGCGGGCGGCAGGAGAGGTCTGCGCGCCATGCGGGACCCTCCTCCAGTGGCCGGGGAGCAGCCGGGGATCAAACAGGCACTGCAGAGGCTGCGGGCAGCTTCGCAACCCAGCGCTCAACCGCTGCGCCACTGGGGAGGCCCTAAGTGAATTCTTGTATAGACTGTGAGGTATAGACAGTGATTTTCTTCATGAAAAGATGGTTTTCTATTAAATTATCTTTGCACATTAACCACTAATGGATGATACATTTCTTGTAGCACAGAATCATTTGGTAGTGAGAATACACATTCCCCAGAATTACAGTTTGGAATATAACTTTAATTAAATGGACTTTGAGGTATCACATCATGAAGTCTCTTTTAATCATGTCTTCTTCCTTTAGTCTGTTGATATGATCATTTAGGTGTATTTTTTAATGTTGAAACAACTTTTCAGTTCCACAATACTCTCTACTTGAGATTATTATAAAATTCATATGGAGGGCCTCCGTGTGGTGCAAGGGGTTAAGCACGGCACACTGAAGCAATCCGCAGCCTCTGCAGCATGAGTTCCATGCCCTCAAACAGCCAGAGAGAAACCCACATGGCGAAGCAGGTGTCTCCTGTTTCACCCGCAGCTCCCTCAGCACTGTATTTCAGTCAGTCTACAGTTCTGTTCCCTGCTCTCTCTCTGGTGAATCCTCTCACCCCCTGCATCTCTCGCCTGTCCCCTAGCACTAGTATCATAAATAAATAAATCCTTAGAAATAAATAAGTAAAATTCATATGGAACCATAAAAGATCCCAAATATAAAATGCAATTCTGAGAAAGAAAAAGGAAACTGGAGGCATCACATTTCCTGATTAGATATTACATTACAAAGCTATAGTAATCAAAACAGTGTGAGGCTGACCTAAAAAAGGACCAAAGGAACAGAATCGAGCAGTGTACAAAAAAAAAAAAAAAACCAGAAATAAACTCAGGCATTACAGTCAACTAATATTCGACAAGGAATCACAATACTCAATGGAAAAAAGATAGTGTTTCCAATGAATGTTGCTAGGATATTGATACTGACATACAAAAGAATTAAATTAGGTCCCTATCTTTCTCCAACCACAAAAACTAACTTGAAATGGCTTAAAGATTTAAGCATAGATATGAAATCATGAATCTATTTGTAGAAAGCTAAGGAGAAAGTTCTTTGGCATTGGTCTTGGCATGATTTTTTGTCTGATATGCTTTATGACACCTAAAGCACAGGCAACAAAAGCAAAACTAAATTAGTGGAACTACATCAAATTAAAATCTTTGCACAAAAATGAAACAACCAATAAATGAAAAGGTAACCCATAGAACAGGAGAAACTATCTGCAAACCCCATGTATAATAAAAGGCTAATCTTCAAAATAGATAAAGAACTCATACAATTCAATAGAAAAAATTAAATAACCCACCTACAAAAATGGGCAAATGACCTGAAAAGTCATTTATCCAAGATGGCTAACAGGTATGTGAGAAGGTAGTCAACATCATTAACCCAGGGAAATGAAAATCATAGCAACCATGAAGCACCACCTCACAGCTGCTGGCAAGGATTTGGAGAAAAATGAAACTTTGTGTGCTGTTGATGATAATATACATTGTTACAGCCTTACTGTCACAATTCTCATTGTGGGTGTATACATATGATATTAAATTAACATCTTGAAGACATACCTGAAGTCTCATGTTCAACTGCAGGATTATTGACAGCAGACAGGACATAAAAACAATGTCAGGGCTCATTGACAGATAAATGGATAAAGATAACTAACAGGGAAATGTTACTTGTGTGTGTGTGTTTGCACAATGAAATACTATTTGAAGGGATGTATACACTCCCAAGTTTGCTGCTGCCTTATTTAAAATAGTGAAGTTATGGAAACAACCCGAGTGTCCATGAACAGAGGAATAGATCATAAAAATGTCACACACAAACACAAACACACACACACACAATGGAATCCCACACAGCTATTAAAAAAAAAAAAAGGATACACTTGGCTATTTGTGACAACATGGGTGGGACCTAATAGGATAATGCTAAATGAAATAAGTCAGAAGGAGAAAGACAAATACAAGGTGCAATGGGGAAATTTTTCAGTCTCATGCAAATATTTGGGCATATAATCCATTTTCAGTGAATTGTAACATACAGTGTGAGGTACGAATAGACAGCGACTTTTGTCAATGAAAAGATTGTTTTCCGCTTATATGTGGAAGGTGAAAAAACAAAACAAATGCTTAGACAAAATCAAAGCAATAACCAACCCTTGACATCTGACTGCAAAACTGAGGCAACCAGAGAAGATGGGGCCCAATGGAGCATGATGGAGGATTATTGGCGCTTTGGTGGTGCCCCTTGTTTGTGATGTGGAGGAAAAAAGAGGGAAGAAACCCTAAAATCAGACAGTCTGAGATTTTAAATAAGTTCAATACCGACCCACCCTTGGACTTTGGCAAGTCATCAAATATTACATTGTTTTAGTCTTAAAATGGTGTTAGGATTCCTTTGTGGAATCATCACAAAGTAGAATAAATAAAGGGTATAAAGTGTATTGACAAATTCCAAATATAAGCTGTTAGCCAGATTCTGAGTTACTCCCCATCAATTGATGGAGTAAATTTAGGTGCCACAAGGTGAGTTAGCTCCCAGGTAAATAAACTAAACTACTGTAGCAATGTAGATAGACAGTCCACTTGAGGATGTCATGCCAAACAGATAATGTAAACATGAAAATAAACCAGGGAGAAAAGGTTAAGAGATAGAATGATCTGATCCCTTACTCAGAAAGAGGTAAAGAATATGCATTCAACAATGAAAATTTCACTTTAGCAGAGGTAGGCAGAAAAGTGAGGTGTGTAAGTTTTACTGTGTATTGACCAGGGAGAACAGATGACTATCCCAAGCAGAGTTTTGGCAAAAAACAAAAACAAAAAACTAACGAATGATAAATTAGTTGTTTAGCAAACAGAATCAGAAAAATCCCTTAAAATGCTTCTTTAGAAATTGCCAGTGTGTCACTGTTGTGCACATTCCTGTTCAACTGTGCACCCCCACTTTATTATTTCTACTTTTTGCATAATTATTGAGCATGCCGGTTAACAGAAAGTTCAAAGTAAAAAAAACAAGTCTGGATAATATTCTAATATTAATACCAGCACACATGCTAGATCAATTACATAAGAACTCTTGAGTGTTACCATTATGGATGGAGGAGAATTTTCTTTTTGCTCAAGACTCTTCCTAAAGCACCTTTCATGTCTCTGTTCCGCAGGCTGTAGATGAAGGGATTCAGCATGGGGGTCACCGCAGTGTACATCAGAGCCATGACAGTCTCCTTAACAGAAGAATTATTAGATGAAGGGATTAAATACAGACCAATGACTGTCCCATAGAACAGCGACACCACAGAGAGGTGGGAGCCACAGGTGGAGAAGGCCTTGCAGATCCCCCTGACAGAAGGGACCTTCAGGATGGAGGACACGATTCGTGCATAGGACATGATGATGAGTAGGAATGGAACAACGAGGACGAGGCCCCCCATGATGAATATCACCAGCTCGTTAACTCGAGTGTCCGAGCAGGACAGCTTCAGCAGAGCAGACATGTCACAGAAAAAGTGGGGGATCACATTGTCTGCGCAAAAACACAACCTGGCCATGAGCAGAGTGTGTAACATGGCGTGGAAGGTGGTCACAACCCAGGACAGCACCACCAGGGACACACAGAGCCTGGGGCTCATGATGGTGGTGTAGTGCAGAGGGAAACAGATGGCCACATAGCGGTCATAGGCCATGGCCACGAGGAGGAAGCTCTCCAGGTCTCCAAAAAACAGGAAGAAGTACACTTGGGTCAGACAGCCGGCGTAGGGGATGGAAGGGACCTGGCTCTGCATGTTCTGCAGCATCTTCGGCATCGTGACGGAGGAGAAGCAGAGGTCAGAGAGAGACAAATTGCTGAGAAACATATACATGGGCATGTGGAGGTGAGAGTCCAGGTGGATGAGGACGATGATGAGGAGGTTCCCCAGGACGGTGATTAGATACATGGCCAGGAACAGGGCGTAGAAAAGGTTCTGCTGCTCTGGCCTGATGGGCAGGCCCAGGAGGAGGAACTCAGTGACAACTGTCTGATTCTCTCCTGTCATGCTGTGTGTCTGGTATCTTTAGGAAGAAATAAGAAAGTCTATTAAAATGAATTCAAAAGTGAACTTACATCTAAGACACATGGTCTATTACAAAAATACTTGTATCACTGTCATCACATAATTATAATCTCTGTTCTCCAAACCTCTATTACCAGAATCTCGATAATCAGAAATTGTTTCTTCTTTTCTTTTTAATATGTAATATTCCATCCTCTCCAAAATAACCTTACCTGAGATAAGACCCCAAAAGAAACTCATAAACTCACCTTACTCACTCCCAACTCTCTCCTCTCTAGTTTCCCAAATTTTGATAACAATCTAGGTGCTCAGAGTATTTTTCTGCTTCATCCTTTCTCTCATCATCAGCACCAAATCAATCAAGTCCTGTAGTTTCTGCCACTTAATTCTCTTTCTCACACACTCCTATGGCAAGCCCAGGACCAAGCTAACATATCTTGTCTTAAATTCATCTCCCTGCCTCCATGCTCACACTCCTTCAGTCTCTTCACACTGATATCCTAAGATGAAATTCTGATCATTCTTCTCCTTGAAGTATACATGCACCCCAGGACTCTTAAGAGAAAGACAACACTTATTTCAAGGGCACAAAAGTTGCTTTATGACCTGACCTTTAGCCATGCCACATCCTCACTGTCCCAAGATGACACTCACATTCCACTCCCAGCAGCACTGGCCTGAAAAGTCGCCATTGCCTACTTCCAGCCTCCTGTGCCTCCTCTTCCTCTGCCTGGCATCTTCCTCCCTCTGCTTCTTCTTCGCCTGGTTTTCTCTACTTACCTTTCAGGTATATTACACGTCACTTACTCAGCTATTCCTGCCCTGTCCCCTCTTAACCTGCTGCTGTTACCAGGGTCTTGTCCTCCCACACTCAGAGCCTGGGTGGTTGTTCACAGCTGTCCTGCCCCCGACTGTGAGCAGCATTCAGGAGAGGCTCTGTCCCCCTGCAGGACCACCAGGCTGCCACAGCTCCTGGATGAGCAGATGTGTCCTAAATGCCGACGCGCTCTCCTTCAGGTGGAGACATATACCCTCCGGATGAAATGGCTTCTAAAATAAAATCACTACGCTTAATACAGCCTCTCATAGTAAGAACTTAAAACCTCAACTGTTGAGCACTGTTTGACATTTTATTACAGAATGTATAGATGTACTTACATATGCATGGAAATGTTAGAGTAGCTTGTTATATTGTATTATTAGTAGAGATGATATATACAGATGTCTGTTTATAGAGGTAGTGATGTATACTCTTATTGCTTATTTTCCTGAGAACCCTGACGATTACACCCATGGGGTCTCAATGCTGATAAATAGAGGAAAAGTCTGAAAGATCATGAAGATCTTTCATTAAAAAGACTCAATTCTGTCCATCTGCTGGGAATTACTCCCTGCTAAAGTTGCTTGATCCACTCACATGAATAGAATTTGATCTTGGAATTTAGACGCTGGCATTACAGTGGGAAGAAACATGTAGGGAAAATAGGACCCCTGGCATCCCCTGTGTTGCTCCCTGGTAATGAGCGGGACCGCCTCTGGGATGGAGCTAATGGCGACAGATCACATCCCAGAGATAGCGCTTGCAGATGCTGCCTCTGATGATGCCGGGAGCCTCTTATCTTCTTCCCCATTGAGTCAGTAGTTCTCAGACAGGATTCCACTGGGGAGTCACCTGGGGCAGTGCCTCTAAATTTAATGTCCATGCAAATCATACAGGAGTTCTGGCAACTCACTGATTCTGACTCATAGGCAGCTCCAGCATTTTTCATTAGCACCAAGAAATGCCCAAGCTGTGACCCACGGACGAGTCATTCCATTAAAGGATATATGTTGCTTTCAGAAGCAAAGATGAGGCAGCCCCTCCCCACAGATGAATTCAATCACAGTCTCTGAGAGGAGGCCTCTGCACCATTTTTGAAGCTCCCAGGTGATTCTGAAATTAAAAAAAAGGGGTCCACAGTTTCACGAAAGCATGGCTCGTGAGCTACTGTTATGACTAACTTGTACTCTTGTGAGGACACATTATAGGGCAGCTACACTTATGAATGCTGTTAGTGATAACAAGATCATCATTGATGAACATTCTTCAAAATATTTCTAGAATGTGCAAAATCTGGGAAAGGCAGAGTGGTGAGAAGCGAAGGGACATACCTGAAAAACTCTCCAACCTGGGACATCAAGAGCCTCAGGTTGGAAGGATGCCAGTGGACCCGCCCACTCACCCTCTGCCTAACTTACCCAGTGTGTCTCAGGGCAGCTCCAGGACCCTGATCCAAAGCCCTACTCCCCTTTATTCACTTGACAGGCGAAACAGCCTCTGCAGTCATCACCTGCATCTGCAACATCCTTCTCATACCTCCTTGGACCTAAGGGACCCTGATTCCCACAGGAGTCCAGATACTTGAGGAACTCATTAGACAAAGTAATTACCCAGGACATCTCTAGGATAAATTGTCACTGGAGCAGTGAGTGATTACAGTCACCCCTCACACCTGAATATGCTCTGGATCAAGGTGGGGATGGAGAGAATCTCTGTGAATGCTTGATCACTGCATATTCAGGAGTGGACAGGAACTGGTCCTGTGGGACTGGAGTTGCCATGTGGGAGTTGAAGGATGATAATAATAAAAAAATAAGCCATAAGAATAAGCAGGGACCAGTGGTGACTATCCAAAAATATTTTAAGAGATTTGAAGTATTTCTTGTTCTATAGGCAACAAGAAGCCATAAGTGGTCTTTGATCAAACTGTCCAGAAATACACATATTTTAGAAAAATTCCCAAGTTGATAGAACCTCTCACTACAACCCAGTTCCCCATGGATATCCCCAAAGGTAGGGTTAAGCCTTTTTATTTAACAAGTTTCAAATTATTTTGACCCAACCCTATGCAGACATATAGGAAGGACTGGGATTAGAGAAAAGATATTCTCTCCTACTTGATGGCTAACCCCTCCTCAGGGCAAGCAAGAAAACAATTTGCATCCCACTGAAGTGCATGTAAGCCCTTACTTCTCTATGAAAACCTTACTGTCACCTCACCACCACCATCTCTACCACTCTCTCTACGTGTCAGATTCCTTCCATTTCCAGCTCTTCCTTTCCTTGCAATTGATCATGAGGTATTGGGAAAGACCATGGTGCTTTACCAGTTAGCCTGTGAGCAACCCAGGGTCAGGTGGAGGCTTCTCCTGTACTTCCCTTTGACTAAGGGTTCTATTTCCTTTACTCACTCCAAATTTGCCCCAAGCATATAATCTTGAGATCCCCAAGCATATAATCTACCTCTCACGCTACTTGGTCCAGCTCCAGGACATTTTTGATGCCATGGAACACAGTGTCATGGGGAACTTTCTCAGTGCTCATGCAAATACTTGGGCATATTATTATTCATTTTAAGTGAATTGTTGTATAGACTGTGAGGTATAGACAGTGATTTTCTTCATTAAAAGATGGTTTTCTATCAAATTATCTTTGCACAATTACCATCAATGGATGATACATTTTTTGTAGCACAGAATCATTTGGTAGTGAGAATACACACTCCACAGAATTACAGTTTGGAATATATTTAATTGAATGGATTTTGAAGTTTCACATCATGAAGTCTCTTTTAGTCATGTCTTCTTTCTTTAGTCTGTTAACATGATCATTTAGATGTATTTTTTTAAGATTTACTTTAATTATTTATGCATGTAAGAGCGGGGGTGTAGGCCAGAGGTGCAGGAGGTGAGAGGATTCATCAGAGAAAAACTGGGGACCAGAACAAGCAAATGTACTGAAATACACTGCTGTGGGGAGCAGTGGACAAGACAGGAGAGGTCTGCTGTACCATGTGTTTAGCTCCCTGGCCGGGGATTGACTTGTGCTGCAGTGGCAGCAGATAGTTTCATTGTGCTGAGACTTAAACTCTTGCACCACACCTTGCACCCTAGAGGTATTTTTTAATGTTGAAACAACTTTTCATTTGAGTTTATTGATATGAAATTCATATGGAACCATAAAAGATCCCAAATAGTCAATGCAATTCTGAGATGGAAAAAAGAAACTGGAGGCATCACATTTCCTGATTAGAAACTACATTACAAAGTTAGAGTAATCAACAGTGTGAGGCTGACCTAAAAACAATGGAAAAGAATTGAGCAGTATACAAAAAAAAAACAGAAATAAATTCATGCACCTACAGTCAACTAATATTCATCAGGGAGTCACAATACTCAATGGAGAAAAGATAGTGTGTCCAAGTATGGTGCTAGGATTGATACTGATACAAAAGAATTAAATTAGGCCCCTATCTTTCTCCAACCACAAAAACTAACTTGAGGGACCTCCCTGTAGTATGCCAGTTAACATAAAGTTGCTAAGTAAAAAAACAAGTTTGGATCAATACTCTAATTTTAATATCAATACACATGCTAGATAAAATACATAAGAACTCTTGAGTGTTACCATTATGGATGGAGGAGAATTTTCTTCTTGCTCAAGACTCTTCCCAAGGCCCCTTTCATGTCTCTGTTCCGCAGGCTGTATATGAAGGGGTTCAGCATGGGGGTCACCACAGTGTACATCATAGCCATGACAGTCTCCTTAACAGAAGAATTATTAGATGAAGGGATTAAATAAAGGCCAATGATTGTTCCATAGAACAGCGACACCACAGAGAGGTGGGAGCCACAGGTGGAGAAGGCCTTGCGGATCCCCCTGACAGAAGGGACCTTCAGGATGGAGGACACGATTCGTGCATAGGACATGATGATGAGTAGGAATGGAACAACGAGGACGAGGCCCCCCATGATGAATATCACCAGCTCGTTAACTCGAGTGTCCAAGCAGGACAGCTTCAGCAGAGCAGACATGTCACAGAAAAAGTGGGGGATCACATTGTCTGCACAAAAACACAACCTGGCCATGAGCAGAGTGTGTAACATGGCATGGAAGGTGGTCACAACCCAGGACAGCACCACCAGGGACACACAGAGCCTGGGGCTCATGATGCTGGTGTAGTGCAGAGGGAAGCAGATGGCCACATAGCGGTCATAGGCCATGGCCACCAGCAGGAAGCTCTCCAGGTCTCCAAAAAACAGGAAGAAGTACATTTGGGTCAGACAGCCGGCGTAGGGGATGGAAGGCTTTCGGCTCTGCATGTTCTGCAGCATCTTGGGGATCGTGACGGAGGAGAAGCAGAGGTCAGAGAAAGACAAATTGCTGAGAAACATATACATGGGCATGTGGAGGTGAGAGTCCAGGCGGATGAGGACGATGATGAGGAGGTTCCCCAGGACAGTGGTAAGATACATGGCCAGGAACAGGGCATAGAACAGGTTCTGCTGCTCTGGCCTGATGGGCAGGCCCAGGAGGAGGAACTCGGTGACAACTGTCTGATTCTCCCCTGTCATTCTGCGTGTCCAGTATCTTTAGGATGAAACAATAGAGTCTATTAAAACCTGAATATAAAAGTGAAGCTATTTCTATAATTCTGTCAAGCATTCTGTAAGAATACTTCGTATCACGTTCTCCCTGTTAGTGCAGGGGCTTGAGCGCAGGGCTGTGAAGCTGTCCACAGCCTTTGCGTTGTGAGTTCTATCCCCCGCCAGCCAGGAGCAACCCACATGGCGCAGCAGACCTCTCCTGTCTAGCCCACTGCTCCCCTCAGCGGTGTTTTTCGGTACATCTGTCTGTTCTGCTCCCCTCTCTCTCTGGTGAATCTTCTCCCCCCCACTCCCCGCCCCATGACTCTGGCCTGTACCCCACTTTTGAAAAAAAAAAGGAATACTTTGAATCACTCTCATGCTGAAAATTACAATCTCTATTCTCCAAGTCTCTATAATAGAATTCATAATTGGAGATGACTTAATTTTTTTTCACTTCTGTTTAACACATTATAATATCCCATCCTTTCTGGAACACTCTTATCCTTTAGCTTCTGAGGCACAAACAGTGGTCTTCCTCACCTGCCTGGTTGCCCACCCTTGGAACTTGGAGCAGCTTCTTCTTTGCTGTTATCTGAGTTGTTGGTATTCCTGGGTGCATTTCCCAGAACACTGTCATCATTCTAAAGAAGTCCTGAGAAACACTCACCTGATCCAACGGCTTTTATTAGATGTAGACAAATCTCTTACCTATAAAATGTATTACCAGTTGCTTCGTGGTTTTCTTTCTTGGATGTTTTTGGCCTTGCGTTTTAAGCTTCTTGCATCCAAAAGAAACTCATGATGTCACCCAGTCCCTCTCCCATCTTTTCTCTCTTCATTGCCCATATTTCAGCACAGGAGACCCATGTTGTACCCAGGTCATACAGCTGTTGTTTCCTTTCACTAATCATCAACATCCAAAATGTCAACATATCCAATAGATTTTGCCACTCAATTCCCTTCCTCATTCATCCACTCCTCATCTCAACTGTCACTACCCAGCCAAGTTGACATTACCTTGTCTATATATTATGGAAACAGCCTCTTAATTCATCTCCCTGGCTCCCTGCTCACTCCCCTTAAATGTTTGCACTACAGCAACCTAAGATGAAAACCTAATCTTCATTTTCCCTAAAATCTTCATGGATTCGCATTGCTTTGAAATGAAGGCAAAATTTCCTTCAGGAACACAAAGGGAGTTTCATGCCTTCACATTGTCTACTGTGGGTCTACTAATCCTAGAGGCCTGTTCAGCCACCATTTTATTACCTAGTTCTAAATACTAAGCAAGGCCAGAACGACCAGGTCAGTTAGGTACAGGAGCCCAACCCTGCAAGGTGCCTTTCAAATCAATGAAGAGCACAAAGCTAGATCATGCTGGGAAGGCTATGCATCATGAAGTATGACCAGGAATGCCCGGGGGCTGATGACCGATGCATAAAATGTACTCCCGACTTATACATCTTGAGGTATGACTGGGAACGCCCTGGGAGCCAAGGACTGATGTAACACAAGGGACCCCAGAAGCTGATCAGTGGAAAAAGTCTGGTTGATGAGATTGAAACTATGGGGGGGAACTAGAGTTTTAGCTCAAATACAATTCAAGTCATCAAGCAGATGAGAAGTGCCTGGAGGGCAGACTCACAATCCCTGATACTATCAAAGACAGAGCACCTTTTCTAGTTTCACCCCTCCCTTTTTTCTTTGTCCTCTTTCCTGTCAACTGATTCTATATAATTCTTCTATCAATAAAAAGGCCAGGATCTTGCTCTTCGGAAGCATTCTGCGTTATGTAGCCTGCTCCATGACTCCCATTTCTTCATCTGTGTGGTGTTGCCTGATGCAACACTCTACCTCCACAGCTTCCCTGGCTGCATAATGACACTCACAGCCCCTTCCTCAAAGTGCTAAACTTAAAAGTCACAACCCAGGGAAGGTGGTAGGGGAAAATAAACTATTGAGAAATATCCCTCTATGCAATGAACACAAAAATAAAATAAAAGACAAAAATTAAGTCCCAAAATAAAATGTGTATTAGAATAATTACCGTGGAAGTCAGAAAGCATAATGGTTGGGAAAAAAAAAATTCATATGAACAGTGGTTGCTGTAAAGCTGTAGGAAAGCCACCTAAAAGGAAAAAAGTAAACACCAGTAGTGTGTTCAGTCTTATGGATTTTGAACTAAGCCAATTAGAATTAAATGTAAAGCGTAATAGCTATTGCTGAATATGATTTTAACTAAAATAAATATATTCTGTGTGTCATAGCTTCTAAAGACATCAGATCAATGTCTGATGCCTTTATAAAAGGATCATGATAATCAAGAAGATGAATTATGTCTTCCAGATCTCAGCCATGACTGAATATTCTATGTCATCCTACATTCAGCCAAGGTAGCAGCTCACAAAGACAAAAACGAACAACACAGCACCAAAGAGAGAGAAGAGGAGAAAGAGGGCCAGTAGAATGATCCCTACAATATTGTTTCCAAACAAATTTGTGCTCCTCATGTGACCTCCAAAATTGTGAAAAAAAAAGTCACAGTTCATTCCTCCAGTCTTTGAGATTTGCTGACCTCAGCCTGACACCTTCCACCCTGCTCCCTTTTCACATGCGTATCCTTTGGGCTTATTACATGTCACTTACTCAGCCAAACCTGACATCTCTTTAGTAGGGCTACTGTGTGTCCACAGCACCCTCTGCCTCTCCCATATCATCAATGCCCTGGGCTTGTTTCTTTATAGCTGTCCCACTCCGGATTGTGAACCCATTCAGGAGAGGCTCTGTCTTCCCTCATGACAGCAGGAGCACCAAACTGCCACATCGCCTGATGTTTCATAACTATTTATGGCCTGTCTTTCAGCTGGGACATGCATTCCCCCAACAGCAAAATTGTTGGTAAGTTAAAGTCACCACTCCTAATAAATTATGCCATAACAAAAATCCATTACCCTTGACCATTTTACACTGTTAGACATTTTATTACAGAGCGTTTGAATGTGAATTTGAACTCATAGTAAATACTAGAGTACTTCAGATACATTACTCTCTTTACTAACATAGATAATATTGATCGTAGAGACAGATACCTATCTAGGTATAGGCATACACATGGAGACATCAGATAGACATACAGATAAAGATGCAGATATTACTCCCATTGTTTCTGTTCCCAAGAGCCCTGACTAATATACCCTGTGGTATCTCAGTGCTGATAAAGAAAGAGAGAAGACTGAAAGATGGGGAACTCCTTCATTAAAAAGACATATTTCTGGGCCACCCTGGTGGCGCAAGTGTTGATACGCAGCCTGTGAAGCTGTTCACAGCCTCTGCAGCACGAATTTGATGCCCGGCTGGACAGGGAGCAACCCACATGGTGCAGCAGACCTCTCCTGCCTAGCCTGCTGCTCCCCTCAGCAGTGTATTTCAGTCAATCTGCCTGTTCTGTTCCCCACTCTGTCTCTGGTGAATCCTCTCACCTCCCTATGCCTCTGGCCTGTACCCCAGCTCTTGTATAAATAAATAAATCTTTAAAAAAAAGACATATTTCCGTCCATCTGCTGGGATTTTCTCCTTGCTAAAGTTGCTTGATCCACTCACTTTAATAGAATTTGATCTTGGACTTTAGACACTGGCATTACAGTGGGAGGAAACATCTAGGGAAAATCAGACCCCTGGCATTCCCTGTGTTGCTCCCCGGTAAATGAGCGGGACCGTCTCTGGGATCGAGCTATGACAACAGATCACATCGCAGAGACAGCGCTTGCAGATGTTGCCTCGGATGATGCCGGGAGCCTCTTATCTTCGTCACCTATTGAGTCAGTAGTTCTCAGGCAGGACTCCACTGGGGAGTCACCTAGGGCAGTGCCTCTGAATTTAATGTCCATGCAAATCACACAGGAGTTCTGGCAACTCACTGATTCTGACTCATGGGCCAGCTCCAATATTTTTCATTACCAAGAAATGCCCAAGCTGTGACCCACAGGTGAAACATTCAGTTGAAGAACAGATGCTGCTTTCAGAAGTAAAGATGCAGCCCATCCCCACAGATAACTTCAATCACAGTCTCTAAGAGGAGGCCTCTGCACCATTTTTTGAATGGTGATTCTGAAATAAAACAAGGACTCCATGGTTTCATGAAAGTCTAGCTTACGAGCTACTGTATGACCAACTTATACAACTTGTGAGAACATGCTACAGGGCAATTGCATTTATGACTGTTACTAGTAATAACAAGATTATTATTGATGAATATTCTTCAAAATATTTCTAGAATGTGCAAGTTCTTTGGAGGCAGAGAGGTGAGATGAGAGGAGTGTAGCTGAAAAACTCTCCAGAAATCATCACACACACTGGGACATCAAGAGCCTCAGGTTGGAAGGATCCCAGTGGACCCGCTCACTCACCCTCTGCCCAACTTACCCAGTGTGTCTCAGGGCAGCTCCAGGACCCTGACCCAAGGCCTGCTCCCCTTTATTCACTACTATGTGAGTAACAGCCTCTGAAGTCATCACCTGCATCTGCAGCATCCTTCTCACATCCCCCATTCCACACACCCCTGGGCATGAGGGACCCTGGATCCCACAGGAGTCCAGATCCTGGAGGAACTCATTAAAGGCAAAGCAATTACCCAGGACCTCTCTAGGACAAATTGTCACTGGGGCTATGAGGATTACAGTCACCCATCACACCTGACTATACTCTGGGTCAAGGTGGGGATGGAGAGAAGCTCATTTGTGGATGCTTGACCACTGCACGTTCAGGAGTGGACAAGAAGTAGTCCTGTGGGACTGGAGTCAACATTCTGGGACATTTTCTTGGGAAGGAGGATGGGTGAAGAATTCATAAACACAAGCAAGGGCCAGACAGTGAATATCCCAAAATACTTTGTGTGGAGATGTTATCCTGTTGGGCAACAAGAAGCCATCAGTGGTCTTTGAACTGAGTACCACCATCAAAGACACATATATCAGAGAGAACACAGGTTGGCAGAATCTCACTACAACCCAATTCCCCAGGGGAGAGAGAAACCTGCAGTTAACAAGGATCAGGTCTCTATGATGCAACCATATGCAGACATATAGAAAGGACCAGAGTAAGAGAAAAGGTAAACTCCCAGATCATGTTCAGTTCTTCCTGAGGGCAATATTGAAAGGAAGCCAGATGTATATCCAGCGGAGGGACATCTAGCTCCATACTTCTCTAGGAAATCCTTAATAGCACCCTGCCACCACCATCATCTCTACCACGGTCCACAAGCACCATGACTACCTAATTTCCAGCTCTCCTCACCCTGCAATCTATCTGAAAGCCAGAGTTAACATATATCACTCCATCTTATATTACCAATTCCACGTTTTCCTTGTCCACCATCTTAACTGGAGTTCTTTACATAGTAGTAGTACAATACCAACCCTCATTCTTAAAGAATTTGAATCCTCATTTGTGTCGCCTTTATTAACATTTATTATATGACATGAACATGGCACCTAAATAATCCCCAGAATTTCACACCTGGTCCTCCTCGCTCCACTTGTGTAGAATAACTCAATTTTCCCTGGCTAGCAATGACACTACCTCAGAACAGCAGTTCTGCTCTTTATCTGTTCACTTAAGGACCACAAAATGTCCATGCAGTAGCCTCCACTTCCAGTTCTGTGGAATTATTGTTAGATCCCCTCATGGCTTGCTTGAGAACTATATGAGATACTTAAGAACCAATTTAAGTTCTCTTGGCTCATCTCTTATTCTAGTCACAGCTTCAGTAAACAGATTTCACAGACTTTTGAAAGGCATTTTTTAAGTTGTTTTATTTTTTATTGAGTCAACAGTGGTTTACAACACTCTATAGATTTAGGGTATAGGATCAAAACTCCTTAGATAGATGCTACCATACTATTACTCAAGCACCAATAATCCATTGGACCCTCTTGCCATTTGCTACAGAGCCCCCACATTTGCCCTCTGGTAGCCTCAATTCTGCAGTCAATTTTTAGAGTTTCTTTTGGCTTAGCTGTGTCTGTTCCTTTGCTCTGTTTCTCTATATTCCACATGCAGTGAAATCATCTGATATGTGTCTTTCTCCTTCTGTTTGCTTCATTTAGCACCATCCCCTCCATTTCCTTCCATGTTGTCACAAACAGCAAGGTGAATTATATATGCATACCACCTCTTCTTTATCCACTCATCTGTCATTGGGCTCTTAAGTTGTTTTCATAATTTGGCTGTTGTGAATAGTGTTGTAATGAACAGAGAAGTGCATCTATCCCTTCAAATAAGTGTGCAAGGGCTTTTCACTTTGATGTAGTCCCATTTGTTTATTTTTGCTTTTGTTTTCCTTGTTGGAGTTGAGTTCCCAAAGACAATGTCTCAGAGATTTTTTGGCCTATTTGTCTTATATATTTTATGGTTTCCAGTCTCACATTCAAGTCGTTGAATCATTTTGAAGTAATTATTGTGTATGGTGTGAGACAGTGGTCTAGTTTCATTCTTTTGCATATGGCTGTTCAATTTCCCCAGCACCTTTTGCTGGAGACTTTCCTTTCTCCATTTATACTGATCACTCCCTTGTGGTAGTATGGACTTAATTCTAGGTCTCAAATCCATTGGTCTGTGTGTTTATTTTTATTTCAATACCATGCCATTTTGATTACCACAGTTTGTAAGAATGTTTAAGATCTATGAAACTTCTGTTCTTTATTTTGTCAAGATTATTTGATAAAATGGTGTCTTATGTAGATTCCATATATTTTTCAACAATGTTTCCTCTGTTTCTTTGAAGAACTGCAACTTTGATAAGGATTGCACTGAATCTTTATATTGCTTAGGGCAAGAGGCCTTTTTAACATTACCTCAATCAAAATAATTTAACTAAAAGCAATATTTAAAAGATTTAAAAGATTTTCAATATTAGTGTCACAAGGATGTAAAGAAACCAGAATTCTAACAGACTGCTTATAAGTATATAAATTGGTATGATCACTTTGGAAATCTCTTTGATAATATTTACTATATTAGAATATAGGCATATTCTATGACCTGACAATTTTGCCCCATGTATATATATGCAATAAAAGACATATATGAAAATATTCATAGTAGCCTTATTTGTAATAATGGCTCAGAATTCAAAAGGAACAAACACACTACTCTATGAATGAATCTCAAAAAATTATTTTTTGAGAGTCACAAAAAATACAAAAGAACATATATGATTCCTCTTTATATGAAGTACAAGAATAAGCAATGTAATCCATAGTGATAGAATTCAGATCAGTAAATTACAGTGTCAGGGAATGGATGGGTAATTGAGTGCATTTTTTAATCTTTAAAATGGCAATGATGCCCTTGCGGAATCATTACAAGAGTAGAGCAGGTAAAGGGTATAAAGTCTGCTGACAAATTCCAAATATCAAGCAGGAGAGTGACATAAGCTGTTAACCAGACTCTGGGTGCTACCCCAATAACTGATGGAGTAAACTTAGGTGCCCAGAGCTGAGTTAGCTCCCTAAGACACACTGAACTGCTGGAGCAATGTAAACAGACCGCTCACAGGCGGTTCAGGTGGGGCCTGAGAGCTAATGTAGACATAAAAATAAAACAGAAGAGATAAGGTTAAGAGATAGAATGATCTGATCCCTTACTCAGAGAGAGGTAAGAATATGTTCATTGTATTCAACAATGAAAAGTTCACTTGAGCAGAGGTAGCCAGGAAAGGGAGGGGTTTGAGTTTTAGTGTGCATTGACCAGGGAGAACAGATGACTATTTGAAGCAGAGTTTTGAATAAAAAAAAAAAAAATGAAGACATGATAAATTAGCTGTGAAGCTAATGGAGTCAGAAATATCATTTAAAAGCTTTAAAACTATGCTTCCTCAGGGTCTCCCCGGAAGAACCAAAAGGAAGACCTTCCCAGCGTGTCACTAGGATCCTCTTTCTTGTTCAACTGTGCTCCTCCACTTCATCTTTTCTACTGACTGGATAATTATTTAGTATGCCACTTAACAGAAAGTTGCAAAGTAACTTAGTATCAGCGCATCTACTGAATAAACTATGTAAACATCCCAAGCCTTATTGTCATAGGTAAAAGGGAGTTTTCTTTTTGCTAAAGACTCTTCCCAAAGCCCCTTTCATGTCTCTGTTCCGCAGGCTGTAGATGAAGGGGTTCAGCATGGGGGTCACCACAGTGTACATCATAGCCATGACAGTCTCCTTAACAGTAGAATTATTAGATGAAGGGATTAAATACAGACCAATGACTGTCCCATAGAACAGCGACACCACAGAGAGGTGGGAGCCACAGGTGGAGAAGGCCTTGCGGATCCCCCTGACAGAAGGGACCTTCAGGATGGAGGACACGATTCGTCCATAGGACATGATGATGAGTAGGAATGGAACAACGAGGATGAGGCCCCCCATGATGAATATCACCAGCTCGTTAACTCGAGTGTCCGAGCAGGACAGCTTCAGCAGAGCAGACATGTCACAGAAAAAGTGGGGGATCACATTGTCTGCGCAAAAACACAACCTGGCCATGAGCAGAGTGTGTAACATGGCGTGGAAGGTGGTCACAACCCAGGACAGCACCACCAGGGACACACAGAGCCTGGGGCTCATGATGCTGGTGTAGTGCAGAGGGAAGCAGATGGCCACATAGCGGTCATAGGCCATGGCCACCAGGAGGAAGCTCTCCAGGTCTGCAAAAAACAGGAAGAAGTACATTTGGGTCAGACAGCCGGCGTAGGGGATGGAAGGGACCTGGCTCTGCATGTTCTGCAGTAACTTGGGCATCGTGACAGAGGAGAAGCAGAGGTCAGAGAAAGACAAATTGCTAAGAAACATATACATGGGCGTGTGGAGGTGAGAGTCCAAGCGGATGAGGACGATGATGAGAAGGTTCCCCAGGACGGTGGTTAGATACATGGCCAGGAACAGGGCATAGAACAGGTTCTGCTGCTCTGGCCTGATGGGCAGGCCCAGGAGGAGAAATTCTGATATGACAGTTTGATTTCTTCCTGTCATGCTCTGTTTCCAGTATCTTTAGGAGAAAATAGCAGAGTCCATTAAAAACCTGAATAAAAATGAACATATTTCTTTGATACATATTCTGTTTATCTGTAGTCATGTATTTCACCCTCATTTTCTGAGTCACCATTCTCTATAACCAGAAATACACCATATCACTCAATCAAAGACACTTTCTAAACTTATTTTCACTTCTCAGTAAATAGCATCGCAATTAGTCACAATAGCGGCTCCTCCCTCCCGTCACTCGTCACTCTAATCTCTTAGCTTCTATGCTATCACACTGGTTCTCCTAATACTGTCCACTTCATTCATTCTCAATAACTGTGATTGGTTTCTTCCCCAACCATTTCTTATCTATTAGTGTTTCCTAGAGCTTTTTCCTAAACACCGTTCATTTATAATTCTACATCTGCATCCTTACCGGTGGCATCAATTACCATCAGACCCTCATGGGTAAACCTCTCTTACCTTCAGAATTGTGTAATCATTATCTCCCTGTCCCTCTCCCAATCCACTCCTCCAAGTCTCTCATCTCAATAAAAGAAATCACGTTCAAGTCAAAAACCTAAGAGTTTTCTTTCATCTCCTCCTTTCTCTATCAACCTCCTCTCAGTCACTATCAATATGCAATCAGTCAGGTCCTATAGATTCTGCCACTTAATTCTCTCTCTCATGCACTCATATCCCCAAACCCATGACCCACAGACATACCGTGTCTGTGCTACTCAAACAGCCTCTTAAATTCCTCTCCCTGCCTCCATGCTCCCCTTCTTTCAGTCTCTTCACCCTGGTATCCTACGATAAAAATCTGATCATCCTCTCCTTAAAGTCTTCTTCGACTACCAGTGCTCTTAAGAGAAAGGCAAAATTTCTTTTTTTTTTAATGTACCTTTACCAAATACAGAAAATATTGAAATCAGTTTTCAAATACAACAGGAATTTTCCAGCACAACCAAAAGATGAACTTCACTGTTGGTTACAAATTAGTATTACTTGCCAGGATACAGACATTCGAATTTTACTAGTACAGTTAATATTTTTCTATGATTTGAAGATCAAAGTTATTCAGTTAGTCAATACTTTAGTATTGCAGGTAAGATGTTCTAATGGGAATTCATTAAGATAAACCAATGTTAGCAGCTGTTAATCTGCTAAAGCTGGCATCAAATTCTAAACCATTTACATTTTGATAATTGACAGTTATCATGAGATATATGAGTTTTTATATCACTTATTTGCATTTCCACTATGAACTGTTACTATATTACTTGCCCATTTATAAATCACAGCATCAAAAAGCCCAAAGGATCTAAGAATTGAAACATGAAGGAAGGTTCACAGAAACAGCTGCAGGAGAAGCTGGGCTATGAATTTCCCGTCTTCAACAACTTAGCAACCACAGCAATGCCTGGGGCCCAGAGACTTTGAAGAGACACTAGAAACTTCAATCCCACCACAGTCATCAGGGTTCTGTCCTTACTTTACATCTATCCATTTCTGTTGCAATGAGCATGTCTGATCCTTAATTTTTCTTCTCCACATCCGTTAATGGAGATACTGCAAGGTCAAACTTTATTTTTGTCATTCAGGTATTCCATAGGGCGAATCCATCTTTCGCTGTCTTGTAAAAAATCCTTGAACTATCTTCATGTTTTGCCACAAAGAATGGTTCGGCTAATATTCTGGCCTCTCAGCCCCCAGCGCCGGCCAGACCCACAGCTAGCAGAGCAAGGAGCAGGAGGGGACTGCGGGGGCCAGAGGCTGAGGACCCAGACCCCTCGCAGCCATCACGGCGGAGAGCACAGAACTGGCCTAGAACTGCCTGCTGGCCACGGGAAGGTGGACTCTGGGTGCTGGAGCTGACAGGGACCAGGGGAAGGAGGAAAGCAGGTGGAAAGCCTCCAGCTCCAGAGCATCTGCACCCACTTCAGCCTCTTGGTTTCCCATACAAAATCTATCTCAAGGGCCCAAAAGGTGCTTTATGACCTGAACGTTAGCCACGCCGTATCTTCACTTTCCACTCCCAGTAACGCTGGGCTGAAAAGTCACCATTTCCTACTTCCAGCCTGTTGCACTTGTTCTTCCTCTGCTTGGCACTCTCCCTCTGCTTCCTCTTCACCTCTTTACTGTACTCTCCCTTCAGGTATATCACACGTCACTTACTCAGCTAAACCTGCCCTGTCTCCCCAGGTCAGGGGAGCGCCTGCTGCTGTTCCCAGGGTCCTGTGCTTGTCCTCCCCCATTCAGCTGAGCTACCCACCCCTTTCCTCACCCTGCCCCACTCGCCCTCCCCACCTGCCCCGGACTATGAGCTGCATTCAGAAGAGGCCCTGCCTCCCTATGACTGCAGGAGCACCAGGCCTGCCACAGCGCCTGGACCAGCCAATGTGTCCTAAGTGCTGATGGGCATTCCTCAACTTTAAAGACAGTGGGGTTGTAATTTCCTGTTAGTCAGACTATCTGTTCCTATTAAAACCTCCCAGAAAAAAAAAAAAAAACCTCACTGCTTTTTATTTTCTGAATGTAACACTATCTTTAACCTAAACAGGCAACCCAGTATAAACAGCTACGGTGTCTTTTTTCTCCTTGTGTTGATAGCCACAGGATTCAGCGATACTGCTGTGAAAAAAATTACTCTGAAGGAGATATTCAGTAATTTTGGGCAAAGGGGGCAAATAAAGGTCATTTCTATTTGAGAGCTTTCTCCAGTGCTTCCCAGGTATCATACCTCAGAGTTTGCCTTGGAACTAAGAAAGCTAAGTAGGAGCATCAAAAATATGGGACATCCTTCTGTAAAGAAACATAATTGAGTTCAATGTTGCTGGTACTATGCAATGAGCGACATTGTTAATTCTTGCAGGTGGATCAAATGCTCTGGTGGTAAAGTGAAGTAAAGCATCACATGAAGTTCCATATACTCCTCAGGATTTTCTTGCCCTGTTAAATGAGTGAGACCTATTTCTTGTGTCAAGAGTCTTATTACAGGGCCTCCCCAGTGGCGCAGCGGGTTGAGTACTACGCTGTGAAGCTGTTCGCAGCCCCTGCACCGCGGGTTCAATCCCGGCCGGCCAGCGAGAATCCCACATGGCACTGCAGACCTCTCCTGTCTCGCCCGCTGCTCCCCTCAGCAGTGTCTTTGGTCAGTCTACCTGTTCTGCTCCCTGCTCTGTCTCTGGTGAATTCTCTCACACTCCCATGCCTCTGACTGTACCCCAGTTCTTGTATAAATAAATAAATCTTTTTTTAAAAAAAGAGTCTTACTACAATCAGAAACCAGAGAGCCAACACTTATAGACCAGGTATGTGAGCTTCGGTGGCTCCATTAATGATATTCACTTCTTAGTAGCTCTCAGTCTGGACTGCACACAAGAATCACAAAGGATAGTGCTTCTAAAAACTTAATTTACATAATGAACTCCGAAAGGCCCCTGTTAAGTGCTCAGCTTGATTTACTAGGTCTTTTATGTTGCTTAAAATTCTACATTTTATAAACACAAATCTAACATTTGATGGTGGCAACTCTTCTGGTCTGTGGATCACACTTTGCAAACAGCACATTTTTAAAATATAGATTACTGCACCCTCTCCTAATAAATACAATCAGAATCTTTGAGAAGGTGGGTCTATCCAAGCTATTTTAAGTCCCCTTAACTCAAATATATAGTAAATTAAGAATCTCTTTATTAAAATACCTCACAGAGATATTGATACAACCTCATGATTGTAATAGTAAGCAACATGTATGAATTTCATTAGCAATAAAAATATAAGTGGTGAATATTATTCAAAATATTTCTAGAATGTGGAAAAGTTTTGGAAGGCAGAGAGGTGAGAAATGAAGGGACATAGCTGAAAAACTCTCCAATCTGGGACATCAAAAGCCTCAGGTTGGAAGGATCCCAATGGACCCGCTCACTCACCCTCTGCCCAACTTACCCAGCATGTTTCAGGGCAGCTCCAGGACCCTGACCCAAGGCCTCCTCCCCTTTATTCACTAACTACATGAGTAACAGCCTCTGCAGTCGTCACCTGCTTCTGCAGTCGTCACCTGCATCTGCAGCATCCTTCTCACATCCCCCATTCCACACACCCCTGGGCATGAGGGACCCTGGATCCCACAGGAGTCCAGATCCTGGAGGAACTCATTAAAGGCAAAGCAATTACCCAGGACCTCTCTAGGACAAATTGTCACTGGGGCTATGAGGATTACAGTCACCCATCACACCTGACTATACTCTGGGTCAAGGTGGGGATGGAGAGAAGCTCATTTGTGGATGCTTGATCACTGCACGTTCAGGAGTGGACAAGAAGTAGTCCTGTGGGACTGGAGTCAACATTCTGGGACATTTTCTTTGGGAAGGAGGATGGGTGAAAAATTCATAAACACAAGCAAGGGCCAGACAGTGAATATCCCAAAATACTTTGTGTGGAGATGTTATCCTGTTGGGCAACAAGAAGCCATCAGTGGTCTTTGAACTGAGTACCACCATCAAAGACACATATATGAAAGAGAACACAGGTTGGCAGAATCTCACTACAACCCAATTCCCCAGGGGAGAGAGAAACCTACAGTTAACAAGGATCAGATCTCTATGATGCAACCATATGCAGACATAGAAAGAACCAAAGTAAGAGAAAAGGTAAACTCCCAGATCATGTTCAGTTCTTCCTGAGGGCAATATTGAAAGGAAGCCCAGATGTGTATCCAGCAGAGGGATATCTAGTTCCATACTTCTCTAGGAAATCCTTAATAGTACCCTGCCACCACCATCATCTCTACCACGGTCCACAAGCATCTGATTACCACCTAATTTCCAGCTCTCCTCACCCTGCAATCAATCAGAAAAACATTGCTAGCATTTGCAACTGCATCTTCCATACCTCTACTCCATGTTCCTTTTGCCATCACTTCAGCTGGATGGGATTCTTTACATTCAACCTTCATTCCTCAAGTCTGAATCCTCAGAGCTATTGCTTTTGTTGGATTGCTGTAATTTTCCATTTACCTTTATTAAGGGGCAGTCGAATCTCCTGGACTCAGGTATATTCTTTCCTAATTATGTAAAGAAACTCAAATTTCTATTGTTAATTTTTATCAGTATGGTAAGGTAACTTTTTTAGTTGCCTGTTGGTTCAGTGACATAAGGAGCCCAACGTGTCCAAGAGCAATCTCTAGATCTGCTGAAGTAATCCTGGTAGAAGCTTTCCCCCGCTGAGAACTGTATCAGCATTTCTTGTGCCCCAAGTCCAATTCTCTCCAACATCATCTTTTACTCCAGTCACAACTGCAATAAACAGTTGTGCCCAGACTTCAACCAGCTTCATGCCTGCTCCACCTGCTTCCTGCCATAGGATTTTTCTTATTCCATGGAGTTGAATATCATGGAAAAACTCAACAATCACACACATAAGATTTGAAAGTACAGGGGAGCTAGAGATCCATGGACCAACCCTTAAATAATGGGTGCTGGGAGCTAATGGATACATGCTTCCCCTGTTTTCACTTAGATGTATGGCCCTGTACTATATCTCATCAAACTTTATTCACTCCTAGTAGTAGCTGACCAGTAGAGTGCTCTGCAGAGTATATGCTTCCAAAATATTTGAAATAATTAAATGAACTACACGGACCAGCAGTTCCAGTACAATGCTTTGTAACAATACTGACTGTGGGGGTCCTTATCTTATTCCTGGACTTCAGAGGTTATGATCTTTATTTCCCCATTAAATTGGATTAAATTCGGGGGATGACTCAAATGTATTAGTGTCTCATGTTAAATACATATCTATATCTATTATAGTGCACATTTTTGTCTGAAATGGCTGTTGAATTTTAGCAATTGCACAGGTTTTATAAAAACAGTAAAATTATTTTTCAAAAACTTCCACACTTAAAGGATTTAAATATTTTAATCCAACAAGTTAAACACAGAAAAATGGCAGCTATAAAACCATAAGAATTATAATTTAAACAATAACAGAAAATGCTTCATATTATTTAAACTTCCTTCAACACTATTTAAATTTCATTCATTACATTAGTATAATATTTCATCTCAGCATCTCCAATTTGAACAAATACTTGAAATGTTTTTTGTTCAGAAATGGTTGCCGGTCTGACAGAAACACACTTGAAAATATTCTTTTTCTGGTCATAGTGTCCAACACATCTATGAACTTGGCCTCTAATAAGTCTTGGAAGTGCACGATCCTAAAAAATATATAAAAATAATGTTTTTATTACTTCATCTGAATTTAATTTTTGTAATTAATATGACTGAGTCATTATGTATCACCCCCAAATTCCTCCACCTGATTTAGAGCCCCACAGCTGATAAGACCATGATAGCTAGGTATGTAGGGGTGCCCTATCACAGAGGAAAGATCTTCACTTGGATATAGTTTCTTACATGCTACTGAGTTGCTGCTTCTTAAAAACTGAATAATTCCCAATGCAATGGCAAGGGAATTGTTCACTTCTATTAGACTGCCAGAGTTCTGCTTTCAGAAGACAGCAAACTAGGTAATTCAGATCCACTCTCCAACTGAAAACTTAAATAGCTGGATGAAATATTTAGTTAAAAATCTCCTCATAGACATCAACAAGATATCAAGGTAGTGACAAAAAGACCTCATCTGAGAGAAGACAGAAGTTCAGAATGGGGCCTCATATTTGGGGATGCTTTCCCTCTGAGGTATCTCCCAATTTTAGGCAAGGCAGTTGACAGTCTAAGTAACTGAACAGAGCTTTTGACAGGTTCATAGGGTTGGGAGGGAAAAAATGGAATCTCAGGTCCCAAAGAAAAGAGATTTTGATAACCACACCCATCCACCCCAGACTTAGTGTTGGGACTGAAAAGGGTTTTGCCTTAACGGGACTAGTAAACCAGAAAAAAGACCAGCCACCTCCAAATCCTCTGGATCATAAACAAAATTATTTTGCAACTGCTTTAATTAAATGGTTATAAAAAAACACTAACTTTAAGGGAAAATATTGATAATTACTGAAAGGAATATATTAAAGTGTGGAGTTTCTGCTCCTCAAAAGCCACCATTAAAACTTAAAAAGCAAACCATGAAATATGAGAAAATATTTGCAATATGCACAATGAACAAAAAACTTATACCCCAGTATATATTAAAAAAAAAACTTTTATAGATCAAATCAAAACTTTTATAGATCAAATGATTCAGTAGGAAAAAAAGAACAAGAAACCTGAACAGATTTTACATAAGAAGACATTCAAATGGGCAGTAATCATATAAAGAGCTCAATCTGATTAGTCACAGGGAACTGCAGAGAAATGAAATAGCATTAACTTACCCACTAAAAATGGCCAGAATATAAAACCCTGGACAGAACTAAATGCTGATAAGAACACAGAGAGACTACAACTCTCCTTCACTGATTGTGTAAACTGGAAAATTCTTTGGCATCAATCACTGTATTAGAACACGCATATGCACTATAATCCAGCAATTTTACTTCCAGGTACATGCCTAACAGAAATGCATGTATATATGTATAACAAAACACATATAGAGGAATTTTCAGAGAGCATTATTCCTAATAGAAAAAAAAATATGGAAAGACCCAGACACCCACCAACAGGATAAAAACAAACTGTGGTATATTCAAACAACAGAATATTGTGTATATAATATAAATAAATGAACTATACCTACATGCAACAACATAGACAAATCTTAAAAATATCGTGTTGATTGAAAGAAACCAGATATAAAAGATGTACCATATGACATAGTTACATAAAATTCAAAAACAGGCAGAATTAATTTAGGATAGTAAACATCAGGATAGTAGTTACTATTAGGTGAGTAACAAGAGAAGGCATAAGGATGTCTGAAAAGATAGCAATACTTTATTTCTTAACCTTGGTAATGTTTGCTCTGTGACACTTCACAAAGTGTACTTTTCTATGTTATACTTCAATAGACTTTTTTAAAACTTATCAGTTTAGAGAAAAATAATAAACATTCAAGATATACAGAAATTACTGATATGACAATCATTATTTCTTTTCATATATGTGTCAGGTGCTGTCCATTTATGTTTTGTCATTTCATCTCCAAACAACCTATCAAATTGGAATTCATCTCATTTTACAGGGAAAAAATAAAAAGCTAAGCTCAGGGAGTTTTAAGTAGCTATTTAAAGTCATAAAGCTAGCAAATGGTGAAATAAAACTAAAATCCAATTCTGTTTTCAGAATTTAGGTCAATTTCAGAATTAAGGTCAAACTCTTTTACAAAGTACATAAGTTTTATAAGGTCTCCAGAATCCTTTGTGACCTCTAGCATTCTCTGTCATTCCAAAGTCTCGTTACCAAGCCTTTTCCCTACAAGCCTCTGCCTTCCCACAATATCAGAACCACTACCCTTACCCTGCCCCCATCACTAAATCTACCTTCTCATAATTATAAACTACTTGCAGTTTCCTGAACAATCCAAGCCCTGTCTTAGCACATATACTGCTCCCTCACCTTAGAATGCATTCCTCCCTACCTCTTCTAACCCTCAACGTACTTTGGCTTACTTTCCTTAAATGTCTAAGATAGGATGGGTTACTACTTCAAGTATCTTTCCCTGGTCTGTCCCATCCCTCCTGTCTACTTCTACAATACCCTGCACATACCTCTGTCACACCACATTGTAACATTTATGTATCTGTCTTTCTACCTGAGGTTATAAACCCCTTGAGACAAAGTCATTTACCCTTACATTGCACTTTATATCACTTATATGCAACACAGCACCTGGTACATAGTAGACTCTCCATATTAACTAAATAAATAAACAACTTTAACATCAGAACTAAAACCAAACAAAATTCTGAAAGTAGTACTCAATTGTTAACAGAATTTCTATTGCAATGGAATTATAGCCCACATTTATATGGTCTGTTGGGACCATATACAAAGCCTATCTTTGTATATAGGCTTTGTAAAGAATACTTTAATACTCACTATTTCATAAAATACACAAGGCAGAATATTTTTCCCATCTCTCATAAGAAAACTCTTCGAATAATTTGGGCCAGGAGTAACAGCTGAATCAAGAACACCTAAGAAACATTGAAACGGGGGAAAAATCATTGCTAGAAAAATTTAAATAAAATTTAACAGAAAGAAGTTGACAATGAAATAATTATTTCCATATCAAACTCTAATAGTTCTTTTTCTACTACAATAAGGAAGATTTTTTTTAAAGATTAATTTATTTATTTATACAAGCACTGGGTACAGTCAGAAGCGCAAGAGGGTGAGAGAATTCACCAGAGCCAGAGTGGGGAACAGAATAGGCAGACTGACGAAATACAGTCCTGAGGGGAGCAGCAAACGCGGCAAGAGAGGTCTGCATGCCATGTGGGACCCTCGTCCGGTGGATGGGGATCAAACCTGCACTGCAGAGGCTGCGGGCAGCTTCGCAGCCCAGCGTCCAACCGCTGCGCCACCAGGGGAGGCCCAGGAAGATATTTAAAGAAGGAAAAATAGAAAGATGTTTTATACTAAAGAAAACAAAATTTCTGACCCTCTTTACCTTAGAAACAGGTTTATGCCAAAATTCATACAACTGCCAACAGCTGACCATCTGAAGAATTTTTCTTAGAACATGTTCGATAGAGTGGTTAAATCCCCAGTCTACTCTACTATATTATAATACAAAAATACATGTACAACAAATAAGCATCATGATTTAAAGAAAAAAAAATGCACTAAATGAGAATCTTAAGTCATGCATACTTCTTCAACTTACAAAAGTGAGAAATAATTTGATTTCTTTCAAATGTTTCATCTATAAAATCAAGTAATAATTCATGTTTATCTTAAGAAATTGTCAGTAAGAGCATTATTCATTCCTATAATAACTATCTACCTCGTGCTGAACAATGCACATTTATTATTTGTAGGCCAGCCTCATTTCCCTTACAATGCTCAGACTCATATGACTGGGCTGGACCTGCTGCTCCCAAAGACCGCAGTGAACTGAGGCTGCTGCGCTCATCAGCACATCCCATTTCCCAATCACAGAGGCTGGTGTTTCAGGGGTGCGCTGGTTACCCAGTCAGAAATGATGATGTGACGGGGTCATTGGCCAGTTCCCAGAGAAAAGAAACTAAAAGAAACTATGTAAGAATGTGGAAACATGGTGTGACTATGCACAGTACAGAGAACTTTGATAATCATGTTGATACTATAGGGCAGAGGAATCTAATACAGAGACCACATTTAGAGACTTAAAATGAAATCAACACTGTGACAGGACAGGAAAATGGCTAAATCTCAAAAAAATAATACTGAATGAAAAATGCAAGTTGTATATTTTAAAACATAAAGCAATATATAAATGTATATATACTGTATCTATGTATATTTTACATATGTGCAAATTAAAAGCATGGCCCATAAAGATACCACCATGTTGTTCTCTAGAGAAGAAAAATGAGTAAGGGTTTCAAATGTATCTATAACATGTATATAAGAACATTTATTATTCTGTTTTTCTGTATATTTAGAATATTTCATAATTGACATGCTATTTTACTTAACTATGAAGAGAAATATGTTTTAAATCTCTATTTCTTGTTTATTGCCTCACTCTAGATAATTATATTCCAGAAACATTCTATAAAATTCCCCTGCTTTGGGGTCAGCTACATGCTGATGGTAGAAACTAGAATTCTGGTGGTGAACACAAAATAATGTAGTATATGCATATGTTATTTATAAGGCTATCCACTTGAGAGCTATGTAATCTTATAAATCAATGTTAATTCAATAAGAAAAAAATCACCAGGGACAATTGCTTTTAAGTCAGTGGTCTCAATAAAAAGGAAACAAGGGTAAATTTTTGTATAGTAGACTGATTTTGATCCCTTAAATTAGCTAAAATTTTTATAAAGTTATTAAAAAAAAAATGTAGAGTAAAAAAACTTCTCCCTTAGGCCTCCCCTGGTGGTGCAGGCGGTTGAGCACTGCACTGTGAAGCTGCCCGCAGCCTCTGCAGTGCTGGTTTGATCCCGGCCAGCGAGGGTCCCACATGGTGAGGCAGACCTCTCCTGTCGCACCCGCTGCTCCCCTCGACAGTGTATTTCATCAGTCTGCCTGTTCTGTTCTCTGCTCTGTCTCTGGTGAATCCTCTCATCCCTCCCACCTATCTGGCCTGTACCCCTGTTTTTGTATAAATAAATAAATAAATCTTAAAAAAAAAAGAACTTATCTCTCTTTTAAATATTAACTTAAATGACATATTAATTATAGAGTATTTACTCAAATTAGGACTCTTTACAAATATTATTTCAGACTATTTTAATTATGATTTAATTTATATGCAAAAGTATTACTAGATTCAGTATAATAGAAAGAATACTAGACAAAAAAAAATAAAGGAGACTTGGAATTCTAGATCAATTTGTGTTGCTAACTAGTTTCGTGAGTTTAGTCATTTATTTCAATTATTGTCCCATTTCATCATCTGCTTTAAAGTTGAGTTAAATTACCTGTAAGACTCTTAGCAGATTTAACATTATGAATCAGAACAATACTATCACAAATATCCAATTACCTTTTAAGTCACATAAATCAACAACACACCCAGGAACTAAAGAAAATCCTAGTAAACCATAATCTCCTTTAGCAAGTTTTTTTTTTTTTTTTTAAATATTAAATTTTATTTTTATATTCCCCCATACAATTGCAAACGCCCCATTCTGACCCCAATCCTTCCCCTCCCGCCCCCCACCCCCCAAAAAGTGTCTCTGGTTCATAGTTTTTTGTTGATTTTGATTTTCACTTTCTTATATTCATTTTCCTGGTCCCTTATTTAAGTTTTCTAGATTCCTGCTATGAGTGAGACCATCCGGTATTTTTCTTTTTCTTTTTGGCTTATTTCGCTGAGCATGATCCCTTCCAGTGCCATCCATGTTGCTGCAAATTGCATGTGTTTATCTTTTTTGAATGCTGAGTAATATTCCATGGTATATATGTACCACATCTTCTTGATCCAGTCATCTATTTTTGGGCATTTGGGTTGTTTCCAAAGCTTAGCTATTGTAAACAGTGCTGCTATAAACATAGGAGTGCAGGTGCTCTTTGGAATTGATGTTTCTGTGTCCTTTGGGTAAATACCTAGGAGTGGAATTGCTGGATCATATGGAAGCTCTATGTTTAGTAGGTCCAGAAATCTCCACACAGCTCTCCATAGTGGTTGGACCAGTTTGCACTCCCACCAACAGTGCACAAGAGTTCCTTTTTCTCCACATCCTCGCCAACATTTGTTGTTGCTAGTTTTTTTAATATGTGCCATTCTCACTGGTGTGAGATGGTATCTCATGGTAGTTTTGATTTGCATTTCCCTGATTACAAGTGATGTTGAACATTTTTTCATATGTCTGTTGGCCATTTGCATTTCCTCTTCAGAGAAGTTTCTTTTTAGCTCTTCTGCCCATTTTTTGACTGGATTATTTTCTTTGTTGTTGCTGAGTCTCATCAGCTCTTTGCAGATTTTTGTGATCAGTCCTTTATCAGTAGTGTTGGGTGCAAAAATGTTCTCCCAGTTGGTGGGGTTTCTCTTTGTTTTTGTTATTGTCTCTTTTGCTGTGCAGAAGCTCTTTAATTTGATGTAGTCCCAGCTGTTTATCTTTCTCTTCACTATCACTGCTTTGGGTGATGTGTCTGTAAAGATGTCTTTGATGTGCAAATCCCGTAGTGTTTCGCCTATATTTCCTTCTATGTATTTTATGGTTTCAGGTCTTATGTCTAGTTCTTTAATCCATTTTGAGTTGATTTTTGTGTATGGTGTGAGGTAGTGGTCAAGCTTCATTCTTTTGCATGTAGCGACCCAGTTTTCCCAGCACCATTTATTGAACAAACTTTCTTTGCTCCAATGCATAGTCTTTGCTCCTTTGTCAAAGATTAGTTGACCATAAATCTGTGGGTTTATTTCTGGATTTTCTATTCGATTCCATTGGTCTGTATGTCTGTTCTTGTTCCAATACCATGCAGTTTTGATGATTATGGCTTTGTAGTATAGTTTGAAGTCTGGGAGTGTGATGCCTCCATTTCCTTCTTTTTTTTCAGTAGAGCTTTGGCTATTCGGGGTTTTTGGTGATTCCATATGAATTTCATCAATAATTGTTCTATTTCTTTGAAGAATGCCATTGAGATTTTGATTGGAATAGCATTGAATCTGTATATTGCTTTTGGTAGGATGGCCATTTTAATAATGTTTATTCTTCCAATCCATGAGCAGGGGATGTCTTTCCATTTCTTTGTGTCTTCTTCTATTTCTTTTAACAGTGTTTTATAGTTTTCTTTGTATAGGTCCTTTACCTCTTTTGTTAGATTTATTCCCAAATATTTGATTTTTTTTGTTTCGATAATAAAAGGGGTGGTTTTTTTGATTTCTTCTTCTTCAGATTTATTGTTTGTGTATAGGAAGGCTACTGACTTTTGCGTGTTGATTTTGTATCCTGCCACTTTACTGAATTGATTGATGAGTTGAATTAGTTTTTCTGTGGAGATTTTGGGGTTCTCTATGTATATTATCATATCATCTGCAAATAGTGATAGTTTGACTTCTTCTTTTCCTATTTGGATTCCTTGGATGTCTTTCTCTTGTCTTATTGCTCTGGCTAGGACTTCCAGTATTATATTGAAAAGCAGTGGTGAGAGTGGACATCCTTGTCTTGTTCCAGATCTTAATGGAATTGCTTTCAGCTTTTCACCATTGAGAATGATACTGGCTGTTGGCTTGTCATAGATGGCCTTTATGATGTTGAGGTATGTTCCTTGTATCCCAAGAATTTCAAGGGCTTTTATCATGAATGGGTGTTGCACTTTGTCGAAAGCTTTCTCAGCATCTATTGATATTATCATATGGTTTTTATATTTCTTTTTGTTGATGTGTTGGATAATGTTGATTGATTTTCGGATGTTAAACCATCCTTGTGCCCCTGGAATGAATCCAACTTGGTCGTGGTGAATTATCTTATGGATACATTGTTGGATTCTGATAGCTAAAATTTTATTGAGGATTTTTGCATCAGTGTTCATTAGGGAGATTGGCCTATAGTTTTCCTTTTTTGTGTTGTCCTTATTCGGTTTTGGTATTAGTGTAATATTGGCTTCATAGAACGTGTTTGGTATTGTCCCTTCCTTCTCAATTTTTTGGAAGAGTTTGTGAAGGATAGGCACTAATTCGTCTCTGAATGTTTGGTAGAATTCATTTGTAAATCCATCAGGTCCTGGGCTTTTGTTTTTGGGGAGGTTTTTAATTACCATTTCAATTTCGCTGCTTGTAATTGGTCTGTTTAGGTGTTCTATTTCTTCTTTATCTAGCTTTGGGTGATTGTAGAGTTGTAGGAATTTGTCCATCTCCTCTAGATTGTTGAACTTGTTTCCATATAACTGTTCATAGTAGTTACTGATTATTCTTTTGATTTCTGCTGTGTCCGTTGTGATTTCTCCTCTTTCATTTATGATTCTGTGTATTTGTGCTTTCTCCCTTTTTTCCTTTGTGAGCCTGGCTAGGGGTTTGTCTATTTTATTTATTTTTTCAAAGAACCAGCTCTTGGTTTCATTGATCTTTTGGATTGTTTTTTTTAGTTTCAATTTCATTTATTTCTGCTTTGGTTTTTATTATTTCTTTTCTTCTACTGGTTCTGGGGTTTTTTTGTTGTTCTTTTTCTAGATCTTTGAGTTTCGAGATTAGGTTGTTTCTTTGAGTTCTTTCTTGTTTTTTGATGTGAGCTTCTATTGCTATATATTTTCCTCTTATTACTGCTTTTGCTGCATCCCATACATTTAGGATATTGGTGTCCTCCTTGTCATTCAATTCAAAGAATTTTTTAATTTCTTCTTTGATCTCCTCGTTAGTCCAGTGGTCTTCCAGTAGTGTGGCTTTTAATCTCCATGAGGTAGGATAGTTCCTTGCCTTCTTTTTATGATTTATTTCTAGTTTGATGCCTTCGTGGTCAGAAAAGATGGTTGGTATGATTTCAATCTTGGTGTATCTGTTGATGTTTGTCTTGTGCCCCAGTATGTGATCGATCCTGGAGAATGATCCATGTGCGCTTGAGAAAAATGTGTACTCCGTTTTTTTTGGGTTTAGTGTTCTATAGATGTCTGTTAAGCCCAAATGCTCTAGGTCCTTATTTAGAGCTTTAGTTTCTTTACTTATTTTTTGTCTTGTTGATCTATCCATTGTTGATAGTGGTGTGTTGAAGTCTCCCACTACATATGTGTTTTCTCTGATGTCTGTTTTCAGAGAGGACAACAGTTGTCTGATATATTTTGGTGCTCTTTCGTTTGGTGAGTATATGTTAATGAGTGTTATTTCTTCTTGAAGTATTGTCCCCTTAATCATAATGTAGTGACCATTGGGGTCTCTTTTTATTTTTTTGAGTTTGAAGTCTGTTTTATCTGATATAAGTATAGCTGTTCCTGCTTTCTTTTTTGGCCCATTTGCTTGTAGGATTGTTTTCCATCCTTTGACTTTGAGCCTATTTTTATCTTTTGTAGCTAAATGTGTTTCCTGGAGACAGCAAAAGGTTGGGTTTTGTTTCTTAATCCAGGCTGCAACTCTGTGTCTTTTTATTGAAGAGTTTAGTCCATTTACATTTAGAGTTAATATTGATATGTTAGCATCTGTATTTGCCATTATGTTTGTCTTTCCTTTGATTTTATTTATTTATTCTTTTAATAACTTTTTTTTTTTTTTTGGTCTTCTTTCGTTGTTATTCGTCCCTCTGAGGTTCTGGCTTTAGGATTCCTTGTAGTATTTTTTGGAGTGGGGGTTTAGTCGCAATGAAATTCCGGAGTTTCTCTTTGTCTGGGAAGGTCCATATTCTTTCTTCATGGAGGAAAGAGAGCTTTGCGGGATAGAGTATTCTTGGTTGGCATCTGTTTTCTTGGAGTCTGTTGACTATGTCCCTCCACTCTCTCCTTGCCCGTAATGTTTCTTCAGAGAAGTCTGATGTCAGCCTGATTGGTTTTCCTTTGAATGTTATCTGTTTCTTCCCTCTTGTCAGCTTCATTATTTTTTCCTTGTCCTGGATTCTTGGGAGCTTTACTATTATGTGTCTTGCTGTGTTTTTCCTTTCGTCGTGGAAGTTTGGTGTTCTTCTTGCTTCTTGTATATCAATTTTCAGCTCCTTCTTCTCATTTGGGAAGTTCTCTTCAATTATATCCATGAATATTTTCTCTGTTCCTACATCTCTCTCCTCTCCTTCTGGAATTCCTATAACTCTTATATTTCTTTTCCTCATGGAGTCAGATAGTTCCCGAAGTCTTTCTTCATTCTTTTTCCTTCGTACTTCTCTTTCCTTTTCTGTTTTGGTTCTTTTTATTTCTGTGTCTTCAAGATTACTTATTCGTTCTTCCATTTCATCTATTCTGCTTTCATTGCTTTTCCCAGAGTTCTTTAGTTCCTCCATTAATTCTTTGATCTCCTGCATTTCTCTTACTTCCCTCTTTAGGGACTCAATTTCCTTCTTCTGATCTATCACTTTTTTAATCATGGCAATTTTAAATTCTCTTTCTGGAAGGCTCAGAAGTTCTTCCAAGTTGCTGTCGTTGCAATCTGGGGAGTGGTTTTCTTTTTGTGGTGTGCTTCTTTCCTGAGGAGTTTTTAGGTTGCGTGTGGTTCTTCTACTCCCTACTGTCTGTTTTCTAATTTGTCGTATGCGTTGGGACACTGTGTTGCTCGGACTGACTGACATCTTGGGTGAACTTCTCCGCTCCCCTCTGGCTCTTCCAGGAGCCATCTCTGTCTTCTGGGGGAGCTTTCTGCTGGTTTTAGGCAGTTTTTACTGAAGAAATGTCCCTGTTCTCAAATGGCGAAGCGGGATGCAGTCCCTGCGCCTCCGGTTTCAGGCACACTCTTCTGCGCACCCGGTCTGCCCCGGACGTGGGTGCCTGCTCCCTCTGTGGGCTCAGACTGCTGGTCGGAAGGGGCCTGGCGTGGAATAACTTCCCGGCTGGCCACTGGGTCCTCCAGAAACCTTCTGCCCTTTTCAAGCAGTCTTAAGAAATGTCCTGTTTTATAGGGTGTTAGTGACTTTTTTTTTCCTGGTCGCTAGGTGGCGCCAGAGATCTCTCCTATTGTCCTTGGGGGGCTGTTTTTCGCCTCCCCCCACCCCGTGGGACAGAGAACAGAGCGGGAATGGTAGGGTACACCTCAACAGCTTTGGGGTGCTGTGTCTGCCTTGTGCCCCACCGTCGTGGAGAAACCACGCCCCGAATTTTCGTGCCCCGGGTCTCAGTTCAAAGCCCTCAGTTCCAGGACGCGGGCTGTAGCCCAGTTCAGTGGCGCGGGAATGGCGCCTTTTGCACTGCTCCCGTGCCCGGGTGCCTGGTTCCTGCTCACTCAGGGAGGGACCTTCACCTCAGTGAGGACCTCCGTGCGTCTCCCCGCAAGCCTAGGTCGTCTCCCCGCAAGCCTAGGTCGCAGGCGCGGGGACCTGGGCAGCCGCGATCCAGGTCTGCACTTGATTTTCAAGCGCGCCGAGCACGACACTTTCCCGCGCCAGCTTACCGGCAGCCCGGGCTGTGTGCGCGTCTCCCGGGGTCTTTGTTCTTCTCTAATGGCGCCCGGAGCCGTTCGCTCACCGCTGCGGCGGATCCTGCAGGGTTCGCCTCAGCTCCCGTTCACGGGGTGTGGTGGCTGCAATAGTTCCTTTCCACTCACAGTCCCGCTTGCTTCGTCGTTTGTTCTTGTGGGCCGTTTTGGTTTGTTGTTTCCTCCTCTCTGCCGGTCGGAGAGTGCCGCCTCTGGGGGCGGGGGAGGGGAGCAGGGTTCTGCGCTTCCCTCCCTTCTAGTCCTCTTTTATGGCCACTTTCTTCTTCGGGCAGTTCGCTGGCGTCACCCGTTTATCTTCTGTGTCCCAGTTCTCACTGGGACCTGCCGCTTTTCCTCCCTATTCACTTTTTTTAATGGGAGATCTTACTCGCAGCGTCTCCTCGCCGCCATGTTCAAAATAATGACTATCTTAGCAAGTTTTTAATTTTACTTTATAATTCTTCTAGGTATTGACATTTAAAATTATTGTCCATTTTTTTAGTATTTACATGTATTTATATGTTTTACATCATTGTTCATTTTTGTACGATGTTTGATTTCTCCTCTCAGGTGTAGTCCCCATAAAAAATAATAATAAATAAATAAAACTATTGTCCAAATTTAACTACCAAAGTATTTTTGAAATATTACACCTACCCAATATTTCAAAAAGAAGTACAGCTTTCTGTGCGTGTTCATGCCAGTACTTCATGCTTTCAATAACTGCAGATATAATTCTTAAAGAATTATCTTTTTCTTTAAACTTTAAATGATATGATGAGGTTTCCTTTTGAAAAATTAAAACAAGGTATTAAAAAAACTTTTATTTTTTCCTCATATACTTTTACTTTCTATGCAAAGACTAAGTTCTTATAATAGGCAATGTATAAAATATGTTAAAAGAACTACTGAAATTTTAGTTGAGTTACTTCCCTAATTAAAGGCATAATTAGTACTTTACTGGAGGATAAATTAGTATGCACTTGGAAAAAACCAAAAAGAGAATTATTTGTATGGGTATCTATTCACTACTTCACTTATTTGTCGAATATTTTAAAAGATTCATGTGCCAATCCTATGATAAACACAGATCAATAAAAGACAATTCCTTTCCCTAATGTGCTCACCCTCTAGTAGGGAAGCCAGACACATTCATTCATTCCTTCCAAAAATATTTATTGGCACCTGCTACATGTTAAATATAGCTACTTAGGAAACAACAGTGAACAAAATAGACAAGATACACACTCCCAAAGATTTTTCCACACTAATGGGGGATTCAAAAAATAAGCAAATAAATATATAATAAAATATCAGGAATTGATAAAATTTATGCATTAAAAACAGTATGTTGTGGAATGAGAAACAAGGAAACAGGAAGTATAAAGGCCCTAGAGGAAATGCATCTGGCATTTTTACATATATTAAAATATTAATTTGGGGGGAAGGGTATTTCCATTGTAATGGTGCAGCATGTCAAAGAACATTTAATGGGGCATTTTCTTCCCTAACAATTCCCTTCCCTTCTCTTCCCCTTTGTAAGCAAGGTTCAAATGCCTCCTATTGAGGACTTCTCCCATGAGTCACTGTTACTAAAATGACTATGTCAGATCATTCTTGCATGCAAGGAAATATGACTGAGAACCACTGTAATACATACTAGTCACATTTCCAGCAAAAAAAAAAAAAAAAAATGAAAAGGCTGCTTACATGTATATGGGCAGAACAAACAGGGTACTTAAGCATACAAAAGGGGAGGAAATAAAATTAACAAGTCTGTGAAAGTTGGACTCGTGGAGGATTTATATCATGCCTGTGACACAATATGTAAGCAAGAATGGAAAACCCAACTTCTCCCCACCATTTGATGTCCTGCCAGGGACTCCCACCATGGAATTATGTATTATGTAGGATGATCCAGTATTCCAGGGCACAAAAGAAGGGCAAAGGGTAAAGAACCTACTGGACCAGGGGGCAAGGGAGGGATGATAGCAAACAATTAGCATAAAATATATAAAAGACATTTACAAAGAACAATCAGAGCAAGGAGAAGACAGACCAAAGTGCAGATATAGGGAAGAATATAAACCTAAGCATAGTTCATTAGAGTGTAAATCATATTGAGAATTGTGAAGAATCTGAAATGGTAAGAACACTGGAGAATTAGAAGAATATGGAATATGAGGCTGGAAAGGTAAAGCAAGATCAGATTATAGAACAGAGGCCACCAAACTATGGTGTGCAATCTAAATTTTACTTGCTATCATCTGTTTTTGTAAACTTTTACTGGAACACAGCCATATCCGTTCATTTACGTATTGTCTCTGGCTGCTTCCAAGCTACAATAGCGGAGTTGAACAGTATACATGAATAATAGCAAGAGAGAGAATATGGCCCACAAAGCCAAAATATTTACTATCTGGGCCTTCCATAAAATGTTTGTTGATCCCTGCTACAAAAAGAAAAAAAAAAAAAAAAACACCTTGGAATGACATATGAAGATCTTGGAGATCTGCAAGTAATGGATAAGCTGCCATCAACTCAGTAGTTCAGAACCCAATTGGAAACCATAAATCAACTATAAAAAGTAGTAGCAATTCACAGCCTCTAAGAAAATATTTTGGAAATTAACATTCATTGACTCCAATGTTATTGCATACTTGTGCCAATCAAGTTTGCATGCCATGAGACTGATTTCAAATGCTCTGATCTCTGTAACTTTCTAAGTATTTATCTCATATTTTAATGTAAATACAAAAATGTAAATAACACTTCAAACTTTACCTTGAGAGTATTTTCTTCTGGAATATCACCCAACATTTTCTTCTTAATCTGATTTTGTTGAAAATTGGGCTTAAATGCTTGCAATGTACTGTTTTTATCTACACCTCTCATTGTAGAGACAGACATTTTTGATGACTGTTTTTGTCTGAGTACTTCAGTTTCTCTCTGGTAAGGTAAGTTAGGAGGTTCAGATTGTCTTAATTGCTTCTGTTGCTGGGATCCCAAACTCACTGGACAGGAATTTATTTCATCATTTGCCACTAGATTTGTTCTTTTGCCTTGAGGTCTAAAATCATTTCTATCCCAAGGTTTCAAGCTGGTATTTTTGTTGCCATCTCTGAAGCTATAATAGTTTTAAAAAATTAGCATTAGTTTTTGTTTCTATATATTTTTCCTTAATTAAAAGAAGATTAATGAAAATGTGTATTTATGTGATAATTTACGGTTTACAAACAACTTAGTAAGGTAATTACTGACTTGCTAGAAACACATACATCACTACAGCATATTGCACATGAGAAAACTGCATTATTGAAGAAGTACTTGACCAGTCATATAGCAAATTACTGACAATTCAAAACCCAAAGAACTCTTATCTCCAAACTCAGAGTCCAGTGCTATAAGGTATATATTTTAAACTATATAAGTTTTCATACAGTAGTGGTTGTCTCCTAAGAGTAAGACTTTGAGGACCGTTGCTTGCTTCTTTATACATTTATTTTTTAATTTTCTAAAAGGTAAGCAATAAATTGTCAAATATTTTAAATCACAAAGAGGATATAGACAAAATACATTACTCTTTAACTAAAAATTTTATAGTTTTACTACGTAGTTTGAAAGCCCTGCATTAATCCATTCCAGCATTTTACTAGCTACATTAATGTAAGTTAGTTATCACCTGATCAGAACTTGACACTAATGAGGCCAAAATCAAAAGCATTATTTCTGAGCAGATTAGTGAAGAATTCCACTGGAAAAATCTAGTAAAAGTCACAAATTATTTTTTTCTGAATAGTTTTCCTGAGAAATAGCATAAGAGGGAAAATAATAAAAACCATCCCATGTTACAGAAAAAAAATTCCAAAAAAGGCCTAGGTTCCCTAGTGACCAAAAACAAGTCCAGATTGTATGGGGCCTAAAGCCTGTATAATTTGGAAAGACTTCTTAGGCAAATTTAATATAAAATTAGGAAAGAAAATGAGAAAAGAAATCAGAAATAATTGCAAAACTTTCATAGTTTATAAAGACCACAAATACCACAAAATCCAGGGAAAATTATAGTAATAACAATCAATAACAGTAACTATTTTATTAATATTATTACAAGTTATCTGCCTGATATACCTCTATAAAACTTTTTCCTACATTGATCACAAGTTTATATAACAAGTTTTATTTCCCACAGAAAGAACAGAAACAAAATTTTGTCTTTCCTCTCATAGCTGTGGAAATTATTTTTATTATTCATCGTCTTTAAAAGTTTCTTTCACAGGCCTCCCCTGGTGGCGCAGCGGTTGAGCGCTGGGCTGTGATGTTGCCTGCAGCCTCTGAAGTTCTGGTTCAATCCCTGCCTGCCACATGGCGCGACAGACCTCTCCTGCCACGCCCACTGCTCCCCTCAGCAGTGTATTTGGTCAGTCTGCCTTTTCTGTTCCCTGCTCTGGCTCTGGTGAATTCTCTCACCCTCCCGCGCTTCTGACTGTACCCAGTGCTTGTATAAATAACTAAAATAAATCTTTAAAAAAAAAAAAAAAACTTTCTTTCACAACTCCTTACTGGTAACACTTCTGCAACTTCCTCCAATATTTTTGCCGAGTAGATCCTCCTAGCCTAGAGACAAGCCCTGGGAAACTCTGGTCTTGCTAGGTTTGCCCCAAACATAGATGCTGCCTCTGCAGCCAATCCCACTCAGTCAAGTCCTCAAATCTCCGCCTGACTATGAATTCTAAATTGTAGTGGTCCTGAGGAGGGCAGGGATCAGTCTCTCCCTCAGGCCTGACCTATGTCCACATGTTCAATGAGATCCCCAAGAACAAGCTGTTGTTGGGCCAGGTATCCCATCAGTCATGCCTATGGCCTCAACATCAGGATATAGGGGTGACCCCTAGCACTTCACAAAGCCTATACTCTAACTGCCATTTTCTTCTCCGGCCCATGGAAGAGAACATGCCTCTGAAGGGAACAATGCAATGAGAGCCCTGAAGTTTAGGCATCATTAATTTCATGGTTAAATTTCCTCTGCAAATGAAAACTCCTAGACTCGCATATCTAACAGAACTATACTCAATCACTTACAGTTCAGAGCAGTAGGAAAGCAAATAACAGCTCCTTAAGTATGGTAACATATGAAGTCAGTCAAAAGTAAATATGTAGATATAAGTTTCTACATTTCATTTATGTATATACTGTAATTTATTTAACCCTTCCCTAGGATTTTCATCTAGATTGTTTAGATTGTTTCCAATTATTTGTTACTATAAAGAGAGTGTTGGTGAATATTTTATACAAAGATTTTTATCTGTATAAAACTATCTGTATAAAACTCCAACTATCTAATAGATTGTCTCTCATTTCAGATTGGAATATACAATACTGTCTGTCCAGATTACAATCTGTTACCTAATTTTCTATCTAATTCCTTTCAGAATGGACTTTCTTCTAGTACTTGCAACTGGGACTATTACTCTAAGGGCCGCCCCCAAATCCCTGAATAGCCCTGGTTTCAAAAACCCCTTGGTCCTAAAGAAAGTGATAGACTGGTCCTGAGGAAATGAGCAAGAGTCATAAAGTTTTTAAATAAAAAACAATTTTTATTTAAAAATATTGTTTTGATGTATTTGTTTTCATTTTATTAAAAGTTCCCCCCTTTAAAAAATGGTATCTTTAATAAGAATGAGGGTAATATTAACCTCCAAGGTTCTTGTAAGGAGTATTAAAATAACATTATCAAAGCACTAAACAGTGATACAGGATATGTATTTGGTAGAGTTTTACCAATACTTTGTTTCCAAAATTATCTCTTGCAGTAGTTGCCACTTACCCAAGAATACTAAAATGCAACCCTCAAAAAAATTCATGTCCTTTTTCTATCCATTTTTCCAGAATTTTTAGATATTAAGTGTAGCACCTTGTGGCAGTGACCAGAAGTACACTCACCATTCTCCTTGATGGCCTTGTTCATTTTTGAGCCCCCTATGCATAAGCATGAGCAGATGCATAAGCATTTTGGCATCTATTCTTCTTTCTTATTCAGTTCTATTTATCTTGGAGCTCTCCTTCCCAGTATAAGATTGAGCATTCCATTTGGTTCTTAATTTTGAAATACAGCCATCATTAAAATAGCTATTCCTGACTACCTAATATCAACTAGATCTTTAATGATCTATAGCAAAATAATAAATTCATGATAAACATTGGCAGAAATTTCATTATAACATTAAAAATTCTTTGGAAACATAATCACTGCCAAATTTACCCAGGTTTTAAATAGAATGCTCTCTTAACTTTCATAAAACACAGATAGTATGCCATAGTTAGCTATTAAGTAAAGAAATTTCATGAATGCAATTCTAACAAAGGAAGAAGAGATGGAAGAAGGATGGAAAGGAGAAGGATAAAAAGGAATATAGAAAAATCTTAAGCAGGCTCACCTCCAATCACTCTTGCTTCTTTCAGTATTTGAAAGTATCATAATAGATTTAGACTCAGAATCTTGACTTCTCAGGGGTTGAGAAACTGAGTGTGGTGTTTGCCTTCCAAAGAAATATGTTTTGTGTTAAATATTAATATTTTCCAAATTAAGAAATGTAAAACACATGTTGAAGAGTAGTATCACTCAGTAACAGACATGTGACCAGTGAATACTGGTGTGTATTTTTCCATATACCTTGAGTTCACTGTTTTCATTACAGGTGGCAACTCTGGACTCATAACTTCCCAGGTCCAATCTCAGAAGATATAAGTAACAGAGAAAATGGTAAGATAAGTAGCATTTTTTAAAAAATCATTTCATACTTTAATTTGCGTTGAAAGATTGAAAAAGAAAAGAATTTGAAAATATGAACCCATTCTTCAATAGCACTTTGCTGTGGAATTTGTCACAGCCTGTCTTATAATTTCTTCCCTACTATATTTTAAGGAAACAACAGTTTAATATATATCTTTTCCACAATGGAAAAGCACACATACAATATCATAGCCCAAAACATATACATTCATGGTGCATATGCATATGTATGCAAGCATATATGCATGTGTGGAAGAGAAAATAAAAGTTTCACCATCTGAGTTCTCTTACCCTCCCGCACTTCTGACTGTGCCCAGTGCTTGTATAAATAAATAAATCTAAAAAAAAAAAAGTTTCACCATCAATTCTTATCCTTACTATGTGTAAATATACCCTGATATTTTATTCTACTCTATTCTATTTCTTTTCTTTTAATATTGGTTGTTTCCCAAGTTGAATAATGGATCAAGATAAAAATTTAAAAAACACTAATCTAGTCCTATCTCTTAAGCAATATAAGAATTTTATATCTCTAACATAGTAATCCTGGTCAGAGTTTGGAAAGAGAACACACATTTTCTATGGAGCAGATTAAATTGTCATTATTGTTCAAAGTCAACATTCATGCTACATGCAAGAATATTTTACATGGGGAAGAATTTTTTAAATGGAAGAGGATGACCAAATAGAAGTCCACTTATGTATATCCATGTGAAATTCTTATTTTATTTGTAAAACTGATAAAATATGAAATTCATTCTTCAAATTTCTCAAAAGTGGAAGAAAACAAAATAAATAAAGGTTTAGAAGTAGATTAAACTCTTTGGCTGCACAATGGATAAAAGTAACAAGTATTGATATAAATAAAGATATTTCAGCTATAGGGCCTCCCCGGTGGCTCAGCGGTTGAGCGCTGGGTTGCGAAGATGCCCGCAGCCTCTGCAGCGCAGGTTCGATCCCCAGCTGCCGGGTGAGGGTCCCACATGGCGCACAGACCTCTCCTGCTGCCCGCTGCTCCCCTCAGCAGTGTACTTCGTCAGTCTGCCTGCTCTGCTCTCCCCACTGGCTCTGGTGAATTCTCTCACCCTCCCGTGCTTCTGACTTGTATAAATAAATAAATAAATAAATAAATAAATAAATAAATAAAAATAAATAAATCTTTATAAATAAATAAAGATGTATAAATAAATAAATAAATCTTAAAAAAAAAGATATTTCAGCTATTTAAAAAAAGGTGAACTATTGCTATTTGCAACAATAAGGATGGAGCTGGAGGGAACTATGCTAAATGAAGTAAGGCAGGAGAAAGACAAATACTAGATGATTTCACTCAAATGTGGACTACAGAGAAACAAAACAAAGGTACTGAACCAAATAAACCAAATAAGCTAAATCAAATAAACCCTAGAAATATGACTGCAGAACTGAGGGTGAGATGTGGGGTAGGAACAAAGTGGAAAGGGAACCCAAAGGTCTATGGTACAGGTCTATATATGTGCTTTGGTGGTGGTTGCAGTTTGGTGACTTACATCTGAGGAGATGTGAACCTCTTCGCCTGAATAATATACAATACTGTAAACCAATGTTACCTCAATTGAAAAAAAATCTTCTCTTGAAATCTTAAAAAATAAAGTACTGAAAGAAAAATGACTAGATTTTAAATTTCTAGTCATGTTTAAAATACTTTTTTAAGTGTGCCCCCAAAAATATATGTAATCGGCATAAACCAGCAATATTTCAGAATGTTTGCTTGTCCATGCCTTCTTCCAGAGAGAGTCTATTAAGACCTTTCACCACCCACCACCATTGGAGTCAATTGTTTTAACAATAAAAAGCTTACTCATAAAGCTAAATGCAGATTTGGGCCTCCCTGGTGGCACAAGGGGTTAAGTACAGCACTGTGAAGCTATCTGCAGCCTCCGCAACCAAGTTGGATCCCTGGCCAGCCAGAGAGCTACCCACATGGCACAGCAGACCTCTCCTCACTCACCCACTGCTCCCCTCAGCAGTGTAATTCAGTCAGTCTGCCTGTTCTGTTCCCCGCTCTGTCTCTGGTGAATCCTCTCACTTCCCACACCTCTGGCCTGTACCTCAGTTCTTGTACGCATAAATAAATGTCTTTTTAAAAAAATAAATAAAGCTAAATGCGGATTTTAGTGAGCTAACTTAAAAGACAAGCTGAACCAGAGGGATTCAATCTATAGAATATGAATCTAGAAGCACAGAGGACAGTCAATGATGAGCTCTGAGAACTAGAACTAAAAGGTTACGTTAACTCATAGCAAGGGCAATTTAGTTCACATGCTAGTTGAAGCTATATGGAAGCCAAATGGATGAGAAAGTAAATCCAACAAATGAAGACTCAGTTAAAAACTAGAAATCTGTCATCTACCCTTGCTAATATCTACTTCCCCCCCATTTTTCCTGTGTACCTAATACACTTAACCCTATTCCTTAGGCAACATTAGTTTCTCCATTATGTACCAATGTCTATGTCACAATATCCAAATGTATTTGGGGGGAAAAAAATACTTACAACGTAGGTTATTACTTCATTAGAACAAAGGTGACAAATCTAAGATACTCCATTGAAATGCTAAGCCACCCATGTAGACAAGGAAACTAAAACTACTTTATTGGAATGTTCAGAAAGAGCCAAGTAATCCCTGTATTTGGATAGTGAAAAGAATCACTTTCTACCAATTATAGTAGCAATTTTCTATAATGCAGTAGAGTAGTTCTTTCCTGAAAATTTACTCATTTTCTTACCTGTTGGTAGAGGAGGAAAATCATAACTCTCAGAAACAGTACTGATACCTGGATCATTTTTAAATGGATTGGAAGTTAATGGCTGTCTATTCCTCTTTTTCTGATTGAACAATGGTACAGGCAAACATCCTAAAATTAATGTACCAACAAATTAGTTCTTAACAGGCAAACAGGCCCAGTTATATAATAATTACTAGTATATAATAATACATAACTTGGATTTGTCTACTTTTATATGTTTATTTTATCTTTATTATGGATATGTTTCTAGACTTGATTTTTTACATTCTTTTAAAGATCCTGAATAGATTGTCTTTAAAACCTCCTTTCTTATTCAACCTTAACAGAGCTTTAGTTACCTTGTTTGGAAATAATGCCCAGCTCCTCCCTTATCCCTCAACTCTTTCCAAACCCAATTTTTATTTTCCTTATTTCCCTCATTGATTGCCTATTATCATATCAACTGTAGGGGATGCTTCAAGGACAACAGAGGTAAGGGAGAACAAACTTTGACCCATGTATTCCAAAACCCTAACCATTCTTTGGACTGTGATAGCACATGCTTTTGGGCTATGGTTCTCAAACCTTAGTTTGAGTAGTATTTATCTGAATGTATGCTTAACATGCCCATTCCTAGACCCACTCTCATAGATTATAATTCAACAGATTAGGTTTAGAAGCTAAAACTATGCATTTAATAAGCACTCCAGGTATCTGTAATGCATATGTTCTGCAGATCATGTTGAAAAGTATTTATTTTAAATAAGTGAAGTCATAAATACAAATAAAGTAAAATCTATTTCCTGTTCTCAGCTTAAAGGCACAGAACAACTCAAACACATCAGGTTTAGATTTGCAGAAAGAACACTAGAGTAAATCCAGGAAGGTGTGGTTTGATTCTGCCACTAAACATTTTACCTCGAATAACTATTTTTATTTGCTTGGACCTAAAAAGTAAAGAAGCTAAATTATATGGTCAATCTTTTTAAAAGTTCCTTCCATAATGCTCCATCTATCAACTATATAATCTTTAAATGATATATACAAAAATGTTTAATTAAGTTGTTAAATACCTGCTGTACTTCGAGTTGAATTTTCATTCAGATTTCTCTTCATTTCTTTCAATATCAAAGTCTTTAATTTTTTCTTTAGCACTCCAAATTTACCATGTGAAATTTTTTCACTAAATGGTCAAAGAAAGAAATTTATAACTTATACTGTATCAACAGCAAAATCAACTTCTCAGTTTAGTAATTACTGAAATCTTAGTTTAAAAAATGGATTAAAACCTGATAATGTTAATACTTATGGAGTAATGAATAATTTGCTTACTGAGTAAGAACTGCAGCATAACCCATTTTTCCAATTCTGTTCAAAATAAGTTTGGACTAGGGTGCTGTAACCCTGCTGCCTAAATATATATGGATTTCCACACAGTCTATTTAATTTATTTCAGAATCAAGAAACCACAGTGTGAATAATTCCAAACAAATCTATAAAGATGGAAATGGATTATACCACTGGAAAAGTTACATGCTTATAAAGCCAAGAAAGAAATATACACAACTGAACTAGCCATGTGAGAACATGCTGTGTCTCAATATAAAACATTGTCCCTGGATTATGTAATGCCAAAGCCAAAGACCTCACTTAATATCAGGAATGACTGTAATAAGTTCCCAGTCCGTTTCTGTAACTCCAGTAACTGAAACCAAATTTTTCTTTCTTTTATAACATTTCCATTGTAACTTTTTCCATGTTCAAACTCCTAACATACTTCCATTCCAATTTATTTCAACACACACTTATCCACTGCATGAAAAACCAAGATACACTGAGATACCTAAATAAGATAATTTGTGCTCCCAAATTTCCCAACCAATGAGGTAGGTAGATATGAACACAACTAATAATATAAATCAGACTGAAGTATCTATCAATTTCCAAAAATCGCTTACAGAAATAAAAGGACTGCTTCTTTGTTTTGCTATGTGGGCTTTGAAGCTGGATACAGCAGGCCCTTTAGAAAATTCTCGTGATGTCATTCTCCAAACCAAAATAGTTTTTCTTATCACAGAAATACTAAAGCAACTAGAGGGGCTTACAAGGGTTACTATGTTTCTAAGTATCATGCAAACAAAATAAACAAAAATACAATGAGGGGCTTCCCTTGTGGCACAAGGGGTTAAGCACCGCACTACGAAGCTATCCTCAGCCTCTGCAGCACGAGTTCAATCCCGGCCAGAAATCCACCCACATGGCAGAGCAGACCTCTCCTGCCTCGCCCGCTGCTCCCCTCAGCAGTGTATTTCGGTCAATTTGCCTGTTCTGTTCCCCGCTCTGTCTCTGGTGGATCCTCTCACCCCCCCCCCATATCTATGGCCTGTATCCCAGCTCTTGTAGGCATAAATACATAAATCTTTAAAAAAAAAAAAAAATAGCGCTGGAAACTGTTTACAGAATTTATGTTTTTTTTTTTGAAAAAAAAAAAAAAGGACAATGAGCTGCCCTGATCACTGGGCCTGGTGGCAGGGACGTTGAGTTGCCCCGACCCGTGTTTCCAAGTGGACCCGTCCCTTAAGGCTTTATTTAATTGGTGGCATAGACGTGCAAACCGTTTTTTCTCCATTACACACACACACACACACACACACACCCCACCCCACACCCCCGCCTCACCCCCACCCCAAAGCCCTGCCTCAGCTGGAGGCACGAGGCCTATTTCAGACCCGCTCGGGGGCGGGGCCTTCCAGTCACAGTTCCTGTTCTCTCCAAGATTTCTACCGACTCAGAGCCTGCACAGTTTGATAACCAGGAACAATACGCAACCCTCCCTCCTGTCAACATGACGCGCAACTTTAACTCTCAGCTTTTCCGGCTTCCATCAATCGCCAACCGTCGCGAGCACCGTCCAGTCAGCGCTCACAGACCTTCCCGCTTCGAGAAAACACGCGGGAAGTCAGGTCGTGCGCATGCGCGCCTCACTCGCGCAGGCGCAGAGGCAGCCAGCTCGCCCGATGGAGCGTGGGCGCCATGGCGTCATCCCTTCTCCTGACAGCCAGGGAAAGACGCTTGCGCCCTGTGTCGGGATCGATAACCTGAACACACCTACATTTACCTCTCACACTGTGAGGTACGTGGCGCAAGGATGGCTCGAGGGGCAAGACTCGTCTGGTTTCTTGCCCCACCGTCCTCTGACCGAGCCTGGTGAGAAAAGTCGAGGACGGGGGCCCAACCCCTTTCCACACGCTGAGGTCGTGTCTCCAGATTGTAAGACTCTGGTGGCGCGCTGGAGTGTGTGTAGAAAAGGATGACTCAAAGGCCCCTGGCCTCAAAACCGAGGTTTGCTTGTCATTAGGGCTTTGCCTGGTGCTGCTGAGTTTCTGAGTCAAACCAATGGGGCTGGAGCATTGCGGGGAAGCTAGTGGGACAGAGAAGGCCTGGGTGTAGCTGACACCCTGGAGAGCCAAGAGCAGCCAGCAAGGGAAGCCAGTGCTGCCCGAGCTCCTGGGGGGATGGGAGGGAGCGAAGCACACATGTGTCAGAAACCTGAGACCCCCGGAGAGGAGACTGAATGGTGCCGTGACCCCAAGCTCTGGCCCTTGGGGCGCTAGCCTGTCGCTTCCTATCCTTCTGATCGTGGGCAAGCGCTTTATCCTCTCTAGACCTACATTTTCCTCCTCAGTAAAGGAGCGATAACAGTATTTACTTAATTGTCCTTAAAGTATTAAAGAATGAGCAGTCCTAGCAAACAATAAATGCTTAAAAAATATTAGCCATTATTGAGTAACAGTAGCTGCAGTTCATTGAGTGCTAATTGTAAACCAGGTATAGTAATTCTAGTTTGGGGGGGATTCAAAGACTATGTTTTGTTGTTACCATCTCATCTGACCTTTTGAAGGTCTTTGGGAATCTTTTGAAGGCTGGAATAAATAAAGGGAAGAGGTGGAGAAGGCACAGAGATCAAGGGAAGGTTATCAGTAAAGACCTGAACCTATGAGACCATGAGATAATTATTAGGTCAAACAAAGGCGAGTATTAGGAAGTAGTTCTAGAGGAAAATTAAGCCCAAAGAGCAGAGAACTTTCACCGCCACACTAAGGAATAAACCTAACAAGAATGAGGATCTCCGTTTAATTTGACAAATACCTTGAACAATATATTTTAAAAGACTTGTATTCATCATGGTTCCAGAGAGGAGTTTTGTTGTTGTTGTTGTTTTTTAATGTTTTTTTAAAGATTTGTTTATTTATTTATTTATACAAGCACTGGGTACAGTCAGAAGCACGGGAGGGTGAGAGAATTCACCAGAGCCAGAGCGGGGAGCAGAGCAGGCAGAAGGACCGAAGTACACTGCTGAGGGGAGCAGCGGCTGGCAGGAGAGGTCTGCGCGCCATGTGGGACCCTCCTCCGGTGGCCGGGGACAGCCGGGGAATGAACCGGCACTGCAGAGGCTGCGAGCAGCTTCGCAACCCAGTGCTCAACCGCTGCGCCACCGGGGAGGTCCTGTTGTTGTTTTTAATCAAATGAGTAAAAGCTTCAGGGTAACGTATTTATATGACATATACTTACATATATACCTGCACACCTGTACAACATCTCTCTGATATCCCCCCAAAAATAGATTTCTGATTTAAAATATATATATATATATATATATATATATACCTACTAACAAACAATATCTTTTGCTACACCTGTAAGGAATGCAGACTTGAGCTATGTGGAATTTCTAGTAGCAATTTATAGACTTTTTTTTCCAAATGAGCTTGGTAATATTTTCCTTGTATTTTTCCCTACTACCATCCCTGTATCTCTTGTTCCTCTCCCTCCCCCAGCCCTCTTAACCTCAGAGCCCTTAGGATATTTATTGATGTCCACTGGTCTTTGAAAGTGTTATACACTATCAAATTGTCTGCTATGTAAATGTTAGGTAATTTTTTTTTATCAATCTGATTTTGCTGCACATAATTCTCTCAAATTCCTTTCATTTTGTTGAAATTTCATCCTTTCTTATGGCTATATAATACCCCATGGTGAGAATATACCACATCTTCTTGATTCAATCATTGATTGGTCAACATTTAAGCTGCTTCCATGCCCTACCTATTATAAATCATGGTGCTATGAACGTTATGGAACATATGGGTTTTGTGTTTATGGAATTGATGGGTTGTATGGTATATCCATTTTTAGTTTTTTAGGATAAATCCAGATTTTCATAATGCCTTTCATAATGGCTGCAGCAATTTACATACCCACCAACAGTGTAAAATAGGTTTCTTTTTCTCCACATGCTCTCCAACACTTTATTGGGAGTCTTTTTAGTATGTGCTACTCTCGCAGGTGGGAGATGGCATTTCATTGTGTTTTTAATCCATACCTCTCCTATTAGAAGCTACAATGAACATTTTTCATATTTTTTTGCCTTCTGTATATATTCTTTGGTGAATCACCTGTTCATATCTGCTGCCCATCTATTAACTGTTATTTTTTATTGTTGAATTGTATGAGCTTTTAACGTATTTTGGATATTAATCGCTTCTCAGTTGTGCAAATGTTTTCTCCCATTCAATAGGGTATATATTTATAGTCTTGTATTTTCTTTCACTGTGTAGAACCTTTTTTTTTTAAGCTTTATTTTATTTATGCATACAACAGTTGTGGAGATGGGAGTGGAGGGTGAGAGGATTCACCAGAGACGGAGTAGGGAGCAGAATTTACTGAAGAATTTACAGAAAGATTTACTCAAATACACTGCTGAGTGGACCAGCAGGTGAGACAGGAGAGGTCTGCTGTGCCATGTGGGTCAGCTCCCTGGCCAGGAATCAAACTTAGGCCATAATGGTCATAGCACTGAGCCTTAACCCCTAGGCCACCAGGGAGGCCCTGTGTAGAAGCTTTTTCACTTGAGGTGATCCCAGTGGTTTTTTTTTTTTTTTAATTCTCTTGCCATAGGGATCAACTCACCGAAAATACCTTTATTATTGATATCCTAGAATGCATCAGCAATGTTTCCCTTCTTTGTTTTTCTGTTGCACACATATCTAAATCTTTAATAAATTTGTGGTTTATTTTTGTGTATGGATGAGAGAGCAATACAACTTCATTCTTTTGTATGTGACTTTTCAAGTTTCCCTACACTGTTTTTTAGAAAAATCTTTCCCCTATTTTTATGTTCATAACTGTTTTATCATCAATTAGGTGCTAATACCTACAAGGGTTTATTTCTAGGCTTTCAATTCTTTTCCATTGATCCATCTATCTATTTTTGTGATAATACCATATTGTTGTAGTACTGTTGCTTTATAGTAAAATTTGAAGTAAGGTAACATAATATCTTCATTTCCATTTTTTTCAGGGTTGTTTTTGCAATTCAAGGTCTTATGTGGTTCCCTATAAATTTCAAGATTTTTTTTCTGGAAAACTTTTTCAGTTTTTTCTCTGAAAATATTACTGGTATTTTAATGAGGATTGCATTCAATTTGTACATCGTTTTAAGCAGGTTAGTCATTTTGAGTGTATTGATTCTCCCCGTCCATGAGCATGGGATATCCTTCCATCTCCTTATGTCACTATCTAAATCCTTTAGTAACATCTTAAAGTTCTCGTTGTATAGATCTTTTACTTCCTCTGTCAGGTGATTCTGAGTTATTTCTAAATGTAATCTTTAGGATTTTCTACATATAATATATTACTGGTGAATAGTAATAGTTTCACTTTCTCTTTACTAGTTGGCATCCCTTTATTTTTTGTTTTCATCTCTGACACTAGGCAAAGCCTCCAGTGCTAGGTGAAGTCACTGAGTACAAAGATTTTCACCATTGAGCAATATATTGGCTGTTGGTTTGTGATATACAGCCTTTATTATATTGAAGTAGATTTTTTCTATTCCCATCTTGTTTATAGTTTTTATCATTAATGGGTATTGAATCTTATCAAATCATTTCTCTGCAGCAAAACTCGTTTGCTGTCTTGTTCTGGTTATCATTTCTTCCCACCTGAAAAGTTGATCAGGATAGAGGACTGCAATAGGGCCACAGGAGAAAGAGAAAATTAAAGTAGTGAAAGTAGTTTGATTACATGACTGCTAGATAATCACATTGTATATGAGATACCTCATGCACAATTGGAGAGAAGGCACTCCTTATCCCCCAATCATACTATTTTGGAAATAACCACACCTTAAAATTTGTTTCCCACAATGTTTCTGCCATCAATATATTGAACCCCCTTGACTATGAAAAATTTACTCTCTCTTTGTTTTAAACTATATTACTACAGTAATTTACTAATAAATCAGCCACCAATATTCAAAAAAAAATACTGTAATGCTGGAAGTTATAATTCTTTTAAGTACTTCAAAAAAACATTTAATATTCAACCTAATAGTGAGATAGTGACAACTAGAAATAGTTCCACTTTGTATACTATCAGTTCTCTATCTCAAAAAAAGAACTAATAAAAATTTATATGTGGGGTCCAAAATTTTAGAGTACTTTGGGAAACAGGGAGTTAAAAATCTTTTGGAAGTTAAGTTGGTATAAGAGTATGAAAAGCCTCCATTGCTCTAAGTTCTAAGGAAATGCTCTCTTTTTACTCTAATAAAGCTTTCTGGAGAAGACAAACTCTGTACACAATAAACAAGGTAAGTATAGGACAGAATTACTGCAGTTCATTAACTCTCAAAAAGTTATTCATTTTGACATGCAAGGGAAACTTTATGAATGTTAATTGTACTTCAAAGTGCTGATCTGTTAGAATTCCATAAAACAAGCTTGAAATGCAAGTCATTTGTGCCAGCTACAAGTAAATAACTGAAACAGCATTTCCAGACAGACTAGGGCAAAGGACAGAACTAACCACAAATTGTTAGAAAAGAAGCAAAACATAATCCTGTTAATGATCCACCATAATTATTGCTTTTAAAATTGAAGTAACTAAACAATACAGCTATCATTTGTTTATATTTGTACTTGTTTTCATCATAGACAATGAAGTGTTCAGTGTACATTAATGTGGGTAGAAAATCAAAGGCTACAGGGGCTTTTTCTTAGTAACTTTAATGTGTAAATTTAGATTTTATTATTTTGTTTTATCTGCATTATAATTTCTTAAAGGGAAATAATAGGAATTGGTTTACTAAATACTATGAAGCATTCACATTTTATATGTATTTTGTATAAGTGTATTTATAATACATGTATAAATACATGTATCATAAATACATGTATCATAAATACATGTATCATGTATTTTGTTTGTATGCTTGTTTGTTTCTGGAGCACACTGTAGTGACTGTTTATGTAAATTCTAAAAGAACAAAATTAAAATTTTGAGAAGACTAAAAATAACAGGGAGCACTTTACTGTTCTGTGAAAACCACTAGACTTAGAATCAGAAAACCTGATCCCAGGCCTAATTTTCTTGTGTTATATGTGGAACCTTACCCAAATTATTTAACCTTGCTTTCCTTTACCACTGAAATGGGGGTTCGATACCTAACCCACCCTATCTTACAAAGTGATTATATGAATAAACTGAGGTGACATGCTATAAATTAAAATACTCTGAAATTGTAATGAATAATTCTTGTTATATCCTGTCAAATAATCTAGCATTACTAGTACATAGTATTTCCTGTTGAACATATTTGACTTTCTAGATGACTGAGCATGAAATCAAATCAGATTTGCTTGTAATCATCTTAGTATTCTGCATAGTTTCCTCTAACAAGACCCCCTCTTGAGTAACACATTCCAGTGGAGATTTCCTGCTGCCAGTAAGACTATGTCTACATAAATTCATAAAATGTAGCTGTATATATTTAGCTGCCCCAAGACATTTTCACTCATTGCAAAAATTTGAAATTACTAATAGTTGCTTTTCTTTTAGTATACAGAGGCCAAAAGTGAGGAAAATTCCTGAGGAAGCCAAAATAGAATTACCAACAATTTCATGAGAAAGAAATTTAAGCATGTTCCAAAGTATTTTTTTTAAGTCCCATTCATTGTTGATTTGGTCCTTGTGTCTCTGGCCATGAAAAAGCATTCTGACAGAAAGTGCTGGTTCCAGAGTGGGTCTCTGTGGATCTGCCTCTGGCAGGTTATAGAGATAAGATTTAAATGTCCTCAGATAATGAAAAATTCCTGAATCATACAGAGAAGAAATGTTTTTGAATGCAAGTGGAAATGTAAATATTGAATAATAACATGCATATTATGGCCCATATCCTTATTTTTATATTTTTGAGGATTAGGGATGTATAAACATATTTTTATTATTACAAGTAGTTATGAAAGCACCCTTAGGTGACATTCTAGCGGAAGGGAAAACAGGAATTTTGTATTAGTTGGAAATGCTAATCTGTTATTGTATTTAGATCTGCTGACCATTTGAGGGAGTTAGAAGTTAAAGTAAACAGCAGAATCTCTTGTTGATCTTTGCATATTTTAATCCAAATATGGTAAAGGGCAGGACTAAAGAAGGAAGTGCCCATATAATAAACAGATCTCAGAACTTGTAACAGAAAATTAAAATATATTCCGTGCAAGAACTCTGCACTTTGCACTTTGGTTAAAGTCTCATTGAGACATAAATCTTTCTTAAGAAATTAAGTTTTCTTTGCTCTCTTTCTCAGTTGCAGAAATTAGATAAAACTACTTGACAAAATGACTACTTGTCACTTTGACGGAGATCCTATAAAAAAGGTTGCTATCTTTGGAGGAACTCATGGGAATGAGCTAACAGGAGTATTTCTAGTTAAGCACTGGCTAGAGAATGGCGCTGAGATTCAGAGAACAGGTCTTGAGGTAAAGCCATTTATTACCAATCCAAGAGCAGTGAAGAAGTGTGCCAGATATATTGACTGTGACCTTAATCGAGTTTTTGACCTTGAAAATCTTGGGTAAGTCTGCATCTTGTATTGTGCGCATGTGTGTGTGTGTGTGTGTAAAGTGGACTGTGGGAGAGAACATGTAAATGTATATGCATGTGATACTAGTACGTATTGTTGCTAATGTAAAATCACTTTCACTTTTAATCATACTCCATTATGAATTGCACAACACTCTAAACCAAGCGTTCACATGATATTTTATAAACTTTTAAAAGCACCACACTGTTCTTAACTGGTTTTCTTTTTAAATGTATTTTACAAAGACTGAAGCATAAGTAACTAAGTTTATTACTTTTTTGCTTTAAATTGGTGTTTTACCAGTGTGCTTGCATACAAATGTATTATTAACTTTCTAGGTTATTCACTACTTTTTTATTATTCAATTCTGTTTATGGTAGTTTATAAAGTTCTAGTCAAGAAAAATGCGATGTTCCAATTATGTCTTTAATGAAAGAGTGACTAAAAACCTATCATCAGAAAACATTAAAACATTCTGTGATCTGATGAGTAGATGTATTTAACTCAGTGATGAATTAATGAGAGGTGAAGGCTGACTTATTTATAACACATTATATATACAGTCATAACACCTAGGTATGTCTTTATTAACTATTTTTGCCTTTGATTACATCATTATAGGTACTACTATAGATATATAGGCTTCTGAGTACTTGCTTTTTAACTGCTTCTTCTCATTTACCTAAAAATATTATTAAATACCTACTCTTCTCAGGGCACCGTAGGAGTTCAAAACTATGTATAAAGTGGTTTCTACACTCCAGGAGTTGGCAGACTACTAGCTATAAGACATGCACAGATATGCCTCTCACAGTACTGCTTTATGTGCTGATTTTCTATTAAATGTGATCTGAGTTCAGAGGTTACCTAAGTTAAATCTCACCACAAATCAAAGGATGATTACTATATAGTACAAATATATCTTACTTTATGAAGTAGATGTTTTTCAGAGCAATTATATGTTAGTTATATACCTTGTGTGGTAAGTCACAGTTTTACTGACATTTTTTTTTTCATTTTTAGCATAAATTTTGATTTCAGAAATGTTTTATTGTCATGACTCAAGTTATGTTGACACAAGTAATGTTTATCCACCTAAAATAGTTGCTAAATAATGTTTATATTACAAGTAAGAATTTGTTGAAAAATAACTCTCTTAGTTGTTGTTTGTTGAAAAATAACTCTCTTAGTTGTTGTGTTATCTTCCCAAATAACCCTGAAATGGACTAGGGTAAGTTTTCTTTTTATGACTACTCAGTGGTATATATTTCAGTGAAAACAGTCTTTTAAATTAAATTCTCTTCCTATATGTTACCTTTAACACTGTTTAGAAGCTAGACAGTTCTCTCAGGGCATTTATGAAGATTTATGACATGATAAACTACCTTTTTCAGTCCCTCCTTTCCCAAATTTGTTCCTATTGCTGTATTCTGCATCTCAGTGATGTCACCATTAGCCACCAAATCCCCTATGGAAATTATCTTACAACTTTCCCTGTTCCCCCACATCTGCCTAGTGGTTTGTAAGTCATTCAGTTATTCAGGTACTGAATAATTGCAAGTGTTTCACAAAATCAAACTTTCTCTCAATTTTCACTGCCCTAGTTATTTCCTCTTACTATATTTTTAAAGAAATACCAGAGCAACCTCCTAATGACTCTTTCTGCATCTTCTTTTACTCTTCCTGACATCAGTTCTCTGTATTATGGCAGCTATAGAGGGATCATCCTAACACAAATTTATCATGTCTCTTCCCTGCTGAAAATCCTTCCTAAATCCCCTATAGATTTAAATAACTTCATATAGCTAATACCACCCTTTAGGATCTTCCCTCTACCTATTTTTTTGGCTTTATCTCTTTGGATTCTTCCTGTGGTACTTGGAACTCCAGACATGATAATTCAAAGTCCCATTATCTTTGAAAACTTCAAGCCTTGACTCTGAGAAACTGAGTGACTACTGGTGTCATTTGTTCACATGGGGAAGAATTAGAAGCAAATCAATTGGTGGTGAAAGGACTTATAGGGTTGTTTGTGAATTCATTTTTTAAGTGTGTGTGTGTATGTGTGTGTGTGTGTGTGTATATATATATATATATATAAAACATATATATGTTAGGGACTATGTTTAATTGCTTATAACAGAAACCTGAAAACAGTGGCTTGAACAAATAGCGTTTCTTTTCCATAAATAATGAGTTCAGAGGTCAGGAGTCCAGGGCTGCTACAGCAGCTCAGTGATAAATCCTCAGGCCTTTCCACCTTACCACTAGACCATCTTTAGCATGCATCTTTTGTCCTCTTGATTTTTGTTTCTTAGTCCAAAAAAATGGGTGCTCCAGCTTCTTGATTGCTTTCCAGGTAGGGATTATTCAGGTGAAACTGTAGGTCCCTAGAAGATACTAGAAAAAGTAGTCAGGGCATGAAAATAAATTAAATTAGAGAGAAATGAAGTTGAATGACTTAATGAGGAAAAATCTGTTTAAACCATCATCATGTATGGTTAAAAATGTATCCTAACCATTGTGGGAGAAGAAGAGTGGGCAGAGAGGGATTCATTTGAGAAGCCAATAAAAAGCTATTACCCCTCATCCACATTTCACTTTTTTTTTCAGCGTTTACAGACTTTTGTCTGCAAAACTTGTCCGTAGACCATTAGTGATTCCTGGACTTCAACTAGGAATCCCTAATTGGTTTGTGTGAGCACCTACATTTAATTGTTTTAGTGCATTAGATCTAGCTAGAGTATACAGTATATATAAATGCATTTGATGGTCTGGTCCCATAGTAGCCCAGTACATATAAACTACTGAGAAGCTGATGGTTAACTAATGAGTAGATTTTATTCAAAGTGGAAGTCAAATGGTAAATTCTGTTTGAAATGGCCTTCCTGTGACTAGCCATATAAATGATTATTTGCAGGTATGTCAATGCAGCATTATATGGAATCAAATGGAGGTAAAAATGTAATTTTTCACTTATAAACTTTCCATATGTTTCCCTTCCCTCACAGATTTTTCATATTAATGATTTGGCAACGGGTTCCTTATACACTGTGTTCTTATTGAATATTTATGTTATTTTAGCCACAGATGTTATTAATATTTTTCTTTCTGCTAATAACAGCAAAAAAATGTCAGAGGATTTGCCATATGAAGTGAGAAGGGCTCAAGAAATAAACCATTTATTTGGCCCAAAAGATAGTGAAGATTCCTATGACATTATTTTTGACCTTCACAACACTACTTCTAATATGGGTTGCACTCTTATTCTTGAAGATTCCCGGAATGACTTTTTAATTCAGATGTGTCATTATATTAAGGTAACGTCAATGTTATTTATTTATAAGTTAGCATAGAGCCTGTACTTTTTAAGTCAAATGCGGATATGAACAAGAAGGAAAGGGTTAGGAGGAGTGCCCCAGAGAGATGGGGAGTGTTAAGGAGCACCAGAAGAGAGTCAGTGGCACAGGCAGAAGAAAAGGAAATGCATAAAAGAATAAATATGATGAATAAAATAATAAAATATGTGATTCTTATGTCTTTGAAATTATAAATCTCTTATCCAGACAGCCATCAATCACAGGCTAGTTGGTAAACCTGGGTAAAATGGGTACCAAAATTTAAATGATAGGGTGGAAATACTTCAACTACAGTTTTAGGAAGCTCAAGTAACAGGCATTTAACGCTAACTAAGGATCAGTGATTAAAAGATTGACTCTTTAGTACTACCTTTTTTGTCATTGATTTAGGTACTTCAGTAATCACCAATCTTTCAGTACCTCATACAACAAATAATTGTAGTATGTACTTCATACAACAGAAATCTAGAAGATGAAAACGGTAGCCATCCAGTGTCTATAGCTAGAGAAAAATTGCTGGAAAATACCTACCAAGCAAAAACAAAATAATGACTTATATTCTTATTTCTGAATAATAGATAACCTTCCTTCCAAAAACCTAGTATGATTTAGTGAAAAGAGTTTTAGCAATGTAGCTAGAAGCAGCTGGTTTCAAATCCTGGTTTTGTCATTTACAAACCTCGGACAAGATGCTCAGCTCCCAAAACCTTGCTTTCTTCATTTTGTAAAATTGGTTAATAACACTTAACCTCATAGGACTATAAAAGCCATAAATGAGATAAATATTTAAAGTTTTTAGCCTAATATCTAACAGATAGTAAAGGTTAATTTTTGTGAAATGCTGTTGTTTTTGTTTCCCTTGAGTGTTTAATAACTAGATAGTAATTCTGGGAGGAGATCATAATGCAGCTATTCTTTTACTCCTTAAAGGGAGAGCTGAATGCTTTGGTTACCAGGCACCAGAGAAGCCTGACTTGCATTGTCATCAAAACTGGGAGGCCTGTTTTGAATTCTCATTCAGATAAGTGGGGGTTGGGGAAGTTCCCCAACATATGTAGAGACCTGGACCACAGAAATAGAAACTGACTTCTTTAGGATACCAAGACTAAGCTAAATAGTAAGTGTAACAAATATTGGGAAAAAAATACAAAATCCATTCAGAAGGAAATTTTATTTCATACTCTTTGATCTGGATTCAGAAAATCATTTACTATACATTTTACCCAGAACACTATTCATAATTCAAATATACAATAATAATATTGGGTCTTAGGGTATGTTTCATAAAGCTAATCTTAGTTGATAAATTAAAATATACTGAAGGTATTATTGACTCTAGCAGCAAACAGAATAAAAACATGGTCTTTGCATAATAAAAAAGATGTTTTAAATTCTTTTCAGACTTCTTTAGCTCCATTGCCTTGCTATGTCTATCTTATTGAGCATCCTTCCCTCAAATATGCAACCACCCGTTCCATAGCCAAGTATCCTGTTGGTAAGTCCTATTTCCCATTATCACACTGAACAAACTATGTCCTGGATGAAACACTGATAAAATTATTTTTAAAGAATATTTGTTTGTTTATTTTCATTGATGTAACATTGGCTTATAACACTATATATGGTTTAGAGGTATAGGTATAGGTTTAGAGGTATACACCCTTCAGATGTATGTTACCACACCACACCCTCCACCAACACACCCACAGTCCCCCACCATAGACCCTTGTGCCCCTTCCCACTTTGCTTCCCCTTCTCCTCTACCTCTGGTCACTTCAATTCTGTAGTGGGACTTCTAGGGATTGTTACTGGCTTTATCTGACCGTTTGTTTTGCTTCTCTATATTCTGCATATAAGTGAAACTATCTAGTGTTTGTCTTACTCCTTCTGATTTACTTCAATTAGCATTATCCTCTCCATGTCCATCCTCCAGTTGTCACAAATGGCAAGAGTGTCTTTTCTTATAACTGAATAGTATTCTGTTGTGCATATGTATGTATATGTATGTATGTATATATATATATATGTATATATACATATACATATATATATATATATATCACATCTTCCTAACCCTCATCTGATCTGACCTCATCTGATCTGACCTTGAGCACTTAGGTGGTCTTTCTAACTGGGCGATTGTTAATAGTGCTTCAGTGAACCTAAGAGTGCATATATCCCTTTGAATTAGCATTTTCATGTCCTTAGGAGTAGAATTGCTGAATTAAATGGTAGATATATTTTTAATATTTTGGGAACCCCTACATTATTTTTCTACTATGTTGGATAGTAGTGGTGAAAGTAGACATCCTTATAACAGATATTAGTGGAAACTTTCAGTTTTTCACTATTGAGAATAATATTAGCTATAGGTTTACATTTTTTTACCTTATTATGTTAAGAAATGTTTCATCTATCTCCAGTTTTTTGAAGGTTTTTATCCTGTATGGAAATTGGATTTTTTTTTTAAAGACTTACTTATTCATGCATATAAGAACCGGGGTACAGGCCAGATGCGCGGGAGGGTGAGAGGATTCACCAGAGACAGAGTGGGGAGCAGAACAGGCAGATCTACTGAAATACACTGCTGAGGGGAGCAGTGGGTGAGCAAGGAGAGGTCTGTCACGCGTTGTAGGATTCTCGCCAGCCCAGCCAGGATCGAACCGGCGCTGCAGAGGCTGCAGACAGCTTCACAGCGCTGTTCTCAATCACCTGCGCCACCAGGGGAGGCCCGGAAGTTGGATCTTATCAACTGCTTTCCCTGCATCTGTTTTTACAACCATATAGTTTTTCTTTCCTTTTGTTAATGTGGTTAATCTACATTGGTAGATTTTCAGCTGTTGAGCCGTCATCATCTCCCTGGAAAATATCCCACTTGATCATGGTGTATGATCCTTTTAATGCATTGTTGAATTCAGTTTGCTGAGATTTTGTTGAGGATTTTTGTATCTATATTCATCAGGGAAATTGGTCTGTAGTTTTCTTTGCTTGTGTTATCTCTTTCTGGCTTTGGTATCAGGGTAATATTGGCCTCATAAAATGTATTTGGAAACATTCCCATTTTCTGTTTTTTGGAAGAGTTTGAGAAGGACAGGTTATTAGTTTGTCTTTGAAGGTATTGAAGAACTCACTAGTGGAACTCCCTGGCCCTGGGCTTTTGTGTTTTGGGACATTTTTGATTACTGTTTCCATGTCCTTGTTTGTAATTGGTCTGTTCAGGTTTTCTTTCTGATTAAGTCTTAGAAGGTTGTATATTTCTAAGAATTTGCCTGTGTCTTCTGGATTATTCACTGGCTTAGAGTTGTTCATAGTAATTTCTTATGACCCTCTGTATTTCTTAGATGTCTATTGTAACTCTCTTTTGTTTCTATTTATTGAATTTTCTCCCTGTTTTTCCTTAGAGCCTCGCTAGAGGTTTGTCTATTTTGTAACCAGCTTTTGATTTCATTAATCTTTTGGATTGTCTTTCTGATTTCTATTTCTAATTTTTATTATTTCCTTCCTTCTACTGGTTTTTGATTTCATTTGCTCATCTTTTTCTTTTCCTTAAGGTGAAAGGTAAGATTATTTATTTGAGCTCTTGTTTCTTGATTTGAACCTATATTGCTATATACTTCCCACCTAGTACTTTTTGTGCTGTGTAGCGTATGTTCTGGTAAGGTGTTTCCTCGTTTTCATTTGTCTTAAGGTATTTTAAATTTCTTTGATTCCTCATTAACTCAGTAGTCATTCAGTAGTGTGTTGTTTGCTCTCCACATATTAGAGGTTTTTCCTTCTTTTGTGGTTTATTTCTAATTTAATACCATTGTGATCAGAGATTTCAATCTTCATGAAGTTATTGACACTTATTTTGTGTCCCAACTGGTGGTCTATCATGGAAAACATCCCACAGGCACTTGAGAAGAGTATGTATTCATTATTTTTAGTGTGCAGTGCGCTATAAATATCTGTTGAGTCCTTGTGGTCTACCATATCAGGATGAGTTGTTATGTTAAGAGCAAGAATGTTGCTTTAGGGTCAAATGATCGTCATGTTGATTTAAATTCATACCTTATCTAGACTAGATTTCCGTGGCTAAATAGATGTCTTTCCTACTGTCGAAGTTTAATGATAGGCTTATGATAGGTTTTGTTTGTGACCATGTGTTATTTTATTGAATATAAGTATAAATTTGTTTACCCCTCCTACTATATTATGGTTTTTAGATATTTTAGCACTGTTGAAGGATATTTAAAGAAAAAAACCTTACTACATTAACATACCTGATAATTTTCCATGGTCTCTCCCAGTCTTTATTCATTGTGCATATAACTTGTACATGTAAATGTTCTACTTTATTTTTTGCCATACCATTTTGTTGCAAATATTTTCCATGATGCTACATGCTCTACCTTCTTAATAATTTTTAATTATGGGATTCTACATATTGATATATTCAAGTCTTCAAACATGTATTATATTGTAATAATAAATGTGACTCTCTTCTCTTCTGCAATAGGCGTAGAAGTTGGTCCCCAACCTCACGGAGTTCTGAGAGCAGATATTTTGGATCAAATGAGAAAAATAATTAAACATGCCCTTGATTTTGTACATAATTTCAATAAAGGTAAGTAATTTCAATGAATGGAGTTGTTTCTCTAATTGTAAAAGTATGTGTGTGTGTGTGTGTGTGTGTGTGTGTGTGTGTGTGTGTGTTTTCTCCCTGTAACAGTCCTCATTTTTTTGGTTATTGTTCTTCCTTCCTTAAAATATTAACTTCCCTTTTTCAGGAGGTTTTTTATTTTGTCATCGCTATTATACATATTGTTTTTGCTATAGGAAAAGAATTTCCTCCCTGTACTATTGAAGTCTATAAAGTACTGGAAAAAGTTGACTATCCCAGGAATAAATGTGGAGAAATTACTGCTATTATCCACCCTAATCTGCAGGTAACATTTATTATTTTTTAAAATAGTCAAAATGATGATGCCTTATATTTGACTAGAGCTTTACAGCTCATAAGGCATTTACATACTCAGTGCATTTGATGCTCTCAAAAACATAGCAATATAGATTAGATATTCAGTTCTTCACTCAACAGATATTTGTTGAGCATATCCTGTGCTGGCTGTGGGGATACATCCATAAACATGGTCTCTACTCTCATGGAATTTATCATCTAGATAAACTAAAGTCTAAACTGTAGCCTAGAAATTAAAATAACCAGATACCATAACAGAATAGTGAGGTGGAGGAGACATGGTCACACACAGTCTCTCAGAGAAGATAAAATTCCTGCCCACATGTAATGGGCAGGAATTATTATGTCTGTTTCGGAGGCTCAGAAGTGAAATCCTTCCTATAATAATATAGCTATCAATGGCAGATTCAGAGCTAATGCTTTTTGCACTTGACCTAATTGCTGCCTGTGATCACCACTGAATAAGTCAGAATAAAATAATCCGGACTTCTTTTCAGAACATTTTCTGCCACCATTCCCTGACTGCTCAGAACCCTGGTAACTGCTTCTTATATGGTCTGATCAATAATGGCACGGTGAAGGAGAAAGAAAAGGATCTTGGGAGAGTATAGAAGGCTTAAATCTGGAACAGACAAAGATAAAGGCAAAGCAGGGAGGAACAAAGTTTCCATCCCCCCCAGTCTGAGGACCCTACCCACCTTCAGGCCTCAGAGAGGGAGGATATCTGGTACATTATCAAAGCTGGGGACTTTTAACCCTTTTTGAGACATCCCAGGTAATTATAATTTATAGCCAGCATTGAGAAAATGGCTCGAATGCAATGTTTCTCAAACTTTAATGCTGCACATGTAAATCTCTGGGGATCTGCTAGCATGAAGGTTTTGATTTAGTAGGTCTACAGCAGGAATGAAAATGTGCTTTTCTAATAACTTGCAGGTAATGCTGATATTAGAAATACAAAATCTCAGGGCCCCACCCCAGCCCCACAGAATCAGAATCTGCATTTTAACAAAATCTCTATGTGATTTGCAAACATGTCACAGTTTGAAAATTAATGCTCTTAAGGTCCCTGTAGTGTGTGAGCACTCGTGTTTTCACATTCAAAGGTTCAAATCCCTGGTACAGACAGTTTCAGATAGCTCCATTTTTAACCACATTATGAAGACACATATTGTGATAACAAGTCTTGTCCTAGGCTTTAACCAGTCATCCACCACCCCTCACCAATCTCCATCAGAAAAGAACTTCCTGGGCCTCCCCAGTGGCGCAGTGGTTGAGAGCTGGGTTGCGAGGCTGCCTGCAGCCTCCGCAGTGCCGGTTCGATCCCAGGCTGCTCCCACCGGAGGAGGGTCCCACATGGCGCGCAGACCTTTCCTGCCGCCCGCTGCTCCCCTCAGCAGTGTACTTCGGTCCCTCTGCCTGCTCTGCTCCCCGCTCTGACTCTGGTGAATTCTCTCACCCTCCGCGCTTCTAACTGTACCCAGTGCTTGTATAAATAAATAAATAAAGCTTTTAAAAATAAATAAATAAATAAAAGAATATAAAAGAAATTTAAAAAAAAAAAGAAAAGAAAAGAACTTCCTTGTATGCAGGCACAGCATTACTCATATTTATGTCCCCAACAGAGAAATTTCTTGCCCACATTAGAGTCTTAATGGATATCTCCTAAATTTTGCTGAGCAGAATTTAACTCCAGCAAGCAAATGAAAAAGAATATACACATAGGGAGATAATACATTTAGTTTTTCCTTTTAACATTATAAATCTCTTTGATAACATTCAAGGCAACCTTGGTATTAAAGAAAGCTAATGTATCAGCTATAAAAATTAAAAGGGAACTCTTAACATCGCTGCCAAAATAACTCAATATCCATTTAGTCAGATTACCACAAGTGTCTCAAGGCATCTCAAGAATGCAATGCTGTCATTTGTTAGTTGTATAGACATTGACATAACATTTTTAGAGTGAGAGAAAAGCCAAATATAATTTATGTATTTTAATTGTTTCCTGAGAGGATCAAGACTGGAAACCATTGCACCCTGGGGATCCCATGTTTTTAACTCTTGATGGAAAGACTGTTCCATTGGGCGGAGACTGTACGGTGTACCCTGTGTTCATAAATGAAGCTGCATATTATGAAAAGAATGAAGCTTTCGCAAAGACAACTAAATTAACACTCAATGCAAAAAGTATTCACTCCTCTTTACATTAGAAGTCACTTCTAGCTTGCTGCTTATCCAGTATCTTGAAAAACTCTACTAGATTGTAAGCTCCTGGAGAGCAGGACTGTGCCTCACTCAGCTTCACATCCCCTGCACTGAGTCTAGTGCCTTGCACACAGTGAGCATTCAGGTGAATTTCTTGAATGAATAAATTAATGAATATTTTTAAAGATATCATACTTTATGTATGTAGCTTACTTGAAGAAATGCATGTCTTATTTCTGCATAGCTTTTTATACATGGTACTTTGATAGTTTAATATTCTTAATACATAGCCTTTAAGTTCAAATATAAAAATTGAAAGAGATACTGTACACCCCAAAAAAGTACTACTTTGGGCAGAGAATTAAGTGTGGTATGTTTTCAAGTAATGTGTAAATGTTATTAGAAACTAATGGTGCAGACTTAACTCTTTTTAAATTCTATGCTATTTCATATTTGAATTAATGATGATATTAAGTATCCAATCAATAAACATTAGTAATAGTTGTGATACCCATAGGAGATTTTTAAATGTTCTTTTGAAGATGAAATGTGAATGACAAATGAGGGCTGATTGTTAATGTACCATCATGAATAAATGAAGAAACTCTGAATGGTCCTTTGCCCACAAAGCGTCTCCTCACTAGCGTGCCCTCTTGCTCCTAATGTTCCTTCCCCACGTGGCAAAGGCGTAAGAGGCATATTCCTCACAGCTGTCACTTCTCATTTTGAAAGAACACACTTGCTCTCTCCCCAGCCGATATGTGAGGATGTCCCTGTGCTCCAGCAGCATAGGTGGGAGCTCCAGCAGCAGAGGGCAGGGGACACTAGTGGAAATATGACCCATATCCATGTCTCTGGTTTGCAAATACATTCTTTCAGGAAATTTCCCTGTGTTCTAAATACGCAAGTCCCTCACCTCCCATGATTCTTCTTTTCAAAGGTCCTTGGGCTGAAATGCTGCTTTCCTCTCTTTCCAGCCCCTGCAGGAACCCTCCTCTAGGGCCAAAGCAGCCAAGTAAGGGGCATTTTTATCCCATGATTTGGACCCCAAAACACTCATGTTAACAGTTTCAAATGTATTTACCAAAATCATACTAACATTTTCTGAACAGATATAGATATAAACATTTTCATTCTTCCAGAGCATGCCCCATTAAGCCAAATTTTATTCCTTATTCAGTGTTCTCTATTGTACAATTAAACTGTTTCTAATTATTTCAGCACTTTTGTGGTACTTTACCAAAATCATTTTCACTGCAATAAAGTCTCTTCCTTCTGAAGTCTGTTGTAAAAAATTATCAGTTTTTGTATTTACAAGCTTTACCCAGTTTCCTGGGTATCCCACTGTGAGTGTTACTTGATGTTTTATGTCTAAGTCCAATTTTTCTGGGTCAATTTTTTCCAGATGTAAATTTTGGCAATACTTTGTTCTTCTATCAAATTTTAGCTACAAAATTTACAATGTGCAATTTTCCTCTCATTTTATTTATATTTGTATTATTTACAAATAATACAAATATATTTATATTTGTATTATTTTTGTATTATATTTTTATATTTATTATATTATATTTTTGTATTATATTTATATTTGTATTATAAAAATACAAATACAAATATATTTGTATTATTTCTATCAAGTCTAATTTTCTTTGACACATTTATAGTCACCAGAGCATCTAATTAAATGTGATTTTTTAAAAAATATAACATTGCTATGTGACTTTAGCCACTTTCAGTCTCACTTTGGTTATTTCTAATAATCTGCAGACTCATTTTTCTCAATTACTAAATGTGGGTTAATTGTTTGTAATAATAGTGCCCCTCTCCTGGGATTAGTGTGAGGATTCAGTGGGCCAGTGCATGTGAGCACTTATCACAGTGCCTAGGACAGAGTATGTACTTAATACATTATTCACATTCAGATTCTTGCAAAAGGCCCTTTAAGATCTGCCCTTCCCTTCCCGCCAACTTCTTTAGCCTCCTCTCCCTTTGGGTCAACTCTGTTCTGGTCTGTTTCCTGTTGTTTTATTTCTATATACCTTCACACAGGTTGGTCCTTCCACCTAGAATTTTCTCCTTCCTTCTTCCATCTTTCCCCTGCTCCTCAGAACTTTAGCTAATTCCTGTCTTTCCTTCAAAATGCAACTCAACTCTCATTTCACCCATAAGCTGTCCTGACTTTCCCCTTTCTCCCTCTCTGCTTCCATCCCATCTTGAAGACATTAATGGTGTCTTTCTGAGGACCTGCATTCTAATAAGAGCCCAGTGAAGGTTAGATGAGTAAATGAGTGTGCTCAAACATCCTTTCTCTACTGAAATGTCTTAACAGTCCACCAGTGCTCTGCTTTCTCTTTGCCTTCTTTCTTTCCCAGTCACTTCCTAAGAATTCCCACCACTCCCAAGCAAAACTCAGTGCACTCTACACTCTGCAGAGTGTGTCCCAACAGATGGCAGACGGACATACACCCTTTAAAACTTCCAACCCCATTGCAAAAGCAGGCAAATGTTCACATTTGAAAATCGCCCTAAACTTTGATATGAAATCTCAAAGCCTCACTATGACTGGATAGATCCTGCCTGCTCTGGCCTCTGCCCACCTCTCCAGATTTCTTTACCCTCATGCTGCCAGCAACTGGGCCACATAGATTTCTCCTTCCTCAAATGCACCTGCTCCATACTACTGTGGCCTTTACTCACAATGTTTCTGTCTTGAAACCTTGTTTCACACTCACACTCCCATTACCTGCATTATTTTTAAGTGTGACTCAGGCAAGGCTAGATCACCTGTTAAACAAATTCATAGGCACTACTGGGCTAGCACCAGTTAAATTTAGAGAACCTGGGTCGTGGCCCAGGAAAAAACATGACCTTTCTCTGTTATTCCATCTCTCTTTAAGTCTCAATTTCCTCACCTATTAAATGGGGGTATAACACTCATCATAGCAATAAAACTTTGTTGTTAAAAGCACCCAAAGGTGGAAGGTAATTTTTCACAATATCAAGAGCTATAAGAATATTCATTTCCATGGACCTAACATCCCACCCTTTTCCTATCCATCCACCCAGAATGTTTCCATGAATGGCACATTCCTAGATTATAGGCTCAAGTATATTTGAGCTGGGATGTGGATTATGTATGATTCCCATTTCTTTGCCACTCAAGAAGACGCATCCCAGTGAAGGGCATTCTGGAAATCATCTGAATTAAGTATATAATTCACCAAATGCAGCACATCACTTAATAAATTGTTTGCAAGTTCTACAACTCATTCAGACCCAGCAATGTTTTGGCACTCAGGTTGAGAATTGCCATCCTTATGAAATAAAAGAATGGAAAAAAGGGCACATACACTTAGGAGTTGTGCAATAATCAGTCCTCTGATCAGCTCTTTCATATCCATTTTCTCTTCGCCTGCTCATGAAGAGAGTCCTATGAAGTAGACAAAAGAGGGATTTATACTTTCTGGTCTCCAGGTAGAGCCATGGTTTTATATCCATGCAAAATTAGTTGTGAGCCTGCAGGCATGGCTACATAGAGAAGTGCTCAGAGATCATGCTGACTGGACTGCTAAGCTGGCTAAGCTGTGCTGCCTTGGGATGTCACTTCAGCCTCCTGAGTCTCCTTTTACCTCAAACTGCTTCCAGAGTCATTGAGTGGTTCAAATGGGGTAGTGGTGCCTTGAGGCGCTTTGAGGCATGAACACTACAAAAGTGGCATGTGTTAGCATGCTAACTTGGTCCCTGAGTTAGCACCAATAATAATGCTATGGATCCAAAACGTGGCTTTCCCTTTACCCCCTCATGTCAAGCAACACTCTAGAATTTCCAGTCAGTTTTCATATTGGCACGTCTAAGAGAAGGATGAAACACAATCATAACAAGGCAAAATAAATATTTATTAGAAATCATAAAAGGATTTCTTCCATGGCGCTAAAATATTCTTACTCTATGACTTCTTTCTTGGACACAGAGTCTCACACACACAATACCAAGAACAAGTAGGCAAATTAGAATTTACAAGAATCAGGCACATTCAGTGAGAACAGGTAAGAAATCTGTATTTGGGACCAAGATCACAGTAAAAATGTACATCCATTCAGAAATCAAGTATGCGTACAGGCCCAGATGATGGCCCCTCTCCCTGGGCCCCGCCCAGAGCAAAGGACTCCGCTCACCAGGCCTTGAGGAAGGGAAGAAACATCAATAACACTGGGCTCTCAGGCAGGAACCTTCCAGAGCTTAATGACTTCACAGTACAACCTCCCACAGTTTCTCCCACAGTTCAGGGAGCAAGGCAAGCACCATTTTTATTCCAACAGATACATCATGTGATGTCTAGAATAATGAATTCTTCCTCAGGCAGAGTTTAGCTAAAATAACTTGTCGACCAAAAATGCTAAACATGGAAGATTCCATCCCTGGAAAATTCTTACACCTTAAATTACTGAAATGTAAACCATGGAGATTTAAGATGTCCTGACACACCCACAGATTCATGGCAAGGTGAGTGGAGTGTGGTTTGTACACACTGGGTGCACACTTGAGTTTTAAACCCATCACAGGGACATAGGGACCATGTAGACTGCCAAATGAGTCATCTGAGCAAAAAGCCCTAAACCCCTGACATACACCAAATCCAAAAGGCAGGTTCAAAGTTGCTGAATAACTATACGAGAATAATAATGAGGGTGCTGGAGAGATCTGTGGTCCAGGAATCAGAACTCTGCAGCTCTAACAACTCTGAAATCACTTCCTGCATGACTTTGACCAAGTCCACCTTCCTTTCTGAGCTTTGGATGTAAATAAGGATCAAGTCCTTTTAAACCCATGTTCTTTGACTCATTGTTTCCCTACCTAGACTCAGACCATGTAGGCTGAAAGTCCTGGGGGGATGCCACCTATGGGGAGAGTATCCAGTTCAGAAAATAGTCCTGTCAACAAATTCCACCCAGACCCAGAGAGCAGCTCCCCATCTGTGAGAAGACAAAGAGCTCGTTTGTGATTTCTATTTGCCTCACTTCCCTTGCCTAACTAGATCTTTGTCTTTTTGCATAAGCAGGAAATGGAAAGCCATACAGCTTTATCCATCCATATCTAAGTCAAAACAATTCTGGAATTCCCAGCTCCATTGTACAGAGCTTGGCACCATGGATCCAGGTGACTGCCCTCCAAACCAGGACATCTGTTTGGGACAAACGTAAGTAGGTAATCCCAGATATGGAATGATGCTTTGGAGAATCTCAAAACTAGAAGGTCTGAGTGTCCTCTTTCACAGCATCCCTAATAAGTGCTTGCCCTGCTTCTGCTTACACGTCTTCAGTATCTGGAGCAGTTGCTGGGCTGAACTGAACAGAAATCTTTCTCTCTAAAATGTCCAACCTTTAGGACTAGTCCTGTCCATCTGGAACATATCTGCTCCTCCCCCCTGCATGACAACCTCCCCCCCCCCCCAAATCTTCCCTTCTCCAAAGGACATGCTTAGTCCCCTCCTCCCCAGCTCACTCCTCAGCTTGGTCTGCCCTGTGGCTTAGAGCCCAGCTTGGCTCCCTGGGGCTCAGGCGTCCAGGAGTTGCTGTAGACTGTGCAGCTGGAAGGCTACATCCTCAACCCAACTCCTGTCTCCCTGACCTGGCCCACCAGTGTACAGAGGTCAAGTTTCCACACCACCCTCAGCAAAGCTGCCTCACAGAGCAATCCAGAGTGAGAAAAGGACCCAGAGAGGATTGCCTGGCCTGTGCTCCTCCATTTGCTTCAAGTCAGATTAACTCACCAGTTCCCAAATTATCTAAATGTCAAATTTATTTTTGTGCCATTTAAAATTTAATCACATGGTTAATATGTTTATAGTTCTACCTTAAAAATTCCCACATGATTCCTTTTACCAGATAATTGCAACAGAGTGGATTTTCTGGTTGTTCAGGATCCAGTTATCTGGAAAATTTCCTCCACATCCACTTTACCTCTGGCCCCAAACTAACTCTGTGTGATTTCACAGGGAGAAAAACAAATGATGAGGGTCTAAAAATAAGGCCCAAGTCTGGGCAAACACTTCTCTCACACACCTTCTCTTCAACTTCAAAATTCACAGTTAACAAAAATACTTACTATCAGAGCATTTCAGGTATTTTGTTAAATTCCTCCAATGAGAAATACTGATGTATAATAGTAACCTCTGAGATTTAAGACCATATAAATAGAGCAGCTGCTATTTCTGTTTCAGATGAAGCCAGGATCCCAGTGCAGAGGCATGAACTTCTGCGGGACCAAGACAAGGAAAAGAGCCAAGATCTTTCACCCAGATCACAGAGGCCCAGCAGCCCGCCTGGCGTGTCTCGTGTGGATTTCTGTGTGCATAAAGAAAAGCTTTTTGTCCTTGCTCTGGCCGCCCTGAAGCCAAGTATGTAAATAATACTTACATCCCCAAATCCCAAAATCTCTTTTTCAGCTTTTAAAGTTACATACTTCATCTGAAGTAATTTTCATTCAAAAGTGAAATGTCTTTTCCCCATTGAAAATAAAAACCTTGTGCTAATTATGCTACTAAAAAAAAAAAAGTCTCCCAGTGTGAGACAGTTTGAGGCTGGGGGTGCCAAGGGCACTCATTCCAGGGGTGTTTCTTATTCTCTGAAGATTCCAGAAGAGCATTTCCGTAGCTTGTTGGCCTCCTCCTCCAGGATATCCGGCTTAGCTCAGTCCCCTGAGGACTCTGAGATGAAATCAAGAGCCCTTTAAATTCAGGAGGCCCAGTCACAGTTGGGGACTCTGTGGAGTAATCTTGGCTAGAAGAAAGACTCCCCTCCTTGCTCTGCAGGCCCCTGCCCTTTCCTTACCACCCTTCTCTCCCAGCTGAGCAGACCTGCAGCTGATCAAACAGCGACTTCACCCAGGACTTCAGGGACTCCCAGTTCTGCTCTCAGGACTGCTGGCCATGGGTTTACACACTCTGCCAAATTAACAAAATCCAGCGTGGCGGCATCCAGGGCGTTTTGCGTTCAGACTGACAACTGCCTCTCAGTTCAGTCACCCTCTCAGCATGAGGGTGCTTTCCACTTCTCAGCAGGCAGTCGGGCTCCATTCCTCTGCAGAGCCCTCAGCGCAGAGTCCAGGACCCCACCAGCAGCCTCAGATCGGCCCATGTTCACGCCAGCTCTGAAATGGGCACCATTTCTACACTGAAGTTTCTGGAAATTCATCCATTTCATCAAATGCATTGAGGGTGGTTTTGCTGTTGCTTCTGGAAGAATCTTGAATTTTGTTGAAATCCACTTTAAAAAAAAAAAAAACAAAAAACGCCAGTTTAGAAATATGGCACGCTGCAAAGCATTCTTCCATTTTTTTTTGTCATCACCTGGCTTTTTAGAACTTATTCCAATTAAGGTTATAGAATGTCAGATGAGGAAGGGACCTAAGGACTAATTTAATTCAAATCTCCCATTTTACAGACAGGGAAAATCAAGGCCCTAGGACCCAGTTTGTCCCAGGCCATGTGGTATGGGGGTGGTCATCACACTCTGACAGCATCAGTACCTGTCCGTCTCACAGGCCCTGGATCTTCATTGAGAAAGGAGACGTGTGTTTTCCATTCTGTCCACTTCACCTCGTTGATCCTGTGAGTGCAATAATCCTTTTCACTATTTTGTAACTTGCAGCTCATTAAATGCTTTCTGGGGATCAGGAACACTCCTGCTCCACACAGTCCTACACCAGCATTTGAAATTTGCCCAGGTTTCAAGAGATCAGTCTCCCCTGCCCCCAGTGTGTAGGACCCAGAAACCTGGAGAGGGATAAAGGATGCATCATCAGACTGCACCTGACTTCAGTCTGTGAGAGGGGCCCATGGGGAAGGAGGAAAGGAAGTGACGAGCTCAAGCTGAGGTGAGAGGGCATGAGGATTAAACCCCAAGTTTAGCTATGGTCCAGTTGTCCTAAGAGAAGAGAATGAGTAGGATTCAACCCCTCAGTGTGAGTCAGTGGAGTCTAAGGTGGGGGGTTGCAACTGGAGACGATGGTTTGGCTCACATACAGAGAACACCCCTAGAGTGAAGGTGTCAAGTTAGAGATATTTGGTAAGGTAATGATGATATGGTTTCCAAGTCGACATGTCAGTCAGAGAAACAGGTTAAACTTGTGCTTATAGAAGGTGGTCTGTGTGAGCAGACGGTCAGACAGAGCTTAGGAAGAGGTGGACACATCAGAAAAGATGGCTAGAGGATGTGCAAGGACTTTTTAACAATCAAAGCTAACTGTCTCATTTTCTGTTACATGCCAGTAACAAGATGGGCCTCAGGTGCCCTGGCGTCACATGACTCCCCACAGGAGTCTGTGGGGAAGACAGGACAAAGCATGCAAGGCAAGCAGATCTTTTCTAAACCAGACACCGGACAGGGAGAGGCCATGGCAGTACTTCCAGAAGGGCAGAGAGGAAACCTGCCTCCCTAGAACTTCATTCACTCTCGTTCTAAAGCCCGGATGCCTTGTCCTAGGGCCAGCGACTCCACAGAAGCAAATTCCATCTCCGAGAGGCCATAGCAGACTGTAGCTGGGGTATGGCGAGCAAGTGGCAGCGGTTTCTGTAAACTTCCCGGTCACTCTTTATCCACCCAGCCCCCTTGCTCACCGTAAGCACAGTCGGAAATCTTCCTCTGCCACCTTACACAGCTCTCCCATCCGGAATCTGCTCCTCAGCCACTCTGGTAACAGTTTTTCAAACTCCAAGATCGTCCTGGCTCTCTGGGGACATGAACAAGCCCACATGTGTCCCTGAGGAGCCCGCTCATGAACACAGCTCCTGTGAGTGTGTGTGCGTGTGCATGCATGCACACGTATGTGCACACAAACACACCACCAAATAGTTCGCTTCACCCCTTCACTTCATAATGCACAGATCCTGACAACTCAGCTAATCTACAGAATTCAAAATGAAAAACCAAAAAGTTTGGGAAAGGTGTTCAAAGTGCAATAAATAAAGATGTTTCTGAAAGGTCAGGCATTTCCTAGCTGAAAATGTCCCAAGGTGAAGGGAAGTTTAGACATCATGTAGTCCCACCCCCACCTAGTTTGGAGTCCCCCGGTCAGTTTTCCCTGGCAATGATTTGTCTGTGTCTCCTGAGTATTACCAACCTTCCAGTGAAGAAAGCCCTAATAATTAGAAATGTCCCTTTATCAAACCAAAGCTTTTCTCCCCGCGGTTGCCCCCATATACCTCAGGTCTTTCTTCTTAGGCCACAGAAGGAAGCTGCCCGCTTCTTTCACAAGGATCGGCCAATATCTGAAGGAGCTCTCACTTTCTCCAGCCCTAACCCAACACCACGACTTGTGAGTTTCCTGTCCTCTCCCAGGCCTGGTTATGACATCAAGACCCATCTGTGGGTCGTTGTCCTCAGCGTGTGAGGCCCACAGTTCATGAGGACTGCTGAGGCCACGATGGAGGACAGCAAAACTGTCACAGCCATTGTGCTGTACTTCATGCTCTGTTATAGCAGGCTGCCGCCACATTTCAGTGTCCACGTGTCACATCACTGACTAAGCAGTACGCCCCTGAACTCCAGAGCTTACCTTACAGGTGGCGTAGACCCTACACTAGGTAACCAAAACTAGGCTCCCTCCAGCCAGGCCTAGCACAGGGAACTCATGCACGTTCCCAAGAGCTCCAGCTGCACAGGTGCTGGAGCTTTCAATACTGTGTGCTGACCTGAGGCTCCTTGAAGGCCCCGCTCCAGAGTCTCTGCCAGGCTCACCTGGAGGCGCCAGATGCGTTCACTCTCCTTGGAGACGTTCTCCACTGTCTCCCCCATCAGGGCAATAAGCATGTTAAGGAGGAGGACGAAGGTGAGGATGACATAGGTGATGAGCAGGAACAGGAAGAGGATGGGATACTTGGAGTTCTGCTGGATGTTCAGATCGCCCAGGCCTATGGTGAGCTTGAAGAGTTCCAGCACCGCGTCACTGAAGCTGCCATAGGAGCTGCAGTCCTCCTTGTCCTTGGAACACTTCTCAATCAGTGAGGCCAGGGCTGGGGAGACATGACAGTATGGTCTTTTCAGCCTCTCTGCCTGATTAGTTACCCAGCAAGCTGGTGTGCATTTGCAGGTACACACATACACACGCATGCCATGCTGCCTCCCCTGTGGCTATTTAAATTCCTTCCCCAGCCTCAGCTTCTACAGAAGCCTCATAGGGCTAGGTCTCTGCTCTGACCTGCAGAAAGCCCTTCCTGCCTAACCAAGCTTATCCACCTCCTTTTCCTTCTCTACTCCACATTTGGACCTTGACTACACACAGACTTGCAGAGAGCTGATTATCATCCATGTGTGTCCCTGACTTCTCAACCATGCCCAGTAGCCTGGATTGTCTTCCCCATGACTGAGTGATCCTGCCTCTCCTCCTAATGTTCGGTAGTGAGATCTCCTGGCCAAGGCTCAGGGCTCAGGAGGGCCTCATCGCTAGATGGATGATGGATGGATGGGATGATCAAATTAATGAGTGAATAAAATGGATGGATCAATAAATTAGCAAGTGACAGAGCAAGTAAATAAGCAAATTGCGTCCCAGAAAGGGTATCAGGAATAGCTACCTAATTTCAAATGCCAATGATGGTGAAAATGAAAAAAGATGACCCAGCCATGGGGAGTATTAAAGTCACATATCTCTATGCTGCTGCGGAGGTTAGTAATAAAATCAGGCTGTGCTGTTCCCTCTTCTGTAAATGGAGAGATTCTTGGAGAGGATGCCCCATCCTTGGTGCCTCACAGACCAGAGGCTCTCAGATATATCTGAAGCAAAGGAAAGTAAGGTGTCATGGAGAGCCACTGAAGTCAGCTAAAATTTATTATTTTATGCCTATTTTTCAAAGATCATCAGTCAAATTCCTGCAAATTTTAGTTCCTTCTCTGCAAAACAGGGTCAAAAATACCTGTCAAGCCTATTTCAGGTTGTAAGAACCAAGTGGGGGGCACACCATTCAGAATGAATGGCTAAGAGTGACAGGCTGGAATCCTGGAGTCTCTGCACTCAGTTACCTTGTGATGGGCGGGGGGTGGGTTGTGATGATTCCCCCTGGGTCAAGATATCCTGAGGAGTAAAAAAATAAAGCTTGGAAAATACTAAGGGCGACAAGTGCCCCACTGGTAGTTGGTGTGATTGTTGCTGGGGCCGCCATATACTATGTCATTTTGACATCTGCATAAAGTGCTTTACAAACGTAGGAGTCACTGTAATTATAAATCAATTACCTACTCCAAATCCAAGTAAAAACACGATATATACAAACAAGAACTTCAGGACATCATGCAAAATGACCTATAAAGAGAGAAACATAATTCAAGGGTTAGGTGCGAACACGTATTTTCTATGCACTGATCACCTTACAGCTTCCCACCCCCTCCAAAAGCCTTCCCTTCTATTTCTGCTCTCTACCCTCCTCCCCCCACCCTCTGCACGCACTCTCTCTCCAGCCCTGCTGATTCACTCAATAATAGCACCTTTCTTCGTAGAGTCACAGCTGCCTACAATCCTCACACTTCCTGGGACAGTGGTGTGCTGGAGCCAGCTCATACCAGCTTGTTAGAACTAATTGTCACTTTTTTTTTTTAAGATTTATTTATTTATGCATACAAGAGCTGGGGTATAGGCCAGAGGTGTGGGGAGAGAGAGGATTCACCAGAGACAGAGTGGGGAGCAGAACAGGCAGACTGACTGAAATACACTGCTGAGGGGAGCAGTAGGTGAGACAGGAGAGGTCTGCTGCACCATGTGGATCACCTCCCTGGCCAGGGATCGAACTTGTACTGCAGTGGCAGCAGATAGCTTCATTGTGCTGCATCTTAACCCCTTGTGCCACGAAGAAGGCCCCATTTGATGTTATATAAACTTATCAAATATATTAAAAACAAAGAAAATACTCAAAACTCATTACCTCCTAGTTATTTTACTACATTTGACAATTATCTAGATTAAGTCTTTGAGTTAAGTCTTTGTTAGCCATATAGTGAACATCTCTTTTCAACTCCATGCGCAATGACATCATGCTTGAAGTTAGGGTCTCCAGGGTGGGAGTATTTACACCACAGAAATTGGCAAATGCTACAAATCAGAGAGTGACTTATTGTTGTGTTGACTGTCTAATCTAGACCTAAGTAGCCACTGAGAAAATGTTAAAGTTGCTTAATTTAAAAAAAATTGTCCTCTCTGTAGCCATTACACTGTGAACAGCACAAAAATATTAATGAAATAGCCTTTGAATGTTTGAAAACTATTATCCAGTTCAGCCAATAAGCGGCTCCCCTTGCCAACAAAGAAGTGAAGCTCCAACCCAAGTTTGCACCATTTCACTTTCATTTTACTCCTTAAAAACATTAATCAACATTTATGTTGGCACAACACTAGTTTGTCAATTGCAAGCCTAAGCTGGCAAGAGATACAAGACTTCAACAAAAATCAACAGATTATTTTGCCAGACTCAACTAGCTATGTGGAATTTATAGTAAGAAGAACTGTATATTTTATTATTTGTAAGTTGTGTGCCACATATCCTTTATATGATAAGATTTATAATAAACACATCTCTGTGTGTATACACATATATGCATGTGTGTGTATATATGCACATATATATGTATGTATGTATGTTCCCCCCCCACTCACCCAGGAAGCCGGTTGTTAAGCATTCACTAGAATACTACTGCGTTGGGGTGGCCCATTCCTTCACAAAGTATGTTCCTTCCCAATGCCCAATAAGTCCATGTGTTTTAAGGCCTGGACACCCATCAGCTGACCAAAGGCAAAGACTCGGCGGCCCCAACACACCTTCTGGATCATGACGCTGTACATGCCCATGGACTGGAATCCCCGCGTGTAGTAGAGCATGTTCGCCCAGCCCAGGGCCATGGCCAGCACGAGGCAGGCGAGGTACTCTTTGTAGGCAAACAAGTACAAGAAGACAGACAGTATCACAAGCACTGCTTGGACAAAACTGTTCAGGAGACACAGGAGACAAGGGCCTTACTTACTTCTCTGCACGCAGCATTAGGGCAGAGATATTCAAATCCCCCAACCTCCCTTAGGCCGGAACGACCTGTCACCCTGCTGGCTGATGCAGTCTTTTTAAAACTGCTGATTCCCAGGGCCCCAGGAGACCCTGGTTCAGAAGGCCTAGGAGCAACCCAGCAAGCTGTATATTTTTTTAATCACCAATGTGGTTTCTGGTTCCCCAAAAAGATTGGGGACCCACTGAGGTTCCCCACTGAGGATGCAGCAAATGATAGCATTTTTTAACAAAAATGACAACGCCGTCAACATCTATACTTATAAGTCATTCATAGCAAAAGTCTTCCAAAACCTACTGTTTTATCCTTGGGGAAAAAGTACAATATATGCTAAGTGAAATAAGCTGTCACAAAAAAACAATACCATATGATTCCACTCCTCCAAGCACCTAAAGCAATCATATCCATAGAAGCAGAAAGCAGAAGGGTGGCTATGAGAGGCAGGGGAGCTGAAGGGTAGGGGCTTGCTGTTTTATGGAATGGGGTTTCAGTTTTGCAAGACAAAACAGTTTTGCAAGTTCTGGAGACTTGCACAACCACGTAAATGTACTTAACATTACTGAACTGTACACTTAGAAATAGCTAAGGTGGTAACTATTTGGTACAATATATACCAAACATAAGACCAAAATCTATTCCTAAACAGTGTGTAGACTTTGGATCCAAACCCTCTCCTGCTTATACCATCAGGCAGACTCCTCGGTTATACCTACCTAGCTGAAGCTGGGCCATGATACAAACACTTGGATAATGGGTGCGTTTGGGACTGAAGTGAGGAAGCACGTCTACACCTTCCTCTGTACTAACAAAGCAAGTAAGCAGAGAGCAGACAATGCATTGGTGTCTTTTGTCTGCACTAAAGCCAGAGGCTGCATAAATGTGTTTTTCTCTGGAATCGTCTTGCTCTCTCAAAGGTGACAGACTCACACAGCTGGCATTATCGGGTAGTGCTGCACCTGGCCTATCCACTCCACACCCACCACAGGGATGAAGAAAATGGTCCATGACTCTGGAAGGCAGGGACATACTTAATAAAACACTCAGATACTTGGAAACTTCAGGTCAAGAGTCAAGGTCGATAGGCCCAGCCTGCCGTGCTCAGAAGAGGGGTTTGAGTGGGGTCTACAGAGCCTGGAGCTCAAGATTCTTCACCCTCTTGCTGCAGATTCTGTCTCATCCACACCATGAATGCTGAATTGGCCTCTGTTCATTTACAACCAGGGGTCACATAAGCCTCTGACATCGGCTGCACATGACCTCACTCAGAGAGTCCACTCAGCTGGGCTTTCTGACAAGGGTGTGTCGCAGCCGTGCCTGCACTGGCTTGGGGTGTGGACACCAGGGAGTCTGGGACTGGCTTCCACACTAGTAAGCTCCCTGTGACTGTGAGTGGCTCACTTCCCTGTTCTGGGCCTCGGTTTTCATGCTATAGATGAGACTGTGCTTTATTTTGTACCTTCCAGCCCTGATCTGTCAGGACCCAAGATGGCAAGTTCTAAACCCCACATAACCAGGAGGAATAGGCCTGGAATGTCCCTTCAGAAAACAGCATGATAAGCCTCCTCTTGCCTCCTCTGTGGGCTTGCCTCCACACGGGGCTCCGGCAGGCAGGGGCAGCCATCACTGCAAGTAGACAGCTGGCACTACCCCTAGGATTTGGGGTCCTCCCATGGGCATCTGTGGTTCTCTTATTAGGAGGGAGAGAGGAGACCTCTAGTCATGTGACCACAGCAGAGTGATGGTGACATTGTGGGGTGGCTCTTGCACAGGGACACAGAAGCCACCCAACAGGACTTTATTCCTGCCCACCAGGCGATGACCAGGGGGCAGACCTACTTACAAGACGAAGTGAAACCAGGCATCCGAGAGGATGGACTGCAAATCCGAGGGTCTCAGCAGGAAGATGGCAATTCCCTAAGGCCAGAGAGCAAAGAAAAGCTGTGTCCCCTCCACACTCCTCACCAGAGGATCTCAGGAAGGGGGTGTTTCCCCAGAAGTGAGATTCAGTGAGGGGAACACCGTGCGATGGTCCAGTCAGAGCCAGAGAGAGATTTGGAAGGGGATCTGCGCCTGGGGGGACAACCCCAGGTTGAGTGGATCTTCCACAGGCTTACATCTCTCACTCCTACCACCATCCTCACCCGGGCACCTGCAAAGCGGCATGACTGCACAGTTACCCACCATTCCCAAACACAGCCGTGTTCGCTAGCCCTGGCGCCTGTGTTTATGCTGTTCCCCACAACAGCACACCACCCTGTATGACCCTGTCCTCCATGTCCCATTCTACCCTACCAGCATAAGCGCACTCTGCTTTAAGCCTTCCCTCTTCCTTCTGCCCCATATAGGAGCCATCTGTCTTCCTCTGAGTTCTGGTCTACACCCTACGTAGGTATTTTTCTAGGTCTATTTTAATCTAGATTTCAGTCGAATCTATGTTTTTTGGGTCTATTTTAGACTAGATATTAGGGTCCATCTGAAATCCCCCATCAGACTTCAAGTTCAAAAGGGCAGAGTGTCTCTATCCCTATCCCCAAGATCTCACACTGCACATCTGTACCGTATACACCTGTTGAGTCATTGGTTGGATGAATGGATGATGGATGAATCAATTTTATCAACTGATCAATTGGGAAATCAATGGAAATATGGTTGGATGAAGACTGGAAGAACAGTGGGTACAGACGAGAGTATGTGAACTGATGAATGAATGGCTGGGTCAATGAAGGCAACAGGTGATTGGATGCATGATTGGAGGGTAGAGAGGGATGGCGCACTGAGTCTAGGAAGGTAGACAAATGGCAGGGGTAGATGACAAATGGATGCAGGGGTACATAGATGAAATAAATAGGATGGGCCTGCTTATTTGCTTGTTCCCATTTTATAACTAGAAAATCTAAAACCTAGAAAGGAAATGCCTCCCCAAAGACCCCAAGCAGTAATGGCAGAACAGGGTTTGATAGAAGCCAGGCCTGTTGACACAGCTCCTTGCCTTGCAGGCCAGTCCAGATGGGCCTAGTGGTCCACTGACCTCTTTCACAGAAATGCACATGGCCCAGATGAGCACAAACATCCTTCCTAGGAGCTGCAGCCACCCCATCTTGTGCGTCAGAGCCAAGGGGTGTGGGAGAGCCTGGGGAGAAAGGAGAAGAATGGATGGGATCAGGATGGGAGTGAAGCGGGCGGGGTGGCACCAGCTGGGGAAGGGTCCTTACACATACACCTGCCAAACCCTCCAGCCTGACCAGAGGCCAGAATGAAGCCCAATTCCCGTACAGGATAAGAAAAGGACTGGCGGACCCCTTCTCCTCCTTCCTCACCCACAGTGGGAACTCACAACTCTACAGTGAGGATCATGAGCCAATCTATACTAACAACCCCTCACACCTCATGGCTCTGTCTGTTCCAGAACCATCCATATCCAGACACTCACAGGGCCTCACCACATAGTTAAATACAGCCCGAATGCTACACCCTTTGTGATGAATGAGAAACTGAGGCCCAGTATGGGGGGAAGCCTTATCCAAGTGATCTCCCCTCCTCCCTTTTCCTGCGGTCCTCACAGCAAAAGTTCCAGATTTAGACAAAAGCTGGGCAGAGCCTCAGTCTCCTAATTCTCCAGCTCTCCCCGCAACATAGGTCAGCCAGTGGCTGAGCACCTGGGCTTAGCTCAGCTAAGCACTGGAGACACACTCAGAAACTGTGAAGGGCAGCAGGTGAACCCCAGGCACAGCTCTGGGCCTCAGTTTCCCTATCTTCACATGGGGCAGCTCAAGATCCTGCAGCTCTGGCCACCCCATCACCCCCCACCCAGGGGCCCACACACCTCCTCCTCCCGGGGACGGTAGTAGGAGACGAGTGTCAGGGTGATGTTGTAGAAGAAATAAAAGCAGAAGGACAGGAAGAACATGTACTGGGCGAACTTTTTCCACTTCATCCGCAGCAGCGTGTGCAGGGGCTCCAGGGTCAGCATCTCGTGTCGGTTCTGAGGGAGGAACACCAGCAAGCCGCCACGGAGATGAAGGGGAAAGGGAGCATTGTCATAGATCCCCATTTCAAAGGGAGCTCTGTGCTTCCAGAAGGAGGAGCTGACACTCGATGGGACAGAGGGACAGAAGCGCATGGGGCTTGACTGGCATTCTGGCACAGTTAGAGCCCCCCTCACTCTGTGACCTTAGGAAAACCTCTGGACCTTAGGAAAGGTCCTCTCTGGGCCTCAGTCTCCTCATCTATAAAACTGCTATCGCTCAAACTTCCCCACCAACCAGGTTGCCGTCAGGGTCCAGAGAGACCCCAAATAAGGCAGTCTCTGAGAAACATGACCCTTGGTAAAATATGAAGGTTGAAAATTCAGCCTGCTGCCTCACTTCCCCCAGTAGCCCAAAACCTCCCCCACTTTGCTTCCTCCAGGAACTGATTGCTTCAGTTGTACAATTATTTGGAGTCACATTTGGAGGAAGAAGGGGTTCTATGTCTGGCTATACAGGACTGGTAAGGTGAGTGGGGGAGAAACAAGATGGAGATCAACACTAACCACCCCAATACTCAAATTGCCCAGGAAGCTGGGCCCAGGAGACCCCCATCAGGTCAGCTAGGGACAAGTGAATGCAGAACCTGCCCTAGGTCCTGCCCTTCCTGTGCTGACTCCACTCACTGAGGCAGAGGAGTGGGGACTACAGATATGTCCAGCCTGTGTTATGAGTCTTCCCAGGGTCCCCAAAAGCCTTTGCCTTCCCCTGCCCACCAGGGAGACCCACATCAATGTTGGTGTTGTAAACGATGATTTCCAGGACTGAGTTGTCTGTCGTGGTGTCCACGTTGGTGAGGTCGTAGAGTGAGGATGACACAGGCCCATAGGCCCAGTCAGTGAACTTTCTGGATAGGCTCCGGAGCGACTTCTCCTTGATCTCACGGCTGAGGATGTACTTCAGGATCTGGGACAGGAAGAGGAACAACTGTGAGCTGAGGAATGGGGCTTGTGGTCAACGGGGCTTCCACCAAGGAGGGACTGAGCCCTGCCTCTGAGCCTGACTTGGTGACCCCTGGACCTGTTTCGTCCATGAGTGAGTGAGAAGCTGTCTGTTCTGCCATCTCACTGGAGTCTGTGAACACCAGACAGGAGCAGAGGCTGTTTGCACACTGCAGGAGGCTGCACATTCAACTCACACATCCTTGTGCTAGGGGGGAACCTGTTTGTCGAAAAATCCAGGAACTGGCAATTTTCAAAAATACTTTCTGTTCCAGAAAAAGCTAGAAGTTTCTCCAGTTTCCCCTCTGCCTCTCTCAGTCAAAACCCTGCCAGCTGAGGCTCACTGCTCCAGCGAGGCGGGGGTGAGGGGGGATGAGGGGGGCGATGCAGGACACCAGCCCTACAGCGAGGCCGTGGGGTCCACCAGATCAGCAATCAAACATATTAGGATCATTTATTACATAACGCATATTACTGCATGTTAGGATCACTGGGGAGCATTTAAAAGTCTCACTATCCAGTAAGTCAATTAAATAATTGCACAACGAGAGGCACATGTATCTCGTAAAGCTGCCTGGGTGGCTCCAAAGTGCAGATGAGATGGAGAGCAGCTGCTCTCCAGTTCACTACCTCCCCAAAGCTGGGCCTAGGTTACCCCAGGATGGGGGCCAGGGCTTCCTGGGGCACCAACCCAAGAGCCAAGAGCAGAGTCCAGTTGGAGGGGACAGTGTCAGAACCCTGGTCTCTCATGACTCTGTGGGGTTCCCATCTCATCTCACCCAGAAGCCTTCAGTCCACAGCACAGGCAGGGAGCTCCTGGGTCTGGGAGCCTCTGTCTAGAAGAGTACCCAGGGGTCTGTGCCTAAGTCTCATTGACCCTCCTCTTCCAACATAGTGGCCAACTTGGCAGCACCCAGAAAGGTTTTCCAAAGAACACTGAGTGAAGGAGAGAAGGGGCAGGAAGTGTGGAGGAGCCTCCCCAAGACTGGCCACAGGGACACTTTAAATCCTAGAAAGCAAAGGGTTTGGGGGAACCATGCTCCAACAAGAAGCCTTGCACAGGGGCTACCCCCAAGAAAAGCATGGGCCACAGCAGCCTGCAGGAAGGAGACCCTTCAGGAAGCTCAAGTGGCAACCACAGCCTGACTCTCCTCACAGTGCGCAGCGAGCCTTGTCTCTGGGGTGGGCAGGAGGCGGGAAGCAAGCACACAATTCCTCCTCTGTCCAATTCCTCTCCTTTGTCCCTCACCTCCTGCCTACAAAAGAATAAAAGGCCCCTTGTGGGCTGTAACCCTGACCACTGCGACATGACCCAAGGCCCTCAGGACATCTGCCTCCCTGGTCAGCTGCCCTGAGGCATCACCCTTGTGACTGCACAACAGCCACCCACACAGCAGCATTCTCCATAGCCTCCCAGGAGCCACAGTCCCTGTCCAGGTCTCGGAGACTGGTCTGTGACCCAGTCCCAACCTGAGCACTGACCTTAATCTGAGACCAAGCCATGACTCCGGTCACTAACGGAGACCTGAGCCCACCTGGCCGGGTCCTCACCAAGGTCTCCACCTAGCCGTGAGCTCCTGGATCATGCAGGGCACACAGGGCCTCAAGCAGTCACACTGCTCTGCTGGGGTCTTGGCTCAACTCCAATCTGACAGGCTGGGGTGACTGGGAGTTGGCGTGCCCAGCTCCAGTGAGGCACAGCTCATTGGCTCTCCGTCCAGAGCAGCCATGCTGGGACTTCCATCCTCCAGGAGGCCACAGGCCCTGCAGGTCAGACCCCCAGGCTCCTCTCAGGTCACTCACACTGTGTCAAGGTCCCCCTCCACTCTGCCCCAGAAGCAGGGTCACAGCGCAAAAGATAGACAGCAGGGCCTCCCCGGTGGCGCAGCGGTTGAGCGCTGGGCTGCGGGGCTGCCCGCAGCCTCTGCAGCGCCGGTTCGATCCCCGGCAGCAGGCGAGGGTCCCACATGGCGCGCAGACCTCTCCTGCTGCCCGCTGCTCCCCTCAGCAGTGTATTTCGTAGGTCTGCCTGTTCTGTTCCCCCTTTGGCTATGGTGAATTCTCTCAGCCTCCCGTGCTTCTGACCTACCCAGTGCTTGTATAAATAAATAAATCTTTAAAAAAAAAAAAAAAAAAAGATAGACAGCATCAGGGACCAAAGCAGAGAGGGTCCCACGGCCTGCGCCTCTTATGCTTTGTGTGTGGTCGCCGGGATGGGTCCCCAGGGCTGGCAGAGTGGCCATGAGCCTCCCGCCCCACCGGCTCCACCCTGAGCCACACCTCGGCCTTGCCCATCTTGGCGGCCAGCTGCAGCGGGGTCAGGCCGTCATTGTTGCGCATGGTCTCCAGCTGCCAGTTGCCGCTCCTCAGCAGGATCATGTCGTACATGCGCTTCACGAAGTCATTCTGCGTCTTGAAGTCCTCGGCCACCGTCACCAGCGCGTGGAGGATATTGTTCCCCCGTGAGTCCTGTGAGGTGATGTCCGTCTGCTCGTTCTCCATCAGCAGCTGCACAATCTCAGGCTGATTGGTGCATGCTGCCAGGGCGAGGGGTGTCTCACCTGGGGAAGAGGCACCACTGAGGCTTGGTTCTCTCATGAACTGGAAGTGGGGTACCCTATCCCCCAAGACCAGGGCCAGCATCTCAACCATCTCAGTAAGAATGACTCCTGAGTTTCCCTTTCTCTGTCTCCCCTTTGTAGGAGGGAGGGTGTGAGGGGGAGGGGATGGGAGGGGCGAACTGAAACTGGATCATTGTAATAGCCTCGGTGGTCGCTCTGTCACCCTGGCCCGCCAACACTATACTCAGCACAACAGCCAGACCAATCCTATTAACATGTAAGTCCCACCTCACCCAGTATAAAGGCTCACATCCCAGCAATGACCCATAACACCCTATGTCTCCTGACACCATCTCCTCTCTCCCTCGCTCACTCCCCTCAGCTACAGTGGGCTTCTTCCTTTTTCTTGACCACATTGGGCATTTCCCTACCTCAGGACCTTTGCACAGGCTATGCCCTCTGCCTATAGTGCTAGTCCTAAGCTATCTGCATCACTCCCTCCCTCAGCTCTTTTAAGTCTTACCATAAACATCACTTTTTCAATGAGTTACCCTAACTGCTTTATTTAAAATTGAAACCTCTGTTTATAATTGGTGGTCTTTCTCCCATCTAGCATATGTTATAGGAGGGCTTGGCCCTTTGTTTGTTCATCAATATATTGCAAACACCTAGAAGAGTGCCTGGTATATACTGTACAAGATCAATAAATGTTTGTTAAGGATAGAGAAGGCAGTGACTCGTGCACAGTCCCACAGCAAGCCTGGGCCAACACCAGGACTGCACAGCAGGTCACTGCTTCCCTGCCCACCTCCCTCCTCGTCCCTCTCTCCATCCCACCGGACAAATGCTTCCCAACACAAGCTCCAACCGGGTCTGATGCTGGGCATGATGAGAAGAACTGGACGAGACCTAGTTCTCTGGGCGGCCCAGGCCCAACTGGTCTCACTGGCCAAAAAATCACCCAGAAGCAAAAAAAAATCAGGTCATGAGACAGGGCTGGATGGAATTCCGGCTGACTATAAAATTGTGGGGGAAATTTTGGGGTGTGATGGAACTGTTTGTTTTCTGTCCTGATCATGGTGTTGGTTACACAACTCTGCATTTATGGAAATGAACTGTACCTTAAAGGGGGTGAATTTCCCTGTAACTAAATTATACATTAAAAAAAAGTAGGGCCTCCCCAGTGGCCCAGCGGGTTGAGCGCCGTGCTGTGAAGCTGTCCGCAGCCTCTGCAGTGCAGGTTCAATCCCCACCAGCCAGCGAGAATCCCACATGGTGCAGCAGACCTTTCCTGTCCCCCCCGCTGCTTCCCTCAGCAGTGTATTTCTGTCATCTGCCTGTTCTGTTTCCTGCTCTGCCTCTGGTGAATCCTTTCACCCTCCTGCACCTCTGACCTGTACCCCAGCTCTTGTATGCATAAATAAATAATTAAAAAAAAAAAAGTAAAAGTCATTCACCCAGAGCTTCCTAACCCTATTGCTTTTGGACACTGATGTGTCAGCCCGGGAATGCTCATCCCTCACTTTTGACTGCCTGTTTGCCATCCTGAAGGACAATGGGAACAGGGGACAGAAGTCAGAGCTGGCCTGCAGGACACCCACATCAGCTCCTTAGTGTGCCAGGACGAGTCATTTCTCAGAACTTGTCTCCTCACCGCTAAATAGAACTCCTTCCTTGGTTTCCCTCCCAAGTCTCTGTCCCCACTAAGGGCTGCTCAGGTGGATGGATGCCTGGTGCCTGCATTCCCAGGTGACACTCCCAGAAGGGAGAAACCTGCCTCCTACCTCCCAAACTCTCTCCCTCTCTCTCTGGCCCTCCCTGGCAGTCTTCTGTTGGATCTGCCCCTGCCATCCCAGCTTCTGGTTCTGTTCCCGCACCTGATACTTGTACCCTGCCCCATGGGGTACCCAGTCCCCAGCCAGCCGGTGCACCTCTGGGCAGACCCAGGCTTGCAGAGAGGGGCGGGGCGACCCCGATCCCGCCGTCCTCCAGGACCCTGCCCCCCAGCCCAGGCCAAGAGGTGTGGCACGCACCGAAGTAGAAGCCTTCGTGCAGGTACTTGGGGTTGAAGAAGACCCCCTTGGCGTGGGCGTTGACGTCGGCGCCAGCGGCGATGAGCACGGCCGTGATGTCTCCCTGCCGCCGCTCGATGGCGATGTTCAGCGCGGTCTGCCCTGCAGACGGGTGGGGATGGGAATGGTGGGGAGCAGGGACCGGGCCGCGGGGCCCGACTGGCACATCCTCTCTACCAACTTCCAGATGGAGGGGACCCCAGGGCTGGGGACGGGCCCATAGGGGTGGGAGGTCAGGCTGACTGTCCCACCCAAAACAGCCTTTTCCAAAGAGCTGCCACCAAGCCACCTATAAAATATAAAATCCTGAGGATTAAAGAACCAAGCACCTTTGGAAAATGAAAATTTGTTTATAGCTAACCTCTTGTTAGGGAAAACCTTTCTAAGCAAGATCCAAAAAGCAGAATCTATAAATAAAAACTTGACATGCTTGCTTACATTAAAAAATGATGACTGTATTCCAAAAGAACTTTCTTTTTTTTTAAGATTTATTTATTTATACAAGCACTGGGTACAGTCAGAAGCGCCGGAGGGTGAGAGAATTCACCAGAGCCAGAGCGGGGAGCAGAGCAGGCAGAAGGACTGAAGTACACTGCTGAGGGGAGCAGAGGGTGAGGTGGCCAGGGATCGAACCGGCGCTTTAAAGGCTGCGGGCAACTTCGCAACCCAGCGCTTAACCGCTGTGCCACCGAGGAGGACTCAAAAGAACTTTCTTAAAGAGAGTTTTTTAAAAGGGACAGGCAGGAGAAAATGTTTCAGGTGTATAAAAAAGACATTGCTTTTTCAATGCCCAAAATATACGATTTGACAGAAAGACAAACAGAAACAGAAAAGATTATTAACAAGCACCACATAACAAAGAAAATATGTCAAAATAGTCAATGAGGAAAATGAAAAATGTTTGGAATCACTGGTAATCAGAAAAAAATGAAGATTACAACTTAATGAGTTAACACTTTTCACTCATCAGATTGGCCACAAAAAAATCAGAATTTTCAATACTGGTGAAGGTTGGGGAGTGGGTAGTTTTGCACCTTGTGAAGGGAGAGCTAATTAGTATTTTGGAGGAAATTTGGCAATAACCATTATTATGCTAATGTACATAACCTTGAACCCAGACAATCCAATTCAAGTATTTTCCTAAAACACAGGTATACACTCCATAGGGTCATAGACAATAATGTGGATGTTGTCATAAGAAGAACCCAAAAACCACCTGGATGTCAATCAGGAGGGGAACGTGGTATGACTACCCTGTGGTAGCCGTACTCAGACCAGCAGTAAAAAGGAGGCAGACTTTCATGTTCTCTCATTAGAAGTTGTCTAAGACATGTAGTTAATCAAAAAAATTGTAAGGCAATACAAACAGAACAAGACTATTTTGTTAAATAGATAGATGAATAGATAAAACTGTTTTCATGTGCATATATACATCTATGCCAAATGCGTAGAAAAGCTCTCAAAGGATACCAGCATAATATATAATTGTCCCTGCAAAGGAGCATGGGACACAAAAGAAGAGGGTTTTTTTTTCAATTAACAATGACATTTTACTCGTGTTGTTTATTTAGTTAAAAGTAAACTATTCTTTTGAATCCAGGTGATGGCTATATAGAGGTTTGTTATGCTAATATCATGAGTGTATATTTAAAAATTTTTATATTAAAATGTTTTCATTGAATAAATTCTTAGAAGAAATGCCTATGATAAATTGCTGAAAATAATAACATTAATAAAGTTGTTCACGATGGTATGAGGTGAGAAATCAGCTACAAGAAGAGAACTATAAAAATCACAAACATAAGAAGAATAAACAACATACTACTGAACCACTATCGGGTCATCAAAAAAAAAAAAAGGAGAAATGAAAAATATCTGGAAGCGAATGACAATGAAAATACCGTTAGACACATACTAGAATCTTTGGGATGCAGCAAAAGTAGCAGTAAGAGAGAAGTTCGTAGCAATATAGGCTCATCTCAAGAAATAAGAAAATCTTACACAATGTAAACTCACACCTAAGGGAATTCATAAAAGAAGAGCAAAACCCAAAGTCAGTAGAAGGAAGGAAATAATAAAAATCAGAGTGGAAATAAATGAGTTAGAAAGCAATAATACAAAAGATCAATGAAACAAAGCTAGTTTTGGGGGGAAATATCAACCAATTGACAAAATGTTGGCTAGGATTAAGAAAAAAAAAAGAAAACACTCAAATAAAATCAGAAATGAATGCAGAGACAGCCCAACAGTTACCACAGGATCTTAAGAAACTACTATGAACATCTAGATGCCAACAAATCAGACCACCTAAAAGAAATGATAAATTCCGTGGTCTCCCTGGTAGCTCAAGGGGTTAAGCACAGCACTATGAAGCTATCTGAAACCTCTGCAGCACAAGTTCGATCCCCCGCCAGCCAAGGAGCTACCCACATGGTGCAGCAGACCTCTCCTCTCTGCCCACTGCTCCCCTCAGCAGTGTATTTCAGTCCTATTCTGTTCCCCACGCTGTCTCTAGTGAATCCTCTCACCCCCCACATCTCTGGCCTGTTCCCCAGTTCTTGTATGCATAAATAAATAAATCTTCAAAAAGAAATGATAAATTCTTCAACCATACAACCTCCCAAACAGATTCATGAAGAAAAAGAAAACCTGAACAGGCCAGCCACAAGTGAAGAAATCAAAACAGTAATCAAAAACTACTCAAAAACACAAAAATGCAGGGCCAGATGCTTCACTGGTGAATTCTAACCAACATTCAGCCCCTCCTGCAGGCAGGATACCTTCGTAGGCCTCCTCTGTGTACTCGGCATTGATGAACCTCTCCAGGATGCCATTCTCCTCTGCAAAGGCCAGCAGGATCCGCACAATCTCCTTGGTGTTGGGGTTAATGTTTAACAAGGCCTTCATCAGGCAGGTCTTCCCTGTGTCGGAGGCTGTCAGCTTGTGCATGAGGAAATCTGCAGATGGGGTCATGGGACAGAGTCACAGGAGGGGCCTGCTGCCCTTGGCCCTCCTAGTCCAGGGGTAGGCCAGGGTGTGGGGCCTGCAGTCCAGACCTAAACCCCAGCTCCCAGGCCTCATGCTGGCTTCCCTCTCTCCCCCTCTGTTCCCCTCTGTCTCCTTTGCTAGCTTCTCCGCAGCTGTGAGCCTCATAGGAGGCCATCTGCTCCTTGCCTTCTGCGCTATCTGCATGGTAGAGGCAATCTCACCCACTTCCCGCTCTCCACCTCAGTGCTGATACCGTGAAATCTCCTGCCCACCTCTTTCTGGTAGCCTACAAAGAGAATTCATTGCCTCCCTTTTAATCTGGCCTCCTCTCCTGGTCGCCAACCCAGCATGGGCTCTAACACTGAGTTTGTCACTGATGGCACCACCCTGGACTCCTCCCTCTCCCTCACTCCCCATGCCCTGTGTCCTGCCAATGCCACTGCCCCAAACACTGTTTCCTTTCACCAGCAGCTCCCTCCATGCAGTAGCCAGACCATGACCCTCACCTGTCTACGCCGTTCCATGGCTCCCGATTGCCCTCATAGTCACATTCTAAGTCCCCAGCCCAGCTTTCAAGGCTGGTGGGGGTGGGAGGGGGGAGAGACAGGTGGTCAGGGGAGCCAAGCAGAGCCTGTACCCTCTGCTAGAGCCGGGTACTGACCAGGCACATCTAAGCCACGGCGCCGTTTGCAAAGCTCCTGCAGCTCCACCAGCAGCTCCAGCAGCTCCTCCACGCTGCCCTCGGACACAGCCGCAAAGATGCATTTCTTCAGCCGCTTCTTTTTTCGCCTCTGCTCTTCCTTGGCCAGGTTTACACTGAGGCCAGAAGTTGTTTCCAGCTCACCACACATGCACCACCTCTGCACTCTCCCCTACCCCCGCCAGAGCCACTCGGCCAGCCCCCAACACCGCCACGTGCCTGTCACCATCCTGAACTGCCCGCTTTAGTGCTCCGGTGCCTGGGATCCATGTTGCTTTCTGGTGGACAACCAGGCTCCCCGTCTAACCCACATGCAATCACACTGTGTCAGATACACATGTGGAGGCACTCAGAACCATCACAGCCACCATCACTGGCGATTACCTCGCAAGCAGGGCATGAGGGGAAACGGAAGTTCATTTTCATGTTTTGTGTTGTCTGTATGTTATTAATCTGCCCCTCCTCAGCCCATACTACAAATAGGCAACTGGTGATGTGTCGATGTGTATCTTTTGTGCATCTAATCCGTCTGCACAGGCCCTCCTCGCAATAGTTCCCAGCCCACCACAGCCCTGTGCCCAAGACATTTGTCCCCGACACCCAGTCAGTGTCTTTCTTTTCCCTGCAGGGTCCAGAGGCAGGGCGAGGGGAGGGGCAGCTCCAGGCTCACCTGGGGCTGTTGGGATTGGATGGGGTCTCTGTCACGTCATCTTGAGGAGATTGTGGGGAGTCCATGTCATCACAGCCAGAGATGCTGGAGGGGAGGGGAGGGGGGACACGCATGAAATGGAGAAAGAGGGCCTGACACACCAGGCCTGGCTGTGTGGTCCAGGACCTTCAGTCCCCCTCCCCCCGCAAGTGAGGCCTGGGCAGGCCGGACTGGGTACTCACCACTGCCGGATGTTGGAGTCCATGGGCTTGGAGAAGACCGGGGGAGATGTCTTGGCGATAGTAGGGTTGGGCTCGAACCCTTCTATCTCCAGGAAGAAGTATGCACTGGCGGGACACCCCACAAGGCCATTAGAACTGGGGCAGGCCTGTCCCCCCATGTGTCCAACGGCGCTCCTGCTGAGGGTGCCCACCCATGCCAGCTCCTGCTGGAATCCACACCCACACAGCCTCACTGAGCCCTCGCAGTATCCCTTTGGGGGTGGTACTGCCATCATTACCCACATTTCACAGGGCATATGAGGCTCCCAGGTCAAACAACTAGCTCAAGATCACACAGCAGGCAGGTGGCACTGCCTGGAGCCAAAGCTGGGTCTGGGTGACTCTTGTCACTAGGAACACTGAGTAGAAGAACCAAGGACCCCCTACTGAGTGGCCTAGTGCCTGAGGGAACTTTCCTGTTGGCAGCCTCCTGTCTGCACCTGCCACTGGGCACAAAGAACTGACTGAGATGGGGAACTTGGCAATGGGAGCTAATTTCCCACCCACCCCTACCTGCCCCTCAGGCTTCAGGTCTGAATCAAGAGTCCTTGTGCGCAGGGGCAGGGGTGTAGGATGAGGGATGTGGGGAGAAGGGGCTGCAGGGGAGGTAGGATAGGCCCCCTAGACTCAGATCCACAACAGGCCTTTCCTGAGGAGTTCCACTAGATGCCAGATGCAGTCCCCACCACCGTACTCAACCCCCTTTGAACAATTTTTGTCAGCACAAAAAATAGGCTGAGAATGAATGAAGGAGAGCAGGGAGTACCTGAGGCATCAGGGAACAGGGCTGAGACTCTCTTATCAACAAAGAAAACCCAGGAAACCACTTTGGACTGTGGAGGTGAAGAACAGTGGAGGGATGAGGTAGGGACAAAGTCTGTTTTCCCCTGGAGTGGGGCAAAGAGAGATGTGGGCCCAAGGCCTGTAACTTGGCTAAGTCCCAGGGAAGCAGAGACACTCATTACCCCATGAAATACAAGACAACATATCCAAGATGCAGCTCCCCAGCCAGGCACAGCTCTGACCCCTCCTTCAGACACACCCATGAATGCAGACACACATGTCCAGAACCACACACTCAGAGACAAGCCTGTTCGGGACAACTTGGATCGTGAAGATCAGGCTGAGGGTGACCCCGGTTGCAGTAACACTCCCAGCCCTTGGCTGCTGTAGCACAACTACTGTCTCTGTGACCTGGCTGGGACCATGGTCTCCTGACCAGCAGGCCCCACTTCTAAGCACCTTTGCTGCCTGCCTCTTTCCCAAACCCAAAGGAACAATGTGCCCTCTCCTTTCATCACAAGACCACAGAAGAGCTCCCAAGGCTCACCACCATCCATGCTGTTCTGCTCTCCTCTGCCCTCTGGTTTAGCTTCCAGCAAAACCAGTTGTAGAGTTGTAGGGATTAGCCACTGAGGGTGGCCATCCAGCATAGCCACTTCCAGGATGGGAAGGGCAGGAGGAAGACCTGATATTTGCCTGGGGATATTTTCCTGCAGTGCTTCACAACTGCCACCCCAACGCTGTCCCTGCCTGTCTAGGTTTCTCAGTGATGCATTTTCTCAACAAATATTTATTGAGTAAATATGCCCACAACTCACCAAGCACTGTGGGCATTGTTGCAGGCATTGGGGAGACAGTGGTGAACAAGGCAAAAGTCCTCCCCCTAAAGAGCTACTCCTCCAGTGGGTTGGTCAGAACTGGCCCCAAGCATCAAACCAGGTCATAACACCATCAACTCATTATTTTTCTTGCTCTAGACAACACACCATCCTTCAGCATTAAATTTCTCAATGGCAGAACTACAATTGCATCATCCTTGATTTTCCAGAACCCAACATTTGTTCTGACACTCAGAAGACCTAACTACACAGATAAGCCGAAGGATGGATAGGCAGTGAGTGAAAGGAAGAACGGCTGATTGAACATATGGGCAGAGGAGTGGATGGATGCATGACGTGTGGATGTGTAGAGCTGTGCAGGGATGGATGCAGGGATGGATGATAGATAGATGAATGAAGGAAGGAAAAAGGATGAAGGGATGCATGACTAAGAAGTGAGTACTCGGGTAGGCCAGTCAGTGGACAGATGAAGAGCACAGCTGACTGGACCATTAAGCAGACAAACCAGCACAGCATTAAACTGTAAATGCTGCTGGAAGGTTACATCACTCAGGTGACTCCCACAGGACTCTTGGTTGCCCACAACCCTCACCTCTCCTTCCCAGTCTTGCAAAAGAAGCTGAGGAGGGGTTTCTTGCCTCTCTCCCACATTTTCCTCCTCAGAGCCTCCTCTGAGCCCACAGAGGCCTCAAGGATATACCAGGAAACCAGACTGTAAGGGCATCTATCTACTCAGGCCAGGGAACTGAGGGTCTGAAGGAGAGGAGGCAGTGATTTCTCATCTCGTTGTGGAGGGTCTGTGCCACTGGGTACTTACTCATCAGCTCACCCACTCCTTCCTGAGTTGTCTTGCTGCTCCTTCACTGACTCACCCACTTACTCAAAACTATCAACAGGCTGTGTTGAAAACTTGGGAGGTAGGGAGGAATGATATCACCCATCCCAGGAGCCATGTTCTCGGGGATGTCAACCAGAGCCATAGCGTCCCACTAACCACATCAGCCTCATCAGAGAGCAGCTGGACTGTGAGAGCTCAGGGGAAGAGGAGACCCTTCCTGCCGAGGACAAGGATGAAGAAAGGGGTGCCCTGCTGGGGTGGCATTTGGTCTGATGTTGAAGAGGACCTGAAGTCTTAGAAAAAACAGGGAAGCAGAGAGAGCAACTGTGTCTGAGGGGGGTAGTCTTTAGTAGTGGGAAGGAGTTGCTAGAACATGGAGGTCTTTGCCACACCTGCCCTACTTGCTGCAGCTCGTGCCACATCTCACCTGCCACCACGAACAGATGACAAGTTCTCAGCCACATGACATCCCAGCTCCTGACCTACAGCAGACACTGTTAGTTTATCCTACCTTTGACCCAGGCCAAAGGGCACCACCTAGACATTGTTACCTCAGATGGGCAGATAGCTCTGCACCATTTCTCCTCACTTCTGTCCATTTGAAGGCCAAGAAATATCTCTGAGCAGACCCAGGGCCGGGGAGAGCCTTGGGACAACCTGTTGTGTTCCAAGAAATGCCCGAGGGCTCTGACCTCCAAGGCCAGGCCCCCCACAGCCTTCGTCAGCTCCTGTCTCTATTCCAGGTATCACCATCCCCAGGACCCAGCAAGGCGGTCACGGTCGCAACTTCACAGCGTGGCATGATGACTCAGGAAAAGCTCCAGGGCCAAAAAACCGAGGGCCTCCCCGGTGGCGCAGCAGTTGAGCGCTGGGTTGCAAAGCTGCCCGCAGCCTCTGCAGCCTCTGCAGCGCCGGTTTGCTCCCCGGCTGCTCCCCGGCTGCTCCCCGGCTGCTCCCCGGCTGCTCCCCGGCCTCCGGAGGAGGGTCCCACATGGCGCACAGACCTCTCCTGCAGTGCCCGCTGCTCCCCTCAGCAGTGTACTTCGGTCCTTCTGCCTGCTCTGCTCCCCGGTCTGGCTCTGGTGAATTCTCTCACCCTCCTGCGCTTCTGACTGTACCCAGTGCTTGTATAAATAAATAAATAAATCTTTAAAAAAAAAAAAAAAACTCTTCCCAGTCGAGATTTCTTGGTGATTTCAATTCTACCACTAGTTCATATTCCTTGAGAGGTCAGAATTGCCCCCTTTCTTTACGTATAAGTTTATCTTTTCTTTTTCTTTCTAGGCATCTCTGAGGGATATGCCCAAACACTTTTTGTAGGCATGTGAGGGCCCTCAAAGAGGCCTTAGAAAGGAGAAGAAGCTTCATGAAACAAAGGTCCCACCTCATACTGGCCCTTGGCTATCCAAGGTCAGAGGCAAAACTGAGCCTGGAACTAAGTTCTTGAATGCAAATGGGCTCAGAAAAGGCAGCCTGGCAGGTGGAAGAACCTGGGATTTTCCTGAAACCCTGCCTTCAATCTTTCCCAGAGGAAGTGAAAGGTTGGGCAAGGGGACCAAGAGGCTGGAGGGTAGTATTTGCTGGTTTAGTTCAGGGATGTCTCTGCTCTACCCTCACCTGGGCTGCCTCCCAGTCCTGCCCGCACCGGTTTGACCTCCAAGTCTACCCGGTCTCTCCCCTGTGCTCCGGGACGGAGCCTTCACCTAACGTCCCTTGGGCACCCTTCAGCCATATGTCACGCCTGAACTTGGGCTATTCATTTTTTTTTTTTTTAGATTTATTTATTTATACAACCACTGGGTACAGTCAGAAGCGCGGGAGGGTGAGAGAATTCACCAGAGCCAGAGCAGGGAGCAGAGCAGGCAGAGTGATGAAGTACACTGCTGAGGGGAGCAGCAGGCGCTGCAGGAGAGGTCTGTGCGCCATGTGGGACCCTCCCTGGCCGGGGATCGAACCGGAGCTGCAGAGGCTGCAGGCAGCTTCGCAGCCCAGTGCTCAACTGCTGCGCCACTGGGGAGGCCCTGGGCTATTCATTTTAACCACGTCCTTCTCCTCTGGTGTGCCCATGTCAGAGATAGCCCCATCATTCCTCCAACTTCCCCGCAACAGCAAAAGGGAATATCTCTTGGCCCTCTTTCTCTCTCCTCTGCCATAGTTGACCCTGCAGGCCCCTCACTGTCCCAACCTTCTCTTCGTCCCCTGACTGGCCAGGTCAGACCTTACTACCTGGGCTTCTCAGCAGTCTCCCCACCATGTCTCTGGTCCCAGCCTCCCTCCCAACTCACTAACCATGCAGATCACCCAGAATATATTTTCTAAAATGCAAATTTCACCATGCCCTCCCTCTCACACAAAAGTCATCCATGACTCCCTGCTGCCCCAGGCTTGTCCAAGCTTCTTAACTAATCCCTAAAACTCAGTTCTAATGGGACTCATCCACCCAACCAGCATTTCACCCACATGGGACTCCTCACTAGTCCCTGCCCCAAGGACAGAGGCCTAGAATATCTTTTCCCTTCTCTGATATCCTCTGCTCTCATATCACCTCCTCTAGGAAGTGCCCCAAGACTGCACACAGGAAAAGAATTATCCACCCTTTCTCATACTCTACCCCACCTACTTTTCCCTCTCTCCAGACCACTACCTGCATTGCCTTCTCACCAAACTGTTAGCGGGGGAGGTGGTCTTGTTCTCTGAGTCCCTGTGGCTATCTCTGCACAAAAGACCTTGGCAATTATTACTTAAACCAGAAAGGAAAGGACCAAACACACCTCTGGCCCAAGAGAATACTTGGACCAAGGATATAGGAAGCAGGGGAAATGGGCCACGTTAGATTAGGGGAACCCCAAGTCTAAAGGAAGTGCAGCATGGTTAGGGAGAGGCGTTTGGACTGGAGTGGCCCCAAATCAAATCAGAAACTGGAGGGGCTGCAAGGGAAGCAGGTCGGAAGCCAGAGGTGACCTGGGATGAATACTTTCCCTGCTCCCACCTCCTCTGTCTCCCCAGCTGGAAGTGGTCATAACCATCCCAGCCCTGCCCAGCTCCAGGGCCCCATGGAGTGACGACAGCATTGATGACACGAAGATGAGGCTCAAGGTGACAAAAGCCCTATGGATGCTACCATGTGCCAGGCACAGAGGTGGCGTGACTGCAGGTAACCTTCCTCACCTGAGTTGGCACCATTGTTGGTGCCTCCATTGCACAGGCAGGTTAGAGAACAGCTGGGCACACAGAGGGCATGAAAGCCATTGGCATGTGTGAAAACTTAGTCAGTGGTCCAGGCCACCTGGGACTTCCTCCCGCCTTTTTTGCTCCCTTTCTCAAGGGTGGCTCCAGCAATCCCTCCCCTCCCCCAGGACCCGTCCTAAGTGTTTCTGCCTCAGTGCCCCATAACCCCTCTAGAGAGGCCTCCCTGATTATTCTGGCCATACTGCCTTCCCCAGCTGAGCCCCTCAAGTATGCAGTTCTGCTCCCCTCATATTCTCCCGTTACACTTAGTCAGGTACCAAAACAACCAGGGGAACAGTCTCAGGTCCACACAGACAAGGTCTCCGGGAGGAGGACCCTTTTCCCCTCACCCCCCACCACCACCAGCTGCACAGAACCCAGGCTTGAGCCCACCAGTCCTACCTCTTCTTGGTGGGAGTGAGCTCTGCTGTCCTCTTGTCCTGCAAGATGGCGGGGTTCCCGCTGGGGACAGCTCTTCTGCCCACAAGGGGCACCATCTCCTTGGGGTGGGCATTCATAGCTGGGACACAAGCACAGGGTAGATGCTCAGGATGAGGGGACAGGGAGGAGCTTCAAGGGACTTCAGAACCTGGCACGGTGCCCTGTGACCCCTGCTGTATTCCCTAGGATGGAAATGCAAACTCTCTCCACCCAGGCCACCCGTATCAGGGACAAGGACTGTCCTGGCGTCTTCCTGCTTCTTCTGCAGCTCCTCTGCCTTGGGCCGTCAGAGAACCCAACAGCTTCTAGGGAGAGACTGCTCTGCTCTTAGCCTCTCTCAAGTTCTTGTCTCCAGCCCACAATCTCTTGGTGGACTTCTGAGTTTACTCTGATTTATCAGGGTTTGGCTCAGATTTTGGGTTCAGAGCTCTCTTCAACAGAGAAGAACTAGCTGCTCCTTTGCTCTCCACACTGTACTCCTAGAAATGCAACCTCAAGGCCCTCTGGTTTTTGGATTTCTCAGCACCCTCGTAGTCTCAGAAGCCAACACAGTGACCATCTCTCTCATCCACCCAAAGCTGAATGCAACGAGCCTCAGGGCTGTCTTCCCACTGGACCCTCTTCTTGGCTGCACCCCGGGCCGAGGAGGCAACACCTCAGTCCAGACCTGCTCTACTGATGCTCTGAGGCTATGCTGGGCTCAGAGCAAGATGCTGGGATGAGGGACTGACCAGTCCCCAAGAAGACTGTGTGGAAGAAGGACAATCCAGCAGAGGGGACATAGTGAGCAAAGAATGGGGCTCAGGGAAGCTCACTGAGAGGCAAGAAGCTGGTGTGTGGGTGAGATCAGGTTGTTGGATGGGAGTACTGCAGTGAAAGGCTTGGGAGCACTCCTGGTAATTGATCTACATTCATCCCATTTGATCTAGGTTACAAAAGAGACCGCATGTTGGAGAGAGCTGAGTTTGTGGGGGTGGGAGAGACCAGAGGCCAGGGGCCCTCGCGGTCTCTGCTATGGGGGCCAGCAGAATGGGGAAGGGTGAGCTTGCCATATAGGATGAGATGGTTGGGGGAAGGTAGTGTAGATAGGAGGGGACTAGAATTCATGGGAGACCATTCATAGTTTGAGCTGCCTTCAAGTCACAAAGGTGGGGGTGAAGGGTAGATTTTTCTAAGAAGAGCCCAGCTGGTTGGGGTGGAGCTGGGACCACTGAGAGGAAACTTTCCTGGGGAAGTGACTGGAGTAGGTTGACATCAGCCTAGAGTGAGGTTTGGAAATGGGAAAGCTCTCCCTGCCCGCCCACCTCCCCGCCGCAAACCCAGAAATCCTGGAAAAGGAGTCACCCAAGGGAGGGCTTCAGCTCTGGAGAGCAAGCACCCTGAGGCATGGAACTTTGAGGAAAGGCCTCAGGCCAGACAGATGGAGCAGCTCATTGACCGAATCATGAGGACTTGAGTCCCTGCTCATAATCCAGTCAAAGCCTGATGAGGCTTGGCAGCCTTTACTGCCTTCCCCAACACCAAGGTCAGGTGTTGCTAAAAGGCTGGGCTGGGCCAGGAGTGAAGGAGAAGGATGGAGGACCTGTGCCTCACCCCTCCTTGGACCTCTGTTTTCCCTTCTGAGAAATGGTCTTCTGAGTCCCCCAAAGACTCTGTAGCTCAGACTCAAGACAGCTGACTGCTCCATCCCTGCCCTGGGCCCTAGAATGCAGGGCAGTCCTGAGCTGCTGGGGCAGGCGAAGGTCAGGAGAACTCTGGATGGGTCTGTGGCAGCTATAATTAACTCCCTGAGTCACCTATAAACCCTGTGTTCTCACCTGCCACACTCTCTCGCTGCCCTGGCCCTCCCTCTCTCTGGAATTTGGCTTCCTCTCCTGGGAAGTGGAATGCTGTGGTTCCCAAGAGCTGACACTGAAACATCCTTTCCCGGGAGATGGACCAGGCCCAAGGGCCACAGGGATTCCCCATGGCTGCGGGCTCAACGTCTGTGAGATCCCTGGGCCCCATCCCTCTGAAGCTCTGGGGCCATCTCCTCTCACCCTCAGCTCCCTGGAAACAACTCCACCTGATGGCCACAGCCCTGGGGCCTAACCTCTGTCCAGGGCTGTGAGCCGTTCTCCTTCCCCAAAATCCTCAAAATCCTCAGGGAAGGATTCCCAGGTCCATTCAGAACCTGTGGTCTCGCACACCTGCTGTGCCCAAGAGTTCAGGTCTAGCTTTGTTTCTGCTGCTAGAAGCCTAAGCTCCTGCCAACCCTCCCCTCAGAGGCCTAGCCGCAAAGGGCAGATGTGGCCCAGAGGAACCCTGAGGTCCTCACTCTGGGATCCCTAGACTTTTGGAGTTTTCTGGCAGCCATGTGTGGTGAGGACTCACCTGGTGAGGTCTGGGTGGCGAGGGCTGCCCTTGCTCTGAGATCACCGCATGTCCTGGGCCCAAGGCCCCCCGGCGGGACTGTGGCTGAGGCAGTTGGAGGCTCTCATCGCGAGCAGGGGGATGGCTGGAATGAGGCATCGTAGGCAGAACTGGCTGGGCCACCTGTCCTCGGCGCCAGGCAGGCCACGCCCGCCAGCCACAGCTGCAGCGCCCGCCCGCCCACATGCCCTGCCTGAGTCACCCCACACCTACAGAGCAGCTTCACCCCAAACCAGGAGAAGGCAGAGGAGGGCAAAGTTTTGGTCCCAACTCTTCTCTCTCTATTATGGGCCTCAGTTTCTACAACTGGGAAATAGGAATCATAATACTGACTTCCCAGTCAGCCTGTGAATAATCAAAAAGATGGCGTTGGTGGGCAGGCCTAATGAATAGTCAAGTGCTCTGCTTGACCCCTGGAAGGCAAGGTCACAGCCATGGGCTGGCCTGGTTGACCACAATGCCACCAACCCCAAGAATTGATATCTGTTCTTCAAAGTCTGAGATCAGATCCCCTCAAAAACAGAGGAAGTGCCCATTCACTTCTTCCCGCCAGAAATTTTACACCAGAGACTGAGTGTTAGGCAGCCTTATGCCCCTCTGGTTGCATGACGTTGGGCAAGTCATTTGTCTGAGTCTGTCCCCTCATCTGTGACATGCCATTTGGGGGCTTGAGAGAACACACAGAAAGGATTAGAACAAGGTCCAGCCTGGAGAAAGAATGCTATAAACGTGAGAGCCATGATATGAGTTTTTACTGTTTTTGTAACACCAATTCATTCTCCTGGCAACTGCCAGGGCCACCTGCCTCCAAGACCAGAGCACCAGGGCAGACTGTGCCCTCCCTCTGGCCCAGGCCACAGCTGGGGAGGGAGTGGAGTGAGGCCGGGGCGGCGCTGCCTGCCTCCATGTCACTCAGGAATTGCACACCTGTTCCCGTGGGGCAAGTCAGGACTGGGACAGAGCAGGAAGTTTGCTGACAAGACAGAGCTGGTGATGGATGTGACAGGGACTTCCCCATCTGCCATCAAAGGCAGTTCCTCCGTCCCTCATCACCCAAATCTGCCAGGCCTGGGGAGAGGCTAGAAGCAGGGTCAGCTTCCAGACCCTGGGATAGCGGGACTGTGGCCAATAAGGGGCAGAAAACCTCGCCTTATGCCCAGTAGGCTTCAGGTGTGGGTGGATCAGGGCGACTTTTGCAGTTTAAGTTAAGGAGATCCTGAAGTTCCCATGCACACAATTCAAAACCTCATCATCATCTGAAACTCCTCCATTAAAGTCTAGTCCTCCCTCTATTACTCAGTTAATTGCCCTCCCTGAGTCAGCCCCTCATCCCTCCTCATTTGCGTCTGATCCCTCAGAAGCCTGGGGGTGAGGCTTTGCCAAATTTCAGTGTTCACATTTTCCCTTATGTTAGCACATTTTCTCAATGGCCAGCCTGGAGATGGTGAGAAAATCCCCTGTCTCCCACCCAAAAGCATTTACTGTGCCCAATAAGGAGTAAAGGGTGCCCTTCCCCCACTGTGCATGGGAGAAGGGGTCCAGAAGAATCAGAACTATGGTCCCCTACTCCCACCCCAAATTCATGGAAATAGCAGCTCCTGCTCCTTGGGCTGGTCTGCATTCAACCCCACTGACTCCAACACACGTGAGGGTCCACAGGCCAGGCAGAGAATCAAGGGGCCAGTGTGTGACTTAGAACTGGAGAAGGGGGGCCTTAAGGAAGTTGTGAGTCCCATGGGAGACAGGCTTAGGCAGGCGCCTTAACCCTAACAGGTGGCTTATAAAGGTGGCTTGTAAAGGCCACAAAGAGGGGGAAGTCGCTCTAATGGGGAGGTGGAAGATGGGTTCACGGAAGAGGGGTTGGACATAGGGAGAGGAGACAGCCCCTGCATGAGCAAGGACTTGAAGCAAGAGACCCCAGCATGTTCAAGAAGGGGAGATCAGCTTGGGCAACATAGGAACTTGTGAACATTGGACAGAGCTGCTGCTCAGTTAGGCTCAGCCTACCACGTGGCCTCAGGCCACTGAGTCAGCCCCGATTCTTAGTCAGGAAGGATGGGGCATGGGGCCTGGGGCATGGGGCCCTGTTGGGATGCTGTCGCCAACATGACCCAGCAGGGAACTGAGCCAACCAGGCTGAGCCAGCACCTCAAACCAGAGGCAGCGCCTCTGCCTGTCTGAACCCTGCCGTCACTTGCCCAATGGGGTTCCTGCACTGTGTTTGGGGCCCACACAGCACCGTGGCTGGAGCAGAGCTGGGGTCAGGAGTCCTGCCTCCTTCTACCAAGCCTGGAACCCCATAGAAGCCTCACCTACTCCTTCTTGGCCATCACATAGGTCAGTGATCTTCACAGTCACCCCAACACCTGGAAGCTTAGAAGGATTAAGAACTACCTTCCATCATGCAGCCCCTCATTCCTGGATGCAGCCACGAGCCATGCTGTGCCCACACCTCCGTGACCTCAGCTCCTCTGACAGGGAATGGAGCAAGAGGAACCTGCGAGGCAGCAGTCCCAGGAAGGGACTTTCAGATTGACTGTGTGGAGCAAATTCACAGGGTGCCTGAGCACCCTGGATGGGAAGCAGGCAGAGAGAGGGAAGGGTGGCCTCTGGGTATTCCTGTCCCCACCCTGCTCCTCAGAGGCCTGAATTTCAGGCAACCCCTCGACATTGGCCAGCAGAGCCCACGGGTACCCCCAGTTCACCAGACTGAGTCCAGATTTGAAGCCCTAGTCAGCTATGTCTGTCTGCTGTGGACAGCAGCACACCCTCCCTGAGGCCCACCATGCTGCACCGGGCAGACTCCCTCACCCATACCTCCCAGGCCCAGGTGGCAGGCCCACAAGCCACACCCCCAAGAGGGAGAGGAAGAAAAGGGATCTCTGTGGAGTGGTGCAGTGAAGGAGGAGGGGGACAAGAGCCAGGCAGAACTCCACCAGCAGCTCCAGCCTTCTAGACCCATCCTGACAGAGGTCGGGAGAGAGCTGTCTACATCCTGACAGGCCACCCTGCCCTGGGCTGACTCCCCACTGATGATTCTGGCTTGTGGTCATCCAGCCTCCAGGTGATGAGGGAGGGACATGGGGACAGAAGGAGATAAAGAACGTAGCAACAGAAAGAAAAAAGAAAAAGAGCAGGCTAGTAGCCGGAGTGTCCCTCTTTGACAGCCCTAGCTTACACAGTAATTTGCAATCATTTTAAAAATATTCAGAAGGCTCCTTCCAGCTCTGAGTAAGTTTGAAGACTTGCAGATGACTGACATCCACACATTTGCTGAGGAAGGCCCACAGGCAAAGGAAGGGGTTCCAGGACATTAACAGGAAGCAAGAAGTTGTCTTGGCTTTTGACCCAGCGACAGGCTGACGTGCCCCGGCCTGCTCTGACGGGCAGCCCAGCACCAAGGTTAAGTTGTGGGTCTTGGAGTCAGACCCAGGCAAGGCTGTTTACTGGCTATGACCTTAGTAACTGTTCCAGCCTCAGTTTTCTCATCTATAAAATGGAGCTAATAATAGCTTTTCATGTCCTGTTAGGAGGCTTAAAGGATAACGCACATCAAACACTTTGCATAAACACTCCATACACACAGCTGGCAACATTCCTCCCCCGTGCTCTTTGCTGTGGTCTGACCACGGGACACTCGCACCAGCCACCTCGTCAACCAGCCCCCAGACTTGTCTGTCCAGCTTGTGTAGGGAGAGAAGTGATGTTGAGGAATGTGGAGAAGATCCCAGAGCTTCCTCCAGATCCCTCTCCCACAGTAGGACCAGACCCTCAGCCTCAACTAATGTCATCCATCTTTTCTTGAATTAACATGCAACAACTGCAAGGCTGGTAGCTCATTCCACAAGCCACTGACATTGACACAGCCCTGCCTGCGGCTGGAGCTGAGCTTTCTTCTACATCTTGTTTCTTGGCTTCTATTCTGTAAAGCACGGTCAGTAACTTTTCTGTAAAGGGCTACTATCTCTGATAGTAAATATTTTAGACCTTGCAGGTTATTCAGTCTCTGCTGGAGCCACACCACCCTGGGCTGTAGCACAGAGGCAGCCCAAGACAACACAGCAGTGAGTGACGTGCTGTGATCCAATAAAAGTTTGTTGACAAAAACAGGTGGCAGGTGAGGTTTGGCCCATGGCCCATAGTTTGCTGCACAGGGTAGGTGTGTGTATGGAGTGCCCTCGCCCACGGGCAACAATCCAGGGTGACCAGCGGCTCTGAGCCTTGTGAGGTAGCACATACATACGCACGCACGCACGAACACACAGGCACACGCTGGCCACACAGAGCCAATTAATAATGCGGTATGGTTGTTTTATTTATTTGATGGGTGACACGATGGACAGAGGCGGAAGTGTGGACCACTGCAGGGGAACAGCACTATTGTGTCACTACGAGACTAAGTCTTCACTACAAATTGAGGATGAGTAAAAAATCCTTCCCATGTGGTTTGGGGACATGGTTTCATACTTTTATTTAAACAGCAACAGAACTAATCTTTTTGGAACTGTGAGGTGTTACATGGAAGGGTGAAGTCACTGGGAAAACCTGGTTGTGGCAGAGTTGGGGATGGAGCCAGCCCCCCCCACCTTCTTAGGAGAGTAAACGACACCAAGGCCCAAACCACTTTCAAAAACGGCATAATAAGCTCAATAGGGAGAGGGGGGTTCAGAATTTTACATCCAAGGAAGTGTCCTGTTCTAGAAGGTGTTTTCCTGGTCTCCATTTATCTATTCCCAGTAATATAAAATGGAAGAAAACAGGGGCATCGCATGGCCAAGGAGAGATTGATCACTGCCGATGTTTGATCAAGTTAGTAAAAACTTGAGAACAAATGGCCTCCTGTTAGGAGATTCTCCTGAGGTCAGTGTGGGCTGGACCAACAGCTCTTCCCACACACCCTGCAAGGTCCCCACAGTCTTTCCAGCGTAGTCTAAGAGAGTGATGAGCAGGTGCCAATAGGGCCGGGCAGCCAAAAGAGCACTGGGGCTCCCCACACTGCACCCCAACAGCAGTGGGGTACTATAAGGCTCACACTCCCTGTGAGGGACCTGTGGGGGTCCCTCACTTCTCCTCAAAAGCAGCAGGATCCTTGAAGACCTCAGCATCTTCTGGCTTGAGGGACCCTGCAAAGTGTCTCAGATGAACTTCCTCAGGTTGGGCGGGGGGCCTTTCTCGAGTGCTTGTATCTCTTAAAAGGGGAACCAGGGTAAAGTTCTTCCAGTTTCTCCCTGAAACTGAATGGTAAAATATCATTATTGGCTTGGATGCGGCAAAACAATAGCAGACATTTACCTGTTGAGTGTACCAATCTCTACACAGAGATCCAGGCATGTCGGTGCTCCATAAGACACACGCCATTTCTGAGCCATTTCCTCTTCCCATGGAAGTTCAGGGGCCTCACCCACTCTGGCAGCTCTAAATTCTCTTCCTCCACCCCTCACCCCGACTTGCTTGTGACCTCATGAGAGTCCATGGCTTTCCTCTCTCTGGGCCTGTATTTCCTCCCTGCTCCATGAGTAGCTCTACCCCAGGCCAACTCGAGAGTGATGAATACCAGCCAGAGAATCAAGATTTGGGGGTCAGGTTCCCCCAAGGTATAGCAGGTTGGGAACAATTCCAAAGGAACCATGGTGACATTGGGTCTTGAGTGGGGTTCTCCAGGGTTCCTGAAATTCCAGGAAGCTTCTAAGAAGCTTCTGGGGGAATGAACTGGTTGTCATCCCTATAGCCACCTCCCTCCCTGCTCACAGAGAAATGCCAGGCAAGAAGGAAAGCTGTTTGAGCTCTCCTTCCACTTGCCAGAGCCCTCATCAACCACACCCCCATCTGATTTCTCTAGAAAACCAATCAAAATTCACACCCCACAGCCTTGGGCCATAAATCAGGCTTGATATCCAACAATGACCATATCTCAAAGGCATCAGGAACACCAGGTCTGGGCCCACAGTGACCACTCCAGGTCCTAGTGTTTCCCCCAGGCCCTCAGCCTGACGCTGGCCTGTTCCCCAATTCCAGTCACATACCATGCACCAGTTTCTAAAGCAGAACCCCTTAGGGGTCCAGCAGAGAATGCCATGGAAGGGTCCACTGGAAGACAGGCCAGGTGCTCATGGAGGTGCCATCTTGTGGCTGGCTGAGTAGTAGGGAAGCCCAGCTTCAGGGCTGCCTGGTTCCAATTGTAAGGCCCTCAAAGGAGGAAGGGGACTCTCGGCATCCACTTCCCATAGTCCTGATGCCAAGAACTATTCATGGGCTCTCCCTAAATCTGCTACTGACCACTTTTTTCCCCTGGTCTTTCTCTCATGCATCTCCTCACCCTGTCCCGATCATATGCGCAGGGGAGAAGTCCTTGTTAGCTGAAATATTTGGTTATTGATTACTGTCATTTTCACTGTTACAAGTTGTATAGGAAAACAAAGTCCTCAGGAAATATTCACTAATTAATGATATATGAAATCAGGGAGCTTCTAACCCCAAGCGACCTGAGTGTGTGTGTCTCTGTCACTGGGCCAATATCTTTATTACTATCAGAGTGAATGCACAATGTTGTAAACAGCCAACAATGTCATGCCAAAAAAAAAAAAAAACTAATCACTGCAAAATGATACAGCAAATTTTTGTAAAGATTTGGATCTCAGGAAATCAGTAAGAGTGGAGTTGGAAAACTGTTCAAATCACATGCAAAGTCACTTTCAAAAGGCTCTGTGATTGTTATACCAGTTGACAACTGAAGAAGAGCTAATAAGTCTGTGGCCTGACACTGGCAGTGCTTCCAGTGAGTCACACAGGAAAATGACAGGATCGCAGGAGGCCCTTGGGAAAACTGATGAAGCCCTTGAGTAGCTTTACAAAGTATGTGTCTTGATAAACTAGAGTCGGGCTCTGAGGGAGTATCCAGTATAGGGCTAGCCACCCTGCTGAAAACAGCCATAAACTGGATAAAGAAACAAAGCAAAGGAACCAGACAAAACCAAACCAGGCCACCCACCCCACCCTGCAAGGCATAGCAGGTTGGAAACAATTCCAAAGGAACCCTTGAAATTTGACTGCAGAATTGAGGCCACCCGAGGGGGTGGGGGAGGGGAGGGAGAACAGGGAGAGGGGACCCCATGGACATTGGTGGAGGTTGTCAGAGCTTTAGTGGTGGTCATGGTGTGATAATATACTTTTAAAAAGGTATGAACTATACCCCTAAAACATCCAGTGTTGTAAACCAACTTTTCTGCAGTAAAAGTAATGTAACTTAAAAAGAAAAAGAATAAAGAATATCTGATAATCTAATATTCTATATCCATCGAAAACATCCTTCAAACATAGGATGAAATTGGCATTTTTTTTTTGGGTAAAGAAGAACTGACATAAAGTGAATTATAGTAATAGAAATTAGATTCATGGTACCTGGGATGGGGAAGATGGTGGGGTGACTACAAAAAGGTAATTGGGTACTTTCTGGAACTTTCTGATAAAACTGTTTTATATCTTGAGTGAGATGGAGGTTACCTGAGTGTATATTTGCTGAAACTTACCAAACTATACATTTTAAATGTGTGTATTTTGTTGTAAGTTATATCTTAATAAAGTTTTTTTTAAGTTGATGAAATAGGGAGCCCCAACTCCTTCTTCTGGCGCAGACTTCTCCCGTCTCGCCCGCTGCTTCTCTTAGCAGTGTATTTCAATAAATCCGCCTTTTCTGTTCTCAAAAAAATAAAAATAAAGTTGATGAAATATAAAAAATGAGCTTCTCTACGAAGCAATATCAACTATGAGAGATGCAGTAACTCACTACCAGGCAAGGTGGCCTGAGAATCACCCCTTCTTCAACCTGCCAAAAAGGACTGGATTAAATCAGTGTTCAGTTTAAGAATCAGTGATGTCAGCAAAATGGCAAGGTAGGCAGGGCCCCCAAAATATTCAAGAAACAAGCAGGACTTCAGAACCAAGGCTGTCAGAACTCTGAGGAACAGTTCAAGGTTTACAGAGACCAAGCCAACACCAACCAAGAAAAAGCAGCTGAAAACAGTAGGAAGCGAAAACCGTGCAACTCTTAGGAAAAAAAGAGCATAGGAGGAAATTGCCATGACGTTGGATTCATCAACGACTTCTTGGATTTGACACCAAAAGAACTGGCGACAAAACTTAAAAATCAATAAATCAGCCTTTATCAAAATTAAAACCTATTTTATGTTAGACTCTATTAAAGAGATTTAAAAAGACAACTCAGAGACTAGGAGAAAATATTTGCAAATCATATGTCCAATAAGGTATTAATATTCAGAAAATATAAAGAACTATAATTCAAAAAAATGTTTTTATGAACAAAGAATTTGAACAGGGATTTCTCCAAAGGATACAGTAAAAGGGCAAATAAGCACACGAAAAGATGCTCAGAATCATTCACCATTAGGAAAATGTAAACCAAAAACACAAAGAGAAAGCACTTCACATCCTTAGGATGGTAAAATAAAAAAATAATAATAAATAGTGGTGAGGATGTGGAACCCTCAGGCCTCGCTGGTGGGAGTGTAAAATAGCACAGCTGTTTTAGAAAATAGCTTGGCAGTTCCTCAAAAAGCTAAACATAGTATTACCATGTGATCCAGCACCTCCACTCCTAACCAAAAGATTTGAAAACTGGGTTTCCAGCAGAATCTTATATGATGTTAATAGCATTATTCATAACAGCCAAAAATGTAGAAATAATCCTAATGTTAATCAACAGGTGAATGAGTAAATAAAATTTGGTATACATAGAAATTGGACTATTACTAATCAGACACAAAAGGACAAATATTATATGATTCCACTTACATGCAATACCTAAAATAGACAAATTCAAAGACACAAAATGTAGAATAGATTATTAAGGGCTGGTTTGTCGGGGGAGAAGGAATAGTGTTTAGTGGGTAGAGTTTCTATTCAGAACAATGAAAAGATTTGGTAAACAGCTAATGGTAACAGTTACCAACATGGTTTCAATAATTGTACATTTTTTAAATGGTTAAAATGGCAAATTTTTATGTATATATTTGACCACAATTTTTTTAAAAAACTGAAAACAGGCAGCTCTCCTCCCGGCCTTTGACTATGCGGGTGTCTCTTTTTTTCTTTCTCCTTTTCCTAATAAGCCTATCCTTTTAAAATGTAACAAAAATAAATAAATAAAGTAAAACTCAAAACTGAAAACAGAGAATTAGTGCAGGGTTGTGATTATAATTCAAAATGTGCTCAACATAAACTGGGTTTGCTTTCTTTTTAGGTAATTGTCCTCAGTTAGACCTTTAATTTCATGTTTACCATTAACTATTAAAGGACTTCTTCCCAGTAATGATTTTCCTCAGACTTTTCTGCTCCAGCTGCACCCTCTCCACCTCCCATTCTTCCCTCCTCTCCCTGCCAGACATGCCCACGCAGGGTGAGGATGATGCGTCCTATTTGTACCCATAAGCCTCAGGAGCTGAGGACAAACAGGGTATGAGGAGCAGGGCAGGGTAGCAGGGCAGCCCAAGGCCGACGGCCCAGGTGGCTGAATGTGGGCTGAGCTGCTTGCTCTGGGGCACTGAGGACAGGTGCCTAGGCCAGGGGTGCTGGCAGAGCGGGCGTGCATGAGCACGTGGAGCCATCAGCTGTGTGGGCCGGCATAAGAGCACACACAAGGGTGCCCATGACTGTGTGTATGCTGGTGTTGACACTTGGGGCTATTCCACGCCCAGCTGTGTACAGCGCAAGGAAGGCCTGCAAGGAACAGGGAACCCCAGGACTTCAACTACCCAGCATCAGGCCACCACCAGGCACCCCTCTCCTCACACCTCACCTCGGCCTGACCGCAGGGAGAAGCTCAGGGTGCGTTTGATGCCCTCACAGTTGCCAGGGTCTTCATTGATGATGCCCACGTTGGTGTTCCAGGTGGTCCAGTTCACCTCATCCACCCTGCAGGGCGAGGACACAGGGAAGCATAGAGCTGGCAGCCTAATAGCCATGCCCAGCTTCCCAGGTCAAAGGCCCCAGAGGCCAATCCCAAGGAGACCATAGGTCAGGATGGGAAATAGCTGGTAGAGGAAGGGCTGACAGAGGCCTGCTTTTTGGACACCACCCCCAAAAATTTATTCTCTGATCACACCATGGGGACAAGAGACTTTAAATATTGGATTCCTGGTTCTGACCTGATAACTAGATAACCCCTTCTAGAGAGTTCATTTTCCAAAAATCCCCCTATGCCCATAATGGGTCCCCTGTGCCCATAGCGGAGTCTTGAGGCAGCCTCTGTACTCCCATCTCGTTCTGAGTGAGTCCCTATACCCATAGATGAGCCCTGAGTCAAGGCCTGTACCCACAGCTGGCTCCAGTTGGGTCCTCTACACCCATAGCTTAACCCCTGAGCTCCCCAAGCTTTGACTGCTATGTGGGCATTACCTGAAACACCACCTGTAGTCGTCCTTGCCATCGGGGGTGTACCCCACCTGCAACAGCTTACCCGAGCGGAAGGCCTTCCTCATACACTTCAGGAAGCTCTTCTCCGTGTCCAGGATGGTAATGGCTCTCTGCAGGAAGACACAGGGCAGACAGAGGGCTCATCAGCAGTGGCCCCTGGCTGCTGGAGCTGGCTGCCAAGATCAAGCTTTCCTTGGTCTCTCCCAGCCCCAGTGCTTCCGTAGGACCTTCAGTGCCTGCTACACCAGCCTTGTTTCTGCAGCCTGGTGAGTGCTCATGCCTTGGAAGGCGCTTAACCCACCCAGTCCCAACACAGCTGGTTCCTGTGGATCTAGGCAGGGCAACCTGTGAGTCTCCCAGCCCCAGATAATTCCCTGAGGAGCTCACAAAGGGGTATAGCGTTAAGAGCAGGATGTCAGGAGTAAGACTGCCTGGATGGAATCCTGAGTGGGTGCCAGACTTGTTGCCTTGGACCCAGGTCCCTACCTTCTCTATGCCTCAGTGCCTCTGTTCATCCACACATTAGAATAATCACACCCACTTCCTGGCCTTGTGGCAAGGACTAAATGAGAGCAAGTAAGACATAACGACAGTACTGGCATGGCCAGTGCCACTCAGCAAGAATAACACTATAGTTGGGGAGGCAAATATAAACCAGGTGGTTCAAAATGCAATCATCAGGGTCCTTCCCCAAATATATTTCCCCCTGAGTCTAGTCTCTGAGGCACTCTATACCACGTTCCTCTGTGGTGAGCAGCCTGCACATCTGAGCCCTTCCTCTCCTTCCCTCCGGGACTGTCCAGCCATAAACACAGCCTCTGTGATCACCCACTGATGCCAGAAGGATTTGACTGAGGGAGACGCTGCTTCTTAATCCCCTGGGCCTGGCTGGGTTTCTGCCCCTTCCTCACACCTTATAGGGACCACCGATACCCAGCTAAATTAAGTAACAGACAGAATAGCCTGCACCCCATTGCTGCACGCTGACCTGCAGCTTCCAGATATTCTTGCTCTCCTGTGCGATCTTGTTGACGGTCTCACCCATGAGGGCGATGAGCATGTTGAGCAGGAGGATATAGGTGAGAATCACATAGGCCAGTAGCAGGATGATGAAGACAGCCTTGAAGTCATAATTCTCTGTGAACTCCAGGTCACCCATGCCGATGGTGAACTTGAACAGCTCCAGACACGTAGAGTACAGGCTGTTGTAGGAGCTGTCAGGCTGGCGGCAGCTAGAGCCTCGCCACCTATGTGATGTAGGCTCAACCTGCATGGAATTGTTCTTCCCATCCTCAATCAGGGTCACCACCGCTATAGGGCATGGGGAAGGAAGGCTATAGCTGGACAGAAACCAAAACCCCCAGCCCCTTAACATATATACCCCCTACCCCAGGATGGCTCTGCAGCAGGAATGCTGCTAGCCAAGCAGTACCATTGTGTGAATTTATTTTACAAAAACACCCTCTTCTTCAGAATTATTTTAAAAATTGTTATAATGTACTTTATTATCATCTGCAAAGAAAAAAGTTTAAACCCATACATCTATATGTACAATGTGAATTTAGCCACCTTTGTGCAGTGCACGACCTATCTAACCTTACAAGTCAGCACTGAATTCATATCCACATTCTCAGTCATGTCCTATCTGCCTGTGCCCCTTAAAAGATGGCCCAGAACCTGCCCCTATCAGGACCATGGGGACTGAAAATTAGAACAGCCTCTCCCTGAATTCTATACTCTTCTTTGGGAAATGTAGTCCATAACCTGAGAGTCCCTGTAACAATTGCTCTCATGAGAGCTGCAAATCCAGGGTACTGCATAACCCCCTTGGCCTAATCCCTTCTCGTGGCTACAGATATGCAGGGCCTTCAGAACAGGTGCCAAGGCCCACACTGGTCCCTATCAGTCAAAGCCACCTCTCATGCTCAGCCAGAGAGTCTATACCAGGTTGCAGGCAGGTATTCCATGTGAACCATGTAACTGCAGGAGTCAGACAAGGATCAAAACAGAGGCAGATACTAAAAAAATGATGTGTGTGTGTTTGTGTGTGTGTGTGTGTGTGTGTGTGTGTGTGTGAAAAGGACACAGCAACTGGCTGGCTGGGGCTCCCAATTACCATTTCTCAAACAATATGAACATCAAAATACATGATATTAGTAAGGAATTAAAACCCATTTAATGAAGTGAGAACCCACAAAAAAGTAAAAAAAGAATCTATTAGGCCATACTGATGTAAATAAATAATTAAAGTTGGAGAACAGAATGCCCTTCCTTATAACAGAATGACAATGAGTAAATGTAGAAGGAATGATGGAGTTAAAAATCACTATTTGGCAACCGACATAGGATCAGGCAAGAATCACCAGTGGATGCTACAGCTGTGGGGTGAAAGTGTGGTGAGAAACGGAATATTGACATGTTCTTAAAGTATTGTCTCACAAATTACTTATCAATTACAAAGGAAAAGGTAATAATATGACCATGGGAAAATCTGGCAAACCCACTAAAACCAAGCAATCAAAGTTAACATTAGCAGGAACTGGACAAAGAGGCCACGGGATTCCTTCCTAAAACAAGGGAGACACGTCACTTCCTTGACAGTCTGGTCAAGGACACACACCTGAATCTAATGATGAGGAAATGTCAGGCAGGCCCAAACTGAGAGACACGGGACAAAACAACTGGCCTTCACAAAATGCTGAGGTCTCAAAAGACAAGGAAACATGGAGGAGTCTAAGGAGGCGTGACAATTGAATGGTGTAGATGGTCTGGGGTTTTTGTGTCTGTAAAAGACATTATTAGGACAATTGGGCAAAATTTGAATAAGTTGGTAGCTGAGCTCAAAGTATGGTATTAATGTTCATTTCCTGATTTGATCATTATACAGTATTTATATAAGAGAATTCTTTGTTTCTAGGAAATATACCATTTACAAGTATACAGGATAAAGTCTTTGTTTTTAGGAAACACATATTTTATCCAATATAGTGAGTAAAAGGATAATCATGATTGATGTGTGTGAGTAAAGTGATTAAAAAAACAAAAAAATAAAATTGGGGGAACGTGGGTTGAACATACCCAAGTTATTTGGACTATTCTTGCAATTTTTCTGAAAGCCTGAAACAATGTCAAAATTAAGTTTAAAAAAAAATTGAGCCAAAATGCAGTCATCCTACAGGCAAGCAGCAATTTGTCCCTCAAAAATTACTTAACACAATTTACAATAGCTAAGCTATGGAAACAACCCAAATGCCCAAAAATAGATGACTGGATCAAGAAGCTGTGATACACATACACCATGGAATATTACTCAGCAATCAAAAAAGATAAACTCATGCAATTTGCAGCAACATGGATGGAGTTGGAAGGGATCATGCTCAGCAAAATAAGCCAGAAAGAAAAAGAAAAATACCAGATGGTCTCACTCACAGCAGGAATTTAGAAAACCTAAACAAGGGACCAGGAAAAAGACTAATTGCAATAAAGTAAAAATCAAAATCAACAAGCAACTATAGACCAAGCAACTATAGACACACTACAGTGGGGGCGGGGGAAGAAAAAGAGGGATTAGGGTCAGAAAAAGGGGGTGGGAATTGTATGGGGAATATAACCAAAATGAAAATGCATACATTATGCAAAAATGAAAAATGATGTAAGAATTAGGTAAAATAAAATAATTCATTTAAAAATAAATAAATAAAAGAATTCCTTTTGAAAAATTAAAAAAAAATTAAACATTTTATGACTCTCAAGTTCTTCTGCTCATTTCAATATAGTCTGTGTCCATCCTCTCTGTCACCTCTGACACACACCCCAGTGGGCCCTTCTACACCAGCTCCTGAGAGAATCATCTAGAAGCTGAGGTAAGGAGGAACCCTGCCCTCCTATGAGCCTGACCGAGCCTGTTACCTGTGGAAAACCCGAACAGGAAAACGAGGTAGACAAACATGAAGCGACACAGGTCCCGCAGGATCATCTGCAGAGAGAGCAAGTTCATCAGAACCAGCCCCAGTGGGGCTCAGGGAAGGGTCAGGACTGCACTGGCTTGGGGGTTCATCTTGAGCCCAGCTAGAACCAGAGAACATGCAGGATAGGTGGGTTTGGTGGTTTGGGGCTCAGGGGGTCATAAAGGAGTCATTCACAGTTCCGCACCATGGTCTTCTGGGGGGGCAGCAGGGTGAGAGGCGGGCTTATAGACAGCGGGATTAAATGTCAAGGCCAGATTGTCCGATTCTTGGGGAATCAGCTGGGAAAGTGGATCCTGAGCTAAGCTAGCTAAGCTAGCACCTCCCGAGACAATACAAAGGACGGATGCAGTTAGTGGACCGTGCCTGTGCAGACACAAGGTAAAATGGCTTGGTGGGGAGCCCACTCAGGCACTGGCACCCACCTTCTCAATCATGACAGCATAGATGCCCATCTGCTGGAAGCCGCGGGTGTAGTAGAGCATGTTGGTCCAGCCCATGGCCAGCGAGAATACCATGGAGGCCACGTACTCCTTGCGGTGGCTGAAGTACAGTGCCACGGTCCCCAGCATGAAAAGTGACTGCATAAAGCTGAGGGTGGCAGGACAGGGAGTTCTGTCTGAGGTCACTCAGGAGCCCTGGCACCCCCACAGATGAGAAGATCCCAATTGCTTCTCCTCAAAAGTACAGGCTGCCAGCCACGGTAGGATCTGAGCCAGCTGGCCTGTCTCCTTTAGCCCATGATTTTCCTTGGGAACAAGAGCAACCCCAAGGGGCAGTGGTGCAAAATCTTATTCTCTTTATATATAAAGCACAGATATAACTACAGTACATAAGTAGCTATACAGTATATTTTTGGCATCAGACTATAAGGGAGTAGCAATTAGGGGGAAAACGTCTTAAAAGGCAATAAGGAAAAGCTGAAAAACACTGCTTCAGCACTAACAACTTCTCTGCCCGGTTCCCAGGATCAACAGCTTCACTGGACATCAGAGAACCTAGGAGGTGTAGGTCCATGAAGAGGGACAGGTCATGTGCTCCTGAAATGCCACAGGTGTATCCTGTGGTTACACCCTCAAACTCAAGAGCACAGTCAGGAGAAAATGCCTGTCAGCTCCTCAGTCCAGTGGGGGCTGCTCAGGACAGGGTAGGGGACATCTGGGTCATCCTCTGACAAAGTCTGTGCAGTGGTCCTTTGCCCCAGGTGTCCTAGTTCATCATGGCCTCCTCCAGAGAGAACCCACTGCATTTATGCTGCAGACCACACCCACCACCTTACTTTCCGTTTGTGTGAAAGAAGCAAGCAAAAAGCCTGTTGAGTCCATTGAGAACTGGTATCAATAAACTGGCTCATCAACTGGAGCTCTGCTGCAAGGAAAAACTATTCCTCTGCATCTGCACAACCTTGGCCAGAATTAAAACTGACATTGAAATAGATAAAATATTTCCTCTGGTGGCAAGTGGAGTTCCCACGTATGAATTCTGGAAGTAAGAGAGCCAGTGGACAAGTGGAAACTGACTAAGCAGACACAAGAAACCCAAACCCAAAGCCAGTGAAGGAGAAAGATAATCAATTCTTAACTGAGGAATCTCCAAAGACTCAGGGACCATGAACAGGAGGTGATGAGACCAAATATAAGGGGGAAGGGAGGTTTTTCCTCTGAAGAAAACAAAACAGAAGATCTTTGACCATCAAACACCAGTTAAAGAATGGAATTGGACCAAAAAACAGGTTATGTGATTTTTATAGACTACAGATTATGGAAAGCCTTCTTCCCCACTCAGTTCTCAGAAGTCTGGCAGCCAGACTTCTTCCCTCCAGAGAGAAGATTGAAAGGATGCTCTCTGTGATATCTGCCAACCCCAGAGAAAAAGAACTCAGTGGACTGCCTTTGGATAGTTTCCATTAAATGGTTTCTCTAGGTCTATTAGTGAAGCTAATTATCTAGCTAGTTGCTAAATAACCCATTATCTGGACCCTATATTGAAACTCAAAATTGATGAACTATTAATGCACACATTAATAGCTTCCAACTGGCTTTTCCTTTGATCATAAACAAACATCAAAAATTTCCTTATATCCTGAAGATATCTTCAAACATGAAAGAGAACTGTTAAGCAAAAGGCATGTGACAACCAGGAAAATAAACAAAAATTATGCCAAAAGAAGAAAATTTACCAAAAACTATCTTAATAGCTTTAGTGAGACAAGACATTACAACACAAGACAAGAATAGAATGCTATAAAGAACAATCAGAATTTTAAGAGCACTTAGAGATTAAAAACATGATAGTGAAAATAATAAATTCAATAGAAGGCTTGGAATTTAAATTGATTTGAACTTCCCAGAAAGAAGAAGCAAGGACAAAGAGATAGAATACACATGAGGGAATGTAAGAACTGAGTCAGGACTAGGTTGGGAGCTTTATTGTATAAATCATTGACATTCCAGAAGAGAGATCCAGAAATAATTCAAGAAAATGCCCTTAAAAATGATATAAATTCCCTCTGATGTACCCAGAACATTGGACAAAAAAAAATCTACACCAAGATATAGCATTAAATTTCAGAACACTAGGAACGAAAAGTAGATACTGCAGATTTACAAAAGAAAAAAACCAAAACACTTCATAAAAGAGGACCCAGAATTAGAAGAGCTTTGGACTTGCCATCTATAATGCTGGAAGCAAGGGAACACTTGGCAGTATCTGCAGATGTCTTAAATGTCAAGACGAGGGGACAGGGAGAGGTCTAGGGCATCTAGTGGGTAGATCTAGGGATGCAGCTAAATATCCTACAATGCACAAGCAGCCCCCGCTTCAACAACAAAAAAATAATGCAATTCAAAATATCCACGGTGCCAAGACTGAGAAACTCTGCCCTAAAGACTGGCAATTCCTTGAAGGCAGCAGTCATGTCTATTTCATCTCAGTAGTCCAGGGCCAGTTCAGTGAGTCCAGATGTATGGGAAAAATGGACAAGAACACATCTAATTCAGACTCTAAACTATGCCCAGAACAGGGCTGTTATTTCCTAGCACCTGGTCTGGCCCCCCAGTGATCATCACACACTGAGGCCTGCCATGTTCCAGGTCCATCAGATTTGAGAGAGTAAGAGCTAGTTGCTATAAATTGAGGATCTGGCAGAAAGGTGTTGTCTGCTATTGTGCATTAGAGTCAGAGTCACTTACAAAAGCATCTCACTGTAGCTGTCCACAAACAAGGTCTTCAGAGATGGCCGCCTCTGCAGGAAATATTGAATCTGCGGAGAAGTAGACAAAGGTAGACTCCAGAAATGGTTAGATGCGGCTAAATGGTGAGTGCCCAGAAGGCTGAATGCCAGCTTGCTGGGACGCTGGTGCCACAATGCAGAGATTATGACAGGAGTGGAGACGCATGGGTCAGGCTAACAGTTAATGTGTAACTCAGTCCAGGGGGATTTTAAAAGAGCAGAGTAGAATGAGAAGCAAAGACAGGAAGGAAAATCACCAAAATGTTATCAATCGCTGTGCTTAAGTGACAGAGTTTGGGGATTTTTTGTCTTCTTTCTAATTCATAAGTGATTTTTCCTAAATGTCTTTAAGAAAGCACTACAATAAGACTTCTTATAGTCAGTCTCCCCTGAACTAATTCACTAGATTAACCAGTGCTCTCCACCCCCTGAAAACACTGGCGATGCCACTCCACATGCTCCCGCCCACCAGTTAATCCTGTTTTGACCAAGACTGCCTCTGTCCACTGCATTTGCTACGGTGGCTTATGCTTCATTATAAAATAAACTATGAGAGTCAAAATCACAACAGTGATATATAACACAGTGAAAACTGTGCAACAATGAGAAAAGATGCCATAAAAATAAGTTACTAAAATAATTGGGTTATAACATAGGTGAAAAAGGTTGGGTGGGGGAACTCACAATAATCCCAAATTCCACATTCTCATCTCTCACTGGGTCCCACAGGCAAAGATGGCTCAGATATTTAAAACGGAATGGTTGCAGTGTGCTAAGCATTCATCCACTGTTCTGAACCTTAACAAACTATTTTTGATGAATTAAGCAACTATTAGTCCCAATCTTGTCACTTCAGAGGCTTCTACTGTGTCTTTTCTAAGTATTGCATTCCACAGAGAACCCTGACTGTCAATGTTCAAGCATGACTGCCTGGACCCTCGGGGACCACCGAGCAGAGCCCACCCCCAATCGTGAGTGCCTGGAGGGCTCTCCCCTCCCACCTGTGCATCTCCTGGTCCCTCACATGTCCAGTGAATTAAAGAGTGAGTGAGCACTGAATGAGTCTACCAGCTTTTTCTTTAGGTGGGTAGTTAAATTCACAATGTGAGAAGGAGCACTTACCCCTCGGAAAAAAAAGTAGACTCCCCCTGATACAGAAAGAATCTCTCCAGTGACCCGGAAATAGTCTGCAACGGTGTGTTTCATCGTATAGGGGGGCTGTAAGGTGCAGAGAAGTTGTGACAGCTTTCACTCGTTCATTCATCATCTGACCAATATTTATCTGGGTGCCAAGCCCCAGGATTAAGACCCAGCCCCCGCCCAAGCAGCTCAGCCTCCATCGTGAGACAGAAATCAAGGCAACACATTATTTTGGGCACACCTGCAAGGAGGCCCTCTGTACAACCTAATTCCCAAAGTGACAGCCTCCAGGCACCAAATGGAGCATCCTTACAAAACCCCTGACATTTCCCAGGCTGGGAGGCACAGGGGAGGGCCTCTTACAGACCAATGCCCTGTACTTCCTCCTGCTCCCACCACCACGGGGAAGCCCTGATCTCTCAGGCTGGAATGTGGAGAGAGACATCCCACACATTTGTGTTCCAGCCATCGTTTTCTAGAACGGGTTTCCTTTTGGTGTACACCGATGTTTCTTAAACACTAGCTCACTTGCTTGACTTATTAGCACATTTTCATTTTCTCTTCAAATGAAGCCATTAAGTAGGTGGATAGAAATCAGGTTTCACCTAGGAACTTGATTTTTTTTTAAATCAAATATATAAGCAAGACAATAAGGGCAGCAAATTAGCTTTTTGGGTATTTAACAGACAGGATTCAATGCAGAAAATTGACAGAATCCATGGCTGCCAGTAGAGGAGAAAGCCTGGTCTTAAACTTATTTGGTGGATGGTCCAGGAAGTCCTCAAAAATATGTGTACAGGGTGCAAATCATAAGCAAGTGTGCAAACAAAAGTGGGAGGTGAGCCCTGAGCTTGTGAGCCTGTAGACAGCCAGTTCAGGTGAGAGCTGCTTCTGGGGCGCTAATTCCTGCATCCTCTCTAACCCGGTGCTCCCCCTACAATCAAGGACCCCTGCTAACTGCCTCCTGCGTGCTCAACCTCACAGAATCAGGAGGCTAAAGGGTAAGGGCTGAGAACAGGACCTGAGTGGCAGTGGGGTGAGGGTGGGGGTGTCCCCAGGCTGTCTGAGAGAGGAAAGACTGAACACAGAGGGATCCGGGTATCCCTTCTGCCTCCAGCAGAGCCAGGAGTCCAGGGCCCAGCCTGGGCCTAGCATCTTGCGGGTCATACAGAAATACCCACCTCCTTCATATCTCACCCCCTCTGAGCCCTGAGCCCCAGACCTACCAAGCCTTCCACAGGCCTGTAGTAGGCAGCCGTGGTAAAGATGATCATGTACAAGCAGTAGACAAAGAAGTTGAAGTAGAAGATACGCTTGACAAATCGGTCCCACTTGTCCTGCAGAAGTCGGTTCAGTGGTTCCACCAAGAGCATGTCATGGCGATTCTAAGGGGAACAGACAGAAGTGAGGCTCCCCACCCCAGGAACCTCCTCGAACTCCGGCATCAGCCTGCAGCACACCTCACACTCACACCTCTGCATGGGGCTATAAGCCAAAAGGGATGCCACAAACAGGGCCAAGGATAGGGAATCTACCAAAGAAATGTGAACGACCAATAAACATGAACATGTAGGACCTCACAGTAATCAAGAAAACCAGAATGAAGACATCCATAAGAGAGCATCTTTGGCTCCATGGACTTAAACTCATAAAAAACAAAAAAGATAATGAATACCCAGTTTCCAAGGGCATGGGTAGATATGTACCCATTGCTGGTGGTGAGCATTGATGTGATCATTTTGGAGGACAATTTGGCAGTCACTGTTAAAATATTTAAATATAAATACTTTAGCAATTCCAATTGCAGGTATACTTTATGGAAAAAAATTCAGAGCCATGCTAAATGGCCCGTACCATATAGTATCAAAAAATGTCCTTCTAGGGACACTTACTCCCCATGTCTACAACGAAATACTATGCAGCAATATTTTTCAATAAGTCAGGCCTATGTGGATTGATATAAAATTGTCCACAAAACACACCAAAGTAAAAAAAGTGGTTGTTTTGCATGATGTATAGTATGATCCCACTTGTACAGACAAAATGAAACATCTACATGTTTCTAGATGGTATAAGGGAGGACTTGTTTTGCCTCTGTGCTTTTGAAATTCTTAAGTTTTTATAGGAATATCATCATATACTGATTGTTTGATAAAGAAAGGCATTCTGTGGGAATGAACAGGAGATGAGGTTGCAGGACTTGCCCCCCCCCCCCGCCCCCCAAAGCGCCAGTCCCCATGCAGCAGGTTTTTACTAATGAAAGAACAAGTAGAGCCGGCCAGGGGCCTGGGGTGAGGACTAGGGTGCAGAGAAGTCTTCCCTGCTGGGTTCTGGCCCTGGCCCACTCACAGGGGTCTCGCTGCTGCTATAGGCGATCACCTCCAGCACTGAGTTCTTCTCACAAGTGTCGATGCAGGACAGGTCATAGAGCGAAGAGTGCACAGGCCCATAAGCCCATTCGGTGAACTTTCTGGACAGGTGCCTGCATTCGGGCTCCTGGATCTCCCTCTGGAGGATATAGGCCAAGACCTGCCACCAGCGCAGGAGCCTATTAGAGGCCAGGCCAGGGCCCAGCCACAGGCTGCGTCCTCACCAGCCTGAGAATTACTGTGCTTCAGCCCAGTAGGAGACCACACCCAGTCCCAGGAGAGCTCCACCCCCACCCAGTGGCACCTGATCATCATCAAGATCAACCTGTCACATCAAACCCATCACTTGATCACACCTAGCCCCTCAGTTCCCCCATCTCACAGTGACAGATTACAGCAGTCCATTCTAGAAAACCTCAAATCAGAAGGAAATAAAGAAAATCCAAAAAATAAAACCAAGGTAAAAAAGTCAGGCTCCTAATCCTTAGAGACTAAGGATTAGCAAGGACAAGCTTCCAGAATCCCCTGGTGCTGAGTACCCCTCTCCTCTTCAATGCCCAACTACATGACCCCACCATCGGCATTCCACAGCCTGACATCACCCATAGGCCCCCGTTTGGGCGGGGGCCTGCCCTATCCCAAACTCCCGCGTGGGACCCTTCCTATCACCAAAAATGAAAAACACCTGTAACACCACAACTCACCCCACCCCCAGGCCCAGCACCCCACCCTATCTGTTGGGATGGTAGGAGTGGGAAATCAGAAGCAGCCACGTGTGGGGTGCCGGTTCTGCTCTGCATTTCCCAGTTCCTCTGGCTCACTCTCACCGCCCCCTGCCCTGCCCCCACAGGCTGGGGCCACAGCACTGGGGCTGGGTGAGGAGGCCAGATGTACACAGCGAGACAGGCAGCCCCTCCACACTCCAGCCCAGGCACGAAGCCCCTCCATACCCCAATCTTCCCGCTCTTGGCAGCCAGAGCCAGGGGTGTCAGCCCCTTCTTGTTAGTAAGTTCCTCTAGTTTCAGTGTCGGATGGAGTTTGGCCCCCAGGATCAGGATCTCATTGTACATGCTGGTCACAAACTTGGTGTTTTCGGCCGTGTTGTCTGCCACCTCCACCAAGGCGTGCAGCACCGTGTTGCCCACCGAGTCCCGGGCGCTGATGTCTGCCGGCTGCCAGGAGTTCTGCAGCAGGAACTTCACGATGCCCAGCTGGTTGGTGCACGCGGCCAAGGAGAGGGGCAACTCGCCTACAGCCAACATGGGCACGAGGTTTAGTCCCAAGACCACCCAGCTTCACCCCCGCCATCTCTACCTCAACTCCCCACACCACCCCCACCTTAGCAACTGTCAAAAAGTCAAGTGTGCCCACATGGTCTCCCTACCAAAGTAAAAGCCAGGCCGCCCTTTGGTCTTCTTAAAGAAGTCCCCGTTTGCCGCAGCCTGGACATCTGCCCCGTTCTCCACCAGGAGGGTCACCAGTGGCATGTTCCGCCTCTCGATGGCGATGTGCAGCGCCGTCTGGCCTGTGGGGGATGTGTGCCTGCAATTGGCTTGTGCTCACAGTCCTGCGGGAGTGCCCGGACAGGTGCTGGAAGAGGGCCTGGGCAGAAAAAGCCAGGTGACCCCCACCAAGGACAGGATCTAGCAAGGACAGGATCCCCAAAAGAGGCCTGGGCAATCTCTACAGCTGGAGTAGAGATCCCTGGGAACAGAGGACACAGGGTGGAAGCTGGAGGAGTCAAATTTGCCCAAGGGAAGCAACAGGGGCAGAGAGAGAGGCCAGAGACTTCTAGCAACAGAAAACTCTAAGCCTGTAGAAGGGAGAATGGGAACCTCAGTACCAGATGAATTCAGTGGGTGGGGGAGGAGGTAGGGCCCCCCAAGACCAGGAGATGCTGACTCAGCAACTGGGACAGGGAGAAAGGAGCTCAGCGGCTTGCCCACACCTGACAGTACCCTCCAGGCTCCAGGTGTGCCCCTCCCCAGCCCCCTCACCCTTGTAGTAGCTGTCCGTGTAGCTGGCGTTGACAAGCTCCTTCAGGCTGTCCGTCTGCCGGGCGATCTCCAGGAGCAGGGGGATGGTGTCGTTCTGTCCGTCATGCAGGTTGAGCATGGCTTTCAGCAGACAGGTCTTCCCTGTCTCTGGGTCTGCAAAACAAAGAGGGTCAGAGCAGGCACTGCAACCAGGCTGCTCCCGGGAACCCCACTATCTCTGGGTCACCTTTGAACTCGCTGTCCATGAGGTGCTTCTTGCTCCTCTGCAGGAACAGCAGCAGGCTCTCCAGCTCCCCACAGTTATTCTGGGCGACAGCTTCAAAGATCTTCCTGCGGTCATAGAGCTTGAGGTTCTTCTTGGCTCCCGCGGAGACACAGTTCTGGAACAGCTGCCTGCAGGCCCAAGAACACCTTCTCCTCACACTCTGGTCTCCCCTGGGCCCCAGGGCCTTCAGAGCTTGTCAGGGAATACAACTAAACCCCAAGGCAAAGCGAAAGGGGAAAATGCATGGTACAAAACCCACCTACTCTCCTCTGTCTAGACGATCATTCCAGAAGGGCTCCTGTGTCCCCATTCTGTCCCACCCTCTCTGGGGACATCTAGAAAGTCTTTACTGCTTGAGAGCTGGGGTTTTGGAGGCAGTAGCCTGGATGGCGCCTGCAAGAGCACCCTGATCCTGGCCCAGAGGTCAGCCAGCCTGAGGGCCCTCCCTGACCTGGGAGGAGGTGACAGAGCTGGCAGGCTCCTCATTGGAGCTGTCTGGTATTCTTTGTCTAAGAGCATTTTGGGCTTTGATTTTTGTGGGATCAGCAATCTGTAGAGAAGCCAGCATCCGGGACCTTGTGTCCTGAAGGTCCTGTGAGTGCAGATGCTGGACCAGATGACCTCTGAAGTCTTCCCCACTCCTGGGTTCTATGCCTTTCAGCCCATAAGCCAGTATTTCCACGACGTGGCCCCCATCTGCTGAACCAGCTGGGCTCCTGGTGGGGAGGGTCTGAGGCAACAGTTGCAGCTTACCTAGCATAGCCAGGGCCATCCCCAGGCCTCTGGGTGATGACAGCAGGGCTGACTGTGATGGCAGGGCAGGAGGACAGCTCGCCTTCCTCGTAAGAGCAGTCCATGGGGGAAGCCTCCTCTGAGTCACATTTCCCAAAAAGCCGGCTGCGGCTCTTGGCCGTGGGAAAGAAGTGGGATTTGACTAGAGCTGGCCTGAAGTTAGGGTCTTCATCCAAGGGGTCTGGACAGGAGTCCTCTTGGGATGGGTCCTCAGACTCTCCTGAGTCTGAGTTGCCCCATTTCTTCATCTTTGCCAGATCCTCTGTGACCCAAGAGGCAGCCTGTGGGCAGCCACAGAGATGGTTTGTTTCCATTTGAAGCACTGCATGTCCCAAGCCCCCACTGGCCTCCTGCAAAGGCCCCTGTGAAGCACGACACCCCAGAAGTCCAACAGTTGCTGAGAACCCCCCAGAATAGAAGCTTCTGGGGTGCTATACCTCCAACCCCAGAGGACCCAGAAGTGAGAAGGCCCACCAACCACATGGGCATCAGCCTCCAGGGGTGAGCAGAACCTCAGCTTGGAACCTGCAGGCTCAGAGGGACCTGGATGGATTCCTCTGCACCCCTGGGCTCCAGCTGCTGGTCTCAGCGTGGGCATGATGGCCGTGGCCCTTCTTCCCTCCCAGGTCGGAATGAGGGAAACAATGGGAGCAGGTGTCGCTGGCTGCGCACTCAGAGGAGGATGGTGGGGCCCCAGCGCACCGAGGGTAAGGGTGGCTGGCGGGGACCAGCACACTCACACTCCACACCACACCGGCACTCGCTGCTATGTCCCCATCCTCAGCTTTCCCGCACCTGCTTTTGCTCTTCAACCTGGTTTTTTTTCACTTTTTGTCATTTTTGTGAAATTTCTACGTTTCAAGTATCCTGACCCTGAACTTTTAGACTTTGAGCGATTTGGGGCTGATAGACCTTTTAAGCCCGAAGCCCTAGAAGGAGAACATCAGGAGGAAGCTATCTGGTGTAGGTACAGTTTTCTTGTCCCTTCCTAACCTTACCTCCTAATCTTCCCTCCATCTGGATGGGCATCCCCATTTCCTGGTAGCCAGGACTCCCCCACATCTCAGAGGCCTTTACCTCTGTGGTGTCTCCATTTGAGGTGTCTTTTCGTCCTCCTCATCTTGCCCAAATCCTACCACCTCTCAGAGGTCACCTACCCTCGGGGTCAGCACTGATGCTACCTCCCCTACCGAGCCCCCTATTCCCTGCATTGGTCATGTTCCCTCCCCCTCCGTAGTGGCCCATTTCAGAGTCCATCCATCTCCCAGGATGGAGCACCATCTACTTTGCAGTTTAGCACTTTCTCTCTCTCTCTCTCTCTCTTCTTTATCTCCCCTGTGTCCTGGGGCTGCCCTCCCCACTCCTGGATCCATGCCTACATTTTCATAAAATTTCTTTATGAAAAAAAAGCTGTGCTGATTGTCTTGGAGAAATGAGAGACACCAGATAGAGACCCATCTCGTTCCCATTGTCATAGGGAGTTAGGGAGAGGAACGCTGCAACAGCGGCTGGATTCCAGAAAACGGCCACGGGAAGGCTTCTCAAGACCACCATTTCTCAAGTGAAAGGTCAGGCAGTGCAAATTCAGCCATGGTGATAACTCAGCATGACCTGAGGCCCCAGCTGGGACTCGATCCATAGACAAAAGATGAGGCAGGCTCACAACTCCACGTCCTGTGGACAGAACAGAGGCTGACCACCTCTTACTCTGCTCCCAGGAGACATGAGACTTTCTCTCATCCTCCCTCAGAGGGAAGCTCAGGACAGAGCTCCTGGTAACAGAAAGCCCAATCGCACACCTGTTCATTCACACCAGCACTCAACACCATCCACTGATGGGGCATAGTGACGGCTCAGGCCCCAACTGAGACAGAAAACAGCCACGGACTGGAGGAAGGGCAGTGGGCGACAGGGTGGTGCAAGAAGGATTGGAAACTGGAGCTGGGTCTGGAAAGGGCATAAGGTTAGGTGGGGCTGGAACGGAGGGTGGGGATCCCCAGATCATCAGAGGGTGGCTGATGAAGAGAAAGTTAGTGAGACCAGAGGACACGTGGCAGTGTCTGAACTAGATGATTACGGCCCTGAATGCCCAGCAACAGTCCACAGACATTATCACATGGAAAGCAGGAAGCCACTGGAAGCTTCAGAAGCATGGACACCAGACACCAGACACCAGACACCAGACCCAGACTGTGCTTTCAGAAGGCAACTTCCTGTCAAGGACTATTCATAGTATGGGGAACCAGTCAGCATTTGAAAGGCACATGAGATGAGGGGAAATGGAAATGATTGGCGTGTTTCAGCACATGCCGTGCTTTGCATGCATTCATTTTCACAGCACGTCGAAGAGACAGATATTTTACAGATGAGGAAACTAAGGCACAAGGCAATCACATTACTTGCCCAAGGTGACACAGTGAATAAGAGCTGGAATCTGGATTCGATCCCAGACAACCTAGCATCACCAGTATTCTGCCACCTCTCTGGAAGGCTCAGTGTTCCTTAGTGGCCATTCAGCTCAGCCCCAGATCACACCAGGGTCTGGAGGCTGATCATACCAAGTCCTCTCAGCTTTGGATCAGGCAAGTGGGGACAACTCCCTTCCAGGCAGAGCTCTTACCCTGTAGCACCCTCCTTTTCAAACAACCATCCCAGAATGCTCTAAACCCCACAACAAAGTACAAATAAGACCCAGGCCATTGCCACACCTGGCTCTCACCGGAATGTCTGAGTCTCTGCTTGGGTAAGGCTGGCTGCAAAACCAAGAGTAAGCCTGCTGCCTGGCTAGCAGTTTGTAGCAGTCTAACAACAGGACACCTAGTAGAACAGAAACCTCCATGAACCTCTCAGGAATGTTCTTTTTGAGCCGCTTGGCCTCTTCCTCTGACAAGTCCAAATCTAACTAAACCCAGTAAACTTAAAGCAGCCCACATAGTATTATCATTCATTCAGTCAACAAACCGTGCATCTATACTGATGCTCTGCAACTGATCCCCTATTAGAAACCAAGTTTCTCCCAGGGCACAGGATAGAACAGGGACTGGGGGGCCATTTTCTCTAGGCTTGGGGGGACAGGGGAGAGTGGACAGGGACAGCAAAGTCTAATATGGTCAGACCATTGTCATGAGTTCCTTGACAATGCACCCACTACAGCCGAACATTCTACACTGATGGAATTGCCCACCATGATTTGGGTTGTGTGATGGAGATGGTGGTTTTGTTTTACAAAAGATTCACAGACATCAATCTGAACTAAAGGACAGACCTGAGAAAACAACCCTGCCCAGCAAAGGCCTGGCTTGCCCTCGGAGTCTTTCTCAACTCCAGCGCCAGGAAGGACACCACCCATCTCCCATTCCTTTTGTCCACATCCAGGTGGTATATCCTGGGGCAAGGTCTCCCACTCAGCTCTCTACCCAAAGCACCTGTTTGCCTCCAGCCTCCACACAGGCTGGTTAGGACCCAGCCCTGATCAGTCTCATCCCTCAGCTTACCCAAGCATCTCCTAAAGAGGGCCAGAAAGCTGGGGGTTCCCCAGCCCAGGTTGAGCAGCCAAAGGAACACTGCCAAAAGCAGAGAGTGGAGTCTGGACAAGCATCCAGGGCTCCTATCCTCAGTCCAGCACTCCTTTCCTCCAGAGAGGGAAGCCTCTGGCCACAAACCACTGACCTCTGCAGCAGCCACAACCTCTTCATCCCAGAATGACTCCGGCACAAATAATAAACCTCGATAATAGCAATCTCCACCATCACTTACCGAGCGCTTGTGATCAGTAAGTCTCACAGATATTTAAGTGACCACTGTTATTATTCCCAGTTCTCAGTTAGAGTAACTGAGGCCAGTTGACCTGCTCACGTCACACAGCTAGAAAGAGGGAGGCCTCAGCTTTTGACAGCTTGCTATGCCACTTTAAAGACTAACATCTGCCTTGGCCTCCAAACAAAAGGGGACTTACCAGCCAGCCGCAGGCACACCCCAGAACCAGGGAGGGCAGGTGAGCTCCAAGGCTGTTCTACTTGAGAGGAGAGTTGAGCTGCTGTGAGAAGAGCTGCCTCCCCTGCCTCCTTGAGGGTCCTGGGCCCCTCCCCAGGCTGCTGCTGCTCTGCTCTGGCAGGGATGGGCCGTGGGCACTCTGGCACTCAATGAAAATGTTTCTAGCAGGGGCAGCAGCTGCTGTTGCTGCGGCTCTGATTCCCAGAGGATCCCAAAGCTTTTCCCATCATTTTTGCCCTTTTTCAGAAACCACTTAGCCACTGCCCCTCCTCCAGCCATGCCAGGCCTGCTGCACTTAGCCACCCGCAGCCCAGAGCCAGCCCAAGCTGTAACCTCCACTCGAAAGGAAGGAGGGCACTGTTCAGACCCCCCAAGTCCATGGCTCTTGACACAGGGTGGACTGGAGAAGCAGCTCAACAAATGCTCTTTCATAGCCTGAGATGTAAACCCCAAAACCCTAGAACTGCTCCATTTTCAAAATGAAGAAGGGATGGGAATAGCACGTCACCCCTCACCAAGTCCCGCCTGCCATTTAGGGACCTGCTTTTGCATGCTGGCCTTACCACCAACCGTGTGTGACCTTGAGCCAGTCCCTGGCTCTCTTGGGTCTCTTGTTCCCTGTGTGCCCAAACTGGGAGAGGGAATTGAGGTACGCGGCTTCTGGGCAGGCCAGGTCCCAGCCCATCTCATCAGGGGTTGCTCATGGAACCACAGAACACAGAAAAGTATGAGGGTCTTATTTTCTCATTTCTCCTAGTTTAATCCTAAATGCGCAGGAGAAAAGTTAATTCATGACATACAGTAAGACTTAATCTCCTGCCAGCACCTGGCTGAGAAAAGCTGCAAGTCTTTCTGGGTGTGAGTACAGACGCACACCAAAATGCCCTGCAGAAGCTAAACTAGCAGCTGCCCAGAGGAGCCCATGGTCCAATAAGACATGGGCCAGACGAGGCCTGAAATGAGCACTGGTGTGCCAGAGAGGAGCGGCTCACAAGCTCTCCCCTGCATCAGGCATTAAAGTGGGACGGCGCCTGGACGCTGTGTGGCACGCCACTCTTTACACAGAGCTTTGCAAACCCACTTCCCCAGGCCACGCGCAGCCCTGGGCAGTGGGAGAGCAGAGACCGCTGCGTCCAGCTTACTGAGCCGATGAGACGTCTGTGTCACTGGCAGTGAGCCTGCCGGTCAGGCTGCAGGTCTGGGCCCAGGAGCTGGGCCTGCAGTCACATGCCTGCTTGGAGAACTTTGTACATATATCAGACCAGTTTACATGTGCCATCTTAGCTTCAATTAATATGAACCTTGGGGTTCTTTTCTTTTAACTGTGGTGAAACATGTAACAAAATCATAACATTCTCCATTTTAACCATTTGTAAGGACACAGTTCAGCTCAGCGGCAGCAAGTACACTCACACCGATGTGCAGCCGTCACTACCCTCCACCTCCAGAACTCTCCATCTGCAAAACTGAAACTCTGTACCCACTAACATCGACTCCTCTCCTCAGACCTCCCCTCCCCCAGCCCCACATCCACTTCCATCTCTACGAATCTGACTGCTCAAGTAGAGTAATATAGTGATTGTCTTGTTGTAAATGATTGATTTTCTTAGTCTAAGGTCTTCCATGTTGTAACTTGGGTCAGACTTTCCTTCCCTTGGAAGGCGGGGAAAATGTCCCCTGTATCACATGCCACATTGTGTTTATCCATCCACCTATGGACGGAGGTGGAGTTTCTTCCACAGTTTGGCTATTGTGAATAATGTTGCAATGTGTGTGGGTGCACAAACACCTCCTGGAAACCCTGCTTTCAATTCTTTTGGGTACACACGTGGAAGCAGGATACTGGATCATGGGATCCACCCTTGATCATTACATAGCAATGTTTTACACTTATGTACATTGATATAAGCATATATAGAGATATAGAGATATGTTGTTTAAACTCACCAGCAATGATCCCTCAACCTACAATGGCTCTGAGGTCATCGCCCCTTCTAACCATGTGGACAAGAGGTAGCTCGGGGAACCCCTCAGCATGAATCTGTCATGTGCCAACACTGAGTTGGGGACAGCCCCACGCTCACACGCTGCCCAGGTCAGTCCAGGCCTCGCTGCAGACAGCCCCTGCACGTGGAAGGGAGACATCTGAGAGAGACACTGAGAGAAACAGCCAGCCTGGAATCGACGTCCAGGAAAGGGAAAAGGAAAAGGAAAGGTCGTCCTTCCTCACCGGAACCATCCTCTTATCTTCATCCAAGGTGACTCCTGCCTCCAGTGAAGACAACGCACGTCACTGAATGATGTGCCCCCTTTGACAACAGAACCATTACCTGTTGACAGCCTCTCCCAGGGAGTACATGGCACTGTGCATGCGCCAAGGGTGCAGAGAAAATTCTGGCCATCTTCTCCTGTAACAGCACCTTCTCTTTCTCCTTGGCTGCCTCTCTGCCCATGTCTTCCCCCACTCACAGGGGTTCCCCAGGACCTGGTCCTCAGGCTGGACTCCTCCTCTTCACCCCTCCAAAGGCCCATCTGACATTCCCAAGCCAGCAACTTCATCCAGGTGTCCAGTCCAGCTCTCTCCTCTGAGTCCTCCCCGCCTCCTTGATTCTCTAGGAGAATCCCGTCCCCTGAGCAAGTTCCAAGGGGAGCTCTTCTTCCCTCCACATTCAGCCCCCCATCAACATCCTGCCTCTAAAGACACCAACTGTCTTCTGGTCACCCATGTGACACTTTGTCATCTTTACCCTCTCCTTCCCTTTCCTCACTGCCTGGGCAACATTTCTGAGCCTCATGTCCATCCCTCTCTGCGGCTGGCACTACCTCTTCTTACCTAAAGCACCAGAAGTGACTCCCTTCTCCAGCTCAGCCTCCCCTGCCTGCCACCTCTCAATGCACAATCCCAGAATATCATCCTGATAGGTCCCTCTTACCAACCGAGGCCCCAGCTCCCTGAGCCCACAGCCCCAGTCTCTGGCCCCCATCCCCTCCTGTGAAAACCCACTAGTCTTATCTAGAGCGTTCTAAAGTTTGTACTGAGATTTACCTTCTCTGATGTTCGGGTTGCCTGGCAGATTTCAATGGCTCCAGGGTGAGATGGGGCTCCCCTGCCTTCCACTTCCCTCTGCTAAACCTAGCTCCATGCCTGGCCCAAGGTAGCATACTGCAAATATTTATTGGCCTGGCTTTATCTGAGCAGCACCTGTACTGAGTGAAATGGTGGCGGGGACAAGGCCACAAGGCTGGGCGTTGCTGCCATCAGTGTGGTTTTCTGGGTCATAATTTGAAACAGGGTGTTCTTGAATCTATGTAATGATGTGCCCATTAAAACTCCTTGTAAGAAGACCTTGTTTTAATGATGAATTCTGGGAGGGGGCGCTTCTCCAAACCCAGGGCTGACAGGGGCATGCTGGAGTGCTGGAAAGTACTAGCGGCCACAGGAGTGGGTGGTTGGGCCAAGTCTGAGCCGCAGAGAGACCACTCCTATCACCGGAGGCCACCGTTTTTAGTATTGCCACCAGGGAGCGCATTGACTTCAACTGCGCTCCTGTCCCTGGCAATAGGCGCCGAAGGCAATTTCTTCCTCCACCTGGGTTCCCTCACAGACTTGAATCCAGACATCCTGGCACAACTAGAAACCAGCAAACTCCCAAGTGCTGAAAAAATCCTGATTACTAAAGTCAGAACTGCCAGCCTGGCACCTTCAGGAGGACCTGGATGAAAACCAGGCAATGCTAGTCCTAGCCCCAGCTAGAGGGGCTAAGGCAGTGCAGGTGCGCACACACACCCCCAAGGCCAGCAGCAACTCCACAAGTCTTGTCTTGCGCTTTCTAAATCTTGTGTTGGGATTGAACTTCCTGATTTTTGTGAGTGACCCTCCAGACTTTAAATGGCTTTGGGGATCCCAGATCCAGATGGCAAAGAGCAACACTGGGGCCTCCCTGGTGGCGCAGGTGGTTGAGTGCTGCACTGTGAAACTGTCCGCGGCCTTTGCATTGTGGGTTTGATCCTGGCCGGCCGCGGAGATACCCACACGGTGCGGCAGACCTCTCCTGTCTTGCCCACTGCTCCCCTCAGCAGTGTGTTTCAGTTGTCTCCCTGTTCTGTTCCCCACTCTGTCTCTGATGAATCCTCTCACCCTCCCGCGCATCTGGCCTGTGCCCTGGTTCTTATATGCATGAATAAGCAAATCTTAAAAAAAAAAAAAAAAAAAACAAAAAAACAAAGAAACAGCAAACCTGGAAGAAAGCTACTTTCCTTTCTGTGTCTAGTCTATGCAGTAGTGTCACCAAGCAGCTGTATGAGCTAAAAGACCAGCTCCCAAGGGTGGCAGGGGTCTGTGAGAGGGGTCAGTGTGCTCCAGAAGTGGACAAGCTGGCAATCTGAGCCAGGGAGGGAGGGAGGGGCTTCCACTTAGCACTAGAGCACTAAGCTCCACTCTGCAGAGATGTGACCCAGAGCAGGGACTGGGAACAAGAGGTCAAGTGGATGGAGGGTCAGGAATGTGGCAGAGAATGGAGGCAGGAGAGGAAAGAGGACCCGAGAGCCAGGCTGAGCCAGCCACCAGCTATGTGACCTTGGGCTGAAGCTCAGGGTCTGCTTCTTCATCCACAAACCAGGCAAGAGCACCTGCCCTGTATGCTCAGCAGGGCCTGTCTGGGGATTAGTCAGGACACTGGGTGTGAATGGACGCTGTGAGCTGGTAAAGCTCTGTCAGGCGGAGGGGTTATTCTTCTCATTGTCAGAGAAGAATTGACATTGTTTCATGTCTGCTGACTGCTGAGCTGCATCCGGCCATTAACTTGAGGTTGTGACTAATTGTTTTAAACGAAAAAAATAAGATTTACTTAATGTTTCATGAGTCACTCAAGTGAGCATCTCTGTACTTTCCAAGATGTGGCCTGTCTAATCATGGCCAAGGAAAGAGGTCAGGTGCCAACTCCCTCCTTCCTCAGAGCCCATGTGCACTTTGGAGCCCACAGCAGTGAGTGGGGTTAAAGGTTGCCTCTAGGGGAGCCAGGATGGATGAGGGATGTAGGGGCAGGATGGGCACCGTGCAGGGTATCTATGATCCGAGCAGACTGGGCAAAGGAGTCCGGGAACCCTCGGTGGCTTTCTCAGGCTTTTATTGAGCTTTACATGTAGTGTGGCAAACAGGTACACACAGCAGACAGGGGTGCCGGGGGCCTGGCCCCCAGCAAGTCTTCACTCTGGGTTTCTCTGCCTTCTTTCTCCCCTTCTCACTCCTGTCTCTCTGACCTGCTTCTGCTTCTCTTGGTGACTATCTGAATACTCCTCCCACGGCCCACAGAAATAAATAACACAACAATGTAACAACTGCAGGTGCCCTATCAGGCAGGGCAATCCTAATGGTGGGAGGGCAGAAAAGCCTGAAAACTATTTACCCTACAAGGGAGGAAGCCCTGCATGGGCTCTCTCTCTGACAGTGCTGGGCACCACGTAGCAGGCACAATGCAGAAGCCAAAGGGCTGTGCCAACAGCAGACTGTGAGTCTGTCCCAGATGCTGGTTCAGTTGAAATCCCGTGGCAGATATGCTGCCAGGGAGACTCTGCACAGGTGGATGGCATTGAGCTGGGCCTTGGACAAGCTGTAGCATTCTGCCCTGTGATAACACTGCAGCATGGGCACTGGCTAAGTAAAGATGTCAGAGAACACCTAACAGGGACCCTGCCCTCAAGGAGCTTATAGCCACTTGAGAATAGAAAAATGGAGAGCATGGAAGCCACGAACATTATGTGACTATAGTCAAGAGCCAAGGAGGGTGTGTGTGGCGGGGGACAGGGAGGAGAGGAAGGGCTGACGCTCACTCCTCTGTGCCTGTGCAGGCTCATCTCTCACAGGCTGTTTCCTAGTCTCCTCTAATAGGGCCCCAATCCCCTGTAACACCCACCCTCTAATCCAGAGTCCACACCACCAGTTAGACCCCGAATGTCCATGAAATTGCAATCCTCAGCCCTACTGCCTAGACGAGGAAGTCCAATCCCTAGACTGGCAACCAAGACCATTTGATGTGGCCAACATTTCCAGCAACCAGGACCCGCCATCACTTTATACACTTGCCTAGCCTGATCCCTCTGCCTAGAATGCTACTGAAAGTGGCTCTGGGGTAGCCCCCTAGTGTTATGATCTTAGGCTCACTGTTTAGCTTTTTCGTGTCTCAGTTTCCTCATCTGCGAAATGGTGATAACAGAGCCTACCTTCTAGGACTAGTGTGCAGGTCAAACAAATTCAAGTAAGTAGAGTTTAGGTTAGCTCCCAGCATAGAGAACATACTGCAAAAATATTGTTAAGAGTATCAATGGAGGGCCTCCCCGGTGGCGCAGCGGTTGAGCGCTGGGTTGCGAGGCTGCCCGCGGCCTCTGCGGCGCCGGTTCGTTCCCCGGCTGCTCCCCGGCCACCGGAGGAGGGTCCCACATGGCGCGCAGACCTCTCCTGCCGCCCGCTGCTCCCCTCAGCAGTGTACTTCGGTCCTTCTGCCTGCTCTGCTCCCCGCTCTGGCTCTGGTGAATTCTCTCACCCTCCCGCGCTTCTGACTGTACCCAGTGCATGTATAAACAAAACAAACAAACAAGCAGACAAATAAATAAATGGAACACGCCTCTATTAAAAAAAAAATTTAAAAAAAAAAGAGTATCAATGGATTGAAAGTCTCCAGGGTTTAAGAGCAATATCATTTGCATGAAGAAGAAATTGCTCCTCCTCTGGGTTTGTGGGTAAATGTGCCACAGTATTTATTTCATTCCCCAGTGATAGAAATTGAATATGGTGTTGTTGGACCTGAGAGACACCCACCCAGCTCCGAGCAGATGCTCAGTAAAGATAATATGTGGGTCTGTGCTGGGTACAGTTGAGACTCCTTGGACACAGACCTTACTTGTGGTTGCCATGGTGGGATGAACCAGGTTGTGATGTGGTAAGAAGCAGCCCTCAAATCTCAGCAGCTTCAGACACCACAGGTTTATTTCTCTGCCACACTAGAGGTGCTCACTGGTTGGTGTGGATGGGACCCAGGCTAACAGAGCCTCCACCCTCTGGGACACCCGTCACGTGTGGCAAAGGAAAAGGGGTGTGGCAAAGTCCACACCAGCTTTGAAAGACTTCTACCCAGAAGTGGCATTTTACTATCTGAAGCTAACCAGGTGGAAAAGTACAAGTCCACCACACGCTTGTGAATCAGGATATTGGCAAACAGCCCTAACAGCCAGAACAGTAGCCCAGTTCCTCATCTGATCATCACACAGCTCTAAGCACTTCCTGGCATCCCCTCCTCCTCCCTTAGTGGTTTAGTGGGACCCCTGCAGCTGGACTCAACCGCTGCAGAGGCTCTGCTCTGAGCCACGTGCCATAGACACAGCAAGACTGTCAGCTAACAAGCATGGACAGTGCAAGGTTCAACCCTCAGAAGCAAAGTGGAAACGTGGTCTGGAAAAGCGACCAGAGTTCGGGCACCATACTGGGCTCTGGCCAGGGCTGCCTGGGCGTATAGGACCTCCACACGGTTCCTAATCCTATATTCAGACTCCATCCACAGCACCTGAGAATGCAAGACAGGCTGCCTCTCTGAAGTTTGTCCCTCCTGACAGGCATGGCTGTGTCCTTCAGCCTCTCCTCAGGTGCCTTCTCTCTCAGAAGGCCTTCCACAGAGGGGTACCAAAACGATGGCCTCTTAACACCCAGCTGAGAGAAATATGTGATTTCCTGTATGATCTGCAGCCACTTGTTGGGGTAGAACTGTGAGCTAGGGTTCTTCTACAGGTCAACCAACAGTTGGCTCTCAGGGCCATGGCCAACCTCCCGACCCCAGTTCTGCGACTATGCAGTAATTTACAGGTTTCTCAAAACCAAAATATGTCTCATTAAAGGGACAAGGCTCTGGAAGAATGAGCTTTAGTATATGAAATTCAATCAGCACATTCAGACAGATTAATTGAAGAGCTTCCAACAATCACATAATTCATAAAATGGCATTAACAATGAGACAACACGTCTGCTTCCCAAGCATAATTTATCCAGGTGCCTCAGAGAGGCATGCCTGAGCCTGGGCTCACCCTTGAGAGTCTGGGTGCAGACACTCTCCCAGAAGTTATTCCTTCATCATCCATACCAGCTGCAAGAAGGTTTAAGATGCCCTAGACCTCCGACAGGTATGTCGGCTTGAGTGGATGTTTCTGTGAGGCAGGAACATATGATGGGCCAGCAAGGCTCACACTAAGAGAAGAGCAGGGCCTGCAGGAGAAGGGATTCTCTCTAAGTGGGCCACCACTTTGGCAGGAGTATGCCCAATCTGCACCCCTCCTCTTGGAAGCTTCTGGGAGATCTGAGGAGCCCAAAATACCCTCCTGCACAGACACTCCTGGAAAAGGGCTCTGCTGGTACCTGGACGAGCTCTTGGGGTCAATGTGCCTGAATGGTGGTGGCCACACAGCATCCATCACCCTTGCCAGTCAGGCCATCTGCCTTTCCTTCAATACCACGTGCCTTCACATCAGCAGGCTGTGAGTACCTAAGGCAGCCCCAGTGCAGCAGGCTCTCCTTGGGGCAGGAGGAGGTAGGGACACACAGAAGGAGGACACATAGCCCTGCATCCTCATCTGAGCCAGCCTGCCTCAAGACCTTGGTCATCGCCTATCCCAGCTAACCAGCTGTGGCCAGTGGGGGATGAGATGGGCCACAGGGCTTCAGGGTCGTATGTTACGATCCAGTAGAGAAGGACTTGCCCACAAGTCCATGTCCATGTGACCCGAGTCCAGGTTTCATGTCCATAAAAACAATTGATCCAGAAGTCAGATACAGAGTGAGGGCAGGTCTTCTTTTCGTACTTGGAGTCTACAGTCACCAGACATTTTAGTGTCTGAAGTTCACATTTATTTTCTCTTTGTCTACAGGTGAATCACTGGTGAGCCTACTGACCAGGATGCTGGACAACTGCTCCTTTTCTTTGATTCTCTCTCTTTTTTCCATATTTACATTTGCAACCAGCCCCAGGTGAGTTTCATTCAGAAGGTACTGACTTGGGGTTAGTTTGATGACACTTGAGTGTCCCCTAAAAGTAAGTTCTTGCTCAGAATGGTGTCCCATGAGCAGGCATTGCTTAAAAGGACACAGTTCTCCAGGAAATGGTAACCCCAGATCGTGTCAGGAAGGTTAATTTGATAAAATCAGCAGCAGTCCTTTGACCAAAGAATTTACTGCCTAAGGCCCCTGCTTGAGGCTTCTCTGGAGCGTGACCAGTGCTGCTCCAACAGCTGCATCCACATCTTGCCCAAAGGACACTGGGAAGGGGAAAGCCCTCTGCACCTCTTGCTTCAGTACTTCATTCCTGGACAGTGCGCTTCCACTCCCGATCACCCTCTCCACGCCCCACTCTTTGAGCTGCTGAAAGGGAAGCATGGAGTGTAGGTTCTGGACAATGCCTCGGCACAGGGCCCGTGTCACATGCCCCAGGGAGAGGTCAGAGGAGGAGATTCTGGTCACTGATGCTAGCTGGTCTGGCAGGTGCCTCTCGCCCAACACCGTTGGGGTGATGGTTAGGCAGGTGTCTCTCTGCTGTGTTGCCGCCTGGATCATGCGTGAATACACCAAGGATTCTTCAACCTCCAGGCCTGCCAGGAACAGAGAACACCTGTGTGAGCTCATACATCTTCTCACTGCTGGAGGAGACAGTGTAGAATCCCCAGGGGGCAGGTCTATTTGCTGCTTCCCCTGTGCAAGTAGGAACAATCCCCACTTGAGGTTGCCTGCTCGGACTCACAGAGTCTGGCCAGCTGTGCTCTGCCCCAGGTCCCAGTCAGCTCTCACTGCAGACCCGAGCCCTGACCTTAGGAAGAGATCCTATAGGTGCTGCTATCAGCCCTAATCATACCACTATGGTCCAAGATCCACTGATCAGGCTATACTCATCAGTATCATCACAGCTGCACCTAGACTTATTAGCAGCATCACAGAAATTCCAGCATCACACGGCTGATCATAGTCAAGGCCACTCCTCGGCAGAGGTTGAGAACTACCAGTCTAGAGCAGTGCTTCTCACATATGAGTAGGAATCTATTAAAATTAGGGATCTATTAAAATTTAGCTCTGGCTCAGTGTGTCTGGGGTGGGCCCTAGAATCTGCCTGTCTGCAGCTCCCAAAGGAAGCCCGAGCCGCAGGCGAAAAGCCACACTTTTTGAGTAGAAATGTCTAGACCGTTGCTTATCAACAATCAAGGATATAAGCATCACCTGGGCAAGTTTTATAAAATGCTATGCTTAGGCCTCAGCCCCCAGGCCACATAATCAGCATTTCTGCCAGTGGGAGTATGACATCAACATTGCTTTCAAAGCTCTACAGGTCTTTTCAGTGTGTGGCCAGCGCTGAGAACCACCGATCAAGAGTCACTGTGGAGCATATCATTGGCACATTGAACTGACACTAACTCAACTGTACACATTCAGGAGAAAGACAACTTAAATAGCATAGGCAGGAACCTCCCTGGTGGTGTAGGAGTTAAAGTCAGTGCTAATGATGGAGGACAAGAATAGAAAAACTGAAAGGAGGTGAGCATAAGACCAGAAACAAGGCTCACAAAATGCCAAGAGCTGGAGGTGGGGCTACAAGGGGTTAGCATGGCCATTGACCCAGCTATAGAAACCAAGATCCTTAGGCACCAAAGCCTAGAATACAAAGCTTAAGATCCAAGCAGGTATCAGACTGCTGTAGGGAGTGTCTAGAGCACAGGCCCAAGGGTAAAGATATGAAGATGGAGCCCAACAGACCCCAAAAGTAAAGATACGGAGATTGAGTCCATTGTGGAATCTCCAGTCCCTTTCAGATTCTATCCAAAGAATAATTATCCAAAATCAGCAACTAAGGGAAGGCTCACAAGGCATGACTACAGCTCGAGTTAGATCCCAGGCCAGGGAGCTAACCCCCATGGTGCAGCAGACCTCTCCTGCCTCACCCACTGCTGCCCTCAGCAGTGTATTTCAGTAGATCCGCCTATTCTGTTCCCCACTCTGTCTCTGGTGAACCCTCTCACCCCCCACACCCCCGCAATTCTGGCCTACACCTCAGTTCTTGTAAGCACAAATAAAAATACATCTTTATAAATAAATATCATAGGCAACTTGTCAAAATTTGATCAGCAGGATTCTGATTAAGTATGACAGAATGTGACTTTCCTATCAGAAATGTAATTTTTAAAAAGAAAAATTGACAAAGATAAAAAGCACAGGAGAGGGAAAAATAATGAGCAGGAGACTTGGCACATATTTGGAAGGCTGGAGGCAGATACAGAATGAAAATTGATGTCAGAGCAGAGGCCAAGAAAGTACAGGCTAGGGATCAGCAGAGGGAGACGCTGACAAAGTAGAAGCACCAAGTACCTATTTGGCAATGAAGACTGGAGCCTGGCAGGCCCAAGGTACTTCGGAAGGCTGAGATAACAGCAGAACTGATACCAAAGCCTGGTGAGCTCCTCTGGGCCCACATTGCCAGGGCAGCTGGCCACCCACCTGTGATAGACCTTCACGCATAAAGTTCTCAGCTTATATTTCCAGAGGATACAAAACTCAGGCAGGAGCAAGGCTCCAGAAGCTCTGCAGACCCAACTGGGCTCCCCACTCCCAGTTGCACCCAGAAGGGAAGTGCACAGGGCTCAGGGCCCAGAACCAAATGCTTCACCACCCTCAGTTCCATGCCTGTGGGTTACACAAGCTAGTTCCCCAAACTGACAAGAGAACTCTGACAAGAGACAAACTGACTCTCTCATTGCCACATACTGCTTCAGTTAAATCATGTCCCCAAAACAGAGCAAAGATTGGAGGGTTTTTGTTTTTTTTTTTTTTTTTTAAGCACATACAACAGCTGGAGGAGTTAAAGATGACTACCTGTCGTGCGGACTGGGGTGGAAAGGGTTGGAATAGGGACTACTGCCTTTCTCTATGAATTCACTTGTACTATTGAATTTTCTAATGTTTTATTGAGGTAACATTAGCTTACAACACTTAACAGGTTCCACGTGCACAGCATTTTAATCCAACATGTTCTGTATTATGTTCACCACCAATACTACTAAATTTTTTTTAAATAGATCATGTGCTTGGTGAACACCCTAGTACGTGTGCACAAATACATAAATATGTAGATCTGAGCCCCTGAAGGGGAACTGCTGAATCAAAAAAAAAGGCTCATTATATTCTTCCTTAGAAGTTGTACCAATTTCTATCAGAGAAATATGTGGGAGTGACTCTCCAAAGCAGTGTGTTAGAAAATTCTCAAAGAGTAAATGTAGAATGTTAAACCATCAGACTAATGTAAAAAAGGGAAAGGAGATTTTTAAAAAAGAAAAAAAAAAATCAAGACAACTAAAAAGCAGAGAGACCAAGGCTAAACGCAATGCACTATCCTAGAATGGATCCTAGAAAAGAAATAGGACATTATTGGTAAACTGTTGAAAGACAAACAAAATCTACAGGGTTTTGTTTTTTTGGGTTTTTTTTTTTTCTTCTAATTATGTGCTTCTATCTCTGTAATAAAAATTCACAAAAATATGTAGGGAGGGCCTCCCCTGGTGGTGCAGGCGGTTGAGCGCAGCACTGTGGAGCTGTCCGCAGCCTGTACAGTGCCAGTTTGATCCTGGCCAGCAGGTGAGGGTCCACATGGCACGGCAGACCTCTCCTGTTGTGCCCTCTGCTCCCCTCAGCAGTGTATTTCTTCAGTCTGCCTGTTCTGCTCCCCACTCTGGCGAACTCTCTCACCCTCCCATGAATGTGGCCTGTACCCCAGTTCTTGTATAAATAAATAAATGAACCTTTAAAAAAATATTTAGGGAAATGTTAAAATATACTCAGTGTTCTTCCTCATTAGGGGACATTTGGGCCTTGACCCGGGTCTTGGGGAGCACCTGAAAGAAGTTCACCAGCTGGAGGCCTGAGGGATCAGCCTTCCAGCCCTGGCCCCGTGTCCCTGGGCTCACCACTTCACCTGGATCTGTCAGTGGGGATTAACACAGGCAGAGACATCAGGGAGTTGCTAAGAGCTTAGAACCATAGAAGGTCAGAGCTGAGAAGACACAGAGGGGAAGGGACTGGCCAATGACATATAATGACTTGTGGACAGAGATAGGAACAGAAGCCACTATACTGGGCTGCATCCAGGACACTGTGTTTATTTAATAAGTGCTTCTATGCCACTTGCTAGTGGCCAGACACTTTCCTAAGTGTTTTGCAATGTTAACTCACTCAATCCTGAGGTCCTTTGAATAGGTACTAGGATGATCCCTGTTTTAGATGAAGGCAGTGAAACACAAAGGGGTTAAGTCACCACCTGCCAAAGGTACACGGAAAGTGAGAGCTGGGATGCAAACCCAGGCCAGCTGGCTCAGACTCCCTGCTCTAAGCTGGAGGCAGAACACCCTGTTTCCAACCTCTGGAACGTAATGCAGACATGGGATATGAACAGTTTTATTTTTGTATTTTACGCTTTAACATTTCCATTTCTGGTTAATAAAATTCACATCTTTTATCTAAGGAAACTGTATTATACTTGCAGCTAAATATTTTGTCACTCAAATGACGTAATTGTAGGAATTTCAGAAAAGGTTTTTACATATTCTGGTTCATCAGAATAAGAACCATGAAATTTCAAAAGCCCTTTCTTTTTTGAAAGGATCTCACAGAGAATTAAATTACCACCAATTTTGGGGCCTGGGGAGGTAAAGAAAAACAGTTACTTCTATATGAAGAGAAACACTGGCCACCTTGGTAAATGATCGATAGACCCAATGCAGTGAAACCAGTTTCTAAAGGGTTTGCCTGAAGGTTCTGATGACTGATCCTACAACTTGAAACCCTTTTCTGATGCAAAACAAAACAAAATCAAAATTCCCTTCTTCATTTTTTTAATATTTTATTTTATATATAATTCTTACATCATGTTTCATTTTTGCACAATGTATGCATTTTCATATGGGGAATATAACCAAAATTCCCTCCTTTAAATGAAGCACTCCTGAGCATTCCAGCCAAGAGGGCAGAACTACCCCCCAAATCCTATTTTGTTTAAAGATTTATTTATTTTTATACAAGAACTGGGGTACAGGCCAGAGGGGCGGGAGGGTGAGAGGATTCACCAGAGACAGAGCGGGGAGCAGAACAGGCAGATGGACCGAAATACACTTCTGAGGGGAGCAGCGGGCAAGACAGGAGAGGTCTGCTGCGCCATGTGGGTATCTCCTGGGCCAGCAGAAATCGAACCCAAGCTGCTGAGGCCGCAGACAGCTTCACAGTGCTGCGCTCAACCTGCTGCGCCACGAGAGAGGCCCACCCCCCAAATCCTAACATCCAAGAAGACAAAGGTCAGCCACATGCACTGGTTGTCCAGTTGTCTGCACAACCTCTGTGAGCTTCCCACCTGCTCCTGCTATCTCACCTTGTTACCGTGTTGGATGTTTTCTGGAGAGATCTGGTTTTGAGCTCCCACAGACAACCAGTGCAACTGATAAACATGATTTTCCTGTCTGAAAGGGCTAACAAATTTCATTTCTACCTTAAGTGCCTGGAAAGGGAACCTCTCCAGAAATAAAGTTACATGTTCCCCTGTAAATGTGGAGCAGGGGAAGGCCTGATCTACCCTGGGGATTAAAGAAGTGAGCAGGAAGGTAATGGAAGACAAGGACAGAAAAACTGTAAAGTAGGCACCACAAGGTCAGAAACCTGGCTCCCACAATGCCAAGAGGTGGAGGTGGGGGTCGAAGGGATTAACATAGCCATTAACCCCGCTATAGGAACTAAGATCCTTGGGCGCCAATGCCTAGATCACAAAGCACAAGACAAGACCCAAGCAGGTATCAGACTGCTGTAGGGAGTGTCAAGAGCACAGACCTGAAGGTGAAGATATGGAGATTGAAGGCCATTGTAGAATCTCCAGTCCCTTTCCAGTTCTACACAGTTATACAAAATCAACAACAAATGAACCACTCCATGAAGGAATGAGCCCCTCCCAAAGAGAAGATTGTATCAGTGCAGTCTCTGCACAGGTTCAGGGCAGCAGTCCTTCTGCCCACCTGTGCCTATGCAGGTGCTCCTTGCAGCCAACTCTCTCCCTCCGCAGGGCAGCAGCCTCCTGCCCACCCTGACCTTTACCTGCCGGGGCTTCTCTTCACTGACCTCCCTCCGTGGAGGCGGCCGCTCTCCTCAAGGTCGCCTGGCTGCGACCATGCAAGCCTCTCTTTTAGCAAATCTGTCCCTTTCAGGGCAGCCCTTTCTGCCCACTTGTGTCTATGCAAGTGTCCTTTACTCTTCTCTCCCTTTTATAATAAACCTGCCCTTTTGGATAGAACTAACATCTCTATGTCCTGGAGAAACTCGCCTGGGAAACTCACCACATGCTACTGAAAGGGGAGCTCTGGTGAAACTCTTCCCAGAGAGAACTCAAGGACCCCACTCTCTAAACCCAACAACTCCAAAAACGACATGAAGGGCATCAGAGAGTCTAGGAACCCTTCCAGCAAACGGGGGTCAGGACTACTGTAAGAGGGTGGTCCCCAGGAAGAGGGAAGGTTCCAAGTTCCCTGCCCCATCCAAGGCAGTGTGGAGCTGAGCAGGGAGAAGCTGGAGAGGAGACTGGGGAAGGAAGGAAGCAGGATGGAGAGCCAGAAAGAAACCTAAAGGAGGTACATGGAGCAGAGAAACATGAAGAAACTGCACTTGCGTCTTGGTCCTGGGCTGGTTGAATCAGATGTGGGTGAGAGACGCGTGGGGATGTTAACAATGATTTTGATTTTGCTCTTTTCCTCCCAGACTTGTCTGTTTCTGACCCTTTTCTATGGGTCCCTGCTGGAAGGTGCTTTAGACTTGTGGCAGACTTTCAGGCCTTGCTTTGGGCCAATCCTGCTTGGGTGGACTTTTACCCACGAGGGGACGGGTAACTTTAGGTGCTTGATTTGGAAACTATATTCTTGGTCTTTCCTGTTTTGCACACTAATTATATTAAAGTTCCTTTCCATTAAAGGTCTTACATGTTTTGTCTTGATACAGCGGATGGCAGAACCTATTTAGAGCAGGCAGGTTTGGGGATTCTGGAGTGCCCCTCGCCCTGCCCTGTAACACTACCTGCCAGCAATAAGTCCTATGTGGGTTTTATAATATTGTAAAAACACCAGGTATCTTTTTATTTACTTAATCACTTCACTTTAATTATCTGTAGTCATTAGAAGGAAAACCTCAAGTGCAAGGGACCTGGGGCCTACTGAACAAGAAAATAAGACATTGGGGCAGGAAAAGGCTAGAAGACTATTATGGCACTTCGCAGTCAAGGTTAGGGAGAAGGTACCCCTCAAAAAAGAGTGGGTGATCGGGGGCCTCCCTGGTGGCACAAGGGGTTAAGAGTCAGGACTATCAAGCTATTGCCAGCCACTGCAGCACGAGTTCGATCCCGGCCAGGGAGGTGACCCACAAGGCACAGCAGACCTCTCCTGTCTTGCCCGCTGCTCCCCTCAGCAGTGTATTTCAGTCGATCTGCCTGTTCTGCTCCCCACTCTGTCTCTGGTGAATCCTCTCACCCCCCGCACCCCTGGCCTACACCTTAGTTCTTGTATGCATAATAAAATAAAAATAAACCTTTAAAAAAAAAACAAGAGTGGGTGATGATATGTCAGAAGAAGACAGAAAACAGTTGCAGGGTCAGATCCCTGAGGAAGGAATGTGCTAGACCTAACCTGAGACATAAATCTAGGAACATCAGCAGCACCTTCAGCTCCAAGATGTATCTCGTAGAAAGGAGAAGCAGAGAACTCACCATTGTCGGGCCACGCCTTACCTAGATCTGCCATCCACTGGGCCAACATGTGGACAAACGTGGCCAGCACGTTGCCCCCATTGAGGGATGCTGCCACGGCCAGGTAGGTCCTGTCGAAGTATGGGAAGTAGGCGACCGGAGCGGCAGGGTCTGGAATCTGCGCTGGCTGGAATCCCGCAGGCATGGAGGCTGCCAACTGAACTGAGGTGCTGATGTTGAGAACTGGATCCCAGGAAAGCAGAAGTTAATCAGGCCTGCTGGGCTAACTTTAGGTCACAAGTCATAACAGGGCCAAGGAGGGTATGCTGGTTTAAAGATCAGAAAAGGCTTTGCAGTGTTTGTGTGAGAAATGCCCACACCCCTGGCCAGGCCTGAGCAAGCCTTCAGATTGATGGAGGTTAAGAACAGAAAATTTGGAAAGGCTGTGTTACAGGGCAACCCCAATGTGAAGTGGGTGCCTGACTGTGAGACAGAAAGATTACACCACATGTCCTGCAGACCTAATGTGCTTACAGTGACCAACTCAAGGAAAGTTACTTCAAGCTAGTCAACCACGGGGGTAACATGATCAACCATGCTGGACACCAAACTGTTACAGGGCAACCCCCATGTGAAATGGGGTGGCCTGACTGTGGGTCCTCACCCGTGTACTTAAAAGGTACTTATAATGAGACTCAACTGCAGGTACAAAAAGGATAATAAGTGGTTTACTTACAAAAAAAAAAATAATAAAAACCAGGAAATGAAGAAAGGAACAACTCAGGGAGAAAGAGAGATAAATTGATGAAGAATGTGTCCTACCAGTTCCGCTGAGCTGGAACCCCAATAGTACGCTGAAAGCTGATGAAAAGCCAAGCACCCCCAAGACCCACATGTCTGGTTATATACCAAGCCTGGCTGCTTAAGTCCACCCACAGTTCCCAGCAGTCCTCTCTTTGGTGGTAATGACATTATGGGATTTGTAGTCCTTGGTATCTGGATCTCTTTGGTGTAGGGTGGGGGTGGATCCATAAAACCTATTTCTGGAGTTTATTCAGGACATCCTTTCCCCCTAACAGAGACACCAAGAAACCAGAAACCTGGTTCACACAAGCTGGAGGTGGGGGCAGAGTGATTAACATAGTCATTGAACCAACTATAGAAATGAAAATCCTTAGGTGCCAACTGCTACAGCAAGTATCAGACTGCAGGTATAGAGTATCATGAGGCGCAGACCAGAGGTGGGGCTATGGAGATGGAGGGCCTCTGTAAAGAACCACTAGTCCTTACAAATCAACCTAGTCACACCCCAGAAGTAATTAGGTTAACAAAAGTTAACAACTTCACAAAGGAATAAGCCCCTCCCAAAGAGGAGAAGACTATATGGGTGCTACTTCTGCACTGGCAAGGGGGGGTTCACTGTCGGCCTATACCTTTTCTTTCTGCCACATCCAACCTGTCACCACTACTGTAAGTTGGTGGTCCCCAGGAAAAGAGGAGGTTCCAGGTTCCCTGCCCCACCCAAGGAAGGGTGGAGATGAGCAGGGAGGAGGAGAAGCTAGATAGGAGACTGGAAGAAGGAAGGAAGTAGGATGGAGAGCCAGAGGGAGACCTGGAGGAGGCACATGGAGCAGAGACATGTGAAAAAACTGCGCTTGCTTCTCCGCCTTGGCTTGGTACCAGGCACTTGGGGGGACATGGAAGGAGACACTTGAAACAGATGTGGGTGAGAGACCCGTGGGGAAGTTAACAATAACAGCTTTTATCTTGATTTTAATTTTTCTCTTTTCTTTGCAGACTTGCATGGCCCCTTCTGCCCCTTTCCTATGGGTTCCCACCAGAAGGTGCCTTAGACTTGTGGCAAGCTTTTGGTCCTCAGTGGCCCTGCTTTGGGTCAACCCTGCTTGGTTAGGCATTTACCCTTGAGGGAATAGGTAACTCTGGGTGCTTGATTTGTAAATTATTTTGTCTATTCTTTCCCTTCTCTTTATTGCACACTAATTTCATTAACCTTCCTTTCTACTAAAGATCTTATGCACTAGAGTACGTTTTGTATTGATGTAGCAGATGGCAGAACATATTAACAGCAGGCAGGTTTGGAGGTTTTGGGGTTCCCCTCACCCTGCCTAGTAACATAATCAGAAGTAATTTGCCCTCCACTGTCCCCTCAGGTGAAGGTGCCAGTGATGGGGGGCTGGATGACCAATTCTGCCCTTGGACATGGCACTGGCCAGCAGCCCCAACCAGAGAATACAGCTCATGAAGAAGAAGCCCAAATCTTGTCTTCTTGACCTGCATTTAACTAAGCCCCTCGTTTACCATTTTGAAAGTACATTTACAACCAGACACAGGGCCTAAGATTTGAAAAGCAGCAGGTAGGAGGGGAAGCCAGGCTCTTCACAGGCACCACCCCATGCCATCATTACATGTGCAAGGAATTGTCATCACCCTTATTTTGGATGATGACAAGGGCTTAGGGAAGAAAAGGAATCTACCCAAGATCATACCTGATGAAGTAAATTCTAACCCAGGCAGGTGGTTGGACTCCAGAGCCCCCGGGGGTTCCCTGATAGTCATGCTTTCAGATGAATAATACAAGGCAAGGCATTGGTACTGGGAAAAAGAAGTCACCAAATAAACCTTTCATATTTTCCTGGGGCACTGATTTTATCTGAAATTTTGGGAGGAAAAAAGTTTTGAACTTTTTTTTTAATCTAAAAAGATTTTATTCTATATGTGCAAACAAATTGGAAAAAGTTCACCTTTCCCTCTAGGATACTCTTGACTTAAGAAGAACTGCTACCAAAACCAAAATAAAACAGTCCCAAAGTGAACTCACTCAGCCACGCTAACTTGAGAACCAACTGAAGCTGACATCCCGCTCAGGCAAGCAGGCCCAGATTCTACCCCAGTCCGGGTCATATCAGCCTGTTATCTTTTTTCTGGATGACCCACAAGCATTATTGAGATATATATAATTCATATAAATTCGCCATAAAATGCCCCATTTAAAACTGGTGTTTTTTGGTACCACCGCAGAGTTGTACAAACATCACCATGATCGAATTTTAAGACATTTCCATCACTCCAAAAAGAAACCCGTACCCATTAGTATCCATCCTCCCCTCTCTTTCACCCTCCCAACCATTTAGTGTACTTTCTGTCTTTATGGATTTGCCTGTTCTAGACCTTTCATAGGAACAGAATCACACTGTGGCCTTTTGTGATGATCTTTTTTGGTTTCTTTCATGTTCACTCATGAGTGTGGCATTTATCAGCTCTTCAGTCCTTATTAGTTGTGCGGACATACCATATTTTTAAAATCTGCTTATCAACTGATGGGCATTTAGGTTGTTTCTATTTGGGGCTATTATGAAGAACGCTGCCAGGAACGTTAGTGTGGACATGTCTTTTCAGTTCTCTTTGGTAGATTAGGAGTGGGGTTGCTGAGCTGATGGTCTTCTGAGAAACTGACTGTTTTCCAAAGGGGTTGCACCATTTACAAACCCAGTAGTATGCTCCTACATTTTTAAATGGTTGGAAAGAAATGTAATGGAGAATATATTTCATGACACATGAAAATTACAAGCAATTCACATTTTCATATCTATAAATAAAGCTTCATTTGGAACACAGCTAGGCCCACTCATTTGCGTATTGGCTACAACGCTTTCACCTTCAACAGCAAAGTGCAGAAGTCATGACAAAAAAACTATAAAGTCCACAAAGCTTAAATATTTACTACCTGGCCCTTTACAGGAAAGTTTGCCAAGTCCTGCTCAGGGCTGCTGCTTCCAGCTCACTGTGACTCTCACCCAGAACACACAGGAGTCTACACTTCAAGTCAGATCAGACTGACCTTTCATCCACAAACACAGAATAACAAAAGCCCTTGTCCATGTATCTCTTTTCTTGGTGGTGGAGTTACACAAAACAGCCAACTACAGAAGGCCACTTCCCTCACCCAGCCCAGACAGGAGAGATGCAGCTATGTGGTCAGGGACCGAGCCTGCCTTGCGGGACTAGAAACTTCCCGGACAGGGGCTTCCCCTGTGGGGACGAGGGTGCTTTTCATTTTACAAGATAACAATCAACAAGATGCTGAGGCTGCTAGTTATCTGGGCCCCTCAGATTCCCACACAGACCCAGTTAGGAGGCACTGGTAGAAATTGTCAGAGGAGAGAACCAGAGAAACTTACCCGCATCTGTCCTCCAGGCCATACAGGAATACACGGAGGCCTGTAAATCACCCAAGGCCACACCCACAGGTGTCCCCTTGGGGATTTCAAACCACCCTCGGGAAGTTCTGCCTGCCATGCTGCCAGGCTCTGAGATGTCTGGGAGCAGATGGACCGGAAAGCCGGAGGCCCTCAGTCTGCAAATCAAAAGTGGACATGTTTACCTGGCGCTCCCTTAGCTGTTTCTTTGTTGTTTCCAGGGAACTCGGCAAAAGAAAGCGCTACAGGTCACACATCCAATAAAGGAAGGTGGAGTGCAGTGTTTTCACAAATGGCCTGTCTGAATTTTTTAAAACTTTAACTTTGGGTTTTTTAAAGAGTGGACACTGGTTTCCAAAAGCTTACAATTGCCCTTCCCAGAAATAAAAACAAAACAAAACAAAACAAAAAAACAAGAAGCAACTTGAACAGGGGTGTCAGGAAGGATTAGATAAGATCTAGATATTACAGGTGCCCGTCTCTTGTGCTCTGCAAGGGGAGGCAGTCAGAGTTTCCGTAGCCCTGTTGGTTAGCCGCCGGTCTCCGGCACACCAGATGTATTCACCACTCAGAGTTAGTGAACATGGGCTGTCAATTTTATAAAACATGCTAAAAAGTCCTTTACCTGAACTAACAGGTGCGTTTTATTACAGAGCTCAGAATCTGGGCCCTGAAGGAGGTGAACTATTAAGGCACTGGACTTCTGGACCTGAAAAGGCAAACGATAGTTCAAAAAGAACTTTAAAAAAAAAAAAAAAGCAGTCCTCAAGTCTACTACTTCCATTTATTAAGCTTATTTTAAAATAAAGGGTGAAAGTTGTTCTTTGACACTTACAGGCTAGACCTGGGTCACAGAGAAGTGGGGACCCTACCCTAGTTCTGCGTAACTATGGAGGAGTAGGAAGATAGCATGGCATGAGGGAGGTACCCCTTCCAGCGGCTTCACTTAACGCCAGGCCCGCCCATGCCCAGTGACTGGAACAGGCTGTGGAAGGGAGAGTATTAAAACCTGATTCCTGACCTTTAGAAATCCCCCCATTCCCAAATGGGGCAGCTCTCCCTCTGGAGATTCTGCTTTTTAGCAAGGCCGCAAGGTTATACTCACATTTCCAAGTTCCAGCTTTGGCTCCGGGAGTTGAAATATCCCCAGCTGGCAGCATTCTGGTCAGACATCAGGGGTCTTGGCAAACCACACAGCATGGCAACCACATAGTCATGGATGGTACCAGCCGCGTCGTAGGACTCAAGGAACTCTGGGCTGTTTTCGTACCAAAAACAATTCACATGGCCTAATATTGGCTTAAAGGCATGTGCTGCACTTAGCTGTGGACAGTGAGGACAAGACCTGGCATAGCTGGGTGATAGCCAGAACCCCACCTGCCTGGCTCCCCAGCAGCTGGACCTCCCAAGGTGAGAACCTGCCAGTCATTCCAAGCAAGGTGGCCAAGTAGGTCTTAGGGGAGGGGAAATAGGACCATGCCTGGGAAAGCAGGACACTGTTCACTGTCAGCAGTCCTGACCTCACCATAAACTCACCCTGTGAACCTTGGCAGGTCCCTTGCCCTCTCTGGTTCCTCCTTTCCCGCTCTGGGCTAGAAGCAGATAACCAATAAGGAGCCTCTGTCTAGTCCACAGCTACTCGTGACCACACGCTGTGCCAGACCACACGCTATGCCAGGCCACACTCACTGAGGATCAGTTGTGAAGCTGAGATGCTAGCAGTGCAGCCCTGCTCATTCCCAGCACCCAAATCTAACCCAGCACCCAATTCAAAGAATGCCTGTTCATACCTATTTTTCAAAAGCCAGAAGACAGTTGCACAGCCAAACCCTGTGGCCACACTGAGGTGGGACTCTGGCTGGGGCAGAGAGGCCAGGAACCCGCTGCTACAGCGGCCATCCTGCCACGTGACCAGGTGGCTCACCGCTCTGGGCTCAAACACAGGGGCGGCCCCTCCCTCTGTCCATTCACAACCTGGAACAAATGAGATTACCCAAAACATAGTAAAGAGCAACTGACCAGACATGTCCTTGAGACTACAGCACAGACTTCAACACCATGATAAAGCCTCACGCACACACACAGGTTCTGCTATGAGAGCGCCTGGGTTTAGTGCCTGGCTCTACCGCCAATGGCTGCCTAACCTGGGACGAGTCACTAACTCCCTCCACATCTTATGTTTCCTTTTATTCATTTTTAAAGCCAATATTATAGATCCCCTCAGCCCATAAGTTTGACACCATCTCAGGTCCCCTGGCTCTGTCCTTCCAAATCCAATATGATGACATTACTTGACTTGATTCTGGATGATTATGGATATATTTTCTCTTTCCCTTTGGCCTTTGCTAATTCATGGAACTCTGCTAAGGAATCTGGCCATCTTGCTTCATTATCTCTTAAAACATCTTCTGGGTTTTTTTTTTTTTTTTCCTGTTCTTATTTAAAGGTTTCACCCAAAAATGTTACCGTGTAGGTCGTTCTATGCATCTCAAGGCCTCAGACTATTTCTTTATGTCCTTGTATTTGAATGACAGTTTGATCAGTTACACTATTCTAGATTATACATTTGTTTTCTTCAACACATAAAAACAATATTTGTAGGGATTCACGATAGACTGCTGCAAATTCCTTGCTACTCCTCCCATTAAGATATAGAGTCCAGGGCCTCCCCGGTGGCGCAGCGGTTGAGCGCTGGGTTGCGAAGCTGCCCGCGGCCTCTGCGGCGCCGGTTCGATCCCCAGCTGCTCCCCGGCCACCAGAGAAGGGTCCCACATGGCGCACAGACCTCTCCTGTAGCCCGCTGCTCCCCTCAGCAGTGTACTTCGGTCCTTCTGCCTGCTCTGCTCCCCGCTCTGGCTCTGGTGAATTCTCTCACCCTCCCGCGCTTCTGACTGTACCCAGTGCATGTATAAACAAAACAAACAAACAAACAAATAAATAAATAAACATGCCTCTATTAAAAAAAAAAAGAGAGAGATAGAGTCCACAGCTATATTAAAAAAAAAAGATGAAATCTTGCCATTTGTGGTAACATGAATGGAACAAGATGGGATCACACTAAGTGAAATAAGTCTGAAGGAGAAAGACAAGTACCTGATTAGTTCACTCATTTGTAGACTATAAAGAAACAAAGCAAAGCCACTGACAAAGCCAAACCAAAACAAACTCCTGGAATCCAACTGTAGAACTGAGTTTTTGGGGTGGGGCAGGGAGTAGGATGGAGGAAGTCCAGTGCACACTACAGAGTACAGAGGGTTATTGATATTTGGGTGGTGGGCGTGGTGTGGTGGCATCATTTGAAGAGTTTCAAACCTGTACTCCTAAAACACATACTATTGCCTCCTGCACAAACCTGTTAACAGTACTCAGAACACTGCTGAGTCACAGCAGTTATCTTATTTAATAGGCACCACCAAGTTGCTCTCCAAAACGGCTATCCTAACTTAAACTCCCAGCAGTGGCATTCAAAAGAACCAATTTTTCAGTCCCTGAGCCAATTCTTGATGTTATCAAACTTTGATTTCTTAGATTCCAATGGGTAGAAAATGATCTTGTTTCTTTCATCGGCACTTCCTTAATTACTAATGACACTGAGCATCTTTTATATGCTTATTGGTCATTTGTATTTCCTCTTCTAGGAACTGCCTGTCGGGATCCATTGCCCATTTTTCTACAGTGCTACTTGTCCTTTCTTTGTTATCAGTTCTTTATGTGTATCCATATTCATCCTTTGTCTACTACACATGGCAAATACCTCCTCTCCAGTCTGCTACTTACCTGATAGCTTTGTTTTATGATTCCCACTCACCTGCTAATCTGGGCCTAAAAATGGAGTTTGGAAACAGGCATAACCACAGGCCTCTTAGAAGACACTAGTTACTCCCTCTCCTCAGCTCCAACTGGCTTGCCCGTGCCCCCGAGAAGCACTTAGCTCTCTTCTGGTCATGATGTGGCTATGCTAACCTCACCCGCTATGCCCTGGATGGTGGGGGCTTGACTTGCTTGTTTCTATGTCTCCCAGGGGGTCCACCATAGAGTCTTACATATTGTATGTACTGAAACCAAACTACATTAAGGCAGTCATAAAAACAGAACAACCAGGTCCCAAATGTGACTTTACTCTACTCTGCTAGGCAGGGATCATCATCATCAAACGGTGGCTTTTTTTCTTTCCCAGAAACAGAAAACAAAACAAGAAGACAGGCAGCCTGGCTCGATGAAATATTAAGCAGCTCCCTCCAATGATGTGGGTGATGGTTTGTGCGGTGGTTACAGAGTCCAGGCAGGCAGATAGGAAGGCGTGCAACCAGACCACAATCATTAGCTCTCTGCTGTCCTCTTTGGGAAGGGTTTTAGTATTAAAAGGACATTTATTCTCATTAATGCAAAATTAAGGAGTTTAAAAAGCTTTTACAACCTAGACTCCCTCTGAGAGATCAGTCTAACACCCTAATAGGCCTTCTGCTCCTGCTACTGCTTGGAGCCAAGCAGCTCCTGGGGGCCCAGATGCCTGATAACAGGCAGAGGACAGGGGGGGGGAGATTGTATTGGCCTCTATAGTTGCCAGCACCCATCCTGGGGACTGAGGAAAGGGTGCCTCTGTCGCGCTGCTGAGCCAGTTACTGCCTATTTAGCTCAGGGAGGACTCGGAATCACTGACTCCCCGGGCAGAAAGGGGTCAATCTCATATTCAAATAATCTTAGCCATAAGACCCCCAAAATAATCATCCATCATCTGTTTAAAACACCTGTAGGAAAATGCTGATATTGTTGAAGATGGGTGGGTGTTGGCTCATAATGTTATTCTTCTTACTTTTGTCCATATAGAATTTATCTTAATTAGGAAAAAACTTTAATATTTGCTGTAACAGGACGCTCACAACTTCCTTTAGGAACCTAATCCTTGGACATGCTGTTGGGAAGCTCCTTTCTGCAGGGAACCACTGTGTCTTCCTGGAGCTCTGGGCCACCCAGAAGTCTTGGAAAGCACAGTGTCTAGAAGCAGACAGACCTGGGTTCACAGCTGGAGTCACTGCTGAGCATATGACCCTGAGCATATTATGCTAATCTCTGTGAACCTCAACTTCTCATCTTACAATGGGGACAGTAGCATAACCTACATTATCAGGTTGTTGGGAAAAGTCAATGCCCTTTACCCAGCACCCGGCATGGAAAGTGTTCACTGCTGTTTTGCTGGTTCAATTCTCTTCCCAGAGGCCAAACACAACAGTCATCTGCCCCTACACTGGCCAACTCTCTGATAGGAGATGACCAATTGCATAAACGTCAGCAACTAAGCCCATCAAAATGATACACCCTAGGATTTAAAAATCATAAACATCTGTGGTGATGTTGAATAATAAACACTGCCCAAATTCAAAAGTTTCTTATGTTCTGGCATCTGCTACAGCTACGCTGATCTCTTAGTCGTCAGCACTGATGTTCTGAGACACCAATACAGATAAAAGGAGAGTTGTGGGGAAGCCAGGCCACTGACTCCCACATAGAACCAGAGAGCGCTCACGCTTTTCCCTCTCCCTGGTCATGGAGAAAATGTGAGTGGGTAGCTCACTTATTTGTTGCACACTTGCACAAGACAGGATGACACCAAATACATAAGACAGCATGGACTGTTTTGTTCGCCATGGAGGAGAACTTCTCTGAGAGAAGCCCTGCAGACTAGTCTAGCTCCCCGTGACTACCAGCATGCAATCCTCCCGCAGCCCGGCATACCTTGGCCTGTTTTCCAAAACATGATTCCATGCATCTGGCCTGACACTCCAATGCCACAGACTCTCCGCAGCTCCTGCCGGGGAAGGGCAGCCAGGCACTCGTTCAGGGCTTGGATGATTTTACTCACATCCTGCTCCTGCCCCTGGAAGTAGAACAGGACAAGTTGCTATGGGGTATAGAGACAGGCAGTGATGAGAGGAAGCAGAGACCTCCAGTGATATTCCTGGCTGGTGGGTACCCCGCTAATTCACTTCTAGAACCTGCTGACCTGCCTCAGGGATGGGCCTGAGGGTTCCCTGCCAATTCCAGCAGGGCCCAGACTAGAAATGTGGTAGTAGGGCTCCACTCCAGCCCTTCACAGATGAGTTGCTGCTGTAGATAAGGCTTATTCTCTGCCCTCTACTGTGGGGGTCTGAACTGAGAACAGTATTGCCCCCAAAAATGACACTTAAGATGTCAGACTTATAAATGGAATAAGTTTTATAAGTTAATTTTAAAAGCTTTATTTAATAAGAACTATGGTTCTGAATTTAATAAATTGAACACCTATTTTAATCTCAACCTAATGAAAGTGCTCTGGCACACAAAAACCATAAGTTTATTTATTAAGAAATAAACTTGGGCCTCCCCGGTGGCGCAGCAGTTGAGCGCTGGGTTGCGAATCTGCCCGCAGCCTCTGCAGCACCAGTTCAATCCCCGGCTGCTCCCCGGCCACCAGAGGAGGGTCCCGCATGGCGCGCAGACCTCTCCTGCCGCCTGCTGCTCCCCTCAGCAGTGTACTTCGGTCCTTCTGCCTGCTCTGCTCCCTGCTCTGGCTTTGGTGAATTCTCTCACCCTCCCGCGCTTCTGACTGTACCCAGTGCTTGTATAAATAAATAAATAAATCTTTAAAAAAAAAAAAAAAAAGAAAGAAAGAAAGAAATTTATCTTCAACAACCAAAAGGATCCATGGAAAATGCACAAGAAGAGAGAAATATGGCTCCGCTCTCAATGAATGTCTGTTCTTTGGGAAGCTAAAAAAGCTTATGGTCTTGGAAAAGCATCTGAAGGCTGAGCCCTCGGGCCCCTTCTTTTGGGGAGCGGTAGTGCAGGTACAGCTAATGCAGCCTCCCCCCCTTAGAACAAACCCCTCACTTGCGTCCTATCAACCTCCTGACCTGGGTCAGGGTAATTCTTGATTCCTAACAAGCATGAACAAAGGAACAGAAAAAAGGAAGGTGGGGAAGGAAGAAGGAGTGGAGAGAGGCTTCAAAGCATTTTTCCATGGAAGCAAGCAGGTAGGATAATCAACTGAGACCTGCACACCCAGTATGGTGGGCATAGGTGGCTAGTCTGAATTGAGATGTGTTATTAAGTACAAAATACATGCTGCATTTCAGATTTAGTATTTCAGATTTAGTTTGATAAAAATGAATGTACAACGTCTCATTTGCAATAATTTTATAGTGATTGTTATACACTGAAATGATAGTATGTCAGTGACATTGGGTTAAATAAAATATGCAATTAAAATTAATTTCACCTGTTACTTATTATTTTTTAATAATGCTACTAGAACATTGAAATGACACTTGTGGCTCACCTTTGTGGCTCGCATTTCTACTGGTCAGTGCAGCTTTAAAGAGTTCCCACATGGCCAGCAGATGGTGTATCAACCCAGAACAGAGAAGCTGCTATGTAAAATGGGCCCAGGGTGGGTGAGGATGCTGGGTGGTGAAGAAGGGAAGTGGACAGATGAGAATGAAGATAAGAAGGCAGCCAGTGTTCAGTAGTTAGTTAAACTTTTCGTGGTGAGTTTGATCAGGGAGTAGCTCTTGGCCAGACAGCAGGTACACCCACAGTGTAATGAGGTCCTGCCTCTACTTTCATTCATTATATCAGCTGGGCTATATCCAGATCAAATCCTAGAACTTTAGATTTGAAAAAAGCATGTAGAGACTCCTTCAACTGCCCTTCCTCCCCATATCCCCTTTATAGATGAGTAACTGAGGTCCAGAGAAGAAAAATTAATAAAGCAGAAAGGGTCACAGAACTTCCCTCAAAAGCCCTGATTTTAAAATCCTATATAAAGCTACAAGTCCCTTCCACATAGCTGCCAAGATAGACCTTGGTGTACATGGCCCTTGTAAAGAGTGAGAAGTTTGGACATGAGGAACCACAGAACCGTCAGGTTCTTACTCCACCGATGATTTTTCCATGGATCAGTGGTTCTTACTCCATCGATGATTTTTGTCTCCTAAAGGTTATTTGGCAATATGGAGACATTTTGTGGTATCACAACTGGGGAAGAGGGTTTTAAAGGTCTGTAGTAGGTTAGTGGCCAGGGGTGCTATTAACCTATAATGCACAGGATAATCCCCCAAAACAAATAATCATTGGATCCAAAATAGCAACAGATTCAAGTCTGAGGAGTCCTGCTGTAGATGAAATTACAGCAATGCTGTGTCCCTAGAGCACAGCACACATGTGGAAGGTGCAAAGGGAGCGATTACTTGCCTCCCCTCAACCCCTCATTAGGTAGGTGTGGCACACTGGGTGTGCCTGTAAACACACAGTATGCCCTGAATATTGGGGGAGGTGGGGAAAGTTGTTTTCAAGAAGTGGCCCTATTTCAAGAAAAAAAAAAGGCACTCCATAAACCCCACCCCTGTTATCTGGTTCTGCTGTTCACCCTTACAGGTTCTGAGCTTCCATTCCATTGTCAATAATCATTCTAAAATACCCCATGCCCCAAACAAACTAATTTTGAAAGTGTTATGAAACTGCAAAGTGCTCCTGAAATCTTTACCTTTTGAAAGGCTTCTGAGCAAGATGGACTCTGAACCCTAAAGAAATGAGTCTGGATATGTGGCAAGACCTAGGGAAAAACAAAGCTCTTGGAAAGGGGGCTTGTCTCAGAAAATCAAGGCTTGTGGTTAGAAGGGGCCTTAGAGGTCACCTATTTCAACTCTTAAAACACACTGATCCAGGAAACAAGTCATGAGATTACAGAGATCCTTGATATTTCTTGTATCAAGTCATTGAACACACGGCTAGCTATCTTTTCCAGGAAATTAATGGACTCCAGTTTTGAGGATTACTATCCTTTTTTGAACTCACATCTCATAATACCCATTACTGTTGAAATCCTCCATTTCTAGCTCATGGCATTCACAAGATACTACTTGTGTATAAATTATCAATCTGCTTTTTTTCTAATATTTTAATTATCTTATCTCTCAATGTCTAACAGTCCTGATGTTTTTTCTTTGGGGACTAGGGGACTTTCGTTGACCAAGTTTCTGAGTACCCATTTTCCTACAGCATGAGAGAGGAGCCAGGTAGGCCTGACTCTGCATCTAATTTCCAGAGAAAACCCAGACTCTGCCCTGGAAAGGAACAGAATTCTAAACTTCAGGATAAAGGCAGTGAGAGGAGCAGAAAACAGTGAAAGTGAATGAGAGGCCTGAGGCCATTGCATGTACACAGGCGAGCAATCCCCCAGGTCAGGGTACAAAAGGTGGAGGACACAGAGGCGAGGGATACATGTGTAGGGTAGATGGTTTTCAGGCTTTTCTGCCCTCCCACCAGTAGGACTGCCCTGGCTGACGGGGCACCTGGAGTTGCTACATTTTGCAAACTGTCTTGCTCACTTCTGTGGGCCATGGGAGAAGTATTGAAATAGTCACCAAGAGAAGCAGAAGCAAGTGAGAGAGGGAAGAGGAGAAATAAGGCCAGAGAAGCCCAGAGTAAAGACTTGGGGGGGGGGGCAAGAGGCCGGCAGGAGGCCCCCCAACACCCCTGCCTGCCATGTACCTGTTTGCCACACTACATGTAAAGCTCAATAAAAGCCTGTTAAAACCACCGAGGGCTCCAGGGCTCCTCCTTTATCCCGTCTGCGTGGATCATAAAAACCTGTTCTGTGCCCTTTCTGCCTCTACACATTGCCATGGGCAAGGCTCCCAGAAGAGGCTCCGGAGAGTGGGAGATTGGTGCCAGAAGACGGGAAAGCTTCTGGAGCGCAGCCTTCCAGGTCGGGGGAAGCTGCAGCAGGTAGGCGGAAACCAGGCAGGCTGGAGCAGTCAGGAAGACTTCTCCAAGGAAGGGGCGACCTCTTACGAAGAAGAGGGTAATCGGGAGGCTCCTGGAGGCGGCGCGACTCCAGGGCGCTGCCTCACCTGGGGCCCGACCGCTGCGCTCCGGGGGGCCGTCGCGGCGCGCGCAGCCCGGGCACAGCTCGCCAGGACCACGAACCCGGATGAGTCGCCGGGCGCGGCCTCCACCAGGGCTGTCTTCACAGACGTGGTGCCCAGGTCGATGCCGAGAGTGACGGATCGCGCAGCCATGGCCTCGGAGACGACCGCAGCGAGCAGGTGCTGCCAAGGTGCCCCTTCGCCCACACTATGCCCGGGACGGAGGCGGGGCCTCGCGCGCCACACTCAACATGGCGGCGTTCCGGGCAGGAAAGGCGGAGCCGGACGCGCCTGTGGGCGGCGGGCCCGGGTTCCAGCCAAGAGGCGGCGGGGGGCGGGCCCCGGAGGCCCCGCCCCGGAGGGCGCGCGTGCTGGAAGCGTGGAGCGCCGCGCGGGACGAACTCACCACAGTAGCTCTAGGGTTCGCAACAGGCGCGCGGGACTCGAGCGCCTCTCTCCCTTGAAGTGGGTTAATCGTCCCTCACCCCCGAACCCCCTTGCCTGCCCAGGCGCCCTCCGCTGCGCGCCGACCCCGCCCAACCGCGCCGCTAAGGCGCAGGAAAACTACAGCCCCCAGAGCGCATTGCGCGGAGTTATGCACTAGGCGGAGCACGTGGTTCGGTCAGGTGACTTATGCCCCGCTGGCACTAAAAGTCTAGCCGGTGTGGGGGCGCTGGTGCAGTTAGAAGCTGCTCCTGCCTCCCGTGTGGGTCGGTCCCCTGAGCCTAAGAGGATCCAGGTGAGAACTGCCATGACCCCAACAGCCTCCCTCCCGAGTCCCCAGGCGAAACCCTTGAGGTCCAGAGACTGGCACAGTAAGCCTGTCGGGCAGCCTGCGCGCATCCATCCCCCGCAATCGCGGGGATTCCACCCCCTGGCACTTGCCCCGGCCTTGAGAAAATGGATAGTCCCCAGGTAGGTGGTGAGCCGAAGCAGGGGACACGGTACTGCCGAGGTGGGACGGGTGCAGGTCCGAGCCCCCTTCCCCGCCTTCTGCTTAGTGGCCGCTTGAGTCTGGGTGGCAGAGTTTGCACATTGGTTTGTAGGGGAACTCCTGTTCTCGGACCAAGAGCCAGGCTGGGCTGGGGTGGGGCTGGCCCGGAGGAGACCCTGCCATCGTGGGCTTTCAGGCTGGAGAAAAGGAGGACAATTCAGCGCTGCCTTTTTCAATTGTGGTGAAGAAAATAGCATGTTTTGTGAGCGCTTACTAGGTGTCCTTGGCAACAGTGGTAATTACTTTACCTCGTTTCTTAATCTTTTTTCTTATCATCTCCCTACCACCACAGGATTTTTAATACTTTAATAAACTCTGTTTATGTACTGTGACCCTTTGGAGGACCACAAGCCTTGCTTTACATTTCATCTCATTTAAGCCCTTTCAGGTAGTTCTTACTGTCCCTGTTTTCACAGTAAGAAATTGAAGCTTAAGGAGGTTAAGTAGCACCCAAAGTCGTACAGCTAATAAACAGGGACTTCAGATTCAAACCTGTACAGTATGTCTCGAGGGCACACATTTTTTGCCACTAACTGTGTTACTTCTCCAAGAGAGGGAGACTCAGGGAGTTCCAGGTGGTAGAATGGTTGACAGAATGAACTCAGATACCTGATAGAGAGGAGCTGCTTGGGAAACCCCTGGCCCCGGGTTGCTCCTGGGAGGGAGTTAAGAACTGGAAACTCCTTGAAGCAGGTGGCATCTGAGTGAGTACACAGGAAGAAGGCATGCCACACAGAGCCTGTTGTGGTGAGTTCTCAGCTTCAGTCATGTAGCTGTCACAAACACTAGCTGTAGTGTATAATTATCAGTCTGATCCTTTTCTAACATTTTAATCACCTTATCTCTCAGTGTCTTTCTAGCTGCCCTGATGTCTTTACTCCCAGGTATCTCAGTCTTTGGGGCTGGATGACTTTTATTGACCAAGTGTTCGAGTTCCTCAGTCTACATTCCATTCCTATGGAATGAGAGAGAAGCCAGTTGGGCCTGATTCTGCATCTGATTTCACCAGGAAAGCCCAAACTCTGCCCTGGGGAACAAACTTGAGGAAACAGGCAGATATGAGGAGCAAACAGTGACAAGAACCAGCAGGAAGCCTGAGGTCACTGCATAGACACAAGAGAGCAATTCCCCAGAGAGTCAAGGTACAGAAGGTGGAGGACACAGAGCACAGGGATACATATGGGCATGCTTCACAGAGGGGACCAGAAAGTGGGTAGATTGGTGCCAGATGATAAGAAAGCTCCTGGGACAAGGCCTGATGGATCAGTGGGAACTGCAGCAGAGAAACCCCTGGAGAAGCTGAGGGCTGGGGGGGGGGGGGGGGGGGGGGGGGGGGGGGGGGATGAGGTGGGAAAAGGGTAGAGGCAGAATTCAGACAGGCTGGAGCAATCCGGGAAAATTCTTTAGGGAGGAACTCTCCAACTCCTTGAGGCCTTTTGGGGAAATTGAAACCACAATGGGAATAGGGGTGTTTCCACACAGACCCCTCCTAACTCCCCCACTGTTTGTAGGACTCCCGGAGGCTGCCAGCAGTGGGAGGGCCTGCTTACTGTGCTTTGAGGTAGCATCTGGGGAAATCCACGCTGACCTGCTGCATCTTGACCCAAGCCATGTGTTGGGCTTATGGGTTCGCAGCAGCCCAATTCTCACCAAAGTCGTGAATTGCTCCAGAGTCAGTGGGGCTTGTCCTCACAGGATCCCCATTGTGAGTGATCCCTGCCAGTCCTTTGACAATCATGAAATAAGTCTCAATCAAGGGTTAGTTGGTGGCATTAGCGCTGACTCATCCCAAGTCAGGAAATGAAATTAATTTCCTTAAGGTTGATAGGTTCATGAAGTCAGTTATCTGGCCACAGTTTTAATAACTTTGAAAAAAAGAACCACTAGCCATAAAACTGTATTCTTTCTTTCTGTTAGCTAGGACTTAAGAGGCTGTTAAAGAGGGAACAATTCAGTGTTTGTCCACTTCCTCAGAATGGGAGCTTACCCAACACATTGGCCTCTCTGAGCCTGTTTCCCCATATAGCAAAGATAGATAAGTGCTCCCTGGGGTCCCCATCTCCAAGGTGGTGATGCAGATCCTGTGAGGTCACAGGTATGAAGTGAAAGTCCTTTATGAACTGCCCGTGCCGTGGTTCTAGGGTGGCACATTGTCCTCTCGGGGATAAGCTGATCCAACTTTAACTTGATCTTCTTGCTGTTTTTCTCCCTAGTTCTTTGAAATTGAGGAACATGATAAGAAGGTGGCTGATTTTTATCCTTTTCTCCCTGAAGCTCATAGAGAAATGTGGTAAGTTTAGAAATGGCCATCAACTTTGTAGAGGGAAATGATGCTTGAAATAGTCTGACCTTGTGACCAAGGATTTGGGACTGTCCAGACAGCATATACCTGCCTTCCCCAAGCGGCCATGGGGTTGGTGGGGAGACTCAGGTGTGGAGTCCAGGAGTTTTACAAGGAGCCAGATGTTTACACAAACAGTTGGCCTTCTGCCCCAGGATCCCTATTAGCGTTTTTTCATTACTATCTTTCCTCCCATCTGTGGCACTTCAACAGTCTGGAACAATATTTATAAAGAACGGCATTTGTAGACCTCACACCTGCAGAAACAGGTGAGGTGGCAGGCACAGACACCTGAGGAGTCTTCCCAACACCCACTAATAAGACGAGAAAAATCTTTTTAGAGACAAAGCAGGACTAGGGGCCTCACAGAACACGGGCTCGTTGTCAGAAAAACACATCTGGGATTGCACCTCCATGGGACCTTGACCCTCAACTGGGCTCTCAGAAGCCTAAGTCATTCTAGCAATTTTCCTACCGCCCTAAGCACTTCTGAAATTCCTTAGACGAAAAGCCATGTTTAGCACTCCTATTATGCCAGGCCCATTATTTTGGTCATTGACTTGGCTATTGTCAAAAATCAAACACGTCTTAAAATCCCTGACTAAAGACTTTAAATGAGCCTTGTACAAACAAGGAAGCCTCCCAAGAAATCCTGTGTGGTGTCTATCCCATTACACTTATCTGGCCTTGTGAATCTCTGAGAAAACAATGACCATCTGATCACTCTTCCAGGCTTGTTAAACATTCATTTATGGTATGATGCAGCTACACCTTGTGGATGAACAGTTTCTGAGAAAGGAAAAATCCTTTGGACCATAGAAACCAGTGTTTGTCAATACGAATTCCAGAGGCTCACTCAGCCCTGCTGGGTCACATCGTAGAAGGAGGACCCAAGTGTGCAAGCACACATATGCACATGAGCTTGCTTTGAAAAGGCTAAGTTAGTAACACTCCCTGCCCTAGGAAAGGAAGAGCACATCCAGCCACCAGTGCCTGAGTTAGATTGAGGGGAAACTTAGGTCCAGAGAGGGCAGAAGTCATCTCCAAACCCACACAACCAGGAAACAACAAAGATGAAACCTGCATCCTTGCTCCATTTTGTCACTTTACCTCTTTTCCTGGATATCGTTATGAAAGAATACTGGAAACTTCCCTACAGTCAAGTAACAGGAATTTGCATTCTGCATGCCTGTCTTCCCTTTGCTTTGGGATTATAGCTGTGAGGCATGGCCTTTAGAGTCTTCTGCCTCTGACTTCTTTGGGTGGAATCTTGAGATGCTGCAAGAACCAGGACTTTGGACCATCAGGCCTACCTTTGAATCCTGCCTCTGCCATTTTTGAGCCATGGAGGCAGATGCTTCCCTCTTAGCATTCTCCGTCTCCTTAATCTGAACCAGGAATCCTAATACCCACCTCTCACTGTGTAATAACCAGAGAATGAGGGTTAACAGCATAGCAGAGTGACTGGCATGGGGTGGGGGGCACAGAGGGAAGTGCCAGTAAGTATTAGTTGTAAAACCAGGCTCTCCTCAGAGGAAATGGGGTGGTCTCATTAAGGCTCATTTGGCATTTCCGATGTGGTGTCCAAAGCTTCCTACCCCAGGAAAAATTTTATTTATTTTTTTTATTTTTTTTGAAAGATTTATTTATGCATATAAGAACTGGGGTACAGGGAAGAGGTGTGGGGGAGGGGTGAGAGGATTCACCAGAAACAGAGTGGGGAACAGAACAGGCAGAGTGACCAAAGTACACTGCTGAGGGGAGCAGCAGGCAAGTCAGGAGAGGTCTGCTGCGCCATATGGGTTGCTCCCTGGTTGGTCGGGGATCGAACTTGTGCTGCAGAGGCTACGGACAGCTTCATAGTTTGCGTCTTAACTCATTGCGCCACCAGGGAGGCCCCCAGGAAAAATTTTAAATGTGCTCTGCTGGGATATGATACCAGCTTCCTAACTGCCTCCCACTATGGACTGAAAAATGTATGGCAGTTTTTACTCAATAAGAACAGTCAGCGGCAATCACGTAGCACTTGGGCCATGCAAGCAGTGTGGCACAAACGTCACACTTAATCTTCACAGGGACCCTGTGAAAAGGCGTTCAGTGCAAGTCTCCCCATTTTGTAGCAATGAAACAGAAACCCAGGGTGGTTAAGGGCCTTGCCCGTGGTCACAGAGCTGGGAAGTGAGAGAGCCAGATGGAAGCCTGTGACTTTATTTTTTTTTTTTTTTAATAGAGGCATGCTTTATTTATTTGTTTGCTGGTTTGTTTGTTTGTTTTGTTTATACAAGCACTGGGTACAGTCAGAAGCGCGGGAGGGTGAGAGAATTCACCAGAGCCAGAGTGGGGAGCAGAGCAGGCAGAAGGACCAAAGTACACTGCTGAGGGGAGCAGCGGGCGGCAGGAGAGGTCTGCACGCCATGTGGGACCCTCCTCCGGTGGCCGGGGAGCAGCCGGGCATCGAACCGGCACCGCAGAGGCCGCGGGCAGCTTCGCAACCCAGCGCTCAACCGCTGCGCCACCGGGGAGGCCCTGGAAGCCTGTGACTTTAAAGCCCAGTCCCTCAGCTGCTGAGCGCTGCCTCAATAAATGAGGGGGAAGTAAACATTCCCTGAAAGTTCACAGCCTCCTCTCTCAAAATGCAAAGACTGGACAAGCAAAGGCTAGGTGGACCTCCCACTCACCGTGACCACATTCCCAGCAGGGACCCAGGGGTGTGGGTGACTGCTGGACATCACACTTTGTATCCCTGTCCTAGGCAGAGTCTAGGCAAGTCTTTCTTATCTGTGTGATAGGTAGAAAGTAATTGCAGGGACTGAAGTACCCCCACCCTAACTATGTAAGCCCAGAACAAAGCCCCGGACAGTGTTGTGAGAAAAGAAGGGACAGAGTTGGCAGGCCAGGCCAGGGAGTCAGAAGGACCCAGCCAGGTGGGGGCCAGAGACCTGGGAAGGTGGAGTCTCACCTTGAAGACTTGCAGATGCTGGGGACAGAACCTGAGTCTGCATTCATGCATGCAGGACTAACATGGAGAAGGCTGTGCTGATAGAGTCTGACAAGCCCCAGGGAGAGTAAGTCAGGCCTAGGAGGGCAAGTTGCAGACTGGCTGATTCCCTTGGAGGAAATGAGCTCACTGCCTCTGGAGGTGGCCAGGCAGAGGAGGAGAAACTACTAGGTAGTAGTATTGAGAAGGGGAATCACTGAAGTTGAATTAGGGCACTTCTAAGTGGGGCACCTGCTTTGCTCTTGTGGGCCTCTTCCCACCCACCTAGATTCTTGATCACACCCTAGGCTGTGCATTACCCTGAAGGCCTGGAGGTAAGGCAAGCAGGTGGACTAGGGCTCTGAGCACACCTGGCAGTGGGGGCGAGGGTGGGGGCTGCCCAAAGAATAGAGGAGGAGGTCAGAGAGAGACTCAATTATGTTCTGTGGCCAAGTACCTCTGAGGTGTTTAGCCTCCCAAACCCGCCTCCTCCCTCACTTCAGAGGCCTGTTTGGCTTGTCCTAAGTTAATACCTACTGCTGAGAAGAAATTCCTGATAGTGAAACAATATGTGTCATTCATCATCCTTTACCCAGTCCCCAGCACAGCCAGCCCCACGACAGGGCTATGTGTATAGACTGGGCTAGGTTAGTGCGGGATTCCAAAGGAGCTTCTTTAGAATCAGGTTGCTGGGCCCATCCATCTCTCAGCACAGGAAGGGGCTGGGCACTTTCTGCAGGGCCATTTTTGCTCTACAAAGGAGACCCCTGTGCTTTCACATCTGCAAATTCCAATCCCAGATGATGGCTTGAAGTCCTTTGTGACAGTTCTTGGGCTCCATGGTTCTATTACTGTCTCTGGCTAACTCAGCCACAGGCCCTCAGAGTCCATCGTTGTGGGGGAGGAGGAAGCTACAGTGTTTCCTGCCAGGCCTGTGTCTCAGCTGCAAGAAGGGAAAGGGCAGAATGAGAACTCAGGTTGTCAATTCCATCTCTTAGCCTCTGAAAACCTCCACACCTTCAACTAGAAGACAAGAGGCTATCCTGAGTCAGAGCTCACGAGTTCAGGTGTCAGGGACCCTCATCTCAGTTTCTCCTCATATGGGCCTAAGGTCGCTGACCTAATGACTCACATCATTGATTTGGGTCCTTCCAGAGTCCACAGTCGCCCTCACTGTTCCTTCCACTGTGAAGCTGGAAAATGGAAGTTCAACCAACATCAGCATCGCTCTCCAGTAAGTTTCCGGGCCCAGCTGTGTTTTCCCACTGCTCATATTTCAAGTGATACTCTTGCCTCCACTTTAAGACAAGCCACAGGCACAGAGGTGCTATCGCTGGGCTGTAGACCAGGCCCCCAATACCCAAGACTCTCTCCCTGCAACCATTGAATCCTTGTTTCCTTCTGGGGACAGGGGTGGGAGGGAGGAGTAAGGCTGCTCCCCAGAGACTTGAGCCTTTTCCCAGCAAAGAAAAATATTTGAGAAGAACCCCGAAGGTCAGGGGGCAAGATGCTAGGCCTCTCACCAGCACTTCTTGCTTTTCCAGAAGCAAAAGTTGACTGCATCAGTGCTCGCATTCACGAGATAGTCATGCTTTGCCTCATCTGAGTGTTTCTTATTGATGCTGCTGGTTCAAGCATGAGGGTACTGACCTAGATCAAGCAGTGCCAAGGAGTCTACCTCTTCTGTGATCTTAGCTGCTTCCCCTTATTCCTGCCTCCCAGCCTTGAAGATTTGCCAAGATGAAGATCTGGAACTCTGTTTTTTTTTCCTCTTTACCTTCCCTTTTTCTCCTCTCTTCTGAGAGGTCAGATCTCAAACCCCACCAAGATTTCCAAGCAGAACTGCATTCCATTCCCGGATCTGGCCATCAACACCTTGCACTTCAACATCTTGGAAATCTGACATGTCACCCTCTCCCCACAATTCTCTCCTTGCCAGAATCCTGGAGTGACTTTCCACTGCCTTTCAAGTTAACTCCAGGCCTTGAAAGCCAGACTTAAGACCCCCATGAGCTGCTTCCAGTCAGACACACCTCTTGGCTTTCAGGGGCCACACTATTACTTTCCTTAGGGAAGCCTTTCCCACCCAGCAGATGTCATGGCCCTACCACCCTCTGGACATCACTCTTTGCATTCACGGCCAGTTTCCCACCTCGTGTTCCCATCCCCTCCCTCATGGCAATCATGGTAAAGACAAAAAACCCCTAAGGAGCAGGGACCCAACCTCTCTACCCCACAGGGCCAAGCACATAGTGCTTCCTAACCTTAGTGGCTTGAAAAATGACAGGTCAGATCCTCCCAGAAGTGCAGAGGCCAGTTGAGATATCATTGCCTAGCCAGTAATCAGACTCTTCTCTCCACAGGCATCCATTAAACGAAACCTTGGTGATCACTTTTGAAGTCACATTTCGTTCAAAAAATGTTACTATCCTCGAGCTCCCTGATGAAGTGAGTGATGAATCTTACCCGATGGGTAGAGAACTGCTGGATAACACATTTTAGTTAAGTGCTTTTGGAAATAGGCCACTATTTTTATATAGTGGCAGCTCCAGCCTCCTCATTCTAGAAATCTCTAATTTTGTCTTTGTTGGTCTCTGAGTATGGGCATTTTGTGCCTTGTGAATGGAATTAGGAAGGTGAAGATAAGAAATCTGAGGCAAGAATGGTTCTGGGAATATAAAAGAAGTCCTTAAGATAGTTTTTTAAGATCTGCTTCTCAGAGGCTGTCCATGGACCCGCAGCTTTGTCCCTAGTTATAAGCCTTCTAGAAATACAGGATCCTGGGCCCCAGCCCAGAACTACTGACTCGAAGTCTGCTTGTGAGCAAGACCCCCTGTGATTTGAGTCCATATTAAAGTTTTTGAAGAAACACTATTCTGAGATTCCGCTGGTGAATCTCCAAACTCCCCTGCCAGTGGCTGTCTGTACAATAGCCACAGCTACTTATCACCTCTCCACGCTTATCTGCTAATCTATACTCTGCAGTCCACCTTATAAAAAAATGAGCCAACTACTAGATTTAATCAACTACATTAAAAAATAAATCAGAGTGTAAAGTAGGGTTTTAAAACAAAACCAGACAATGTGAATGCACACCTGGAGCGGCGGTTAATTGACAGTCACGCTGCAGGTCGCTAGACCCTGTGTGGTGGCAGGAATGGGACACCAGTGGGCCCTGCAAGCAGACAGCGTCCAAGCTTAAGCAGGCGGCACGTCTACTTAAAAAGACCTTGTCTGAGAGGACAGTCTCATCAGGGAATGCCATACCTTCTGAGAGCGGCCATGTCTCACAACTTCCCTCTCCACACCCTCCTTCCCAGCCCGGAGGCCTGCTGCAGGGTAAGAAAAGCCATTGGTTCTCACTGCAGGTTCTGACACTCAGCACTCTGGGGTCTGGCTTGATTTTCACATTAAACTTAGACTGAGGAGTGGATGTTAATCATTTAGTTTGGGGTCAGACATCTAAGTGAAAATACCACCTTTTTAAAATAAGTTAAAGTTGGGTGTAGTGGTAAGCCAAGAAAAATGCTGGTCTGTACAACTCTTAGTGCATAAGTGCCAGCACAAATGTCAACTCCATGGTGTTGGTCAGAACAGCGGTTTCCCTTAGGGGTCAGTTGTGGCTGGTATAGGACAGGGCTTCTGGGGTGCTGGATAGGCTCCATTTCTTGATTTGGATGCTGAATACACTGTTCTGAATATAGGCTCCAGCTCAATCTCTTTTTTTTTTTAATGTAACGGTGGGAGCCAGATCAGGGCGACATAACATGGGCACCAACCCACTTTTCCAGGCTGTGTCTCCATTCCCTCCCCTTCCAGCTCTTAACGACTCCCCTACCACCTGTGCCTTTGGAAGCCCCTGGATAAAACCTGGGGTCCAGGCATCTGGGAACCTGACCTGTGGGCTTGTGTGAGGTACTCCACCCCCATGCATTGCAGTTTCCTCATTTGCAGATCTAGGTTAATAATGTCAACTTGGTGGGGTTGTGAGGATTAAAGCAGTAACAAATATAAAATCTCTAGCTTCATAGCAAGCACTCAGTAAAAGACAGTAGTATTTTTGCTGTGGACCTAAAAGTGGTCTGCAAAGTAAAGCTGAAAAAAAAGGATAGTTATGATTTCGTTCTGCCTTATAGCAAGGTACATGATTTCTGATTGGTCAGTTTTCTTCCTGCCTAGTTTCAGGAGTGACTGAGTCATCACTACAAATATGCAAATGGCAAGGTCCAAAAAAATCTGTCAAAAATCAGGAAAAAAAATGAGCCAAGTGTATTTTTACCCTTGTCATGAAAAAGTAACTTGTAAGATGTAAACTGTAAGTTGGACTCTGGGCTTTGTAGCAGCCACTAACTCCATTTCAGTTGTTCTGCCTAAGTCCCCTGGTTTCTGGTGCAAAAAGTAAAGGCAGAAGCTTCAGGGGCCTTCATAAATAAGCCACTGAAACCCAGGGAGCCCCATCCTCAGTGCCTGCGATACACAGCTGCAGGGGGTGAGTACAGCATCAGCCAGGGAACAAGGGGTACGGTGTGGCTCAGTAAAGGGAACATCTCTCCCTGCCACCCAGGGAATTTGAGAGTATCCGAAGGAATAATGAGATCTGATGTTGCAGGAAGGCCTCCAAGTACTGTTTCTTGGAGCAGAGCTTTAGATAAATATTGGGTAGAAATGCAGGGAGGATGTTCTCCCTGCCAGGCATCTGGTGTGTCCCTCTTCTGTTTAGTCACTTGGCCGCCAGGCTGCCCATCCCACTGAGCATATTGAGGAGCCTTCCCACACTGAGGGAAGTAGAGGTCATGGTAGAGGTCATGGTGCAGTAGCAAGCCCTTCGCAGCTCGCTGTGAATCAGGATCGGAACCATAAGCTTTATGGACAGTTTGTCATTTGTGGCACCCCTGTAGACCCTTGTGTTATCCCCTTTTACAGATGAGAGACTGTGAGCCAAGCTTGAATAACTGCCCAGGATGGCTAGTGAGAGGAAGAGTGCCATCCCACCTTCCCTCAGAGCTAAGCCAGGGGAGAGCCTGAGGGCAGGGCCATTGTCATCCAGTTGGTCCATCCTCCCTCCTGTCTGTGAGCAAGCTCCTGGAAGGCAGGGACCATGAGTGATCTGTCCCTCCGTGCCCCAGTGCAGCCAGGAGCTGGATGCTCGCTGAGGTCCCAATAGCTACGTGGCACTGCATCCAATTCCATTTCCCTAACAGGTTGTGGTGCCTCCTGGAATGATAAATTCCTCTTTTCAAGTGACATCTCGAAATGTTGGACAAGTTACTGTTTACCTCCATGGAAATCATTCCAACCAGACCAGGTAGGCCGGCCAGGGCCCAACTGGGCCTTAATTGACAAGAAGGGAGGCAGTGCTGGGCTCGTGGGGGTTTCCTCCAGAAAGCCAGCCTCAGCTCACCCCATTCCCCAAATTCCTTTCAGCTCTAGGATAATCTTCTTGGTGGCCCACAGTAACCTCATTAGCATCATAAACCAGGTGATTGGCTGGATCTACTTTGTGGCCTGGTCCGTCTCCTTCTACCCTCAGGTGATCAAGAACTGGAGGCGGAAAAGGTAACCCCCTGAACTTGTGTGCAGATCCACACAGGCCAGTGAGGCAGCATTCCAGCAAGGCTGTAGGGCCGTGAGTTCAGGCTCCCGCCTCTGCTCTGCTCCTCTCCTGCCCTTTCTAGAAAGTTGTCTCATGTGAAAACTCTTAGAGCCCTGGTCTGCTGGCTATTTGGTCTCGTTTTTTATTTTATTTTTTGGAGATTGTTCTTATTACTCATTGTAAAGATTTTATTTATTTATGTGTAGAAGAACTGGGTGTAGGACATAGGTGGGGGATGAGAGGATTCACCGGAGACAGAGTGGGGAGCAGAACATGCAGATCTACTGAAATACACTGCTGAGGGGTGCAGCGGGCAAAGCAGGAAAGGTCTGCAGTACCATGTGGTTTAGCTCCCAGGCCAGGTAGTAAAAGCGCTGAGACTTAAGCCCTAGGCCACCAGGGAGGCCTCCTATTTGGTCTCTTGCCACCTTGAGCCCGTCCCTGTGAAAGCAACAAAACAGGGCTTCTCAGTAAAGTTGGAAAAGGGCTGGGGTGGGGGGAAATCCGTTGTTAACTGGTTGGCCCAACTCCTCTCCTGTGGGTTGGCAAGCTCCTGGAATCCAGTCCCCAGGGAGTTAGTGTCCAGCCATGCCACATGGCCAGAGTTGGACCCTTCGACCATGGACATTGAGTGGTCCCTCCTTGATTTAAGACAAAGTGGGCCTGGGTCATCATGCAGCAACGACATAGCCTCCCTGCGATCACCCCAACAATCCAGAGTTCTTGTGGGCTGCTGAGCTGGGAGCCAGGGAGGGAGATGCTTCCTCTCTGCAGGAGGTCTCCAGACTTCCAGGACTTGACAAGGCAGGAGAGGTCTTAGGAGGAAGGGAAGGGAAGGGAAAGGGAGGGATGGAAGGAGAGGGGAGGGAAGGGGGGTAGGGAAGGGGAAGGAAGGGAGGGGAAGGGAGGGGATGGCTCAGAAGGGTGGAGTTAGGCAGTTTCCATTGTGGTCTAGAGAGAGACTGAGGGACAGTGCTCTCCTTGGCAGAGCTAGGGCCTCCTTGTGTGCTGGAGGTCCGGTCCTGTTTCCTTCCATCCCCCCAGAGTCTCTGGCCTCAAACCCTGCTCTGCTTTGCCTCTCTGCCTCCCCCACCCCACAGTGTCGTTGGCTTGAGCTTTGACTTTGTGGCCCTGAACCTGACAGGCTTCGTCGCCTACAGCGTGTTCAACATCGGCCTCTTCTGGGTCCCCTACATCCAGGTATGGCGCTGTGCCCCCCACCACAGCCCAGCCCAAGCTGTTCAGCTTGACCACTATTCACCCCCAGCTTCTCCCCACATCCCAAACAGGAGCAGTTTCTCCTCCAGCACCCCAATGGAGTGAACCCCGTGGACAGTAATGACGTCTTCTTCAGCCTGCATGCGGTCGCCCTCACCCTGGTTGTCCTAGTACAGTGCTTGCTGTATGAGGTGAGACATGAGCCTGGTCGCTGCCCCACCATGCACACTCCCGCCAACACCCACCACCACACGCCATTCACACCTGCTGTCTTACAGAAGACAGAAACCCTCAGGAAGGAGAGGTGTTCATTCACTCAGCTCCTGACCACTGCAGCTCAGAGAACAGGCCAGGCCCCATTCTGGGCACAGTGAACACCCCATAAGCCCAAGTCTTTAGGCTCCCCAGGTCTGGGGTGAGGGACACGAAAGCAGTGACAACCCAGCAGACTGAGAGCTGTGTGGAGGGGAGAGCACAGGCAACCCAGAGGCCCTACCCCAGCAGGAAGGACAGGTGGTGGTCATTGAGGAAGTAGGGCTTAGCTGCGGTCCTAGGATGAATGCCATTCCCATGGCAATGGAGAAGAGGGCTAGGGTGGGCTCCCCCAGCTGGGGGACAGAACACTGAAGGCCCGGAGTGGAGGGTGGCAGTTGAGAGGAATGGTGAGCAGATAGGTATAGTCTGGGTTCAGGATGCCAGAGGGGAGAGGGTTCACAAGGGATCTGGAGGGCCAGGCTGAGGCATCAACTCAGCTGTGTTGCTGGAGGACCGGCAGCATTTTAGTGGGTAGGCTCCATAGGGTTGTTTCAGGGGATCCCTGACATGCACATTTGCTTTCACTTCCCAATGGGCACACCACTTCCCTCAGGTTGTTCCCTTTACACATGTAAGGCCAGCCAGAGGCTGCCTGGCCCCCCACCTTCAAGAACTTTCTAGGTTTTCTTGCCCCCTTTGTCTTGGAGTGTAGGTGAAGGGCTGGGGAACAGATTCCAGGGACCGTCAGGCTCCACCTGGGTCAGATGGAGCCTGGGCTGGGAGAAGGGGGCAGGCTTCCAGCATATTAAGTTTCTGTCCCCAGCACCCTTTGCTCCAGGTGGTTTCTGAAAAGCCAGTAGTGGAAGGAGTGTGGCTGGTACAGGTGGTGCTGAGCTCTCTGTGCCCTACGCTGTCTACTTCCCCTCCCTTCCCTCTCTCCACCTTGTCCTCAGCGAGGTAACCAGCGCGTTTCGAGGCCTGCCATCGCCTTCCTGGTGCTCTCGTGGCTCCTCGCCCTCATCGCCATGATTGTGGCCGCAGTCGGGGTGACCACTTGGCTGCAGTTTCTCTTCTGCTTCTCCTACATCAAGCTTGCGGTGACGCTGGTCAAGTATTTTCCACAGGTACTTTCAAGGCCTGTCTGCCTTTTCACATGGTGGTTAGCATGAGGGTCTAGAGCTCCACCCACTGGCCCTGCTCCTGTGGAATAGCTTCTGGCTGTTCAAGACTAGAGTGGAAATTTGCAATGGAAGCCACGAGCCCAGCAGAGCAGGGCTGGTCAGCAAGCCCGCCCCTTCCCTGGACCAGGAATCACACAGGGAGTCAATGAAGACCTCTGGGAGTCAGGAGTTAGTTACACAGTGCACACCCCTCATCCGAGGCATTCCTGATGACTTGTCCAGCCCCCCGTTTAACTGAGGTTCCAGACGAACAGCCGCAGGACACTTGGGAAAGATTAGCTAGGGGGAGGAGGCCCTCCAAGGCAACCTCCACTCCCCAACTGGAGGTGGTTTCCTCAGCGGGCCCATCGAAGGTCCTCTTAATGGACCCTGAGCACCTCCCTTAAGTACTCAGATCCCAGGATTTCAGCTGGGACACATTATCCCTCATTGCCTAATTGACTGGGCCAGGGTCGGGTGTGAAATGGCTGCCACCTGCAGACTCACCCATAAATGTAGGGCCTCGTTGAACTCACCCAGTTCTCAATGGAGAACCCCCTTTTCAGCCCCCAGCACCGGAGGCTTAGTTCCGTCCCTCAGAAAGAAGAGTGTTATGGTCAGAGTCAAGGCTAGTCTCCTGGAAGGTACAGAAATGGAGGGAGGCCCTTAAAGGGGAACAGGACTTAATTCTGTGGCCAAAGAGGCATTCTGTATTGGGGGCAGCCTGCACAAAGGAGCAGACAGGCAGAAAAGCATGGGAGGCAGTGAGGAGACCTTGGTGACTGAGCAGTGTTGCAGCTCAGAAGGTAGGGCCAGGCCCCAGAAGGGGGCTTGCGAAGGAAGTCTGGAGGGAAATGGGCCTCCATTCCTGAGCATGGGAAGGCTTGGGCCTGGGAAACCTGCAAGGCAGGAGCCCCCGCTGAGATGTTTGGAATCACCCAAGACTGGAGAGATGGCAGCAATTATGGAAGAGGTGGGAGGACAAAGAAGGGGACTCAATTGGTGGCTGATGGGGAGAAGACCTCTACTGAGGCCAAACCCCCTCCTGGCTGGTACTAGGGACTGGTACCACCAGTCACACAGGGCGCTGGTGTTGAAGGATGTGGGGCCCTTCAACAAGCAAGGAGAGGGACACAATTTCCATGGTGGCCTGGGATTCCCAGCTGGTGCTCATAAGCACATATCAAGCCAGGCTGAGTTTGGGGGGGAATTCTTCATTGAAGGTGAGAAGAAAAACCAGAGTTGCTGGCAAGCCAGGATGGAGCTCTGTACCAGCACAGGGAGGAGTGACCTCCCCCACCCTCTACCTGACTTGTCAAGGGTTGAGATGGGAGGAGGGCTCTACAGGCTGTGCATGCAGATGAGACCCTGGGACCCGCCCAAACTGCTCCTCTTGCCAGGGCTTGCTAGAGCCCAAAGGTCAATGTGTTCCTTGGAGCCAAGTCCCAGAACACACAAGTAGGAGGAATTAGAGCTGCTCTTGTTTGGAGTGGCAGTCACAAGGCCTCTCACCACCTCCCCTGTCTGTCTGAACAGGCCTACATGAACTTTCGCTACAAAAGCACTGAGGGCTGGAGCATTGGCAACGTGCTTCTGGACTTCATTGGGGGCAGCTTCAGCCTCCTCCAGATGTTCCTCCAGTCCTACAACAATGGTGAGTCATCCAGCAGGCTGCTGCCACCCAGAGGCACAGGGGTGGGGGGCAGGCTTCCTGAGACACAAACATTCCCATCCACTCCACCCCCACCCCAAGGGGAGACTCACCCATGGGCCTTTGCAGCTGGAGGATCTATGGGTTCCTGGGGTAGATGACCCTACCCCAGCACCCCACCTGCTCCAGCTGCTTCAACAACTGCCAATTCTTTCCCCTCTGGCTGTTAACAGACCAGTGGACACTGATCTTCGGAGACCCAACCAAGTTTGGACTCGGCATCTTCTCCATCTTTTTCGATATTGTCTTCTTCATCCAGCACTTCTGCTTGTACAGGAAGAAACCAGGGTATGAGCAAATGAACTAGTACCCAGAGATGCAGTATAAATGGACAGAGGCCCTGTGCCCTGGTGGGGAAGGCTGCACCAGGAAGGCTGGAGAAGTGGCCAGAGCGCGTGGTATGCCACAATGGAGAAGCGCTCTCTTCCTCAGGACCTAACGCCTTAAACATATACAGGCCTGCCTTCTTTCAGGACTCTCCCTGGCCGGGAAGGACCCCCCCCCCCACTCCCCTGTGCAACAGACACCTGACTCTGATCCAAGATTAAAAGCCAGACTGCTGGCAGCTCCTCCCAGCCTCCCCAGAAGTCTTAGCCCTTCCTGGGCCCTTCCGGCCAGACCTGTGGCCCTCCTGCAACTTGATGCCACATCTCTATTTTCTTTAAGGCTTTAAGGCAGCACGCACAGATTCTGAGAACCATCCCAGGCAGGACTGGGCACTGAGCTTGGAACCGAAGGCCTTACCCTAAGCAACCAGTATTTCTGGGAGCAGCTTGAAGGACTGACCTTGCAGCTGGGAGAGCCAAGGAACACTGCTGTGTTCCCAGAGACCAAGCAGCCAGGTGCTGTGGCCAATGGACTCAGAGGTGCTGGTGCTGGTGGTGGGTGCTAGACTTGGGGTCCCTACTCTGAAGGCCACATTCTCTAAGCACTCACATTCTGGACCCTCACTCATCTCTGTAACTCAGCTTTCATGTCTGCAAGCACAGGGAGCCTTGCCAGGAAGTGGTGTAGACAGTATTTCTGGACTTGAGGTGCTCAACAGATGGGGTCTGAGTAAGACAAGCCCAACACTCTCTACAACTCACACTAACCCCTTCTGGGTGTCTTGGAAGGAAGTGGCTTACTTTCCTTACTTGCCTTCTGCCTACCTCAACTTTGCCAGAGTCAGGGGCCTAAGTGAGTCCCTTCAGCTGCGTACACGCATTTGTATACACACACGTACTTACACACTCAGTCCGTGCCTTGGAGGCCTGTCAGACTTGCCACAGGGGAGAGCAACTCCCCTGGAGGAGTGGGCAGGCTGCCTCACCAGCCCCCTACCCGTGTCTTAAGTTTTTGGCTGTTAGGAGCCTCAAATGAGGACCTCAGACCACCTTCCACAATCCTCACAGGCCTAACCCTGCCTGGTCCCAAGCCCCTTTCCGCCCCACCCAAAGCAGTTGTCTTCCCCACGCAGGAGGGCACGTCCCAGGATGTGCCTTGTACAAGCCAAGTTTCAGCTTCTTTTGACTTCTTTAGATTAGTGTGCAGGGCCTATAACCTCAATTAAATCTTGATTTGTTTCCTTTCTACACAAACTCAGCATTTTCAGATGCAGGAGGGAAGTGTGATGGCCTCAGCGCCGAAGCTGTGGGGCTTAGGGAAGCGGCCTTCCTTCCTTACGTGGCGTAATGAAATGCGTGGCCTTGTGAGGTTCACTCTCTGGAGGGGGGCTACGTGCCAACCCAGCACGTCATCAGGCAGCTCTGATGGGCAGGGCCAGGGGCCTGCCTGCCTGCTCAGGGCCAGGTAGCAGGTTTCTGCATTGCAAAGACACGCCACTCAAGTTGTGGTTGTGAGCACGGGTTGGGTCAGGTCTTTAAGGGCATGCCAACACTGGGAAGGGGGAGTGTCTTATTTCCAGATTCTTCCATAACCATATTTAACAAGTTATCAAACAATTTAGGATCTTGTTTCTCTAAAGCAGAGACTGAAGCCTCGCCAAGCCCACAGACCTGTTTTACTGCGGCCACTCAGTACTACTGGGTGACACACTTTGAAAAAATAGGAGATCTCAAAAATCTGATGTGAAAATTTAAGGAATCTGATTTGGCAGTGCCAGCTGGGTCCACAGTGGCAACAATTTCCAGAAAGAGCTGTGCAGCCAGCACTGCCCTTCAGTGCCCTCCAGGTGCCCTTCAGTGCTCCAGTGCCTCCAGCTCACCCCATCTTGTCAAATCACAACCTCTGGGAACTTTTGGGGTTGTATCCCTGGCTGTGATAAACTGAATGTTCTTAAGAGTGGGTGTCTTTCCCGTGAATGTCTTGGTGTTCACGAGTCTCCTGCAAGTCGAAGCTAGGTTACACAAGGGAAGCTGGGGGCTTATGCCCCAATTCCAGTGAAGTTACTCCCAGACATTCCCACAGATGTGGCTTTCCCACAGCATCCTGTGCCTGGGGAATGCTGGGCTCCGTCCTGAGTGGCGGGGGCCAAGCCGGCAGGCAGTACCACCCGTGCTCTCTCAAGCCCACACCCACCCAGCCCTACCCCACGCCGGGGGTGAATTCCAGCACTACTTATTGAGCACAAGAGATCTCTACCATCATGGAAGTAAGGCTTTTTTTACTTGTTTGTGAATTAGTAAACTAAATACAAAGTAGAATTAGCAAATAGTAAGATAAAAACACTTTATATCAAAGTTGTGATTACAAAAATACAAAAGTTAAACCCACAGGTCTAGAGGAACATGGCAGTCCTGACAACTGCCCTGAAATGTCAGCCTCCAACCTCATCTAAATCCTGGATACAGGTGAGCCCTGGGGGACCAGCACCCCTGGGAAGAGAGGGGGTTTGATGGAGTAGACGGCGAGCCTGCCCGGCTTCCATCTGGGTGGGCCTTCGTAGTGGTCTGGCAGTGTGTTGTGTTGAGTCCCCTCTGGGCAATGCGGGGAAAAGCATAGGCCATGGGCACTGCGGGGCCAGGGCAAAGTGTGGGGCCAGATGGCCTCACCAGGTATTTTCCAGCTTTCCAGCTCTCAGGAAGTGGGGCCTCCCAATGGCCTGGACACTGCTGTGGTCAGGTAACGGGGTATGAGGGTCAAGCCTGTGGTCACTACAGACAGTACAGCTCCACTCTAGGCCTGTTGTTTCCAGTCTTTAGTATCCAAGGGAAAGAGCTGGTCCCAGAGCCTCAAGCCAGTAGTAGGAGAGGGGGAGAAAGGCTAGGTCAGGCCCCAGGGATCAGCTCTTGCCCTTCAGAGCTGGGGCCAGAACTCAGCAGAAGCCAGGATGAGGAACAGACAGCGTGGAGTGTGTCACTGTACAAAGAGGCGGCAGGAACGAGCTGGGGACCGCCTGGGCTGCTAGGACAGCATGGACTGCTGCACGGCCTTCTGCAGCGACTGCCGTGTCACTAGCAGGCGCACTACCTCCTCCGAGCGCTTGGTGAGCCGCTTCCGGGCCTGGTCATGTGTGACCATGGTCATGTCCCAGCCATTCACCTGGCCCAGGGGGAAAAGAGCCCATCTCAGCTCTCTGCCCTCCTGAATATGGAAGCACAACAGAGCTGCCTGGGTCATCCAAACAGACCCCCCCAAGCTGATGTCAGCTGGCTGGCGGGGGCATCAGGCACCACAGTTGAGAGACACAGGAGAAACCCTGCTTCCTCTGAGAGTAACATCAGTATGCCCTCCAGAATAGATTCAGTGATACCCCCAGGTGCTCCCAGGAGTGAGGGGCAACCCCCAACCCTGAAGTGCTTCAGGTCAGAAGCCCTTGTGACCCAAGCCTATGTTCCTCCTCTGGGACACCTGTTACCTGCATGATCTTATCTCCAATCTGCAGCCCAGCAATTTCAGCAGGGCCTCCTTCCGATACCCGTGTGACGTAAATGCCCTGGAAAAAGACAGTCCTGAGTCATCAACCTGGCCCCCTTAACCGCAAAGCAAAGCCCAACCTGCCATATTCCCAGTCACCCTTCTGTCTCTGTACCCAGCCTCCCCTAGCACAGGCTGTGTTGAGAGAGCCAAGAAGAAAAGTAGGAGGCTCCAGCTCCTGATGCTAGCTGCATCACAGATACTGTCTGAGCAGAACTTCTTAGGGCTAGGAGGTCTAGTCCTACCTCCACCCCTACCTATTCCCACCAGAAATTTCTTGGACCTCCTTAGGATTATTTGAAAGAGATGAGACCTGTTTCTTCCACCAAGACTCAGGAAGCAGAGGTGTGACATCTCAAGCCTTTGTGCCCTGTGGAGAAGTCCCAAGACCCAGATCCCCTCACCTTGTCTGTCTTATCTTCGGAGAAAGGATTCTGGGAGGGATCCTGATCAATTCCACCTCCAATGCTGAAGCCCAGAATTAAGTTCTCACCTTGCCGTAGCTTGTGAATTTCAACTCTTTGCTGGCAAAGAAAAAAAGAGTTGGGAATTGGTGGGTATGTAAAAAGTGAAGCTGGTCTGTCCCCAGTGGCAGCCTCAAGCCATTGGGCCAGCTCAGCCATGCCAAGGGTGTGGCTGCCATAGATGGGGGCCATGTCCCAGGGGAGATACTACACAGGGTAAGAGAGAGCAGGCCCTGAAAAAAAAAAAAAACCCACTCATACCTTGCTGAGGCAGCTCAGATTGCTGAGCTAGCCCTGTTATGGGCAATTAGGATATGCTCAGGGAAAGCAAAGAAGATCAAACTTGCACAGGGAAGAGAAGAGCTGTCCTGGCCAAGGTAACAGGAACAGAGATTTAAAGGTGCCATGGATACATGTTCTTTAGGCCAAGAGTACACAGTGCAACAGTCCCGGCCCTGTACCATGAGCAGTGTTTGGAGGCAAGGGAGAGCCCTAGGGCTCTGCCACAATGGGACTGGTGCCCCACTGTGCCAGGCTCTTTTTCAAAGTCCTCAGCAGGCACCCTTCCAGTCTTCAGATGCTGGGAACCAGGCCAGATCACTCTACCCCAAAGGTTGAGTTTCAACAAGTAGGAAGAAAAAAGCAAAAGGTGACCTAATTTGAACCCGAGAAGCTTCACAAAGAGGGATCATTTATACCAGGTCTTGGGGGGATGACCAGGAGTTTAGCCACCGGACCATGGTCAGGTTTGATGCTGGAGAGACCACTGAGGCAGACAATAAAGGAACAGATGTTTCACAGAGGTAGGATGTGGAGACCAAAGAGGTAGTCGTGTGGAGACATGACTACTTGGAAAGTGAGATCAACAGACAGGAGCACTCATGGCAGAGAGGAGTCAAGGGGCGCACCCAGTGTCCCGGCCCGGCAGAATACAACCATCTCTCCTGCAGGAACCCTGGAGGAGAAGCATGTTGAGTGCCAGGAGCCAGCCAGGCAAATGTTGGGAAGGCAGGTAGACCTATGGTGCCAGAGTTGAGGAGAGGCCAAAATGACTTAACATTCTCAGTCAACTACATGGGGAATGTGGGGGCAATGACTAGGGAGGAAGCCTCCCCATCCCATCCCCAATCCAAAACACTAGAGGGAGAGGCCAGACCCATGTTCAGACACGTTCCTAGTATTAGAAGAATTGGGAGGTCATAGACCTACAGTGATGATCTATAGAACAGCCATGAAATGAGACAAGGGAAGCAGGAGCTGGACCCCTGGGGTCCATTGGATCTAGCTCCTCAGGCTCCAAAGTGTGAGCTCCTCCAGGCCTCCTCCACCCCCTCAACACACACCCCCCCTTCCAGTATCTTAGCCTCACCCTCAAGGTCAATATTGGCCCTTGGGCTGTGAGACAAGGCCCAGTCACTGACTTGTCAGGCAGGGTACCACCCACTCTGGCCTTTCACCTGCACCCTTTATTTTCTAGATAAGAAGTAAACCTGGTTTCTTTCCTCTGGGGCAGCTAGTGATCTGGAAAAGCCAGGCTGGTGCATCTAGGGTGAATTTAGGACAGCTGTCAGCAGGCCCAGCAATGTTTCCCCCTCGTGAGCTGGTGTTCTGTGCTCACCCTCACATGTCATCTTTATCACCACACAAGCTCCCATCTGAGACACTGAGGCCAGCCCCATGGCCCCAGAGCTGGGCCTGCCACCTGACCCACTGCCTGCCTGGCAGGCATTTCTTCTCATAGACCCGTATCCTTCCTGAGGGCTTCTGCTAAGGCAACCAGACTACTCTCTGGGACCCAGTATACACCCCTCCACCAGAGGTGGCCTCTGGTCCCCATCCAACTGTGGCATCAACGCCTGGGTCTAATGTCCCTGCCTCCCTCTGCCTATTTTAATAGCGCCTAGCATCCAAGCCAAGCCAAGGGGAGAGGCAAGAACCTGAGCTGACCCTAGCTCCTAGTCTCCTCAGGCCCTGAGAGTCAGGAGAAGCTGAAACTTTGCCCCGGCTAGGTTTTCAGAGTAAGTTCGGTGCGCAATCTAATCAGCTGCACGAGCCATCACTCTGGACCGGGTGGGCCAAGGGGGCAACAGTGAACAGGAGGAGTAAGGGGCTGCTAGGCAGGCCCTGGCTACTAAGCTCCCTGAATCTCCCTTTGGGCGGCGGCACCGGCTGGAGCAGAGGAAGCACTTCCTCATTCCAGAGGCTGCGAGTCACCGAGGCCGGGGCCGGCGCCCGCCCCCCGCGGCTGCCCAGCTGGGAACACAGGCCAGGAAGGGGGCGCTTTCCCAGCCTCCCACAGCTGGGCCTTCCTCCTCCGTGCTCGGCCGCGGCTGTATGGAAGGAGTCCAGCAAGGCAGCGAAAGTGCGCAGGGTCTGGCCACGATCCAGACTCACAGGCGCTCTGGGGCGCACCCATCTGTTTCACGGCTGGAGGAGACCGCGGTCCCGCTCCAGCAGCGCGGGGACCGGAGCCCTGGACGCCAGTCTGCCAGAGCGCCGGGGTCGAGGTTTGGTCAACCTGCTCGGGGTGTCAGTTTGCCGCTCTGCAAAGTGGGGGCAAGTCAAGAGGAGGAGGAGCCCGCACGAGCGCACTCACCACCACGGCGGTGACCGGCTGGCCCGGGATGTAGGACATCTCGCCCCAATCTGGTAACCAAGCACCGCTCAGCGAAGCCGGCAGCGAAAATGCCCCCGGCCGCGCCCTCCCAGGTTAACAAAGGCAGTCCGGCCCGGAACGCCCCCTAATGAATAATTAATAATTCCTGGCCAATCACCGGCCGGAGCGCTTTCGGAAGTCCCACCGCGTGTGTAGAAAAACGGGCGGGAGTCCTCGAGGCGCCATGGCGCATGCGCTAGAGGGTGGAGGCGCGGGGTTGGCGCATGCGCAGCCCGGGCCCTCCCAGCAGCCTCCGGCACAAGATGGCGCCGCGGGAATCTCTACCTCTGACTGTCTGAGGGAAGAGCAAGTGACTGTCCGCCGCCTTGTTCCAGGTAACTGGGCGGGGAATGCAGGCGTGCCGCTGCCCTCCCAACGGCCCGAGCCCTCAGCCTTCTCAGTGTCTGGCGAACCTGAACTGGTGCGAGGTCTCGAAGGCCCAGGGGGAGGGGTAGCGTGAACCCAGTTCTTCAGGCTCCAGGCGCCACTTGTAACTTGGTTTTTTCCGTAGCTGCGTGAGAAAGCAGAGGCTGAGCCCGGGCGGGTGCGATGGCAGCTGTGGTGGCCAAGCGGGAAGGGCCGCCGTTCATCAGCGAGGCAGCTGTGCGAGGCAACGCCGCCGTCCTGGATTATTGCCGGACCTCGGTGTCAGCGCTGTCCGGGGCCACGGCCGGCATCCTCGGCCTCACCGGCCTTTACGGCTTCATCTTCTACCTGCTTGCCTCCATCCTGCTCTCCCTGCTCTTAATTTTCAAGGCGGGAAGGAGGTGGAACAAATATTTTAAGTCACGAAGACCTCTTTTTACAGGAGGTCTCATCGGAGGCCTCTTCACCTACGTCCTGTTCTGGACATTTCTCTACGGCATGGTGCACGTCTACTGAAATGGGGGCAGAGGTGACTTTTTATAAAAAACAGATTGGGAGGACTGATGCCAGAATTTAACACCGGGTAGACTTAGTTTTTAAATTGTTGAGTTCGCTGCTTGTTCTGTAACGTTATAAATAATTTCTATCTGAAGACGAAGAACCTGTAATATTCTTCAGATTAAATGAAGCGTGAGACACTTTGTGGAGTTTTTTCCTGCCTTACCTCTCATTTGCCATGGGTGCAGATTCTCCAGGTTTTAATTCCTGGAGAGCTGAAACTGGGTCTCAAAGCCATCTGTAATTTTCTTGCATTTGCGCATAGGCCACCTAGAGAGAGAGGCTGCTAAGGCCTAAATAAAAAATTTTACATCTGAAGAACTAATTGGTTAATATTCTGTGTTCCCTACATGCCAGGCATTGTGCCTTGTACCTTTTATACCCCTTGTCTTATTCTAATAATATTCTTATGGTGTAGATCAGATTATTATCCCTCACTGATGGACCTGAGGCTCAGGGAATTTAAATACCTCTTGTAGAGGAGGCATTAGCTGGGAAGAGGCAGAGCCAGAATTGCTTAATCCTTGTTGTGTATTGGGTGAGTGTATCTTTTCAAAACCCTGCCTTTCCTCCCACTAACGACTTCTTTCAGGTATGAATGGTGCCATTTCCATTCTGTTTCCCTAGTTACAACTAGCTGTGTTTTTCACTAAAAAGGAATGAATTCAAGCCCTTTTTTCTAGGATATGTCTGATGTCAACTAAACAGACTGTTTGGATGCTTCAGCTAAACTTTTGACTTGTCTCTCTATAACCTAATGTGTGATCACTTGCCCAGAGGGTTATCTTAGAATAAACTGCATATATATTGAGAAATAAACTGATTAGTTCTAGCAATGAACATGTTGCTTATAGAATTTGCACTCTAACTGGGAAGATAGAATCCTCTAATTTCACAAATACTTAAATTATGGTCCGTGCTGTGAAGAGAATACTTGGAAAGCCCAACCATAGCCCAGGTTGGGGGTGGGGTGAAGGAACATTTCTTTGAAGAAGTAACACTTGAGACCCAAAGACTGTTGTGGGGATGGGCATTACTTGCAAAAAAGTGCATGTGTGAAGAGTTGGCAGGAAGGAGATTGGCCTGTATCTGGAGACTAAAAAGAGGCCATAAGGTAGACCTGGACTGGCTCACGGAGGATGGGAACTTTGGCCTTGATCCTAAGAGCAGCTGGGGAAAGCCTTTGGAAATTTAATCTGGAGCTATGTGATCAGACTTGGGTTTTTTTAAAGTAATCTGTTTTAGATCAGAAGGGGATCTGGAATTCACATCCCCTTTTGGGTTCTGAACCTTATGTTTGCACAGGAAACCAAGCAGCCAGCTGAAGCTACAGCTCACCTCCTTCTCCCAGTGATCTCCTCAGAACCCTTTCTTTAACGGCCACTAAAGATGCTCACATTCTTGGTTTGCACACTTTCCCCATCCCCACTGCCTAGTCCTCTCACTGCCTTCTCTGAGTAGGAAGGCAGGGTACACCCCTCAGGCCCAGTAAGATGGAAAGAGGAGGAGGGGTGTTAAATGAGCTCATTAACTTAACCATTCCCTTTATTGTTAGACAGTAAGGTTGTTTGAAATGTTCACTATTAAAAATACTGCAATAATGTTTTCACACCTATATCATTTTTTAGGAAATTTATATAGTGTGAGATTAAAAACTTGATTTCAAATACCTTCAGTTTTATCTGGTCACACATTTAATGAAAAGTACCAGTTTTGTCAGTGCTTTCCTAGTCTTTTAATATTTACTCCTTTAAAGTTTTCTTTCCTTTGAATTTCTTTGCAAGATGTTCCTTGTTAGGAACATTTTGGTTCCTAATTGCTTCTTGTGTCTCCACTTGGTACTGACTTCTTATACATTCCTCCAAAACTCAAAGACCATGAAGATATGAAGGGGGAAAAATCAGAACACATTTAAAGTTAACAGCTTTTATTGTTTAATAATCAAATAAAAAGTCACAGAATATATACATTGGGCAGATTCCAGGAAACGTTTGCCATCTTCCCTGCCTTTAATTCTGCATAATGGCCTAAGGGGAAACAGGTGGCAGAAAGAGATGTCTTTTGGTGAGTGTTCTTCGGTCCACTGGTATACTATTCACCTCTGAAGGAATTTATGTGTCTTGGAGGGAGGGGGCAGGTTGGAACCAAGTGCAGCCCTTTTCTAGACATGCATGATGCCATCCAAGTTGGGTGATTTGGGGATTCTTCAGGGCATTGTAGACCTTAACTGAGGTGCTTAATCCCTAGAGGTAGTCACACTCCCAGTTTATTATTGTTCCCCCCATGGGGCAGCCAGCCACTGAGAAAAGAACTGATGAGGCAGCAGAGGCAGAAAGGCAGCTACGACTGGTCAGTCCTGATAACCCGTGCATCAGGAATAGAGGGCATTTTGCTCTTTCATGGTTGGTCCCCATGATGGCACATGGATAGCACCCAATTTACACATTGCCTGTTGGCCAGCATCTCAGTAAATCCTAGGCCTCAGGAAAATAATATGTAGATGGCTTGAGGCAAGGGCCTGGACATAAGCACAGGAATTCATGTGATCCTGGAATGTCAACTTGGAAGAGCTCTTGAGGCTGGCATATTCATCTTCCTGATGAGATAACCAGTGCCTTGAGACAGAGGGCCTTTCCAAATTTGGAGAATCCACGTTCCCATTTCTCATTTCAGAATGAGTTTCTGTGAGGTCAATGAGCCTCCCACTCACTCATGCAAAAAAACAAGGTGGGGGCAGGGGTGAGGAGGGCTCAGCAAAAGCAAGGAAACTTTGGCAACACCATCAGAAGCTATAATGGAGGTCACTGGCTTCCTGGCCTGTCATAGTGAGGCCTTCTGGAGAGCTTTACTGAACTCGAAACAGGTTAAGTCTATGCTGGTCAAATTTAATAGGGCGACCCTTAAAAAAATTCAGCCTGATGAAGAGAAAGCCTCACAAAACCAGCTCTAGTCACACTGCATCCAGTACCTCCATAGCATCTCTGCCAAAGCATGGTTTTTACAGGAGTGGTTCCCTTGGCAGGAATGCTTCTGCGCCTGGTTGGACTGCTACTAACCTTGCAGATTTCCACTGACATGTCACTTCCATGGGGAATCTGGCTATTCCTCACTAAAAATCCTGAAGGCGCCTTACTCAGTGGCTGTGTACATGACCATTGATTAAGTTCAGCTCCCCACTAGACTAAGCATGCAGTCGGAGTGCTGTGTGGCCCCCTACTGGGTCACTATCATTTAGTCCAACATCTGACTTAATAGGTGCTCAATAAATATTTGCTGACTGACTAACTGTAAGAAGACATGGTCAATTCTATATAATATAAAATAGTATGGGGCCTCCCCTGGTGGCGCAGGTGGTTGAGCGCCGCTCTGTGAAGCTGCCCGCAGCCTCGGCGGTGCCGGTTCGATCCCAGCCTGCGGGTGAGGGTCCCACATGGCGCGGCAGACCTCTCCTGACTCGCCCGCTGCTCCCCTCAGCAGTGTATTTCGTCAGTCTGCCTGTTCTGTCCCCGCTCTGTCTCTGGTGAATCCTCTCACCTTCCCGTGTATCTGGTCTGTACCCCGGTTCTTGTATAAAAATAAATAAATCTTTAAAAAAAAAAAAAAAATAGTATGGCTGTTCTCAGGTTCTGTGGCTGCTAAGCAATTCAGAAACATGTGAAAAGAAACCAGACCAGCTTCTAGGCAACTATAATATAACCCTTTTTACTTCCTCCCAAACATAAAAGTAACATGCTTAATCCTCAAATCCAAGGACTTGCTTTAGTGAGGAAGTGAAGCGCCACAGTGGATCGCCCAGAAATGTGTCAGTCTTTTCTCAAAGAGCAGGAGGGCCATGCTGCCAGGTTACCAGGTGCCAAGGTGAGGGAGCTCGGGATTCTGGGCCCAGGCCCCTCTTTACACAGGGACTGCTGAGACACAGGAGAGGGGGAAAGGGAGCTAGCCAGAACTTAAGCATCTCCCATTGTGTCTCTTTCTGACCGAGGAGACTTGGTCTGATGTGCAGGCATGAGGAAAAATTCATTTCCTATGGGAGATTGTAGGTAACCAAGAGGATTTTCAGCAAAACAAAGGAACCTCTTGAAATTGGTAACATAGGTTGCCTCAGAAAACAGGGTGTAAGGGAAATTTTTCACCATCTGTGCTTTTGGACCTTTTACATTTTGAATCATAAGTATTACCTAATTGAACTACATTACAAAGAAATAATGCCACTTTGCTGGGGGTGAGGAGGGGCGGGGAGGATCCTCTCTAGGTAGCACAGGTGACCTAGAAATTGGTGCCACCCTCAGAACTAGGACTTTGCATCTCAACCACTGCTTAGCACCGAAATCACCTGGGATTGTTGTTGAAATGCAGGTTCTGATTTAGGAATTGGGAGGGGCCTGAGGCCGCATTTCTAACAAACTCCCAGGTGATGCCGCTGCTGCCTGTCCAGGGACCACACCTGGAGCCACTGAGGGAGGAAAGCCGAGTTCTGCAGCGGGGAGAGGGGGTGGGATGGGAAAGACGGGGCAGGCATGAGGGGTGAGGGTGGCCCTAAAAACTTTCCACCTGCCAGGTGAACCCCATCAATTACTTAATTAACCCTGACTGAGCCTTTGAGGAAAGAGGGAGGGTTGTCAGGCAGGGACACCAGCCCTGATGCAAGCAAGATAGATGCTCTGCCCAGAGCTTCACAAGCTCTGGATGCAGACTGGAGCATAGGCCTCCCTGCCTCCTTCCCACTCCCTTATCTAGAAGCCCTATGGCCTGCCTCAGCCCTCCAGGACCCCCAGCTGCCTTCTGATGGGTCTTCTTTAACCACCTTTAAATTTCATCCTTGGGGGCAAGGCCAAATATCCCTTTGGATGCTGACCATAGCCTTTCTCTGAGGAGCCATCATTCTCTGCAGGGATTTGTGAAAGTCTCAGCTGAAGCTGAAGAAAGGCCAGAGAGGCTGGGCCAGGCTGTAATGGCTCTGGACAGAAGCCCCTCCCTGAGGGGTTGGTCATGGGCTCATTTTAGTGTCTCTTGGATGGGGCTCAGGCCACACAGCAGGCATCCAAAGTGTTTACGTATATAGGAATGAATGTCCAACTGTGTTCAGAAAAAAATAAAAACTCTCTAGAACCACCCAGGCCCCTGGCCTGCCTCCTTTCCATCTCCAAGGCCTCCTCTTCCAAAACTGAGCTACTCTGGCCAGTAGCTCAGTAGCTCCCCACCCCACACAACAAAGAGTTTGTACCAGGATTCTGAAGTACAGGAGAGACGCCTGTGCCTGAGATCCCCCGTCCAGTGCCGCACAAAGGGGACTTTGCAGTTCAGAGCTGGGCTTTCTGCCCCCAGAGTCTTCACCAAATCTGCTCTCGGCCAGCACCTCAGGCTATGCCTCCACTGTCTGCGTGTTCTGCGTGTTCTTCGGCTGCTTCGCATTCCCCTTTCCATTCCCAGGGTGGCTATACCTGGGGGAGGGAGGGGAGGCACACAGAAGAGAGTTGGGAAAGCCTCCCTAAAGGTAGACCCCACCCCCAGTAGCCTCTGGCTGGTGCACTGCAGGCAGGCAAAGCATTTAGAGAGGCAGTTGGTGGGGGTCACTGGCAGCAGGTCAGACACATGTAGATGCTCAGGCTGAGGCTCTAGAGCCGCCCCAACAAAGAGCAGCAACTGTAATGACAGCCCAGGTGAGGCTGGGTCGAGACCCACAGGGTAGCCATTCTTCCCTCTGACAGGCTAAGGAGCTTAGGGCAGTACCTGAGAAGTGACAGCTCAGATAGCTCACGGGAGGCTGCTGAGCCTCAGTACCCCAGGGGATCCCCCAGCCTTCACTGCCTCTTTGCCTGGGCTGCTGCAGCCCCCAGCCCTCCATCTGTCTTCCCTCATTGCTCTCCATCCCATTCCATTTCTCTCCATCCCTACCCACATCTGCCTTCCAGCTGTGGCTGCCAACCCTAGAGTCAGCACAGAATGAAAGCTGGGGGTAGAGGAAAGCCCACCGTAGGACAGTTACCTCCTGGGACATGGTTTATAAAGAGGACAGCCACGGAACCCTAGTCTTGACAGAGCAGAAAGGACCCCTATGGCCAGCCCTCACTGCGGGGGGAAAAAAAAGGAGAAAACAGGATCCTCTTCTCCAGGGCTCAATCAGGGCTCAGGGCTGGGATTCAATCTAGGCAAGTAAGGCAGGCTGGCCTGAAGCCTCTGTTCCTGGAGGGCGCCATGGTGCCTGTCCAGAACCCACCATCTGCAGTTCTCATTCCCAGAGCCTCCAGAAAGTCTTCCCCCAAAGTCTGGGTCAGAGCCTCTGGCCCCTTCCTTTCTGTCCACAGACATCAGGATTTCCCACTCACCCTGTGTTCATCTGGCTTGCGTGCGCGCACACACACACACACACACACACAGAGGCACACAGGCTTGGCCAGTCACCTGCTCCAGGACACACAGCAAGGCAGAGGCAGCACATGGCTAAGGCAGCTGCAGAATTCCCACATGGAAAAGGGGCATAAGGAAGTCAGGGCATGGTGGGTGGAGGGGGTTGGGGGAGGCTGGATAAGGCAGAATAATTTGATGCAGAACTATTCAGATACACACTGCCCAGGTTCAAATCGCAGCTCTGCCATTCATTAGCCATGTGAGGAGCAAGTTACTTAACCTTCCTGTGCCTCAGTTTCCTCCTTAGTAGAGGAGGGAATGTTAGTGTCCACCTCATTAAGGGCTGAAAAGCGTTAACATACAGAGAGCTCAGAGCAGTGCCGGACAGAATAAGCCTGAGGACATAATAGTGCTGTTACTATCTCAAGCTGGGGTAGCACAGCAAGCAGGCAGGTTTGTGGTTACTTAGGGGTATTGGGGGTCTAGTGGGGATCATGAAGGGGCTGAAGCACCAGTAGCATCCCCTCCCCTTAGAGTTTAGCTGGAATCCAGGGCTCTCCTGGGTCCTCAATAACATGCCTTGTGACCAGGTCACTCCAGAGCAGGCAGCAGAGTAGCCAGCTGTGTCTTCCAGACTGGGTGTTGGCCCTCTGCCCAGCAACCCCTCACCTGGACTTGGGGAGCTGTGGGCACTCGCAACCACTCCCCTTCTGGCTACTGCCTCCATCTTGTGCCTCAGGCTGCTCCGGCAGCCCCGACCCCGCCTCCTCATATTCTGCCTCTGGGGTCTCAGCCTGCTTCGAGGACTCTGCAAGCCCATCGAAGACCCCTCGGTCCCTGGGCAGGACACAACCTGTTAACCCTGACCTTAGGAGCCCAAACCTCCTCCCCCGACTGGCAGGGGTGGGCCCTGAGGAGTCACTTGCCAGTTGGAGGCACCCCTCTTCCTCCAGCAACTCAAGACTGAGGTTCGGTTGAGGCAGTTGACTCAGGCTCACCCACAGCCCATTGTCCCAGGCTGTGGTGGGTCTGAGGAGCCCCCTGGTGCCTGGCCAGGGCCCACCATCTGCGATTCCCCATCCTAGTCCCAGATGGATCCTCTGGGAAGCCTTTCCCAGTGGCTGGGATAAGCCCTTTGCCTTTTCCTCCCACCTAGAAACATCAGGATTACCCACTCATACCTTGTTCCACTGTCCTGAAACACACATACACACGCACACACACACAGCCTAGGAGAGTCTGGGAATACGACCCCTAAAAACAAATCTTTTTCTCCCCTTACCTCTCCAAATTACCTCAACCCTAACCTACCAGGACCTCTAAGTCCAAGAACCCTAAAATTAAACTGCATATATAAACCAACTCTCTTATTCCAGAGAGAGAAACTGAGGGTCAAGGAGACCTGGGACTTGTCCACAGTCATATGTGGAGACAGTGCCAAAACTGGGCCTGGAAACCAGGTCTCCTGCCCTCAGCCTGTGGTGGCCTTTTCTTCTGTCAGCTTCCCCAGGACAGAATCCAATTGTATATAGTCCTTACCCAGAAGATTCCAGCTTCCCCAGCTTACCAGGGGAGCACCCCATGGTTTAGCCCTGTCCCCACACCCCAGCATCAGTATCAAACCAAAGTGAAGGTTCCAAGCCAGGGAGAAAGCATAACTGACCTTACTGTCTCGTACTTCTTGTCACGGTAAAAGTAGCTTTTTTTAATGAAGTAGATGAGTACCAGGTCACAGATGAAAGACCCCTGCAATAGAGTTGGGGTTCCTGACTCAACATCCTAGATTTCAGGGGAGCACCCAGACACCTGTACTTACCACTTAGGTGATCCTCCACAACCTCTGAGGGGTGGGGAAGCAGGGCTCAAAAGAGGCACCTTTGTCCAAGGCCATAGGCCGGGGCATCACAGTTAACCTAGAGTCCATCTGACCCCATAGTCAAGCACCCCGCAATTACAATGACCGCATCAAATCACGTCTTCAGCAAATGTTTGCTGAGCTCTCGCCACAGGCCAGGTGCTGCACTGGGGTGCAGGGGAAGTGAAGACAATGGGACTGTCTGGGGACTCTCCCTCTGGTGGCAGAGACAAGCATGCAAATTATGACAGAGCCACCTGACCTGCACTAGGGAGAGGAGCAAGGGGAGCAGAGAGAAGAGGATTTGACTCAGCCTGGGGAGGAACATCTGGGCTGAGTGTGGAGGGCTGAACAAGGGTTTATAAAAGGGGGTGGGGGGATACAAGAAGGGCATTACAGAAGTAGGAGCGAGTTTATCATGCTTGGGCTGTTCCATAGGGCCTGCAGGGGACACTTACAGAGAGGCAGATGGGGACCAAGGACTGTAAAATTTAGAATGTCTTCTAGGCTTTGGTAGGAATCCCTTAGAGGGAGACACTGAAGGACTGTGAATGGGGCAATACCCCACCAGAACTGTGGCATTTTAGAAAGATTCCTCTGGTAGTCAGTGAGAGAGGTGGACTGGAGGGGATAGAAACAACAAGGACACGACAGCGGTGGTCAAGGGGACAGGAGCTAACAGCTAAACCCACAAACGTGTGCACGCATGCGCCTCAGGCCAGAGCCAGGCTCGTGCAATACACATCTTCCCCACCAGAGGGCGCTCCACCCACAGCCCCGAGGGGCGGGCGAGGGGCGGGCGAGGGGTTGACGGATGGGTCCATAGGTGAGCCTGGTCCTGGGCCGCAGGGCACTCCCCACCCCTCCTTGCCCCAGGAATGTTACTTATCAGTCCTTGTTCCACAGAGAACATTCCTTCCAAGCCCAACCAGCTGTACCATCATTTTTCCCATTACCTGCATTTTCACACGCAAGTCTCCCAGATGTCCCTGTTCCGATTTTACCCATAGAAGAAACGGAGAGCTAAAGGTGGCGCCACGCCCCCCCACCCCCGCCCCCAGCTAAAGAAGGGCACAGGTACGAGCCTGCAGGGTGCCCTAACAGTGATGTTTGGAGTGAAGAACCATTTGGGGCTCACTTTCATCGCCCTCACTTCAGTCCCCTCAGGAGGTTGGCCTCTGAATCCTGTTACAGGACAGTTTTCCTAATCTCAAAAAGCCCATCCTAGCCCCTCCCAGAGGCCTCCCATTGGGTCTTTTGTGGTCACTGGGGCAGAGGATTGAGGGAAGAGGCTGCCAAAAACCCTGGCAAGGGGCCAGCCACTCACAACTCCAGGACAAAGGGGCGTGAAGAGATTTGGGGAACCTTTCTCTGCCCTCCAGCAGTACTTCCTCTGCTGTGAGCCCTCTGGGCCTAGAGGGAGGGACAGACCTGAGGAAGGGCCACACTGACTCCCCTGCCTCTCACCTTTTTACCCAGTGGTTCTTAACTGGGGGTGATTTTGCCCACCACCACCACCACCACCACCCCCCCCTAGTGGACATTTGACAATGTCTGGAAACATTTTGGGGCACCACAACTAGGAGAGGTGGAGTTGCTGGCATCTAGTGAGTAGAGACTGGGGGTGCTGAAACATCTTACAATGCACACACAGCCCCCCCCCCAAAAAAAAAAGAAGTTTCTGACCCTAAATATCAACAAGGTTACAGCTGAGAAACACTATATAGCTGCAATGGCAATGAGGCTTAAAAAGTTCAGGAGCTAATGCAAGATGCCAGCACCCTACTCTTCCCCAGCCCCCACACCTCCTCCCCTCCAGCCCCTCCCACCTCCCAGAGCTCCAGGCAGATGACTCTGGCTTTGGAAAGAGAGACAGGCAGTCACAGCCACCTGAGGGATGCGGGAGGGTGTAAGTTCCAGAAGGCCCTCTTCACCCACACCCTGCTCATTCGCCAGCTCTGGTTCTTTCTTGGACATGGGGACAGCTCCTCTGGGGCAGTTGCGAAGGTAGGAGAGATACTCACAATTCCCATGAGCGCCACCCCAGAGCCCACGTTGATGATCGTGGGGATGATGCTGAACTTCCCTGCCTGAAGCACAGAAAGACAGCTGGGGAGGTGGGGGGGCCAGGGAGCACAGCGGCCTCCCCAGGGCCTTTTCCATGCCCCCGTCCCCACCACAGCTGCCCAGCCTCAGGATGGGAGAAGCCCCTACCCCCAGCACTCCCCATCCATACACACCTTGCCGACCACCATCACATCAAAGCGGATCCCATAGGCTTTGATGAGGGTGCGGAACTCCACCCCAGCAGCATCTTGGTAGTATTTGGCAAACCTGAGGGAGACACGACTCAGGGGAGATCTCAGCTTAGCTGGCCTTCCCCACTTGGCAGCACACGCTAGGCTGCTTTAGCGATGTATAAGCACTCCCGGGACCCCGACTCAGCAGCCCCAGGAGCGTGTCAAACCCTCCTGCTGACATTACATCAAAGATTCATCCAGGTCCTTGAAATCCTAGCTGGACAGTCCTCAAGAGGCAAGGGCTGCCCTACTACACGATGGGGCAATCCTCGTCCCCATCAAAGCTCCTTTGGAGCTCACCCAGCAGAAAAGCCAGGCCTCGGCTCCCTGCACCTCCTCACTGACATCCACCCCCAGGGAGGGGTGTCTCAGTGCTGGCACTGTCCCAGGAAAGGACACAAAAGGTGGTCAGGTCACAAGGTGGCAGGCCCAGCCCCAGTTACCTGAAGTTATACCCAGCGGAGATGGAGCTTTCTGAAAAAGTATCCAGACGGTTAAAAGAATAGCGAGGGTTGCATTCAGAGGGCGCTTTATCAAGATCACAGTCCCATTCAATCTTAATTCCTATCACACCACCCTTGATGAAAAGGAGGCAAAAATCAGTGCACAGAACTCTGGCAACGGACAGAAATTCTTCATGGAGAGCTGGACAAGACGGGGGTGGTGCCCAGGCACGAGGTAGAAGGCCCAAGGTGGAAGTCACCTCTGAGTGACAAGGAGCTCATCACTGACAGCTCCCAGCCAGCATCCTCTTTACCTCATGCTTCAGGGGAGAAGGGGACTACCCAAGGGAGCGCCCTCTAGGGGACAGGTCCCCTACAGGAGAGAGGGCTCCTGATGGGTGTCAGCTGATGCCCCAAGAACTAAGAACCAGGCTGCAGTACTAAGAGGACCCCTCACCTAGTGCCCAAGGCCTCGTGCAGGCACAGCTGGCCTGGCCATGTCACAGCTGGGTCAGGTGACTGCAGGACCAGCCCACCCCATAGGCCCCCACACCTCGTTGCCTAGCCCAGCCCAGGGAGGGCTGGCAACACACCACCCACCTGCAGCGCCAGCTTCGTGAAGTTGCTCCCCGCCCAGCGGACCATGGACCCCAGGCGGAAGATGGGGCAGTAGGGGTTCTTGAGGTCATATTGACAGGACTTCAGGAAAGTTCTGTCTTTGGTGTCCAGCACATTGGTCCTGTGTGGAGGCCATGAACAGCCAATGAAATGAAAGTGAGACTTGCTGTTCCCTGGCCAGGGTCACTGGGCCCCTCAGCCAGCACAGGCCGAGTTCCTGACTTCAGCCCCTACCTGAGTCCTGACGGCTCCCCAGACCCTTCTTACATCCTTACATTGAGGGACAGAGTCCACCCCAGTATCACCCACGGTTCATTCTGGCACAGATGCCACACACACACCATGCACAAGGGCCTGCCGAGCCCCCTCCCCGATCCCCAGTAGCCAAGCCCCACGTACTTGGAGAAGTTAAATTTGGGGAAACGAATGAAATTCTTTATGTAAATGGTGAAGTCTTCAGCCTTGCTCAGGAGCGGCTTCCTGAAAACCAAGCCGGGACAGTCTGTCCAGGAGGCTCTGCCCCCATCTTCCGTCCCTCCCCCAGGCCTGGGTCCCCTTAATCCTTGGCCGAGGACAGTTCGTGGCTCATGTTGGGGTGGTCCCGAGAATGAGGATCCCAGAGGGCATGTCTCCACCAATAAGATGGGACCTACTGCCCAGGATGGGGCACCCCAAGGCCACGGCCACTCACGTGGGCCTGGAGTTTGTCTCCACTGGGCACCAGGCGAAGATCTCACAGGTGCCAATTGGCATATTCTGTGCCAGCAGGCAGCGGCCAGTCCTCACCCCTGCAGAGGTGACAGGGTCAATGCCAGAAGCCTCCAACTCCAAACCCCTCTGCCCCAGCCCAGGCCACTCTTGGCTTCACCATTTCCAGCCAAAACAGGCTCCCCTGAAGGGCAGTCACTGTCCTTGTAGCAGGCGGCTCCAGGAATGTCTTCACTCTGCCGGGAGAAAAAGGGGCGGGTGGGAGTTCCCCACAGGAGCCCAGCTCAGAGCAAGGTCCCACCTGAGTTAGGACAAGGGTTCTCCCCCTGCCTGGGGTCACACACCCTGTGGGAACCCGCATCTCCCCCAAACCATGCAGTTACTACCCCAGGGCACACACCCGGAGCCCTCCCACCCACTCCCCGGCTCTCTGTGCCAAGTCAAACCTCAGCGCAGACTGCCTGCCGCTGCTTGGGGGTCACGATCAAGTTGGTGACTACGAAGAAGACGTTCTCTCCCTGAGGAACCAGAGAGGGGTTGAGGAACCCCCTGCTTTCTTGGGGGCCCTTCCCGTGGCTACCTGGCAGGGGATGGGGTGTCTGCAGGATATTGGGGATAATAGGGCTCCCAAATTCGTGGATCCCGCCCATCTGCCCAATGACCTCAGAGTCCTTGAGACCTTTGATAGGTCCCATCGAGGCCTACAACCCCAAACTGTCCCCCACTTCCCACAAATCCCTATTCGCACCTCAACCCTGGAATCCAAGTCCAGAGCTGGGAAGGGGAAACCATTCTCAGCAGCAGAGGCTAATCTACAGGAAGGGTTCTCTGTGCCAGGCCCCCTGACTCCCAGTGACCTACATGTTCTCTGGGCACCACTGGTCTCAACAGGCTCAGGGCTTGTTGGGAACTGAGTAGGACCATAAGGCACAAAGAGAGGGGTTGGTGTGGGGCAGCATCTGGGCAGGGTCTCTAGCTCCTGGGCAAGAGAGGCAATGAACAGAGGCCCCAGGTCCCGGAGGAGTTTCCCGTATGACCCTCCCCCTCAGTCAGGTCCCGCAGCCTGGGCCGCAGTGCCAGGTAGGGCTCAGACCTGGGGTGGGATGACGTAGTCGACAACATCCCAGACCCGCTTCCCAAGCTCCGAGGTGTTGGTGAAGGCCACACCCTTGACTTTGGTGATGATACTGCTCTGCAGAGAGGTGTCGGTGTCTTGGTAACCCTTCTTCACCAGGAACACCCAGCTGCAGGAAGGGGCCCAGCAGGTGGGCGTCAGCCTCAATGTGGCCCTCAGGGAAGTTTCCCAGACCCAAGGTGGGGTAGAGACACAAGGTGGGGCAGGGTCACAACTCCCACAGCTGGGGAAACCCATCCTGCAAGCAGCAGAGGCGACAGGCAAGCCTAGAGGCAAGAGACTCTGCTCCAAGGAAGGGGGCCCTGCAACCAGGCAGGCCTGGGACGAAACCTTGCCACCCACCACCTGGCCGGTGACCTCAGGAGCCAACTCCAGGAGTTACTAGCGGGATGAGGGCGCCTCCCTCCTGGGGGTGGGAGAAAAGGGCGTATAATCTGAAACTAGTCATCAGGGGACCTCAGACAAGAACAAAGGGAGGAGCATTCTACAACATAGGGCTGCAAAATCCGGCTGGACTTCATCAGAATTAAGAACTTCTGTGCATCAAATGATACTATCAAATGATACTAAGAAAGTGAAAAAAATAACCTACAGGATGGGAGATAATATCTGCAAATCATGTAACTGACTTGCAAGAGCCTAGTATCCAAAATATGGAAAGAACACTCAACTCAACATGGAGAAGAGAAATAACCCAACTGTAAATGGGACCAAGGATTTGAATAGACATTTGTCGAATACAAAAAACAGACAAAACAAAACCTATATAAATGACTAATAAGGACATGAAAAGAGGCTCAGCATCACTGGTCGTAAAGGAAATACAAATCAAAAACACCAGGAGATATTACTTCACACCCAACAGCATGGCTGTCAGCTGCTGTTGCCGGAAACAGACTGGTAGTTCCTCAAAAGGTGGCAACCCAGCAACTCCACTCCTAAGTATATCCCAAGAGAAATGAAGACATAGGTCCACACCAAAACTGTGGATAAATATTCCTAGTACTTTGCAGATGATATATTATATATATGTATATGTAGGATATATTATATATATGTGTGTAAGCTATTTATATATAAATATATATATTTATATAAAAATATATAAAATATATGTGTGTAGGCTATTTATATATATTTTTTTATATATATATAAAATCCTAAAGATTCCATCAAAACAAAAAAAAAACCTGATAGAACTAAGAGATGAATTAAGTAAAGTGTTATTCCTAACAGGTAAAATGCAGAGACGGTCCAAATGCCCAAGCGCCATCATGGGGCACTTTTGGTCAAGAAGGAAGTCCTGATTCACGCCAGGCCATGGAGAAGCCCTGCGAGGTCTGAGAGGCAGACCCCAGAGAGAGAAAGGTCACATAATGTGTGATCTGACTCGTCTGACATCCAGAATAGGCAACTCCACAGAGACAGAAAGACCACTGGTCAGGAGGGGAGAGTCAGGAATGACTGTTAATAGATACAGGTTTCTTTCGGGGCAGAAATGTTGGCAGAAACATTCTGGAGTTAGAGAGCGGTGATGGTTGTACAACATGTAAATGTACTAAAAATCCACTCGACTGAATCATTTAAATGGTTTAAATATTGGATTATATGTATGAGAATTATTTCAATTTTAAAATGTTTTTTTAAAAAATCCTGTCCTCTTCGGATAATGTCAACATCTTGAAATACAAAGACGGACTCAGGAAAAATTCCAGATTAAAGAGGACCTGAGAACTGAATGCAAGGCATGATTTCAGATTTTTTTTTTTGGATAAAGGTAATTATTGGGGACAATTTATAAAAGGTCTATATATAGCTTAGATAATATTATTTCAACACTAACTTCCTAATTTTCATACTTAAACCTGGCTAAATAACCTTTCATTTACACACCGATTTAGGAGTAAAGGGGCGTCATGTCTTCATTCTACTCTTAACAGTGAAAAATGCTCCTCCTATGTATGGGGGGGGGGCGAGAAAAAGGGAAGAAAGCACAAATGTAGAAAAATGTTAACATTTGGGGAATCTAAGTGAGAGGAATAAAATGTTTTTGTGCTCTTCTTTTATAACTTTTCTATAAGGCTAAAATTATGTCAAAACAAAAAATTTGTGTAATGCGATCACACATAAATTGCTCAGCACACGGACCGCCTGGCATAGACCGCCTGGCATAGAGCCAGGGCTCAAGCAATGCAAGTCATCACCTTACTGTTGACACGACCATTAATGTTGAGAATGACTTTGCTAAAGTTGGGGGGACTAAGGCCAGGAAGTGGCCTGCCTGAGGTCGTGCAGTAGTGGTGTGGGATGCCCTGCACCTCCCAAAGTGTGGCCTCTTCCACCTAAGGCCTCTGCACCTGTGCGCGCATGGCCTCTCTATGCACCTAGGTGTGTGTGAAAGATTTGGATAAGGCACTCCCGCATGACTGCCTTGAGACAATGGCCCACATCACGAGGTGGCCAGGGACACCTAGATAGCCACTGACTGTATGGTCAGGGTCCGAGATGGTCTGGAGTAGCTCGGAAATGACACCAAGCACCTGCACGGGAAGTCCTCCCTGTGTAAGTGATGGACATGTCCCCTCCTGCTCCCCATAAAATTGATTACCCACTGATTCCTTTGAATTTCTGTTCCCCATAAAGATGAATACCCTTTTTTTTCCCCTGGACCCTGCTTCTCCTGCCATTGTCAAATAATCAATCATGCTTGTTCATTATTACCAAATAGATAGCAAGAGGGCTGCTCACTGAGCAGCAGAGTCTTGCCTTGCAAACCTGCTCCATGACTCGCCCCTCAAACATGTCCCCGGGAGCGTGCTGGCGTGCTCCTGACCACCAGACCAGGGTGCCAGGGTCCTCTGTTCAGGGGGTGCCCACCAGGATGCATCCCCCTCCTCAGCTCTGGGTGCAGAGTTGGTATGTCCTAGACTCCCCCATCTTTAAAGGACTCTAAGGGACTGTGACACTTGAGCTGACCAGTCACTTTAGGATGACACACTGGGGTTGGCTTGGATGGAAACATTTAGCCAATACAACATTCATTCACTCATTCATTTCATACCGATTCGCTAAGCATTTCAGCAACACTAGACCCCGTCATCACAGCATCCCTAAACTGGCAGGGAGTCAGATGCCGACATTAAGCAAGTGATCCCCAAAATAAGCATGTAATTACACTGTGGGAATGCCAAGGAGGAAGAGGAGAGGGAGCTATGGGAGAATCCAGGTCTGGAGGGTCGACAGGTGCTAACCAAGTAGAGAAGGAAAGGTCCGCCTGGCTGAGAAACAGCATGTCCAAAGGCCCTCTGGCAAGAGGCAGCCAGCTACCTGAGGGATGAAGTTCATGGTGTGCTGGCCTTGGCCTCCAGGAGGGAGAACGCTGAGGCCAGGCCTGCCCTCCCAGTCAGGAATAATGACTCAACTGGCATTTACTGAAGGTGTAAGACAGGCACAGCCGCATCCCAGCCATCTGGTGTCATTACCTCCCACCTCAGGAGGAAGACTGCCTGGCTGAGCAACTCCAAGGAACTGGCAGGGTGGAAGATGAAGCTGGGTAGGGGGTAGAGGGTGCTGGGCAGGACCCCCACCTGGATACCGGAGGCCAGCCACTGGTGGGGTGAGCTGACCAGAGGGAGTTCTGGGACATGCCAGGCTCATGAGTTGCCCCAGTGCGAAGCTTGGCACTGAGCTCAGTGATTATAAATAACCTCTCCGGCGCCTGGGCTAGCACCAGACCAAGGCCCAGGGACACTCCCGGGGCACAGCTGCAACCCACCCCTGCATCCCTCCTCCCTTCCCACAACCCTAACCCTGGGGCCCCAGCCCTAGAGGAAAGAGCTGACCATGGAAGGCCTCGAAAATCAAGGAACCAAAAGCCACTGCTGGCATCTCATCACCTCCAGAGCTGGGGCTCCCTCCTTGTCCCCCCACCCTTACACCCAAGGGCCCAAGGAGGGACCCCTCCCCAAGCAGAGCCATCAGCCCAGCCCCAGAGGAAACCAAGCACATACAGCCAATTACTGGGGGGGGGGGGGGGAGTAGGGGAGAAGGCCCAGCTGCGCCCGCCCCCGCCTCCCCCAGAGCCCAGGAAGAACTCACATCACCAAGTACGCCAGGATGGAGAGCTGCACCAGCCGGTAGAGCAGGCCCACCTTCTTGTTCTTGACGATGACATACTTTTCGGTCTTGTAGTCGAAGAGCGACTGGTAGAGCCCCTTGCAGCCCGCCTGCCCCATGCTGCTGCCTCCCGGCGCGGCTCACCCTGCAGCCTCTCCCGGGCGCGCGGACGGCGCGGCCACAAGCGCGCCGCATGGAGGCCGCCCGGCGCTCGCCGCCCCCCTGCCCCCACCAGGCGCCCGCGGCGGCCGCGCGGCTCTGACCTCGGCTCCCACCGCTCGGGGCGGCCGCAGGGCCCGAGCGCGCCGCCGCCCACCGCCGTGGCTAAGAATAATGACAACGCGGGGGCCGGCGGGGGCTCGCACCGCGACCTTGTCCCGCCCGGGACGCCGCCGGCCGCGGGCCTGAGGAGCCGGCAGGCGGGAGGGGAAGGGGGCAGTGCGGGGGCGCAGCGCCCCTTGGCTTACTCCTGAGTTGGTCTCCGGGTTCCTGCTGTTGACTCGATGGGGAAACCGAAAGGAGAGGCAGGTGGAGGTGCGGAAGGGGTGGGCGCGTGTAGAGAGACGCAGCAGGACTCTTGCTGCTTCAGGCTCAGGCTGGGGGACTCGAGACCCGCCCCCACGGGCCGGATGTGGGGCCCTACAGGCAGCACTTGCTGCGGGGTCACCAGCCCACGCTGCTGGTCGGGTGCCGAGCAGGCGCCGGTGCCTGCGGCGCCCCACACCCCCGGAGAAATGGGGGTGAGGCCAGGCGTAGCGTCGGGAATCTGCCTGGAGGGAAGGCGAGCTCCAGCTGTCTGCGCTTCCACTTCCAAAGCGAGGGTTCAGGCTGCCAGGCCCCAGACGCTCACACTGATGGTTTATATGAGAGAGAGGCTGGGAGCCTGCGTGGGGTGGGCATCTTGGAGACGGGTTTTAAAATGGGACCGCCACAGAGGGGGTGGTGCGGGGTGGGGGGGTGTTGTGTTTCCTGCTTGCTATCCTCCTGCCATCTGACCAGGAGCAGTCCTGCTCTTCTCCCCCCTCCTGTTCCTTCCCTGAACCACAGACTCTGGGAGTTGGAAGAGGCCTAACGTTCAACAGGTGTGAAGCAAACCCCCCAGGGCTGTAGGTCTCTGTGGAACCAAGCTTAGCCGGGGTTTCGCCATTTTTTATATCCTCCACCTTGATATGTTAGTCCTTGCCCAGCCGCATTCCGGAGATAGTTTCAACAGTTACAACCCTCACTCCACTTGGTGACGAAAAAGCAGACCACCCCAGATGCCAATGAGGGCAGACCTATCCATAAATGGGACAGCATCTCTAACCATCCCATCAGTTTAAAACTGTAACCGCGCGCGCCAAAATCCTTTGTAGTAGCCAATGAGTATTTGCCAGCTTGTTTCAGAATTCACGCCTGCTTGTGACCCTATTTAAGACCCCTGCTTCCCCTGTTCTGGGCTCTGGGTATCTGCCACTGCGTTGGTAGGTGCCGCGAGCCCAGACTCGAGTCTGTAATAAACTTTTGTGTTTGCATCGGCTGTCTTTGGATTCTTGGCGTCTATGCTCTCTGAGTCTGCTGATCTTGGGCACAACAGTCTCCAGTTTTGGAACATATGGAAACCATTTGGAAGGAAAATGCAGGCTCCGGGGCCCTGCCCCTACTCCTTTCATTCGCTAAGTGTAGGATGAGGACTCAAGTCTGTAGTTTGCCATCTTTCATCAATTTCAGCTCAAAGTGGCCCCCCACCCCAATCACTTTCTATCCCCCCCCTTTTTTTAATTTGTTGATTACTTATTACTCTTCTTTACCCCAAATATCTGGGTTTCATAGTTCAGGGACAAAGGTCAGTGACAAACTTCCATGGAACTGAACCCAAAGAAATTCTTTATGTTCCAAAATCACTTTGCACTCGGAAAGATACCAGCCTCTTCTCAAAATCGTTCACGGAGTCCTAATTCAATGGAAATCTGCAGGTGCGTTTTTTTCTTAGCTCAGCCACAGCAAACTTAGGAAAGCTGCAGCCCCCAGGGATGTGAATGATCCAGCAACATGACCCAGAGGCTCCGGACCAGAAGGCTGTGTACCTGAGGTTTCGTCAAAGCACTGCAAGCCCTTGGGTCATGTCAAAAACGGGAAAAAGACTCCACGCAGGCTGCACATGCCAAATATCTGTAGTCACCCTCCCTCCACATGGCTGGGCCAGCCTACAACACCAAGTTAGGCCTAGCTCTCTCTCTACCCAAAGGGGAGAAGAGATCTTTGCTTTTTAATTTGCATTTTAAAAAGCAAAATCAGAGATATTTCCAAATTCAAGATAAATTCTCCACTTGAGAAAAAAATGCCTGTGGTTTCTGAGTGAAGGTTTTCTAGTTTTTACCATCTCAGTAGACTTAGGGCCCCAAGGAAGGCACCAGCACCATTTAAGTGATCTTTACCACCATTTCCACATTTGCCGGCACTCACCACTTGCCCAGCACTACTGAAAAGGCCTCCTTGTGTATAAGCTCACTTTCCCGTCACAACACCCTATGTGGTTGGTATGATTATTCTCGTTTCTCCTAAGAGGCCAGAGGTGGCCATGACCGTAGGAATCTGGGCTAGAATGTGAATCCAGGCAGTCTGGCTCCCCAGCCCAAGAAATCATCTCCATGTCCCCCTGTAGAGGCAGGAATGGACACAGGGCAGGTTTTCTATGATCCCATGCAGACGGGGTAAAGGAGGAATCAGAGTCCTCAGTGGTTTTGCAGGTTTTTATTGGGATTACCAGGTACACAGCAGGCAGGGGTGCTGGGGGGCTGGGAGGCTGGCAAGCCTCCCAGCCCCCAGCAAGGCTTCACTCTATCTGGGCTCTCCGGCATTCTCTGCTTCTCTCTCAGCTTCTGCTACTTCTTTCTCAGCTTCTCTTTCGGCTTCTGCTGCTTCTGGCGTCCCTGTGACGCCGCCCTTAAAAGCATAGTCTTAGCCCAGGTGAATCCCACCTACATATGTCCACACCCTACTCCAGGTGGCCGCCATCAGGCATGCCTTCAGGACCAAAGGGTTTCCTCATCTATCCTAATGGCGGGAGGGCAGAAAAGCCTGATACTTTGTACCTTACCCTACAAATGTGGACTCAAAGACTTTTCTCTTTTTACATCATCTCTCTTGCTCCTAAGACTTGCCAAATTTCTATGTGGTTTGGACCCATTCTTAGGGCCCTCTTGATCTGCCCTGGGTGCTGGAGCTAGTAAAAAGCATGGCAGGTTCTCAAGTGTCTGGAAGAGAGACAAAGAACCCTCTCCCCAAAGAAATGTGGGGGTTCTAATTCAGGGAACAGGCCCTCCTGCCTGATTCTGTGTCCCCATACTCTTCTCCTTTTATGAGCTTTATAGATTATAAGGGACTGAGTATGGTAGAATGGGGTGACCCTTGAGATGCAGAAGGGGATCACCCCTCAATCAAAAAAACCTCCCATTCTCTAGGAAGTGAGGAGGTCCTAAGCGGGGAACCGCTGGCTGCAGATGGGGTGCTAGAGCAGTAGCATCACTGTTCCCATCAGCAGTTTGGAAGTGTCAGCTGGTCACTCTGCAGTCTCCCAAGCCAGGTTTTTCCCCTTGTATAGGCAGGAGGGGACAGTGCAGATTCTCTATGGCCCGAGCAGACGAAGTAAAGGAAGAGGGAGAGTCCTGGAGGCCTCAGTGGCTTTTGCAGGCTTTTATTGGGATTTACCAGGTACACAGCAGGCAGGGGTGCTGGGGGGCTGGGAGGCTGCCAGGCCTCCCAGCCGCCAGCTAGTCTTCACTCTATCTGGGCTCTCCGGCATTCTCTGGTGATTTCTGCTGCTCTCGTGGTTCTGCGCTCTGCTCTCCCTCTGTTTCGTGGTTCTTGCGTTTGTTCTCTCTGTTCTATTCTCTTATGCTGGCGTCTCTCTAATGCCCTTATAACCCCAGTCTTAGCCCAGGTGAATCCCATCTACCTATGCCCACTCCCTACTCCAGGTGCCCGCCATCAGGCATGCCTTCAGGACCACAGGGATCCATCATCAATCCTAATGGAGGGAGGGCAGAAAAGCCTGATACTTTACTTACCCTACACCCCTCCAGCCCAAGTGAGGGCTCCCCTAGACTGAAAGTCTAACAGACTCACAAAAGGCTCTTCAAAAGCTACAGGAAACAACACATACATGAGGAAAACACAAATCCCATAAGCTAATGGACTTCCTGGAGTAGAGGTTCAGATGTTAATTACACATAGTGAATGGGAGTCTTTCCCACCCAAAGGACAGGAGGTCTCATACAAGGCCCAGATGTAGGCAATTCAGTCTGTCCTAGGGCACAGAGGCCTCCCTAACCACAAGATGAGAAGGACCTTCCTGCAAAACCCAAGGGCCTTCCTTAGCGCCTGGATGGTGTGGAAGGGCCTCGAGTGGGAAATGCTCAGGAGGGAGAGGGCTTCGGAGAGGCGCCACAAAGCAATCTCTCCTTTAATTTTTCTTTTGCTCTGGCAGCCCAGAGCAAATGCCCATTAATAGGCATTACCTGTCCATTTAAGACGCAGCAGCTGCATTATTAATGTTGTTTCAATAAGTCAATAGGAAAAAGGAAACTCCTCTCGGCGGGAGTATTTCTGAGTCCATCAGCAGCTCCTGAGACCTATCTTAATTGAAGGGTTGTTAACTCATTACAACTGGACCTGAGGAAGAACTATAATGAGGTTGCCAACACTTCCATAAGAGTCAAATGCTAATCCAGGCACTAAAAAGGAGTAAGATTCAAACTCAAGTCAATCAAATCCATAAAGCAGCAAGGTTCTAAGAGTACACCTCAGAGCAAAGTTCATTCTCTTCTCCCTCTCGCTCCCTGCAGTGCTTCCCCCAACAACCTTTGTGAAATTCCTCACAGCCATCTTCTCTCCCCTCTCAGGTTTACAGGACTAGAGCAGTAATGACACAATAAGCAGGAAATCCTCACAGTCACCATACACTACTGGCTTTTCAAAGCTCCTTGTACACAGATCTTCCATGGATTCTTATTCTTTATTGCAGTCACTGACCTCACTTGTCCCTCCAGCCTCACATGCCCCATTATGCACAAGGCTTCTGTCGAATCTTCTTACACGCTGTAGGGTAAAGAAAATATCAGGCTTTTCTGCCCTTCCGCCATCAGGATAGATGATGGATCCTTGTCCTGAATGCATGCCTGATGGCGGGCACCTGGAATAGGGTGTGGGCATAGGTAGATGGGATTCAGCTGAGCTAAGACTGTGCTTTTAAGGGCAGCGTCAGGGGGACGCCAGCAGCAGCAGCAGTAGAAGCTGAAGCCGAAGCCGAAGCCGAAAAGGAAGCCGAGAAGCAGCAGAAGGAACTCCAGAGAGCTCAGATAGAGTGAAGACTTGCTGGGGGCTGGGAGGCCTGCCAGCCTCCCAGCCCCCCAGCCAGCACCCCTGCCTGCCATGTGCCTGGTGAACCCCAATAAAAGACCTGCAAAAAACCATTGAGGACTCTGACTCCTCCTTTACCCAGTCTGCATGGGATCAGAAAACCTGCACTGTGCCCAGTCCGTCCCTTACACACGCTTTATCACATTTCCAACCTCCATGTCTCTGCCAAGCTGGACTCTCAATCCTCCGTGCTTGGAGGCATAGTTTACAGGCATCTATCCCCTTTCTTAAAGCCTCCTGGATTGCTCTCCTAAATCCCCAAAGGGCAGGATCTATATGATTCGGGGAGTGACAACGGGGGGCCTACCTGTTGTACAAGGCTTGAAGGCAGGAAAGTGTTTTACCATTTTGTACCCAGAGCCGTCATCAAGTAGGTAAACAGGTAGGGGCTTTTCTGCCCACCCGCCGTTAGGATCGATGAGGGAACCCTGTGGTCCTGAATGCATGCCTGATGGCGGGCACCTGGAGTGGGTACACCCGGGCTAATACTGTGCTTTTAAGGGCGGCATCATGGGGATGCCAGTAGAAGCCAAAAGAGAAACTGAAAGAGAAGCTGAGAAGCAGCAGAATGAACAGAAGAGCAAAGAAGCAGAGAGAAGGCCAGAGAGCCCAGATAGAGTGAAGACTTGCTGGGGGCTGGGAGGCCTGCCAGCCTCCTGGCCCTCCAGCACCCCTGCCTGCCATGTGCCTGGTAAACCCCAATAAAAACCTGCAAAAAGCCACTGAGGACTGACTCCTCCTTTATCCGGTCTGCATGGGATCAGAAAACCTGCTCAGTGGTCAGTCCTGACCTTACAGTAACCTTTCAGACAAGGGGAGGAGGAAGGAAGGGGAAGAAAAACTGATTACTCTGCCTCCGCCTATTAACCTGCATCTGGGGTGGAGTGATTTAAGTATTTTTATGTGTACATTCATAGATTTCAACAGGTATAATTCTACCAGAACATTAAGTGAAATTTGTCTCCTAAAGCACTTATTAGTCATCAGGACTCTAAGTCTGTCTGAGGGCTACCCACGGATGAGCAAACCCTGGGGTCCCACAACTAGTGTCTCTCAGGGCGGGCCTCTTGCATCAAAATCACCTGGAGTGCCTGCCAAAAAAAGCAGATTCACAAGCCCAAGCCGGGTTGGGGAATCAGAGCCTTTAGCAGGTAGGCCAAGGAAACTGAACAGCTGAGTTCTGTCCCCAACTCCTCTGCTGGGCAAACTTTGCAAACTACTCTCACCGGGGCTGTCACCTGCATCTTTCCACCTCTGACAGAGCATTTATGAGAAAACATTAGACCTGGAGACCCAACACCCTTCCTTCCACAGATAGTAATAATGACTGTGCCAGGTACTAGCCCAGTGGCCTTAGGCAAGTTGTTTCCTCCTCTGTAAAACAGAGTTGATGCTGCCTAGAGTAATCATTAAGATTAGCTTCGATCAATTATGTAAGAAAATAAATAATTGGGGAAAAAAAGATCAGCTGCAAAAGTACCAAGTCCAGGGCAAGACAAATGAATTTATTAGATGGATCAGAGTATATAGAGTCAGAGGTCTGTGAAGTTAGATGGAAAAAATTTTGCATCTAGCAAAATTCAACATTTCTTTCAATTATGAACGTGGACAACCACCATAGTATTAGCAGTACCTGTGCCCTAGAAAGTGCCTGTAGCAGGCCTTCCTGGTGGCACAAGGGGTTAAGCACTGCACTATGAAGCAATTTGCAGCCTCTGTAGCACGAGTTCAATCCCCGGCTGGCCAGGGAGCAACCTACATGGCGCAGCAGACCTCTCCTGTCTCGCCCGCTGCTCCCCTCAGCAGTGTATTTCAGTCAATCTGCCTGTTCTGTTCCCCCGCTCTGTTGTTGGTGGATCCTCTCACCCCCCCCCCCCCCGCATCTCTGGCCTGTACCCCAGCTCTTGTATGCATAAATAAATAAATCTTTAAAAAAAAAAGTGCCTGTATCAATAGAAAGGACAGATTTTTCCATCACATCACAGCTATCGTGGCTATGTGAATGACATTTAAAGCTCATCACTACTTTAGGAGAAGTGATGTAGTTATCAGAATGCTGGTTTAATGCATTAATAAAGAAGCACATGTATTTCCATAGCATACATGTAAAAAAAGTCTGATCATTACAGGCACACCTTGGAGACTTTATGGGTGGGATTCCAGACCGCTGCAATAAAGCAAACATTGCAATAAAGTGAGTCACGTGCATTTTTGGTTTCCCAGTGCTTATAAAATATATGCATATGTTTACATATGCTATATAGTCTATTATGCATGCAACAGGGCTGTCTTTTTAAAATGTACATACCTTAATTAAAAAATACTTTATTGCTAAAAATGCTACCATCATCAGAGCTGTTGGAAAATGGTGCCCTCAGAATTGCTGAACACAGGGTGACTTTGTAAAAAGTGCAGTATCTGTCTAGAGCAATAAAGTAAAGTGCAATAAAGTGAGGTATGCCTTTACTTCAATATAATTGGTTCTTTGCAAACTTTTTTGTATTTAAAACATGCTGATGGTTAGCTATTGTCTATTTAGCTATGTTGCGCTACCTCTTGAACTGAATACAACTGCCCTTCCTGAAGTGATTAAACATTTCCCTACATTCCCTTGACTAAATCTGTTCTTAGACTTACGGTAAAATTTTGACACTATTACAAGGCTGTAATTATGGCTAAGAGGCCCACAAATACTTGAATCTTGATCTTAACCAAATACTCTTCCTTGTAAGGGTACCAGAGAGATGCCTAGAGCAATACACCAGTGCAGATTAAGACTGCCGGGTTCCATCACATGAAACTCCCCTTTCTCAAAATCTCATCAGGCCCAAATGGTTTGACAAATTCAGGCTTTCACAACCGCTCGATTCCATGCCTCCAACAACCAAATCCAAAGTTCAGATATTACTGAGTGGTCTGTAACAGGGGAAATGAAAACAGAGAAACCCCAAGGGGCAAAACTTCTCTCCATGCCAGAGCCCAGCTGGCCCATTAGTCCTCTTCTGGCTGGGACAGTAGCCCCACAACATGACCCACTGTCGTTGAATCTACACTTTGGTACTTCCTGCTCCCAGCCAGAGGAGGGTGAGAAGGAAACAGGAAAGGCTTGGCCCGAGAAAGGCATCTTTCAGAAGAAAGACAAGGTCTTGGCCCAAGCCACAGTGCATGAATTTGCTCATCTAACCATGTCTCAGCTGCAGTCTCCTCTCCCCCTCAGACTGTCCCTTTTGTAGTCTATGGCTGCACTGGCCTAACTCTGTCAGATCAACCCAGTCAACAGCTCACAGATGGGAAATAGAAAACTTGACAGTAGCCTAAATAAATATAATTTATTTATGTCTTATTGACAATAAGAAAGTATAAAAATAGGGCTGCGAGTCATCTACAGAACTGAAAACCTGGACACAACTCCTAAGTCCGACGACAGGGAAATATGTAAGTACCCTTACCTCTTTCTTTCCTTCAAAGGCAAATCCCACTGAAACTGCCCAAGAAATATAAATGGGGGTGGGAGAGAAGAAGGCCTGCAGCGGCACCGGTTCAGAGAACAGTATAATAAAGGGGGGGGGGATTTAAAGAAAGTCCCAAAAGAAATGAAGCAGATGGAATCAGAATGATAGGAAAGCTGATCATGCCAGAGAGATTTAACACGGGCAAAATGCAGGGCTCCAGAAGTGGATGGGTTTCCCCAGCCAAGCCCCAGAAAGTGCCCAGATGCAGAGCAGCTGAGGTTGAAGGCAGGGGCAGGCTGAGGGGCAGGAGTGGAAGCCATGCAAAGCAGTCCCATCAAAGTCATGCACAGACTTCTCTGAGCACCAAAGTCCTAGTCAGAGAAGTAAGGGTGGAGAAAAAAGCATAAATGTCAGCAGGATTCCAAATCATCATTATTTGCATATAGGATGTAACTAAAAAGCTATTTTATTCATTTTTTAAAATATTTATTTATGCATAGAATAACTGGGGTGTAGGCCAGAGGTGCAGAGGGTGAGAAGACTCACCAGAGACAGAGTGGGGAACAGAACAGGCAGATCTACTGAAATACACTGCTGAGGGGAACAGTGGGCAAGACAGGAGGGTCTGCTGAGCCATGTGGGTAGCTCCCTCGTGGGGGATCTAACTGTTGCTGCAGTAACTGGATAGCTTCAAAGTGCTGAGACTTAACCCCTTGCACCACCAGGGAGGCCCCCTCAAAAGCTATTTTAAAAAAAAAAGACATCTTTTTAAAAATCTCTCTCTTGATTAATTGCTCTAGCTGGTACTTGCAAAACTATGTTGAATAGGTGTGGTGAAAGCATACATCTTGCCTTGTACCTGATCTTAGAGAAATTACTCACCACTTAGTATGATGTTAGCTATTAATTTGTTATATTAACCTTTATTGTGTTTATGTATGTTACTTCTCTCCCCATTTTTGAGGTTTTTTTTTTAATCAGAAGTGGATATTTAATCTTATCAAATGCTTTCTCTGCATGTATTGACATGATCATATGATTTTTATATTTCTTTTCATTGTTGTGGGAAAGACATAAGTCAATTTATTGATGTTGAAATATCCTTTTGTTCCTGAAATAAATCCCAAGTGGTCATGATGTATTATCTTTTAATATATTGTTGAATTTTGTTTCTACATTTTTATTGAGGATTTTTGCATTTGTGTTCATCAGGGATTTTGTGTGTGTGTGATGTCCTATGCTTTTGTTATCAGAATAGTGTTTTTTGGAAGCATTTACATTAATAAAGCTATCACTATTTGCAGATGACATGAAAATAGACATATTAAAGACTACTAAAAAAAGACTATTAGAAACAGTATATCAGTACGGTAAAATGGCAGATGACAATCAAATGAAAACTGGCTGTGTTCCTATATGCAAAATATGAACTTGAAAGAATGTAATCAGTAAAACCAAACTACAAATAAAAATGAAACCAATAAATAATAGTATGTTTTAGACAGAAGCAACAAAAGGAAATGATCCCAGTTACAATTGCTTCAAAAGGAAGAGATACCTGGGAAAAGCCTAAACAAAGGATGTGAATGACCTGTACAATGAAAACTAAAAGACATTGCTAAAATAAAATGAATAAGATATAAATAAATGGAAAGATATTGCCTGCTCGTAGACAGAAGAATTAACATTGTCAAAATGGCCATCTTACCCACAACAATATACAGTTTCATTGCAATCCCTATCAATGTTGCAATGACATTCTGCAAAGAAATAGAAAAAACATTAATGAATTTTATATGAAACCCCAGAAGTCCCCAAATAACCAAAGCAATCTTAACAAAAAAGAACCAAACTATCACCCTCCCAGGCTTCAAACAAGATGACAAAGTCAAAGTAATCAAAACAATATGGTATTTTTTTCCTGAAATTATATTTTTGTTCCTAAATCTCCCCAATACTGACATCTTCATGTCTCAATTTTTAGTGTATTATTTTAACTAATTTCTCATTATCATTTCTGTAACTTTTAATTATTTTTGCTGGTTATCTTTAGTATTTTAATTAACTTGTTATACTAAAATACTTTAAATTAATACTACATTAGCATCAATATTACTTTAAAATTTTACTCCAATACACTAATTTGTCTCTCTTTTGTTGCTATTTTCACAAATTACAACTTTATATATTGTATTCCCACTCACATAAATTATAATTATTTTTACTTTCAAGTTATATAGGGAAGATGGGCATTATGAATTAAAAATAAAATGAAGCTGACTTAAAACAAAAAAGTTCAGCAGGAAGCCAAAGAACATTCAAAATAACCAATTGTTCTAAACAGAAACTCAAGAATCAGTCAAGGGAAAGACATTTTTCACATGAGTTGTGTAGAACGCCTTTGTAAATTAAGAACTCTGAAGGAAATGATAAAAACTTGCGGTAGGGTTTTTTTAAAAACCTCAGTCAGTGGGGCCTCCCTGGTGGTGCAAGAGGTTAAGATGCAACCTATGAAGCAGTCCGCAGCCACTGCAGCATGGGGCCTCCTGGCCAGGGAGCAACCCACACGGCCCAGCAGAGCTCACCTGACTCGCCGGCTGCTGCCCTCAGCAGTGTACTTTGGCCAATCTGTCTGTTCTGTTTCCCACAGTCTCTGGTGAATCCTCTCACCCCGACACCTCTGGCCTGTACCCCAGCTCTTGTATGCATAAATAATTTTTTTTAAAAAACGAAACCTCAGTCCGTGGGGAGATATATTTCTGAATGAGAAGACAATATCCACCTTGGCTTGTTCATTTAAATTAAAGCCCAATGTGTCTCCAGAAACATCAATTCCAAAGAGCACCTGCACCCCTATGTTTATAGCAGCACTGCTTACAATAGCTAAGCTTTGGAAACAACCCAAATGCCCAAAAATAGATGACTGGATCAAGAAGATGTGGTACATATATACCATGGAATATTACTCAGCATTCAAAAAAGATAAACACATGCAATTTGCAGCAACATGGATGGCGCTGGAAGGGATCATGCTCAGTGAAATAAGCCAGAAAGAAAAAGAAAAATACCGGATGGTCTCACTCATAGCAGGAATCTAGAAAACTTAAATAAGGGACCAGGAAAATGAATAACTATAAGAAAGTGAAACTCAAAATCAACAAAAAACTATGAACCAGAGACACTCTTTGGGGGGTGGGGGTGGGGAGGGGAGGGATTGGGGTCAAAATAAGGGGGTTGCAATTGTATGGGGAATATAAAAATAAAATTCATTATAAAAAAAAAAGCCCAATGTGTCTCTTTGGGGAATCTGAAAAACTAAAACCAAGCATTAACTGAAAAAATATAATCAATGCACATAACCTTTAAGACAATAGTTGTATTAGGAACTTACTCATCGATATGCTTGGAAACAGACCAAGGGACATGTTTAAAGATGTTCGTCCTACCTTTTCTTTGTAATAAATAAATGGAAAGAACCTAAATATCCACCTGTAGGAACTTGTTAAAATAAATATAACATCATATATTATGGAGCTGCTGAAAAGAATGGAGTGGATCTGTAGATGTTGCTACTGAAAAATATCTAAAGTCTCTTAGATGAAAAAGCAAGGTGTAGAACACTATATACACTCCTACACCATTTAAATATTTTCTAAATTTATGCTGGTATATGCATAAGAATATTTTAAAGCATATATTAGAAACTACTAATCATGGTTGCATTTGGAAAGGGAGCTCAGAGCTGGAAAGGAAGGTATAGGGAGACATGTCTCAATTTTTAATACCTTTGTGCTTTTTTGAGTTGTTATTTGCATAGTGCTAAAAAATGAGTTCCTTCAGATTGTGTTGCTGGTACAAAAACATATTAAAAATAAAACTAAATTTCCAGAATTTATATATATTCATATATGAATTTCATAAATGGTAACAAAATTTTAAATCATTCATGAACATTTCAGTGAACAGTCTAGAGATCAACTGTTATTCATTTGGAAATAATAATTAAGGTCATCAGGTAAACAGAAACCACTCTAGGTATTTCAAGCAGAAAGTACTTAATAGAGAGAGGTTAAGTTTCAAATTTATGGAGTAAAACTGCGGAGCTGGTGTCACCTAAATTTTGCAGGGGCCACCACCACTGTGAAGCCCACACTGTCAAGGGAACCTGGACCCATAGCTGCCACAGGAAGAAACGCTTCTTCCATCATTCCACCTTCTGGTCCAATACCAGTGCCTCTCACTGGCAAAACCAAAACTAGAAGCCCACTGCAGGGGGTTCTGGGAAATGGTTAAAGCCTTCAGGCCCTGGTGATACAGGTGGGATACGGGGATGGTGGGAATAAGACAGAGTGTGGGTAAGGACAGTGTGGGTGGTGCTATAAAAATCAGTTACGTTCTGGAAAATAAAATACTCAGGTTAAATTCCTTAATTAACACCTAATACACATATAATGTTCAGGGAAAAAATAAAATTTAAAAGAAATAATGATGAAAATATCAAAAATAGATAAAGACGACCAGAGGATCACAAGGATTACTTTCTACATTATATTGGGTTGTCAGAAAAGTCATGACACATTTTTGCTAGAAAAAATACATCATGACTTTTCCAACAACCCAATATATGTCTTCACTGCTTAATCTTTTGCAATGACATTTATAATTCACAAAAACAAAAATTGTTCTTAGGAGTAGGGAGATGTGATCAAGTTTGTAATGCATGAAACATAAAAATGTAAAAAGACTAAGAGCAAAGCTAGGCAGTAACTAGGCCTTCATCTCTGTACCCCCAACTCCCAAGCAGGTTTCTTCTCCCCCTGTGAACAAGTGCTCTCCCATGGTGACAACATTTTTTTTTAAGATTTATTTATTTATGCATATAAGAGCTGTGGTACAGGCCAGAGGTGTAGGGGGTGAGAGGATTCACCAGAGACAGAGTGGGGAACAGAACAGGCAGACTGACCGAAATACACTGCTGAAGGGAGCAGCGGGCAAAACAGGAGAGGTCTGCTGCGCCATGTGGGTAGCTCCCTGGCTAGGGATCGAACTCGTGCTGCAGTGGCTGCCGATAGCTTCATAGGTTGCATCTTACCCCTAGGGCCACCAAGGAGTCCTGGTGACAACATTTATTAAAGGACAAAAGTCTCCCTGAGCTATTTGCTAAGCAAGAAGCCAGGTGAGGACTGGCACAGTGTATTGAATAGGTTTGTTCATACTTACAAGAGAAATAAAACAGCAGAACAAAGTCCTGGTTTTCTCTCCTTCCTAGTTCCTGTTTTGGTGACCACCTTTTCTCTACATTTTACACTTGTTCTGGGGGTGTCCTGTGGACTGACTTTAAATAGGCCACATCTTAGTATAACAGCGTGGTCCCCAGGAAAAGAGGAGGTTCCAGGTTCCCTGCCCCACCCAAGGGAAGGTGGAGCTGAGCAGGGAGGAGAAGAAGCTGGAGAGGAGACTGGGGAAGGAAGGAAGCAGGATGGAGAGCCAGAAGGAGACCTGGAGGCGGCACAAGGAGCAGAGAGACATGTGAAGAAACTGTGCTGGTTCCTTGGTCCTGGACAGGTTGAAACAGATGCAGGTGAGACACCCGTGGGGAGGTGACAATGGCAGCTTTTATCCTGATTTTGATTTTGCTCTTTTCCTCCCAGACTTGTTGTAGGGTAAGGAAAAATGTCAGGTTTTCTGCCCTCCCGCCATCAGGATAGATGATGGATCCTTGTCCTGAATACATGCCTGATGGCGGGCACCTGGAGTAGGGTGTGGGCATAGGTAGATGGGATTCACCTGGGCTGAGACTGGGCTTTTAAGGGCGGCGTCACGGGGACGCCAGCAGCAGCAGAAGCTGAAAGAGAAGCCAAGAGAGAAGCCGAGAAGAAGCAGCAGAAGCAGAGTACGCTGGAGAGCCCAGATAGAGAGAGAGAGTACGGATTTGTTGGGGGCTGGGAGGCCTGCCAGCCTCCCGGCCCCCCAGCACCCCTGCCTGCCATGTACTGGGTAAATCCCTGCAAAAGCCACTGAGGACTCTGCCTCCTCCTTCACCCGGTCCGCTTGATCAGAAAACCTGCTCTGTGTCCAGTCCTGCCCTTACACTTGTCTGGTTGTTTCTGACCCTTTCCCATGGGTCCCCACCAGAAGGTGCTTTAGACCTGTGGCAGGCTTTCGGGCCTTGCTTTGGACCAACCCTGTTTGGGTGGACTTTTACCCATGAGGGGATGGGTAACTGTGGGTGCTTGATTTGAAAACTATGTTGTCTTTTCTGTATTGCACGCTAATTGTATAAAGTTCCTTGCCATTTGAGTCTCATATGTTTTGTCTTGATGTGGCACATGGCAGACCCTATTTAGAGCAGGCAGATTTTGGGGTTCTGGGATGCCCCTCTCCCTGCCCTGTTGTAGAAATTCTGGCCTTGTACCCAGGCAGGGGAAGAACAAGCAGTACTTCAGGAATGGTGAGGTCAGGAGAAGCTTTATTACTCATGCATGAGGTCCCAGACCTGGGTAGCCCTGTAAGGTGTGAGCACCTGTTTAAAGACAAACGGTTTCTTTTATAAACAACTATCTTACATTAATAGCATCAGTTTTCAGCAGGCACAACCATTTGCTGCAAAGTCTCCAGAGAAGGGTGGGCTGGTGGGGGGTGGGGGCAGGCAAAGGGGGAAAGATGCAGGCATTTGGGTATAGCCTTGGAGAGATAGACCAGCTTGGCCAGCTACCCAACCCTGTTGAAATGTGACTTTATTTAGATAGAAATGCTGAGGCCCTGGCCATTAATCTTCAAAGGGAAAGCGCTCTAAGAAAGCAAACTTGCTAATGATACCTGCATTGGAGGTTCATTGCACCTGGGCTGGAAGTTCTGCTGGAATCTTTATTATATTCATCTGCTCAATAATGTATTTTCTTATCACTGTAACATTAGGACCTTGCAAATACCAAATTAGGAATCACATTTGACCACAGTCCCCAGAAGTACTTTGCAGAACACTATTTTGAGAGTCATTAAAAGACATGGCAAGGAAAAAAGCATACAAAGGAAACAAGACTGGAAATGCTATATAACTCCCCTTGGGGGGGAAAGTCAGCTTGTGTTATATTTGCATATTAACGGTGCTTCTGCACAGAAAACAGTTTAACATTAACTCTGTAAGTTAAGTAATTATCGGGCTTTTCTGCCCTCCCGCCATTAGATTAAATGTATGCCTGACGGTGAACACCTGGGGTAGGGTTTGGGCACACGTAGGTGGGCACACGTAGGTGGGCACACCTGGGCTGAGACAGGGGTTATAAGGGCAGCGTGACAGGGAACGGAACCACAAGAAGGAAGTGAGAAAGAGAACAGAAGACCAGGAGAACAGCAGAGAAGCAGAATGCCAGACTCAGCGGGGGCTGGGAGGCCTGCCAGCCTCCTGGCCCCCTGGCCCCCCTCCCTGCCATGTACCTGGTAAACTCAATAAAACCCTGAAAAAGCCACCGAGGGCTCCAGGACTCCTCCTTCACCTGTCTGCTCGGATCATAGAGATCCTGCTCTGTTCCCTTCCTGCCCCTACACACACCAAAGGGCTACCAAGTTAATTTTTTGCAGAATACAGACATATTGGGGGCAACATATGGTTAAAAAACAATATTCTACAAACAACTGTTAGAGTCTAATCTAGACCATCCTGCAGGAAAAAGCAGCCAGTGAGACACCAAGTCTCTTGAAGTCTGAGGACAGGGTCACGCTCTCTTACCATGGCTGAGGAAGCTGGCCATAGTACTCCTTCTTGTTTTTTTAAGATTTATTTATTTTTAAGATTTATTTATTTATGCATACAAGAACCAGAGGTGCAGGTGGTGAGAGGATTCATCAAAGTGGGGAGCAGAACAGGCAGATGTACTGAAATACACAGCTGAGTGGAGCAGTGGGCGAGGCAGGAGAGGTCTGCTGTGCCATGTGGGTAGCTCCCTGGCCGTCTGGGGATCAAATGAACTCGTGCTGCAGTGGCTTCGGATAGCTTGATGACGCTGCCTTTAACCCCTCCGCCACCAGGGAGGCTCCTAGTATTCCTTTGTGAGCAGGTTTTCTGACTCCATCTGGGCCTTCCTTATCTTTTCCAAGTTTTTTTGTTGATATTTTCTTTTAAAAAAGCCACACTAAAACAAAGGAATAGGAAAGCCAATTACAGGCTGAAGATAACCATCAGCTTTAGAAAACCATTTATCTGGATGTTGCTGAAATAGCCCCTTATACTCCCTTGCTCCTCACACTTCCTGAGTCGCTCCCAGATAACCCAGGCTTTCCCCAAGTCTTCCCTAATGCCCACTCCCCTGTGAGAAGTCCCGCCTTCCTCTGAACCCCCAGAGCACTTCAACCCTTTTCACATAACTAAGTAGTTTCAGCTGTACCAGATCTTACTTATTGAAAGTATTCAGTTTACTATGCTGAGGGTAGAAAGAGATCAAGCAGGAGGGCCTCCTACAGCAAGAAACTCACAACCTACTAGGAAGAGAAACAGCGCAGTACTGTGTGACGACTGCCTTTTGGAAGGGTTTCCAGAAGGCAGCTCACGGGAAAGCACATGACTCCTGCCAGCGGCCTCAGGAATCTCTGGCAGAGTCTGGAAGGAAGAATGTGGACAAGGTGAGAAACTAAAGAAGGGCATTCAGCTGGGGGAGGAGAACAGCTTCGCTGCAAGCACAGAGACACGGACCTACTCAGGGAACAGCCCAACATGGCTTGGAGAAAAAAGCAAGAATTAGAGGGAGAGCGGGTGAGAGGTGAGAGTGGAGGATCCTGAATGGGGTAAAGGAGTTGCAGAGCTTGAATTCTAAAACAGGGCAAGAAAAGGAAAGGATTTAAATAGAGGAACAGCAACCAGATCCGTTTTAGGAAAAATCTCACTGTACTCCAATACTTTAATTAGATTTTTGCATTTCCTTCTTTCCCTCCTTCCCTCCCTCCCTCCCTCCCTCCCTCCCTTCCTTCCTTCCTTCCAGCACTGGGTCAGAAGTGCTGGAGGGTGAGAGAATTCACCAGAGTCACCAGAGCCAGAGCGGGGAGCAGAACAGGCAGAAGGACCGAAGTACACTGCTGAGGGGAGCAGCAGGCGGCAGGACCAGCCGGGGAGCAGCAGGGGAGCAGCCAGGGAGCAGCCAGGGAGCAGCCAGGGAGCAGCGGGGATTGAACCTGCACTGCAGAGGCTGCGGCCAGTTTCGCAACCCAGCGCTCAAACGCTGTACCACCGGGGAGGCCCGATTTTTGCATTTTCAAGCAGAAATTGTCTTACTCATCTGGCTGAAGGTGCTGTGTGGCTGAAGGGAGGGGAAGGTGGCCACAAGACAGGGGAGCTGCCACCTCAGGGGCTGGCTGTCCCAGGAGCACAGCGCCCCCGCCAGGGCCCGGCCTCTCCCCTTTATGAACACGAGAGGAACTGACCTTGACCAGGATGATGATAATGACAATCAAGACCAGAAAGGCCCCAACACTGCTTCCAATGATGAGAGGCAAAGAAAGGTACACCTCATTTTTCAGGAAGATGACGGTGATCTAGAACAAACAGAGAGAGGCCATCCAGTAAGTCAGGTAAAGCAAATGAGGGGAAAAAACATTGTTTTAAGGAGCAAAATATGAGAACTTGGCAACAGTCTGTGTATTGATCAAAACTGGTAACAGTAAAGCAAAAAGCTAAACATTCTAGATACAGCATCTAAAATTATCTAATGAGACTTCCATTATCCAGCTCTGCATGTAAGGAGGCTGGAAGTCACCACCTGAGCTAAGTAAAAAGCTGAGCAGACTGGGCCTCCCCGGTGGCGCAGTGGTTGAGCACTGCCCGCAGCCTCCCCAGTGCCGGTTAGATCCCCTCCCAGGCCACCAGGTGAGGGTCCCACATGGTGCACAGACCTCTCCTACTGCACCTGCTGCTCCCCTCGCCCGCTGCTCCCCTCGCCCACTGCTCCCCTCGCCCGCTGCTCCCCTCAGCAGTGTACTTCGGTCCTTCTGCCTGTTCTGCTCCCCGCTCTGGCTCTGGTGGATTCTCTCACCCTCCCGCGCTTCTGACTGTACCCAGTGCTTGTATAAATAAATTTTTAAAAATTGTTTAAAAAGCTGAACAGACTAAAAAGTCCCCAATTCTTGCTGGATCCACAGAGAGGGACGGACACCAGTAACCACTGCCCCCAAACCTGGAAAGGCAGACAGGTGAGAACAGGGGATAGCGGCTTTCCAGGGCCAGGGAAGCCTGGACTGTGAGTGAAGAATTGCTGAGCTCAGTGTGGGTAACTCTCAGTCACAGGGGCCCCCACCACTTTGTGAGATTTACCTTCAAGAGCTCAACCCGGTTCCCACAGTAAATATCAAGAGTAAAACCCCCTCATGCTTCCAGCAAGGGGAGGCAAATGGGAATCATTTTTGAAATACACCAGGATACTCCGTTCTTCATAACAAAATTACTTACCAGAGCCTAATCTGCTGAGTTATTATCAGAGTCAGATTAACTGGGGTAGGGGTGGGGTGGAGGAGAGTATCTAAGTTGAGCCCACTTTAGCTCTCCTGTCCCCTCTAAGGGGGTTGGGAAAACCTTAGAAAGAGTTGTAAAGTTCACAGTTCAGAGGCCCAGGCCCACTGAAAGAGAGAGCTGATCACAGGAGGACAGACTGCTCCCGCGCCCCCCACACCCGCCACCACGTGACCTAAGGTCCGTGTGCAGCAGCTCCTTCTACCTGGCACATTGTGTTTGGTGATCAGGACCCTCCCTGGTAGCACAAGGGGTTAAGCACAACACTGTGAAGCTGTCCGCAGCCTCTGAAGCATGAGTTCAATCGCAGGCCCGGCCAGGGAGCAACCCACATGGCACAGCAGACCTCTCCAGTCTCGCCCGCTGCTCCCCTCAGCAATGTATTTTGGTCAGTCTGCCTGTTCTGTTCCCACTCTGTCTCTGGCCTGTACCCCAGTTCTTGTATGCATAAATAAATGTCTTTTAAAAAGAAAAAGACATGCTAGAGGCGAAACAACAAAGTCGCTGAAGTGAAGATGAAGTGAAGATGTTTCTGATGGACTCGCTGGTGCACTAGACACGGCTGAGGAAAGAATCTCTGGGTTGATCAATGGAATCCTCAAAAGATAAAGAGCAGGAAAACTGGGGAAAAAAGAGAATTAAAAAAATAGAGCACAATAAAATGTTGCAATGACCACAAAACAGTTCAGTTCTATAAACTGTTCTGGTCTCTCTTCCTAGAAGCGCTAAGTCAGGAGATTGTGACCTTCTGTTAAAGATTTTCTGACAGTTTAATAAATGTGCCAAGCAGTGAAGGTCTCTAGATTTTAAAGGACATTGAAAAACAGAAAATCAAGATTCTCTATCCAGCTATGACATCAATGCCCTTGAGCCCAAGCTCATCACAGTCAAAATGATGGCCTATTTTAAATGATGGCCAAGTCCTTTCCAACTGATCTGGCAGCTTGTTTTGATCCTGCACAAGCCCCTGGAGTCTGATAATACATTTTTCCCCACAGGAAATATACGACAAAGATACTGGGTCTGCTCTTCATCAGACTGAAGTACATGTTACCTCAGAGACATGATAAGAAATGCTAAATGGCCCCCAGGTCTTTTGCTTGCAGAACTCTTCCATTAGAAGCTGTCCAGTTTTGCTGTCCAGGGCTCTCTCAACTTCAAAAGCCTAGCCTCCCTTGTCACTGACAGGACTCAGGAGGAAAGCTCAGGGGATGTTCTTCCCAACGAAGGCATAGATGTAGCCTTCCCAAGCTCTGGCCAGCAGAAGGCCGTAACATGTTCTCAGGACTCAAGCAGGGCCAGAGCGCCATCCAGACTCCTCTGCCTGCCCAGAACACTGAGTTCCCTTCAAGCATATGTTTAAGCCCTAAGAACAGGCATGTTTTAAAGAAAATATCTGTAAGGGGTGAAAGGCTGGACAAACTAACCTTTGAGGCCTGTTCCAATTAAGTTAGCATAGCTAGTTAAATAGACAGCTAGGGTTGTTCCCCTGAGGCACTATTTTTTAAAAGATTTATTTACATACACAAGAAATGGGGTACAGGCCAGAGGTGCGGGGGGTGGGGGGAGAGGACTCACCAGTGACAGAGTGCGGAACAGAACAGATGGAGCAACTGAAATACATTGCTGAGGAGAGCAGCGGGTGAGACAGGAGAGGTCTGCTGTGCCATGTGGGTCACCTCACTGGCCAGGGATCGAACTCATGCTACAGTGGCTGCAGACAGCTTCACAGTGCTGTGTTAAGACACCCCTTGCGCCACCAGGGAGGGCCGGCTCTCTTTAATTCATTTGCAGCCAAACTTAATAGGAATGAGAACAGGGAGGAAGCAAAGAGGAGAGAAGAGGAGGGGAGCTTCCCTTTCATTCTACAGACCAGTGAAGGTGGAGAAGCAGGGGAAGAGCTTGATAGGCTGGGTGTAGGATGGAAGTCCTGAGGTGACAGTGGTGCAGCAGGTCAGATTTGAGCAGAAGAAATGCTCCTGTCCTTTTTCTCTTCTAAAACTATAGGTCCCCTAAAGTATCCCAAAGCTGTCCTGGTAGAGAAGGGAGAAGCAAGACACAGGGCACTCCTGCTTGCAGCCACCAACACAGTGCCTGACCCATAGTAACCATCTCCCCTTAGATTCTGTTCAGGAATCAAGGCCACTCTCAGTGAATCATGATAAAGCTACTTGCCTCTGCCACTGACTGCCATGAGATCCAGTCCTTACTAGTAAGATGTAAGATGTCTACTGGGCATTTTTTTTTTTTAAGATTATACTCAAGAACTGGGGTACAGGCCAGATGAGCGGGAGTGAGGGGATTCACCAGAGGCAGAGTGGGGAGCAGAACAGGCAGACTGATGAAATACACTGCTGAGGGGAACAGCGGGCGAGACAAGAGAGGTCTGCAGCGCCATGTGGGACCCTCGCTGGCCGGGATCAGACCCGCACTGCAGAGGCTGTGGACAGCTTCACAGTGTGGCGCTCAACCACCAGCGCCACCAGGGAGGCCCTGCTGGGGATTTTTAAGAAAACATTTTGTTCCTCCCTGAAAAGGGAAGGACATGAAGAAAAGTCTTTTTGCTACTGATCTCTTGCTTCCTGATTTGTATGGTGCCATGTGAAAATAGAGCTCTAGGAGAGGTGGCAACTTTGTGCTTGCCGCAAGGGAAGGCCTCACCAACGCAAAGACCGCAGAGACAGATTCAAAGGAAGAAGCCTAGGAATCCAAACCTGCCTTCCTCACTAGGTAAACAATGGTCCGCCTGGTCCATTAGTGGCGTCCTCCATTACCTGCAGCTGAAATGCACTTGGATACACAGCAGTTTCATACACACAGATTCACTGTAAGTCAGTGCACTAGGTAATACTCTGCCTGGGGTATTGAATTTAAAGAAAAGAAAATTTGGGGGGGGGTGGATGCTACTGAAATCATTAAGAGGAGGAAATATATAAATACATTATCTCAGAGTGTACATGTAAGAACTGTTAAGAGTAACTGCCTTTGGGGAGAGGGAGTTGGGCTGTGGGAAGGAGGGAGTGAAGTGACCATTATTTCCCATTTGGTCTCTTTCTGGAGGGTCTACATTTCCTTGCTATTACTTCTATTTTTTAAAACCTGGGCAGTGGGGCAATAGGGCATTTCTATTTCTTCCATATCATTTTCTATATTAGAAATAGTTACAAATAAAAGGAAATGTGATTTCTGACATGTCTAGAGAACTGCTCTTTTCTCCTCCTCCAAGGAGGATATCAGCGGACCTAATATTTAGCATCCAGTCTTGCTCTCCTGACATTCCCAGTGGTAATGGAGCACGCCTAACCAAAGGGCTCACAGCTGACCATCTCTGAAGCCAGCTGCATGGCTAGGTGTCAGCAACAAGAATGACAATGGGCCTCCCTGGTGGCGCAAGTGGTTAAGTCTCAGCACTACCAATCTATCAGCAGCCACTGCAACACATGTTTGATCCTGGCTAGGGAGCTACCCACATGGTGCAGCAGACCTCCCCTGTCTCACCCGCTGCTCCCCTCAGCAGTGTATTTCAGTAGATCTGCCTGTTCTGCTCCCTACTCTGTCTCTGGTGAATCCTCTCACCCCCTGCACCTCTGGCCTACACCCCAGTTCTTGTATGCATAAATAAATAAAATAAATCTTTAAAAAAAATAGAGAGAGAAGTCAGGGCAGCACACAAAGGAGCATTCAGCACACAGATCACAGACATCAGCTTGACTTAGGGGTCATACTTCTGCAAAGCAAATCTCAAGAATTCTTAGTCTAAGACTTACAAAAGAATGATGCATTGCTGAATATTCTGTTAACTGCTGGAACTAAGCACTGATACTACTGACCAGAAAGAGCTAATGTATACAAAAATAGAATTTCTCACTTAGGAAAATGTTTAAAAAAGCAATACATTTTCATATCCAAGTCTTTATAGCTGTTGATTCCAGCCCTAGTTATTTCAGCTACCTCAGCTTAGCCCTCTTATACAACTGCTCCCCGTCAGATGGAAAAACTGAGGCAGAAACTAAGTGACAGAGGGTGGCAGAAACATCTGGTGGCAGAGTCAAGATCAGAGGTGATAAGACCGACAACAAGAAGAGAAGGCTGCAGAGTGCAGTACAAGTGAGGTACATGTTTTCTAGGCCACTCCCCAGGAAACAGCCAGGGATTACCGTAGTTCTGTTGTTCTTTCCATTCTGCTCCTCATACAGGTTTTTGTCAAAAGATATTTCACCAAGGATCTGCAGTTCAGTTATATCTGCTAGTAACTATAAAAATGAAGGGGGGAGGGGAAAACATATTTTAGACACGGACTTCATGGTTATGCACAGCATTCACCATCTCACCCTGTAAATATGTCCCTTTTCTAAAGTTCCTCAGCCAGGTTAATGGTTTCAGCAACCACACAGTTACCCAAGCCACTTTACTTCATGCCACACACCCAATCACCTGTCCCATGTCAATCCTTTACAATTTTTTTAACCTCCCTTGCAACTGTCTCTTGTTCTCCATCCCCACTGCTGCTCACTCAGTGCAGATGTCATCACTCTTATCTGGGTAACTGTAACATGTTACACTTGCACTTTCCACTTTAGAATGAGTGATCAGTGAAGACTTCTCTAAAAAGGTAACATCTGAGCTATACACAGAAAGAAACCACACACATGAAGATCTGGGGACAGCGCACTGCCATGCAGAAGGGACGCCAAGTACAAAAATCCGGTGGCCAGCACACTGGCCAGCTGTGGAGTAGAAAGGCCAGAACAGTGTAAGCAGCGTCCACTAGCGGCGTGTCAGGGATATAACAAGCAGGGGAGAAGAGAGTAGTTGGAGATGAAGGGGAGGAAGTGTGCAGAGATCTGGTTGTGCAGTACCATACAGGGGCCACCAAAAAAGTATGGATATCAGTGAGTGCATTCAAATGCTAACATGAAAATAAAGGCAGAGAAGTGCACAATGTTTGTTTAAAATAGAAATGCAGGTATTATGTAGGGAGCTTGGCAAGAACAGGTGGAATGTCACTACAACGGTCTAATAGACGGTGGCCTGAACTACAACAGTAGCAAGGAAGATGGAGAGAAGTGAATGGATTTAATCTGGAGCTGGAATGCTGAGCTTGCTGCTGAAATTGACATGGGAATGCAGGTAAGGGAGGGGTCACAAGTCATTCCTAGCAAGTGACTTGAGCAAGTTATCCTATTAAGTTACCCTGAATGGTTGGGTAAACAACAGGTTGGGACAGAAGGCGGGTCAGAGACCTGTTTTGGTTGTTATTTTTGAGATGCCATTCTCGTTTCTAGGGAAGATGTCCTAGAAACAGGTTTGAGCAGCTACCTAAATCTGGAGCATTACCCGCTTAGTCACGGAGAACTCTGCAATCACGGTTACATTGTCCTTATCCGAACTGACGTCACAGCTCACTGAATGCCAACCTTCCACATTCTAGAAAAGTCAAATCTAGTTAGCACAATCCTATTTCGTGCGGAAAAGCTGGAAATTTTAACGGCACAGAAAGCCGCAGCCTTGGCAAATGTGACTCAATGAAGAGGCTAAGGCGGGGAAGTGGGGGGTGCTGTCTTGGGCCCCCAGCGAGCGCTCTGAGGAGGGGCGGGGTGGGGGGACCTCGGGGAAGCAGAAGCCGGGACCCTCACGACCCGTTCCAAGCCCACCCCCCTCCCTCGGCCTCTCGGGACAGCCAAGCTCACCTGAGCCGAATTGCTCCCACAAGCGCACTCCTTACTTCCGGTGCACTCCGTGGAGGCCTGCAACGAGAGCCATTCCCGACACGCAATGAACAAGGCAAACTGCCGCTTATTCGCTCCTCCAGGCTGGCGCCAGCCCGCGGCGCTAGGACCCTGAGGGCGGGCGGGCCGGCGGCGGGCGGCGGGCGCTAGGACCCAGCGGGCGGCGGGCGCGCCTGCGTCTCGCGAAGTCTCGCGGTGTTTGCGTTTGAAAGTCCGGGCGGGCGCCGGCCATGGCGGCGTCACTCCCGCGACCCAGGAGTCGGCTCTTCCGAACGTACGGAGCTGCCGGCGGCTGGGAGCCGCGGGGGCGGCCGGGCCGGGCAGCCGCGCAGTGGTTCCAGCCGCAGGGCCGGCAGTGTGTGTTCAGCAGCAGCAGCAGCAGCGACGGCGGCCCCTCGTCCTCTGTAGCCTCCGATGATCCTGACGACCCCGACTTCTCCTGCAGCCCGGTGGGTAGACGGCGAACGCGCGCCGGGAGTCGACGCGCCCGGGACCAGCCTAGCCTGGTCGTGACTCCCAAGCGCCGGAGGCTGCGAGCCCGGCCCCCGCTGAAGTGCAGCACCCCCTACGGCCCGCTCGGCCCGCCGCCCTTCCCCAGCTGTAACCCGGGCCGCCTCAGCCGGGACCTCAGTGGCAGCAGACAGCCCAGGGACGGCGGCGACCTGGGCACCAGCGCCTCCCTGTTCAGTTCTCCGGCCTCTCCCGGCCCCGGCCCTGGGTCCCCAGCGCCAGGAGACGGCAGCATCTGTATGGACCCCTCCGCCTCTCTAGATGAAGCCTCGGAAGTTTCGAGCGACTTCCACTTCCCGGCAGCCACCCTGAACCAATCGCCTCTCCCCTGCTCCCAGGACGCAGCTACAGGAGGAGGCAGGTTCGCCAGGTTGGCCTCTCAAGCCCGTGCCAGCCTCAGGTCAGCTCTCTTTGGTTCTGTGGACTCAGGAAACTCTGAGGATTCGGAGTTTGGGACTGATAGGAAGAATATGAGGGGTTCTTGCTGTGAGAGGAAACTGTTAGGAAAGAGACCGGAGACTCCAGGTTCATCAAGCACCTGTAAGAGTCGGACCACAAACCAGGGCTCGTATCAACGGACTGAGTCTCAAGGGGCTATCCAGATAGAATATGAGGAGGCCAATGGTTGCAGGGGCGGTCTTGTACCTGGGGAAACCAACAGGCCTAAGAGAACAGGACCAAGACGGAAAAGGAAGCATCAAGAGACAGAGGAAACCTCCCTCCATTACCACGGGTCTGAAAAACCCCAGAAGATGGCAAATGAGTCACTCGGCATCCAGGACCTGACTCTTATGCTGAATGCCTGCCCATGGACCAAAGCCAGAGCTTCCTTCAGTTTCCACAAGAAGAAGATTGTCACTGCTGTGTCAGAGGTGTGCAGCAGCAATAGCATTGCCAGTTCTCTCCCAGGGTCCCTCATAGCAGAATATGCAAACCCTCCTGTCATGGACAGAACAAACAGGGCTATGTCCCCTTGGCACTCCTCTTCCATGCATTTGCTAACCCCCTTAAAGACACTACATATTGCAGATAAAAAGGAATTTGATGCTGAAAAGGTTTATGGGGAATGCAACCAGGAAGGTCCTATCCCCTTTAGCTATTGCCTTCCCAGAGAAAAACTACAAAACTGTGAGAAGATTGGGGAGGGGGTGTTCGGCGAAGTGTTTCAAATAAATGTCAATCACACACCTGTAGCCCTAAAAATCATTGCTATTGAAGGACCAGATTTAGTCAATGGAACCCATCAGAAAACTTTTGAGGAAATCCTGCCAGAGATCATCATCTCCAAAGAGTTGAGCCTCCTGGCTGATGAGGTAACCAATCGCACAGAAGGCTTTATTGGGCTGAACTCGGTGCACTGTGTTCAAGGGTCTTACCCTCCCTTGCTCCTCAGAGCCTGGGATAACTATAACTCAACCAAAGGCTCTGCAAACAACCGGCCTGACTTTTTTAAGGAAGACCAGCTTTTCATTGTGCTGGAATTTGAGTTTGGAGGGACTGACTTAGAGCAAATGAGTAAAAAGCTGAACTCCCTGGGTACTGCAAAGAGCATTCTACACCAGATCACAGCTTCTCTCGCCGTGGCAGAGGCCTCACTGCACTTTGAGCACCGAGACTTACACTGGGGGAACGTGCTCTTAAAGAAAACCAGCCTCCGGGAGCTCCAGTACACTCTCAACGGAAAGACAAGCACTATCCCCACCCTTGGGCTACAAGTCAACATCATTGACTACACCCTCTCGCGCCTGGAACGGGATGGAATTGTAGTCTTCTGTGACATTTCCATGGATGAGGACCTGTTCACAGGTGAAGGTGACTACCAGTTTGAGATCTACAGGCTAATGAGAAAAGAAAACAACAACTGCTGGGGTGAATATCACCCTTACAATAATGTCCTCTGGCTACATTACCTCACAGATAAGGTTCTGAAACAAATGACCTTCAAGAAGAAGAACACGCCTGCCATGAAGCAAATGAAGAGAAAGATCCAGAATTTCCACAAGACAATGCTGAACTTCAGTTCTGCCACGGATTTGCTCTGCCAGCACAGTCTGTTTAATTAAGCCCAAGGTGCCTTACTACGCCAGACTGAGCAAGTACTAGTTGTGAAGATCCTGTTGCTATTTTCCATCTCCATCTCCAGAGCAAAGTGGAATTTTTCCATTCTTAACATGTTTCTAATCAGCTTTTCAAACAAGGATTTTGCTTCCAAGTAGAAACTGAAATGTTTTAACCTGTTAACAAATGTTCTTTAGAAATAAATTACATGAGAGCAAGTGTGTACAACTTGTAAGCCCTTTTCCTCACTTAGCAGAGTCCCTGCTGCAAATTCCATATTTTCATTTTTGAGTCTTGACACTTTATGTGCAAAAGTAAAGTTCGGGGAAGCCCAAGGCCTCATTTGCCATACTGACCAGAGCCTGTTGCTGTGTCTGGTGAGGCTGGCGTGTCTGGTTGCTGTGTCTGGTGTGTCTGGTGAGCTCTGAGATGTCAACCGAAGAGAAAACAGGCTATAGTAAAGCTGAGACCAAAAAAGACAAGACTGGAGGGAGAGGAAAGGGGAGATGGTAGGCAATGTTTAGGGAGAAGTTCGAGAAACACCATATATTTATCAAGCTAGTTTGCCAATCACAAGCATAACTTAACAATTTTCAGTGGAAAAATAAATGTCTCCATAGCTATAAAAGATGATTTGAATTTTTGCTTATTTTTCACCAAGGGAAGGAAAACCAAATGTTTTAAATGCTGTGTTGGATAGTCCTTCTGAATATGGTTGTGGTAATTTACTCCTGTTGTGTTCCCAGGTTAACTAATCCTGTTTTTACTCCTTTTCCACACTCTATTTTTGGTGCTTTTGAGATGGATATAACCATTCTGGAGAGATGAAAGAGTAAAGAACCACTTATTAGTACCTGAGTCTTTGTCACATTCTTCACTGTTAGAATCTGGAAACCTTGTATTATGGTTGGAATACAGATTTGCAGCTGGAATTTGGCGCCAAATTTATTTTCCCCTTGTATCTGCAAAATAAAATCAGAATGGGAAGTTAAGGCTGGTGGTGTTTTACCACTTGTAGCTTTCCAGGGATGCGCATTAAGCACTTACATTAAAGAGGAATTCTTTGGTGTCAGAAAGCCCCTGGCTTGTGTTCATGTACATCACTGATGGTCTGCAATGGAGCGGACTTGTGTTAGCCTCAAAGCCCCGTTCTTATTTAAAACGAGCCTAAATGCTGCCGATGGGATACAGTAGAAGGCACCATTCCCTTAAGAGGAATTAAAACTCAAAATAGAAAGTGGTGGCAGAGCAACTGGGATGAGGTGAGCTATTTGAATTCTGTATACTTTGGCAAGTTTTGTGTCTATTCCTCAGTGACTTTACTTTTTCCTCACCTCTCAATCCCACAACCCCTCCCTTCCCTCCTTAGCATCATGTCAGTTCCCTTTTGTGGCAAGACCAGTTCATACTGTTCTGATGATACTAGGACCCAACTGTTAGTGGCCTGGATATCAGTGGGCACCTGGGTTCTAAGCAGCCTCCTCAGAGAAAGGCTATGCTCACCTCCACCCTGACCACAGTTCCATCCACAAGAGAGAACGCTGAAGCTATCCTGCAGGTGTTGGCCCCTTTATCATACTTACTTGGGAAGAACTGCAGTGAAGCCATGCTTGAATTTAAGGCTGTGGGTCATTATAGCCAAAGACTTGTTTTCATTGGAACTAAAAAATGAGAGTGTCAGTTCACAGCACACCTGCTTTGTACATATGGCTGCTTCTGAACCTTGGCTTCCCAGGGTCACTGGCAGTCAGAGACTGGGGGAGGGGGTATATGAAATGGGGGTCAACTGTGTGGCAATGAACAAAATTTAAACTTAGGTGATCATATTGGAATATGTACAGATAGCGAATTATAATGTCAACTACCTGAAACAAACCAAAGTTAATAAGAAATCATGAACTCTTGGAGATAAGCAATTAGAATACAGAAGAATCACTAGGGGAACACACTTGGAGAAACAGTGATTTTAAAAGGGTTTCTCACTACTGACGTTTTGAGCCAGATAACTCAGTCATATATTGTATGACATTTAGCAACTGCCCACTAGATGCCAATAGCAGCCTCCCCCAGGTCATAGCAATTTTTAAAATATGTCTCTAGGCACTGTCGCTAGGGAGAGCAAAATCACCCCTTTTTGAGAACTTTCCCATCATGGTTACCTCCCCTGTCCCCCAAACATACATAAAGGTTTTGCAGATGACAGAGCTTTCTGAAGTTAAAAGGACCAGAATTAGAATCCCAGCCGCAGGCTCGTTCTACCAGACTATACCACAGTTCCACTTTGTGTGTCAATAAAGGACCCTCTTAGATATCATTGATAACAGGAAGGGAAAGCAAAACACTGCAGGGGTACAGGTGCTATCTGTGGGCTCACTGAAGTTCCCACCTTCCTGGGCATTGAGGGAGACCGTTTTCCTCAGGCGCATGGAAAGAGTTCTTCCTCGGCGCCCTGTGACACAGCACTACTTACTTGGTGACTGTCACAGTGATGTTGGCTGTCCCTTTTGAGAAGGCTTTCTCCTCTAGCTGCCACGCTACTGAAATGTTTGCCTGTCGTTAAAAAAAAAAAAGTCACTGACCCTTTGTTCAGTTTCCCAATGTTCCACCTATAAGTGATACCATCCAATATTTCTCTTTTTCCTTCTGACTTACTTCGCTTAGATTATCCCCTCCAGGTCAGGAAAAAGACAACACTCTAAGCTGACCATAGATCTGAGACATACAGCAGGAGAGGGGGAGGGAGAGAGGTCAAAACGGGAGGGCAGAGCACAAGGGACTGTGGTGATGGGTAACATGTGCTGCAGAGGTGGGAGAACTACGGGGACTGCATGTGAGGGGAGAAATCAAATATTGTACAAAAATGAACAATGATCGTAAGAAAATACACATTTTTTTAAAAAGTCACTGATTCTTCTACCACTTGCAGTTCTGCTTCCTACTGCAGCTGTTACAGGGCAGCCCCGATATAAAACGGGTTGCCTGACTGTGGGTCCCAACCCGCGCGCTTAAAGGGGACTTACTAATGCTACACTGCAGGCACACGCAAAAGGCTGATAAAAGGTTTACTTACAAGGGAAGGGGGAATGGGGAAATGAATAACTCAGGGAGAAAAAGAGGGAGATAAGTGTGTAAATGCGTCCTACCCCTGAAAGTGGTTCCGCTGACCTGGAATCCCAATGACCCGCCAAGCTGGCGAAACACCGAGCACGCTGGTGGCCAAGAGAGTGACCCCCGGCCACATGGCCAGTTAAATACTCAAAACAGAGAACATAGTTGCTTAACTTCACCCTCAGGTCCTCACAACCTTCCCTTTGGTGATCATGGGATTTGTAGTTCCCAGTGTCTTGATGGAGTGGGGTTGGAGTCCACATAGCCTGTATGGAGTTCGCTCAGGACATCCTTTCCCCCTAACACTACTTCTTAACTGCTTCCTACTATGAAACAGACTGGGAAACACCATTCATAATCCTCACATTTTTGTAGCACAGCCTACTTCCGCATCCCTTATTCCATGTGAGCCTCACCAGGTCCATACAGAGGAAGCAGGGTGGAGGAGGTCACCTTTTTATGATGGAGGAAACCAGAGGTTTCCTGATGCACCGAGATCATCCTTGCCAGGTCAGGGACTCCCCTCGGGACTAATGAGGGATGTGCCTTCCACACTACCCCCAACTCACTCTGCTGTGCTGGGGTGAGCCAGCAGTTTGGCGAGAGAGCCGTATCCCCCACCCCACCACTCCCTCCTTTCAGAGCAAACTTGGCAGTTTTGAGCAGGGTTAGGGATTGACTGTAGAGTGAAAGGAAGAGTCGAAACTACAACCAGAAGACTCCAATGTGCCTGGGATGTAGAAGACACCAACCCCTGGGTAGTGAGAAAAGTTAGCCAGTCAAAACAGACTCACAGATGACTTCTTGAATATGGGGTGAGAAATCTTGCAGTTCATGACCAAGTCGGAAGCAGCTGGCTTCGGGTCAGTGCACTGAATGTCTGAAGAAGGAGTCTGTGAACACAGAAGACACTATTCTTAAAAGGGGAGAGGAGCAGTTTCCTCATACCAATTAAACATTCACTGATTTTATTCACATGCCAGGTACCCTGCCAGGAGCTGGGACACTCATCAGCCTCGACCCCTGTCTTCCTCATGAGCTGGGCAAGAGGGATCGTAGTAGATAGCTGAGGGATTTAAATCCATGCCTAAAATGTCTGTGAAAGCAGGGCAGTGAGAAGCTTCAGAGAAAGAGATCAATTCTAACTGGGATGAGTCTGTAAAGTCTTCCTGGGAAGGAGACTGAGCCTGCACTTGGGCCCATGCAAATGTAGCGCCCACGATGGGGAGAAGCCAGCACTGCCTGCAGCCCTTCACACCCGCGCTTCCTTGCCCCCACTGAATATGGAAAATGATCTAAGTGGCTGTTTTTTTCATTCTTCCAAGGATGGTACCTCACTCTTTCCACTGGAGATGGCTATGGGGTCATCTCATGCTTTTTATACAATGTATGCTGTCCTAGCCCAGATCATCAAGGCCACCAGCGAGAAACCTGTAGTTTGACAAAGGTGGGATTATTAACTCCTTGCAATGAGGAAACCCACACCATAGTGTATCTCACCAAACAAAGGGAGAGTTACTAGCATTCTGGGGAAGGGTGGAGTCCAGTGAAATGGAAATGAAGCAGTATTTTGAGAGGCTCAAAGCAAAGCAGACCCATGTGTAAAGGGGCCAGTTAATATCAGGTCTGCACTGAGGTGAGGACACAGGGGCCCATTCCTTGGAAACTGCTAAGACAGATGTGGAAGCTGTGTCTGGAAATCTTCATCTGAAGCTCTGTGCTTCAGAGGGAATTGAGGCAGCTTCACTTCAAATGACTTAGACTCTCTGGCAAGAGTGAGAGGGTTTCATAAGTAGGGGTTTAACTTTAAGCAGTGAAGTCTCTGTTGGACTGTGATTTCAGAACAAAATCTGTGTCGTCACACTGTTACAGGGCAACCCAGATATAAAACAGGTTGCCTGACTGTGGGTCCTCACCCACGCGCTTAAAAGGGACTTATTAATACTCAACTGCAGGCACATAAAAAAGGTTAATAAAAGGTTTATTTACAAGGGAAATGAGGAAATGTACAACTCAGGGAGAAAAGAGGGAAATAAAGTCTTAAATGCGTCCTACCCTTTCCGCTGCCCTAGAATCCCAATGGCACTCTGAGAGCTGGCCGTGAGCCACGAGCCGTGAAGCCAAGAGGAGAGAGACCCCAAGGCCCACGTGTCTGCTTTTATACCAAACCTGACTGCTTAACTCCACCCTCAGGTCCAGCAACCTTCCCTTGGGTGGTAATGGAATTTGTCTTTCCCAGTGTCTTCATGGCTTTGGTCTAAAGTGGGGGTGGAGTCCACAAAGCCTGTATGAAATTAACTCAAGAGATCCTTTCCCCCTATCAACACCTTTAGCTGCCGGGGCCCTTGAGAGAAATACTGATTCATAGTAACTTGCAACTAACTGCCTTTGTGTCTGTGATCCCAGCTGATAAATGGCAGGGCTGATTTTTATTGTCCCAGCCCAAGCTAATTTATTAAAGATGATCTGTCTCTTGGAATTTTGGCTGAGAAAGACTGTAGGCAGGGAGGTGGCGATTCTGCAGCCAAGTGGTCCCATGGAAGGTCGCCAAGGCAGAAAGTAGTGTGGCTGGGCCCATGGCATGCAGTTGGACTGTTGGGGATTCGTCTAGTTAATGATTATTGATTAGATGGACAAGCATGGTGCTGGTGGCAGGGAAGTCCATTGGGAGGAAGTCTTAAAGAATCAGGCAGGAGAAGAGAGAAAGGCAGGGGTGGCATGCTTTCAAAACTGCCATCAGAGGGCCTCCCCTGGTGGCGCAGCAGTTGAGCGCTGGGCTGCGAAGCTGCCCACAGCCTCTGCAGCACCAGTTCAATCACCGGCCACCAGCGAGGGTCCCACATGGCGTGCAGACCTCTCCTGCCGTGCCCGCTGCTTCACTCGGCAGTGTATTTCATCAGTCTGCCTGTTCTGTTTCCCGCTCTGGCTCTGGTAAATTCTCTCACCCTCCAGCGCTTCTGACTGTACCCAGTGCTTTTTATATAAATAAATAAATAAATCTTTTTTAAAAAAAAAAAACTGCCATCACAGTTACCTTTTGTATCCTTTTGAAGTGTAAGTTTCTGGGGTAATTTAAAGTCATGCTTGTCATGTAGGAATCTTCCCCATAGTTAACTAGGCTGACGTTCATGACCAGGTCCTGTTCTGTTCCTACCACCAAGTTCTCCCTGCACAGGTAGGAAACAGACACGTTACCAATTAATTTAATCTGTAAAAACCACAATGCAATACAACAGCACATTCTTAGATCGACTATATAAATCATTCATCTAGCCTAGATTGTCTTCCCTCAACTAAGTAAATACCCTGACTGCCACATTCACCTCAACTCCTGTGGGAGATGATAATAATTGCGACCATTTATTTGGTGCTTACTATGTGCCAGGGATTGTGCTAAGTGCTTCTCCTACTCAATTAACCCTCATAATAACTCTATAGAATAGAATATTTACTCTCCATTTCCTGGAGAAGGAAACAGGAGCCAAGAGAGGCTAACTTATTTGCGGTCTTGTGGTTTCAAAAGGGAGTTGGGAAAATTAGATCTAATTCCTCTTTGTACCACCAATTTACTGTGGCCCTAGGCAAGGTGCTTCATTACCCAAATTCATCCATTTCACATATATCTGCAGAGTGCCTTCTCTGTGCCAGATACCCTCTTTAACACTGGAGACTGGCCGTGCATGAGACACTGTCCCTGCCCCTTCCCTGGCCTTTGCTTTCTGGCCCACAAAATCACTCAGGCCCTTCTCCCTTCAGTGCGCTGTGAAGCCCCACAGCACAGAACCACTCCGAGCGATTGAGATCGACAGGCAAAAATTACAGAGGACAGGCCTCCCCCGTGGTGCAGCGGTTGAGCGCTGGGTTGCGAAGCTGCTCGCGGCCTCTGCAGCGCCAGTTCGATCCCTGGCTGCCAGGCGAGGGACCCGCATGGTGCGCAGACCTCTCCTGCTGCGCCCGCTGCTCCCCTCAGCAGTGTACTTCATCAGTCTGCCTGCTCTGCTCTCCCCTCTGGCTCTGGTGAATTCTCTCACCCTCCTGTGCTTCTGACTGTACCCAGTGCTTGTATAAATAAATAAATCTTTAAAAAAAAAAAATTACAGAGGACACTTCCTAACCAACTGAAGTGTTCAAAGATGAAACATGCAGCTCTGGTAAGTAATACTATGTGCTTTGTTATTTTGTTATCATAGCTGAGAAGAGGATAGAAGGATTACAGGGAGAGAAGGCAGAGCTACAGCCCGCTGTGGAAATCCATCTGAGAGGTGACACGTGCCAGAAATAGGACAGTCGTAGTGGGGCTGGAGAGAAGGGACAGAAACCAGAGATGGTCAGGCCTTACTTGCCAGCAGAGTAAAAAAAGAGTGGAGCCAAAACCAGAGAGTGGAACAGACGAAGAGTTCAGTTTGGGCTGTGATGCAAGGCGCCTGTACCACAGCAAGTAGAGAGGTTGAAAGGTCGGTTGCGTGTATGTAGGGGAAGTTAAAATTGTCAGGATTTTCCGCCCTCCCTCAATTAGCATTAATGATGGAGCCCTGCGGTCCTACACGTGTGCCTGATGGCGGACACCTGGATAGGGTGTGGGCATGCATAGGTGGGCACACCTGGGCTGAGAGACTGGGCATATAAGGGCAGCATCATGGGGACGCCAGTAGCAGTAGCAAGGGCAGCAGAAGCAGCAGAGAAGAGCTGGTGAGAGAATGCTAGAAGCCCGGAAAGAATGAAGACTCACGGGGCAAGGAGGCCTGCTAGCCTCCTGGCCCCCCAGCCCCGCTGCCTGCCGTGTATGTGGTTGCCACACTACAAATGATGTAAAAACTCAATAAAAGCCTGAAAAAGCCTCCAAGGGCTCCAGGACTCTCCTTTACCCATCTGCCCAGATCATAGAGATCCTGCTCTGTGCCTTGCTGGCACTACAGTATACTATTCAAAGTCCAAGAAAGAGATCACTGGCATATTCTTAACTGGGGATTAGGAGCAATTTCAGAGGACCCGGGATGCAAACTCTTATGAGGCACATGTGATTGTCCAGAGAGAAGGGTCTGCAATTTCCTTTGATTCTTTTTATATCTGTGTCTAAAAAGGTCAAAAACCACTAAGACTAGTGCACTAGAATTAAGCTCAGTGGTGACTTTGAAACAAGACTGCTGTGTACACTAGGGGGTGATGGAGGGCCAGCTGTGCCCATTTCACAAGAAGTTGGCTAGGAGGGCAGTTCTTGGCTGTAATTAATTTCCTGTTGGAAACAGCTGTGTCTGCTTGTTAGGCTGGATTCCAAAGCACTTAAAGGTCTTGAATTGGATCCTCAGTGATTGAGATGGGCAGCGCTAAGCCGTCCACAGTTGAAACACAAGTCCTGCAAATGTCTGCGAGAGGGCTTACCAGGACTTGGAGAACAGCGTTCTTCCTCACAGATGCCAATGCTGGCCCACTAGCCAGCAGTACCAGGTTGTACACACAACGCTGGTGGCCAAGGAGGGCATTTTTTTAATTATATTTTTTATTCTATACATTTTTTACATCATTCTTCATTTTTATACAATGTATGCTTTCTCATCTCAGTTATAGCCCCATGAAATTCCCACCACCCATTCACCCGTGAACCATCACCATAGTCCCTTGTGCTCTTCCCACCCCTGTTTTGATCTTAGTCCCTTCTCCCCACCTGCAGAATGTCTCTGGTTTATAGTTGCTTGTTGATTTTGATTTTCACTGCATTATAATTACTTCCCCCCCATCCTTTATTTGGATCCTCCACATTCCTCCTATAAGTGAAATCATCTGGTATTTTCTTTTTCTTTCTGGCTTATTTCACTGAGCATGATCCCTTCCAGCTCCATTTTGTTGCTGCAAATGGCATGAGTTTATCTTTTTTGATTGCTGAGTAATATTCCATTGTGTATATATATCACATCTTCTTGATCCAGTCATCTATTTTTGGACATTTCGGTTGTTTCCATAGCTTACCTATTGTAAATAGTGCTGCTGTAAACATAGGGGTGCAGGTGTTCTTTGGAATTAATGTTTTTGTGTCCTTTGGGTAGATACCCAGGAGTGGAATTGCTGGATCATACGGAAGATCCATTTTTAGCAGTTTGAGGAACCTCCACACAGCTTTCCATAATAGTTGGACCAGTTTACATTCCCACCAAAGGGAGGTCATTTTAAGGCCATCATATATCCAAACCAAACTGATACAGTCTGTTCTTCCCCATTGTTCCAAATGCTTCCCAGGTTCAGTTCTGGGCACCTCCGTCATTCTAGAATTCAGTGTGGTCTGACAAACGCTTGCTGTCAGATTTCACTAGCCTCATGTGTGTATTCAGCACTTGAAGTCCACCTCGTGCAACTGGGGGACTAAAATGTTAGTTTTAGTTCATTTAAATTCAAATAGGCAAATGCTACTAGTGCCTCAGTATTGAACAGCACAGTCCTAGATACTCGGGCTAAAACTTGGAAAGCTTTAGTGAATTAGTCAGGCTTTTTGTGCCACTAGCCTCTGTGGCTATCATCTGTAGCCTTGACTGTGCTAATGCAGAAGGCGGTAGGTGGTGTAAACACCTGGAACATGGGTGTGGGCATGCGAAAGTGTGCACACCCGAGCCTACAGGCCAGGGAAATAAGGGCAGCGTCACTCAGAGCAGAGGACAAGTGACTACAGAAGAGGTGAGACCACGAGAGAATGCCAGAGAGAGCTGTCTGCCTCCCAGCCCCCAGCCCCCTGCCTGGCCCTTGCCTGCCTCCTTGCATGCCAGCCTCGCTGCCACAAGTGCCTGTGTACCTGGTTCCCTGAGAGAGCATTAAGGCCTGAAAAATCCATTGAGGGCTCCAGGACTCTTTTAATCCATCTGTTTGAATCGATATTGAACCTGCCCCGTGGTTGCTTGCACAACTTCTTAGGCCCCTCTCTTTCTCTCACTCCCCTCATCCAACCTGTTATTAAATCTGGTGGAATATAAGTTCCAAGTAGAACCAACTGCACTGCTGCCACCCTGACCCAGGTTGCCACCACCACTCACCTGAGTGACAACTCCTTCCCATCGCCTTGCTGCACCTTTGTCCCTACAGACTATTCGCAACACTTAAGCATGACCTTGTCAAAGAGCAAGATCATGTCATTGCTCTGGCTTCCCAGCTCACAGTAAAAGCCCTGACGGAAGGCCAGCTGATCTGGCCCCTTCTCCCCACATGCCCCCTCACCTCCACCTCCACCTCCAGGCCATCTTCGCCACCTGCCAGACAGGCCCCCATCTCAGGCTTCCTTCAGAAACCTACATGATTCATTCCTCCACCTCCTCCCGTGTGTACCAAATGTCACCTCAGAAAACCTCTCTCTGACCCCTCAGTTTAAAACTGCACTCCCTTCCACCTTCCCTGCCTTATTTTTCTTCATAGTACATCCTCACTGACAGGACTTTATTATCTTCTGCCCCTAAAAGCACCAGGGCAGAGATTCACTGGATTGCTTGGCACAGTGTGGATACTCCATAAATAGTTGAAGAATTCATTAAGTAATATGACTGGGAAGGAAATCAAGGAAAGATTACCTCCCCCTGAGGTAGTCCTAGCAGCAGAAAACCCTGGGTTATGAAAATAACATTGTTGTGGATATCGAGGGGCCTGGGTTCAAGTCTACCAAATGACCACCGTGACCCCAACAGGCCCTCAACTGTTGAGTCCCTAATAAGACGGTAAACCAAAAACTCTTTGTGGGTCATTAGGGGAAGAGGGAGGAAGTGAGAGGTCAATTGTGGTGGGGGATGTGGGGGGTCCCCAGGTATGTCTTCAGGAGGAAGTTAATGGCTGAAACGCTAATGAGTGGACCCACTCACTTAGAGATGGTGGAGGTCAACTGCAAGTCAGCGATGCAGAAGAGCTTATCCCTGCAGTCCTTCTCATAGGGCAGCTGCAACCAGACAGAGAGGGGCAGGGTCAGCCAGACGGTCCACCCCACCAGCCTTGCTTCATGATCATCCCCTGAGAACACGCCTGTCCCTTCCTGCTGACTCCGAGAAGGGCAGCTACAGGGAGCGAGAGGATGGCAGGAGGAGGCTGTGTCCCCACGGCCAAGAGAGCTGTGCTGGTGACAGTCCTTGATCTGTCCTGTGAAGACAGGGGGGTAGGGGTGTGCTTGGTCCTCTGACATAGGCATACCACACAGGTTAGGCCTCTGGCCAAGGTGAAAACATGCAGTGGCCTTCATGGAAAGGTGGGAACGCCAAGCTTTCACATCATGTGAATTAAGTGGCAATATTTACAACCTGGAACATTTTGAGAGGAAAGCTTATGTAAAGGAAACCTTCCTTAGCTCAGCCAAGAGAGGCAAGAGCAGCACAAACACCAGCGAGAGATACCCAACCAAATATGTCAAGGGCCCGTCTTGCGGGGCCTCTATCCCCATGGCTAGGCTTTTTGGGGGAGCTAAATAGTCCCCTTACAATCTTGCCTAATACTAACACACTAATTCTTTTTTTTTTTTATTTGCTTTTTCTAACAAACTAATTCAGTAGTCACATGGGGCCCAAAAGACTCAGTCAAGGTTCAAAGCTATTTGAACAAATTTTCTAAAGGAATTGGATCTACTTTTATTATGAAGGAAATAGCCAGCTCTTAAGTGGGGAGTCTCTGTGTTGCTCTACCCAGCAGCCAGTGATTTCCTCGGCAACTTTTTGCACGGACTGTTACCATGACCTGGATCTAGAATGGGAACCCAGAACTAGAAAGAAAACCTACTTCCCGGAGAGGAGAGATGCAGTTTGCAGAAATGAGAGCTTGGGACTCTGTCTGGGTCAACCGTTTAGGGAAGACATTTTTAGTTTTGTTTTTAATATAACTAAGTAAGCTGCTTTCTTTCACCCAACCCCAATAAAAGAGGGCTAAAACCACCCTAAGTTCCCAGCTAGACCTCATTCTCACAAGACTTCTACACCTAACCTAAAAACAGAACATTGCTCCTCACCCATTTTATTAACATGCTCATACAAGAGAGTCTCCTTGTGTTTTTAGGAAATATATACTAAGTGCTGAGGGGTAATGTGTCTGTAATTTACTCCCAAATATTTCAAAAATATGAATGTGTGTAAAATGGTATGGATTATGTATATTAAAAATGAGCTATATATGAGAGAGAATAATAAAGCAAATGTGATCAAACGTTAAAATATTAGCATCTGGGGAATCTGGATAAAGAATGCCCAGTTCTTTGGACTATTTTTATAACTTTTTAGTAAGAAAGTAGAATATAAGTATGGCTAGTTAGCTCAGTTGGTTAGGTTATGATGTTTATTAATAAAACAGAATATATGTAATTAGTGATAACCTACTTACTGACAAACTGTCATTACTTTATTCCTTCCAACCTTTTGTGAACCATCTAATTTGCCATACCGCAATTATTTTAATTCTTTATGAAATAAATATACTATTATAAAAATTTAGAGTAAAATCTCTTGCCACACATAGGGAACCTGATTCTCCCTCTACCTGGGCAGGTGAGCGTGGAAACAGTCACAGACCATGTTGCTCTCATTTCTATGTACTATTTGTGACTGATACTGATAGTGACCAAAGCTGAAGCTAAAGATTTATGTAATTTAACTGATTTAGAGAAATTTTGTAAAAATATTAGACAGTCATGAGTGTCCTATCATTGCTTGGAAAAAGTATTTATGTTGCCTGAAGCTTTTCCATGCCAGCAGGAACTAATTTTGGCTTTTTATTTTTGGAGACTCAGTTCATTCCAACTGACTATAATTATAATTACTTTTTAAGGCTCAAGTCACTTCTTTGACCCTTTCATTAAATGAAGACTGACAGAATACCCTAAGGGCCGGGCCTGGGTGGGAACAAAATCACCTTAAAGGTCACAGAATTGGGAAATCTGACTGTTTTCTCCCTGAGCTATGAGAAAAGATTCCTGTGACATTCCCTGCCTGTTAGGGTACGGGCTTGGCAGGCCAGATATTCAGCCTGAAGGCCCTGGCAGGCAGGGGCACCAAAGGGCACCCTCTCTCAGCACTGGCAGGTTGGCTCCGGTCCAGTTCCCACACAAGACCCTGCCATGCCGTCATCAGAGACCCTCGCCAAGCCAGGCAACATAGTGTAGGCTTCATTAAATGTGCAGCAGGCACTTTTTGGGAACATAAAGGAACTAGCTTTGGGAGTAGTTTGGAGACCTGGGGACGGGCCAATGAAACCCTGGGAAACAAAGGGCAGGTCCAGAACTCAGTTTCCCCATTGTACAGTGACGTGCCCAGTGCTCTGAAGCCCTCCCAACTCTAACATTCTTTGAAGCTAGGGAGCAGGTACTTGCGGGGGATGACTCCCAGAAGGGTCTGGTCCTAGCTGCGGACAGAGTCACCTGGAAGACGGCAAAGGGCTCCGCGTAGTGGTCCAGGACAGGCTGAGGCTGGTCCGCCAGGCCCTCGGGAGTGTGCAGTTGGTAGCTGACCTTGACGCTGATATTGGAGAAGCAGTCCTCCTCACAGAGCTGACAGGCGTGGGGAAGAGAAGAGTACTTTTAACACTGATAGAGTCACAAGAACTAAACCATGAAAGTGGTGAGCTAAATCATGAAAGTGGTGAGCCAGAAGCTCTAATTATCTTTCAAATAAGCTAAGCCAAAGGGAAACTTCCTCCAACCAAGCTGTGAGAGCACTGGGAGACTCTCCTTGATCTGCTGTAGCCTCAGGCCTCATAACTCTTTCTGGTTCCAACCCCAATCACATCGTGTCCAAAGCTCCAGGTCCTGTTGGGCCCTGAGTACCAACAAACACACATTTCATGTCTCTAGGCACCTTTGTCTGAAGGAAATTTTTTTTTTTGACATGGGTTAATTATTTAGTACAGATAATTAATTATCCAAACCACCGACTATGTCACAGATGCTATGGGTCAGGAATTCTGGAGCTGGATAGTTCTTTATTTTTAAGATTTATTTTTATATATTTATGCATACAAGAACTAGGGGTGCAGGCCAGAGATGCAGGGGGGAGTGGGTGTGTGTGAGAGGATTCACCAGAGACAGTGGGGAGCAGAACAGGCAAATCTACTGAAATATACTGCTGAGGGGAGCAGTGCGCGAGACAGGAGAGGTCTGCTGCACCATATGTGTTAGCTCCCTGGCTGGGGATCGAACTCAGGCTGCAGTGGCTGGCGATAGTTTGATAGTGCTGAGACTTTAACCCCTGTACCCCCTGGGAGGCCCCAAGGTTCTGACTCAAGGTCTCATGAGATTGAAGTCAAGTGCTAGTCAGGTTGCAGCTGTGTGGAAGCTCGTTTGTAAGGGAGCTCACTCAGAGGCCGGGCAAGTCAGTGTTCTCGGAAGGCCTCAGTTTCTCCTCACATGGGTCTCTCCAACGGACTGCTTGAGTGTCCTCACAATATGGTGGCTAGCTCTCCTCGGAGTGAGTGCTCTGGTTACCCATCTTAGGAGGGCTCTGGGTTTATCAGGCAAAAAGGTTGGAGTAAATCTTTGAAAATGATAACTTTTGGGCCTCCCCAGTGGTGTAGCGGTTGAGCGCTAGGCTGCAAAGCTGCCTGCAGCTGGTTCAATCCCTGGCCACCAGCAAGGGTCCCACATGGCGCACAGACCTCTCCTACTGCGCCCGCTGCTCCCCTCAGCAGTGTTTTTTGTCAGTCTGCCTGTTCTGCTCTCTGCTCTGGCTCTGGTGAATTCTCTCACCCTCCCATGCTTCTGACTGTATCCAGTGCTTGTATAAATAAATAAATCTTAAAAAAAAAAAAAGAAAATGATAACTTTTGTCTTGCTATTTCTACTTTCTCTCAACCACTTTTTCTGTTGATTCATATAAGGGCCTGGAGCCCCACCATTATCAAGCATTTCTTTATGCCCAGCTTCTAGGAAGTACAGAGTGTTCCATATCAGTAGATCTCTTTAGTTTGGGTTTCCGATAAAATTAACTCCAGGTATGGAGCCGTCCTTGCATGCCCCTCAAATCTTTTCTCAACAACACAGAACCTCTGACTCTTCTTACATCTGCCTCTGTGGGAATGAGCTGGAAGGACTGACAAAAACTGCTCCAACTGCTGAGGTAGCTCTGACCGGTTCTCTTGTCTGAAGACTGCCACCTCTTCCTCTGCTTTGCCACGTCCACGTCCAATGTGAAGGTCAGAAATGTCTCTCTGAGCCCTGGAGATGGAGAACAGACCTTCCCGATGAGGCTGGGATGGGCAACCCCCAGACAGAGGGGTCCCCCACCTGCCTGAGGTTCCTTACAAGTCGCTCCTGAATGGTGTCCCTGGAACTGGACTCCTGAGTTTCTCTGTCATTTCAAAGGTACTTTTCTCAGGGTGTCCTGGCACTTGGCTAGAGTCCTTTAGTACACCACCCCCCAAACTGGAACAGCACGCTCCCTGGGGCTGACTCACCCTTCTCTGAAAGAAAGGAAGGCTCAAGAAGGAGGTTGGGAAGAGGAAGAAGAAGAATAGAAGGAATGGAGAGAGAAGCCATGGAGTAAAACCAGAGGATCATAGATCTGGAAGCACCTTGTAAATTACTTGGGTCCCTTATGTACAGAAAAGAAACCAGGGGGCCTCCCTGGTGGCGCAAGGGGTTAAGCACCGCATTATGAAGCCATCTGCAGCCTCTGCAGCATGAGTTTGATCCCCGGCCGGCCAGGGAGAAACCCACATGGCAAGACAGACCTCTCCTGTCTCGCCCGCTGCTCCCCTCAGCAGTGTACTTCATTCTGTCTGCCCTCATTCTGTTCCCCACTCTGTTTCTGGTGAATCCTCTCACCCCCACATCTCTAGCCTGTATCCCAGCTCTTGTATGCATGAATAAATAAATCTTTTTTAAAAGATTTATTTTAAATCTTTATTTAAATCTTTATTTCTTTTAAGGATTTGTTATTAAATCTTTTTTTAAAAAATTTATTTATTTATGCATACAAGAACTGGGGTACAGGCTAGAGGTACAGGGGTAAGAGGATTCACCAGAGACAGAGTGGGGAGCAGAACAGGCAGATGGACTGAAATACACTGCTGAGGGGAGCAGCAGGCAAGACAGAGATCTGCTGCGCCATGTGGGTTGCTCCCTGGCCGGATATCGAACTCGTGCTGCGGAGGCTGCGGATTGCCTCATAGGTTGCGGCTTAACCCCTTGCACCACCAGGGAGGCCCGAATAAATAAATCTTTAAAAAAAGAAAGAAAGAAAAAAAAAAAAGCAACCACAGGGCCCGGAGAGTGAAAGCCACCTGTCCAGTGTCACACAGCCGCTCAGCGGCTGCTAGTCAGGATCTAGGCCTGATCTTTCAGTCCGTCCCTGGAACTGACAGGCCTGGCATGTTCTACCTCCAGATTTGATTAATGTGGACAGGCCCACAACCTGGGAGAGTGCTTTCTGACCTGTGGGAGCAGAGAGAGGTACTCCGATTGTTACCAAGATTAAACTTTGGGGGCCATCTCTGAAGGGAAACTCTTGATTAGCAGTGAATGCCTGGGCTGTGAAAACCATGCCCACCCTCCGCCTTCTGGAAACATGTCTTCCATTCCATGACAGGCAATGGGCCAGAAGGGGAGGCCAGGCCTCAGCAGACTACCTAATCCCTCTGGGGTCAGGGAGACACAGAGAGGAGGTGCAAACATGTGACATCCATAGGCGCCCATCCGAGGAAGGGTGGGCAGGGAGGTGAAGCTAGAAAAGACAGAGCAGCAGAAGGAGAAACAGGAGATGGAAGAAGAGGGAGGCTGGAGCCGGCACATGGAGTAGAGAGGCAAAGAAACCACACTTGTTCTCGGCCTTGGGTTCGCACCAGTGACGGACACGGGGCATGGAAAGAGACATTTGAAACAGACGCAGGTGAGAGACCGTGGGGAGATCGACACTAGCAGGCTTTATCTTGACTTGGATTTTGATTTTGCTCTTTTCCTTCCAGACTTACCTGGCCCCTTCTGCCCCTTTCCTATGGGTCCCGCCAGAAGGTGCCTTATACCTGTGGCAAGTTTTCAGGTCTCAGCAGCCCTGCTTTGGGCCAACCCTGTGTGGCTGGGCATTTACCCACAAGGGGATGGGTAACTTTGGATGTTTCTTGGGGAAACTATTTTAACTACTTTCCTTTCTCTTCTCTGTATGGCACACTAATTTTCTCTCTGTTGCTGACTACTTATATTAAAGCTCCTTCTTTTCTATTGAAGGTCTTAGGCACTAGAATATGCTTTGTCTTGATGCGTCGGATGGCAGATCCCATTTAGAGCGTGCAGGTGTGTGGTCCAGGGTGTCCCTCACTCTATCCTATAACAGAGGGAAGAGGAGAAGATGAAAATCAGGGAGAGGGAAGAAGGGCACTTCTCAGGAGCCCCCACATGTGCACAGCAGCACAGTAGAGAGAGGTGGAGAAATGGCTGCCTTTTTTGGAGTCTTCTTTCAGAAACTCAACCCTTTAACCCTGAGGTACAGATCCAATGTCCCTCTTCCCAGCAGAGTCCGATGAACCCTCTTAGGGTACGGACTCAACAGCAGATCACTGTTTTCTGGGATGGTTCACATAAAACAGATCCTAATGTCAAAGGAGCCAAGCTCTCATAGGACTTTAGGCACAAGGGCCTCCTGACACTCCTGGCTCCCTCTCTTTTCTTGCCCCTAGTGAGGCCAACAAGGAACAACCACAACATGGGGGGTGGGGGGTGGTGTCTGTTAGACTGACTGTTACCTGACTTGGCAGCCGGGGTCGCAGAGCTGACTTCAAAACACAAAGTCACACTCACGCTGCTGTTGAAGCCAATGGGCAGTGCCTCGGGGGTGAAGTTCATGGTTGGCCTCACAAGAACCACAGGTCTTGAGCTAAACAAGACAGCAAAAAGACCATGAGAGTGACCGGAGGATGCTGGGTCAGTGCTTGACTGATTTACTCATTCAATGAACGTTTTTTTTTTTTTAAAGATTTATTTTATTTATACAAGAACCAGTGTACAGAACAGATGTGTGGGAGGGTGAGAGGATTCACCAGAGACAGAGCGGGGAACAGAACAGGCAGACTGATGAAATACACTGCTGAGGAGAGCAGCGGGTGAGACAGGAGAGGTCTGCCGCACCATGTGGGACCCTCGCCAGCCAGCCGGGATTGAACCAGCGCTGCAGAGGCTGTGGACAGCTTCACAGTGCAGCGCTCAACCACCTGTGCCACCAGGGAGGCCCCTCAGTCAATGAATCTTTATTGAACATCTTTCAAAGGGCAAGTACTGTTCTGAGTCCTCAGGACACATCAGGGAAAGAGACAAGTCCTTGCTCTATTGGAAAACAGACAACAATCAAACATGAAGCAATAGGAAAATACTATGTACTGGGAGAGTGCTGTGATAAAAATGCTGTGATAAAAATAAATTAATATAAGGTAACAAGGACCAAGGGTTACTTAAGATAACCTCGCTGATAAGGAGCCATTTAAGTTGAGACCCTTTAACAAGAAAGAGCCGGTTATGAGAAGATCTGGGTGAACTGCATTCCTGGAAGAAAGCACAGGAGGTCCATTTGGTCTGTGGTAGGAAGGAGCTCGGTTTGCTTGAAGAACACAAAGGTCAGCAAGATCGTTGCACAATTAGTGAGAGAGAGGGTAGCAACAAGAGATGAGGGCCAGGCCATGGAGAGGGCAGGCCATGAGGAGGAATTTGAGTTTTCCTTTAAGTGGGAAACCCATGGAGGGGTTTCAGGCCGCAGAAGGAAGAAGAGAAGGGGGCATGGCCACAAGGATGAGGGCCATGGCAGCCACCCAGGCCAGAGATCACAGGGGTCCATGGTAGGAAACACTTTGGAGGCAGAGGCAACAAAACGTGCTGATGTGGGGAGGGCAAAGGAAGAAAAAAGAAGAACCAAGGATGATGCCTGTGTTTTTTTTTCTAACAAACAGCACCACTTGCTGAGCTGGGAAGCTGGGAGTGACAGGTTGAGGGGAGCAAGGGGTGAGTGTTAAGAAGTGAGGGGTGGGTGGTAAGGTCCGTTTTTAGACATGTTAACTTTGCGGTGCTTGTGAGTGTTACATCAATAGCCAGGTGTGCACCTTAATGGAGAACACGGTGTAGACAGGTGCTCCACCAGCTTATTTATAGCTGTGGACTTGAACATTCATGTGGGGAATGAACACAGAAGCTCTGAAATGCATAAGCATAGTAGCCGCCCAGCACTGCGCTGAGTATTCTGCATGTATTCTCGCAATGATTCCTCATAACGCTGAGGGAGGCACTACTATTATTCCCACTGATGGATGAAAAAATTTGGACTCAGAATTTAATAGCTATCCAAGGGTATACCAGTAAGTGAAAGCTGAGGTCAAACCCAAATGGGCATTTACTCCCTCCCATCAGTGCCTGGGGCTGCGGTGGATCACTCAGTCCAGGGCCACTGGGTGGCCGGGCACGGCCAGAGGGCAGAGCAGACCCCTACCGGAGCACAACTGCCTGGCCCAGAGTCCCCACGGTGATGTCAACAAGACCGTCGCCGGTGATGTCTAAGCCCCCGTCCAGGGACACACCGAAGTGATGGAGTCCTGGGGCCACCTTTGAGGCGGGGATCCTCTGTGTGGGAGAAACACAAGACACCAGAGAAGAAAAGGGGAGTCCTTTCAGTTTTGTTCAAATCAACAGCTCAGCCATGGTCCCCACCCTAAGGAGTCCTCCATTTAGGAGCCACCTCAAAAGAGAAGGGCAAAGTTTCCCAGGGGAGTGGTGTTTGAATGGAGCCTCGTAGGGGAAGGCGTGCAGGCTTGATAGGTGAGAGTGAGGGAAGCAGGTTGGGGGGGCGGCAGTTGAAGGAACAGCCAGGGGCCAATGCCGGGGGGCTAGAAGGAGGATGAGGAACAAGGTCTGATGTGGGGCTGGGTGCAGAGGGCAGGTGTGTCTGAGCAGAATTACACTTTAGCGACACTACTGATGACGCTAAGTAGAAGATGGGGAGCTGAGGCAGGGTGGGAATGCAGGGGCAGGCGTGGGGAATCACAAGGGAAGCTGGGCCAGGGGTGATGGGGATGGAGGAGAGGAATTGACTATTGATAGAATGATCAGAACAAGACGGCTGGAAGGCTGTGCCAGGTGTCTGGGGCTATCCCGGGTTCTGCTGAAAGTGAAGGGGTGGGGGCCCAGAGGAGCAGCCGTCTGGGAGGAAGAGGATGCTTTCTATCAGAGAGCAGAGTGAGATGCCTGGGGCCATCCAGGTGAGCCTCTCAGGAGGCAGCTGGGTATGGGGCAGAACCTATAGTTGCAGGCAGGTGAAAGTGCCCATGAAGTTATTGGCACTGGAGCCGTGGGGCAGGACAGGTAGGGTGTGGAGGGGATGGGGATGGGAGTCAGGAGCCAGAGAAGGGGCAGAGAAGAAGGACCGGCCTTGGTCAGGCGCGCGGTCAGGAATGCCAGCAAGGGAGGGACATTAGGTCAGGGTAGGCCAGAGATATGGCCACAACCTCTCCCTCCACCTGAAGGGTCCAGGTGAGACTCTGGCCTGGAAACTCCCATAGCCTGTGTGACTTCTCTCCCTCATTGGGCACTCCTAACCCCTCCCCAGCATTTAGAACTGGGGCTCAGGTCATTACACCTGGGGAGTCAGAGCCCCAAAGTAGAAGCAAGAGAGAGCCCTACAGGTCACCTGCGGGGTACTGGAGGCGAGGCCACTCCGGCGTCCATTGTAGATGTACACACTGCCAAAGCTGGTGTCGTCTTCTGCTCCAAAGCCTTCCATGGGGGCCCCGATGGCCACATCTGTGAGCTTATCCTGATTGATATCCCCCACTGTCGCCATGGCAAAGCCAAATCGGGCACTAGCGAACCCAGGGTGCCCACTCAGCGTGTATGCCAAGGAGAAGGAACCATCCTGTAAAGCAAATGGACAGATCAGCTCTTGAGCTGGGGGTGCCAGCTGGCCTGTTGCCACCCAGGAGGTATGTTCACTGGACTGGTTGGTTCTCACTCTCCAGCAGGGAGTCTGAGACTTGGAAAAGGCATCTCAAGGTCACACTGTGAGCCCGTGGTAAAGCTGGAGTCTCCTGCCTTGTAGTTCAGGACCCAAAACCTGCTTCACCTCTGACCCGTGTTCTCATCAGCATTGTACATACTGGGTTAGCGCTCGGTACACTGCGACGGGTGGGGAGAGGTCTGTGCGCCATGCGGGTGTTCTGCAGAGGCTGCGGGCAGCTTTGCAACCCAGCACTCAACCGCTGCGCCACCAGGGAGGCCCCCGTGTTCTCATCTTGGCTCTCCCATGCACTTCCAAGATAAACTTGAGCAAGTCTCAACATCGCTGAGCCTCAGCTTCCTCATCGGGAAAATGGATCTGTAAAAATCTGTCAACTGGGCAACATCCCAGTTACTGCAGGAAACAAATAAGGCTGCAGACAACATGTGCTTCCTTGGCTGTGCAGCTGTGCAGTGTGCTATCATCATCAATGTGAGAGGGTGGAGTGAGGACAATGAGAAAGTGGAGGGAGGGAGTGGACAGCTGCCCCCCGCTTGCACCACGCACCCTGAGCACCTCCCCAGCACGGGAAGTAGCCTCAGTCCCAACAAGCTGGCAAAGATGGAGATTCTCCCACCTTATTCAGACGATACACATAGACTCTGCCTTCCTCTCCGTGAATGTGGTAAAATGGAGCCGCTACCAGCAAGAAGTCCGTGGTCCCATCCATGTCGACGTCCACAGGGCAGAGCTCAGAGCCAAAATAGGACCCCATCTACAGCCCAGGAGAGACTCAGCTCACAGGCAGTGCTGGGGATCCCCCGCCCCCACCCCTCAGCAAAGCTAGGCCCCTGCTCCTGGAATGCCATATTTGGGCCTCCCAGAGAGCTCAGGAGACTGGAGGGGGAAAGGCAGCTGGTCACCAGACCGCAGAGGGACTCAACCACTCTGCCCAGGCTAGTTCCCACACCACAGTGTGCCCCAGAGTCGTGCCTTTCCCTCTGGAACCCCCAAAATCTTCAATAGTAATAATGCAGGCTCGGGGTCCTTCCCCAGCAGGCACCTGCTCTCCTTCCAGCACTGGTACAAAGTTGGTCTCTTTGTCCTGGAGCTCAAACACAGCCCCGTGCTGCTTGTGTCGAGGAGCACCCGCCACATAGGAGACGCTGCCGGCCTTGTACAGCACCGCCAAGTCATAGCCTGGGGGGAATAGGAGTTCCACTAGGCCAATCTCTGGCCCATCTTCCCAGCCAGGCTTCAAAGTGGCCTGGGCAGGGGCGCAAATTAGGAGAGACTCTTGCGTTCTTTTTCAAATCAGCATCAATGAGTACCGCACCCCCCATTGTCGGCAGTCTCACACATGTGCCCCAGCACAGATGCGATATACCTTGCCAGACATAAGGCTTCACTCCAAATACATACTCAGTTCACACACATCACCACCCACACTCATCATGAATGCTGGATATAAGAACCGGGGTGAAGGGTCACCCTGCTATTAGCAAAGGCAAAGGCTCTGCCTCCCTAGGCTGCTGCCCAGGACCATTCCCCCTCTTCCAGGATAGAGCAGACCCTATTTTCACCCAGGAGGCCCTAATTCTCAGCCTTGGGATTCCTAACCATCCCCCATGCTTCAGTCTGTGTGACATTCCCCCCACCCGACCCCCAAGAAGCACAGGGCAGCTAAACATGCAGCCCATGTCCCCGTCTTGGCCCTGCCCTCACCTAGGTAGCTGTAAGGCGCAGTCTTGGCCACTGCCGCCGTCTGATTCAGGAAGTGGCCCTTCTGGCTGTGCAAGTCGTAGAGGATCACACCCCCTGACCAGTCAAAGGCTCCCACGGCGCCCAGCATCACCTTCCTCTGCAGAGAAGGATGGAGGCTCTCTGAGCAGGAGGACTGGGGGCCAGCGACTGTGGCCAGAGGCCCTATCGCCGACCAGCCCAGTGAGCCTTGTTGGGGAGAGAGGGGTGTTCGGTGGCCCCTGACTGCCAGAGGTGCCAGAGGAAAGCAAGATGGCAAATGCTGGGTATCTGCCTGGAAACCTGAGCATCTGCCAGGGCGGCTTTCTCCAGCACCAATCCCGGTGGAGCAGAAAGCCAATCAGGCCCACAGGTTGAGCATTTTAAAAAGCACAACAACCTCCTCTGGGCCTCCCCGGTGGCGCAGCGGTTGAGCTCTGGGCTGCAAAGCTGCCCGCAGCCTCTGCAGTGCCGGTTCAATCCCCGGCCGCCGGGCAAGGGTCCCACATGGCGCGCAGACCTCTCCTGCCATACCCGCTGCTCCCCTCAGCAGTGCATTTCGTCAGTCTGCCTGTTCTGTTCCCCGCTCTGGCTTTAGTGAATTCTCTCACCCTCCCACGCTTCTGACTGTACCCAGTGCTTGTATAAATAAATAAATAAACCTTAAAAAAAAAAAAAAAAACCTCCTCCGCCTGACACACAGGCCCACCTGTGATGAGCAAAGGTGTCAACAGTGCATCACCGGGCTCAGGGCAGAGTCCTCACATGCACATCCCTCCCCGAGGGGACAGAGCCCCCACTGGGGAGAAGCACATAGCATGGGCAGCCTGCCCAGGCCAGAGCCCCTGTTACTAGTCAGTCCTCAGCACCAGAACAAAACCACCTCCAGTCATTTTTCTGTCTATCTCAAAGGTGCAGGTAAGGGCGAGCAAGCAGAAATGGTTCCCTTGATCCTAACGTAGCTCCTTCCCAGGCATCGCCACCATTGGCAGAACCCTTCCTGGAAGCCAGGCGTCCCTAAGTCCCTGGATGTTGCTGGGGTCCTTCCCTCCGGCGAACCTGCCTGGTGCTGAATGAGGCCACATACCTCACTCAGGATCTGGGCGCTAAAGCCAACCTGTGCCAGTTGGTAGTGGAGGGCATCTCCGACGGTGCCTAGAAGTCAAGAAGGCAATGAGACACATGTATGGGTGAGGTGTGGGGAGCAACCAACCTGGGAAGTTGCCCAGGGGCCTCGCCCTGTTGGGCTTAATGGGACAAGCACCAGGCTGAGAGAAGACACCGGATCCTGCCTTAGCAACATAGTGCAGTGGCTAGGAGCTCACGCCCTGATTCTGGGCCTCGCTTTCCTCATCTGTGAGCTCCTAGGAGCAGAACTACTCCCCGTCATGCTTAGTTCTCCAGCATGAGCTCCATTCATCAGGGCTTCGTGAAACTTGGGGGGAGTGAGGAGGACTGGGGGTACTGTTGCCTCTCTAGAGATGGAAGAGCTGAGGCTGAGAGGGGTAACAGTAGTTGCCCAGAGTGCACATGGAGAGAGGACAGAGGTAGGACTCAGGCCTTCTGCCAAATGCTGAGGGGGCTCCACAGAGTGGCCAGGACCAGGAGCCCTCACCTTCCGTACGAATGATGTTCTGTTGCAGTTTGCCCAGCAGCCCATCCAGTGCCTTGTAGTTGTTCACCTTGAAGGCGTGGGTGTCACTGGGATGTGAGGCGATCAGATTCAGTGTCTCGGCAGGCTTAGTCTTGTTAAATGCTTCCCCCACCTGCACAGAGGCCCCAGGTCAGTGAGTCAGTACCGGCTGGTTCCCAAGTCTGGAGAGCTCTCCAGCCCCAGGGAGAAAGCAGAGAACCCTTCTGCCTGGTCTTCAGGCCCCTCCATTCCCTGTTCCCCATTCTCACACACACACACTCTGGGCCCCAGCTTTACCAATCTACAGGTGTTTGCCTGAGCACTGCAGGGCCTTCTCGCACCTGCATATCTTGCTCCCTCTGCCTGCAGTGCCCCAGGGGAACTACGCCTGTCTGTCCTCCAGGGCACAGATCAGCACCAGCTCCTCCAGGAACCTACCCTGATGTTTCCTGTGGGTGCCCAGGAGTCAGTCCACTGTCCTCCCCCTCTCTGCTGGGCAAGAAGCTGTGACCATATAGGGAAATGAGCCCTGGGTGGGAAAACTCAGTGGGGAGTGGGTGGGGTACTAGATGGGGACTGGGAGGGGAGAAGCTGGTGAGTGTTTGTGAATAGAACAGGGTTAGAATAACTGCTTACAGAAGCCCCTGTCAGGAACCCCAGTTCCTTCCCACCCCAAACTGTATAGGGTCAGGCAGTGCCTCCAACCCCGGGCTCTTACCCCAATGGCAAATCGCTCAACACCTTCCATCTGTGGGGAGTTGATGACAGTTGTGAGGTTGATGGTGTCCTGGAAAATGTCTCCATCAGTGAGCACCACCATGACCTTAGATGCCTTCTTTTTAGAGCCACGGCTCGGTGTGAAGATGTTGTCTCTAGTAGGGGAAAGTAAGTGAGGAGAGAACTTCACCAGAGGGACAGCTGAGCTCTGGGGAGACTTCATTCACTGACATGATAGAATTGGAGGATTAAGGTGCCTTCCAAGGAAACAAAGGCCCAAAGATGGGTGGTGATGTCCCCTCTGGCACACAGTGGGGCCAGGTGCTTTTTCCCCTCACCTGAACCCAATACAAAGTGCTGGGCACACAACTCTCCATGTGTGTGCTTGTGTGTGTGTGTGTGTGTGTGTGTGTGTGTGTAGAAATAATGATGGAATTAGCAATGGTAATATTTACTTAAGTGCTAACACTTGTAAGCACTGTATATATTTTAATTTATATATGAACATATACATATATTTTTAAATTTCATAATTAATTTAACCATTTAACCCTCACAAAATTCTCTAAGGCAAGTACCATTATTTTGTCATTTTACAAGTGAGGAAAGGGCAGGGCAGAGAGCTGGGCAGCTTGCCCAGGGTCTCCCCAGTACAAACCAGAGCTGGGAGGTAAGCCCAAACCCAGGCTATCTGGCTACTGAGGCCCTTCCCAGAGACCTGTGCCCTAATGCTGCTCCCAGGAGTCTTTGGGAAAATTTGTGGAGGACTGTCCAAGGGTGTCATCTATCACCGAAGGCTCAGTCAAGAGACCTCACATCCCTTGTCAGCCAAGGAAGAGCTGGATCCCTGACCTCTCTTTACAGAGTGTCTGGGCAGGGTCACGAGTCAGCACCAGTATGTGCCCGAGTAATTCCTGCAGCCCTGACACTCACAGGACGTGCTTCATGGCGGAGGCAGTCTTGGTAACCTTCCCCACTTGAGTGATGTTCTGGACTTTGTTGAGGGTGGCCATCACATCCTGGCTCTCCAGAAGGTCAAATTCGGTCTGGATCACCTCCCCATACTGCACCAGGGCAAAGCTGCACTGGAGGGGAGGGGCAGAGATGGGAAGGAAGTTGGCAGGGTCACCATGCCCAAGGTCACCCCTGCCCCTTGGGTCCCCTCCCTTCTTCCTCCCAAAGCAATGGAAAAAGTTTGGGAAATCCCTAAGCAAACAGGGATGGAGGAAAGTGTGATAGTAATGGCTCCCAGAATCATTGGTTTCTTCCTGAATCCACGTCCCTGTGGAGTCCCCCTCTGACTACAGGATTAGCCAGTGAGACATCAGCAAATAGGATACAATTAGAAATCTAAAGCATGCTTGCATGCATTGGTCTTGCCCTCTTGGAATACTGTAGCCATGGGAAGGTCTGGCCTTCTGGAGACACAGTCCAGACCAGGGAGGCCATTGTAAGCCACCCAGTCCGAGTCAAGCAGCCAGATGCCTACAGCTGCAAGAATAACTCCAGGCAAGTCCAGCAGAAGAACCTCTCAGCTGAGCCCAGCCCAAATAGCAGATTCACAGAACTGGGAGCAAATAAACAGTTGTTCTGAGGCAGTTCGTTACCCAGCAGCAGACCATGGTAGACCATTTTAGTCTAGCCATTGGGAAGTCTACCTCAAAGCACTTCTCAGAGTATTTCCTCATCATGTCGGAGATGAAGTCTTTGGCTCTCTGGAAGTCTTCGGGCTCAATGCTTCCTGAGCCATCCAGGACGATGGCGATTTCTGTGCCTGGCCAAGACAGGAAGCAGATGAGAGTGGGCATGGAATTGGGAGCGGGAGTAAGAGCAGCAGTCCTGTGTGCAGAGCTCCTGCCAAGACTCAGCTCAGGGTTCCGAAGGCACCTTTTGGGAGGAAATCAGTGACTCTCCCAGGGTGAAGCCTTTGTCTTGGACCCAGAGTGAGCCAGACCTGCTCAGGCTTTGTTCACTGCATGAGACCCTCCCATGGCTCCAGACCTCACTTCCCCATCTGTGAGATGAGGGAGGAAGAGCTAAGACTGGCAGAAGCCAGCCACTGCTCCCCATCTCCCAATCCTGGGCACACCCTACCCCTGGAGGTCACCAGCCTAGGGGTCAGTGCTGATAGCCTCTGGGAACACTCCAGATCTGCCTCTTCTCACCAGCTTCCTCGTCCTCGCCTTCCTCGTCGTCGCCTTCCTCATCCTCGCCTTCCTCATCCTCGCCTTCCTCCTCCTCAGCCTTCGGAGTCTGGTGCCACCTGGCTGGATACTCTCCGCTGCTTCTTTTCTCCCTGGAGCCGTCTCCAGAATCCAAAGGTGCATTGGGACTCAGGACATTTTCTTTAATACAGACAGAAAAACTCAGAGTCACCTCCTCATTCACCTCCAGCAAGTCCCCACTTAGCACTGTCCTGCCCCCCTTGAGGAAACCTAGGCTTGCTTGGGCCTCTGTATCCCTCTGCCTCTGTCTTAGGCAGGTGCTTCTTGGAAACCCAAGGAGAGAGCTTTATATTGTCCAATACCAATAAGTATACAGTCCTTACCACTGGCCTCTGGGAAGTTAAGCAGAAACCGAAGACGGAGGTCTGGGCCCAGGAGGCTACATGTGCCCGTGAGCTCAGAGATGATGCTGTGGGGCCGCACTTTCAGCACTTGAATGCATATCTGGGGAGAAAGGAAGAGAAAGGCTGGGTCACCCCCAGTTCAGCCACATCATTACCCCCAACCCAGAATCAAGTTCTCAACCATGCAGGACAGCCTGTTCATCCCCTCCAGGGGCTGAAGTGGGGCTGAGGTTGGCACTGGGTCAGCGTGTGGCTCACAGGGAATACTTGCACCAGCCCTGGCACAGAAGTGAACCCCAGCCTCCCTGGATGGGGTGGATAAAGCCTCCATCTGCTGCCCCATGCACACTCACCAAAACCCCATGGTGGTTCCGGACAACTGTCACTCCCCGGTGCCGCCCCTTTGGGATGTGGCCGTGGTCTGAAAGAGTTAAGCCCAGGTCAGGAGGGAAGGGCTCTGGAGGCAACTCAGCTTAGGTCAGGGGGAATGGGGCTACCTTGGCCCCTTGAGAAAATGTTGCCCACTCGGAGCAGCCTCTAGAAGCTGAATGGGGACCCTTCAAGGACAGGCCTGGATACACACGGGGCACAGTGCCTTTCCCCAGGCTTATTCACCAATTCATTCAACAAACGCCTCGTGATGTCTGCTCTGTGCCAGATGGGGATGGGGATCCAGAAGTAGCTGGTCTGGTGCCTTCTCTCCATGGGAAACTGGTTTGATGGCAGGCAGGTAGAGAAGCTCTAGCGAGGGTGCAAGATGCTGAGGGACCAGCTCTATGGACTTTCGAGCCCTCTACTCTCACAGACTCTGGAGAAGATGCTGCCCACAACCCCAGAGGACAGAGGCGTTAGTGCCTTCCTCTCCCTCCCCAGTGCAGACCTCTGGAGACCGGCTCATTTTTGAGCCACAGGCCATCTAGTCACCCTGAAATTTTTCCCTTCCGAAGCAGAGACCGAGGCTCTGCATAGCACCTCTCAGACACAAGGACTCCGCTTCACACAGCCGAGAGCTTGCAGCAGACGTGGGACTCGAGTCAGGTTGGATGGGATGGGTAGAGTTTGGTGCATGAGCAAGTCCCGGACACACATGGTGAACACTCCATACGTTCTAGGCATCACTTGTTGTCAGGATTGGCTTGGAAGAGGTAGCTGGGGGTTCAGGTTGGGTTGGGATAGGCCTGGGCATCAGGATGGAGGGCCTGCTGTGGGCGTTGGTGGGGCCGAGGGTGGAGTGACCAGGGTTGAAATGGTTGGGCTGTGTGAGTAGGAGTCCTGGAAAGGAGGTGCTGGGACCATTCCCCAGAGCTGGGGTTAACATACCTACTAATTGGCAAGGGAGGTCATCGTTAAGGGAACATCGACGCAGAAGGTTTGATGTCCTGGTGGTTCTAGGGCTGGTGAGCAGAAGCCTGAGTGGAGGGCAGATATCAAAGTTGAGCTGGCTGAACATTCCCTTCTCCTCACTTCCCAGACACAGCCCTCCCATCCCAGGCCACGACTCACTAGAAAACTATGAAGATGGTACCAGGTCTCATTCCTGGGCCTCCCTTACCTATTGCCTCCTCATTAATGCTTTCTCCCAACAGCCCCATCTCACAACCCAGACCCCGGGAAAGGCGGGCTGACTCCCTGACCAGGACAGCAGACTCTTATTTTGCATTAAGTGTCTTCTCAACCTCTACCTTTATACTGCTGGAGGCAGGAAATGGTTAAATACATCCCCCTTTGCCTGCTGTCACCCCACCCCCAACAGATAAGGGGATGATACTGGTGGTTAAAAAAAGTCTTTCAGCTGTCTGGCGACGGTGTTGGGGATGGGCGGGGAGACACTACTAGCAGCATCGTTGTTGTGCTGAGGACTGTGCAGGCTTCCTAGTGGCCGCCAGGGTCTGCCCACCTGGCCTTGAGTCAGAGCTGGAGGTGTGCGGAGGTGGGGCTGGGGGGAACATGCCACCTCAGTCTGATTAAGCGGCCTCAGGAGATGTGATTCCCAAAGGCATACATTGCCCCTCACCCTGTGCCAGGGAGACAGCAGAGAATCTAACATCAGCCTAAATGGTCTCAATATGCACGTCGCCCAGTGAGGACTGGGCTGCCCCAAGATACAGTGAGCTCCCCACCCTAGGCTTGTAAGCAGGGAGCTACTGGAGAAGGGGCCCAGGGCTGGGCTTGGTCACAGTGAACCAGTTTCAGTACCACTATGGCGGGGGCAGAGAAAGCCACAGAGGACTTTATAAAGGGGAAGCATGAGATTAGTCTATTTCAAAAAGGTCACGATGCAGCTACAGTTGGGTGATGGGGCCAGCAGAGCGGTACGTCTCCACTTCCTCCCCTCCCATCACTCCATTCTTTTTTACGTTATGAAACATATCACGGGGCCTCCCTGGTGGCGCAAGGGGTTAAGCACAGCACTGTGAAGCGATCCCAAAGCCTCTGTGGTACAAGTTGAATCCCTGGCCGGCCAGGGAGCTATCCACAAGGCACAGCAGACCTCTCCTGACTCACCCGCTGCTCCCCTCAGCAGTGTATTTCAGTCAGTCTTCCTGTTCTGCTCCCCACTCTGTCTCTGGTGAATCCTCTCATCCCCCGCACCTCTGGCCTGTACCCCAGTTCTTGTATGCATAAATAAATAAATCTTTTTTTAAAAAAAGGAAACACATCATTATCTCCACTGACACCCATGTGCAGGAGTGACTATCCTGGATCACCTGCGGGTCCGATAATGTAATGGAACCACAAAGGTTCTCATGAGAGGAAGCAGAGGGGTCTGAATCAGAAGGTTCGAAGATGCCGCACTGCTGACTTAAAAGAGGGAAGAAGCGGCCCTGAGTCCGGGAATGCGGGCAGCCTCTGGAAGTGGAAAAGGGCATAGAAGCGGATTCTCCCCACGAGACTGCAGAGCAACACAGTCTGCTGACACCAGTTTCTCTTTCAGTCAGACCCATTTCAGACTTGTGGCCTCCAAAACATCTTTTCATTCAACCTCTACATCCAAACCATCAAGAACCTTGTTGGTTCTTCCTCCAACTTCTAACCAGAGAGCATCCCCTCGCTGGCCACGAACCTACCCACCATCACCAGGGCAACCTCCTACATGTTATTTTGTCTTGTTTTGAAATTTACTCTTGTAATTTATACCAAGTCGCTTGGCTGCTTTTGTAGCCTCCGTGCACTTAGAACAAGGTCCAGAGCCCCACAGGGCTGGCTCCATCTAGCTCCTTCTTTGCTGAGACCTCCCGTCCCCCCTTTGCTCCACGCTCCGGCTCCCCTGGCCTGGCTTCTGTTCCTAAACCATCCCAGCTCCTTCCTTCCCTGAGTCTCCCTCCTTCCTGGGCCCTAGAACCTTCCCCTCCCCAAGGTTGGCTCATTCTCATTCCTTAGCCTCCCTTAACTGTTGCCTTCTCCTTAATGCTTCTCCAACCAGCCCCACCTCAGAACCCAGATACTGCTTCACATCACCCCATTTTATTTCCTTCTCAGAAGTCATCACCATCTGATTGTATCCTGTTTACTTATTTATATGCTTATTATCTGTTTCTACCATTCAACTGTTCATTTCCCAAGAATCCTGTCTGCCTTGCTTACTGTGTTATCTCCAGAGTCTGGAACAATGTCTGGCCCAGAGCAAGAGCTAAGTAACTATTTGTTTACTGACAAGTGAATGACAGCCGGGCAGCAGTGCAGGGGCTAATCTGAGACAGGGCTGAGGGGTGGAGGGCCAGGTGCAGCTGAGCTCTGTGGGCTCTGCAGCTGAGCCCCCAAATTAGGTCACCTCAGGAACCCTCCCTTGCCCCAGACACTCTCTCAGCCTGAGCCTCAGCCTTGGGCCCAGCACCTCATTCCCCACTCTCCCACGAGGATAGGCTCCTCACTGGACTCCATCCCAGGCCATTTTGGTGGGGTGGATACATCCTGGAGTAGCACAGCCGTCCTCCTTCCTTCAGGCATTCGCCCAAGCTGTTCCCTCTGCTTGCAATGCCTTCCACCTCCTTCCTTGTAGAGCAGTCATTTTAAACACCCAGTGTTCATGATGGAGTGAGGAAGCCTTCCCCAAACAAGTGACTTGACCTCCTCCAAGCACTTCAGGCAACACTGACCACTGCAGCCCCACTCCCATGCACAGTCTTTGTTCCCACCTAGACTGTGAATTCCCAAGATACTACCATGTACAGCTGCACAGGTTGCACACTGCAAAAGTCAAGGTTGCCATTCATTATCACAATCATGCCATGCTATGACCCAGTTTGAGTTGCTTCTGCTGCCCACTCCTTTAACCTGCCCACCATGGAGAGTGGTCTCTTGACTTCTGGGGTCATAAATTAATTGATTGACAAAGTAATTAAACGATAACTGAACCTATAATCAGCTGGCTGCACCAGGGCACATATTACACCTTAAGCTGGGCACAGCCCATCTGTCTTCACCCACCTCCAACCTGTCTCTGACCTCAGAGTCTAGTCCCACGCCTCCCAGGGAAAGGCCTTCTTTATGTTCCACTCCATTCCCCCGCAGCAGCAGAGCCCATGCTACCGCCAGCCCTAGCTGTTGTGTCTGGGGGAGAAACAGCACGAGAGAATGAAGACGTCATCAGCATGGGGAGATGAACCCGTCTTTTTTCTGTGGCCGGGGTGACCAGTCAAGCATTTCCTGCCCTTTGCAACAGACCCGTGGGCTTGGGCGTCATTATCTGCAAAAGAACCCACAAGTGCCTCCCACCACATCCTCCTTCTAAGCATGTTCACACTCGTGAGTCCCCCTCTGCTTCTGCAGGTGTGCAGGGAGGTTTTCGTGAGCCCAGTCAGGCTCTTCCCTTACCCCTCAGTGGGCTCAGAGCCTTCTGTTCTGTGGGGCTTCAAACTCCCCACATCCAGTGTCACCTTTCCACTTGGCTTATGAGGGAGGGGCAGTGAAATGTGTCAGGCCTGGAGCTGGGCAGTCTCTGCTGGTAACCAGTAACTGGGACTGACACCCCAACTTCACCAGTGAGAGGAGCAGTCAGAATGCTCATGTCCTGCACGATTTGGAAAACTGAATGCTGACCACTGCCTGAGACATCCAACAACTCCACTGCTGGGCACGCGTCTGGTAAAAGAAATGCACGGTCCAGCCAAAGGAAGTACATGGATGTGCCATTCAGAACAGCCAAGGAATCTGTGCAAACACCTGTGCTCAGCACTGTTCACACAATGGAAAACCCGAGCAGTAAGAATAAGCATCGTTGCCTTGGGCAGAGCCTTGGATGAAATTCCCAGGCTGCAGTTTGAGCAAGAGAAGCCTGACATATGCAGCTCACACTGTGCGCCTTGTTTATGAAACGTTCGAGAGCGGGCAAGCTAATCCACGCGAGTGGAGGTGGGAGCAGTGGTTAACTCTTGCCGGGGTTGTGCCTGCACGAGTGCGCGGGGCGGCAGTGTTTTCTGTCCTTGGCCTGCATGCTGCCTACAAAGGTGGCTCACTCTGAGAACATTCAGCGAGCTACAGGGTCAGGAGATGTACATTTTTTGGTGTGGTCTGTATCAATGAAACTTCACCAAAACAAAAGAAAGCACAACATACACCAGCCTTTAATTCACCTCCTGCAGCCAACAACTTAACATGCTTCTTACTGCCCCACCCTGCTTTAAACCTTTCTGGCTCCCCAGATCCTCAATGCCTGCATGACAAGGCACACCCCACCTCCCCAGCTTACTTCTCACCATGCTCAGCTTTAGCCAACCAGCACGTTCTCAGTTCCCGGCCCTCGCTAAGGTCAGCCCAGGCTTCTGATCAAGCTGTTCTCAGTAGGGATTTCCACCTTCGCTCCTCGCAGTAGTTTCTACTCAATCCAAGCCTCTGTCGATGCACATCCTCTGGTCGAGGGACACACTTGCCTCTGTGTCTCCAAAGTACTCGGGGTGCCTCCACCAGAGCACCTCCTCTTGCCTGAGCACCACATTCCCTGACTTGTCTGTTTCCCTGACAAGCCTGGGAGCAACCTGAGGGCAGGGACTGTGTCTCCTTCACCGTCTCATCCCCTAACTGCTTGGCACCGGGTATCTGCTCTGTAGGGACTGCTAAATAGCTGAATGAATGACCTGGTCCTGCTCTCACCACTTGCATCTAAAGGTCACCGGTCTCTGCGATGCTTGTGGAAGCCACCCAGCATCAAGGGGTCAGGCCCACTCAGCTGATGAGGTCATGGTCCAAGTGCTGGGGTCTGTGAGGCTTGCCCAGGAGCCCCCACCCTCCACCAAACAGAGCTTCTGCCCTGCTCACCTCAGAGAGATGTGGCACTCTGCTCGGCCAGAAGCCCTGAGCGCCTCCCCAGTGCTGCCCGACGTGCCTGGACCTGGGCTCGTGGCTTATGTGTGCTGGATTTGGATCTTGACCACAGACCAGAAGTAAAGTAGGGGGTGTGGGGGTGGGGAAGGAGCCCACTCAGGCAGGCCCTGAGCATTCTGAGCGACAGAGCAAGCACAGAAAAAGCACAACCACCCTCACCAACAAAAGGGGGAGAGGAGGGATTGCTCTCGATTAAAGGTGCAAACTGAGATCAACAATTAAAGGGGTACCCCTCTCAACTAAGGGGCTGCGAGCCGAAGAGCCAAAGCACAGCTAGACTGGCCTTGTTAAGAAGCAATGTCAGAGGCAACGAAAGTTGTTTCCAAGCAAATCAGTGATTCAAATAGAAATCAGACTTCAAAGGATGGCGTTGCACAAATGCCCAGTTCCCAGAAGATAAGGCTGTAAATAGGGTAAAATTTAACAACTTTCTTCAATACACAGACAACATCAAATAGACACATTAACCGGCACCGCTCCAGGCTTTCTGTACAAAAATCCTTGAAAATGCAAAATTTCTTCCTTGTAGATAGTATGACGCTCTCACTGGATGCAATGCAGACAGCATTCCCAGAGCTCCCTGGATGCTGTATCTGGACCCGAGTCTGCATTCTCTTTTTTTTTTTTTTTTCTTTTTTTAAAGATTTATTTATTTATGGTTACAAGAACTGGGATATAGGCCAGAGGTGTGGGAGGGTGAGAGGATCCACCAGAGACAGAATGGGAAGCAGAACAGGCAGATAGACCGAAGTACACTGCTGAGGGGAGCAGCAGATGAGAGAGGGGAGATCTGCTGCACCGTGTGGGGAGCTCCCTAGCCGGGGATCGAACTTGCATTGCAGAGGCTTCAGACAGCTTCACAGCGCTGCTCTCAACCCCTTGTGCCACCAGGGAAGCCCCTTTTCTTTTTTTTTTTAAAGATTTATTATTATGCATATGAGAGCTGGGGTGCAGGCCAGAGGTATGAGGGGTGAGAGGATACAGAACAGGCAGATCTACTGAAATACACTGCTAAGGGGAGCAGCGGGCAAGACAAGAGAGGTCTGCTATGCCATGTGGGTCACCCCCCCAGCCGGGGATCAAACTCATGCTGCAGTGGCTGCGGATAGCTTCATAGTGCTGAAACTTATTCCCTTGCACCACCAGGGAGGCCCTACACATGTTCTTACTTGTTTATTGCTACCCTCCCCAGGCACAAGGCTTTCCTCTGCTCTGCTCACTGCTGCCCTCAGGGCCTGGCACACACTGGATGCAGCACATAAATATTTTATAGCATCTATTGAATTCTACAACCAGCCTTTCTCATTGTACAGTATGTTCCAAAAGTTAACCATCCTACTCATTTCACTGCATCCGATGACTCACACTTTACTTCTTTCATTCGCTACTCATGGACATTTCTGGTCTTCACTATTCCCAGCAAAGTCACCTTTACATGTGCCTGAGAACTTCTCTAGGGTTGGTGGCTGGGAGTGGAATGGCTGAGTCAAAGGCCATGTGTATCCTCACCTTTATCAGATGCGGCAAAATCGATGTCGAAGGTGGTTATGCCAATGTCCGTTCCCACAGGCTCCTGCTCCACCACATCCTTCCCACTAGCATGTTGTCAGATGTAAAATTTGTTGCTTACCTACTGAATGGCTACGGATGCTATTTTTTTAAATATCAGGTAATGTTTATTGGGCTTTAATTTGGCTAGAAACTGTGCCAAACCCTTTCTATGCCTTGGCTCAGGCAGCCTTTGCAACAGTGCTGGGAGGCAGTTACATCACCCCCCGCCCCTCCCCCTCCATGGGAGAGACGAGCAGCCGGACTGGGGCTTGAGGCCTTGCTGCAAATACAGAGCGAAACCGTCTCAGCCTCACCCGCCGGCCCACGGCCAGCTCTTCACCACCACTCTCTCCTCCTGTTTACCATCTTCAAAAATATTTTTTGACCCTGTCCAAAATTTCTAGATTGAGCATGCATTGTTTTTGTGTGTGCTTAATAGACTTTATTTTTAGATGGCTTTTAAGCCACCACCCCAGCAAGGAGGGGAGAGGCCAGGGTGAACAGAAGGGCCAGGGTTGACCAGACTGACCAGTGTTTACCACCTCTCTTCCCCACCTCTCAACCTCTCTCTCCCCTGCAGACCCTTCTGCAAGTGAAAGTAGCACCTCCCCAGACTGTGGGGATGGAGGGCCAAGGCCTCCTCAGGGGCCTTCTCAGGCTTCCCCGAACACTTGCAATCCTTACACCCCCATGTGCCCACCCTCACTCACCAGGTCTGGTTGGTGCTGGAGTCTTGGTGCAGAAGGGAGCTGAGCACGAAAGGCATTTCCTTGGGTGTCACCCAGTTCCAGGACACATCCACATTGAAGGCCCCCAGGAAAGCCAGGCCTGTGGAGAAGAGAGACACATCTCACAAAAGAGACACCATGGCCGGCCCTTTAACACTGGTTATTCCTCAGGCCCTGCCATGTCATTATCCCAAGTTACAGATGAGAAGAGGAAGACTCCCAAGAATTTTTGATCCAAGGAAATAGGGCTGGAACATAGGCATATGTGACCCAGTGACCTGATTCTCCTCCTAAAGCAAGTGGTCTCGGCACCCAGGCCCCCTCCTCAGGGAGGATCAGTTGTCTCTCCTGGCAGCACCCCACCACTCCCACCTCCACTGTGCACTTTCTTTACCTGCCACACAGCAGACTCATGTGTCTCATACTGGAATTTAAACGGGCTGGGAGCCACAGGCCGAGGTCTGCACCAACTCCACCTATGTACCCCCACAGTGAACCAAAGGAAAACACATGTCCTCAAAAATACCTGCACAAGAATGTTTGCAGCAGCTTTATTTGTAATAGTGCCAAACTGGAAACAACTCAAATGCCTACCAAGTGGGACAGAATGAACTACGGAACATCCATAGCAGGGACTACAGCTCAGCGTAACAAGGAAGAAACAATCAACAAAGCAAGGTGGGCGAATCACAGGTCACTACGCTGAGCGCAAGAAGCCTGACATAAGAGTGTCTTCTGTATCATTTCATGTATATGATGTTCTAGAATGAGTGACACCAATCTATGGTAAAAAATATTGCAGGGCATCCCTGGAGGTGTAGGGGTTAAAGGCAGCACTATCAAGCTATCGCCAGCCACTGCAGCATGAGTTTGATCTCCAGCCGGCCAAGTTGTTGACCCAAATGGCACAGCAGACCTCTCTTGCCCGTCCACTGTACCCCTCAGCAGTGTATTTCAATAGATCTGCCTGTTCTGCTTCCCACTCCTCTCTGGTGAATCTTCTCACCCCTCACACCTCTGGCTTACACCCCAGTTCTTGTATGCATAAATAAATAAATCTTTTAAAAAATATATTGCAGGGAATGGGGGATAGTTTATTAATTGAGAAGGGACAGGAGGTAATGGGATGGCAGAAATATCCTGTATGTTGATGTGAGCTTGGATTACAAAGGTGTATGCTTTGTCAAAAATCATTCACTTAAGAGAGGAGACTGAGGAAGGAAGGAAGCAGGATGGAGAGCCAGAAGGAGACCTGGAGGAGGCACATGGAGCCAAGAGACACGTAAAGAAACTACACTTGCCTTTTGCTTGTGGACTGGTTGAAACAGATAGTAAAACTACAGTTTGAGAAAGAAGAGCGTTTTGGAAGTTCCTGGAAATGACACATAAATGGACTCATCAGATCTGCAACCTTAAAATGCGGCAAAGTGTGTGGATCTTATCAGCAAAAATGAGCCTTGGTCAAATCCCTATAGCTGGGCAAATTTCATCGCCTATCTGAGTTTCCTTTTCTTCGTGGAATAAACAAGGATAAAAACAACTACCTCTTAAGATTAATGGGAAATTGAAATGAGCCATTGTGTAAGCAAGTGCCTGAAAATGATTTATTAGAACTTGTTTCTGCTCTACTCTTCCTTATTTTCTTTCACAGACTTGAATGAAAGTCTTAGTTCACATGTCCTTTCCTTCCTGCCATGGACAGGCTGATGACAATGCTATTCCAAGGAATAGTAGGAATTTAACTTTCTTATTAGTAAAATTGGTGTAGACAGCTCAACGATCTGGGTTACCCCAGATAAAGCTTGGATTTTGGCAGCAAGTATTTGAAGATCATTTGATGAATTAACCTCACTCAAATTCCTATGTGATGTTTCTTACTTGGTTTTTATATAACCCTTCTCTCTGTCCCAACAATCAATAGACTGTTGACAATTACTGAATGTTGAAAGAAAGCAAGCAAGATTGTGAGACACTGTTTAGGACACTGTGGTTATCTCTGCCTTTCACTGTCTTTGATCGATTTTACAACTGTGCACATTGTAGAAAATGAATAATCCAAATGATTCTCATCTATTGCAATACAAATGAAGTGTTCAGTGAATGAAAATAACTAATTCTGCATCTATTTGTAAATTCTTTTCAACGGTCCTTATTGCATATCTATCTGTGGTTCTTTGAATTCTTCTTTGAACTGGTTATTACCTCTTATTGGGTCTCATGAATTAATGCATTAAGTAAAATATTTGATCCATGAAAAAAAAATCATTCACTTAAAATCTGTGCATTTCAACTACACATAAATTTTACCTCAAAAAAAAAAAAAAAAGCAAATATTGAACTCTAGTTGTTACACATGTGAAGTGTACTGAGGCCTGCAATTTACTCTGAAATGTCAAAATATAAGGCAACCTTGATGGATGGAGATACGTGCACACATGGGAGGACAAACACCCTCTATATATCACATCTATTTGTGTGATGATGCAAATATAACAAAACATTGACAACTATTAATATAAAATCTGTGTGTCCATTGCTTAACTTTTTCAACTTTTCTGTAAGTTTGAGATTTTTCATTAAAATTTTTTGGGGGAAATTGATATTGACAGGTTACTCCTCACTGAGCTGTGTCCGCTCATGACCCAACAAAAGGCTCGGAGAAGGTCTCTCTCCACACAGCACTGCTCGAACTGACCATGCACAGACAACTTTATTCCTGTTTTAGGAGTATCTCATCATGTAAACACATTACAGACACTGCCCCAGACTTTCTCTACAAAAATCCTTGAAAATGCAAAATAATTTTTAATGATGAGTGAGATCAAGCTTCTTATTACAAGTTTTTTGCAGCCTATGCATAAACATTACCCATTGTTTTATATATATATATATATATATATTTATAAATTAGCAAGAGTTTTTTTGTGTAAAGTGTAGAGCTTCTTTGGATCTTGATCTGAACAAACTAAACACCAAAAACACTTGGGCGCCTGCCTGGCGCAAGGGATTAAGTCTCAGTGCTACCAAGCTATATGCAGCTACTACAGCATGAGTTTGATCCCTGGCGAGGGAGGTGACCCACATGGCACCCCAGACCTCTCGTGTCTCACCTGCTGCTCCCCTCAGCAGTGTATTTCAGTAGATCTGCCTGATCTGCTCCCCGCTCTGTCTCCTCTTACCACCCCTCCCCACCTCTGGCCTACACCCCAGTTCTTGCATGCATAAATTAAAACAAACAAACAAACAACAAAAAAAAAAACACTTGGGGGCAGTCAGGGAGATGGGAAGTGGCGAGGGTGACAGAGGAACTACAACTGCCCTGGTTTGGGGCTGAGGGCCTCGTGGCTGTGTATCGAGCACACAGGGCCCTGTGCTTCAGAAGTAGGTGCTGACGTTTGAGGAGTGAAATGACAGGATGTTCGGGATTCGCTTTAAAATAACACTTCTGAAACCTTAACATGTGAATGAATCATTCAGCTCTCTCGTTAGAATACAGGTTCTTGTGCTCTTCCCTCCCGTTTTGACCCCTATGGTGAGGGTGCACGGGTGCACGGGTGACTTGGTGATGGGAATTTTACCGGGACTACAGCTGAGAGGAGAAAGAAAACATTGTGCAAAAATGAACAATGATGTAAAATATATATAAATAAATAAATTATTAAAAAAAAAAGAATACAGATGCTGATCAGCAGCTCCGGGAGTAAGACTAAGCTTGTGCTCCTGGGAGGCTGTCCTCCCCATACCCAATGCTGAGTGGCAAAGCTTTAAAATGCTTGGCAAAAACACAAAAAGGGGGCCTCCCCTGGTGGTGCAGTGGTTGAGCACTGGGCTGCGAAGCTGCCTGCAGCCTCTGCAGTGCTGGTTCAATCCCCGGCCCCCAGCAAGGGTCCCACAGGGCGCAACAGACCTCTCCTGCTGCGCCCGCTGCTCCTCTCAGCAGTGTATTTCGTCAGTCTGCCTGTTCTATTCCCTGCTCTGTCTCTGGTGAATTCTCTCACCCCCCCATGCTTCTGAATGTACCCAGTGCTTTATAAATAAATAAATTAATCTTTAAAAAAAAAAAGGGACAGTGAAATAAATGCAGCAAGTGTCACAAAATCTGGATAACTATGTCATTCAGGTGACAGGTATATTGGCTTTATAGTTGTTGTTCACTTTTATACATGGTTAGAATTTTGATATTAAAATCAACCTTCCAGAGGCACAGAGCAGGCATCGATCCATTATCCCTTCCCCCTTACACAGCAGTCTTGTCCAGAATGATTAAAATTACCCAATACACAAACTTCAAACTTATTTTAAAATATGGGCAGCTGAAAAAAAAAAAAGACAAAAGGAAAATGTTAGGGAAAAAAAAAAAAGAAATTACCATTAAATCAAGAAGGAGGCTAATAGCTAACCTGTATACCAACAAGTGCTAGTACTTTCCATGGTGGGCCCCATTTTGGGCTCTGAACATGCACTGGCACACAGTAGGTGCTTAATATAATTACTTGTTGAATAAATGCATAATAAAAAAACCTTTCTGAAACGCAGTGTAAGAATGAAACCAATGTTATATCATTTGGTGTCCAAAAAATGGTGGTGGGGTGGGAGAAGGGTGTGTGGGGAATGCCCCAAGTGTGCTCTGGTAAAGCCGGGGAGAAAAAAACTAAGAAAATCAGAAAAAAATCTCCTTGAAGCTTCTCTTAGCAAGAACACTGAATGGGGATGAGTGAGGGTTAGAAAAAATAAAGATACTCAATGAACAAACCCACACCCAAGTTACCCAGAGCTATTATGAGCTGTTGTTAGCGCCCTCCCTGCCATCATGCCCAAGTAGAATGCAGAAAATGCAACCAGACCTTGAGCTCCTCTTCCTTGTTTGGGGGCCACAGACCCCTCTGAGACTCTGAACTCTCCCCTGGGCTACACAAATCTTACCTTCCCCTGAAGTACTCTGCTCCGAGGTTGCCTTCCCCGCTTCCTCCTCATCGCTCCCCTTCTCTGAGGCACCTTCCTGACCCCATAGCTTTTCATCACAATCCGAAATTACCTTGCTGCCTGTTTACTTGATGCCTGTGATGTCCCTACCACCAGATGGGGAGTCTCGTGAGGGCACTGATGCATGTGTCTGCCCTGTTGGCTGGTTCCCAGGGCCTGGCTGGTGAGTAAAGGGGCTCACAGACCCCCTGCAGCCTGCCCACAGCCCTCAAGGTTTCCAAGTGGAGACCCTAGGTGCGGGAGGGGAGTGCTGTGCTCCAGACACAGCGGACAGCACACAAGGAAGGATGGCAGCAGAAATGGGCGCATTTCATGATGAGCCCTGTGTTCTTTGTCAGCCAGTCTGGGGTAAGACAGGAGGTCAGCGAACTGACCAGAAGAAAGCTAAAAAGGGGCCTCCCAGGTGGCGCAGTGGTTGAGCGCTGGGTTGCGAGGCTGCCCGTGGCTGCGGCGCCGGTTCGATCCCCGGCTGCTCCCCGGCCACCGGGTGAGGGTCCCACATGGTGCGCAGACCTCTCCTGCCGCCCGCTGCTCCCCTCAGCAGTGTACTTCGGTCCTTCTGCCTGCTCTGCTCCCCGCTCTGGCTCTGGTGAATTCTCTCACCCTCCCACGCTTCTGACTGTACCCAGTGCATGTATAAACAAAACAAACAAACAAACAAACTAAATAAATAAAAAACATGCCTCTATTAAAAAAAAAAAAAAAGAAAGCTAAAAAGAACTATGAGTTTATTGCAAGGGGTGACTAGAAGTGCTGCTTCCCATTTTAATATCTGTGTAACTGATAAGACAGGCTTTAAGGGCCTCTCTGGTGGTACAGGCGGTTGAGCGCAGCGCTGTGAAGCTGTCTGCAGCCTCTGCAGCGCCAGTTCGATGGTGGCCGGCAGGGGAGATTCCCACATGGCGCAGCAGACCTCTCCTGTCTCACCCACTGCTCCCCTCAGCAGTGTATTTCGTCAGTCTGCCTGTTCTGTTCCCCGCTATGTCTCTGGTGAATCCTCTCACACCCTCCCACACTTTTGGCCTGTGCCCCGGTTCTTGTATGCATAAATAAATCTCTAAAAAAAAAAAAAAAAAAAAAAAAAAAAAAAGACAGGATTTGAAATCCCTGAGATAAGTCTAATTTCCTCGCCTGGGCATTGGGGACACCTTTCTGCTGAGGCCTATGCAACCTCTGCTAAGTCTGCCCCCCAGCATAGTGCACCACCGCACCCCACTCCCTGAATGCCATCAACACATTTCCTACCTTCAGGCTTCTGCACAAGCAGTTCCCTCTGCCCGACCTGCCTTCCCCACCTCTATCCCACCTGGGCCCATCCTCTGGGCCCTGCTCAGGAGGTGCGCCCTGCCACAGGAGCCAGTCCAGATGCCCAGGCATTACTCACTGCCCCGTCAGCATCCTGTGGTGTCTCTGTCTGGTGCTAACCAAATCCTATCTGGGTTAGAAAGAGCCGCAACTAAGTCTGTCTCCCTCAAAGCGTGATTTGAGTCATCCGTGACACTTTTCCGCCCAAAAGCAAAGCTCAGCTCAGCACGGGGCCAGGCCCAGAAGAGGTGTCTGGAAATGTTATTCAGAGGTTCTGGTCTCCACTGCACTCCCATCCCCACTGTCCTTGAAGTGAGGGATCTTAGGACAAGAGCCCTGAGGGGTGGGGAAGGGGAGATGTTAAGTAGAGTCAATCCCATCTACCCTGCTGGAACCCTGCTGTCTTCCACGCACCATACTGGGCACTCAGTTTCAAACAGGGATCAGTTGCTCGTGGCTCATCAGTAAATTATTTGTGTCTGTGGCCCAGTTCTGCCTGATTCCAAAGCCTTTGGCAAAAGCCAGAGGCACTAGGTGGTTGTAAACAGAGAGCAAGGTCACGAAGGGTCCCCAGAAGCTAGATAGCTCCTCTTGGGCAGGGCCCCCAGCTGTGCTGGCAGCTCACTGAGCTGTAGCAGAGGGCACATTAGAGAGCCAGACAATTAGGTCAGCAAGAAACTCCTGTGCAGGCAAAATAGCAGAAGGACGGGATGGTGCGGGACACCATATTCATAGCTTTCCAAGTCACCAGCTCCAAGCCTGAGAAGCCAACTATTGCCCAGAGTGCACTAGAAGCAGGTCACCTTTCTTAGAAGACTTTTGCCAGGCCCTTGACCTTTTACCTTTGCTTGGGCTGTTCCTAGATCAGGTACCCCTTCCTTCCCATATCCTACCAAGCCCCAGTGAAAATAGGACAGGCCTCAAAGCAAATTCTTGCCTTGTCATAGTCACTGAAGGACCTTAGTCGTGCCACCTTGCCTCAGTTTCCCCATCTGTTGCATGGGACTGCAGATCAAATGGGGCACAGCCCAGCCCCAGGTCTGATATACTAGAGGCTCTGTGCGTGGGTGCTGATGTTAGAGGGTGCTAACCACAAGGGAGGGTCTGTTGCATTCTTTGTCTTGTGCCTCCTCTCATGCTGTGAGGCAGGATAGCACAGCTGAGCCAGTGTCTGTCACCATACTACCCACAGCCGCCTCCCCAAGCTGTGCCTAGCCACACGGGCCTGCTGAGTCACACCAAGACCCTCCCTTCATCCTGTCAGCCACCACTGTCTTCCCCAAAACTCCATATCTCCGCATCACACAGGGGATGGCACAAGTTCATAGCTATTCCCACTTGAGCAAACTGAGGGCTGGGGTTTGCCCAAATTTATCCAAGGAGCAGGCTATAGAACTGGGACTAGACTTGGGTGTCCTGACTCTCAGCCCAGAACACCCAGAGCATGCCTCAGAGCAGCCATCCCAGGGAGCAGCTCACCCTCGGCTCACCGACCTCATCCCCAGACCTCAGCACCCAAGCCTCACCCTTCGGACCACCCGGTAACAATGCCCAGCATCGCATTAGCATTAGCTAAGTGCTGGTGGATTTTCTGGTTTTCCTCCTAAGTATTATCACGAAGGTCTCCTCCTCCTCATGCCCAGCTGTCCCGGACCCTGGCCTCTCAGCTTCTTCTTTTTCCAGAGCTCCACATTCCATACAACATGGAGTCTCACCGCCACCACCCTCTCCACACCTGCTGCAGCTTCCCACCGCCTCCGGGCCAGGGCCAAGCTCCCTCAGCCTCACTCTCCAGGCCCTCCACACTTCCCACAGCCCGTCTACCTCTCCAGCCTGCCCCCACACACACCCTGTGAGCACACCTCCTGCAGAAGCCTGGAGACACGGGCTCCCGCAGGACCCGCTCTCCTACCCACAAGCACGGCACTTCTCCGACACGTTGCCTCTGCCTGGAATGCTCTGTCCCCACCCCCCACGTGAGACCCGAAGGCACCCTCAGTGGGCCCTGGGGTGGGTCTTGAGGGGTCAGGCGTGTGTGTACAGTCTCCTTTCTCTTCGCACAGGGGCCAAAGACAGGGCGAAGTGCCCTCATTCCCAGGGGTGTCCAGGGACAGGCAGCGTCGGCACAGACAGCCTTCTGCTCCCCCACTAACCTCTCCCTGCAACTTCCTAGTCAGACTCCTCCTGCCCAACTGTCCCGTCTCACCCCCATACTGCACTTGTTGAAGACCCTCCCGTCCTCATGGCTGCCTCAGACACCATGGTTTTCCGCCCCATGTACACACTGGTTCAGGGCTGTGCCCAGGCAGAGCGGGCCTGGTGCCCTCCCACTCCCCTGTAGGAGCCCAGCCTCAGCCTCAAGAGGTAGACAGCAGAGCAGGCCCTGGAATTCTGGCTCCTTCCTCATCACTGCCACCCTTCATAGGAGGGATGTAGCCTCCCTTTCTGAGACCCAGGGAGAAGTGAGTTACCATCCTGACAGAATGGGTCATGGGTGAAGACTGACATGGGGACAGCACGCCATTTGGTAGGAGGAACAGGTGGGGTTTCAGTGTGTCTATAATCAGGCTGGACTCTAAACCTCCCCTAGACAACTGATGTCACCTCATCTGCTCCCACAGATGACAAGTGAGTATCACAACAGGTGGCCTGGAAAGGGTGGAAGGTGAGGTCAGGCCAAGAACAGTTCTAGATTCTCTCCAGTCTAGGGAGATCCAACCAGGCACAGGATCAGGACACTGTGCCTGGGGTGTCTGGGGTGTTCTTCCCACTCTCCGCATATCTCTTTGTCACTTTCTTCTCTCTCCAGCCTTTAGTCTCACTTCCTCCAGGAAGCTCTCCAGGACTTCGACGCAGGACCTCACCATCTGAAGCAGGACTGACACAGTTTCATTTCTCCCACTCAGACTGGAGCTGCTGGGCCCCTACTTTCACCCCCTCCCCACAGCTCAGCCAGCATCTCCCTGCAAACCAGCTCCATCTTGTTCTCTGTTATACATCAGCTTGGGAAGCGCTAAGCCTCAAAAGGCGTTTAATGAAAGTCATCTGCTGCTGGGCCTCCCTGGTGGCGCAAGGGGTTAAGCACCACACTATGAAGCAATCCGCAGCTTCTGAAGCACAAGTTAGATCCCCAGCCGGCCAGGGAGCAACCCGCATGGCGCAGCAGACCTCTCCTCACTCGTCTGCAGCTCCCCTCAGCAGTGTACTTCGGTCAATCTGCCTGTTCGTTCCCCACTCTGTCTCTGGTGGGGACATCACCCCCCGCATCTTTGGCCTGTACCCCAGCTCTTGTATGCATAAATAAATAAATAAATCTTTAAAAAAAAAAAGTCATCTGCTGAAAGACGCTGGGGTAATGGCTGGTCGTTACAGGGATCACAGAAGACACAGAAGGAGCCAGAGTGACACCATAATTACTAGCTCAGGCTAGGGGATTGGGGGAGCTGGGAGGCAGGCCAGAGGCTGGGCTTGCTTACACCCCTGGATAGCCATGTTCCCCATGTCTCTCTGGGTCTCAGTCGCTTCCATTCTGTGGAAGGAGTACACCTGAGTCTAATCTGAGCATCTTTTCCCAACATTCTTAGTGACAGGGAAGCAAAACCATAAGCCATAAAAAGTGTGACTTTCTACACCATATATGTAGTTGAAAGATGAAAGTCTGAACTTTAGCTTTGACCTTTCCATGAGGAGTATTTTGATGGCTTTGAAATACCAAGTATTAAAATGCATCCAAAAAGGCATGCTTTGCTGATGTTCCAGCCACGTCTGGCCTGCTCTTGGGTGACCCCGTGGTGAATGCTGGTCCCCAGCCCCCTCCTGGCACCAGCTCAGTGCTCAGACACTGGTGTTCACCTGCTGGCCCTGGTCCTTCCTTCAGGAGATTCCAGGCCCCAGGAGCCTTGAAACTACACCTGTCTGATGCCCATCTCACTGTTTTGTTAAGAGTCTGACCAGGGCAGGCAGGGGACCCAGAGAAGCACGCCCAGATGGCTCGGCAGGAGCACCCCAACAGTCTCCTGGGACTCGCTGTGCTCAACTCGTCCCTGGATCAGTGGGCACCGAAGCAGGTTCATGGCTTGACTTGCCCCAAGTAGTTTCTCACGCCCCCCACATTCTCACACTGGCCTTAACATAGGGGACAGGAAGCCAGTCCCCCAAAGCCTTCACCCTCTACCACACAGACACACGCCCCCAGTCTCGTCAACACTTTTTCACCGGGTTTTCGCCCTCATCGGCTAAGGCCGTCTTTAATAGAAGGGTGCAGCAGGTGTGGGTGATCAACCTCTTCACCCTGAGAACAAACAGCCCAGACCTGAGGACCTGCCCAGGGTGGTGCCACAGGGAGAAGGCCCAGGTGGGGCAGGAAGGCTGGAGAAGAAACAGGGTGGCAACGCTCTGCAGGCGAGCCTGGGGATCTGACCCGTACCTCCAAGAATACTTCCCCAGGCCTTTCCCACTTTCTCTGACCTCTGGCCCTGACTGAGCCCATCAGAAAGACAAAAACAAAGCTGTGCCAAAGGAATAGCAGCCCCTCGGGGCAGTAGGCGAGGCTGACTTACTGGTCACGCAGAGCAGAGTGTGGAAGATCCACATCATCACTGGAGTAGAGGCAGTGGCGGGGGCCACAGCCAGTTCAGCTTCCCCTCAGCTCTAACGGCAGGCAGGAGGCGGGGACTGAGGCAGTCAGAAAAGGGCTTAGATACCCAGCCACTTCCAAGTAGTAAGACCGTCCCACTTGATACACAGCTGGCTGCCTGGCCTCCTCGGCAGGTATGGGCCAGGACTGGGAGCTTAGAAACAACCATCAGCCAGCTCCACTACCCTCACTTTGAAGGCATGGAGAGCCAGGCTTTGGGCTGGGAACATAGTTCTGGGTGTTGTGGGCAGATGTTTGAGGTGCAGGAGCAGCTTTAATCCAGCTGTTGTCTATCATCCCTGTGAGTCCCCCACCACTGCCCCAGAATCTGCCACCAATCATCTCAGTTCAGCGCCCAGCCCAGAATTGTTGGTGGGGTTGCCTTTGAGTGGGGTTCCCACTTTCAGAGTGCCCCCACTGCTAGAAATGGGGTTCCTGCACCTGGCTGTGCACTCAAGGGCCCAGGTGCACACCCCACACATTAACTGAAATCACGGCCTCAATTCAGCTTTGGCTTTGTCTCTTCAAAACCTGGCTACATTACCATGCTATCGGAGCCTATTTGATTGAGCTCCGACCTACCAGAAAAGCAAAAGTAAAATTCCATATATCCTTCAGGGCACCTTTGATGTAACCCAGTATCCAAGAGAATACATTGCTAAGTATGCAGTCACACTTACATACTAACTTCACCGTTGGTCAAATTTTCCATGTGACAAATTTTGTCTCAGAAGGCAGCCTCTCCTGCACCCCGCCCCAGGTTGTTGGAAGTCCAGCCGATCTCTGCGATGATGTTCTGGATCTGCACTGTCCAGCATGGTAGCCACCAGTCACATGTGGCTACTGAGCCCTTGAAATGCCACCAGTGCAACTGAGGAACTGAATTTGAAATTTTATTTAATTTTAATTTACAATGCAAAAACCAGCTTCTGTGTCTCGGGTGCATGTCTGCATCCCTAGGGAAAGCGCTTTGAAGCATTAATATGTGCTACTACATGGCAGACAATGGTGTTCTTAATGACTACATGAAAATCAAGTTTATTTTGTTTCTTACGTTGAAAGCTTGCTCGCTCAGTTTTATAATGATTTGATGACATTTAAAACATTTTTGCATTGTCTGTTTCGATCTGACAAAGTATCTATGGCTGGTATGATCACTCCCTGATTTACACAGTTGAGTAGAGATTACAATTCACCACTTGTACTTCAGCTGTACACCATCCAACAGAGAAAACAGCTCAAAGAGGCAAATTCCGGGTCTGATGATTGACTTGCCAGACCATGAAGACCATCCCAAATGGCTTTTAACCTGTCAGAGGCGGGACAGACGGCCTGTCTTCCCGTCGCTCCAGCATGTGAGCTCTCCTCCCCCGCACTTGTTCAGGTTCCAGGGGCAGCTGGCAGGGGCTCCTTTGCCCAACAAAGGCCCAGAGAGAGATGAGAATGACCCAAGGCTAGAGCCCAGGACTGCAGCTCAATCAAGATTTCTGAGAAGCGAGACTTCAGTTTGGAGTATGAACTTCCGGACGCCTCAGGAGGCCAAGCGAAGTTGACGACTGGGTGCTGGGCTGGGCGCAGGGTCACTTTCTGCATCTTGAAGGCTTCCAGAATGCTGACTCATCCCGCATCCATCTGAAATGTATTCATCCAAGCCCGTCGGTGCCAGCATGGCACACCCCGAATCATGCACATACAGGGGCCCTTCAAGCCCTTCTGACATAACTGCTTTCCTCACAAACCCAAGCATAAGGTGCCAAGGGCAGTCAGGCCGTGTTGTGTAGCGCTCCCATTCCCAGCATCAGCACAAGGCTGGGCATGCAGCAAGAGCATATGTATCCAAAGGAGTGTGAGAATGGCTTCCTAATGCATTCTACTTTGAACAAGTGTTAAGGAGCCCAGCTGAGGGGTTTCCCACAACATAACTAGACTGACTCTTCCAAAGGTGTCAAGGTAATAAAAGACAAAGAAAGGCTAAGGGATTGTTCCAGAGTAAGGGAAATTAAAGATAATTAAACGTGCTGTTGATCCTGGATTGGATCCTAGACCAGGAAATAAATTGCCTTAAAAAAATTATTGGAAAAAGAAATTTTATAACTATGTGATAACAGATGTTAGCCAGACTTACTGGGGTGATAAAGGCACAATATATACAAATGTCAGTTCATTATGTTGTATACCGGAAACTAGTATTATATGTCCATGATACCACAATAAAAATAGATAAATGAACACATTATTGGGACAGCTGACAAAACTGAATCAGGAACTACAGAGTAGAAAAAAAATCACACATTTCCTCAATTTGTTAATTACACTACGGTCATGTAAGAGAAGTTTCGTTGTTTTTGCTTTTTTAGCAAATCTATCTTTAGGAGGTAAAGGGATATAACTGGAATAGTTCGTGGTTCAGACTGAGGGGAAGAAGTGGGGAGGGAAGGGAGGAGGGACAGAATGAACAATAAAATGTTTTTTGTTCTACCCCTGAAACTGTTCTGTAATTTTGAAATTATTTCAAATGCAGTAAGTTTAAAAGGTCACATGACAGAGAAGACCTGTTCAGCAGGAGGTAAAAAGGATTGTCTTTACGAATCAAAAGCACCAACACATGCATTTGACAGACAGGTGGGCACCATTGCCACCACCCGCCTCACAGGCTCCACACACAGGTTTTTAATTACCCACTTGCCTTCGAGTCCCAGGAAGCTGGGAAGAGGGGGTTGGGAAAAAGGAATTTAGGAGAGAGAGGACAATTCTGCGACGAGAGAGGAGGACTGCAGTCGTGGGCAGAGCAGGGGGAGACCAAAGAGCAGTGGCATCACCACCACCAACTGAGCCTCAGGAGGGAGCACCAGACCCAGCGGCCTGCCATGCGAGCCCTCTTCTGATCCCCAGAGTCACCCTACCGGGTCACTCCAGTTTCACAGACTAAGAAAGTGAAGGCGTCTTCCCCAGGCCACGTGGCTAGTGATGCCAGAGTGAGAAACTGACACAGAAACAGGACTCTGAACACTATAAACCCTACTGTCTTCACATCGGTGGTCTGAATCCCTCCCAGTTTGACACCTTTTAAAGAGCAGAGACCTAATTTTACAAACATATCAGGATCCTTATTTACTGAATGGTATGGAAGGAACTGTGTCACTCCCCACCCCCCAAATTCACAGTGGAAGCTGTAGCCCCCAATGTGACTACATTTAGAGATAGGACTTTAAGAGATAATTAAGATCATAAAGGCTTTGGTGGCCTTAGAAGAGGAAGAGTACAATGTCTCCATGTGCCACACCAAGGAAAGGATTGTGTGCACAAGCAAGATGACTGTCTGCAAGCCAGGAAGAGCTCCCACCAGAACCCAACCACGCTGGCTCTCAGATCCTGGACTTCTACACTGCAGATTGTGAAAAAATACATTTCTGTTGTTTAAGCTGCACAGTCCATGGTATTTTGTTATAGCAACCTAAGGAGACTAATACTGGACTACCTCCTGAAAAATCTCCCAAATAAAACCGGTTTGTGTATGTGTGTGCGTGCGCTGGGGAGGGGAGTGCAGAGGGAGGGAGAAGACTTCTGTCCTTTCAGATCGGAGACACTGGGGGAGGGAGTGTTACACTAGGTCACAGGCACAAGTGCAAGGGCTCAGGCCTCTTGCTTGACCCCCCTCCTTCCTGTCCATCCTACACTACAGATGCTTCTTGAGAAAGTACAGTGAAGATCCTAGAACTCACAGCAGCAAGAGAAAGAAACCTGGAGTCATCCCAATTAAGCCCTTCATTTGACAGACAGGGAAACTGAGGTTCAGAGAGGTGAAAGGACTTGCTCGGTCCTCACAGTCGGTATGTGAGACAGAATGAGTCTACAGGGTTCCATCCCATCTGACTCTCCAAGACACTCTCCATGAGCGAAAGTGCTGCTTCCTGCTCACAAGCTCTCTGAGAAACCCCTACCCATGAGACGTGAGGATACATCAGTGTTAAACACGACAACCCTGGAAGGAATGGGAAGGCCTGCCTCCTCTCCTGCCAACGCTGTGGGCCTCTTGTCCTCACTAAAACACACTGATCCAGGCTGACAGTTAACTAAAGTGCCAGCTACTGAAGAATCTGTCATCTGAAGAGGGCCTCCAGAATGGGGGAATGACTTAGGTAGGTTAAATACCACCCATGCTCTAGAGTTTTATTTATAGCACAGCAAAATCCCACTTTAATGCCTCACAACCATTTGAAATAGGCTTTTGACTCAGCATTTCCTTAATTGCTCCGAGGAACATCCAAGTTCTGTGAAATGTTCACAGTTTCATTTAAAAATAAAAAGCTACAGTATTTTTCTTTTCTAAGATTTATTTTATAAACATGTAAGAAAAGTTGTAGATTACTGTTGGTCAGATGATGCAGTGACAATCTTCTCTGAAGCAAGTGTGCTATTCTCATGCTTATCAAAAACATTCTGTCCTTTTAATTCTGAAAAGAAAAAAATGGTTTAACTGCCTCATAGGCAGTTCTCATCTACTTGTTATATAAGGTTTAAAAGCAAATACTAATACATCAAGCTTATTTGTGCAGCAATTAATCTGTAAGTCATGATTTGCTGTTAACTTCAATCCAAATTGCCTGTTAGCATTTCACCAAAACTTTAAAATGCTCCATGCGAGAACTGGAATGCTGCTTTAAACAGAAGAGTTGCTGCTGGGAAGGTTTCTTTTCACCTTCTTTGGGCAGCCCTCACTTTCCTCACCAACAGGACAAGAGTCTAAGAAATGGCTCAGTCATCCTCATATCTACCTTCTGGCTTTCGTTCTTCTTTTCCCAGGGCAGGTGAATGCTTCCTAAAAAAAATATACTGGACTACCTACACGATACTTAAGCAAATTCTTCATAGCATGGGTAAGCCTTAGCTCAGACATAGGCAAATCATCACAATTTTAATTTCATGGAGGTCAAGTTGAGATTGTTTTTCTCTTATAAGCAGTTTGCACATTTCTGAATAATCTTCTGTTTGAATCTGATGGGCTGAGCTAGAGTTAGATTGGCCTGCAGACAAAGTTGTCAGAGCTGGGCTGGGTAACCACAATCCATTCATTTTCTGAACACCCTGTAGGCACTGCTTACTTGGAACTAGCCTGGTGGGAGGGTACAGAGATAACAGGAAGACACCTGCTCATTAGGAGCTCACAGGCTAGAAGGAAAATAAAATATGAAAATGAACTATTGGGAGCACAAAGCAGAAAAATGAGGACTGGCCTGAAAGAGAACCCTTGAGGCCTTGGAGAGGAGATGTTCTGTGGCCGGGGAGTTATACACTTGTCACACATTCATGGAGAAGCTGGCTGGTGCCAGGCACAGTCCTAGAACTGGGGAAGCCCCCGTGAACAAGCCAGACGTGGTCCCTGCTCTCAGAGCTTACAGTCTAGCAAGAAGACAAAGGAGAAACAGGGAATTACATCCAGGGTACAGGGCTGCTGGCACAGGGGTATGGATACAGAGATTTGGCATTATACACACATTTTACTGAGGCAAACATAACGGTATTTATCTGAAAGAAAATTTCTAAAAAAGACAAGGAAAAAGGAAAAGCCATTCCACCTGCACCTCCACTCACTGAGCAGACAGGCAGATGGCCCTGTGGTAAGCTTATGGCTCTGCTACTCCAGTGGCCTCAGCTCCCAAGGGTCTCTTCAAAGTTAGCTGCTTAACTGAGTGTTATTCCAACACTTAAAATAAGTGTTTTTTCACATTCCATGGCTCTAAAGGCAGTCCAACCACTTTACCTGGTACCCAACCAAAGAAATCATGATTGCAACCCACAAGGGTAGGAAACAACTAGGCTGGACTGCAGCATGCTGGTCTTCAACATGGCATCTTCCTCATGGTTTCCTAGAGGAATTCTGATTACACCCCAATTTTATGTTACTCTGGAGTAAGCTGACATTACTGTGAAACACATAGCAAGGTTGATAACCTGGCTCTGGAAGTCAGGAGTAACATCCTGGAGAAGTCTGAGTCCTTGAGGATGAGGTGAAACAGGCAAGGCTGAGGAGGGCTGGGGAGAGGACCAGGGAAGTGTGTCAGGAGTTGGGAGGAAGAGCACTGAGCACAGTCTAGAACAGTGGTGAGATCCAGACAGGTCCAGAGAACCAGTGGGCAGACAGCAAGGATGGGTAAACAGGCCAGAGATACTGCTAGACACGAGACCTTGATCAGCCTGTGAGCTATCAGAGTTCAGAATTTATTCCAAAGACAATAGTGAAGTTTGGGAGGGGTTTTAAACACAGGAATAAGAAAATTCTCCCTGAAGCACATGGAAAAATGCCCAACATCATTAGTCATCAGAGAAATGCAAATCAAAATCACAATGAGTTATCACACCAGAAATTAACAAATGTTAACGAGGATGTGGAAAAACTGGAACCCTCATAGATTGCTGGGGAGAATGAAAAATGATGCCGTCACCTGGGAACATAGTTTGGCAGAATTTCAAAAGGTTCAAGATAGAGTCACCTTTGACCAAGCAATGCCACTTCTAGGTAAATAGCCCAAGAGCAACAAAAACCCATGTCCACACAAAAACTGGTCCATGGATATTCAGGATAGTGTTTTTTTTTTTTAAAAAAAAAAAAAAAAAAAAAAAAAAAAAAATAACCCAAATGTCCACTAACAGGTAGATGGATAAAGTGTGTTTTATCCATATAAAGGAATATTATTCACTTGATTCAAAAAGAAATGAAGTATTGACACATGCCACAACATGGATGGCCCTCAAAGACATGCTGAATGAAAGAAGTCAGTCACAAACAGTCACAAAGTGTACGATTCCATTTATACAAAATGTTCAGAGATAGAAAGTAGTTAATGGTTGCCTGAGGGGGAGGGAGAGGCAGGGGAATAGGGAGTGACTGCTAATGGTCCAGGGTTTCTTCTTGGTGATGAAAATGTTCTAAAATTGACTATGGTGACGGTTGCACAACTCTATGAATAGACTAGAAGCCAATGAAAGGTACACTTTAAAGGGGTGATCAATATACTACATAAATTGTATCTCAATAAACAACAACAAAAGTTTATCCTGGTTGCCATGTGCAGAATGGAGGCGAGACAGGGAAGAGACCAGTAAGAAGGTTACTACAGGGATGGAGGAGAAGACATTGGTTGAACTTAGGGGAGGTTTCTCTGGGATCAGACTACAGAAGGCTAGGGGAGGAGAATTTACATCTTGTGGCAAGCTTCACAAGTTCTCCAGGGTAATTGCTACCTCTCCCAAGAGAGAGAGTGGGAAACAGAAATGAGGTATCTGTAATTATTATCAAGCAGCAAAAACGTATTTTAAAATTTCATGTTCCTCGTAAGAACACAGAAAAGTAGGTAGCCCTGCTGCCCACATGCACGAGGAAGGCCCAGGGGGAAAGCATAGCAGGCCATCTGCCGAGGACAAACCTGACTCTCCTTCCTCACCCCAAATGCTAAAGACAGGCCCATGGCACTCAGGGTACACCTAAGCAACTGCAAGATCTGAACATGTGAGTATAGGCTGGAGAGTGAGACAGGCTAAGACTAAAAACTTCAGGAAATATCTTTAAAGATACTTTTCTGGGTTCTGTGTGTTTTTGAGAATTGTGAAAAGGTCATTGAAGTGAGTATTTTTCGTGGTTATATATAAAGACCCAGGTTTAACTACCTACCACCACCATCCTTCCAGAAAGTCTTCCCTGATCTCTAGCCAGAGGCTGCTGAGAGTTACAAGACCATGGGACAGACGTGCCTGAACCGGTGGGAAAGGGTCACCACTGGGGAAGCCTGAGAAGGGGCATTTTCTGAACATAGCAGAGAGCATGTAAGTTGGGACCTTGGTCACAAAGACACGCTAGCAAACTCAGAGATTACAATGGGGTGGGCTAAGTACCCTCGGCTGTTTCTTTGATGCTTTCCCTACCCGCAACAGAAACTAGTGTCAGCAGCCCACCGCTGTCCTAGCTTTGGGGAGAGGAGAGTAATACTGAGAGGCACCAACAAAAAGCAGAGGCTCTGGTACCAACCCATACATTTGTTAAATAACTAAACTGAGGCCCAGGCTCAAGGAGCAGAGCAAGGGGTTGGCATTCAGGTGTCTGACTCTCAGGCCTGTGCACCTCTCACACTGCCAACTCCCCAAACCCAGACTCCCCCTCAAGAACCTGGCTCTCGGCTGTGTGTTTCAAAGGGCAAGAATAGCTGAGAAACCTTAGGTCTCGACTGGCAGAGCAAGCAGAATCATCTCATTCCTAGAATCCTATTAGGAAGTTGAAACACATCTTGGTTATGAGCTCTAATCTTTCCAAAGGGAAGGGAGGAAAGCTGGTTAACCAACGAAGTAGGGACAACGCCGTTCTCACTGCAGCTCTCAAGTCTCACTTTGCTAACAACAGCGTTCCATGTCCAGCCGCACCACAGTGCAAGCAGCCACGTGACCATCAGCTCAGCCACAGGTAAAGACCTCTGGAATCCAGGGCTGCACTGGATGCCGACACACTCCACACAGGAGTGAAGACATCACAAAAGGGACAAGGACTTACTATCTCTAGCTCCTAAGTTCTAGTGAATAGAAGTGAAACACTCATTTTAAGCCTGCAGAGGAATACAAACATGAACTACTTCAAAACAAAACTCAGATAAGAAGTCAGAGTAATCTACCGCCTTTTTGTGACAGCATAATCTGAAGTTAGACATTAATGAACTAAAATTTCTCTATTAAATGTTATTTGCCAGTTTTGAAGACGTCTTTACGTGCCAGAACTTGGAGACAGAAAGAATAGTATCAGTGTACCACTTCTAAAGTGATTCTTAATAAACAACAGGACCCCATCTCAGATGGATGGATTTTTTCCCCTTCAGTGGCCAAGAAGCAAGATGAACTCTGTACAATAGACAGACTATACAATTAGGATCATTTAAAAATAATGAGACTCCTCTCTTTGCCTTCTTCTAAAGTATATAATATATATTTAACAGCACGTTAAGAAGACACCACTTGAGCTTCCCTTGTAGCCAACAGGAAGTATTTTCACATATAAAAATTAAAAATTTAAACTTTGAAATCATTAATATTTTTTAAACATAATACAGACTTAAAAATTGTTCAACATTGACCCATGACCCCACCCCTAGCACAAAAAATCCACCCCAAATCCAGAAGTCACAGTTTTTTGTTCCTAAAAATCCCACAGCACTGAACTTGATCTTCACTTCAAGCTGATAGCTAACAAGAGGCCCCTAACAGAATCCCCGGGGAGGGATGGAAGCACGATCACGCTGAGTCTCTTATCTACCTGGGCGGCACTGGTGCACCTCTGAGGTCAGGTCCATGAGATTCGGCCCCCACACTAGGGTCCTGGAAGGGTGAGCTGGCAGCTTCCCTCATCTTCCCCCTCGAAGGCTGTCCAATAAGCACCTGGGAATTGACTTTTCTTGGGAAAAGGGTGCTGGTAACAGCTGTCAGGGCCAAGGCAATAGTGAGAAGTTCAGTTCTCTGCTCTTTGGATGAACTGTGTAAAACATTTCTTTTTTAAAAGACACGTTAAAAATATTAAGAAAAACCTCTACAAAATCTGGAGGGCTGCCTTTTCCTCAAAGGGTAAAGCTTGTGGGGTGATGGGAAAAGAATTGAGGGCCCAGAACTATAACTGCAGCAAAAGATAGATTGACAGATGCCCTTCAAAACACATCACATTCTTAAGATGTCTTGCTGAAGCAGCAAGAGCAGAGGGTGACTGTATGATAAAAGTGGGAGGGGCGCCAACTCCTGCAGGGGAGGCTCCTACTGTGCGCCCCACCCAGAGTAAGAATGTCTGGCTTTAGGGCAGCTGGTCAAGCCCAAAGGGCATCAAGACTCTGCCTCTGAACCAGAGCTGCTTTCCCGACTAACTTCAATCTGGAGAGATGGTAAGTTATCTAACCGGCTCTTCTTTTGACGAGACTGTTCTTTCTCCTTAATCAGAGCCCCCCACGCCCTTTGCAGCTCAGAGTCATCTTCCTCAGTGCCAGGCGCCCTGTGATCCATTTTCTTCACGTTCTTTTCTTTGGTCTTGGGTGCGGATCCTAAGCGAGTCCATAAACTACCTGTTTTGAGTGAGAAGGCATTTCAGTTGGGCAGTGAATGCTGAGAAAGAGGATAATACTGAGGAACAGGGGCACTGCCAGCACCCAATGGGCAGAAAACACTGGGGGGTCCAAAGCATTTGCAACTACTAGCAGCCAAGGGCAGGTGATCACATTTCCCTGGTTTCAGTCCCCTCTTGACAAACTGAGGGGTCTGGACCCAGGGACACATTAGAATCACCTGGGAGGCTGTTGATGGTACACCTGGCCCTCTGGTGACTCGCCATTCTGTGTACAACCTCACTCTGCCAGGGTGATGCCCACATCATTCCCAGCTCTAACATTTTACAAAGTGATGGGTCTACTACTCTCTAAACTTTCATAGATTCTGCCCATTATCCCTTAATTTTTTGTACATACTGTATTAATATCTAACAATAGAAAAATATACATTTCAAATTTCATCGTACAGTCACACTATAAAGTAATTAACAGTCTTATCTATAAACACTGTCATAGGATATGTAAAAAGGATGACAATAAAATGCTGTATGGAAAAATAAGAGATGTATATGGAAACTAGAATAGCATCCATGAAACTAAGACGTATTTGTGCTAAGCAAAAAGAACCAGGGGCGGGTTTTTCCTGTATTTTCCATACTGTTACCAAATTATTATTATGACAATGGTTAAAATGGAGAGGTAAACAGTGTAATTTGGCATGTGCTATTTCCTTCCTTCCACTAAGATAGTATTTCTATGCTACACCCATTGTCCTCTGCCTTATCTAATTCCCATCCCCAATCAGTTTTAACTGTCACCAACCTGATTTCTTCTCCCGAGTATCAGAGTAGAGGCCTTTAATGTCTTGCCTGGGAACACCGAGCCTACTATGCACATCAGAAAAGGGTTCTCTCCGCATAACTGGATTACCACCAAAAGACTTTTCTGGAGAATGTGGTCTCTTCCCCAACCGCTGGCGTATATCTAGAAAAAGAAAATGAAAAGCACTACTGTGACCAAGGATGATGTGTACTTCACTGTCCACACTGTCAACATGAGATCTTTTAAGGGCCTGGTGCCAAATCTCCCCAAGTGAGGACACAGGGCTTGACACAAACCAGATATCTAAAAGCCTTCTCTACACTACCCCTCAGTTCTTGATTCCTCTAGGAGAATTTGCACTTAAGGGCTCTCAGAGGGACAAACCTCAACTGACTGCTCCAGCAAGAAATTTCTGAGGCAGAATCAACTATTTTGGCTTTGGGAGGTTTTTTTGATATCACCAAACAGACTAAATAATTTACAAACATTTCTGTTAACAAATAATACTGTAAGCGCTGTGAGGGCAGAAGCCACAATCTTTGAGCATTTAAGAAGTTCTCCATAAACTTAGTATACTTCACAATAAACATAATAAAATTGATGAAAAGCAAAGAATCAAGGGAAGTATAGTCACACTATAAGGTAATTAAAAGTCTTATCTATAAAGACTGCCATAGGATATGTAAAAATGATGACAATAAAATGCTGTATGAAAAAATAAGAGATGTATATGGAAATGCACTACTAGGGTAGTGTAGAGAAGGCTTTTAGATATCTGGCCAGAGGTGTTGTCCCAAGGGCCTCCCCAGTGGCACAGAGGCTGAACCGCTGGGCTGCAAAGCTGCCCGCAGCCTCTGCAGCGCTGGTTCGATCCCCGGCCGCCAGCGAGGGTCCCACATGGCACGCAGACCTCTCCTGCAGCGCCTGCTGCTCCCCTCAGCAGTGTGTTTTGTCAGTCTGCCTGTTCTGCTCCCCACTCTGGCTCTGGAGAATTCTCTCAACCTCCCGCGCTTCTGACTGTACCCAGTGCTTGTATAAATAAATGAATAAATCTTAAAAAAAAAAAGAGAGAGAAGTTATCCCAAACAAAATGTGTTTTTCTTCCAATCCCCCCAGAAATCTGCCTACCCTCTTGAGTTCCCGCTGAAGACAATAGCGACAACAAAAACATGTTTATTAGTAAGTCAGGTGCTGGGGCTTTCCCCATCCTGCTTGTTGTCTCAAAGAGCAGCATCCCTATCTGTACCATCCCCTCAGGCCTGGACCCCTTAGCTTTTCTCCTTTTCCTCCCTCTCTTCCCAGCACAAGTCTTCTTCTTTGGCAAGGTCTGACATTCTTGTCCCTTCTATCACCACAGTCCCTGACTCCTTATTTAATTAACTCTACCCCACCCTATCTTGCCTCCAAGTTATCTTTATGAAATAGAACAAGATATATAAGCTACCTAATTCAAATTCTTTTTTTTAAGTTGATTTTTAACATTTATTTATTTATTCATTTAAGAACCGGGGTACAGGCCAGAGGTACAGGGTGTGAGAGGATTCACCAGAGACAGAGTGGGGCGCACAACAGGCAGGCAGACTGACTGAAATACACTGCTGAGGGGAGCAGCAGGCAAGACAGGAGAGGACTGCTGAGCCATGTGGGTATCTTCCCCGCTGGGATGGAATCCGCACTGCAGAGGCTGTGGACAGCTTCACAGCACTGCACTCAACCGCCTGTGCCACCAGAGAGGCCCTAATTCAAATTCTTAACCATTTATACAATAACCCAAATTAATCAGTTTGGATTTCCTATTATCCTTACATATAAAGTATAACAAAAACATTCAGGGTAAAAGAACTGTCTGGGACAAAAATATTAAAAGTAAATATTATGAAAGTCTGATTAATTTTTATGTCCTAAAGTTTCAATGCCTAACCCAAAATTTGTAAGTGATGAACCAGAAAAACTACATTAGTCCACAGATGGCAACAATTTACACAAGAATTTATCCCTGTCCCACTTTGCTTTCTGGAGCTCAGAATGAACCCAGAAACACAACTGAATGATAATACCTGATTTAGTACTGCTGCCTGCTGGTCGTGGACGTGTATGCTGACGCTTCTCATCTAACAGATGTCGGACATCTGCAAATTTCTCAGGTGGTAATTTGTTACCAATTCGGTTTTTGATATTACTTGCGGATACAGTATCTGCTCTCATGGAGTTCCTTTACAAACAAACAAACAAAAAAAAAACAGGCACTGTTAACCAACTTCTACTGTGGAAGACACTCATGCAACTGTCTCATGGGCTTTGGAGAAAACAATGTAAGAAGAAACCCGGGCCTCCCCTGGTGGCGCAATGGTTGAGCGCTGGGCTGTGAGGCTGCCCGCAGCCTCTGCAGCGCCGGTTTGATCCCAGGCCGCAGGCAAGGGTCCCACATGGTGCGCAGACCTCTCCTGCCGCCCGCTGCTCCCCTCAGCAGTGTATTTTGTCAGTCTGACTGCTCTGTTCCCAGCTCTGGTTCTGGTGAATTCTCTCACCCTCCCACACTTCTGACTGTACCTGGTGCTTGTATAAATAAATAATTCATTAAAAAAAAAAAAAAAGGAAGAAGAAACCCAATCTAATATGGCCAACATCCACTCTCCAATGCCATACATAGAAAACTATTTACAGCCTGCTTGCTGTAAAATGACTGTTGGAGAGAGAGAGCACGGTCCCACACATGGTATCTGTAAGCTATCACAGAGCACATAACTTCAAGTCTCCTTCTCTTGAGACAAACATTGAGAGGCCTGCAAAGGGCTTGAGGCTCTCTGCTCACCCAGGCTGTGATCTGGCTATAGTCAAGACCCCAGAGTCTACACTCCTCTCTAGTAAAGGGCACACTGCTTTGAAAAAACAGATGGGCTACCGTGCGAAGCACCAGCATTATTCTGACAGCATTTGCCTTCAGTAAGTTCTCCAAAAACTAAATATAAATATGTGCACAAAACCACAGAAACAAGCCAGTCTGACTTTTTCTCCTCACACACCACCAAGAACGTTTAGGGAAAACATCTCTGGACTCCAGCTCTTTGAGTTGTGCATATGCTATCTGCTCTCAGAAATCTGTTCATCCCCACTGGTAGTCAAACAAGGGTATATTAAATATAACTTTTTTTGGCCCATGAAATTTGAAAAACTTAGAATGATAATATGAAAGGTTGGTGAAGCAATAGGCAGTAATGAGTAAAACCTTTAAGGAAGTAAATGTACCCATACCACATTTTAAAACATGTGCATTGCTTTGTACAACAACTGGACTTGGAGGAATTTATTTACTTAGTCCAACAGTAAGAAAATAAAAACCTAAATGTCCACCAAATAATGGACTGGTTAACTAAATGATGGTACTTTCAACAATGGAAAATGAGAGGTGTGTGTACAGTATACATGTTGGAAAATGGGAGGTGTGTGTATAGTGTAATAAATGGAAAAAGCAAATTGCAAAAATATTATAAAAAGCATCACTTCATTTTTATACAAGTATACCTGTAATTCCTCCACATCTTATGTATACGCATAAAACTAGCTGGGAGATTATTCACCCAATTGCTAACCATTGCTATCTTAGGAGATAATAAGATTATAGGTCATCTTCACTTTTTATGTAATCTGTAATTTTTCTTTTTTTTTTTTTTTAGAGGCATGTTTTTTATTTATTTGTTTTGTTTGTTTATACAAGCACTGGGTACAGTCAGAAGCGCTGGAGGGTGAGAGAATTCACCAGAGCCAGAGCGGGGAGCAAAGCAGGCAGAAGGACCGAAGTACACTGCTGAGGGGAGCAGCGGGCGGCAGGAGAGGTCTGCGCACCATGTGGGACCCTCCTCTGGTGGCCGGGGAGCAGCCGGGGATCGAACCAGCGCTGCAGAGGCTGCGGGCAGCTTCTCAACCCAGCGCTCAACCGCTGCGCCACCGGGGAGGCCCGTTATCTGTAATTTTTCTAACAGACTAATTCTTGTATACTGAGAGGGAAAAAACAGATGCTTTTATTCAAATTTTATAAAGGACGAAAATTAGGACAAGTGATGATAAAATTAGAGGAAGTTGTAATGAGTCTAAAATTAAAATTAAAAGCTAGCATGACAAAAAAGAAAACAGATTTACCTAATATTTTTCAACTGAGATTCCACTTCATCAGCATACATAGTCATTTTCATGCTCTTCTTTGGTGAAGGAGTGGAAATCATTTTCAGTTCTAGATCATAGTCCATTTCGTCGGAGTCTGAGCTGCTGGCACTGGGCCGCCTAGAAGCACTCCGTTCCCGGGTCTGCTTGAGCGTGGGGAGCTCCTCATGGTACTCGACCACCACCCTGTCATCTGCATCCATGTCCTGGTCCTCTTCCTCCTCTTCTTCCTCCTCTTCCTCCTCTTCAATGGGTTCCTCGGGAACATTCACTAGTCCTAAGGAATTTAACCAAAAAAAAAAAAAAAAAATTAGGAAAAGCACTAAAAATTACAAGTTCAATTTTCTATTCTAAGTCAGTGACCTTCTTAAAAGGTGGGGTTCCCATGGCTGAGATCTTATTGGAGTGCCAATCAGTTGCCATTCTGATACCAACAATAGGAAAACAGACAGGTAAAGTATGCTCTAACATACAAAACATTTAAAGTTACCTAAAATACAGTCAATCATCATTACTCACAAATTATCTGCAAATCTGCCAAATGTATTGGCAAGTCCAAAACCAATGCCTGCAGAACTTTCAGGGTCATTTGTGGATATGTGCCGAGTAAAAAAAAATCTGAGTCAACAGACATGTACGTTCTCAGCTGGTCCAACAAAGCAACAGTCTGCCTTCTTGTCCTCTCTCTCATACTATCCACAAGTGTCATAACTACGGTCTACTGAGTACCACGTTTTCCACATTTCTGGGATTTTTTTTTTTTTTTTGGGTGATTTCACTGTTTAAAATGGCTCCAAGAGTAGTGCCAAAGCTGTTCCAGTGTTACTAAGCACAAGGAGGTTGTAAAATGTACTGTGCAGAGAATACCTGCTAGACAAGCCTTGTTCAGGCATGAGTGACAGTGCTGCTGGCCCTGAGTCCAATGTTAATGAATCAACAGTATGTATTAAAAGGTGTCTTTAATCAGAAACACACATCAGACAAGTTTATGTATTGATCAATTAAAGAAATGGCACTGAGAGAGCTCTGAGAGGTTTAGTAATGCTACTTCAAAAAATCATGGTGACTTTATAGAATATAATACCACAAATAATGAAAATCAACTGTAACTTTTAAGTTCATAAAAAATGTTTATGCTAAGTGGGAGAAGCAGAATAGAAGGTATATATGTATCCTCAACAGTATATTTGTTATAAAGACAAGAAAAGTAAAATGAAATCAGTTATATTAGAAAGCTAGAATTAGGAGTAATTTGCATTTTATAGCTTTAATATAAAGATTATATGAATAAAAAGATTATAAGAAAATATATTAAAGTAACTGATATTGGAAAAGTATAACTAACAGAGAAATATGTGCATTATTGAGATACAGATTTCAAATAAACAACTTTAGATATATACATTAAATAAAAATGCAGAGGCTTCACCTCTCCCTGATACAATGAAAAATGTGTATGCATGTTATCCCATGTTCATATGCTGACTTGGCTCGCTCTGCAAAGCATACAGATTTCAGATTAAGTTCAAAATAAAAACAAATCTTTATCAACATAATGAAAATGGTTCTTTAAAATAAGCATGAAAAGGAAAAAAAGGGAGAGAGTAAAAGAGGGAGGGGAGCCAAATGAAACCCAAGTCATGAATACCCCACTTTTCTCAAGTATTCATATGCATGAGCCAATGAGTGCAGAACACTGGACACAACGATCTAGTTACATTATCAGATAAAGGAAAAATTCAACCAGCTCATCGGATAAAAAACTCTTGAAAAATTTTTCAAACAGTTTTTGATATTAATAGAAAAATTAGAGTCCTATGAAAAGTTTTATTTTAACTTTCCCTTTTTCACATTTGGTCTTTTCTGTTAGAACAGCTTTTATATAATCATTTGACCTCTTTGTATGGGCAACTTAAAATTAACTGTGACTTGACTTACTTTCCTATATGTTGGCAGAGGGTGAGGGCAAGGAAGAGAGGATGATAAAGTTTGGAACCTTAAAAGACTGTATTAAGAATAAAAATATGATTTCGGGAGCCAAACATGTGTCTACCCAAGAGCTGAGCAGGCAACTACCGGAATGTCGGTGTTTATAGGACGTCAAGCCAACATCATCCCCAATCAGGGCTCTCTTCTTGATCACATCCCGCTGAATGCGACGGGAATGATATCTTCGCTTCCTGCAACATTGTCAAAACAAGCAGATGATAAAAAACCAATAGTAAGGACCCTGAAATCCACTAATTAATTTCAAGTACACACTGATACAATGTTGGAACAGATACATTCTAAATAAAACTGAAATTCAGCATTCTCACAGTTTACCACCATTAAGAATCTTGACTTCTGCCTTCTTGCTTTCCTTTGAGTTTATACATGGTGTTGACATTCCACTGCAGAATATCAACTTAATGATTAAGAAAAGCTTAGGTACTATACAAATTATTTTTAAATTTTAAGGTTTTGAACTCACCAAGAATTACTAAGAATTCCTTTCATGCCTCCATAATTTGGATTCCCATATTTCATGTAATACTGACTTCTTCTGGCTGCTCCAAGTTCCTTTTTGTCATCTAAAAAGTAATTATAAAAGTTACCAAGATTTCCTGTGAGTGTAAAGACAATGTTGAATGGTTAGAAAAAAAAAAAAAAAAGATTAAAAAAAAAAAGGATGTTTTCCAAAGTTGGACCAGCACAATCTGCCAACAAAAATGAAAGATACAGTGTCAAGGGTTGGAGCAAAGTATAGAACTGAATGAGGCAAAACTGCTCTTAAGAGGATGACTGACTTCAGAGTAAATACTACAAAAAATAAACAACAATATAAGATACAAAGCTTTACAAAGCATGAAAGCTTCAGTCATTACAGGTGGACAAGAATCAGAAGATTTCTAGGAGAGATGGCATTTCACTGTCTCCTGAGAGATGATATTCATTTCTGAATGATGATATTCTAGTACCACAGAAGCAGTTAAAGAAACAGACTATCACAATTCCATATATTTGGTAAACTATTTTTTCTAATTTATCATGATGTTCCTTAAAGTGGCTTAAAGAAAACAGCTGTAGGGCCTCCCCGGTGGCGCAGTGGTTGAGCGCTGGGTGGCGAAGATGCCTGCGGCCTCTGCGGCGCCGGTTTGATCCCCGGCTGCTCCCCAGCCACCGGAGGAGGGTCCCACATGGCATGCAGACCTCTCCTGCCGCCCGCTGCTCCCCTCAGCAGTGTACCTCGGTCCTTCTGCCTGCTCTGCTCCCTGCTCTGGCTCTGGTGAATTCTCTCACCCTCCCGTGCTTCTGACTGTACCCAGTGCATGTATAAACAAAACAAACAAATAAATAAAATAAATAAAACATGCCTCTATTAAAAAAAAAAAAAAAAAGAAAACAGCTGTAGTACCATACATGTAGAATGCACTGAAACAGCCACACTCAATGAATAAATGAAAAAAATATTCCATTTGCCAAGTTAAAATGCCCAATTAATGGGAGAAAGATGGCCAGTGATCACACATATTTTCATAATTTAAAGGCCTTTCACAGTTCCTTGGTAACCTGCTGACTACAATGGACAAAACCGCTGTGAATATATCCAGTACCACAGGTGAACTTAGCGGCACAAACCGATATAAAAAAACATGCCCACCAGTTCCTTGAAGAAATGGCTGATTCCAGATTGGAGGCAGGGAAAGTACAAGTTGAATCTGGAAAAACCAGATGTTTTATTGTACCATGAAATAGTAAAGTGCTCAAAGAATGTAAACACAGTAAAACAAAGAATGTAAAAACACACCTTGATGGGACTCTACTAACTAAATCCAAGACAATTTGTGAATTAAACAATGACAATAAAGGAAAAGAACCCAATGAATAAAACAAGTCTCTGTGAGTCTAATCTGATATACATAAGTAGGTTAAAAAAATGGAAAAAAGAAAAAGCAGACTGCCAACAAATGAAAAAGTGGAATTTAAAAAATCACCAATGAATGTTTAAACTATTGTTTAAGGTTTGATGATCAATTGGCTATTTACATAATCTCAGAGTATCTTATCATAAACTTTTTATAATAGAAAAATAGTTACTTCACAGTGGAGAAACCTGGTAATCATTACCCTAACTAAGTGATAAAAGTAAACATTTCTGGGAATGGGACAAATATCACGATTCCTGATCTAATGCAATGAAAACGACACACATTACTCTACAGTATTTTTGCCTAAGATGCACAACCCAAATTTAATCTGGAGGAGACAAACACAAACTGAGAGTCTACAAATTAGTGTGTTACAGTCTTTAAAAATGTCTCAGCCAAGTAAAACAAAATAGAGGAGTTGTTTCAGATTCAGGGAGACTTAGCAGTCGAAGCATTCTTAAACACTCAGCCCTGGAGCAAATCCTAGATTAGCGGGGGAGTAGTATAAAGTATAATCAAATTTATTTGACAATTATCATCATCATTATCAAGATCTAACACTTACACAGCATTCACTGTATGCCAGGCAGTTTTAATATAGCCAAAGAAATTATTGGAAAAACTGATAAAATCTGAATATGGACTATAGATGAGGCAATGGTATTAAGTTAATGTTATTATTTCCTGATTTTGATAACTATGCTGTATGTGAGTCAAAGTTCTTCAGAAATACATATTGAAGGATTCAGGGGAGAAGAGTTACCATCTTCAATTAATTTTCAAATGATTCAAAAAAATATATATAATTTGATGAACACAAAATTCAATGTGCATAAAAAGCCTTACAAATTGGAGGCTTTTAATTTTATTCCTTAGAGAATAAAAGCTAATGACATTATCAGCAATGTCTAGAAGGATATTTCTGTGGTAAATAAAAAAATAAAATTTTATAAAGTTTTCACAGTTCACACAATAAAATGGCTAGAAAGCACGAGTCAAACTGCCATTAACAGAAAACAACTCTAGGCAGAAATCAAAAAAGTATGCCAGGGCCTCCCCTGGTGGTGCAGCGGTTGAGCACTAGGCTGCGAGGCTGCCCGCAGCCTTTGCAGTGCTGGTTCGTTCCCCAGCCGCCAGCAAGGGTCCCACAAAAAAAAAGAAAAAAAAAAAAAAAAGTATGCCAATAGCTAATATTCACTTTCAAAGTAAAAACTCCAACTCAGGTAGCTAGCACAGATAATAGCTTGAAGGGACTTTGAAATTACTTGATCTAACTCCCAATTCATAAGAGCAGGGATGTCATTCAATAATACATCATTTTGATTAAAAATAATAACTCAATGCCAAATGCACCTCTATCAAATTTACCTTTTGTAGCAAATCTCATGAATAACCTATTTCCTTTAGCAAGTTTGTTAGCAGGACGAAGATCGTTCCTTAGGAGAGATTCTTCTTCTACCTGAGACAATGTGTCCAACTAAGAAAAGAGAGCATTTTCAATATAAAAAATATAGCTCTTTTTAAATATTTATTCAGCAAAGTTACCATTAATTAAAAAAGCATTCTACCTTTAATAACACTCATCAGTATCACAGAGCTAGTTTCTCTGTTGATTTCTAAGTCAGAGGTCTTCCCTCACCGCCTTGTCTAAAAGAATAGTCTCCACATTCTCTATCTGCTTACCCTTCTTTTTCTTCACAGCACTCATCACTTCCTGACATTATATTACATATCTGCGTATCTGTGTATTGTCTCTCTTCCCCACTAGAATGTAGGCTCCAAGAGGGCAAGGACTTTGTTTTGCTTGATGCTATATCCCCAGCACCTAGAATTTGGTATATAGTAGGCACTCAGTAAATATTTTTTAAATGAATACATTTAATATTTCCAACAATAGTACATAATCCATTAGGAAATATGTCATGATATGCTTTTTCTTCATTTTACTGATTAGACAACACTTCAAACCATTTAAACCATTTTGGTTTAACTTCAAACCAGTTAAACCATTTTCTTTAAGACAGAAGTGTGAGTACTAGTCTAAGATCTTAAGAAGAAGCACTCATTACAGTCACAAAGACCAAAAGCCCGGTGCACATTCAGAACGTCTAGTTGTGAAGCCAGAGGAAGAACACAACCTACCAAGCCTTTAATTCTTAACTGAAAAAACAAAATGAGCAAGTTTTGTTTTGTTTTTATAGTAAAACCACACATATTTTTGCCCTATTACTAACCTCTACATCACTTGCATTCTCATCTTCAACTTCTCCTTCTTCAGCCTCATCATCATCTGAACTGTCTTCCTGCTTGTCTAAAATGGAACACGAGGGACAAGATGAACCTTAACATAACTCCATTTCAGATAATTTAAAAATCCTACATTTTCTCCTCCTATTCACCTACCATCCAAAACATCATAGCTTATTTCAGAAATAACTGGCACAGATGTTATATAATGCTCTATACTCAAACCAAAAAGTCCCTCCTTCGTGTTCAGTTACCTTTTTTACTTTTCTCAGATGACTTGTCCTCAGTGGCATCCCTGCTTCTTATCTTATCCAGGGCTGGCAGAGAGCTCATATTGATGAGGGCTCGTGTGGCTGTCATTTCATCCAGCCAAACCACATTACCTAAAATGAAAAATAAATGTTACATTGTACCCAAATAGCAAGTTTCTTAAGAGCATAATACTAATTGCTACAGCCTTATTAGCTATAGACTGGCATCAGGAAACGTACGAAGCGACTAATGAAAGGAAATACAAAAAGTGGTAATAAAATCTTATTGATGAAATTAGCCTAGAAATGCATTCCCAAACAGGTTCCATAAAATAATGGTCAAGTATTCCAGAGTTCTGTATGCTAAAACTGTCTTGTACACAGTGGTGCTTTGTAAGCCTTCATAGTTCATGATAATGATAATGGTTTAGATTATTCTTTAGACTATTGCCCTCTACAGGAAAGTCTTCTGCTGTTCCTCTTCATTCAGACATGTTAAAGATGCTAAAGTGTGGGTGATGATGGTATCCATCAAGGGAGGCAGAACAATCACTAAGTAGTAGCAACTAATTTAATTTGCTTCTTTAAGGAAGAAAATTTAACAAGAAAAAGGTTTTGAGACATTTTGTTTATGTTTAAAATAGGATTTCTCAAACTCTGCTACCCCTATAGCTCAGTTTGGGAAACGAAATTCTAAAGATTCTTACTTTTGTTACTAACATATCACATGGCCTTGGGCAAATAATCTCTTTTCTCTGTTTCTCAGTTTCTAATGGACATTATGAGGTAGTTGAACTGGATAAATTCTAAAGGTTCCTCTGACTCTAATTAGTCCTTGCTACAGTTTTAATGACTTAAATCAGGGATCAGAAAACTATAATCTTCAGGCAAATCCCAGACCACTACCTGTTATTTGTTTCTGTTTACACCAGCTTTATTTAGGTGTAGTTAATGTACATAAATTACAAATGCACCACCTATTTTTGTAAACAAACTTCTATAGAAAACAGCCAGGCTCATTCCATTACATACTGTCTGTGGATGCTTTCAAGTTACAATGGCAAAGTTGAGGGGATGCGACAGACTTAATGGCCTGCAAAGCCTAAAAAATAGTATCTACTACTCAGTCCTTTATAGAAAAAGATTTGCCAACCCCAAGTTGAACAGTATAAATTAAGCAAAAAGAAAAAAGGAGAAATATCTTTTAGCAGTCATGTTTCTTCTTTCAATGAAAACACCAAACAAGCATCTTCTAAGGAAAGCATCAGGAAAACCAGATTGCTGGTTGGTTGCCTGGTAGGTTGGTAAGCAGTCTGTAAGTAAAGCTAGACAAGAAGTGAGTTAAGACAAGACAGCAGAATGGTTACCAGAGGTCAGACCAAACTTGAAATGAAGAGGCAAGTTAAAAATTAGTTAGTTCTCAAGTTGGACAGCTCACAGTTTAGAGCAAGCAGAAGATGCAAAAAAAGTCCAAAGCAAGTAGAGGTAAGTGGTCTGGTATGGTCCAGTTCTAGGACAGAGACACTGAAGCAGAGCTAGCTCTCCCTACAGCTATATATAGCAAGTTGCAATGACAAAGTCTAAACCCTGAAAACACAGCCCCAAGTCTACACAAGGCCTACCCCCTTGTTGGAAAATTATTAGAGACCTCAATCATGGACACTGACTCAGATGCTAACAATGAATCCTATAGTCCTGGTCACCACCTCTGAGCTGACTCTGGATATTCTTGGGATCTGATCTGCAGACTAGTTAAGACATTCTGATTCTCATCAATGGGCAAGATTTCTCTCCAAGGCTAAAAAGGTAGACAAGTAGTGTAGTCTAAAACATAATCATTTACCACCTGAGGTGGCAAAAATACTTTTGAAATCTTAAACAAAATCATATTCAACAGAAATGGGTATACTTACAAGAGGTATCATCCAACCATTCAATGTGAGCTGGAGGATATTCTTTAAAATAGGAAAAGATATCCTGTGTACTCATCTCATCCACTCCACATATATAGATTGTCTCTAGTCTCACTTTGGGGATTGCTAGGAAAAAAAGACACAGAAAAAATGACTGAATTTTCTCACCTGCTACTTACCGCACATCCCATCAGCACCCATTTGTGCTAGTTCAGAAAATATGTCTTTAGAAGAGAAACATACCAAAAAAGATGACAATTATTTCAAAAGAAAATGAGACATGATAGCAAGATAAACTATTTCAATTTTTATCACAGAACAAAAGCATTAAAAACAAATGATTTCATTCAGAACTGGCATATTAGATTGAGAAAGATTAAGTAGTGTTGATAAATACGTGACACCTCTCCCCAAATTAACCTGTAACAATTTAAGCTATACCAAATTTAACAGGATTATTCATTAAACTTGACAAGCTGATTCCAAAGTTCTTAAATGTATGTCAAAGAGAAATGTGCAACAGTCAAAACAAGTCAAAAAAAAGAAGCTATGTTGCCCCTGGATATAAAGCAAAGTATGACATTACAGGGAATCATACACATCAATAAGAAAATGACAGTCCAAAACAAAAATAGGCAAAGGACAGGAACAGGCAATGCACGCGAAAGGTCAATAAACATGAAAGATAATGGACCTCACTACCAAGCAGGAAGTGCATATTCAAACTAATTTTCACTGACCGGATTTTTTTAAAATTTTATTTCTTAGTAACAATTGTTAGCATTGCGTAGAGGAAGAGTCACCCTCCCTGCTGGTGAGATGTGGACTGGCATGGCCACTCTTAATGGTAAACTGGGAGTGTCTATTACAAATGTCACTGAGCATAATAAGCCCTGGAGGTTTAGAACTAGTCCTCACTATACTAAACACATACCCCTGGGTGACAGACTAGCCCACACAAAGATGACTTTTTGTAGCACTGTTTCCAGCAATCTTACAGCTATCAGAATAATTAACAATGATTTGGTCATATAGTATATTATGTAGTTAAAAACAATGAGATCATGTATTCCTATAAAATTATATACCATGAAAGATTCTAAGACACATCACTGTGTGAAAAAGGAAGTTGCAAAAAATTACATCTAATAGTAAAAAAAGTAAAAACACAAATCCCACCATACATATTTCTAAGGCTACAAGTCTGTCTACAAAAACACTTAGAAAAAGGCCTGGTATGAGTCACCCCACGTTTTAACAGTTATTACCCCCAGGGAGGGAAAAAACTGTAGTCAAAAAAGAATCTCAGTCTTACCAGGAGTATATTCATTTTTTACTAAGTACTTTATATTATCTTATTTCATCTTTTAAATTGCGAAATATACAAATATAGCAGCAAGAAAAAAATCATGTTAAAATACCTGTATATTTACCACCTAACTTTATATATTTAATTTCTTTTAAAAATCTGAGAAAAGGGCCTCCCCTGGTGGCTCAGCGGTTGAGCGCTGGGCTGCGAAGCTGCCCGCAGCCTCTGCAGTGCCGGTTCGATCCCCGGCCACCAGCGAGGGTCCAACATGGCGCGACAGACCTCTCCTGCCATGCCCGCTGCTCCCCTCAGCAGTGTATTTCGTCAGTCTGCCTGTTCTGTTCCCCGCTCTGGCTCTGGTGAATTCTCTCACCCTCCCGCACTTCTGACTGTACCCAATGCTTGCATAAATAAATAAATAAATAAATAAATAAATAAATAAATAAATCTTTTAAAAAAATGAGAAAAAATAAAACATTACATATAAAACTAGGGCCTGTGTAATCTCATCCCTTCCATTCCCTCCCTTCTCAGAAGTAATTCTGTCAAGAATTCAATGTCCATTACTTTCAAATGTTTTATATTATATATTACTTTTATTTAAAACAAATATACTTAAAATACAAGTGAATATTTTCTTTTTCTTTTTTTTTAGGATTTTTTAAATTTATTTATGCATACAAGAACTGGGGTGTAGGCCAGAGGTGCAGGGAGAGGATTCACCAGAGTGGGGAGCAGAACAGGTGGATCTACTGAAATGCACTTTGAGGGGAGTAGCAGGAGAGACAGGAGAGGTCTGCTGTGCCATGTAGGTTTGCTCCCTAGAGGGAGACTGAACACGTACCACAGTGGCTAGCATAAGCTTTGATAGCACTAAGACTTTAACCCTGAGCCACCAGGGAAACCCACATGTGGATAGTTTCAATTTTTTTTTTCATTTTCTTTATTGAGGTGACATTGGTTTACAACACTGTATATGACTTAGGGGAACAGGTTCACATGTCCTCAGATGTATGTCACCACACCACCCTACCATCCAAGCACCCACAGTCCTTTACCATAAACCACTGGGTCCCCTCCCCTCTTTTGTCTCCATTTCCCCCAACCTCCCAAGAAGTCTCAATTCTGCTGGATAAAAAAAATTTTAATAGTTGTTTTGACAGGTTATTCTGAAGAGTAAAGTTCCCATGTAGGTATGGCCACACCAGATCAGGTAAACACCCTTCTTGCCAGCCAGATTCATGAAACCAGAGATACCATCTAATGAACCCCAGCAAGGTCTCAGAAGTGACCCACAGTGCATCAGTGAGCAGAGGTCCAAATGAGTTGGGATGCCCACACATCAGAGAAATCAAACATTCAGGCTGGGAAAAGGAAGGGCTTTAGTCCAGGAGGCCCATGTTAGATCTCTGAGTTGTAGCTAAAAGAAACACACTATATGAATTAAAGAGATGGTTCTGAAGAAGGTAACCAAAAACAGGGAGAGCTCCTAGAGATGAGAGAGAGAACAGACTGAGGGTCAGGGAGAAAACATTTTGTAGGAGAATTGTTTACCTAATAAGAAGGACTTGATCATAAACGAGACAAGCAGAAAAAAATAAAGACCAAAAGAAGTCATAAAAATATCAACAGCATGTTAGCATTTTTCCAACAAAATATTAAAAACTCTACAGTAAGAAAACAGCTTAACAAAAGGGTAAAGAGGGGCCTCCCTGGTGGTGCAAGGAGCTAAGCACAGCACTGTGAAGCTATCTGCAGCATAAGTTCAATCCCCAGCCAGCCAGGGAGCCACCCACATGGCGCAGCAGACCTTTCCTGTCTCGCCCACTGTTCCCCTCAGCAGTGTATTTCAGTCAGTCTGCTTGTTCTGCTCCCCACTCTGTCTCTGGTGAATCCTCTTACCCCCCAACACATAATGGCCTATACCCCCGTTCTTGTATGCATAAATAAATAAATATATTTTTTTTAAAGGTGTAAAGAGCGTAAGGAGCAAAATTTCTGGCCTCAGTTGTCTATTTTTTTTTTAAAGATTTATTTATTTATATATATAAGAACTGGGGTACAGGCCAGAAGTGTGGGGGGGGGTGAGAGGATTCACCAGAGACAGAGTGGGAAGCAGAAAAAACAGACTGACTGAAATACACTGCTGAGGGGAAAGGCAGGCGAGACAGGAGAGGACTGCTGCGCCATGTCGGTAGCTCCCTGGCTGGCTGGGGATCGAACTCATGCTGCAGAGGCAGCGGATAGCTTCACAGTGCTGTGCTTAACCCCTGTGCCACCAGGGAGGTCCTCAGGTGTCTATCTTTTAATGAAAAATAGAATGGCAAACACATCTAGAATTGGGCAAGGGACAACCTTGTTCAAAAGAGGTTAAAGAAATAAAAAAAGAGATGCACAAATCATATCACTGCAGAGATAAACTAACCTTCACCAGCTAGGGGACAAGAAAGGTTCAACCTCAAAAGAGAACCAAACTGACAATGGCAAGGCCCAGGAGGGATGGAAACTTTGTTAAGCTCAGTATAGCTGGAAGACTGCCAAAGGAGAAACACTTCCTCCCAGTGCTGACAATGTCACCGCTTAAAATAAAACAAAGCAACAAAGAAGGTCCCAAGATACATGCCCAACTGATGACAAAGGGCTAACTGCTGAGACAGCAGGGGACACATGTACTGGGGAATGAGGACTAGACAGACCTCACTAGGTGCTGACTAAAAGCTCAGTGGTGAGGGCATCATCTTGGATTGCCTAACAGAAAAGACACTGGTAGTAGGTGGTAGGACATAAAATGCAAGTCCTAAAGAAAGCAGACCTCTGAAAATCCAGAGAAAAAGTCCAATGCCAAGTAGCCAATACCAAAACCTCAGATTAGAATGACCAAAATACCTGGGAGATCCTAAATACAAAAACTCAAGAGTGTAAGATGTGGTCCCAAGGAAAAAGGAGGCAGCAAGGATTAAGTGAGCACAACTCGCCAAAGAACACATATGGAAAATGTAAAAAGGGGCAAATTACTAATGACAAACGTAATAGAGTAAGTGTAAGAAATATAGGAATCTGAAAGATCAACATCAAGCGATATGTGTAGAAAATGCTGATAATAGACTGTCAAGTGAAAAGGAAAAAAGCAGTATGACTACAAAAGGAAAAACAGGTTAAGTCCACAACTGGAAAAGATTAGAAGGAATTACACAAAATGCTGATAATGACTCAGGCTGGGTGATAGACTGTGGATAACTTTTCTTCTTACTCTCCAAATTTTCTTTGGTTAACATTAATTGTCTGTATAACAATTAATGAAAAGGTTACAGTCCAGAGTAAACAGATTCATTCAAAGTGCTGAGGCTTTTATTAAAAGTGTTTGGAGCGACACTGCATTGGAAAGATGATGCAAGTAAAAGGGCAGAATGGATGATCTATTTTGCTGTTCTACCAACTGACAGCCGACTAGAGAGTATTAAGAACTAGAACCCAAGATAAGTGACAGGAGCACAATAATTAATTTTAATAGATTTAAATCTTCTAGCTCAGACTAACACCCCAATGTACTGATTCGAACATTTAGCTACAATTTCAAAATTAGGTAGTAATCTTCAATTTTTGTAGATAATATATAAAGTCACCAAAAGGGAGCAAAGTACTCTAAGGCCTTGACAAGGGTTAATCCTGAAATTTTGTAAAAGAAGAAAAGAGAAAATCTCAAATAGATTCAAAAGATCATCATCTCTGAAGCTGGGGGGAAAAACACATTATCAGGCAGAATTTACAATCTATGATACAGATCATGTCATTTTAGGAAATGATGAGTTCACTTAGAAACTCAAAGAATACCAGAGATGTTCTATCTCAAGTTCATTAAGTTATGTAATCTAGTTTCTTGTGACAATAAAATGAAATATGGGCCTGATGATAGAATTAGACATAATTCATGCATCAATGCTACAGGGCATAAAACAGAATTATCCTGGGCCTCCCTGGTGGTGCAGCAGTTGAGCGCTGGGTTGCAAAGCTGCCCGCAGCCTCTGCAGCGCCGGTTCAATCCCCGACCGCCGGCAAGCGTCCCACATGGTGCGTAGACCTCTCCTTCCACCCGCTGCTCCCCTCAGCAGTGTATTTCATCAGTCTGATGTTCTGATCCCCACTCTGTCTCTGGTGAATTCTCTCAACCTCCCACGCTCCTGACTGTGCCCAGTGCTTGGATAAATAAATAAATAAATCTTAAAAAAAAAAAAACAGAATTATCCTGTTCAACATTTACCTACAACTGGAGAAAGATGCAGAAGTTGTACATACCAAAGTGAAGAGCACAGCTAAAATGTTGAAAGGTAGAGTTAAGGTGAAAATAAACTTAACAGATTACAATGGAGTCTTCAAATCAACAAAATGTAAAAGGGATAAATAAAAAGGTAATTTTTTTTTTAGTGCTTCAAATATAAAATCAAAAAGGCGATTTTGATATGTATAAGTTGTTCTAAGAGTCTTGCTATAACAAATTACTAGACAGCAACTTCTGTTCAACACGAAGTATTCAAAATCAAAATTGACTGCCTCATAAATAGTACTGATACCATCCGTTCAGGCAGAGGCTAAGAGACCATTCGGAACTTTGCCAAAAGGCCTGCAGCAATGGACAGACGGTTGATCCATCTAGATGACCTCGAATGTCTCTTCCAGCCAAAAGAACTTTGATCTTGGGGATAAGGAGACTGAAGCTGCCTGACACTTTATCACTCAAGAGTAACAATAACTCTGATGCGGAATGGCCTACTGCAGCATATCCCAGTGTCTCTGAATCCAGAAGAGAGGTAAGCAACCTAAGTTTCAGTCAGACTGGCTTTCAAATCCCAGTCATGTTACTTATCTAGCTGTGGGACTGTGACAAGTTTCTCAAGCTCTCAGGCATCTTAGTGAAACACAAATATACTTTCCCCTCACAGGATAGTTGAAAGGAAAAGTTAATGCATAGCAGAGTGACTGACCCATAGTAAGCATTTAACCAATAGTATCTGTTATTATTGTTATTAAGGAGAAGAACTCACTTGACACCCGGTATAGTTAGTTACAGGAGTCAAAATACTATTCCAAGATACCCCTTCCCCCAAAAGTTTGGGCATCATTGCTTGGAAGATGGAGAATACCATATAATGTTAGTAATAATGAACTTTACTTGGGTACTTACTATCTGCCAGACACCACTCTAAGAACTGTCACCTTTTATAAGAGCCTCCCAACCACCTGTGATCTATAAGAACTATGTGATCTGTCTTTCTAGATGAGGAAACCAAGATTTTAGAGGCTAAATAAATTGCTGAGGTTACAGAGCTAGAAAGCAACAGAGCTGGATTTAAATACAGGCAATCAGATGTTAGAATCCATCCTCTTGGGCCTCTCTGGTGGCCTACGGGCTAAGTCTCAGCCCTATCACTGCTACGGCCTGAGTTTGATCCCCGAGTTCGATCCCCAGCCAGGGAGCTAACCTATATATGTCTCGCCCGCTGTTCCCCTCAATGTATTTCAGTAGATCTGCCTGTTCTGCTCCCCCTCTTGTTTCTGGTGAATCCTCTCACCCTCCAAACCTACGGTCTACACCCCAGTTCTTGTATGCATAAATAAAAATAAATCTTAAAAAAAAGAACCGATCATCTCAACCACACCACCCCTTATCAATCCTGACTATATTTGAATTAAATGGGGAGATATTAAAAATAACTCTCCCTGGGACCTACTCCTGTTCCCATCATCAAACATTCTGATTTAAATTGATCTGGAATAGGGCCTCCCTGGTGGCGCAGATGCAGCATGAGTTTGATCCTCCAGCCGGCCAAGGAGCTACCCAAATGGCGCAGCAGACCTCTCCTGTCTCACCCGCTGCTATCCTCAGCAGTGTACTTCGGTCAGTTTGCCTGCTCTGTTCCCCACTCTGTCTCTGGTGAATCCTCTCACCCCCATACCTCTAGCCTGTACCCCAGTTCTTGTATGTATAAACAAATAAATCAATCTTTAAGAAAAAATAAATAAATAAACTGATCTGGAATAGGCAGGAAGGGTACCCAGAGTTCAGGAACACTGTCCTAGGCCAGGCTGCCTCCTGGATAAAAAAGAGGTTATAATGAGCAACTTGCCTCGGCTGATATTACCCAACCAAATCTACTGCTTTGTAGGAATAGCTTTTAGAACCACAAGATCAGGACTGCTTTCCCAGAAACCAACATTTTCAAATTCAAATTTAACCTCAAATGTAAACCTACTCAGGTTAAGTATCTCTGTTTTACAGAGAGGAGACTGAGACCTAAAAAGGCTCAACTTGCCCCATTCACAAAGGAACTGCCACTAGATTTGGTCAGGGGAGGGCGAAAAGGGGGGGTAAAGGGGTGGCCTGGCATCTTAATGAGCTCCAGAAGAGGTCAGAGAAATTTGAGTGGGCTGTCAGGGATGCTTCATGGAGAAAGCGGCATCTGAATTGCATGAAGTTTGAGACAAGGAAGGGCAAATCAGCAGAGCGCAACAAATGAGCAAGGTGAAGAGGCAAAATACTGCAAGGAATGTTCACAGGACTAGAAGGAAATAGGTGTGGTCAAACTATGGGGCTTTCAAGGGACAGTCGAGAGAAAGGCCTCAAAGGTCTGCTTGGGCCCAGGCTATGCAGGCACATAAATGCCAAGCTGCACAGCTGTCCCTGCCTCTGGCCTTCACACTTTTCCTGAAACAGAAATCCACTCAAACAGATGCCTGGAAACCCAGTCTGCTAAGGAAGCAAGGTCATATTTCCAACTCAAGTTCATGATACAGGAAAAAGAACAATGTCTAGAGTTGAGTTCTGAACCCAAGCTACTCTGTCTACCAGGAAGACTTAGGAATGTCACAACATATAAGGCAATAGAGCAAAGCAGTTAAGGGCAAGGTTTTAGAGTCAGATAAACCTGGCTTTGAATCCACTTTCACTAGCTGCATAACCCTAGGCAATGTACAGACCGCCTTTGAACCTCCTTTATAAAACAGGGTAAAAATACATTGTACGAAATGAATAAGAAATGAGCATGTAATGTGTCAATTAACACACTGTCTAATAAGGAAGCAAATACCCAGTAAACAGTAGCTATTCTTATATTTGTCCAACATTTTCTATTATCAACTATGCAAGTCTCGAGAAATTAAGGCAGCAGAGGGCAAATACCCAAATTTTCAAATATGAGAGACCTCTTTTGCATTCATCAATTTATGTTAGAGTAGAACAATAAATGTGGCTGTGAACTCACTAAAACACATAATACTAATTTTCCCTTTTAATTATAAATTACTTGGAAGACTGGGGCACATGACTATATACAATTAGGATGAACTCTAGGAAACAAAATACCCTAACAAAACACAAAACTAAAATAAAACCACAAACCTGTATTAACAAAGGTATTAGCAGTTTCCACCCACCACTCCTGACATTGCTCTGACTCTCCTAAAAGGTTTCATGGGCCTCCCTGGTGGCGCAAGGGGTTAAGCACCTCACTATAAAGCAATCCACAGCCTCTGCAGCACGAGTTCGATTCCCGGCCGGCCAGAGAGAAACCCACATGGCGCAGCAGACCTTTCCTGTCTCGCCCACTGCTCCCCTGAGCAGTGTATTTCAGTCAGTCGGCCTGTTCTGTTCCCCACTCTGTCTCTAGTGAATCCTCACACCCCCACATCTCTGGCCTCTACCCCAGTTCTTATATGCATAAATAAATAAATCTTAAAAAAAAAAAAAGCAACTCAGGGTCACTTAACCTGAGTAGGCTTACATTTGATGATAAATTTGAATTTGATAATGTTTGTTTCTGGGAAAGCAGTCCTGATCTTGTGGTTCTAAAAGCTATTCCTGGGTCTCGCCAGTGGCACAGCAGTTGAGCGCTGGGTTGTGAAGCTTCCCGCAGCCTCTGCAGCGCTGGTTTGATCCCCAGCTGCTCCCCGGCCACAGGAGGAGGGTCCCACATGGCGCGCAGACCTCTCCTGCCGCCCGCTGCTCCCCTCAGCAGTGAACTTTGGTCCCTCTGCCTGCTCTGCTCCCCGCTCTGGCTCTGGTGAATTCTCTCACCCTCCCGCATTTCTGACTGTACCCAGTGCTTGTATAAATAAATAAATAAATCTTTAAAAAAAAAAAAAAAAAAAAACTATTCCTACCAAAAAACATTCCCACTACATTTAAAGGCAAAGAAAAGCTAACACATCTATGCCAAAAGTAGAAAATGAGTAAGAGTCGTAGAAGCATGTTCTAATCTCAGCTCTGCCACTAACTGGATGACTTTCTCTGGGCTTCCTCAGACAAGATAATCTGTTTTTTTCCAACTCTAATATCTGACACATAGCTAATAGCCACTCAATGTTTAATAGGTCACCTCAGAAATGGAGAATTCACAAGTCTCTTCTTTTGAGAATATTTGGATGCAGTCTGGACATGCAAGACAAGGTCAACAGCACAACATCCTGCGGGGGAGAAAACCATTCTCGATGGAAATGTGGAAAATTCCCCCAAAATACCCTGTACCTTTTTTCATCATGTCCCGGTCCAAAGCTACATTTCTTTGGGCGAGATTTACTTCAGATCGAAAATGGAAGCGCTTGGCTCGCTGTTCTTTCTTTTCAATGGCTTCCTAGAATGTAGAGAAAAAGTCAAAGAAGTGAAAAACAGGAAAATTAAATCACAAACACAACATGATGCATCAGAAACAACCCTAAAATAAACCAGAAAAAATGAGCAATATTGTGCATTTAATGTTTTCAGAGAATTAGATATTCAGTCAATGACTGGAAGGGTGTACACTGACAACACTATAACTTGTAACAATCTCCATGATGATTCAATGCCTGTCACTGTGCTGGGGGTTTTATGGGAATTCAATGCATATTTATTTGTTGATTCAATGAGGAATAACACTTTAGTTCCCTGACACTTTATTTATTATTACCAATCATGTAAACAAATCAGAACCAAACAATCTCAACATCCCAATTTTCTTGGTGGAGAAATTGAGACACAAAAAAACTTAGAAGGTTTACTGGAGGTACTTCCCTTAGTAAGAGGGGCAGATGTTCTGATTTCAGTGCTATTTCCAGAAGCCCCACCACCACCCCCATTTGACATCGCTTGTGTGCAGGGTAATCACACCTATCACATTCTTCCACATTATGTTTGCCTGAGCAGTCCACTCCCTAAAGCTCTTTCCTGGTTTAAAAATAACATTGAAAGAAAGAAACTCTCTCCTCTATTCTAGGCTTGTGTCCATGGAATTGCCAGTTTTCATCGTTAAATGACAAGAAGCATTGACGCTTCCCTGAAAAAATAATCAGCTTCATAAGTTCTTTTTCCAAGAGCTAAAATAAATCCAGGTCCAACTGTGGGTTTCTGATGGCTCTTAGAACCCTTTGCTAATTGTATATTGACTTTAACACACTAATTGAAGGTCTGACTATAGAAAGCTTATGGGGATTGGTAAAGCAGCAACACTTCTGTTATTTCCCAATAGTTATGCTAATTTTCTTCACTGAAGTCTTCCCAGTAAAAATATCGAATCTGCCTTCCTTTAGTAACCTGAGTACCAATTCTGGTATATATTTGCTTCCTTTCCCCCATATATTTGTTCCACATTATGACAAAAAGTGTAGAATCAAGAATAGTACACAGGGGCCTCCCCTGGTGGCGCAGCAGTTGAGCACTGGGCTGCGTAGCTGCCCCGCAGCCTCTGCAACACCGGTTAGATCCCTGGCCACCGGCCACATGGCGCGCAGACCTCTCCTGCCACCCGCTGCTCCCCTCAGCAGTGTACTTCGGCCCTTCTGCCTGTTCTGCTCCCTGCTCTGGCTCTGGTGAATTCTCTCACCCTCCCGCGCTTCTGACTGTACCCAGTGCTTGTATAAATAAATAAATAAATCGTTTAAAAAAAAAAAAAAAAAGAATAGTACACAGGCTTAACCCTTTAAGTACAGTATAATTCTCAATTACAATAGGAAAACATGTTCACTTATTCTATTTGTTACCTGTCTAAAAGCTGGTAAGTTCTTTTGTACTTTAAGTAATCTAAGACAGATTGATACCCAGACCTTAAAAAGCATAACATTTTTATTTTTGCTTTCATATATCCAATATAACAATACAGTACTACTATTCTTTTTTTTTTTTTTTTTTGGCTCTAGTTATTTATTTTCTTACAATGTTGTTCATTTTTGTACAGTAATTGGTTTCTTCCCTCAGGTATAGTTCCCAACATTATTCACATTTGTAATTCAAAATTCTGTTCCAAACCTAATCACACATTAAAATCAGAAAGAATGTCCAAACTGGATGTCGCCAATTAAAGCAACAAATATGTACTGATTGTTTATAATAAGGAAAATAATAGGTTTGACTATGTAAGGAATTACAACTAAGTTGTTAATCTAGTAATAGTGATCCCCAGATAAAAGGCAATATTCCCAGGTATTGAGAATAATTCAGCTTTGGTCTTCAAAGTTTAGATATCCACACAATCTGGAATTTTATTCTTCTAAGTCTGCAGTCAGTAAGTAATAAAGTTTTTTACTACATGCCACTTTTCATGTTTTATTTCATTTAAAGTGGAAACAAAAGGAATAAAGTGGAAACAGTACACCTATTTTTAAATAATGAACATAAATTAAAAAAAGCATTCCTAGTGCAGAGTCTTTTCTTAGATATGGTTAAGCACAGATATCTAGACAGCGATTTTTGTGGTTTTACAGATTTGAGAACACACAAATACTGCTAGGATATTTTTAGGTGCAAGAAGGTATCACTGTGTAATACAAAATCGAAATTAAAAATATATTTTAATCCAATTAAAAATTTTTAAATTAAAAGATTCCTCTTAAACAAAAGAAAAAAAGGCAAAGGATTGCTGCAGTTCACCTGCCTATCAAAGTGAATAAATAAATCATGGTGTTACCTTGGAGGTGACATCAATTCCGGTGATGAAACTGCCAGCCTTGTTTTCATATCTTCTGCTTGTATCCTAACATGAAGGGATAGAGTAAGAAATGCTAACAGCAGTTAAGGAAAACCCATGATAAAAAACTGCTCAACAACTGATTCCTTCCGGATAGTCATTCTTTTCAGTATCCTTCCCCCATCCTGACATATTATTATGCAGAAGCCCATTCTGCATATTATTATGCAGAAGCACATTCCTGTGCCTCTGTGGTAGTAATCAACCATACAAGAAATATTTCTAGATCAGAGCCTGTTCAAAACCATAGAAAATTCCATCTACTCAAGTTATCCATGTAAATGAAAATCTAAAGGCTTTTGTGAAAACTGTCCAAGATGAGGTACAGTCATTATCTCCCCAACCCAGACTGGACACCAAGCCAAGCCACCAGGTGGAGCACAAATCTTCACCAAAATGCAGAAAGTCTCGACTCATCAAGATCTCCTGGGGAAAACACAGCACAGTGTAATGAAAAGAAGATGCTATTTACAAACTGAGCACTCAAGCCACAGCTCCGACATTCACTAATTACATGACACCACACAATTCCTTTGGCTTCTCCGCACCTACGTTTTTTCCATGTTTTCTGGCAACCTTCCTGGCCTCTTTTACTGTTCTCCCATTTGTGCTATATAACCTTCCCATACTCCAACAAAACGTGCTTGTTCCCAGATCAGAACCTTTGTACTTGCTGTGCCCCTGCAAGGAACACACTTTCTTCCAAATCTGCACAAGGTTGGTCCCTTTTTTATCATTTAGGTTTAAATGTCACTATTTCAGACGACTAACCCGACCAATCTATCATGTTCTGCTTCCCCCTCTGCCTATCCTCCCTGCCCTCTGCACTTTACGCAACTCACTTCAATTTTTGTGTATGTAAAATCGACCAATGATTGGGAGACTTGAAAGAGACAAAAGCAAGACTTGCTAACATGCACTGAAAAAGTAGTTCAGGTGAGGTGAGAAATGAAGTTCAGCAAAGACCCATCGAGGCCTGAGCCCGGCCCTAAAAGCCGGACAAGTAGCCACCAAACCACAAGCCAAGACACCTCTCACCATCTCTGCTATGATAAAAGACCGAGACCAAACACCACTGCTGGTTCGCTGATATTTTGGTTTCCTTAAGAGATGCTGGGGCCACGGTGTAGGTGCTACCCACATCAGCAGGGGTGCGCGGGCCCAAAGCGACCCTCAAGTCACAACAAAAACACTGAGTTTCTCCTGCTGACAAGTGCAGAGCGATGCTCACCAGACACCAGCAGGACGCGGCTCCGCCAGAGCAGGACGCCCTAGGGGACCTGGATGCCGGCGCCACCCGACAGTTCTTTCTGGGCCGATCCCGGTTAGGTTCCCGCCCGGGGCTCTCCCTTTATTTCAAGTACCCAGAAAATTCCTCCCCCTCCTCAGCAATCCCCTTGCACAGACTGGTTCGGAAAGGCATGAAAGGGGGTGTCCTCAACTACTCCTCCATCTCACCCCACCTCCCCCAGCCCATTTCCGGGCTCCCCAGCGTCCTTTCTCGCGTTCCCGGTCCCCCCTCAAGCCCGGCGCCCCCGCCCCTCGGGCGCCCGCTCCCCACTCCGCCCCCGCGCAGACTCCCCGACCCCGGCGCCGGCCGCCTCCCCTTCCGGCCCGCCGCGAAGCCCAGCGCCCGCTCCGCGACCTCCTCCTCGCCCCCCGCCCCCCGCCGTACCGGGAGCAGTTCCTTCAGCGAGCGCCGAACCGGCACAATCTCCAGCTCGCCCTCCTCCACCTCCATGGGCTCCGGCTCGCCACGCTCCAAACTGGATTCCGCCTCAGGCGACGGGAGCCCCAGAGCCGGCCCCGCCGGGGCCTCCGCCTTCACCGACACTCGCAGGCCCCGTACGGCCGCCATCGCCGCCCGCCGGCCGGACCACTGAGAGCCCGCCCCGCACATCCACGGCTAGAGCGCCGCCGCCACCGGCCACAGAACAGCCGCAGACGCCAGCTAGAGCGTCTCCTGCTTGCGCTGGAACGCCGTCCTCGGCGCGGCCGTCCCCTAGTGGCCGGAGGACTGCAGGAGCCGGATTGAGTGCGGGCGCGAATGGGGCCTGCCGAGGGGCGGGGCCTGGAAGAGATGGGCGTCGTCTGAGGTTAGAAAATAGCTACGCCTTGAGTAGTAAACCTGTAGTAAAAGCTAACTTTACTGAGTGATGACTCTATAGCAGTCACTGTCTTAAGTGCTCGAATCCTTACAAAGCTATGAAGTAGGTGTTACCATTTACCCCTATTTCACCTGTGAGGAGACTGAGACAGAAATGTATCCTAGGTGACAGGTTGGTTAAGAGATCACACCTGGATCCCAGGCGAGCCAGTCTGGTTCCAGAGCCCAGAGCTCTGGACCCTGTACGTTTTCAAAAGACAACTTTTGTCTCTTTCAAGTCTGCCACTTATTGGCCCAGGGGACCATCATACACAAAATTACATACACAAAAAATTGAGATTTTTAAGAAGGTTGTGAGCTGCCCAAAGGCTAGACTTCAACCCCAATTTTCTGACTCCTGAGAACTCCGTCCTGCATGGACCTCTGAGCATGGTTATTTGCAGACATTTCTAACAGAAGCCTGATGGGGGACAGGGAGTGTCCCCCACCAGGCTTCCAGAGGGTATCTGTCGTTACTCAGGTTTTGCATTGGGTCCTGATTTTGCATTTTCTTCCCTGTGTCACCTCTGTCTTTCCATCTAAGGAGGGAATAGGTGGAATGGAATCCCAAGGTCCTACCAGCTGTTGATCATGGAGGAACAAATAATTATAAACCAAGGGACAGCATCACCAGCATCAGACACATCCGGGTTTCAAGCTGACAAGCTTGTATAACCTTAGGCAAGCCACTTACCCCTTAGGAATTTTTAGGGTAAGGAAAAATGTCAGGCTTTTCTGCCCTCCCGCCATCAGGATAGATGATGGATCCTTGCAGTCCTGAATGCATGCCTGATGGCGGGCACCTGGAATAGGGTGTGGGCATAAGTAGATGGGATTCACCTGGGCTAAGACTGCGCTTTTAAGGGCAGCATCACGGGGATGCCAATAGAAGCCGAAGGAGAAGCCGAGAGAGAAGCAAGAGAAGCAGAAGCTGAGAGAAGGCCAGAGATCCCAGAGTGAAGACCTGCTGGAGGCTGGGAGGACTGCCAGCCTCCCGGCCCCCCAGCACCCCTGCCTGCCATATGCCTGGTGAACCCCAATAAAAAATCTGCAAAACCACTAAGGACTCTGACTCCTCCTTTACCCGGTCTGCATGGGATCAGAAAACCTGCACTGTGCCCATTCCTGACCCTACAGAATCTCAGTTTCTTCACCAGTAAAATAGGGCTTTATTCACCCCAAAAGAGGTTGTGAGGGTTAAATGACATAAATATATGCAGATATAGAATCCAACAGAAGAGTATGTTACAGTTTTTCTTAAATGTGGGCTAAATCACAGGACAAACACAAGATAGCACTCTAAAAAGACCAATTTTATATGACAAGAGATATGTAGTTACAAAAAGGGTTGAAGGTATGAAATGTCTTTGCAGGAATGTTTAAGAACATTTCAAAGAAATCGGTTTTGGGTGATAGTCTCAGATCCCACAATTACACCCGTTTCCTAGGCTTGGGGGTGAGGGCTAGCGGCCAGGTGGAAGTTTTAGGGGGAAGTGATGTCCTGAGTTAATCCCATACAGGATTAACTTTGTGGACTCCACCCCCACTCCAGACTAAAGCCATCAAGACTCTGGGAAAGACAAATCCCATCACCACCAAGGGAGGGTGGCTGGGACCTGAGGGTGGAGTTGGGCAGCCAGGTTGGATATAAAAAACCAAACACGTGGGCCTTGGGCTCTCTGGCTCGCGATCGCTCCCCTCCTGGCTTCACCTCTCCTGGCTGGCGGCCAGCTCTCAGAGCGCCATTTTGGGATTCCTGATCGGCGGATCGTGTAGGACTCATTTAAAACTTTGTCTCCCACTTTTCTCCCAGAGCTGTACATTTCCTCATTTCCCCTTCCCTTTGTAAATAAACCTTTTATTAACCTTTCACGTGTGCCTGCAGTAGAGCATTGATAAGTCCTTTTAAGCGCGCGGGTGAGGACCCACAGTCAGGCACCCCGTTTTGTATCGGGGTTGCTCTACAACAGAAGGAGGTTTGGGGAGGGGAGAAAGCAATCCCTCCTTCTCAGCTATGGACACCAGGAGGCCCCCATGGGAGGCCGGGCAGGCCCCTCTACAGGTGAGGAGACTTGTTGCTTGAGAACTCAGACATTGCAGATCAGTGTTGTTCAAAGGATCACCTTCCTGAGGGAGCTCTCGTTAGCAGGAGAGTTCAGGATCCAGAGAAGCCAAGGGCATCAGGCAGTCAAATGACAGGTTTCGTTGACTCTTATCAGGAAAGTTCTTCTTACTGTCCTTTTTTGGTAACCAAACTCACCCCTATCTGCCCCCTTTCCTGTCCTCAGTACAGTGTGTGAGGGTGGGACCACAGAATTAGTAGTGGTAACAATTAATTTTCTAAAAAGTTTGAAAAACATGACCCTCAAACACAAAATGAACACACATCAAAGCTTTTATTCATTCAGCAATGTGTGAAGTTCTCAATAAGATATTAAAACTAGTTTAAAAGAGTATGTGAGAATAAATACAGAGTTAGTGCAGCAAAGAAATACTGAAATTGTTGTAGAGCAACCCCGATACAAAACGGGTTGCCTGACTGCGGGTCCTCACCCGCGCGCTTAAAAGGACTTATCAATGCTCTACTGCAGGCACACGTGAAAGGTTAATAAAAGGTTTATTTAGAGCCTCCCCGGTGGTGCAGCGGTAGAGCCCTGGGTTGCGAAGCTGCCCGCGGCCTCTGCGGCGCTGGTTCAATCCCCGGCTGCTCCCCGGCCACCGGAGGAGGGTCCCACATGGCGCGCAGACCTCTCCTGCCGCCCGCTGCTCCCCTCAGCAGTGTACTTCGGTCCTTCTACCTGCTCTACTCCCTGCTCTGGCTCTGGTGAATTCTCTCACCCTCCTGCGCTTCTGACTGTACCCAGTGCTTGTATAAACAAAAAATAAATAAATAAATAAATAAATAAAACATGCCTCTATTTAAAAAAAAAAAAAAGGTTTATTTACAAGGGAAGGGGAAATGAGGAAATGTACAGCTCTGGGAGAAAAGTGGGAGACAAAGTTTTAAATGAGTCCTACCCAATCCGCCGATCAGGAATCCCAAAATGGCGCTCTCAGAGTTGGCCGCCAGCCAGGAGCTGTGAAGCCAGGAGGCGAGCGATTGCGAGCCAGAGAGAGCCCAAGGCCCACGTGTTTGGTTTTTTATATTTAACCTGGCTGCCCAACTCCACCCTCAGGTCCCAGCCACCCTCCCTTGGTGGTGATGGGATTTGTCTTTCCCAGAGTCTTGATGGCTTTAGTCTGGAGTGGGGGTGGGGTCCACAAAGCCTGTATGGGATTAACTCAGGACATTATTTTCCCCTAACAAAATGACAACAACACAGGTTAAAATGCCCTACAGGGCAAGAAGCTGTAATCTTTGGATTTCCCTTTTCTACCAGGTAGAAAACATTTGCATTGCTATTGGAAAAGCATTATTATATGATTAAAAATTTCCTATATATTAACCTCTACCCTTACAGAATTGTAAAATATCCCAATTCATTAGTAAATCAGAAGTCAAACAAAGGTAGAGAATCAGATGATCAGCAGGCAGAATAGACCTGTTGGGTAACACCTGGCACTACACTGAAAGGACACCAGTAGTTCTTTTCCCTGTTCCCTTTTCCAGTCTCCAAAGTCTGAAGAATATTTTATTAACGAAGGAAACCAGGGCAGTGGGTTTCCCTGGTGGCACAGGGGTTAAAGTCAACACTATCAAGCTATCGCCAGCCACTGCAGCATGAGTTCTACCCCCGGCCAGGGAGCTGACCCACATGATACAGCAGACCTCTCGTGTCTCGCCCCCTGCTCCCCTCAGCAGTGTATTTCAGTAATCTGCCTGTTCTGCACCCCATTCTGTGTCTGGTGAATCCCAGAAACCTCTGGCCTACACCCTAGCTCTTGCATGCATAAATAAATGTAAATAAATCTTCTTAAAAAGAAAAGAAAAGAAACCAGGACAGTGGATATTGGGACAGTCTGGAGAGAGTTTCGTGAAGGGAGTGGTACCATGGCAAATGCAGCCACAGCTTCACAGTGGCACTTGGCTTGAGTCTAGAGAGCTGTTGGTCATTGGTGACTTTGAAGAGACAAAGGTCATGAAGGCAAGGCAGATTACTGGCGGGGATTTGAGGAAGTGTAGACAACTCTTGAGACGTTTGTGAAGATAGCATGAATAGATAACATGAATAGCCCTATTTTTGAATTTGTAAAGGGGATTGGCTAATCTGGAGACCAGGACGGTACTAATTGGACCTTCTAAAAGATTATTTTTTCTTTAATTGAAATCCGTCACTCCCTCTCTTGTCTACCACCCTCTCCCATCCAGGGAGGAGGAAGAATAAAAAGAATGGAATCTTATCTCTCCTGGGGTAACAAAGGGAAAAGCTATTAAAAGGTAATAGGAGCTTGTGAAGTGAAATCAAATGCTACTTGAGAACTGACAGCATGGTCCACTGCCTGAGGTGATGTCCTTCAATACAATTTTAAATTGGGCACAAACCCACTCCCCACACCCCCTATTTCATGTACATCCTTGGAACATGGACAGGTTGATAGTCAAGAAAAGGTCATGAGCAGCTGACCTTCGTGGAAGAACCAAATCCATACCGTCCCCCTTACACAGCTAAATTCTGGAAAAGACGCTTTTCCCTCACTCTCTTCACCCAAATTGCATAATGAACATTGAGGGCAACTCCCTAGTTCTTGAAACCACACACACTATTCCATTGTCATGCTGAGCTGGGTTTTCCACCCACTGCCCAGGCTGCTCCAGTCCCAGTGGCTTTGCAGTTTCTTCTTCCTCCTCCTCCAACATTAACAGTGTCCCAGGGTTCAATCCCCGTCCCTCTTTCTTCTAGCCCTATGCTTATCCCCCAGGTCATCTCATCATGCCCATGGTTTCCAACTCCACTGTTGTCCATACCCTGAGAGCCCCAACTTCCATATTCATTTCCCACCTCTTCTCTGACCTACAGAACCACATGTCCAACTGCCTACCGGATACCTACCTTCCCTTGACTATCTAAAAGCACTTCAGACTCAACTTGGCTAAGACGCAGGATCATCCCTTCAGAGTCAGGCCCATTTCTATATCCCCTACCCCCTTGAGCAGCAGGACCTTCAACCCAGGTGTGCAAGCCTGGAAGCTAGGCGTCGCCCTTGAAACCTTCCCCTTCCAGCCTCATAGGCAGGCAAGAGTCGGACCTCCTACATAGCCCTCCTGTACATCTGCTTCTTTCCACCTTGACAGCTAGCACACCCCCATCTTCTTTCCATCCTCACCACCACCATATCACCTGTTGTCTGGACACCGCAGTGACTGCCTCATTGGTTTCTCTGGTTCCTCCATTCCCATCCTTCTCTACATTATAGCAGAGAAATCTTTCAGCACTTCATCCAGCCCTGCCCTCCTCTCCGGCTCTGCTTTGCACTATTGTCTTCCTTACTCCCAACATCACCACTTCAGTTCTTGGGAAGCAACATGCCCCCTTCTACCACAAGGCCCTTACACAAGCTGGTCTTTCTGCTTAGAGATTTCTCTTCTCCCCCTTGGCCTACCTAGTTCTTCTTCAACTTTAGATCTCAGTCTTTCCTCTGGAAGTCCTCTCCAGCTGCTTTTATTTATTTTTTAAATAAATTTTATTTTTATATTCCCCATACAATTGCAACCCCCTTATTTTGACCCCAATCCCTCCCCTCCCTGCCCCCCACCCCCCATAGAGTGTCTCTGGTTCATAGTTTTTTGTTGATTTTGATTTTCACTTTCTTATAGTTATTCATTTTCCTGGTCCCTTATTTAAGTTTTCTAGATTCCTGCTATGAGTGAGACCATCTGGTATTTTTCTTTTTCTTTCTGGCTTATTTCGCTGAGCATGATCCCTTCCAGCGCCATCCATGTTGCTGCAAATTGCATGTGTTTATCTTTTTTGAATGCTGAGTAATATTCCATGGTGTGTATGTACCACATCTTCTTGATCCAGTCATCTATTTTTGGGCATTTGGGCTGTTTCCAAAGCTTAGCTATTGTAAATAGTGCTGCTATAAACATAGGGGTGCAGGTGCTCTTTGGAATTGATGTTTCTGTGTCCTTTGGGTAAATACCTAGGAGTGGAATTGCTGGATCATACGGAAGCTCTATATTTAGTAGGTCCAGAAATCTCCACACAGCTCTCCATAGCGGTTGGACCAGTTTGCACTCCCACCAACAGTGCAGGAGAGTTCCTTTTTCTCCACATCCTCGCCAACATTTGTTGTTGCTAGTTTTTTTAATATGTGCCATTCTCACTGGTGTGAGATGGTATCTCATGGTAGTTTTGATTTGCATTTCCTCCAGCTGCTTTTAGAGAGCCACTTCCATGACCCTTTCCTGAGGAGTGCTCAGATCAGTTCAACATCATTCCCGCATGTGCGAGGCAACTTGATTAATGTCCATCTCCTGCAATGGACTGCGAAAGCCAGGAGAGCAGGAAGTGTTGATTTGGGATAGATGGATGGATGGATGGATGGATGGACACATCAAAAGGAAATATCTACCCACAGTAGATTTAAAAACATAGGGCAGCAGATTAACCAATCCCCTTTACAAATTCTAGAACAGGGCTATTCATGTCAACCCTCACTAATGGTGCAAGGGGTTAAGCACCGCACTATGAAGCAATCCACAGCACGAGTTTGATCCTCAACCAGCCAGGGAGCAACCCACATGGCGAAGCAGACCTCTCCTGTCTCACCTGCTACTCCCCTCAGCTGTGTATTTCAGTCAGTCTGCCTGTTCTGTTCCCCACTCTGTCTCTGGTGAATCCTCTCACCCCTTGCACCTCTGGCATGCACCCCAGTTCTTGTATGCATAAATAAATAAATCTTTAAAAAAAATCAAATCACGTATGTAAATGTACATACTTAAGAGTAGTAGATAAATAAATCCTGACAATCTAATACACTTACAACCATTGCAGACAACAAAGCTGTATTATTAATATTAAGCTTGCTAAGAGACTAGGTCTTAATTGTTCCCACACTAGAGAAAGTATAATTGAGACAGAGGTATCAGCTAATTCTGCAGTGGCAACCATATGGCAGCATAAATGTATTAAACCAATGTTATATGACATAAATTTACACAATATTATATGTCAACTATATCTCAATAAAAACTTTAAAAATCACGTAGAAAGCTAAAAGAATTATATACACTATGATTCCAACTATATTATATTCTTGAAAAGGCAAAACTATGGAGACAATAAGCAGATCAGTTGTTGCTAAAAGCATAGGGAAGAGGGTGGAGGGCAGGAGGGAGAGATGAATGGGTACAGCAAGGGGATTTTTAGGGCAGTGAAACTACTCTGTATGATACTGTTACAGTGGCTACATGATATCATACATTAGTCAAAACTCATAAAATGGAGCACTCCCTGGTGGTACAAGGAGTTAAGTCTCAGCACTATGAAGCTATCGGCAGCCGCTACAGCACGAGTTTGATCCCCAACCAGGGAGCTGACCCACATGGCACAGCAGACCTCTCCTGTCTCACCTGCTGCTCCCCTCAGCAGTGTATTTCATTCAATCTGCCTGTTCTGCTCCCTTACTCTGTCTCTGGTGAATCCTCTCACCCCCTGCACTTATGGCCTGCATCCCAGCTCTTGTGTGCACAAAGAAATACATCTTAAAAAAAAAAAAGCCACTGGGGTAAAAATCTGGGTTATAGTTGTAGGGGAGGTCTGACCTAGCTTGAAGACTGGCAAGCAGGAACAGAAGTCCAGAAAAGGCCAGATACACAGCCCAGCAATGGAGGCTCACCGGGATCAGGCGGAGAGAATGGGGTTCCCAGAGGCAAGGCCCACTCTCGTGATTCAGCTAAGAGATGCCCTTCCATGGTCTCCACCACAGGGGAACAAGTAGATATAAATTTTGAAAGTAACTTAGCCCAGGGGTGAGGTTGTGACTCCTGGGCCCTGGTTCCAGTCTTACCAGCCAAGGGAGCTGTGGAGCAGAGAAGGCTGCCTGGAGGAGGTGACTTGGAGATGGTAAGGGTCTAAGTGGCAGGGAGTACAGGAAGGCTGACCACAAAGCCAGGAGGGGCTAATGACAAACTGGTCTGTCTGACCTGGGTGGGACTGGAACCTGCTCTGGAGAGTGACAGGACCTAGCCCCTGTCCTCTGGGTCATCCTGGCTGGAGAAATGGGTATGTCTGAGAACCTAGAGGGCAAAGCCACGTCTGTGCCAAGGGGAGGGGCTAGGACTAGAGATGATCATGTAAGCCAGGGGCGCCCAGTCCAGCAGGAGGCTGGAGCTGTGCAAGGAGTCCTCACAGGACGGGTTCGGTTCCATGTGTAAAATGGAGGATAGGCCCTTTCCAGGTCCCCTAGGCCTTACTTGGTCCTCAGTGCAGCTCCTACGGCCTCCCTTGGCAGAGTCCCAGTGGTCCAGGAGGCAGCCACATAGATAGGTGCACTTGTATGCTGGAGGGGAGGCTCCAGCCTCAGCTCTGTGTGTGTGTGGTGTGGGGGTGTATAGGTCCCAGTAGAGCCCTGGGGAAATGAGAACACAGTTGTCCTGCCTATCCTTTCTTCCTCTCCCCTGGAATGAGACCACGTAGGATGATAAGGAATTGGTTTTGGGGAGCAGAGATCAGAGGGTCTGTGGGATCCAGAGTCCAAAGACATTCTCTGCAAGGAACCACAGGGTCCTCCCAGGCCACAAGGGAGAATGACCTCCAGTCTTCAGGGGTTCGCCTCTGGCCTGGGCTCAGCTCCCCCGTGTGGTTAGGTCTAGAATTACAGCCTCCGTCTCTGATTTTCTCAGATGCCCTTGGAGTGGTGAAGGGTTCAGGGCTCCCCCACCACCACCACTGGCAGCTGGTATAGAAAAACTCAGGTTGGGTTGGATGGGGTGAGCAGGACACCTGAGCTCTAGCCTGGCTCTTTCCCGACACACTATGTGACTCTGAGCAAGACACAGCTCCCCGGGTCTCAGTTTCTCTCCCACAGTATGGCTCCTAGGGTCATTGTCCTGACCCCATACCCCCGTTTTGTTGGTAAGCTCTTTTTTTTTTTTTTTTTTCTTTCCTTTTATAGAGGCATGCTTTATTTATTTGTTTGCTGGTTTGTTTGTTTGTTTGTTTTGTTTATACATGCACTGGGTACAGTCAGAAGCGCGGGAGGGTGAGAGAATTCACCAGAGCCAGAGCGGGGAGCAGAGCAGGCAGAAGGACCGAAGTACACTGCTGAGGGGAGCAGCGGGCGGCAGGAGAGGTCTGCGCGCCATGTGGGACCCTCCTCCGGTGGCCGGGGAGCAGCCGGGGATCGAACCGGCGCCGCAGAGGCCGCGGGCAGCTTCGCAACCCAGCGCTCAACCGCTGCGCCACCGGGGAGGCCCTGTTGGTAAGCTCTTATGCAGACAATCTGGCGTGTCAGAGCCAATGGTTCAGGGTGTGGTGACTAAGGCCTGGAATGAACATCCCGGGTGGGGTAGAGAAGAGGTTCTTACTGCAGCTAGGTCTTGGAGAATGAGGCAGGCTTGACAAGTAACAGCAAGGACTGAGGAGAACAGTGAGCAGAAAGAGGGGGTGCTGAAGGGCCGTGAGGAGCAGGGATTGGAGGAAGGTAGGGCTGGGTGGGGCATGGGTCAGGAGAGCAGAGAGCAGGTTGATGGCAGGGGTCTTGATTGACATGTGGAGCACTGTGGAAGGCACAGAAGGTTCTGAGAGGGGCAGAGGTGCTCAGGGGCGTGCTCAAAGAGCAATATGGCAGTAGGTGGGAGGAAGGATTGGAGGACTGAGACCAAGCCCAGGAGACCAGCAAAATGAGGCTGAGGTAGGAAGAAAATGGGGACAAGCTCTGCTTACCTGTCCCTCAATCTAAAGACGGCAGCCCCAGAAGCAAGAGGTACTATGGTTGCTTTGTCAGAAAAACATCCTGGACCTTGGCCTTGAGTGAGCTGAGGAAACACTTTGCAAGTTTCAGCCATGGACGAAAGCACACTGTACCTTTTAACTGGCTTTCACGGATGTATGGGTTACATACAATTTTCTCCAGAAGAACTATAAAGTGTATGACAACAGGATAATCATGTTATTGATGGAGTAAATCTCCAAGTTCAATCTCAAAGACCAAAGGTTTTACAAGGGGATCAAACATCTGATGAAGAGAAAGATTTTTGAGAGAGAGAGAGAGCACCACTTATCTGTTAAATAAAGCACACCAAGCAAAAGGCCTGCTATTGGTCTTGGTGTTTCGGGGAGCATCTGCTATGGCCAGCACTCCCTCTGAAGAGGGCTTGGGGAAGCCTCTCAGGAGACCTCCCATAGGGACCAGCCAAACTTTGGTCTCCATTTCTCAGATGGAAAAAAATTGATCACCAAGCTGGACAGCCTCTGACTTGAGGCTTCTGGTTCGCCCCAGCTGGGAGGTTCAGATGGGCCAACACCAATCATGCAGGATGTGCTCAGCCCCTGGCTTCCTTCAGGGTTCCCTGGTTCTGGCAGCCCCAGATGCATCAAGGTCTTTGTTCTTCTGTTAAGGGTCTCGCTTGCTGAGTACTGAGTACTAACTATGGACCAAGCACAGTGTCAGATGCTTGGCATAAGGACTTCATTTAATCTCACAAGACGCCTAGGAGGAGGTGTTGATGTTATCCACATTCTCTGACAAGAGAACCAAGACACCTCCAATGGTTCGCCAAAGGTCACACCGCTGTTAAATGCAAGGCTTGGACTCAAGCTCAAGGCTGCCTGAACTCAAGGTCAACTCTTCTCATAGTAGGGCCATCAAGGGTCATACTGCAAGGGGGGAACTGCACATTCCCCAAAGTCTGTACCAGCGCCCAAGGCTCAGGGGCACAGGAGAACCCTAGGCCCAGGACTCCTGTGAGGCTCCACTAGGACTTCTGCTCCATGAGGAGTCCTGATGGCTCACAACGGCCAGATGGTAGCCTCCCTGAGCCCCTTAAAATGAGTAGGGTGCCCTCATGAGCAGCCCATTGGCTCCCAAACACCTTGTTCTTCCCAAAGAGGGGCCTTCTTCCTAGGAGACTAATCCTGGATTAAGCCCCTCATCTTCCAAAACCACCCTCCTCCCTCCCTCTCACCTTCTGTAGAGCTCTTCCCACTATTGCCCTGCTCAGAACCTCCCAGAAAAGCCAGCAAAGCCAGATGGTCCTGTTGGTAAGAAAGAACACATATCCAAATGCAAAAAAAAAAAAAAAAAAGTACATGCAAAAAAATTTTTTAACTCAAGTGAGGGCTTTTATTGTTTTTAACTCACTTCCTGGGAAGTTAATTTTTAAAACACTCTTACGGAGTTTGTTCATCACCTGTGCTACATTAAAAAACAAGGATGCTGACCAAAACCCTCAGTGATGGGGTGGGGACCCCCACCTGGCCTCTGACCCAGGCAATGAAACCGGGTCCCACTGAGCTCTTCTGAGCTCTTTGAGGGCTGGTCCAATCAGCATAGGCCCTGCAATCCCCACCCTCCAGGCACCGCCCAGAGATAACTCAAGAACTTGCAGAACCATGACTGGTGCTTCACTTGCCTCCCACGAACTCTATAAAAGTGTTCTTAAAAAGAATACTGAATTCTTTTATAAGCCCTGGGTCACAATGCCTTAGCGCAGAAGAGCCAGGGAGAAATGTGCACCCATTACCCACGGGCCATGTTCTGCTCATAGCCGCGAATAGACATGGAAACTATAGTACAGATGCACGTGCCGGTGCGAGGCATGCGAGTGTGCTGTGTGCAGCAGATGGGCACGCACATGCGTGTGTGCATGGAGGCGCGACATACACCCACAGGCACAGAGATGCAGGACGCGGCGCTCCTTCTGCCCAGCCTTTCAGGTCTTCCCACTGTGAGTCCTGTAGTCTCACACCCATGCCGGTGACCCCAAACCCTTGTTTGGCCCATGTTTTCAGGGGAGGTATCCGAGTCCTGCTTTATTTTTCTTTGGGGGTCAATCTCTTGAGCATTTGGTCAGTAAACAAGTTGGTCAGTAAACAAGTTGGCCAGGTACTGATTCTAGAAGGAAGAGGAAGTCAGCTCCCGCACGGCCGTGTTCAAACACTCCAGTGCTCCAGCTCTGTGCGGGCAGTGTGGGCTGAGGCAGTGGAGAGACACACCTCCCCTGGCTGCCCACCAGCATGCACACACACCCACCAGGGTCCTGCTTCGAGCGCGGCCTCCAACCCGAAGAGGAGAGTGAGGGCAGCTTCCAGCCAGATGTGTATGCCAGTGCAGGATGGGAGATTGGATTCCAGTTACTTCAGCATACGGAGGTACAGCCCTGTGAGTCCAGCATCCTTGAGACACCTTGGCCCCTGGTATCTCTTCAGCAGCCATAGCTCTGGGGAGCCATGAAGGGAGGGAGGGAGATGAGCAGGAAAGTTGTATACTCCTGGCTCAGCCCTCCATCCGGAGTTCGAATCCAGCCCCTTCTCTCCACGGTGCCACGTGTGAAACAACCCAGGAGGGTCAGTCCGGTCCACTTAGCTGCCAACAAATGGAGGCGTATGCTGGGTACCACCCAAAGCTGTAGGAGAGCTCATCGAATGGTGTCAAGCAGGGCTATGCCCCACCGCCCACAAGATAAAAACAAAAGAAAAAGACAACATAAAAGGAATCTGAATTTTCCATTACTGGCCACCTCCCCTGTTAGACCCAGAAATACCCATGAAGGGGTCAGGGCCTCCGGATCAGCATACTCTGTAGTCAAGAGCTCCTGCAGCACCCTCCTGAGGTCGGCAGGATCCAGTCCTCCATGTGGGTGTGGCAGCTGAGCCAGTCCACCCGGGACCCCGCAGGAGGTCTCTGTGGTAATGGGGAGTCAGGCCTCCACCTGCCATCTTGCTTTCCTGCCTCCTGCTCTGGGCCTTGCCAACCAGCTGGATGGGGTGTCCAAGGCACCATGGGCACCGAGCTTCCCCACAGGATGGTCTCATCAGGGAGAGCAAGGACAAGGAGAAAGGCCTGGTGGGACCCCTGCCCCCCAAACCCCAGATGACACACATTCCAATCCTGTCCCTGGATACGCGCGTGGAGGTCATGCAGCACGACGGGGTAGGGGTCGGGAGCGGGGCCAGTGCCCAGCCCCCTGCCTGCAGGGGCAGCTGTCGCATGAGGGCGGTGGGCCTTTGGAGGCGCGGGATGAGCGTGCTGCTGGGCGGCCCTTGGCGCATGCAGGGGCTCAGGATGCAGCCTCATCTTCTTGGACACCGGGGAGCTCCGGGCTCTTGCCCCCTTCACAACACCCTTCTTTCCTGTTCAGGGGACACCAGGGGCAGGAGACCTCAGGGGTCAGAACATGCTCTCAGGAGGACCCCCACACCCATTTACACAGTCTCTTACATGCCACTTCCCCAAGTTCACCAGTCTCACCCCCCTATATTGTGGCAATCCCTCCCTGCTGGTCTCTCTGTGTCCTGGCCCTACCACATCTCCACGTGGCTCCCTACTGCCCCAAGATGAAGTCTGGACTCCCTGGCCTGGCCTCCAGAGCCTCTCACAATCTGACCCAACTGACTTCTCTCCATCCTGGGGGATCAGCCAGGTCACTGGCCTTCCGTGTTGGCCTAGATCAGCCCCCACTGTCTTGATAGAGCCACTTTGGTTTTGCATTTTATATATTGTTTTGCCTTGTTCACCGGGCAGTCAACCTAACAGCCCTGGGAGTCTGTTTCAATAGACTCAGTTTTCAATAGATTCCTGGATCTGATTTTCTCCCTAAGACCATTCTTTTTAAAATGACCAATGAATGGGTTTTGATATCATAAAAAAGAACCTACCTCATTTAACTACTGTAGAGTTTCAATAATTATCTTAATGCATAAAAAAAGAGTCTATCAAGGACAAACATTAGGACTCTGATGAAGTAAAACCTGCTTTTCAAAATTAAACTTGGGTCATAGGATTACAGAATTTGATAGCTGAAAAGTATAAGCTCAGTCTTCCCACAGTCCAGAAGAGGAAACTGGCTTGTCCCCCCCCACCCCCCACCATGTCCACAAAGGGAAAACGGTGGCTTTGCTCAGCTGTGTCCTTGACACCAACTCTGCCAGGTGTGGCAGGGGCTGCATTTCTTTAACCTGTGACTAGCCTGTTCCACCAGGAGGGGGCGCTAAGTCACAGGCCCCAAGCTAGTGACCCTGTCCTGGTTATGCCTGATTATGTCATCCTGGCATAAATAGTTATAGCTTCCTCTTTTACTCCCAAAAGTGGCTCCATTTGGATGCTGAATATGGGAGTCCCTACATTAAGCCAAATTCCAGCATCAGAAGCCCCTCCCCCAGCCCTAGCTGCCTCACTGAAAAGACAGAGTCAAGGAGGAAGTTAGGGGTGCTCCCAGGCCCCACCCCTCACCCCCATCAGTCAGGAAAGGAGGGCCAGAGGCTGGTATACAGACAACCTCTTGCACGGAACAGACACTAGCTTATCCACTCTGAAGGAACCCAGAACTTCTGAAGAGCCAGCTTACAAGAGGGGAGGCTCACATGAAACCTACATGGAAGCCCTAGACGACTGCAATGAAACTCCTCCTGGAGGCCAGGGCGCCCAGACTACTTCCTGTGCCTGCCCCTATGGGGAACACACCTTCCCTCACAGCGCACTGTGGGGCACACTTCTGCTGTGGCTCTCATCATGTCACAGGGCAGAGGAAGGTGACAACATCCCAGGGCCACATTCTGGTAGGGGACCCCCTGAAGGTTTTCCCTCTGCAGGTCTGTGTACAAACTCCAGCAGGCCCAGTGGACATCCCAAACTGACTTTTATTATATTTTAGTGGAAGATAGTAGTGAACTCATGTGTCTGGTTCACAGTAGGGAGCCTTCAGCAAAAGGGGTTCCTCTTCCTGGCCCACTCAGCTATCCTGTCCATGCTCATGTGCCAGACAAGTATTTACAAAGCACTGACTGGGCCTGTGGCCTAGGGAATAGCTGGCGGTAGCACAGGAAACTCAGGAAAGCAGCTGATACTCCCCCCAGGCCAGGAAGAGTCAGAAGTACCTTCCTTCCACCAACAAGCTAGCCTTCTACCACCTTCTACAAGGAACAAAATGAGGCCTGTCTGCAACTCTCTACCAGGCTGCCATGTCTGAAGACAGAGGTGCTCACCAGGTCCTAATCTGAGACCTGCTTTAGGCTCCAGGCTCAGCCTGCATAGCCCAAAGACAGTGAGAGTGGGGGATGTGCCACAAGCCCCCTTTATCCCCTCTCCCTTGCCACCCAGGAGCACCCTACAGGCCTCAGCCCATCCATACTTACGAAAGTAAGTTTCCTGGAGCAGACATGGATCGCTCTTCCCTCCGCGCTTGGGACTCAAATGGGTTCCCAAAGGAACGCTTTCTCAGCATGGACTTAACCAGGATCTGGAGAGGACATGTCAGCATGAGGAACACAAGCCTCTCTGATTCCCTTTGGGGACAGCTGCTGGGTGTGCCCTGCTGAAGCTCCCTGAGAAAGGAAGAATCTTCGAAGTGGAGGAAACGTCATGGGCAAAGCACGGAGTGTCAATTTCAGGAATGGTGAGGAGCTTGGTATGACTGGTCCACAGGGGCACATGGGCCAGGAGCAGACCAGGAAAGGTCTGGAACATCAGGCAAAGCCAGGGCTACTTTCTGAGGGCTTGGGGAGTGCAATTAGGAGACACCCCACAGGCTCCTCAGGAAGGATGGCATGGAGAGAGTGGAGCCAGGCAGCTCAGAGAGAAGACTCAGTGGCCTGGGGGAGATGCCCTGGGCAGGGATGGGAGGGCTGCCTGGAGGGGAGCTGCTACTGTACTCTGACCATTCCTCTTCCAGCAACAAGGACATATCTGTGCCCCTACCCACACACAGTGTAGAAGGCATGCATATAGCAGTGTTGCCTTCACTTGTTCTTTTATTCATTTTTGTTCATTCATTCATTCAGTCAATCAACAAGCATGTATTGAGCACCAACTGCATGCCAGGCACTATTCTAAGCACAGGGACCACACTGAAGCAAAAAATCCTTGCCCTCGTGGAACTTATAGTTTAGTTGGGGTGGGGGGGATAGGCAAAAACTAAGATAAATTAGTAAAACAGATGATAGGTAGCTAGTGGTAAGGGCTAAAGAGAAAAAAAAAATGAAACAAGGAAGGGGGATAAAGTATGACAAAGGGGAGGCTGGAATCTTAGATAAGGGTACAGGGGAGGTGACAATGGAGTAATGAGTCACATGGATATCTGGGCAGGAGCACCCCAGGTAGAAAGGAGACAAATCCCAAGGCTCTGGGGCAGCAGCTCACATTTGGAGCCCAGGGAATAGAGGGGGGAGAGGAGATGACAGGGTGATGGTTCCAAGTGACAGTGGAGCTGTGTGACACGATTATGTCCCCGGGGCCACCATTAACTAGTGGGGTGAGGGTGGGAGCAGAGGGACAACTAGGGAGGCTACTGCAGTGGTTTAGGAGAGGGAGCATGGAGCCTAAGACCAGGGAAGTGACACAGGGATCCAGCAGGACAGACTCCACAGGGCCCTGGAACTCTACAGAACACAGGCCAGCTGGCCCGAGCTGGCCCTACTGCCTACAGGGACAAAGGGGCAGGTCAGAACTGCCCACCGCACAGGCCCCAGCACTCTCTGCTGGGCTTGTGCTTACCCTGACTCACTGTGATACCTCAGTGCAGGGCAGGCCATTGCTCTGTGTCCAAAAAATCCCCAAATGGCCTTTAGAGGCTACACTCTAACTTCCAACTGCTAATATGGAAGATGTCCAGAAGATGAGAAAAACTACAATGTGAGAGAACGGAGAGAGCACACAGCTAGTGTCCAGTGGAATGTATGGGGACTCTGAGGCCACCCCTCAATTCAAAGGCTTCCCAGGCCCTTTCACTGTCATGTCCCTGACACCTACTACAGTGCCTGGAAAGTGGCACTTAAGTGGAATAAATGGAACAAATGGAAAGCTGGGAGGGAGGGGGAAAAAGGGAGAGAAGGAAAGAGGGAGAAGGAACATGATCGCTGACACTCAGCAAGGGCAGTATATCTCTTTAAATCATCCGCTCTCCTCACCAGGCCTCCTGTTCTCCCTGCTACAGGCTGCACGACAGGACTCCTTCCCGGCGGGCCTCAGCAGGACAGTGGTCTCAGTGGCCCAGATCAGGGCTGGCTGGCCAGGAGTCTCTGCCCTCCCACAAGGCTCAGCAGGGAGTGTCCTCACTGGACACACCCTCCGCAGGCCCTCCCAGGGCAAGGGAGCCTCCCCCTCCCCCTCTTACCACTGTGGTCCAGCTGGGGATGAGCTTGACCGAGTTCTTCACCTCCTCTTCCGTCACCTCCACCACACTGCAGTGTTCCTCCTCTGAAGGAAGGGGTTCCTCCCCATTCTTGGTCACCCAGGGGTGCAGCTATGGAGGCCAGGAAGGTGGGGAGAGGTCAGGACCACAGGAAGAGAGACACCCAGACTTCAGGGGACCCCATGCATTCCACTAGCAATAGCCTTAAGAAGGTCCAAGGCCCACAACCCCCAAGCCCAAGCCCAAACCACGCATATCCCAGTGCAGAGCTCTCCAGAAGGGGCTCGCCTGTCTGCTGTGTCCCAGCCCGGCCCAAGACCTCTGGTTCCCCAACCTTGATGTCTGGCACCCCAACTCTTGTTTCGGGATTCTTGTCTAACATCTTCAGGATTAAGTCCTTGAGCTCCTCACTCACCTTTGGCCTAAAAAGGGGTAAGGGAGAAGATGAGGGAGACAGTTGATGAGGATCCTCTCTGTCCCACCTCTCCATCCCCACCATGCTCAGGGGTCCTGATTAGTGCACACCAAGGCCCAGACATACTGACCCTCATCCTCAAAGAGCAGGAGGGACAGTCCCAAGGTAGCTGGACAGAAGGAGAGAGTTTCCAAACAAGGACATGGATATCCTTCTTTCCTAAGTAAGATGTAAAACAGTCTTCCTCGGGGAGCAGAGACCACAATCACAGAGTTCCAGGGGTTCCAGCCACCCCCTGGGTGGCAGAAATGGTAAGAAGAGTCCCTTTTGGGGGACCAGGGCTCTTTACCCCTAATCACCATTTTATCCTTTCCTCCACCTGGGAAGTGACCAGGAGATTTTCATTTGACAGAGGAGGAAACTGAGGCCTAGATTGGTTAGGGGGCAGCATGCTGCCACCCAGAAGAATGAGGCGAGGGATGAGTGACTCTGGGGGAGGAAGCAGATCTTTTAGGCCCACAGCAGCCTGGACTCTCTCCACACACACTCCAGGCTTCTCTACTACAGTCTTGGAGAGCCCCTCCCTCCAGTCCTGGGGAAAAGAAACCCACTTTGAGGACTGTTGATTGTGCCTCCCTGTACTATCCTAGCTACTTAATCCCTTTTAAAACTCCTGGATGGGAAAGAAAGACCTCTGGCAGGGGGAAAGTAAAAGGAGAGACACAGAGATAGGCAATTACAGGAAAGCAGCAACCCAGCTGGCCAGGGCTCTGGGTGTGGGGAGCAATGGGGCAGCAGATGGACAGGTGGCAGAGCATGGAGGACCTGGAATGCTAGACCAGGGCATAGCCCCTGCCTACAGGCGTTAAGAAACCTCAGAAAAACTTCAAGGGGGTTGAGGAGATGGGTTGTGCTTTATCAGGGTAACCCCTATGGTGGCTAGGCTGGAGAGAGTTGACAGCGGGGAAAGTGAAGAAGAGGAGGTAGCTGGACAGGGCTGAGGACTGTTCTTGGTGCGGGAGGCCTGTTGGGGGGGGAAGGGGTGAAGGGAGGGAGGACATAGATAGCAATGGAGCCAAGAAATACATAAGAAATGGTCTTAACAGGCCTTTGGGACCAGACAGGAAGTGGACACGAGGGAACAGGAGTCATCAAGGACAACCCCCAGGCTTGTCTCTGACCTGCTCCAGGGAATATGAGTAAATGGCAGAAGTGCCCTGGAAGCTGAGGAGCCAGAGGACTCAGGCTGGCTGCTATGATAGTCAAAATTCAATCAGAAGAACCATTGATGAGAAGGGAGGCCTCTCCAAGCAGTCCCTCAGGGCTCAGAGGCCTCAGTGACAAAGGACAGGACCGAGAGAAGGAAGTGACTTCATATCCCAAACCCTCTGACAATGTTCCTCCGGAGCCTCCAATTCTCCATCTGTGAAATGGGGGAGCACACTGGCACCATCCCTGTATGGGGAAGGTAGAGGTTCCCCATGAGTCCAGGGTCTACGTGGTATTGGTGCCATTGACACCATGGAGGCCATCAGTGGAGAAGCAGTGAGAATGTGTGACCTGGGGTCATCCCTGCCTAGCTCCAGACCTCAGAGCTCCCATCTGTACAAGAAACAAGCCAGATGTCAGAGACCCTGCTCCACCACCCCACCCTCCAGCTGCCCAGGGGCCCCACCCAGGGAAGAGCATCTACCACATAGAAATCCATAGGCCTGGGTGGGGCCCTCACAGGGCAAAAACTGTGCTGAAACTCAGACACCCCTGGGGGTTGTGGGGAGCCCCTGGCAGAGAACTTACTCCTCCGGAAACACTACAGCCTCATTCTTGATCTTCCTGTGCAGGGCCAGAATGTAGTCATCAATAAACGGGCACTGTAGGTGGAGAAGCAAACAAAGAATGCAGCCCAGGGCCTTGATTCACCCTGCGAGACTAGCCCATTTCTTGATGAGGTCCAGGGGGGTGGGGGTCAGCTCTGGGCTCCACATTAGATGGGAGGGGCCTCATTTAACTTGTTCGGGCCTGGCACATAATAGGTGTTCACTGACTGGATGAATGAGTCATTAAGACTACTATGATTAAAGTAGTAGTACTAGGTGTACTACTACTAGTAGTACTATTAAAGTACTAGGTGTACTTTCATCATGGGCAGAAAGGTGTCACTCCCAGGGCCTGGAGTTTGGGACACGTTCACTAATATCCCCTCCTGCCCCTCAGTGCCATCACTAGAGTGGGGGCACCTATGGACAAGGATCTCAGCTAAATCAGTGTTGGGTGAACCAAGGCCCAGCCTGACCCAGAGCAGGAGTCAAGGTCCTTTGATGAATGAGTAAGAATGAATGGATGAATGAGCAGTAGCAAGGAATGGAAGGACTGGGAGCACTCTAGATGGAGAGGTGGGCAGTCTCAACTACACCTCCCTTTGGGATGTCTACTGTCCTGGCACTTCTTCACATGAATCCCCTCCCAGGCGGACAAGAGAAAAACAGAAAAAGCTTCTTTTCCCTTCATCTTCTCTGAGCCAGGTGGGCTCTTTCAAAAGTCATTTTGCTTTAGGACACAAAAGAAGGGCCTACACTTGTGATTCATCCTAGCTCAGCTGGGCCCAGCCTACGGTTACAGGGATCTGGACCAGGTCCAAATCTCCAGTCCACCCAGCACTCACCTTCCCATAGACAAAGCAGTAAAGCGTGACACCAGTGGCCCATACATCCAAGGCCTAGAAAAAAACAGCTCACATCAATCCCCCAAAGGAACCAACACCTCTTGCCCACCCAACTCCAGGGAGCTGTGAGAGAAGGCATGCAGGGAACTGCCTTCCTCAGTCATGTATTCATTCAATAAACATTCCCAGGCACTTGCTCTATGCTGAGCATTGTGGAGCAAGGGATAATGAGAACAGAGCCCCTGCCCTCTAGGGACTCCACATCTCCTTGAGACAGGCCCAAACCAGATACATTTCCAACTCAACAGGCGCAAGACCTGCACCTACAGGATCACATTTGCTGTATTCATGACCCGGGCACACCCCAGAGATGATAGCATATATTGAACTTACACTCGCTAAACCAGCTCTGGCTTTAAGAGGCCATCCCTTTTTCCAATGGCCCACAGGAGATGCCACCATGCATGCACTTTTTTTCTGATACCAGAAACAGCCTCTGCCACGCTGGTATCCTGGCCCTGCACCACCTCCACAACTCTTGGGCTTCCCCCACACCCCAGTTTTGAAGTGTGCTCTGTCTACATTTTCCCCTTCTGGCATCCCACCTCCTCTCTTGGCACCTGCTTTATCTCTCATGCAAGTAATTCTGAAACCTCTACCTGAATATTCTTGCCACAAATCCCTGATTGGAATTCAGTCAGTGAACATTAGATAAACACAAACTGAAATCATTCTACAGAAAAACAGATCCTGCCCACAGTAAAAGCCAAGGTAAGAAAAGCCAAGGACTCTTTCCGAATAAAGGACCCAAGGAGATGTGACAAGTGAATGCAGTGACCGTCCCTGGACCAGATCCCAGATCAGAAAATAAAAGGCTTTAAAGGACAGTATTGGAACAATGATGAAATCTAACTGAAGTCAATTAGGTAAGAGTCTTTTATCAATGACAAATTTCCTAATTTTGATCACTGGTTTGAGATTATGTAACAGAATACTCTTGTTCTTAGAAAATATCCACCAAAATATTTAGTGATAAAGGGCATAATGTCTCCAACTTAACTCTTTTTTTTCAAAGATGTATTTTATTTATTTATGCAGACAAGAGCTGGGGTGTAAACCAGAGGTGTGGGGGGCGGGTGAGAGGATTCACCAGAGAGAGTGGGGAGCAGAGCAGGCAGAGTGACTGAAATACACTGCTGAGGGGAGCAGCGGGAGAGGCAGGAGAGATCTGCTGCGCCATGTGGGTCAGCAACCTGACCACAGATCGGGATGGACCTCAGGCCACAGTGGCTGCTGACAGCTTAACAGCACTGAGACTTTAACCCCTGTGCCACCAGGGAGGCCCCCTCCAACTTAACTCTTGAATAGGTCAGAAAAATATAGTAAGTATGCATGCATATAGATATAGGGACAGATGATGTAAAAGTAAACGGAACAAAATGATAATAACTGGTGAGGCTAAGTAAAAAGGTAAATGAGATTTTTAACCTTTTTTTCATATATGGAATCATATAAAAATAAAAGTAAAAAAAAAAACCAAAAAACTATCTATATCCCTGGCCTCTCTCTTGAGCTCTACACCCACACACAAGTCCAGATGCCTCTCGACAATTGCTTCCTTGGCAGGGGCACAAGGAGGCAGCCAGCACTCCACAGTTGAGAACGTACACGTGCCCACACACCAAGCTGCAGCCCCTGCTCGGAAAGCTTTGTCCACTGCCTTTATCACTTAGCAGAAAGCCCAAACTTCCAGGCCCTCTTAACTCTGCCCAAATCCTGCCATGCCCTTCAGTTCTCTTGCATATTCACCAACTTTCTGTGTAAATCCTCCCCATTCATTCTTCAACCCCTAATACATCCCAGAAATCTGAGGGCTGCCTCCACTACCCCCTTCACATGAACTCGCCTGCCCTTTCACCAGCTCCAGCAGGGAGGGCATCAGGCCTGCTCTCTCTGCCTGTTTCACAGCCCAGCCCTGAACTCAGCACAGAGCAGTGGGCAGAAAACATCTGCAGGGGAGACTTGGGAGCCTTTTGCTGGGAAATAAGAGAAAGGCAAAGTTGGGGGTCTTGTTGGACTTCAGGAGGAGGTAAATGTGAAAAAGGGGCTAGTATTCAGGGCTAACTCACTAGACACAAGGATCCTTGTCCCCTCGGATTGGATACTAGCCCCACTGTCACCTATTCTGCCTTTCCACCTGAACCCTAATCCAGCCCAGGCCCTGGGACCCACCTTTCCACTGAAGCTTTGGCCAGAATCAGAAATGGCCTCAGGGGCCATGAACGCTGGGGTCCCGGCTGTGCTAGAGAGCTGAGCATCATTCCCCTCAAACTGGTTGCTGACTCCGAAGTCGGCAATCTTCACATGCCCGTCGTCCCCCAGGAGCAGGTTGGATGGCTTGATGTCCCTGTGGATGATCTTCTGGCAGTGCACTGCAGAGAAAGGCAGCTCAGGGGGCCAGGGGACAGCCACCCAGAATCCCCTCCTGCCTTCAGTTGGCCTGGGAAGCCCACCCAGGTGAGAAGGAGCTGGGGCATCCCCCAGGCCCTGCTCACACTCATCTCATGAGGACCTTGGGCCAGGACCTCAGGGCCTCTTCCCCACTGTGCAGTTTAGAGACTGAGGCTGGCCCACACTGTTAGCAACAGACCCAGGACTGGATCTCAGGAGTCTTTGGATTCCATAGTCAATGCTCTCTTGATGGCAATCAAGGCACCCTTTGCTAGGGGGGTTGGGGAGGATGGGAGGAGGGGAAGGCCAGAGGAAATTGGTCACAGGGGTCTCCATAGATCATCTTTAACCCTCCCATGTCTGCAGGCCCAAAGCCAATCAGAAACTGTCTCTGGTTCATCTCCTACTCAGACTGGTCAGAGCTTGGACTGAGTGTGGGATTGTGGGGTATCCTGAAGAGGTACGGCCTCAACCCTAGGGATTCTGGCTGCAGGGCTTTCAGTGACAGAGGGCATCCAGGACTTGGGGTCCGGGGATGAACATGGCTAGAGAAGGGTTGGCCTTCTCTAGTAGGCTGGGAGCTCGCCCTGCTTCTTGGGCCCAGCCCTGCTGGGAAGCTTAGGCTGAGATGGTGAGAGATGTCCCAGCTGAGACAAGACACTGACCCCACCCCAGTCATCCGCTTATGGGTTCAGGAGGGAAGATGGAAAGGGAAGGAGGGAAGGGGAGAAGAGGAAGGCCGGAGACAGAGGGAGTGTCATGCAACAATGAGACCCTATAGTGACTGTCTCCTACATGCCTAGCCACACAAGGCAATGCCCCATACCTCTAGGGGCTCAGAGGTTCAGGGAGCTATGTATTTGATCATGGAAAGTGGCCTCAAATTCTGATATCAAACCCCAGACTGTGACTTGAACTCTGGGCTCTTTATTCACATGGATATCCATGAACAATCCAATATATATTTCAATATTTCTCAGGAACTTTTCTAATTCAGACTTGCTTTCTCTGTCTGCAGCACAACCACTACCAAAGGAAAGAGAAAACCTCTGCTTCTCCTCTAGTCTTTTCCATTTGGTTAATGGCATATTACCTATTACCAGTCCAGGTCAAACCCCCAGGATCATTCTCAACTGTCTCCTCTTCTTCCCTCCCTGTTTCCCTCCCTTCCTTGCTCCCCAACACCACATTCAATTCATCAGCAAGTCCTGTGGCTATAACTGGATATAACCCAGATCCACTCAGTTGCTTCTGAGTGGGTGTTGCATTGCTGCACTTGTCTCATCTAAGAATCAGGCCTCGGCCTCCAGGACCTTGCCCGGGCAGCCTTAACTCTCCCTCCTAGAACCAGAATCATAGGGCAGGTCTTCAGTGCCTGGTGCTTCCATCTGTCTGTCCAGATCCTGGCACGGACCAGTCTACTTCAGGGAGCCCTTCACTGTGATATCAAAGTTGTGATGAGGTCTTGCCCAAAAGCCACGTGGGATTAGTTTGTTTTGGGGAGATAGAAGACGGGAGAAACAGGTCCTCAGTAAAGGCTCAGAACAGGAAGGTGAAGGCCAAGTTGGTACAAGGTTGTATCTGCCACTGACCACAGTCAGGGTGATATGCCCCCTTCCCACACCTCTAGGTCCTTGTTAGGGACTTTCTGCTTTGTGCCTCAGTTTCCCTATATCCAAGGAAAGCACCAATTAGGGGGCACTGGAGTGGCACAAAGGAGATAAAAACAGTCTTGGCTCCTGTCACTGCAGGTCAAACCTTAGCTGCAGCCTCATCCTGTTCCCCCAGGGAAACTATGCTCCTGACAAACCAAACTAAGTTTTAGAGAGATGGCAGCAGCACCCCTGCTCTCCAAACCAGTCAGAACACAAGTGTCTGGGGGCTTCCTCGCTCCAAAACCAGTCACCCAGTGCTGAGTCATGCAGTCCTCCTTCAGATCTCCTCCCCACTCCCACCGCCCTAATCCAGGCCGTACCATCTGTCACTTGGGCTGTAGACAGGGCCTCCTCCCTAACAACCTGGCCCCTCTCACCCTCAACCAGCCATCACAAGCTGCCAGACAGAGCTTCCTATGCTGCAAATCCTATCACTCCCCTCCCCTGCTCAAAGCCCTCTGGGTCTTACAATGCAGCCAGGATATTGTCAGGAAAGTCCTGTGCAGAAGCAGCCCAGCTCTCATGGTATGGCCTCAACAGTATTTCCAGCATCGTCTTTCATTACTGCACCCCACCCCAGCAGCTTCAACCAGATCGAAATTCTCCTCATTCTCAAATAGCACATGCTCACTGCCCGCTATGCCTCTGCCAAGCAGCTCTCTCTGCCTGGCATGTTCTCTCATGCCCACCTCTCAAACCTGGTCAATGAACTCCTACTTACCCCTCAGGACCCTGATCACAAGTGGCCTCCTTTGAGAAGCCTCTCCTAGACCCTCAGTGCTCTGACAGGCCCCATGCCTCCCTCATCTTGGCAGACCCCACACTATCTTACATGCTTGCTTAGATGTCTGTCCTTCCTATTAAGTTGTGACATCCTTGAGGATCTTTGTCATCTCCATGCCCTCAATCTGTACTTAATAGCTACCCATAAATGAATGAAATGAATAAACGAATGAATGAATACATTCCAGAGATAGAGGTCAAGTTAACAACCTCCCTCCTGAGCACTCATCTCTTTGGGACCCCTGACAGTGAATCCCCCTTGCCACCACCCACAGGCCCCACGCCAAGACAGACTCTTCTCTCAGCAGCTTGACATAAAATTCTTCCTTCGTATAACTTTTGAGGTCTTGTGGAAGGATTAAGTTTGTCTTGGAATCAGCCTATGAACGATACAGACAGAACACCCAAGGTGCTGACTGACAAAGGAACTGCGGCTGCTGAAGACCTGGCGCATGCCCAGGGAAGTCTGTCGCCACCCCCTTCCCTTTTGAGGATTTTGGCTCCACCCACAGGCCTGTGTCCCGCCCCTAACTGAAGTTGATTGGAAGATCAATGCTGACTGACAGGAACAGCTCAGGCACCTGAGTCTGGGCTCCGCCCCCGTTTGTGTCCCCGAACTGCCCCCAGCCCCCGGGGGCACGCAGTCCCTCACTCACAATACTCGAGGCCCAAGATGATGTCCCGCAGGTAGAGACGAGCTTGTTCTTCGGGGAAGGGCTTGTCGCAGGGCACCTCCATGACTGGCCTGCGGGGAGAGGGGAGGGTGTGTTTAGCTGGAATAGGGATGAGTAAAGGGTGGGGAGAAGGGGAGCAGGTAATTCAGGACCCATGGGGCCTTCTGTTAGCACTATGCTCAAAGGGGTTCCCAGAACCCAAGATAGTAAGTTTTGCTATATAATGAAAATCTATAGACATGAATATCCCTTTTCAATCATAATTTCACCTTAGGTTTATGTTAATTTCTCAATGTTTTGGTATGCCCTTTCTTCTAGGTCTTTAATTGCAAAAAAAAGCCCATATAGTGCAGTGTTTCTCAAACTGTAGGTCCAGAACAAACAGAAGGTCATGAAATCAAGGTAGTGGGTGACTACTTTTTTCTTTCTAATGAAGTAGAATATATCAGAGTATCATATAGTAAGAATATATGTGGTTTTATAAAACTTTCATTTTTTATTTCAAGTGGAGGTCAAAAGCCTTCGCAAGATACCACTCCCTGCCCTCCTCCCACAAACTGTTCTTTAGGAAGCCCCCCAGGCAGAGAGACCCCCCCACACAGAAATTGAATTTGGAGCTTCTAGTCCACCCAGCCCCATGCCCACTACCCCATGTCCATTGCTTTGCAAATACCCAGAGAAGGCTAAAATAGGCAGACATCTGTTAGAGCCCTAGACACCATCAGTGATTGCTGTGTGACCTTGAGCAAGTCACTTACCCTGTCTGAATCTCAGCTTCCCCTTTTGTAAATGAGAGCTAATGGAGCCCACTCACCCAACTCATAAACTTGTAAAGCTGAAAGAACGCTTTGTGATTTGAATATAGGTAAAAGTTGAGTCCCATCTGTATACTTTTGCTTAAGAAAAACTTTCTTCTTCCTGTCCTCCATTGAAAGCTTTCCAGTTCGTCAAAGCCTAGCTCAAAACCCACCCGCTCTTTCAGAGATGTCCCAGACCATTCCAGCCTGACTCTCATCAGCCTTCAAAAAACCATCCTTTTTGTCTCTCATTTACCCCCATTCAGAGCACCAGGGGCTGGGCCATTGTTTTCCCCTATAGTAGCTGACCCTAGGGCCAGAGACACAGGGAGACAAAGGAAGGCCTGGGTTAGACTTGACCTGCCTGATCCAGATGGAGAACTCACCCCTTTCTCAGAAGGTCAAACACTGAAAGAGAAGAAGAGAACAGTAGGTAAGGTGCGGCCACACTGGCAAGGCAGGTGATGCCAAGTCCCTCCCTATTCTGGAGGGTGGAGAGGAGCAGGCATGCCTGAGGAAGGGGCAGGGAGGGATCCCAGACTCCAAAGGAGGTAAATGCGTGAGAGTGGGGTCTGCTATGGACTTAGTCTCATCTGAGTCTCAGTTACCAGCTGGTGACCATCAGCATGGACTCCTTTCATGGGTGGAGGGGCTCAGAAGGCGCAGAAATTTCCTGAAGGTTATAGAAGATAGGCAGATGGGAGAGGGAGTGGAGAATAAGGTCTTGGCCTCTAAATCCTAAGCTAGTGTCCCTTGTGTCCCATTTCATGAGGGCCACTAACGCCAGCCCCTGAATCAGGCACTACTAACAACAATATTAACAGTAATAGCTAATGTATCTATTAGCTCTATTAGGTAATAACTTGTTTACTCCTCACACCAACCCGATGAGATAGATACCATTATTATCCCCATTCTCCAGGTGAGGAAACTGAGGCACAGAGCTATCAGACAGGTCTGGGAATCCATATCATAGTGTCTGCTTTCTGCATCTACTTGATCCTTGGATCAGTCTGGTAGGGAGCCTGGAAATATCTGTGCATCTCTTTGGATATTCTGAGCCTAGTTCAGCAGGTGGGGCATGGGAATCCAGGTCTTGAGAATGTGTGCTTCCCCTCTGCCCCTCATTGGTCATTATGTTCCCATGGCCCATCTAAAGGTCAAGTATGTCTATGGGGAGTCGTCAGACCAACCCCAGGTCACTCACTTGGTCACTCACCCAAATAGAGATTGTCCTCAGCTGGGTCATCCAGGACCTGGTCAGAGGGAGCAGACATGGGGGTGGGGCTTGGGGAGGCAAAGAGTGAGGGTCCCAAGCTGTCCTCGCCAGTCCCAGGACCCCTAGTATGCTCTGCAGCCACCCTGGACAGTGGAGCAGGAACTGTACAGGTACCAGATAAATGAAGCCTCAGAAATCACTGACTCCCAATCCTGCCCCCTACGTGGCATCCAGCCCTTCTCCCCTCCTGCAGTGATGAGGGGGTGAGCTCACTTCTTGCCTCTGGGGCAGCCCAGGTCAACCTGAACTGACCTCTGAAGCCTCCCTGCAGCCCCATCTCGTCTGACCCTACCCTTGAAGACCGCCACCATATCTCCCTTGGCAGGATTCCTGGGTCTATGCAGAGTGCCCCCAGCACCAGAGGCAGCTGCACCCACTCAACACCACCTCCTACCTCAATCAGCTTGACCACATTCACATGATCCAGCTTCTTCAGGATGGCAATCTCTTGATATACCCGCTCCAGGGGCAGCAGCTGCTTGGCTGGTCCTCCCTGGGCAGCTTGGGACCCTCTTGGGGGAGGGCGACCTATGACCAGAAAGGGAAGTCAAGCCCCTGTTGCAGGTGGCTGGGCCTCACTATGGCCCTGAAACCAGCCTCAAATGAGAATCTTATAAGTCTGTGGTCTTGTCCACAACCCACCAAGCACATATCCACCACCAGGGCTTTGCTCATGCTCTGGCCCCTGTACCCCCAGCCCTAACAAAAACCTGGTCTCTTCCTCCTCTGCCCCTAGGCTCGGAGCTCCCAAGCATAGGATCCAAAATATACATACGTGGAAAGCCATACTGCTTCAGTAACTTCTTTTTGGAAAGAACTTTCATTGCCTGAAGAAAGAAGGGCAGAAATGTCATTTGTGTGCAGCCACTAAGAGGCTAGAATAGGCTGGTTATATGTGGACTGAGGTCCTGAAAGCCATATTGGGTCTCTGCCTCCAGCACTGAGGGTGTGTTCTGTGTGTGGTTAAGGTGGGATAGGAGGTGGCCTTGCCCCTACTGCCCCAACAAACATTCTGGAGCACTCCCCTTAGACGTGTCCAACCTCTTGCCTATTCTCAGGATCACTCCCTTTGCATATCCCTAAGGACAGGGAGCTCACTCCCTGCAGAGGTAGACTTGTCCTTTGTCTACCCAGCACAGCTCTGCCCCACACCCAGGCTTTTAAGGCCCAGCTTGGGCCTATCCCCAGACTCACATAGTGCCTGTCTTCACTTTCGTTGTAGGCCAGTCTCACCACACCATAGGCACCCTGCAAACAGACACCAATCAGCCTTCTGCCCCATGACAGCACAACCTCTCCCAGAGGTTGTCTGAAAAGCTCCAGCCTTCCCAAGTCCTTCCTGTGTTCCATCAAAAACTCTGGGGAGTCATCTCTACCACCCCACCCCTGGGAATTTCTTACAGAAGACCATACTCTCCTCACTTCCACACTGGGCTCTGTCTTCCTGGTCCTATCTCACATTCCCAGAGGTGAAGGCACATGGGGACACATCCCCAAGAGAAGCCCCACTGCTCCCCACCTGTCCCAGTCCTACCTTGCCAATCTCATTCTGCAGCTTATACTGGTTCAGCTGCACGCAGTCCTGAGGGGGAAAGAAGGGAGCATCAGGTAAAGCTTGATCCAGAGGTGGCCTTGCTCTCAGCTCAGGGCACAGTCCTGGCCCCAGGTTCCTCACTCCCAGACCCCAGGTGCCAACATCTTTTCAGGTATGGATGGGGAAACTCAGTGATGCCAATGCCACAGGAAGTAACAAGAAGCCTGAATAATGTTTGAACACATAAATGCTGAACTAGGGCTTTTTTGCTCCCTGAGAAGAGGTAGAAAAATGCACTGATTCCTGCCTGGATGCTGGCAGGAGTCTGTGTGAACTCCCTAAGCAAGTATTTCCAGAAGCAGCTGGGTGAGGGGGTACAGATCACATGGACAAGAAAGATGAGGAGAGCCTTGGGGACAGGAATCCAAGAGCCTGGCCCAAGTGTGAGCCTGCCATAAGTCCATATGGCCTCTGTTCAGAACTCAGGTTCACTTCCAAATCTCAGTGGCACAGACAGAGCCAGGGGCAGCCCAGGGGCTAGAAACATGTTGGCAGCTTCTGAGCAGAGGAGATGTAAGGTGGCAGGATTACAGGTGGCTCAAGCTGAGGTGTGAAGTCACGTTGTCTACTTTTAAATCTCTAAGAGGAGTCTTAGGGGGCAAATGAGGGACTTATTTCCTAGGCCTGAACTGGGAGTTGGAATGGTGGGATTTATAGGAGGTAGCAGTGGGCTCTGATAAGCTCTCTGGGTGGGAAAAGGCTATATTGTGAGATAGTGAGCTCCTTGGTTTTGGGGGTATGCAAGCCCCCCAAAGGCTAAATGGTGGCAGGATTAGATGCAAAACAGAAGGACTACTAAAAAGCTCATGAGCAAACCCTAGCCCTGCCCCACCAACCTCTGCGTCTGAGATGGCCACACGGTGCGACTCAATGGTGGGCCTCCGCCAGGCCCGTGGGGAGATGTGGCTGACAGGCCCTGTGGCATAAGGCCCAGCCTGGGCTTCCAGGCAGCTTCCCGCTGGCCGCTCCTGCAGGGAGAACTTCCTGGATGAGAGGCTGGGCCGGACAGGGGGAGGTCTTGAAGTGCCCTCGGGGATCACAGAGGCAGCTCTGGCCCTGGCCCGTGGTGGAGGGGCCATCCCATTCCTAGCAGGCTCTGGGCTACCATCCGCCTCCTCCAAGTGGGCCATATCGATGGCTGCTACTCGTTCCACCAGCTCTGCCCGAGGGTCCTGGCAGCAGACTGCCGGGCCCCCCTCCATTGCCACACTTAAGGTGTCCTCTGTGCAGCTTTACCAGGAACCTGAGAAAAGAGGGTAGAGCTTAGTTTGTACACAGAGAAAAGGAGATGAGATTTCTAGGTCCTCTCCCATGTAGCCACAACCTTATAGGCACCCCTCCAGGCCTTTGCCCTGTATATTCCTTCCGCTGGGTTGCCAGCATCCAAACTCAAGTCTGTGTCTACTAACCAAAGGAATTCCAGGAACTCCTCTGGGCCTGCCGGCACCAGCCCTCTAGACCTCAGTATCCCCACTGGTAAAACAGATATATTTGCCTTGCGGGCTTCACAGGGAAGCAGAGAAAAATCTGATATTCTGGAGTCAGGACAGACAGACACAAGTAAGTACACTGGAGGCCCAGTAGCACTGGGAGGGATCAAGTCTAAGGTTAGCTCAGGCCCCTATTCAGCAAACAGTCCAGTGACTCACCAGTCACACCTCTGACAGCACAGCACTCCAACACTGCCTCCTGGAAGCTGAGCTGGGCACTAATAATGCAGAGGGCTCCCTGATGCTCCAGGCATATTCACCTCCTCCAGGGAGGCCTCCCTGATGCTCTAGTTTCCCACCCTCACCCTTCTCACTGCTTCTAGGAAGACTTTTCTAGGGCTCCAGCCTCTCTCACTAACTTCCACCTCCTCCGGGGAGACCCCCCTAGGGCCACAGGGCAAGTCTCCATTACTCCTTTCCCTGTTCCAGCAGAGCCTCCAGCCCAGGACAGGGCCCACTAAGGGAGGAAGAAATAGGCCACTCTTATTTCTCTTCTTTTTTCCTTCTAGTTTATTCTTGTGGCCAAAATGTTTGCCACATCTGCTCAGGCTGAGATGCTCCTCTGGCCTGGCTTTATATCTGCCCTGGCCTAGTGCAGTATAAGCCCCCAACCAGGCCAAGGTCTAACCCCAATTTGAATGCGAAACCAACCTCTAACCTCTAGCCTCGCCCTCAACGACAACTGACAACCAACAACTGTGGGCTGAACCCTGACACACAGGCTGGGACTCCCTCTCTGAGCAACTGGCCCCACCCTAGCCGGCTGGCCCTCCCCCTTCCTGGGTCAGACTCAGCATTTTCTCAGGAAAAGGAAGTGAGTGGACTTGTGGCCCTTTGCCCTTCCTGTCTGGTGGTAGCTTCCTCTGTCCCCACACAGTAACTTTGAGAACATGGGTCATCCCTAGTTCCCCCCTCACTTTGCTTTAACAAATGTCAAGGAAGCTACTGGAGTCCAGTAGCTACCAAGGAGCCTGAGCTGGGTTCTAGTCCTGCCTGCCAAACTACTGTGGGACCCTACAGCAAGCTCCTTCCTAACTCTGAGCCTCAGCTTTCCCATCTGTCCTATGCATACAGGGCCTAGGGCCATGGCAAGGCTTGGAAACAGATTGTGGTCCAGATCCCTGTGCCTGGTACACAGGGTATTGAATGAGGAACCTGAAGTCAGAAGCCTTTTAGCTTAGTAATTAGGGCAGAAGCCTTTTTGCTTCAGCCTGGTTTAGGGGCCCTGGCTTTGAAGCCAGTCTGCCTAGCACCGCCCCTTCCTGGCCAACTTACAACTGAGCCTCAAGACAGGTGACTTCACCTCTGTGCCTGAGTTTTATCATCCACCTCCACCTGGAGGTGGTGGAGCTGATGGTGATATGCAGAAAAGGGGGAGGAGATCTAGGCTGGCAGCAGGAAAGACATACCTGGAGTCTGAACCTATGGGTGCTGGTGAGGCTAGAGCATCAAGGAGGCCTCCCTACAGGAGTTGAGCGAGGCAAGTAGGGTTGGAGCCTCAGGGAAGCTGAAGGAGGTAAGTAGGACTAGTACTTCAGGGAGGCCTCTCTGAAGGAGGTGAAGGTGAGTGGGACTGGAGGACCAAGGAGGCTCCTGGCAGATGAGAGAGGGCAGTGAATGGTGTTGGGGAATCAGGAAGGCTTTGGGGCTAGGCTGCTTGCAGAAAGGAGGAAATCAAGTCCCTGCAGGGACTAAGGACCTGTGAGCCGCCACAAGCACAGACCACACAAGGTTGAAAGGAGGCCTCCCAGCCTAGCTGGACTGTCCTCTCCTAGTAAGTGGCTCACCCTACTGTCTCTCCCCTCACTCTGTAGGCCCTTTTCCTCCCACCAGAACATACACTCCATAGAGCTGGGTTTTTGTCTGCCTTGTCTCCATAAGATCACTGGTGTCTTAAGCAGTGCACTGGCACATAATAGGAACTCAATAAATATTTGTTGAATGAATGAGTGGTTACCATAGCAATCATTACAGTGATGTCCCCATTAGGAAATGGGAAATCAGCCTCATGGGGGCCCCAACCAGCCTAAGGCCCAAGCCCATAGCAGGGAATGATTGGCAGTGTCAGGAGCTCCTGGCCCAGGCAGGGACTAAGGACCTGTGAGCAGCCGCAGGCACTGACCACAGGCAGCCCCTGCCCATAAATTTTGTATATGATTTCCCTGAGGCTGTCATCCCAGCAACATGCTACTCTCCCTTCCACCCTTTTCTCAGACAGGGAAAGTGAGGTCTAGCAAGGCGGGAAGGAGGGGCAGGGGGAGCCTGGGGTCAGAAGCCTCTTAGCTTAGTAAGTTAGGGCAGAAGCCTTTTTGCTTCAGCTTGGTTTAGGGCCCAGGCCCTGAAGCCAGTCTGCCCGGCACTGCCCCTTCCTGGCCAATTTACACCTGAGCCCCACACCAGGTGACTTCACCTCTGTGCCTGAGTTTTTTCATCCACAGAATGGAGCAGACAGTGGTACCATTTCCTGGTTCCTTGTGGGGAGTAAAGGAATGAACCCCCACACGGGGCTCAGAACTGGGCTCTGCCACTAAGGAAGCCCCGTAAAAGTGAGTTGTTGTGCTGCTGTTGTGATGCCGGGGACGCTGTGGCCCAGATGGCAGCGAGGGCGGCACAGGCGGCTGTGAGGGCTGACGTCAGGCCCTCCACCCTCCCTCCCGCCTGGATCAAATTCAGGTGACTAAGCATGTCTGCTTGAGGGAGGAGCCCTGGGGAGGCCCTAGGTTCCTGCCTCTTGTCCAGGCGACAGAGCCTGTGCACAACGCTGTGCATGTGAGGGCATATGTCTGTGCGTGAGAGAATGTGGGTGAACGCGTCTGTGGGTCTGGGGGACGGTGTGAGTCTGTGTGTGTCTGCAAATAGGAGCACATCTGCAGGGAGACAAAAATCTTATCAGTGAGGTCTATATGTGGCGTGTGTGTGTGAGTATGCACTTATATGCCTTTAGGTTTTCGGTCACAGGTGCCCCATAATGGGGGGGGGGTGGAACCTGCACCCCCTGGGAGCCTTGGAAACCTGATCCCAGAAAGACAAGTCTGAACTTCCTACCTGGTCACTTTCCACCAGCATGGGAGGAGCTGCCTCCTGGCTGGACTGTGTGTCTGGCAGGACCCATCCCTCTCTGGGGCCTCATCCAGGGGGTCTGTCGAGGCCCTCCCCAAGCTGAGATCTCAGAGGACACTTTGTGGAGATGGACTCAGCAGGTAACTAGGGGCCCTGTGGGCAAGAAGGATGGACTGACAGACTGGGGTACAGGCCCAGGGTGGAGTAAGCACCCCTGGGGGCATGGAGGGCCTCCCAAGGACAGGCCTAGTCATGTGGCTGAGAATGGCTAGACTCAGCCCCTACCCTGATCCTGTCCTCCCAGTTTGGAGGACAAGTCACTGAATCTCCAGGCAAGTCGTTGAAACTACTGGAGCCTCGGTTTCCTCTTTTGTGAATGGGACAGATGGCCACCATCCTGCCAACTCCCATGGCTATGGAAGAAAGTAGATGAGATTACGGACACGGAAGCATTTGTCTGTGCCTGCCTGAACAGTCTGGGGCTGGGATGTGTGTGGATCAGGAAGCCACTGAGAGCCTTGATATACAAAGTACAAACCCTATCTGTCTGCTGGCTCTGGGATGGTCTGGCACATCACTCCCTTTGAGTTCTGCCTCCTCCCTGGTTGTACCACCCACTCCACCCCAGGTGTCCTGCCGCTCCCAAAGGGAGGTGGCTTCTGCCTCCTGATGCCTGCTCAGCCTGGCCTCTTCCTCAGGACATGCTCCCTCCACCCGGGCCCCTCGGAGCAGCACTGAGCAGGCCATCATCCCTCGCATCCACACTGGTTCCAGCAGTGCCTCCTGGGATGATTTTAGGCACCAGTCAGGCCTTACTCTGAGTTCTGGAAGACCTGTGAGCCTCAGGATCAGGTCAAGGGGGGGACTAGGTACCATCCAAGAAGAGAAGACGTGTCCCTGACCAGTCAAAGACTGACCAGAGGGGAAAGCTGCAGAGGTGGGAGAGCCACCCAGGCCCGACATCCCTGGGCCTCCTCACAGGAGCTGTTTATGCTCCTGACAAGTGTCTGGACAGCCCTGGCAACGGGTGCCCTCTGTGGCTCCCGCCCCCGCCAAGATGACTCAGTCCCCTCGAGGGAGGCCCAGGCGTCTGGTGCCAAGTCATGCTTGAGGATGCCTGCTGTGAGGACACCCCCCCTCCCACTCTGCCCAGAGAGGCCCCAAGCACTGAGGTGGGCTCTGAGCCCCATTCAGCACAGCCACTCTCAGTGCCTCATCTCAGCCCAGCCACAGAGGCTAAAGGTCTCCGGGGCTGAAAGTCTCCGGGTCTCATCTTCTACCTCTGCCCCGCTCATCCTCCACCCCAGGGCCTGTGCCTCCAGGTCGGCTCTTTCCAGCCAGCTGCCTCCTCTTTCTCCGTGTTCCTGGGCAGCTCGGGGCCCAAATTCAACTCAGCGTTTCCCCCATGTCTGCTGTGCCTCAAGTTCTTCCACTTCTCCTGGGTTTGAGACCCAGGGGTCCTCCTTACCACCTGTCTTTTGCTCATCCTGACTCCCCAAGCCCCACACTTACTTTCCACTCTGGCCACACCACACTTCTTGTGGCTTCCCAAACTGTGACTCTGTTCTGATGCCAGGCCTTTGTACAAGCTGTGCCTTCTGCCAGGGACACACCTCCCTCTCCTTTGCTGCCAGAGGACAGCTCAGCCATCTCCTCCTCTAGGACCCCTCCCTGATGTCCTCACTGGGGGAGGTGGGAGAGGTCACCAAGCTGGGAGAGGTCACCAAGTCAAACTCTAGACCTCTGCTTTCTTTTACCACCACTTCTGTCACACAAGTCTCCCCACCACATGTCCACCTCACATCAGACTCCACCCCATTCCATCCTCCACACCATTTGCTAGAGGGAATAATTCTAACATGCAAATATGGTCACAGTTCTCCCAGACCTGGCTTTCCAGGAACTTGGAATCTGGAGGATAGAAAAGCAGGAGACTTAGCTCCAGATTGGGGTAAAGGGGAGAGTGCTCACAGGCTGGGGAGCAGCCAGGGACACAGACTCGGGGGATGCAAATCCAGTCACTCATTCATGCAATAAATACTCATTGAGCACCTGTTCTGTGTGCCCAGGCACTGGGGTAGTTACATGGAGAGAAAGCAGTGGGCCAAAAAGACAAAATTCCCTGCTCTCACACAGTTTAATTTCAAGTGGGGACAAGAAGCAACAAACAAAAAAGCCCAAAATTAATAGGTGATTTCTTAAGTGGTATGGGCGATGGAGAAAAAATACAATCATATAAGCAGAATCAAAAGTACAGGTTATGCAGTGTAGTCAGGAAAGGCCTTTCTGATGCAGGATTTGAGCAGAAATTTGAAGGATGTGCAGGAGCAAGCAGTATGTACACGTGGAAGAGCATTTCAGCCAGAGGAATGAGCCACTGAAAAGATTGTGAGGTGGGAATGTGCTTACTCTGGCTGAGGAAGAGCAAGGAGGCCGATGTCACTACAGAAGGATGTTCCTCCCACTTGTGACAGGTAGTGATGGTGAGCAGAGTCATATGTGGGTGAGGATGCCCAGTCATTCCCTCAAGGGCAGCTTCCTGGAGGAGGGGGCACTGAAGCTCTTTCCTGACCACTGCCTAAGGATTTCAGTGGGGAGAAGGTGGAAGTTCACACTATGTGTGACAAAACTACCCCTTGGCTGGGACTGAGTGTTTGGCTCTGGAGCTAGGGTGGGAATGGGGTGTTTTGTAGACAGAGCGAGGAGGTGTCCAAAGCCAAGGAAGGATGTTAAGCAGGGGAACAACTGTCAGATGAGGTTTAAAACAATCCCTCTGACTGCTGTGGGGACTGAGGGCAGGAGACAAAGGAAGCAATCCCCAGAGCCTGTCTGGCATACAGTGGGCACTCAATGAAAGAGTGTGGGGTGGCTGGTGCACGTTCCCTGGATCCTCAAGGATACAAGTGGGGTGCTCCTCTCCATTCCCTGCCCGATGTGCCCCTATGGAAGCCCAGTCCAATGACCTGGGCCAACACACACACACACACACACACACACACACACACACACACACCCATCCCGGACAGGCGCACGCCCATGTCCGCGTGACCTGCCTTCACACACCACTCATCCTGTAACGCACCCCCTCACACACACAGGCACACTCCTGTGTCCACGTGACACACGCACACCCGCCTCCAAACACCACACACAGGTCTCTGTGCACGTGTGCGTCCTCTCCGCCACCAGTTCTGCGTCTCCCGGGCCCAGAAACCACAGCGCCCGCCCCTGCCGCCCCCCATCCGCCCCCGCCCCGCCCGGCAGGGGAGGACTGCGCAGCTAAAGCCGAGCGCCGCGCCGGTCCCATTCACCCCCCTCTCGCGCCCCCTCCCCTAGCCCCGGGAGAAGACGCGGGCGCGGGCCGGGTGGGAGCCGCGCTCGCACAGACCCGCACGTGGGTGCCGGGCCGGGCCCGCTCCGCACCGACGCGGCCTCCCCCGGGCACGGGGGCGGGTGAGCGGGCTGCGGGCACCTCGCAGCCCCGCGGCCGGGGGCTGGCAGGGACGAGACGGCGGGGCGCCCGCAGAGACGCGGCCGCGGGCGCGGGCAGGGACCGGCGGATCCCGCAGAGGGAAGGGGGAGGGTCCCGCGGTCCGCGCTGCCCCCGCAGACCCGGCCTCCGGGCCAGCCCTCCCCGGCGGCTCGGAGCCAACGCACCGGCGTTCGTCCCCTCCCACTCCCGGCCCCAAGTGCCCGGCCCGCCGGCCCTACCTCGGCGCTCGGTGACAGTCTCCGCCGCCCGGAGGCGGCCCGGCTCGCTCCCGCGACGCGCGCCCACCCCGCCCGCCCCGGCCGCCCGCCCCGGCAGGGTCGGGTTCGCGGAGCCCAGACCTCCGGCGCCGCGGCTCCCGGCAGCGCTCGAGCCCCCGCCCGCCGCCGCTCTCGGCCCGCACTCATTGGTCAGAGCGCGCGGCCCCCTCCCGGCGCCGCCCAATCAGCGCGCGGGACTCCCTCTCGCTTCGGGGGGCGGAGCCCTGGAGCTTGGTGGCTCAGGAAGGGCCCCTCCCCCTGCGGCGGGGCCGAGCCTCGTCACGCCCCCGACGCTGCTCTGCGGTCTCGCTGGGGTCCCCCGAAATCCCTCCAGGCCGCGGCTTGGGCCCCCTGACGGAGGCTGGAAGATACGGGTGCTTGCCCTTCGTAGCCCTTCTCCACCGCGCCCCCCAAATCCCGGCCTGCGGGAGGGGTGTCGAGCAGACAGCACAGAGCCCGAGGGGCGAGGCTCGGTGCGGAGCAGGGGAGGGGCAGGCGAGATCGGGGCTGGAGATGCGGCCCGGGCCGCGGGGAGAGGCCTTGAATGGCAGGCGCAGGAATTTAGCCTTGGCTAGGGTGGGTGTAGGGGAGCGGGGAAGAGGTTTAGCACAGGGTGCTGGGGGTGTAGTCAGATTTATGTTTGGAGAAGGGCTCTGTGAGCAGCGGACAGGAACGGCCTCCCTGGGGCAGGGTGGGGCATGGGGGAGACTTCATGATCCTCACAGTGGCTGACCCTGGGACTCTGCCCTTCACCTCTACTGGCAAGCTCACCAACTTTTTTTTTAGTTATGCTAAGTTCTCCATGTGTGAATCCTCTGGCATCTCACCCCACCACTTACCCAAGAGAGAGCCCCATATAATTCCCCAAAACATGACCTTCTACATCCCTGTCTCAATCCGGAGTCAGAACCCCAGGGTCCCTATAGCCTATTGCTTTTCTGCCCCATCAGTCATTACCAAGCACTGCCCATGAGGACTCTTGAATATGTCCTTGCACCCCCACTGCCCCTCCCTTTAGCTCAGGCTACCATCATCTAGCCCCTGGATTGCTACAGCAGCCTCCTAATTGGCCTCCCAACCCCATCTAGTCTCAAGCCACCACACACACAGACACACCCATCACATTTTCTTAACCTGGTAGCCAGAGCAATCTTGCAGAAACTCAAGGACAGCTCCTTCTTAGAATCTGTGATGGTTCACAGGTACCCCCAGGATAGGTCCAGTCAAGTCCTCCATGACCTCAGTCCTAACCACTTGCCTGTCCAACTCTTTTCAGAGCTTGGTTCAATGCCCATTTTGACAGGAACCCTTTCCTGTGACCTCCTTACTGCCCAGTGTGGGTCAGTAGCCCCACCTAGGGACTTTCTTGTGCTTGGTATGTGTTTTTTTCTGTCTGTTCTCCCTCTGCAGCTCCTTCAGGACAGGGACTCTGCTTGACTCATCTAGCACGCCAACTGACATGGTGGTAGGTGCTCAAAAGATGTTAGTCAAATGAATAGATAATTAGATATGACAATGGGGAGTGGAGGAGTGGAGTTCAGGAAAGAGGGATGGGCCTGTAAGACAGTCTTGGAAGCTGTCAGAAAGGATCCATAGTTGTAGGTAGAGCTATGGGAAAGGGTAAAGATAACTCAGAGCAAATAAAACAAGGGTCAAGGACAGTACACTAATTTTTTTTATTTAGAGCATTTTTATTACTTCTTAATGTTATTTTTCATTAAAATAATAGTGAGTCAAAGTAATAATATATTCAGGAAAAGAAGCTTCAAATTTTAGAGGAAAGGCAATAAATACTACCTTTGTCTAATCTTCCCAGCCTGACCATCAATGATATAAACCTGAATATTGTAGGACACTCGCTTTTAAGAGGGAAAGATAGGTAGGATCAGTTTTGACTTAAGTTATAGAAATCCCACACTAGAACTTCAGGGAAGTCAGTCCTGAACTGGTATGTCAGCTTTGCTCTACAGAGATCTCCGAGATGTGGCTCCTTTCACCTGCTGCTCCAGGAACCTTTGGTATCACTCTTGTCCACGTAGTTCAGGATGGCAGCCAGTGCTCCAACCATCATGTATGTATTCCAGGTAGTGGAATGGAGACAAAAATGAAGAAGAGGGCAAAGGGTTTGGACCAGCTGTCTTTTAAGGTATCTCAGAAGGTATCACACGACACTTCCACATACATTCCATTAGCTAAAAACATGAGCAGATCCTGTATTACCAATCAGGTAATACAAGAGGAGGCTGGGAAATGCAACTTTCATTTTAGGCAGCCACATGCCCAGTCAAGCACCAAGGGTAGTCTCACTGTAGAGAGAACAGATACGCAGGAACTACTAGCTGACTTCACCATTGAAAGGGAGGAGAGATGCAAATGCAGAGCACTACTGTATGCCAGGCTCTGTACTAGGCTCTTTGCATATCTTACCCCAACCGTAGTAAGGGCTATTACTATCCCTGATCACAGAGAAACCTTGGAGAGTTGAATAACTTGCCCAAGAACACCCAGTAATTCAAGGTAGAGCTGCAATTGAAGTCTGTCTTTCCTCTGCATAGCCGGTTGACTGAGAAATCAGGAGAAGTGTGTGTCCCATGAGCTACTGGCAACAAGGAGGATTTGATCAACAGAAACTGACAGGTCAAGCAGGATCTGGGCCGAAGATTCCGCTTGCATTTGGCAACAAGGACACTGTTAGTAATTTGGCAAGGGCATCTAGATGTGGGGGTGGGGTAGGGGCTGAAAGCCAATTGCAGAGGGTGGGACAGAGAAGAAAGTATAAGCTGGTCTTTCTGGAATGGGGGCAGTAAAGGCAGAGCAGGCAGAGCTGCAGAGGAATTTGGGCCAGGAGGAGGCAGAAGAGGGTGGTAAATACAGGAGTGGGAGAAATGTGGCAGTGAGGCAGGTCGACTGAGGTCTGTGGGCTGGGAAGAAGGATTGGAAATACAGGAGCAATCCTCTTCTGCTCATTCAAGAGGGTAGGAGATGCAAAGATAGCTGGTCTTTGAGAAGAAAAGGAAGAAGAGTAAAATTCTGTCTTACAAAATCTGAAGGATGCTTCTTGGCTGGGGAGGGGGATAAAAGGCCCAAGGCCTTAGGGAAAGAGGCCCTGTTGTCCAATGTGGTAGCCACTAGCTACATGTGTGATTTAAATTCCTTAAAAATGAATAAAGGGGCCTCCCCGGTGGCGCAGTGGTTGAGCCCTGGGTTGCGAAGCTGCCCGCAGCCTCTGCAGCACCGGTTCGATCCCCGGCTGCTCCCCGGCCACTGGAGGAGGGTCCCGCATGGCGCGCAGACCTCTCCTGCCGCCCGCTGCTCCCCTCAGCAGTGTACTTCGGTCCTTCTGCCTGCTCTGCTCCCCGCTCTGGCTCTGGTGAATTCTCTCACCCTCCCGCGCTTCTGACTGTGCCCACTGCTTGTATAAATAAATAAAAAATAAATCTTTAAAAAAAAATAAAAATAAAAATGAATAAAGCAAAAAAAAATGAATAAAGCAAAATATTAAGTTCCTCCGTCACACTGCCACATTTTAAGTACTCAATGGCCACGGGTGCTTAATGCGCTTCCATCTTTGCTGCTGGACAGCGCTGGTCTAGACAGAATGCAGTAAGGGAGGTGCCTGGAGACCCTGTCTGGCTGTAAGTCCAGACCTGAGGTCATGCCCCTGAAGAATCCTTGCAGACACTCCATTCAAAACCTTTTCCTTTTTGGGATGCCCTCATATCTCATTCCTGGAACAGCTAGTCCCAGCCTACTGTGAGGCCATTCTGAGGATCTCCACTGTTCCAGAGCAGGGCCTCCCAAAGCTGTGGGGGGGTGCATGGGGAGGACTGGGAAGAGTTCCAAAGTTTAGGACCATGTCAGAATAGTGGCCATGGACAGAGATGAGCTGAGTCCCAGCACTGGCCAAGCTGGGCCCAAGACATAAGAAGAGTCAGCTCTCTACTACCTACTGACAGACCCAGAAGGACTTCAAAGATGGCTCAAATTAGCCCCATGTTTCATAGAAGGGCACACTGAATTTCAGAGAGGACTGGGAAGACAGTGATTTGTTCTCATTCCTTTTATTGTGCTCCACCCCTTGCTTTCCCAGCCCTTGCATTCAGAAGGAGCCAGGCAGGCCTAGGGAGTGGGGAGGGCCATAGGCTGGGAGCCCAGGATTTGGCCAAGGCTCACACCCTGACCAGAGGTAGCTGAGTAAAGATTCATGGCCAGAAGGGGCTGCCCTGGCCTGACACACTTGGGGAGAAGCATCTATAGTGGAGGTAATGTGGCGCCGACCATGTGTTGTGCTTGGAAGAGGGGCAAGATGTGCCCAGGTGATTGTGTTTGCAGGGCCTGAACTGTTCAAATACAATGTGGATGGGAGAGGGTGTGCGTGCTGGTGAGTGTGTACATGGGGGCGTGTGCACAAGATACCCTGTGGCTGTGAGCACACCACACACCTCAGTGCCTGCTCCTGTCAGGTAATGCAGGCCCAGGCTGAGTCTGGTACTCAGTCAGGAGCAGTTCTTAAAATCAGGTGCTTAAAAGGGCCTGGGAAGTTTGCTGTCCATGTGGATCATATGACCAGCCTTGGAGATTCTGGTGCAGGAGGTCTGGAGTGGGCCCAGGTGCCTGCTCTGCTGATAAGCTTCCTTGGGAAATCTGCACTTTCTATAATGATGAAAATGTTCTGTGTTACCCGGTATGGCAGGCACTAGCCACATGTGTCTGCTTAGCAGTTGCAATGTAGCTAGTTTGAGGAACTAGATTTCTTATTTTATTGAAGTTGAATTAATTTACATTTAAATTTAGTCAGCTGTGGTTAGTGTGCCATACTGGAGAGCACAGGGGTAGAGACCCTGAGCTCGTGGGTGGATAAGGACCTAGGAAGAGAAGCACAAAGCTCAGGTCCAGGATTGTGAGAGTGGGGAGGTTGCTATGGTGGTGGTGGGGGAGCGGGGTGTAGGGTTGGAGCCAGAGCCCAGAACTGCATAGGTCTGTGCCAGTGTCCACTCTGAGCTGCTGCCAGCTTGGTGTCTGCCTGCCTGAGAGGACAGGAGGACTCCTGAGGAGAGCCCTCTGTCCTGGCTGGGATCCCAGCAGGGCTCCCTTTTGAGGCCTCACACTGCATCCTTCAGGAGCTGGGGACTGAGGGTCAGGATGTCTTCATGTTCTCCTGCAGGCCCAGGGTGGAGCTGGTGGCTCCGGGGTCACGCTCACCCTGTGGAAGCACAGGGGGGTAAAAGTCAGCCCCAAGGAAGCAGCCGTACCCGCAATGAAGACACATGGGTCTGAGGCCTTGGAAGGACTGAACTTAGGGAGTTCTCTTACCGCCTCTGGCCCCATGTCTTCTGCATACTTGAACTTCTTCTGCTTGTAGTAGTGCCTCTTGGGCAGGATATGGAGCAGCAAGAGGTCACAGAGAACGGTGGCCTGAGGGTGTGGTGGCGATGGACAGGGCATGGGAATGGGGGCAAAGGGTTACAGAACCTTCCACATCTCTCCTTGTCCCTACGGATTGTGGGGATCTGGCTGAATCCTGTACTATCCACACTTCATGTCCTGGGGGGTGGGGGTTGGCTACTACAGAGACTTGGGGTCCTAGATTGCCCCATCTCCCCTCTGCCCTGCCCTGGCTCTGGGCCTTGATTTCCCCAAACATAATATGTGTCTAGGGTAGTGGAGGGGGCGGTAATGAGGGACAGTTATTGTCAAGTTTGGAGGTGAGAGGTTTGTTGCTGCTGCTGAGATGTGGAAAAGTGATGGAACCCCCATTCAATGACCCTGTGACCCCCAGCCCTTACCACTCCGAAGATGCCAATCCCAGAGCCAATGGTGGTCATTGTGGGGATGATGTCAAACTTCCCAGCCTGGTGGCAAGGTCAGGAAAGACCAGGGGTAACAGTCAGTAGGGCACTGGTTGAAAAGACCTTCCTTAAATGCCCCAAGACCAGGCCTGGAGCCATGGGGCTTCTGGCCTGGGGCCACGGGGCTTCTGCACCCTCCAACATTAGCTGCCCCCATAAATCTACCGTCCACAGCTCTGGGTCTCCCCGGAAACCCAGCTGCTGTTCGGAAGCTCTGGGTTTTGACTTTGGGCTCTGCCTCCCTGGATACAAGAAGCTAGCAGGGGCGGTGTGGTCACAGGCTGCAAAGCACTGCCCTCAAAGGTACCCATTCCCATCAGTTATTAGGAGCAGAATTCTTGTCTCTATAAATATAGATGCCAACAGGACACTCACAGGAACCAAAACTGTGCCTCTGGCTGCCCTTCACACTGGACGCTCACCTTGCCATCCACGAGAATGTCAAAGCGAATCCCAAACACCTTGAAAAGATGCCGGTGGTTGGTCCCATTCTCCACAAAGTGCCTGGCAAACCTTGGGGAAGGGGGTGACATTGCAGGAGAGGGGGATAGAAAACAGTCCTGGGCACAGAGCATCAGGATGCAGGAGTTCTTAGAGCCCTACAACCCCATTATATAGCGGGGGATCCTAGACAGGACCCTAGACTGCATTCCAGGAATGCTATAGTCAACTTTTACCCTAACCCTGATGTCGCCTCCTTCCCCAGTCTGTCCTAGCCAGGTGGTCTGGGGCACTGAGAACTGGGGCAGGCGCTCAGGCCTCCAAGGCCTTGTTTCCAGCTGGCTCCCTCCTGGACCAGTCCCAGCAGGACAGGAGGTTCCCAGCTCCTCTGCTCCCCTCCATCCCCAGGAATACTTGGCCCCCAGTGATTCTAGGAGTAGAAAAGCCCACAGCACCCCTAGGAAGTATGCACAGCTGGGCCTTGCAAATACCTAAAATTGAAGCCTCGAGACAAACTTTTTTCCTCATGAAGCCCATGGAACTCGTAGATGGGTTTGCAGTGATGCACATGCCAGTCCAGGTCACAGTTCCAGTCAATGGTGATGCCCACCACCCCGCCCTGTCAGGACACAAGCATTTAAGACACAGGGTTCAGCATCAAATTCCTATCACACAGCAATCTCTTGATGAGGGAACATTTTTTGTTTGAGAAGAGATTCTGAGAAGCTGCTTCAGAGTGTCGGTGCTGTCAACTCACTGGCCCCACTTCCTACCCACCATTCTCCACCTTTCTGACTATTTCTAGAAAACACCAAGTTCTTCCTACCTCAGGCCTTTGCACATGCAGTGGCCTATTCACACAAGGCTGGTTCGTTCTCATCCCTTGGTTACTTCCCCTAAGAGACCTACCCTGACTACCACCCCCAATCTAAAATATGCCCCCGTTATTCCTTCCTGTTGTTCTCTATTTTTTTTTTGGGAACATTTGTCACATTGCAATGATATTTGCTGTGATTATTTATTTATTTATTCATTCATTCTTTCATTTCTTTTAAGATTTATTTATTTATACAAGCACTGGGGTGCAGGCCAGAGGTGCAGAAGGGTGAGAGAATCCATCAGAGACAGAGCAGGGAGCAGAACAGGCAGAAGGACTGAAGTGCACTGCTGAGGGGAGAAGCGGGCGCGACAGGAGAGGTCTGCACGCCATGTGGGAATCTCCCTGGCCGGCCGGGAATCGAACCCATGCTAAAGAGGCTGTGGACAGCTTCACAGCACTGTGCTCAACCCGCTGCGCCACCGGGGAGGCCCTTGTGTAATTATTTATTAACCCATTTCCGCTAAGACTATAAGCTCCATGAGGTGTGGGGGGCTATCCGTCTCATTTGTCACCAGCTCCTTAGTTCCTATCTTATTATAGTATGGGAGACAAGAAAATAGTTGTTGAATTAAAAAGTCTGTAAAAACATGGGCTGGGAAAAGAAAACTTGAGAAAGCAAAAAAAAACTCTGGGTAAGGCAAGGGGCAGGGCCAGGTGTGGGGGCGGGGCGCTGAACCCTGGAAGAGTTGGGAGGTGATCAGAGCAGACTCGGAGCTGGGAAACTAGTAGGGAGTCTGGACCTGTAGATGAGGGTGATTAGTGAACAGTTCCCAGTGAGGGGTGGCAGGGAGAGTTTTAGGAACAGGGAGCTCTAGCATTCAGCTTTCTGGTCTGGTGTGCTATGTCAATCCCCTGAAGCCAGAGGGTCAAATGTGTTTACATATTGTCTATGGCTGCTTTGCCCTCCAACAGTCCACTGGAGGAGTTAGAACAGACACCATACGGTCTCCCAAGTGGAAAATATTTACTTTCTGGCCTTGGAAGAAAAAGTTTGCTGATCCTTGTTCTGAACAAATGTGTTGTGAGTGAGTTTTCATTATGACAGTGATATCCCAGGAAAAGGCTGATTTCCATCCTTGGATAGGCGGCTGCTGGAGCAGGAGCCAGACCCCTGCAGAGGGCTGCCAGGTGCCAGGCTGTGCTGAAGTGTGTCCCATGCCTGAGCTCACTTGATCCTCAAGATAACCCCACAGAGGGCAATTACGATTGACCCCCCCTTTACAGATACAAAAGTTCAGACACAGCAAAGATAAGAGGTGGAGCTGGGGTTTGAACCCAGGACCATGCTCCTTGCAAGGGTCTACTTCTTTTGGAACACAGGTGATGGAGGATCTTAGCCTCTGGCATGCCCTGGAATCCTGAGCAGGGCACAGGATTTCCCAGGGTCATGGGTTATAGGATTCAAGCTGTTTTTATCTAATATTCAAAAAACAATGGGACCCCAGCAGCTGTCCAGACACCAACATTTGCCCATGTTCATTCATTCTATGTGCCTCCTCTGTTAGGGCCATGCCAGGCCCTGCTGAGGACACAGGCCTGACCTTCAGGGTCCCCTGGTGTTTGGGGATAGAGCCACGGTGTGGATGGATGGATAGATAGATAGATAGATAGATAGATAGATAGATAGATAGATAGATAGAGATAGAGACATACTTGATCCACATCATGGGAGATTTGTGGGAGAGGGGTTAACTGGGCCTTGCATCTTACCTTCTCAGCCAGGGCACTGAAATTCTGGCCTGACTCTTCCACCACATAGCCAAGCTTGAACACAGGGCAGAGCGGGTGCAAGGTCTTATGATAAAGACAGGTCTTCATGTATTTGGCATCCACTTCCTCCACCAGGTTGCGTCTATAGGGACAGAGGGCATTGGCAGGAGTATGCCAGCTGGGAAGGTGCCCACCATGCTCCAAAACTTAGGGGACCCCTCATGGGCTCCAGAAATACCCCTTCCATTGTCTTTGGAGACTGAAGGAAGCCCACCCCAGGCCCAGCCCGGGATCTCCCTCCAGAGTGAAATTGGCAGGAATGAAGGGAGGCAGACAATTGAGACCAGAGGAGTAACCTTGGGGAGCTGCCTGCATTTCTGCCCATGTTTCCCACCAACCTGTTGACCTTGAAGCGTGGAAAACTGATGCTGTTCTTGATGAAGAGAGTGAAGTTCTCGGCCTCTTGGAGAAGGGCAGGCCTAGAGGAGACCACACTCACTCACCACCCCCTGCTGGGAGTTGCCTGAGTGCCCACCAGAGTGTCACACAGCTTGTGGGGGTGTAAGAACCTAGGGGGTGGCCTACAGCCTTGGATCAGAGAAGGGGCAGGTGTACTGTGATGATGAGCTCTTGGGCCCCTTGCTTGACCAGGGACCAGGGGCAATATGGTAAGGGTGAGGTCAGAAACAGGGACGACAGATCCCACCAGGTGCTCGGGTCCAGAGGCTCCTCTGTCTGACTGGGGACCCTGCTCTCAGCCCCCTGGAGGGACGGGGTGTTACCGTGGGATGTTGTCATCCACCTCCACAGGGCACCAGCCAAAGATCTCACACGTCTGCACAGTGTTGTTGAAGGCCACACACTTGCCAGTACGGATGCCTGGAGTAAGAGAGGAACCCCTGGGTGCCCATTCCAAGCTTGGGGTGCAGAGGAGGCCCCCAGATCCCACCCCTAGGAGCTCCCAGTGATGGGGCACCTAAGAGAAGGCTGAGAACAGAGGTGTGACCAGGTCTGGGACAGGGCAGGCTGAGGTCAGGGCGGTAGGAGGTGAGAGCAGGAAGGGCCTCCCAGTGGAGGAAGCCTGGAGCTGACAGAGGCTCGAGAGGGGGCAGGAGGAGGTCGGTCTCACCTTGGGCCTTCCTTTCTGCCTTTCCTGCGATGCAGTTGCTGTCGTTGGTGCACGTGCCCCCTTCCGGGTTCTGGGGGAGGGGAGAGCTGCTGGGTGGAGTTCTGAGAAAAGTCCCTTCCACCCCAGGCTGTGGGGCAGAGTCTCAGAACCCCTTGGGGTGGCATGCTCATAGACTCCTTCCCCCAGTGTTCTCCCAACCAGCCCCCAGCCCTGGGCTTATGTCTAGCTGCCCACTGCCAATGACAACTGACAGGAGGTGGAAGGTGGAAGGCTGCGGTTGTAGGGTCCTGAGGCTCAACATCCCTCCGGCACACAACCGGAAGAAAGGCTCAGCACTGCCAGTGGTGGACCGACAATTTGTGGGGCTCTATGCCCGAAATTCCACCACCGTGGTCTACCCAGCTTCACCTCCAATGCACACGGGAACCTCCTCTCCAATGTTATTTTCCCTTGTGGGTCCAAGAAAGGGAGGATGCGTAGGAGTCCTCACCTCTCCACAGTGACCTTGAACCTGCTGGGGGGTTGCGATGAAATTGGTCATGACCACGAAGGAGCTGTCCCCCTGGAAGTGAGGGATGGAGGGGATAGGGCTTTGAGCTGGGAGATCAGCCCTGAGAACCCCAGCCCCGATGCAGGAGGATCCTAGAACCCACAAGACACTCCCCATTTCATGATATCAGTGTGGGGTGATATTACAGGGCTGTCCCTCATCCCCAGTTAGGGAAACTGAGGCCCAGAAAGAGATGGGAGCTGGGGGACCTCTCTACCCCATAAAAAGGTGAGGAAGATCCCAACCCCACACTGAACCAGGCCCTGTGGTCGGGAGGTGCCCCCGCGTCAGCTCACCTGGGCTGGGAAGACGTAGTCAGCCACATCCCAGACCTGGGAGCCCAGGCCCGGGAGCTGCGTCACCGCCAGACCCTTGAGCTTCACAGACACGCTGCTGATGAGGCCACTCGAGGTCTGGTATCCCTTCTCATAGACAAACACCCACCTGTGGCGGTGAGGAGCAGAGGGGCTGTTCAAGGATGGCACCAGCTGGACAGGTCAAGTCATCTCTCTCCCCCTCCCCAGAAGCATCTTTGACCACTCTCACTCCTAAGGCTACAAATTGGACTGCAGGGCAGAGAGCCCCGCGCCCCGCCTAGCCCTCCCCACCCCCTGTGCCTGAAGTTCCACCATTGTCTTCACTATGAAAAAAGTAACTCCCAGGGAGGATATCCACTGAAGGATCCTCTCTGATCCTTTTCTAAGAGCAGGATTTTCTGGAACCTGTAGGTCAAGCTTCTTGGACCTCAATCCTCACCCCAAAGTGCTCCTTCCTTCCTGAGGTCCTTGCACCCAGAAACAGCTGTGCACCTGGCAGAGAGCTTGGTCTCAATAGCTTGGATTTGAATCCCAGTCCCACTACTCACAGCTGTGTGACTGGGCAAGCTATTCAATCCTTTCCTTGTGCCTCGGTTTTCTCATCTCTAGAATGGAAATAATGACAACAGTCCCAAGAGTACTTGTGTGTTGAGTGAGTTAATGCAGGTTAAAGCACTTCAATGGGGACTGACATGGAGTAAGGGCATTAGAAACATTAGCTATTAATATCTCAACCATTCTGGGAGTTTCTGGGAAGGGGGAATAGATAGCAACAGAGGTGGCAAGCAGCCTCTGAAGGGTCCACCGCTTTAGGCCTCTAGTTGAGGCCCTTGTGGGAGTGGTTCAGAATGAAACTTCAAAAACCCTTGTTCCTTTGGGCTCTCTATGTTCAATCTGGGAGGTTCAATGGGTCCAGCTCCCGTCTAGCCCTGGGATGGGCACATGATCAAGACTTGCAAATCAATGGTTCATCACTTTAGCAATGGTGATGGGTTTAAGATGGGCTCATTATTCAGGGGCCAGGATTTTTCTGGGAATTATTCAGAAAGAGGTTTCCTGTCTTCTGCATGGCTAAGGAAGTTAGCTATAAGACCAAAACTATGGTTAGTCATCTTTGCCAGCTCACAGAGAGAGCAGGACCGAGAATACAGCCAATATAGAGGAAAGCTGAGCCCGGAGTTGGAGAGAGGTAGATTCCTGACAATATTGCTTGAGCACCTAGATCCAGCCAGGCCCGAACCATGCATGAAAATCTACTTCTGGGCATTTCAGTGACATGAGCTAGTAAATCCTCTTCCTTTATTTAAGCCAGTTTGAGTTTGGTTTCTGTTGCTTACAACTGAGAATCCCAGACATTTTCTCTGGAGTGGTCCCTTGCTCAGGAAAGATTCTTCATGGAGATTCAGAGTGTGTGTGTGTGTGTGTGTGTGTGTGTGTGTGTGTGTGTGTACGTCTGTGTGTCTGTGTTTGTGTGTCTGTCTCCCCAAAGTGCCCATCACTGAGTAATTGTGTTACTCAAGGCCCAATCTATTAGTATACCTGGGCTTCGTCTGACTGTGGGCAGGTGTGTTTATGCCCCCACCCTTACCTGCTCCCAGCCCACCTATCCAAGCAGAGCTCAAAACCCCTCTTCCATACCCCAAAATTCCCAGGCCTCTTAGGGCCAGAGTCAGTGTTGGCTCTCTGGGGACTGTCTGTCTCCCTGCTCCAGGCTCCAGGAAGGCAGTCCACCAGGTCTTCCTGCCCTCTCCCACAGTCCCCTCCCATCCTGCTCCAAGCTGCTCCCCCAGCCCATTACTCAAGTGAAGCCACCTCCCTGCAAGTCTAAGCAAGGTCACTGCTGCCCCCTGCAGGTCCCAGATGGCAACAGATGAAGCGTGACAAAGACCCCCAAATTGCTGTCCCCAGCCTGCTGTTTGCCTCCAGTCCCATCAGGAGGAAGGGGGCACCACCCATATACCCACCCGCCTTAGATTCCTTCCTCCTGGATAGGCCTCTGACTCCATGCCCAAGCTCGAAGGAGCTGCAAGAGGGGTGGGTGGGTGGGGGAAGTTGTTCCATGTTCTAACACCCCCCACCGTGGGAAAGACCACCTCTTGGCACCCCCATCCTTGCTATCCAGCAGCATTTCACTCTTTGTCCAGTACCAGCTCCTCACAATATAGAAGGGAAATCTGAGTTCTGAGTCAGCAGAGCCCAGGGCAGGCCCCTCCTCTGAGCAGGCCGGCTTCAGCATGTCTGCGGAAGCTGGGAACAGAGAGGAGCAGAGCTGAGTGGGCAGTGCTCCAGGCCCATGCAACCTTTCTGGGCTATGTTTGCCCTCCTGGGCTCTAAGTCGTGGGGGTCAGGGGGAAAAGTAAGTCCAGCATCTATGACCGTCGTCCTAATAATAGAATTATCGTGCAAGTGTCTGCCTTGACCTGCCATGAAGCCAAAGTCATTGACATCTTCAGAAGTCCCTCCCCTTCCAGAAATTCCCTTTCCCATTCTTTCCCCCATGTCCTTGGTAATGCCTTGTCCCAGGGCTCTCCTTCAGTCACCACTCAGGGAAGAGTCCACATCGTGGAGTGGGCAAAGGTCACAGACGCCAGGGCTCAGGTCCCAGCATGGTCCCTCACCCACCTGAGTCCCAGCTGAACCCCAGCTTTCTCAGTAAAGTGAAGTTAATGGCACCAACCTCAAAGAGGCTGCTAGTTCAACAAATATCAGCAAGGCCCACTAGTGCTTTCAGTCCTGGACTGAGCCCCAGGGAGCAGGAGGGTCTAGGTGATGGTCTGAGGGATGGTCCCACAAGTTCTCTTTAAGGAAACTAGAACAGTGCCTGGCGTGCAGTAAGCACCTCCTAAATAAACCTATTCACTGTCTCTACTCCCCTTTGCTAATTCCCCTGTAGATGTAGATCTGTTCCCGCCCCCCACTCCCACCCCGGATTCCATTCTCAGCCAGGCAGAACCCTTCGTGAGCCCTTACAGAAGCACTATGTCCCCAGATTCTTATCTCCCCTTCTGCAGTCTCCCCAGAGACTAAATATCACTTGCATGTTTAGTTATTCAACAAATATTTATTTACTGAGCCCCTAGCATGTGCCAAGCACTGGGCTAGGCACTAAAAACACAGAAGTGAACTAAACAAACAAAAATTCCGCACCCAGGGACTTACATCAATCAAGCGGTTCTATACATGTCTTTAACACCCACGGCTTGGGGACATGCACATCCTCCCCTCAGGTGGCCCTCCCTCAGGCACCTCACAGGTACCTCCAACTCAACCCCACCCTTTAGAAAATAGTCTGGCAGTTCCTCAGAAAGTCCAACATGGAATTACCATTTGACCAGAAATTCTACTCTTAAGTACAAACATAGGTTGCTTAATAATGGGGGAATATTCTGAGAAATGCACCACTAGGTGATTTTGTTAATGTGTGAACAGCAGGGAGTGTGACTACACAAAGCTAGATGACATAGCCCACTACACATCTAGACTAGGTGGTACAGGCACATAGGGATCACTGCCACATATGTGGTCTGTTATTGACCAAAACATCACTCAGCAATACATGACTGCACATATCCGAGAAAATAAAAACATAGGTCCACACCAAAAAGTGTTCACAAGCACTCATAGCAGCATTGTGCATGGAAGGCAAAAAGTGGAAATACTCTGAATGCCCATCAACTTACAAGTGGATAAACCCAAATGTGATCTATCCTCACCATGAAATATTATGCAGCCATAAAAAGGATGAAGCACTGATCCATGCTGCAACCAACATGGATGTGCCATGTAAACATTATGCTAAGAAATGAAAGAAGCCAGATATAAAAGTCCATGTATTCTTTGACTTGATTTATATGAAGTTTCCAGAATAGGCAAAGTAGGGTGTGGGAACAGTGTGAGGGGTGGGGTAAGAATGTCAAGGGGTACTGGGTTTCTTTTTGGAACAGTGAGAATGTTCTTGAATTAGATGTAGGCATAATTTGTGATTATCCTAAAAACCACTGAATTGTATATTTAGAAAGGGTGAACGTCATGGCATGTGAATTATATCTCAAAACAAAAATTCAACTGGCTTAAACTGAAGGCCTCATCTCTGCACAGAAACTGCTCCTCTTGTGCCAATCCTCTTGTACCAAGCTCAGAGCCTGGGTATCAACCCCATGCCCTCCATTTCTCTCATACCCACATTCTTTGGGTCCCCTATCCGTCCTGGCCCCCCTTGGCTACCATATTAGGATGCAGAGGGCTTCATTGTGTGGAGGCTGAGAGAGGAGTTGGATAGATGAAGGGCAGCCCTGGCACGGGGCTGGGAGGACAGACCGTGTGACTTGTGGAGCACAGGCTGTAACCACAGGCCACAAGCAGGAACCGACCACAGCAGGCTTATGCTATAGGGCAGAGCAGCCTTGGAGAAGGGCCAGAGAAGGCTCCCGGCCTGGAAAGGACAGAGTTCAGAGCCGGGGTTCACACTGAGGTGGCAGAGGTTAGTAATCATGCAATCTACTGGCAAGTCAAGCTGACTGTTTGTGTCCTTAAATTTTTTGAATGAGTCACCAACCTCTAAAATTAAGAGTTTCCTTTCCCCATGAATTCAAATTTCCAACTTCTCCTAAGAACTCAGAAAGTCTGGCCATGCTGCACACATGTCCCCCTGCAACAGCGATGGGCAAAGCTGAGCAGTAGCTTCCCCAGCTATGGGTCAGCCAGGATGATGACTCCTGGCTTCCATGCTTGGCACAGCCTCGTCCTCTCCATTCATCACTGCTACCTTTTCACAGTTGTCCTGCTTCTGCCTTCCCACCCCAGTGCCTGCCTGCTCCAGGCCTCCCCCTGCTAGGCAGCTACGTGTCTCCCCACTGCCTGCAGGAGAAAGCCCATGGAGTTCAGAAGCATTTAGAAGCCTGAGCAAGTGGCCACACTCCCACCCCCCTCCTCTCCCTTGGCTCCTTTCATGCTCTTCCAGCCAAACCCTAGTGACTCACTGTTTCTTTCCTGCCCCAGGACATTTGATCACACTCTGCTTTCCAGCAGAAATGCCAGGATGTGGGCGGGCACATAACCAGCCTCCACCAATCAGGACAATCCATCTCCTTGGCTACACGGATTGGATCTGTTCTAGGCACATGACCCAACCCCAGTCACTCAGAATTGGACCTGGGAATGTATGCCACAGAGATGGTAGAGCAGGTGGGGTACCGGCCTGGAGCTACTGTTGGCTATTTTCCCACTCCAGGGACAGAGCCTGTCTGAGAATGAAATCTCCATGCAGGGAACAGAGCCAAGAAGAGGAGACAGATGCTGGCTTGCTTCATTGGAGAACTCAAATGGACCTACCAGAACTCGACTCCCCATAAACCTTGCTCCTCATCATGGAGGATCCAGCCAGGCCTGAAGCCCATGTTGACTTTTTTAGCAACACAAAACCAGCAATGGCCCCACTTGTCATTCCAAATGCATTTTGATTGGGTTTCTGTCACTAGGAAGCAAAGGAGTTCTGGCCAATTCATCCTAAGCTCCTCCCTCCCTATCTGCCCCACCTCTGTCCCATGGAGCCTGACACAGCACTGGGCATGGGGAAGGTGCTATAGAAGTGTCCCCAGCAATAACTCATATCCAGGCCCAATTGGTGTGCTTCAGGATCTATTTTGGAGCTCTCAGAAGCGTGTACTTTTGAGAGTTCTGCATGGGGATCCGGGGAAAGGGTTAGGGATGAGATGAGAAAAGGTCCTGGGAGGACTTGGGAAAAGCCAAGAGCTGACCTGCCTGGCCCACAGTCCCAGGCCTTTGGGCAAAGCTGGTTCCACCGCTGTCACCTCCTCCAAGAACCTCCCCAGGCTCCCCTCCCCAAACAGCCTTCGCGAATCACCTTGGATATTCCTGTGTGTCACAGCCAGATCACCTTTCTCCTGCCCCCACCAGAGCCCTGCAGGCAAGGACATGTCCCAACATACCCCTTGTATGGGCCTGGTTGGGGGAGCATGACAACCCACTGCACCACCTCCATCACCTGCACTGCAAATTCACTGTCAGCCCAGAAGAGTGATCTCCTAGCTCAGTCCACCAGGACCTCAGGCCCACCTGCTACTCACCCACCTGTAACTCTTCCTGAAATAGTGTGACCAGTAGAGACCACCGCCTCAATTTCCCTCCTTGGAGCCCGTCCGGGTTCTCGGCATCTCACTCTCTCTACCTCTGTCTTTATAACTCTCTAACCATTCCTAAGCCTTTATCTGAGTGGCTGTGTTCAATGTCTGCCCCTCTGTCCACTTCTGGCTCTGTGTCTGCCCGGCCCCCATCTGGGCTACGCCCCTGTCCACTGGGGTCTGAGACTTCGGTTCCCCTCTGTTCCCCCGCAGTGGCCACAGGACCAGACCTTCAGAAAGTCAAGATCTGCCTGAAGGGAGGGTATTTAAGGAAAGGCCCTCCCCTCCTCGGGAAAGAGCAAACTGTTGAGGCCTGGCCGGTGGAAAAATTGGGAAACTGAGGCATGAGATGCTGAAACCAAGTCCAGGCTCTGGGTGAGGCTTTGATCTTCCCGGTGGGCTCAAGCTGAGCGGTCAGAGCAGTGAGGGCTGTGGCCAGAGGAGGGCGCCAGAGACAGCAGGAGCCACAGCCCAAGCAGATGGGAAGGGGGGTTGATTCTTGGCTTGGGGGCAGGGTTGGGGGGCTGTTGCCAGGGCCCTTGTCTTCCTGGATCTGCTAAGTGTCTTTGGCAGGTCAGTGTCCATCTCTGAGGCTGCTTCCTTTCTAGGATATCAAAGGCAACTTTGGAGCTGTGCTGCTGGATTCGGCCTCCTACTAACTGTGAGGGCTCAGCTAAGCACTCAGTGTCTCTGAGGCTTGCTGCACCGAGGACAGATGCCTGCATCTACTTTGGAAACTGGGTAGACCATCTTGGGAGGGAGGAAAGGAAAGAAGGAGAGAGGTAGTGAGGTCCCCTTCACTGGAGGAGTGTGTTCAGGATGGCCACTTGGGGTGTTTGCTGCAGCTAGGAGGGGTGATGTGGGAGGACTGTCCCTTTCCCTCTGACAGTCAGTGACTGACCCTGAATGGGGTCCTGGAGGTCTCTGGGCTCTGGGATCCCTCTGCAAGGTCCTGGTGCTGCCCCTAGTGCCAACCCGAAAAACAGAAGCAGGGAACCACAGGGGCCACAGTGAGGATGACGTTCAAACATCTTCAGGCAAGGGCAGGTGTGGAGGGTCTTCCCAGGAGGGTCGAGAGTTTGGCTAATGGTGGGACAGAAGGAAGGCCATTTGTGATGCAAAGACCCCGGGAGGACCAGGACAACATGACCATTGTTTGGCCTCCTGGTCAGCCCACCCTGGGCCCAGTCAGCAGTCCTGGTTTAGCCCCTCAGCAAAAATGAATCAGAAGACTTGGAGACTAAAGGGGCAGGGCCTTGAGAATCACACAACAAAGTCAGCTTGGGGCTGCTCTCACTCCCAGACCCCCAGCAGGAACTGAGCCCCTTTTAGTGGCCCCCAGGAGTCACTATGAATGGACATGATGGTCTTCACACAGGGGCACACACATCAGCCACCTCAACACCTCAGCCACAGGGCATGCACACATGGCACCAGCCCCAGAGACACACCTAGTAGCCCCACCCATTGAGCACACACCCAAACACAACGGGCACCTCCACTGACACACTTGCTCCACATACCACATACATGTGTGCTCACAGAAACATGTATGTGCAAGCTCATGCCAGACTTTTCTTGGCTCCCGGGACAGCTAACTGCAGGGGGAGCTGAACCTGCTTCTGACCCTGCAATGCTGGACAGTGGGTTGTGTCCCCAGATGCCCAGGAAGGAGCTGCTGTCCTGGGGACCAGAGTTGCCCCTCCAACATTTGCCCAAAGGGCACCATTATGGCCCCAGGAATTCTGCATTTGAGAGTGTCTCAAATACCCAGGATACTTCTAATTTAGGTAAGGTAGGCAGGACCAGGGCCTGTTCATTCTATATAAAGTGTAAAATGGGGTACAACCTCGCCTCTTAGCAGTGGCCTGGTTTGGCTGGGAAGTCTGAGGTAGAAGGGAGGACCCCAGCTCTAAGGGAACAGTCACCAGCGAGTCTGTCTCTCAGAACCAGCAGCTTTGCCTCTGGTTGGCCATATGATCCAGGACAGGGTCTCCCTGCTCTGCCTCAGTGTCCCCTCTCTGACAGTTAGTTAGCAGGTCCATTTCGTTTGAATAGCACTGTGGCTTGTCAGGAAGGGTAACAGCTGATAGAGACAAAGAGGAATTTGTGGGGGGGAACGAGGGCATCCCAGAGCCTGGATGATGGGGCTGATGCAAGAGGAGACAGGAGGGAGGCCCGACTCACCCAATGATGTAGACCAGCACCACGAGCTGGATTACACGGAAGATGATGCCCACCTTCTTGTTGCGCACCAGCACCATTCGGGGTGTGTCATACTCAAAGAAGAAGGCAGCCAGCTCACCCCGGAGCCGCCGCGCCATGGTAGCCAGGTTGGGGGCTGAGGCCTGAGCCCCCGCACAGCCTTGGCTCTTGAGGATGTCTGGGCGTCAACACCCACGCTTTGGCTTCTAGGGACTTCCCAGTCCCTTAAGAAGGGCAGAGTGGGGCAGAAGGGTCCAGAGTCAGGAGTCAGGGTCACCTGGAGGCGCTTGTGTGGGGAGAATCCTTGGGTGGTCAGAGCAGCACTTGGCCCTTGGCAGGAGATGGACTGTGGGCCAGCAGCGCCTGTGCACGAATAAATTCCCTAAGATAGCTGGGGGCGGGGCTGCTGGGGCCCGACCCACTGCCCCTCCTGGCTCCGCCTGAGCCCCCACTGGGCCTCCGGAAACAAGAGCTGTTGTCAGGAAACCACTGTTCACCCGTGACCACGCAAAGATAAAGCCTTCAGCCTCCAACAAACCTGGCACGACAGCACGGAAGACACAGGCCAGGGCCTGGGCAGAGTGACCTCAGGCTGGAGCCCTCCCCAAACCAGGGACCCATCCCCTGGCAGGAGGTAGAGGTAGGAGGTGGAGGCTGGGTGTCCTCAGCGCCCCCACATCCCACCCCATCCAAGCTGCCCTATGCTGACCCACACACTCTCCAAACCCTACCAATGTTCCCAGATAGGAGGCTTGGTCCCTACCTGGGGGTCTGCAGCCAGGAGGGCAGTTCTGGTCCAGCTGCCTTACACTTCCTGAGCCTGTGACAGGACCCTGTCCCTTATAAGTCACCCCCCATCCACCTATCTTTCTGAGTCCAAGCCTGACCTGTGCCCAGTCAAACTCAGCACTTCTCTCCCACAGTCTGCTTAGCCGTGCCTCTACCTCCCTGAGCTCAGAAAGGCAGATAAGCAAGGGCCACATCTGTAACGTATTGCCCTGGGGCTCCCTGAGACGGAGGGGGGGGGGGTTGGTGGAGGAGGGGGCCCTGACATCAGCCAGCCTGGATTGACATCCCTGCCTCTGCCACTTAAACAGTCACCTTAGGTCAGTTGCTTTACCTCTCCGAGCCTGCGTCCGCCTCTGTAAAATGGGGACGATATCTCTCCTCAGGGGCAGAGACTCTGAAAGAACGGTCCTGACAAGGCTAAGAATGGAGAACTTGAGGCCCTAATGAGCTGGGGGACCGCCCCTTTCTTCAACCTCAACCCAGGCCTTGAGCACAGGGGCCCCAGGGGTTAGGTTAGGTTAGGGTGGGCAGGTTCCCTAATCAGCTCTCTAGACTGTGAGCTGGAGGCTCCTCCTCCCCCCACCCACATCGCTTGCAGAGCTGGAGCTCAGAGAGGAAACCGAATTGAGAGCTCATCCTGGGTGACAAGCAATCCTTTGCCTGCTCCTCAAGCCAGGTCGGATGTTCCTCAAGCCAGGTCGGGATTCCTCGGGACTGGGCTCCCTCCAGAAGTAGGAGGTAGAGGTAAGAAGTGGAGGCTGAGTTATCTTGTGGCCCCCATCCAGCCCCCATCTCGCAGCCCCCATCTCTCGCCCCGTTAAAGTTCCTGCAAGCTGACAGCTGATGGGAATCTTCTTCCCAGCAAGCCTTTAACTGGGAAACTGCTCTGGGCAGGCAGCCAGTCCTGCTGGGATTCCCAGCTGCCTGTCTGAGCAAGCTGCTCTGTGGACAGCAAGGGGTCCACACAGAAGGCAGGCTCACAGCCCCTTCCCATATCCCAGGCTAATCCCTGGGGTCAACAGACAATCCCTGTCAAACACAGTATCCTCACACAGCACAGAGTTCCTGCCAATTTCAGGCTCATCTGTCTGTCTGACGCCACCTTCAAGAGGGGCTGACAAGAAGGACGTCATGGGTTCTTCCGAGGAATAACCCAGAGATTCTGGGAGTCAGTACTGTGGCCACCACATCCCCTCAGCCGTATCTTGACCCTGGACAAAAGGGCATGCCTTCTTCCCAGCTGACCTATTGCCCTTGAAATATAGGCCCAGGCACATGACCTGCTTGCAAAGGGAGTGGTGTGATGCTGCAACTGTGACAGAGCCCTCTCAGTCCCATGCCTCCTCCCCCAGGACAGGCAGAAGGCACTAAATGAGGAGGGCGGAGAGAGGAGGAGGGAGGTAAGGAAGGAGGGGACAGGAAGGCAGTCAGTCTCCAATCTGCATCTGTACCTTTCACACTACCACCATGTCTTCTTTCTCCTCCAAGAGGCCAGGCTTGCTGATGGACAGATGGACCAACAGACAGACCAGCTTGGAGCTCCTGTTACAGCCTCAGTTCTTACCCTGGCACCCGGAGGGTAGACTGGCACGGGGGAACATCCCATTCAAGGATGTTAGCATATGCAAAGTGTGCATCTAAGAAAAAGAAAGAAGAGCAATTACATTTCTCATCCCAAATTTCTTTTATTGCAAATAACTCTGCAAGCGTAAGACAAGCAGCTGATGGGCCAATGCCTTGGTCACTATTTCTAAAATGCACCTTTCTGATCTGAGGCTGTGCTTTGCCACCCTTGACCTTGACTCCAACATCCCTAGAACCAGATGCCTTGTGTTCATTCTGGGCAGTGTGGGCGGTGGAGCTAGGCAGGGTAAGTGTCAGAGCTTATGGGGGACACAGTTCACACACAGGACTTAGGCAGGTTTTCTTTACAATCGCCATATGAAATAGAACCCCCATTTTACAGATAAGGAAACTGAGGCTCAGGAATTTGTTCAAGGTCATACGGTAAGAACCTCCTATGTCTGCTGGTGGCCAGGAAGGAGGCTCTCCAAATTCTGAGAGCTTGGCCCAGAGCCCACCTCAAGACTCCAGCATTCAAAGCTGTCAGGCCTGCCTTATAAGCCCAAAGGCAGGGTGGCCGGCTTGGGTACCAGGCCGGGCCTTGTAGGGAGACAAGCAATGCTGCCAAGCGCTCAGCCCCAGGACAGCCTCCCCTGCCGGGCTAAATTTAGCATCTCTGTGTGCTTGGAGGGGGTCCATACCCATCCTGGAGGCCAGCCCGGGCCCTCAAGGGGGTCAGCACAGGCTCCAGTGGGTCTCCTTAGCCATTCAGGGTCTCAAGGTTACAACTGTCTGCAGAGGAGTCCTCTTCAACCCCCACACCCTCTGGGTCTGCCTGGGTGCCCAGGGACTCATCAAATGCCCCACAGCCCTCAGATGCCACTAGAACAGGGCTCCAGGTCAGTCTAACATTGTCTAGGGGAGGTAGGCATCTGGGGTCAGTTCTGTCGTCTGCCCATTGTCAAAACCCGGCGCCGCTTCTCTGGCTGCTTCTACCATCCTGCCCTCCTCCACTGGCCATCCCCTGCTGCAGTCCTTCTCCTGAGTGTCCTAGGCAACTCCCCTCCTCCCCTGCCCTTTCTCCTCCATCTTTTTGGGCCATTTCCTCTTAACCCCCAGCCACTTCCTGCCCCAGGAATGTGGGAGTCCTCAGGCTGGCTGAGGCCCCTTCTCATCACTGAGCATCCACTTGAAGTCTCCACCCACCTCCTGCTGCTGCTGAAACGCTACACCCACCACCCACCTCGCAGTCACATGCCAACCCACCTCCTCTCAATTCAACCTTTTTTCTTTTAAATCAAACTGTGTTGAGGTATAATTTATTTACAGTCAAATGTACCCATTTTAGGCAGTTTGATGAGTTTTGACAAATGCACGCAATTGCCTCCCCCCCACATCTGTTACCCTAGAACATTCCCTTCTGCCCCTTTGTAGTCAATCTCTCAGCCACCCGCCCCCTGCCCCAGGCAATCACTGATCAGCTGTCATTACAGATTTGTTTTGCTTTTGCTAGAACTTCACAGAGGTGGAGCTACACAGTATAAGTTCCTTTGGGGTCTGGTTTCTTTTACTCAGTACAAGGAGTTTAAGCTCCATGCAAGTTGTTGTACATACGGGTAGTTTTCTCCTTTTGATTGCTGAAGAGTATTCCACTGTAGGGACATACCGCCATGTGTTAGTCCCTCCCCTGCTGATGGACAATGAGGGCTCCCACTCTGGGACTACAATGAATAGAGTTGGTAGTGTAACAGGGTGGTCCCCAGGAGAGGGGGAGGTTCCCTGCCCCACCCAAGGGAGGGTGGAGCTGAGCAGGAAGAGGAGAAGCTGCAGAAGAGACTGAGGAAGGAAGCAGGATGGAGCCAGGAGACCTGGAGGAGGCGCATGGAGCCTAGAGACGCGTGAAGAAACTGCACTTGTCTTTTGGTCGTGGACTGGGTGACACAGATGTGGGTGAGACCCCATGGGGAGGTGACAATGGCAGCTTTTATCTTGATGTTGATTTTGCTCTTTTCCTTCCGGGCTTGTCTGGTTGTTTCTGACCCTTTTCTGTGGGTCCCCACTGGAAGATGCTTTAGACTTGTGGCAGGCTTTGGGGCCTTGTTCTGGGCAGATCCCGTATGGATGGACTTTTACCCACGAGGGGACGGGTAACTCTGGATGCTTCATTTAGAAACTAAACTCTTTACCTTACCTGTATTGTTTCCTAGTTTTATTAAAGATCCTTCCCATTAAAGTCTCATATGTTTTGTGTTGATGCAGCGGATGGCAGAACCCATTTAGAATAGGCAGGTTTGCAGGGTTTGGGCTGCCCCTCTCCCTGTCCTATAACAGTAGGGGCACAGGTTTGGAACTTTGTATGGACGCTTACCTTCATTTTCTGTTTTTGTCCCTCCATTTCTCTCAATGCAGCCCCCTCAGGGTTCCTCCTACCCCCGGGAGGGGTGCAGTGTGGAGGGCATAAGAGCAGAGTCCTGGCCTCTGGAGGGGTCAGGGGAGGCCATAGGCATTTTGGCAGCTGCCTTTCCCTAGCCGGTGAGAAGTGTGCCGGGGCCTGCCCTGGAATTCCCTCCTGGGCGGGCAGCTGTGAGGTAGGAGACCTCTGTTTACCTTGGCCGCCCCATCTTGCCCTGTCAGGCTCTATGCTGCGGGCTGGACAGGGCCGGACTTGGGCCGGACTAGTGGAGGATGGAGGCGAAACAGGCCTAGCCCTGGGCCCCAGCAGCTGCTGGAACTTCTGGAGCAGCCCGCCTCCCGTGCCAGCCCCCCAGGCCATCTTAGCTCCCTCCCGGCCTGTCCGCTGTGACCAGACCAGCTTGATGGTCAGATTCTCAGAGGCCTTGGGTTCCCTGCCTACAAAATGGAACCTTAGCCTCTGCCTGCCCCATCTCGCAGAGCAGATTGAAGAACCTGGGAGATGAGAAGAGGAAAATGAAGTATTTTGCTGTCTGAGAGGTCTCATGGATAGAACTTGTAGTAGGGAGAATTTGTTGACCCCTTGCTCCTGCTGACCTGTGCCCCAAATCTTGCCCTGCCTCCATAAAACAACCCTAGGGGCAGATGCTGTCTCTTCTGGACATGGCAAGCCTCATGGACCTTCCACCTACATAGCTGTGTGGGGTCTATGCTTAGGAAGGTCCTGCCTTTGGTTTAATGCTCTGATGTCACTATTGTGAGATTCTTAACATTTGCTTTCTGGTTTGTTTTTAAGATTTATTTGAACAAGGGGCTCCACATTTAAATTTTGCACTGAATCCCACAAATGATGTAGTTGGGCCTGTCTTTGTGGCAGAGTCTGTGTCCCCTTCCCAGGGCAGCTGGGGGGTAGATTAGAGACACAACCTTAAAGAGTTCTCTCTCCAGGGAAGGGAAATGAGGTGAGGGGGGAACATGGCTATTTCCTTTCAAAGCTCCCCTCTTGGAGGGTAGGGCCACCTGGGCAAGTCAGGAGCACATCTCAAGGAGCTTCAAAAAAGGCCCCTGGACAGTGAGCTGAGGGAAGTGTTGGAGGTACATTTCAGCTAGCTGGGGACAAGAGGTGGGTGGTGTCCTGGGGTTCCAGGAGGGGAGGAAGCATCAAGAGAGAAACCTCAGGGAGAGAGGCAGCACCCACAGAAATAGCCAAGGTTGGGGCCTCTCAGTGGAGTGCAATGGGCCCCTGATATTCAGGCTCCAGGCCTAGCCCTGCCCCAGGGAGAGTCATGAAGCTCCCACAGCCCTGCCTCAGTTTCCTCAGTGCTGATATGTGAATGGTAATTTGTGCAAAGGGCTTTGAACATCGACTCAAACTGTCAAGTGCTGTCCATGCGAGGAGCAGGCAGCCTCGTGCCTTTGCCTTTGGGGCTCAGGAATTCAGGGTCTCTCCTGAGCCTTGTCTCAGAAGAAGACAGTGACCCTGGTAGGCCACATGGGAACAGCCACAGTTCTTCGCTCAATTCCAGGGGTGGGGGTGGGTCCCCAGGTAGATGGTGGGACTGCTGTCCAGGAAAACAGACACTGGTGGTCTTATAGCCCTAGGTGGTTAACCTTTATTTCTATACCAAATCGCATGTCAGCAGATGGGTACAGAACTCAGGCCCCTGCTATGACGTCCCTTTCTCCCAGCAGAGAAAAAAACCCCAGAATCTCTGCAGTTCCTGCAGACCTGGATAGAGGTGGGCAGGGTCCTAAAGACTGCAGGGGATTGATTTACATATAAAATAATCATTTTGTACACTCTTTAGGAGGGGCATGATCTTCTACTGTCTTCTAACACCTAGCTAATTTTTGCCAAAGGGGCAAAAGCTGAGTTGAGAACATTTCTGTTCATCACATGTCCTTTTTCTATCATCTGGCATGATCCATAAGGACACACATAGCTCCAGCAGGGAGGGAGAAGACGGCCCTCGGGTAACTAGCTATTCTTAGTGACATCCTTTCAGTTCCTGGTTTGTGGGGTTGGGGGCAGAATGAGGTCCAGAATCCCTGGGACTCAGAATCACCCAGCCGTGCAGACCTTGAGATGAGGTGGCCTTGCGCTGCAACAGGGTGGAAGGGCATAGTGGCCAGCAACCCAAGAAGGCCTGGAGTCTCAGGTGCCAGGAAGGCAAATGCAACTTCTGCTTGGCAGACCAGGGAATCCGGAGAAGGCAGGTCAGTCTAGTTTGCACAGGACAGAGAAACCTGAGTCGGGGAGTGCGTGGAGTTGAGGAGAGAGGCTGGGCTGACTCCCTGGGAAGGAGGTGCTTGCCCAGTTCCCCTCCCCCACTCCTGTGTCCCTCACTCTGACCCTTCAACCCATTGCACATATAAACAGGAACAGACTCAAGCTCTCACAAGCCGACTTTGTGGAAGCACAGCAGAGTGGAGGGGGCTGCTCACTCTTGCTGTGCACAGCTGGGCCCAGATGTCCCCCTTCTACCCCTGGTGGCAAGGCCCCAGACCAGGCACTAAACGAAAGGTCAGAGTGGTCCCCAGGTGTCCTCCATCAGTGCAGAGGCAATGGTCACCAGGGACACGCCCAGCCTCCAGGTGAGGGGGGGCGGGCTCCAGCGTGTGCTCGTGGACAGGGCGTTGGGTGGAGGGCTCTGCATCTCTGGATCTGCTGCCAGCACTGGCTTCTGGGTAGGCCCCTCACAGGTCGCTGCTCCTGGGCAGAGCTTCAAGGGTGAACTCCCCAGGAGAGTGCCAGAGACATGCAGTAGAGCCCCAAGGCAGGCAGATCTAGGGCAGACACCCCAGGACCAGGCCTGGGGCAGCTGTTCCAACCTCAGCGGGGCGAGGTGAGCAAGCGGATCAGCGTGGTGAAGGGCAGGGACTAAGGGTGAACGCTTCGGCACCATTAGTCTGACGAACACACGGGAGACTCCACTCTGGCCCTGGCACTCACTTCCGGTCCTTTACTTCTGGAAAAAAGACCAAGAGCAAGTTAAGAAGTATAGGCGGCAGGCTGATTCCTTCTGGCCCCTTCCTCAGCCATCCCACCCTCCCTCAGCTTCAGTTAGCCCACCCCCATACCCCGCACCCCTGCCCGGCCCACAGCATCTCCTCAGCCCCAGGTGGACAGCTGTGCACGGATGTTCCCTGGGTTTCCTTCACTGTGCGTACTCCATCAGCTCCCTTGCCCACCCCAGTGCACGTCCTCCTCTTGGTTTTTGGCTTGGGGAACCACCACCCAGCACGAGATCCAGAAACCAGGGCATCCTTGACTCCTGCCCATTCCATATGCCCCGGCCTGCAATTTTACCACCTATGTCTCTTCAGCTCATCGGACCTCTGCTGCCCCTAGGTCTTAAGGCACCTCAGCCCTAATTACCTCACCATTGTCCTTGCGCCCTGGCATCCAGCTACTAATCCAGCCCATCCTCCCCGCCAATGGCTCCCTGCTCCTTTGGAATAAAGCGCAAGCTGCCACATCTCCTGGACCCTCCCAGCTTTGTCTGATTCTGCAGCTCCAGGCCTCCCGCTCAGCCCAGCCCACAGGCCTCTGTCTGACAGCTGCTCACACACACCTGGACAAAGCCAAGAGCGGGAACAAGAGGAACCCCCCCAAGCCCTTGGGCACTGACCCGGTATCCATAATTCTCCCTTGTAAATCACAGGAAGTCACAAGCATCAGGCCTCAGCAAAACTTCCCTAAAAGGCCACACAGCTGGCTTGGGAACGTAACAGGGTCCCGTCTCTCACCCCCGCCCCGTCTGGCTTTAGGAGGCCCGAGGGACTGCAGGCACATAGGGCAGAGCTGTCCTGGCTTCCAGCAGACACACTCCACCCCACCTCTCTGATGTAACCACCGGTGCCCAGCCTGAGTCTGTTCCGCAGGCCCCACAGCTACTCCTCACAGCAGGGCACCTACTTTCAAGCCACACCTCTTCGGAACCATGATCAACATCCCAGGTTAATCGTGTAGGTAGTGTCCCCAGGACCGGCTCACCTGGGGTGGGGTGCAGTGTCTTCCCCAAGCCAGCTCAGCAGGGCTCACCAGTCTTCCTGCCTTTGGTCATATCCCTCCCGTCTGTCCTCCATAGTCACCCCAGTCCTTCTTATGCCTACACTCTGGGGCTCCCAGTGCCCTGCGGACACTGTCCAGGGTCCTTTCCTGGGCATTTGAGGTCCTTGCCGCTCCCTGGCCTCAACCCCCCACATGCACTCTGAGCCCCAGCCCACTAGTGACGCTGTGCTAGCCCAGCCCCTTCTCCGCCAGGCCCCAGCCTCCCCGTTCAGATCTCCACTCGCACTCCGCCTCTCCTAGAAACTACCCCAACCCAGCTCTCCAACCCCATCCTGCGAAGGGCGTGCTCCCTCCTTCTAGACCTGTATCCTCCACCCAAGAAAGCCATAGGCTTTCCCCATTGGCAGAGAACTTTTAGCCATGGAAAGAATTCTCTCACTTTAAAGTTTTCTCAAAAAAAAAAAAAAAAAAAAAAACCAAAAAAACCAACTGCTGAACTCCTTGGCAATCGTGGCCACTAGGCAAGGTTTCTGAGGAAGACAGAGAGCTTGCTCAAGCTGCCCAAGTCCCCAGGAGGCCTGGCTTCCCAGGTAAGTGGATATGGTCAAGGCTGGACAGCGGGTTCTCTGACAGACCACCCATGCTCAGAAATGGGGTGGTCTGGGCTCCCACAGATGGCGTTTCACAGATTCATTCCCCCTCTTCATCCCTCCGGGGGTGCCCACAGGGGGTGGGCCACAAAGAGCCACACAGGGGGCAGTGTGCCTCGGCAGGTTCTCCCTACCTACCGTGGGCTCCAACAAACCTTGCTGTGATAGAACACCAGCCTCCATCTTCAGGCAAGCCCCCCACGACGGGACAGATCGATCTGGGGTAGGCCAGCTCCTCCAGAGAGAGGGAGCCAAAAAAGATAAAATATTTGCAGCACTGGGGAGGGCTGGCCTGCGTGGGAGATGGGGGCCGATTGATTGCCTTGGCCCCTGTGGAATGACAGGCTCGTGATCTATTTATAGCCCCCTACCCCAGGCACCCTCCCCTGGGCCCAGGACACATTCCTGCCAGAGGTGGCCCTCAAGAACCAGCTGCTGGAGTGCAGGGCTCAGCCCTTGCTGGGTCTCACCCAGGCCCTTCCATGGAGGCCAGGTCGCAGGGTGCGGGTGTACTCCCTTGGCTCAAAGTCCCAGAAACTGGGTGTTTCTTGCCCCCGCTTCCTCTCCCACTGGGAAGCCCTGACAGTGAGAATGCCTCCCGTGCCATTGGGAGGTGCAGAATGCCCACTGTTGAGTCCCTCTTGCAGGGCCAGGCAGATAGAGGCCAGGCCCCAGACTGTTCCTCCCCATACTGGCCCCCACCCCGACACCGGCCGGTCTGCCCTCCATTCCTAGGTTAAGACAGACTCAGAACTCTGAGCTCAGAAACAGAGAACCAACCCTTCCACCCAACCCACAAGGTGACACCAAAGAGGCCAACCCGGTGTGGTCTGGGGTCTGGGAGGCGGTCAGCAGCTGCCCACTCCATGTCTGGGAGACTGTCCTGAGAATGCCTGGATAAAGACAGGCCGGGGGCAGAGACATCAGAGGTCAAGGCCCAGAGGAGGGCACAGGGGGCTATGCAGAGGGGGTTGGTGAGTGAGGCCAGCGAGGCAGTGTGGCCCTGAGCGGTGCTCCCCTGGCTGCCCCAAGAGCCCAACCCCTGCAGACACCAAAGTCAGAGCCACCAGAGCCCCTTCCTGTCCTCCACATGGCGATCCAAGAACACCTCCTGCTCTGGACAGACAGGGAGCGTGAAACCAGCACCGGCCCACTGCAGCCTGGAGCAGAGGCAGGCGGGGAAGCAGTGGGGAGGCAAGCAGGGTGGGAGGAGCTGGGTCTCCCACTCTCCCACTCACCGTCCATGTGGTTCCGGGACAGGTACTTGAGAGCCTCATCCAGCAGAATGACAGGCAGAGATATCTGGAGCACCACTACCCACTGGTGCCCATTCAGTGGGGTCACCTGGAAAATGAGCTGGGGCAGGGGCGGGGGGGCTTGGTTCAAGGACAGACTGCCTGGTGCTCCCAAAATCTACCTGTGCACCTGAGATCCACTGGACTCTTCGAGCAAGGTCCAGAAGCCTCTCGAGTCCCACCTCCCAATCTTTGTCCACCCCATTTTCTCTGCCTAAAGTGCCAACCCCCCTCAATCACAGGACCAAATGCCTTGTGTCCTGCTGGGAAGTGGGAAGGATTCTGCACTGGAAAGAGGGCAGTCTTTCCTCCTGCCCCAGTCTTGGGAGAGTCCCCACAGCAAGGGGGCTCATGCCTCTTCTGGTGCCCAAGTCTGGGGGCTCCTGAAGGCAGGGGCACATCTGGAGAGTGGTGGCTGGCCAGACTTCCAGCACCCCCCACCTCCCAGGCTTCCAGGGAGCCACCAGCCCAGGGTGGGTAACTTCAGAAGACGATGGGGACCCTGTCCCCCAGGAGTCAGAGAAGGGGAGTAGGGCAGGGCAGGCGACTCACTGGCAGGGGTGGCACAAGCAGGATGAGGAAGTGCAGTGCCATGGACATGGCCACAGCCGCCAGCAGCCAAGGGTTCAACCAGGGCGGCATCCGAAGCAGCGACTGGTTCTCCGAGACGCTGCCAAGGGCACAGGGTGCTTACCTCGGGCAAGGATTCGGGCAGGTCCTGTTGTGGGCACCCATCTGCCCCCACCCCCAGGAGGAGATTCAAGGGGGCCTGAGCCTCAGCATTTTCTCATTGGGCCCAAGGGTTGGAGCACATCTAGGAAGCCAGTGCAGCTGGAAGGGTGTGTCTGGTATCTGCTCAGTCCCCAGAGGCCCGTGCTGGGGCTTGGAGCCCCTACTTTGTCCCTTAGATTCAATCCTGGCCCCTCTGTTTCTTCAGACCCCTTTGTTCTCTGGGTCCCAATGCTGGCCCCACTGATCCTCAAAACCCTTTTCTAGACCCCTGACCCTCACACCCTAATCCTGGGCCCTGCCTGACACTCAGCCCCCACCCCTCGACCCCAGCTCCAGGTCCCGGGCCCAGCCCACCTGTTGAGGGCGTTGCACATCTCAATGGTCACCAGCACGGACAAGGCCATGGTTGTGGGGAAGCGGGACTCGAAGACCTCACAGTCAACGCCGGCAAAGACAGGGTTGTCCTCTGAGCACTTCAGAAAGTTCCTCTGAGGGCACCACAGTGGGTCGGATGGGGAACAGCGTCAGGGAAGGGGCCGGTGGCTAGGAAGAAGGAAGCCCCACCTCTGCCCACATCTCAGGACTGAACATAAGGTTATTCAGTGGCCATAGGGTGGGCCCAGGGAGGAGTGCTTGCCCAAGATGGGCACAGGGGCAGGATGTGCGAGGAGAAGGGCAGACAGTTCTGGGTAGACATATGGTGGATTAGAGGAAGAGCAGCGGGCATCAGGCTAGAGAGGCTGGCAGGAGGCCCTGGAATCAGGGGAGGGCCCTGGTTTTACCCTGAAGGTACAGAATGGGGGTGTGGCTTAGTATCTGAGGTGTGGATTAATGATCTTCGGGCTGTGTCTGGCATGACCCCCAGGGCATCTGTCATGGGTGCATGGGGAGGTATGGAGCCAAGACAGGGTTGCAGGAGAGGGATTAGTTTGGGAGAAAGAGGACAGACTTGGACTTGGAGAGCACTGTGAGCCTGTATCCTAGGGAGGGATCTGGCTGGGCTCAGAAGAAAGGTGGGGCCTCCCTGGTGGCACAGGGGTTAAAGACTGAGCTATCAAGCTATCACCAGCCACCGCAGCATGAGTTCGATCCCCCACAGTGCCGCGCTTAACCCCTTGCCCACCAGGGAGACCCAGTGGAATGTATTTTTCAAAACAAATACTAAAACCATTACTGAGGGGCCTCCCTGGTGGCGCAGAGGGTTGGGCATCAGCACTATGAAGCTATCCAAAACTACTGCAGCACAAGTTCGATCCCCGGCCAGGGAGGTGACCCACATGGCGCAGCAGACCTCTCCTGCCTCACCGGCTGCTCCCCTCAGCAGTGTATTTCAGTTGATCTGCCTGTTTTGCCCCCCACTCTGTCTCTGGTGAATCCTCTCACCCCCCGGTACCTCTGGCTTGCACCCCAGTTCTTGTATGCATAAATAACTAAATCTTTAAAAAAGAAGAAGAAAGGTGGAGTGGGGTGGGGCAGGGTTTGTCCTTGGAGATGCGGGATCCTTAGTATAAAGGATGATAACAAAGACAGGACAGGAGGAAGGCAGCCACTCTGGCCCACCACAGGAGTTCAATGAGCAGAGGAGCCTGAAATAGACCTGACTCTACAGAGCTTTGGGACAAGAGCATGAGCCCCAAACTCCTTTGCTGCCAAAAGGGAAAACCCATGTACCTGAGGGCTAGCAAGGGGTGGGGGTCAGTTTGGGAGCGGGCAGGCTAGCAGAACCCTGGCAATCGCAGAGCCTCCCGAGGGAGGATGCCAGTGATGGCAGCCCTGCCCTCATACTGCACCCAGAGAGCTCCCCTGATATGCCCAGGATGGGGCAAAGGGTCAGCATCCTGCCCTTGAGCTCTTCCGTCTACAAGAAGGTTAGAAGAACGGCACACTCAGAAGAAAAGCCTGCATCGCTGCAGCTCTGCGCTTCCAACAAGAGACCCACCCTGGCTTGGCCAGTATTGCTACTGGAACAAGGATGTGTTGACTACTCGGAGGGACAGACAGACAGTAGCCGGGGGTCTCTGGCTAGCTTCCAGAGCTGTGCCTAGCTAAGCAGTTCCTGTGGTGGGCACCTCCCAGCTAGGTGACTTCAAGAGGTCCGAGGGTCCCTTCCCCAAGAAACATACTGGTTATGGTTTGTGGGGTGGGGGTGGAGACAGGGAGAATGGGAGAGGGCTGACAGACTCCTGGTCTCCTCAGTTTGGTCCTCTGCCTGAAGTTCCATCACATCTCCTAGCTGTTATGGCCCTAGGTCCCTCCCTAAAGAAATGATAGGGAGAGGAAGTAGCCTCTGGCTGGGGGTTGCGAGGTGGGGGTGTTGTGCCGCTATCTCTAAGTTTCCTGGGGTTTCTGGGTTTGGGCTTTTAGGTGATGGGTATCTATATATGTGTAATGAGGTAGGGAGGGACACTGTTGGCCAACCATGGGATTTTGGACTGGTTTCCCATGGAAAGCCCACAACAACATAAGTTGTGAGCTCTGCCTTAGAAAAACCCCAATAGGCTCCCTATCACTTCCTTACCAGCTGGTAGAAGGTGATGTGAGGTCCCTCAGCATCATACAGGAACCACCAGGTGGCAGCAGCCACTGTAGCTAGGCCTACATACACTGCAGGGAGGGCAAGAGAAAACTGGCTGTGATGAAAGGCATCTATTTCCCTTCCTAGTAATTCCCTGAGTTTCCGTCAGGGACCCACCCTCTCCTTCTCTGAGCTGTGTGGTTTGCAGGCATCTACCCTGAGTGCCAGCGGTGCCACCTACCCTGAGTGCCTTCACTGGCAATCAGCATCTGCCACACCCCTGACCAGTGATTGCCTAGATTAGTAGGTGACCCATTTTGGGCCAAGGAGAACAGACCTGATTTTTATTATACTATTGTGGGACAGATGTGATTTAAAAAAAATCAAAAACTCTCCTGCTGGAGCTGCAGCAGCCATTCTGCCATTCCAAGGGTACTTGAGAATGGAGATAAGGTAAAGCCAGAATATGCTGGTGATACTACCTAAGGCCTAAATCCAGCCATGCCTGGACTTTGACTCTTTCTAGTTAACAGGCCACAGTTTGGGGGTAAATCAGGCTGAATCATTACTGTCTGCAGTTTGCAACAGATACAAGGGTCTTTGGAACCTCACTGAGGGCGGGGATTCTCTTTTACCTCCAACAGCCAGATATCGGAAGAAGAGCCAGCCACTGATGAGGGCTTCACGAGGGTTTCGGGGCTGCTTCTCCATGATGTCCAGGTCTGGCGGGTTGAAGCCCAGAGCTGTGGCAGGTAGGCCATCTGTCACCAGGTTCACCCAGAGAAGCTGCACAGGGATTAAGGCTTCAGGCAGACCCAGAATTGCCGTGAGGAAGATGCTGGAATCAGAATCATGGATTCTAGCTCCCAGCAGATGGTGGGTCCAGCTCCTACTCATCCCACAGGCTGGGAGTTCACCCACTGTCTCCATATCAGGCCCACCTCAATCAGCTGGTTTTGATGTGTGAGCACGAGCGAGAGGCCTGTCTGCGCCATGTGTCACACTGGGCCATCCCTGTCTCCCCCATTCCTACTCAGTAGTCAAGGCAGGTCTGCTCTTTGGTTCAGCAAGGAGCTGGACCTCCTGTTTAGAATATAGCTCCTCTTTAGCACTTGCACACACACACACACGTGCATAGTGCATGCCCAAGTATATATACATTTGTTCACAGACACGTGCAAACACCTAGCACAGACCATCCCATCCCACAGATGCAGGCAAACACACACACACTCGCCTGCCAGGCAGGGATGCAGAACTTCCTCGTGCCTGGGCAAACAGGTGCCCACCATTCCCCACAGACATTGTGCACACACGTGTGAGCCTAAGTGTGCACACAATTACACACTGACACAAATCCTGTGCTTGAACTCATGCCCATAGATGCACAAGAGCACACATGCATGAGTGCACTCATACCCCTCAGGCACACACACATACATGTACAAATGCAAACACCTTACTGCCCAGAGGTGGGGCTAGTTCTCTAGTCTCACACGATTCTGAAAGAGGGAAGGTTATAGCTGGAGGGATAACAGGGAATATTTCAGGTAGCTCCTTGGGGACTGGGGTGCACCATGGCCTCTGGAGGAACATGAGGTGTTCCCACCCTTGCATATGCCGAGATGGAACCCTGGAAGGTCCCAGCAAGGGCAAGACATGTGTCCCCTGCAGCCCCATCCCTGAAACAGGCATTTCCTGGTCTCAAGGATGCAGAGCTGGTCCAGAGCTGGGAGGAAGGAGAGAATGCAGAGCCTCACCAGACAACCTCGCCAACATTGGAGGAGATGAGGTAGCGGATGAATTGCTTCATGTTGCTGTAGATAGCCCGACCCTCCTCCACCGCAGCCACGATGGAGGCAAAGTTGTCATCTGACAGTACCATCTCTGCTGCAGATTTGGCCACAGCTGTGCCAGAGCCCATGGCGATGCCAATCTCTGCTTTCTTCAGGGCTGGGGCATCATTCACCCCATCTCCAGTCTGGGAACCAGGTTAGAAAAGATCATGCTTGAGAAACTTCCCTGCCACCTGCCCCCCTCCCGCCCCTTCAACTCAGCCTATCCCCAAGCTTAGGGAATGTTCCTGAAGAAGCAGACATCTGTGCAAAACAGAGTGAAGTCAAGAATGAGCTTAGAAATTGGGGTGGGGATGAAACCGAGGAGAAGATGGGGGGTGGGGTGCAGACAAGGACAAAGTTGATCAAGTCTGAGTCAGAAAAGATGGTAAAGTAGGATGGGGATGAGGGTGGGTCAACATGAGGGTGGAGATGAAATGCAGGTTGGATGTATAATAGAAGATGAAATTGAGGTTAGGGACAAAGTTAAGATCAAGTTGGGGTGAAGGCCATGGTTGTGGCCCAGGTCATGGACCAGGAGGTTTGGAGTCAAGGTGAAGGTCAAGACTGAACGAACTGAGGCTCAGGATTAAAAAATAGATTAAGGTAGAGATCAAATCAAAGCCAGAGGGCAAGTCAAGATTATGTTCCACATCAGGAGTGATACCATGGGTGAAAGCAGGAGTTGTAGGGAAGGTCAAAATTGGAGGCCAGATCACAGTTGAAATCAACATAAAGTATAGCGTTGAAGGGGAGTCAAAGTCAATGTCAAGGATCAGGTTAGGGTCCAGGTTAAAACCAGAATACATATAAGGGCTGAGTTCAAAGTAAAGAATCAGATGAAGATGATCAAGGTCAAGCAAGATTAGGGGCCAAGTCAGCATGAAGGTCAAAAATAGGGAAAAAGCCAGGTTATAGTAGACAATTCTAGCTACGCATCTAGGTCAAGGATGGGTCACAAGTCAAGTTTAAGATCAAGGTAAAGGATTAGATTAGGCTAGAGGTTAACAGAAGCCAGGTTGAGGTGAAGACGCAGATAAATGGTGACAAATCAGCAAGCAATCAAGAATGAGACAGAACAATCAGAGGTTCCAAACAAATGGCCATCCAAAGGAGAATGGTGGTATAGTCACACAAAGGAGTGTTATTCAACAATAAAAAAACAATCATCGGAGATCATTCTGAGATAAGTCTCAAAAGAAAGAAGCCAGACATGGGCCTCCCCAGTTGCGCAGCGGTTAAGCGCTGGGCTGCGAAGCTGCCTGCAGTCTCTGCAGTGCAGGTTCGATCCACGGCCGCCGGCAAGGGTCCCACATGGTGCGCAGACCTCTCCTGCCATGCCTGCTGCTCCCCTCAGCAGTATATTTCATCAGTCTGCCTGTTCTGTTCCCCACTCTGGCTCTGGTGAATCCTCTCACCCTCCCACACTTCTGACTGTACCCAGTGCTTGTATAAATAAATCTTTTAAAAAAAAAAAAGTTAAAAAAAAAAAAAGGAAGAAGCCAGACACAAGAATGTATATAGTATGGTTCCAGTCACATGAAAACCTAGGATAGACAAAACTAACCTACGAATGGGGGAAGATGAAATTGAGATTGTGGGAAAAGGGCCTGGCAGGGAAGAATGAAGCAGGAACTTCATGGATTGGTGGAAATGCCCCCTGACATGTTGGATTACACAGGTGTGAGCTTTTACCAAGACTCATCAAATGAATGCTGTGCTGAGGGCTTGTGCATTTCATTGCATGCAAGCTTTAACTTCCAAAATGAAAAAAAAAAAAAAAAAAAAGTAAAACTATAAAGACTGCTCTCTAGTTAACAATATGCGTGCTAAAGTACATGCAGATGAAGTCTGCCACTTACTTTGAGATGCACTTAAGATGGATTAGGATGGATAGGTAGGTGATAAAGCAAACATAACAATGTTATTTGTAAATAAAGTAGAAAGCAAAATCAACAAGCAACTATAAACCAGAGATACACTATGGGGGGTGGGGGGGAGGAGGGAGTAGGATCAAAACAAGGGTGGTGGGAATTGTATGGGGACTATAACCAAGATGAAAATGCATACATTGTGCAAAAATGAAAAATGATGTAAAAAATGTATAAAATTAAAAAAAATTAAAAGCAATGTTATTTGTAGACTACAGATGGAGGATATAGGTATTTGCTATAAAATTATTCTATCTGGGGCCTCCCTGGTGGGGCAAGGGGTTAAGCACCACACTATGACGCAAACTGCAGCCTCCACAGCACGAGTTCAATCCCCGGCCAGCCAGGGAGCAACCCACATGGCGAAGCAGACCTCTCCTGTCTCGCCCGCTGCTCCCCTCAGCAGTATATTTCAGTCAGTCTGCCTGTTCTGTTCCCCACTCTGTCTCTGGAGAATCCTCTCACCCCCACCCTGTCTCTGGCCTGTACCCAGCTCTAGTATGCATAAATAAATAAATAAATACATCTTAAAAATAAAATAAAATTATTCCATCCTCTGTGCTTGAAATTTTTTGTGATAAAATGTCAAAAAAAGTAAGGTTGAAATAGAGCCAGGGATTGCAATGGGTTGCTCTTTCCAAGGCCTGTGGCAAGTACTCCCTTCACACACACCCCACTTCCCATACCCCCACCTCCCGCAGGCCCAGGGTTCCTGTCCCCGGGCCTCACCATGGCCGTGATCTCATTAAAGGACTGCAGGTTCTCCACGATGCGGGACTTGTGTGCTGGCTCTACACGCGCAAAGCAGCGGGCTGTGCAGCAGGCATGGCGCTGCTGGTCGGGGCTGAGGTCATCGAATTCTCGGCCCGTGTAGGCCTTGCCCTCCACATCCTCTGTGTCCCCAAAGATGCCCAGCCGTCGGCAGATGGCCACAGCTGTGCCTTTGTTGTCTCCTGTGATCATAACCACACGGATACCTGCCTTGCGGCAGCGTTCAATGCAGGCAGCCACCTCAGGCCGCGGCGGGTCCAGCATGCCCACACAGCCCACGAAGGTCAGATCCATCTGTAGGGAGGGTGCAGATGCAAGTGGAACCCAGGTCCATCCTCCATCTGCTGCCTCCCAGCCCTGGGGTCCTGCCCGGCACCCACCTCATACTGTACAAACTTGCTACTGTCATCCAGCTGCATGTCCTCCTTCCTTGGGGGCGCATCCCGGGTGGCCAGAGCCAGGCAGCGCAGTGTGTCTGAGCCGGAGCCCCAGTCCCGGATCTTGGCCAGAATTTGCTCCCTGGAGGTGGTGTTCAGGGGTACAGTGCGGCTCCCCACTCGGACTGACATACAGCGCTCAATGACACTCTCGGGAGCCCCCTACAAAATAGGCAACCCCTTTGGTCAAGATCTTACCCCTTCTTCCCAAATGAGGAAAAGGGAAAAGGCTGCCCAAGGGGAAACAAAGCAGGACATAGACAAGAATGCATTCTTTTGGGGGGGCCTCCCTGGTGGCGCAGGCGGTTAAGCACAGCGCTGTGGAGCTGTCCGCAGTCTCTGCAGTGCCAGTCCGATCCCTGCTGGCCATGGAGATACCCACATGGCAAGTAGACCTCTCCTGTCTCGCCCGCTGCTCCCCTCAGTAGTGTATTTCGGTCGATCTGCCTGTTCCATTCCCCACTGTCCCTGGTGAATCCTCTCGCTGGCCTCCTCTGCACATCGGCCTGAACCGCCAGACCTCTCCTTGTCCCCTCAGCAGTGTACTTCGGTCCTTCTGCCTGCTCTGCTCCCTGCTCTGGCTCTGGTGAATTCTCTCACCCTCCCGCGCTTCTGACTGTACCCAGTGCATGTATAAACAAACAAACAAATAAATAAATAAATAAAACATGCCTCTTTAAAAAAAAAAAAAAAAAATGCATTCTTTTGAAAGTCCTAAGTAGGAATCAAATGGGTCCCAACTGTGAGAAAATCCAGGAAGAATGGGGGAAGAGGTCAAGGGCACCACACCAGATCAAGAACCAGAATGCATTCTTTGAAAGCTCCGAGTGGGAGCCAAAGGGGGCCCACAGTGAGAAAACCCAGTGAGAAGGGGGAGGAGCATCAAGGGCACCCACAGGTGGCATCCTCCCGTACCAGCCCACAGTTGGAAAGACTTGCTGCCACACACCGGGGGTGGGGGTGGGAATAGGCAGCCCTCCTGCAGGCCCTGCCTGGTGCCACCGGGATCCCAATCTTCAGGGGCTCAGCAGTGGGAGTCATGCTGGGAAAACAATGGGTGTGGCTCTGGGAAGGTGGTCTAGTGGGGGCAGGTTCCTCAGTGGCCTCGGTTCCCACCTCAGAACTCACCCCAGGCCTGGGAATAGGCTCTGAATGTCCCATCAATGGTTTCTCTCTCTTCCAAAAGGTCACTCCAAATGCTAAGCTTTGAAAGCTGTCCAAATTCTCAATACAGAAGCCTTTTCATTTCAAAAGGGGTTAAAACCTCCACTATGGGGTGAAGGTGGGGCTCTGATTCTTGCTTCAGGTTCAAAAGCAGAGACAGGCGGTGCTATGGGCAGAGGTATTGATGGGAGCTGGTTTCTGGGACTCAATTTCCAAAACACAAAATACCAAAGATAGCCACCAGCCGCATCAACACCCCCATCAGAGGCAAAGGGCTTCTGAACTTCAGCCTGACCCTGACATTCAGGAGAGATGAGGCCCATGCAGGCGCATGGATGACCCCAAGGCCATGTGGCAGAGCAGTGCCTCAGTCCAGAGCTGCGACCACGGTCAAGGGCAGGCCCCAGCGCCTGTCCTGACTTTATCTCCACCACACCCGGATCCTGTTCCCGACTGTCCATGGCAAGCTGACTCCCCTGTTCACAGCTTTGACACCTTCCTTGTTCTCCTGCAGCTGCAGTCTCTGATACTTCACAAGACGGGGGACCAGATCTCCGAGAGAACCTGGCTGTGCAGGGGGACCCACGCTGCTGAGGCAGTGCTCACCTTCACAAACATCTTGCTGCCCCTGGCCCCCGTGTCAGAGCGGGTGGGTGTGCAATACACCGACATGGACTTCCGGTCTCGGGAGAACTCCAGGGTAAACTCTTTCCGCATCAGCTGCTTGATGACCTGTGGGCCCAGGCGGGTCAGGACATGAGGGGTACAGCCAGGGACTCCCACTGCCATCTCGCCAGCTGCTTGGTCCCATGAAAAGCCCCTTGATCCTGGAGGACTGATGTCTGTCCCCTGACCCGGGCATTCAAGGCCCATCTCCTCTTTAGCCCCAGAAATGATTAGAAATGCATCAAGTTTTTTTTACTATGCTGTGGACTTTCCAACCCCAAGTTCTTGCCCACACTCACTGTTTTCCTCTCTTTTCTCCCCAGCCAAGTCTTCCTAGGGTCAGAGGTAGTTTCCTCTCCCAGAAGCCTCCCAAAACTGTTCTCTCTCCCTTCTCCAGATGCCCCAGAAGCCCCAGCCATATCATCTATGGCCTGGGCCCTCACCCAGCTCACCGAGTTGCAGGCACTGGCTCGTTCCACCCGGGACAGGGATTTCAGGTCAGTGTCGAACACATTCATCTTCTCCACCAGGCAAGTCAGAGCCGTCTCTGTGGCCTCTCCCACTTTCTCATACACGCCCTTGGCCTGGTGGGATCCAGGATACAGGAAATAAGGGGTACAGCGTCCTCCAGTGGGGCTCCCCACTTATTCCCTGACTCCTCGACTCCCTTTGCCAGTTACCTGTAATCTGCTCTGCAGCCGACCAGCTCTGAGCCCTTTGCACTCTTGCTGACCCTGGTTACGGGTGACCTGGCACTACTGCTAACCCCTTTTTCCAGCTCTCTCTTTTCCGCTGACATCAATGGTCAGGCACCCGCTGCTTTGCTCTGTCCACTCCTTCTCAGCTCCTTTCACCAAATTCCCTTTAAATCCTGCTGTCCAGGCCCTGTTCTGTCTCTCACACCTTCTCTCCCTGACCTCTACCACCTTGTGTGTGCTCATGGCTGCCAGGATCCAGCCTAGTTGCCACCTCTCTCTGAGCTCCAGACCTACATGTCCAGTTGCTGCCTGTTGGACTTTGTTCCCTGGGGTCCCTTAGGCCACATCCCCCTCTCCCTATATTTGCCACTCCAGTGACTGTCTGAGCCAGGACAGAAACCAGGAGTTACCCTGACCACCTCCCTTTTCCACCTAACCAGTCACTAAGTCCCAGGATTTGAGCTCCTAAATTTCCCTCCAAGCCCTGCCTCCCCCTCTCCCTGAGGCCCTAGCTGGGACTCAAATCAGCATCTCTGGACCGGACAACCACACAGGGCTGCCTGTTCCAGGCTTGCCAGGTCTATTCCGTCCTCCATTCAGCAAATGAAAGCTGATCATATAAATGCAAATCTGACCCTATCACTTATCTGCTCAAAACCCTACTGGCGTCAGCTGGGCATTGGATCTACTTGGTCTGGTCAAGTCCTACCCTCAGCAGAAAGCCTCTTCCTGCAGGCTCCATTCACCCTCCAGCCACAGGGAAGGGCATTCAATGCCTAAATCGCATCAGGCTGTTATGGTCTATGGGCCTATTCTGGGTTGTGCCTTGTTCAAACACCCTTCCTACCCTCGCTCCCCAAAACTCTTTCTCCAGGTACTCCTAGCCCTTCAGTTCTTTAAATGACAGTCCTCCACAACCCACGACCTCCAGATCAAGGTTCCCAAGCCAGTCTCAGGAAGCGGGAGCAGCAGTGGATTGAGTGAAAGGGTAGCAATGCCCTTGGGGTGTGGCACTCCCAAAGGGCAGGGACCATCATCCCAGGAGCTTTGAAACTCTGAAAGAAGGGTCCGTCCTGGGGGCCTGGACACTAAGGCGGCCATGGGAGGGAATGGGGGCCCACCTCGTTGTAGTCCAGCGCGGAGTCATTGCACAGGGCACAGATGGTCGCCAGCTCCACCAGTCCGTCAAACGTCCCACAGCGCACCAGCTGCTCCCCCTGGCGCCTGCCAAAGCCAGGACGTCAGCACCGGGGCTGCAGCCCCGCCCCTGGGAGGTGCTCAGCGCCTTGGGCCCGCCCACCTGGAAACCAGGCCCCCACAGCAGCACTCACACTTCGCCCTCCGGGGCATAGGTGGTGCCCGAGATGGTGAACTCGTGCAAACGGCTGGAGCCAGCTTCGGCCTCGGCGACCACGAACATCTAGGGCGTGAAGGCACAATCTCGGGCCAGGGCCTCCCTCCTCCCTGTACAGCCAGCCTGACTAAAGCCGGACCCCAGGGTGGCGTCTTGTGGGCCCCTGAGGAGTTACTGGCCTGCCCTCCCTCCAGGGTCTCAAAGCGCCTGAAAGAGTGGAGTCCGGGCGGAGGCCGCCCCTCCCCCCTCGGCCCAGGTGTGTCCAGCGTGGGCTTGTCTGTCTCTCTGGACCACTGAGAGGCTAATAGATTGGCCAATGCCCCGAGCAAGGGCAGGAAGCCTGGTCCTGGCCCCTCACTGTGCAAACCCTGGCTGAGCACCTGAGCCTCACTTTCTCCCACTGGCAACATAAGGAGAAAGTGGAATCAGAGCCCAATGCCACTTTCCCTTCAGGGGATGAGCTCCTGGCTTGCCGGGAAGGTATCCCACACTCTGTTCTAAGGCACATACCCCTCTTGCTCAAAGGTGTCCCCAGAGAGTGAGCTCCTGCCCACAAAGCCTGCTGCCCCACCCAGCCCTACCTGTGCACCTCGGCAACAAAGGGCTCACCCCTCCCAAGACAGCCCACTCCTGTGTATGTCAGCTCTGCCAGAGAGACAGTCTAGAAACAGCTTTGTTGCTATTTCCTAATCAGTGGTCAGCCCAGCAGCCAGAAGTTCAATGTTCTTTCCTTCACGCTCTCCTCCCTGCTCTGGCACGAGGCGGGGGTCAGCCCGCCAGTCAGCACCTCCCTTGAGAAGTCAAGTTTCTCAGCCCGTTGGCAAGAATGCAAGGCTCTATAACTTCCCTATACTGTGCTTCTCAAATCTTTATTTCAGTCAAGGAACACTTCAAATAAAGTCCTATTAGGGATTGTAGTCATCAGGGGTACAGGGCAATAAAGCTTGCCGGTGCAACCTCCAAGCTTTGTGGCTGCCTCTGAGGGTCTTCTATGGAGCACTGGGGTCTTAAAAACAGAGCCTGGGTTTCCAAGGTCCAGTGGGCATATTATGGGGGAAGGGTGGGAGAGGAGCAATGGGGGAGCCAGGGAAAGGCAGGAAACCCTCAACCTTCACCACCATCCCACTCACCCTGCTACCCCATGGGCATGCTGGGGTCCCAGCAGAATCCCTGGGGCATGCGGACAGCAGACTTGGGATATGGGATCGAGTGCAGGGAATAAATAATTCCAGCCCTGGCCCTTCCCAGGTCACTGGAGCTGGCATATCTGATAACAGATGTTGACTGCAGAAGTCATGGTAAAGCAGGACAGATCGCAGGTCCAGGCCTAGCTTTGCTCAGGTGACAAGGTTGTACCTGACTCTCTCCTGAGTCCTTCATGGTCACCTGGCAGGGCTCACACACCCAAACTTCAAATGAAGAGACTAAGGTTCATGAAGGGCTGCCTGGGTCCTACCATGACAATGGGTCCCAGTGACACATGTCCAGCCAGACTTTGTTGCAGTCTGACAGTCGTCTTCTCTGACCCATGGAAGCCCGGCTCTGCTCCCCACCACGGGATGGGCCACAGGTTTTTTTCTCCATCCCTGGCCAAAAATGAGTCAGGGAGCGGTCCAGAGAGGTACACCAGCCTACCCAGCATCTCACAGCAACATCCATGGGGCCCCAAACTGGTCATGACCACTCACCCGGCAGACAGACATCTGATTGGTGGTGAGTGTGCCTGTCTTGTCGGAGCAGATGACCGAGGTGCAGCCCAGGGTCTCCACAGAGGGCAGACTCCGCACGATGGCGTTTTTGCGTGCCATGCGCCGTGTGCCCAGTGCCAGGCATGTAGTGATGACAGCCGGGAGGCCCTCAGGGATGGCAGCCACAGCCAGGGCCACAGCAATCTTGAAGTAGTAGACAGCACCTCGGAGCCAGGAGCCGCCATGGGCCGGATCAGCAAAGTGGCCAATGTTGATGACCCACACCGCCACGCAGATCACAGAGATGGCACGGGACAGCTGTCGCCCAAACTCATCGAGCTTGCGCTGTAGTGGCGTCCGCTCTGGCTCTACCGCTGCCATCTGGCTCCGGATCTTCCCCAGCTCTGTGTTCAGGCCTGTGGCCACCGCCACACCCACTGCCTTCCCGGATGCGATGTTGGTGCCCTGGCCAAGGGAAGGACCAGGGAAAGGCTGCTGGGCGCCCAAGCTGAGATCTAGGGCTCCTGATTCCTTTAGGCCAGGGTAGGGCTCTTACCCCCTTCTTTTTCTCCTCATCACTTTGCTCCCAGGCTGACCCAGCTCTATATTATTGAGAGGCTACTGTCATTCCCCCGAAGGCCAGCTCTGTAAAGGCAGGGACTTGGTCCCACACATATCCCCAGTATTCTAACATGTGGTCTGACCCAGAAGCAGTACCAGGCCCATAGGCACAATCTGATCAACCAGCACAGCCCCAACACATCAAGATGTGTTTCATAAACAACTAATACAGTGATCCCAGGGAAACAGTCCACAAATGTTTACTGAAGGATCCAGGACACTTAAGTAGTCCTTTCATTCCCCCCCTGAAGTCCCCAGGTCCTGGTATAAAGACCAGTCAACCTTGAGCCTCAGTGTTCTCTTCTGTAAAACAGTCCAACAGAGGACCAAGACACAATCGTGCCAAAGATGCTAATAACTCAGTACCCCTCCAACCCCTGCACTGAGCCTAAGTGTTGAGAAGGTGCTGGGGGCAGCTTCAGCCTCTCCTCTTCTGCACTGAGCAATGAAGCTCCTGCCCCACACCTGCAGGCCCCCTCAGCTAAGGAAATGACCCTCAGCCAGACCATGCTTTCTTAGAAAGCTTCTTAGTGACAGCTGCTGATGCCTGGGCACGCCTCTGAGAATACCTGCCCCACCCCCAATCTAAAGCAGCTCACCCAGGCCTTCCATGCAACCAGGCAGGGTACTCGCCCCAACAAGAGCTCTGAATTGATAGTGATTTCACCATTTTCATTCACTTCATTCAGCCTCTATGCTGAGCCTGTGAGCATCACTGTTTAAGTACCTTTGAGGCCACAGGGGCAGATCCCTTCCATCAGACCTAAACCCATCACCCTCCCTGGAAGAGAACAGGCCTTCTCTGAAAAGAGAATAGGCATCTTGCCTGGGGGGCTGGATTTCCCATTGGGAAAATGGACAACTCCTGCCATCCTCCAACCTCCTTCCTCTTGAGGGTCTCTGTTGAGTGATCATATGTAAGCTCTGCCCTTCTCCATATCAAGGCAGGACTAAGCCTAGCAGGTTAAGAAAAGTTCTGGAGTTAGAGTGTTTGAGTCCACCTATCAGCTCTGCCACTCACTGGCTGTATAACCTGGAGCAACTTTCTTAACCTCTCCGTGCCTGTGTCCATATTTAAAAATGCAGAGTGTTGTGAAGATTAAATAAATTAATTCACATAAAGAACTTAAAACAGGGCCTTCCTGGTGACACAGGAGTTAAAGTTTCAGTACTATCAAGCTATCACCAGCCACTGTGACGTGAGTTCAACCCCTGGCCAGAGAGATACCCACATGGCACAGCAGACCTCTCCTGTCTCACCCGTTGCTCCCCTCAGCAGTGTATTTCAGTCGATCTGCTTGTTCTGCTCCCCACTCTGTCTCTGGTGAATCCTCTCACCACCCCCTGCACCTCTGGCCTGCACCCAGTTATTATATGCATACATAAATAAAATAAATATTTTTTTTTAAAAAGAACTTAAAACAGTGGTGGGCACATAGCCTCAGGGAACACAAGCTATTAATCAGGTTCTTTCTATCAGGTTCTTTCCTGAAGGACTTCAAAGCTAACCTATTAGTCTAAATATCGTTATTTTTATTATTACTCTCCAGGCATCCCAGGGACTTACAGAAAAGAGCATGTTCTTCTTGTCCTGGTTCACAGCTCTGGGGTCTGGGATAGCATCTGTGTGCTTGGTCACGGACACAGATTCACCTGGTCATGGAGTCAGAAATGAGAAGCTCCTCTTGAAGACACCCCATCCCCTGGCCCACCTCCCACTTGGCCCTGGCCTCTTGGCCTCACCCGTCAGGATGGACTGGTCCACTCTTAGTGTGGTGGACTTGATCTCGATGAGGCGGAGGTCGGCGGGCACTTTGTCTCCCACTGTGGAGGGAGCACAACTTGGCTGAGTGTGGCTTTGGTTGCCAATCGCCAGGAAAACCAGCAGGGCTCCCAGGAACCGAGGCAGGGGCCTCAGCTATCGCCCTCAGCTGGGTCCTGTCCCTCTGGCTCTCCCTCTCCTTATTTGTCCAATGGGGTTTTGGACAAGGAGCTTTGGGGGAGCCCACAGCCACCCCCTCTGTATATACAGCCAGAGAGATGGCGGCGCAGTAAGCTGGGCCGAGCAACGTCACGCAGTGAAAGGAGGAGGCCAACATACCTGCCACCTCCACAATGTCTCCAGGGACGATGTCCCGGGCACGAATTCTCTGCACACCACTGCGGTCTGAGCGGATCACCTTGCCCATCTCAGGCTCGTACTCCTTCAGGGCCTCAATGGCGCTCTCGGCATTGCGTTCCTACAGAACATGAGGCAGGAGGAGGTCTACCGGTACTGACCCCACGGGCCACCCTTTCAGAGTGACACCCGTGGACGTGGGATGGAGCTGGAAGCAGAAGGACCTGCAGGACTCCAGCACCAGGAGAAGGTCACGCCTAGCAGTTGGGAGACCCCAAGGTTCAGTTCCACCCCCCTGCCTCCCACCTGCCACACGCCCACGATCGCATTGGCCACGAGGATCAGCATGATGACCAGGGGCTCCACAAAGGCTGTCGTGGTCTCCTCAACCTCCTCGAACCAGGCCAGGACCTGCCGGGATCAGAGCTGGTGAGTTTGGGCAACATCACGGGTCACTGTTTCCTTTGTACCCTGGGTCCTGTCTGCTCCCCTGCTTTAGGGGAGAGAGCCCTGAGGAGCTCCAAGGTTGGAGAGGTCTGTGCTGCAAAAGTTCCAGCTCAGAACACCCACCCCCTGCAGGTAGTGACTGCAACAGCTCACAACCCACTCAGGCCAACTTTCAGGAATGTGGGCAGTCACAACTGGTGGCTGGACATATCACTGAATGCCTAGCAATGGTTCTCAAAGTGTAGGGTGCCAGCGTAGCAGCAGTGCCTGGGATCTTATTAGAAATGCAGTCTCGGGGGCCTCCCTGGTGGTGCAAGGGGTTAAATCTCAGCACTATGAAGCTATCGGCAGCTATTGCAGCACAAGTTCAATCCCTGGCCAGGGAGCTACCCACATGGTGCAGCAGACCTCTCCTGTCTCGCCCCCTCAGCAGTGTATTCCAGTCAGTCTGCCTGTTCTGCTCCCCACTCTATTTCTGGTGAATTCTCTCACCCCCCACACCTCTGGTCTATACCCCAGTTCTTCTATGTAAAAATAAATAAAATCTTTTAAAAAGAAGAAAAAAAGAAATGCAGTCTCAGGGTCCATCCCAGACCACCTAAGTCAAGAACTGGGGGGGATCCTCAGTCTGTTCTAACAAGCCCAAGTGATACAGCTCCAAGTTCATGGGCCACTGACCAGAGGGGCATCATTCCGGCCAGAGCCCAGAGGCAGTCCCACCTCTTGGCCCAATGGGGTACTGTCACTGCCCACCCACCCTCAGCATGTCCGTCTGTACAGTGGAGAGTACCAGCATCTTTGACTCAGGCATGGTAAGGGTCCCCACTTTGCACAAGGGCAGTGAATAGCCACGAAGGTCAGACACAGCTGGCTGAACCCCTATGGCAGCTGGGGAAGAGAAGGTCCTACCCAGTGTCCCTGCTGCCCCGAACTCCAGCCGACCAAGATGAGGGCTCTTTCCCAGGTCCACCTTCAGGGGGGCCATTTCCCTGCATTACCCTTTGGGTCTCTTCTGCTCAACCACTGAGTCCCTCTCCACTGCTCAACCCTGGACCTGCTAGTCCAGGAGGGGTCTGGGCAGAGGGACTGTGGGAGGAGCAAAGTGGAGCAGCAGCTAAGAGGAGGCTGGAGAGGTTAAGGCCCCAAGTCTGTCTGAGGAGCCCTGGGAGCCCAGAAGGGGCCCTCAACTGGGGCGATTTTGCCTCCAGGGAGATCTGGCAAGGTCTGGAGACTTGGTTGTCACAACCTACTGACATCTGATGGTGAGACGCTGCTAAATATTCTACCGTTTATAGGACAACCCCCACAACAAAGAATTATCTGGTCCAAAATACAGTGCTGGACTGAGAGAGGGAGGAGCAGGGCAGGCTTGCACACCTGCAAGTTTGCTCTGTCCATCAAGATGTAAGACAGATTGGGAGGCCCCTGGGAGTTGGGAGTGCAGAGAGGGGGCTGGGAGTTCAGGCCAGGGAAGCTGAAGTCTAAGAAGGCTGGGGTGGGGCCCAGGTTGCCCACTCCTGAGAGGACAGCCCTGTGGTCCAGAGTCTGGACCTCTGAGCACTGACCCTACCTGGCCTTCCCTCCTGGGCTGCCTGAGGCTGTGGATGGGGCCAGGGTAGGTGAGGTCCTACTTACAAAGGAAACCAGGGCAGCGAGCAGCAGGATGCGCACCAGGAGGTCCTCAAATTGCTCGAGCACCAGCTCCCACAGGGACTTCCCTGGGAACGAGAGCACCGTGTGAGGCCTGGGCGCTGGACCAATTGGCCTTCCCCATTCAGAGCCAGGAAGACCCCCAGCCCACCTGGCCCACAGCCTCCCTGCCATTCCAAGAGGGAGAGCCCGATGCCCGGTGGGCACTGGTGGAGGCACCACAGGACCTCAAAATGGGAGGGGAGGACACAGCCTGATGGAATGGGCCAAGGACATCACCCCCTGCCCCAAGCCTCACCTTCCTCAGTCGGGAGCTCTGCAGGTTCCAGGCAGCCACAGGAGCCATGAGAAGACAAGAGACAATTGAATTATGCAGTGGAACCTCGGAGGCCGGAGCTGCCCTTCCCCACTATGCCCCCAGACCACATGGCCTGGACACATCCCCACCGCTCTCTGAGGCCACGGAACAGTTGGCTTGAGCCAGGCTCTGGTTGAGAAAGGTGTGTTGTGGCCTGGCTCTCCTTGGACAAGACCAGAGCCAGGAGGGTTCTTCCAGTCCTCCAGTTCAAACCCTCCCCATCACAGAGGGGAAACTGAGGCATGGAGAAGAGCATGGAGGCATGGAGAAAAACTGAGGCATGGAGAAGAGAAGGAATTCCGGAATTCTCTCCTGGACCCTTGCCTGGTCAGGCAAGCTCAGTGACAAGCTCAGTAAGTTGACAGTCTTCACAGCTCTCTGCACTGCTCTTTCTCAGATGGCCACGCGGTGGTCCTGTTCGATGTTCCCCATCCCCACCACAAAGTCACCTCTCCCTCAAATTGAGAATGTGGGCTCAGGTGGCCTCTGACACGCCTGGTCCTCCAAGGTGTGGAGACAAGGCCTGCAGCAGAGCCAGCCCTCAGAGCCCCACCCCTGGGGGCCTCTCCCGGACCCCCTGGCAGATAGCAGCTAGGCAGCAAGGAACCCTGCTGTGGCTTGTTTCCCTCCTGGACCCTGGTAGGTCCCTCCTGGACCCTTGCCTGGTCAGGCAAGCTCGGTGACAAACTCAGTGAAGCCCGTCCTGGGCTCAGTCCGCACACCCAGTCCCAGACCTACAGAACATTTAGAAGAAGATGCTTCCAAACATACGCTATCACCTTGAGGGCTCCATTTTTACCTCCTACCTTTCCTGTAGCACCTTTAGTCCCAAGCAGAGCTAGCTGCCTGGGCCCCTGTCTTTCAATCCTTCCAATAAGCTAAAGGGGAGGCAGGTTGAGAATTCCGACCCCACTTTACAGGCGCAAGAACTGAGGTTCAGAGTGGAGAAGCAGCTTGAACAGGGTCACAGAGCAAGTGTGTCTCCATGGGTCTGTGGAGAGGAGCTAGGCCTGGATGGTGGGCTCTGATGGGGATGGGCTTTACCTTCCACCAGCCAAGTCCGGGCCTGCTAAGCCTGTCTGAGGCCGCTGCAGACAGTTTACCTAAACATTGTCTTTTCTTGCCCTTGCTACTCAGGGGACAGGCCAGGACAGCAGCAGGGGCACCCCGCGCTTGTTAAATGCAGGTTCTGGGGCCCACCAGGCTGTCTTTCTCTTCTTCCTCCTGCTTCCTGACACAGGTTATTGAGTCTGTCCACCTGTTCTTGGCTCGAGAGCCTGCAAGCACTTTTTCCTGCAGGATCCTGCTCCCTAGACCACCTGTTTGGAAGGTCTGGGGTCTGCACCTGGCAGCTGAACCATGGAGTGTGCCAAGCAGCCCACTGGGCTGCAGGAATCCAGGAGAGAAACATATAACCTAAAAATATACTTTCTAGCATTTTCTCCGAAGTCCTATTTTAGGCAACGGCTGACATTTTCCGTGGAAAATGTAATCTCCAGTGTCCTGCGTCGAGATTAAAATCAAACAGACTTTTTCCTTCTGATCTATTTAGCTGAAGCGAACAGGAAAGGCGGGGGGAGGGCCAGGCCTGGTTTCTGGGCCAATTCTCCTATGAAGCAGGGTCCTTTAGAGGTCATTTTAGCCATGCCCCAGCCTCAGCATATAGCAGTGCCAACATCATGGCCCACATCAGCCTACCCAGGAGACTCCTAACCCCTCACCTCTGCAGATATCTGCAGGGTTCCTGACCCAGGAGACCTTATCTGTAAGTCCCGCCAGAATTCTTTCTGCTGTCTCCCTGACACCCCCACCCCTTCCCAGGTTGCTCCCAGGTCACCACACTCCTTAGGCTACTTTTTCAGGTTAGGGGCCAGACCTGGGGTCGGGAAACATCACCAGTCACACATATCAGCTCTAGTACCTCCCTCCATCCCACCCCCCACCCCACCACACACACAAACAGGACACCCTCTGCTTGCATCAGTTGGTCTCAAGTTCCCCTTCCACCTGGGTCTCCCCTTCTGCTGTCTGACCTATCACCTGAGGCAGGATCAACTTTTTTGGGCATTATGCTGTTCCCCAAATACTTCTGGTCCTCCCCACCTATGGGGCATAGGACTGCACTTTGTGACCCCCGTGTGAGCCATGAGAAGTTCCAGGCTGGGACATTGGACTGCTGGTGGGAGGCTGTCTAGAAGTCTAGTAGAACTTTCTGTGGTGATGGACGTGTCCTACAGCCACTCTGTCCAATACAGTAACCACTAGTCACAAGTAGCTACTAAGCATAGGAGTGTGGCTAGTGTGACCGAGTGGTCTAATGTTATGTTTTACTTAATTCTCATTCATTTAAATTCAAATAGCCACATGAGGCTGGTGGCTGCTGGATGGACAGTGGAGGTCTGTGGTTCTTTGTCCCTCCAGCTGTGAGATGGTATCTATTCTGTCTCTCTGGGTCACAGAGTGCACAAGATACAGAGCCCCAGGTCACCTGCCACTGACATCAGTGTGAATGAGAAGTGACCACTAATGTTTTAAGCTACTGAGATCTGGGGCTGTTACTGCAGCACAACTTAGCTGATGCTGACTGATCCCTGCTTCTCCCAAGACCGGGCTTCTACTACAAGGCCCCCCCCTTCTGCCCTCACCCACAGCCCCAAGGGAGACTCAGCCAGCCACAGGCCACAGTAGATGCCCTGCTCACCCCTGCCTGTGAGCCAGGGCCCTCCCAAAGCAGCGGCCTCTAGTGGGACCCTGAGCCTCATTTGGCAGACAGGATGTGTCCCTCTACTCTGAAGGGCTGGTGTGACGATTACCGTCATCATTATTAATATCAATAAAAGCCACATTTGCTGAGCACCTACTACATACCAAGCAGGTACTTTACCTATCTCCAGCGATAAATGGAAAAGCACTGTGAGCAGGTGAGGTGTGGCCGATAGAATATTTACAGCAGAATTGTGAGTGCTGAGCGTGCCAGAAGTCACGCTAACCCTTCATGTGCATTACCCTCTTGTGGGTCTCAAACAACCAGGAAGGAAAATAGATTATTTCCATTTTATAGAGTGGACAACTGAAGGACAGAGACATTGAGTGACTAGCCCAAGGTCACACAGCCGGGAAGTGCCAGGGAAGGGTTTTGAACCCAGGCAGTCTGGCTCTTGACCTCCTAGGCTGGACTCCTGTACAAATTTCCAGGCTATCTAGGCCATCTTCCCTTCCTGCCCTGGTGCTCCCTCTGCCTCCCCAGGCCAAGATCACATGAAAAACCTTGGTGTTCCATGTCCTACTGTCCTATTGAGGGGATGCGCATCCCATCAATGAGCCAGCCCACCCTTCTGTTGTGGCCCAGACCCACCACTCAAAGAATCCCTCCCCAAAAGGCTTTGCTGTCCTCACAGGTGGTGTTTGGGGGGTTACTCAGCCTTGCCTGCTCAGCTCTTATCTGCTTTAAACTCCAATTCTGTCAAGACCCTGGATGACCCAACTCTCCCCTCACATGACCAGAGTCTAAGGCCAGAGAGGGAACCCCCCTCTCCAGGAGTCCCTGGAAGAGGCTGGTTCCCCTTGTTATCCCCAGGCTGCATGTAGGGGCACTGAGCCAGTTCCCCTTGAAATGACAGCATTGGGTCCTCAGCAGTATCAGATGCCCCATTTGTTAAATGGGGTGAATGCCTGAGACCTACTCACCTTGTGGTAAGTCTGTCGGAGGCAGGTAAGTTGGGGTGGGGGGCGGGGGACAGGCAAAGACAGTAATAGGAGGTGCTCCCTCCCAGGTCTTCAGCTGGGCCAGCTTAGGACATAAAGCCCCCCAATATTCTGGTTTGGACCTCTCCCAGCTGACCCCTGCTCTGGGTCACTGTTGCCAGACTGAGCCTGTCCGTGTCTGTGGATGCCGACGGGGGCTGGCCTGGAGGGGCCTGGGAATTAAGCTGGGTCCTGGGGGACAAAAGCGGATATGATCAGAGAAGCTTCATGGCTAGAGCAGAGGCTGGTAAAACCCTACTCTATCTCTTGGTAGTTCTGTGGCCACAGACAAATTACTTAATCTTTGTGCCTCGGTTTCCCCATCTGCAAAATGGGAATGACAATAGTAACTACTGTGAAGATTAGACGACATGAAATGCATACAGTGCTTAGAGTAACATGTGCAGTGAGTGCTCCACACCCGTCAGTCACGGCAATGGCTTTTAGAATGGAAGCTCCATGACAATAGGACCATGTTAAGAGCAGTGTCCCCGGCACCTTGACAGGCCTAGCACGCAGTAGGTAGGTAGGCAATAAAACTCTGTGGGTGGATGAATGACCTGCCTCTGCCCTGCCTTCGAGTGGCTCTCCTTAGCCAGGAGGATAAAGACCAACCTTGGCAAAAGCCTTCCTGATCTGCCCTAACCTCCCCTCCCATATCACTCCCATATCTTAGACGTCATCCACCTGCATGCCTGCCAAGCGAGATGCCTCAGGATTGCCACAGCCTCCCCCACCCCACCCAGTTTTGCTAAGCTTTCCCCCCTCCAAGCTTTAGCTTCTGCCATCCCTTCTGTGCAGGGTCCCCTGCCCTATCTCCTTATCTAAAGTCCATCCTGCCAGGGATTTTCTGAAAAGCCCTGCCCCTGCCCCCACTCTGCTCTTCCTTCACTAGTCACAGTATTGGGGCTACCCCCACCTGACTGGAGCACCTCCAGGGCGGGGAGAGGCTGAGTCATCCCTGGGTCCACACGGAGCCCCACGGGATTGTTTACACAGGTTCAGTCAGGGCCCTGTACCCACAGCTTGGAGCCCGGGCGCAGGGGGGCGAGGGGGGGGTCCAGGGCCAGGACTGCTCCTGGGCTCCACGCACCACCTGCTCCCCTAATCCCTCCCTGGACTCCTTCCTTCTCAAAACATTGGAAACTGGTATTTCAGCTTCTAAATGTTGGTTCCAGCCGGGAGAGGCAAGTACTCACCAAGGTCTTCCTCAAAGGTAAATTTACAGAGCAATTAAATCATCACTCGCAGACTCAGGGAGAGGCCCTGGATGGGCAAACCCTGCCCGGCCCACCTGGCCCTGCCTGGGTCTCCAGGCTCCACCTGAAGTGAACAGCCTGGCCCTGCTCTGCAGGGGGCCTTGGGGAGCTACCCCACTGGTCTGGCCCTGGAGGCCACGGGTTTGCTCAGCATCTGTGTGCCCAGCTGTGCTGTGGGCAGACATGGTCCTGCCTCTGATAGCTCCTGAGGCAGGTACAAATGCATGAGGGGGTCATGCTGGGGCAGGCTAGATGTTGTCCTTAGGAGGGGGCACAGAGGCTGCCAGACAAGAGGGTGAAAACTAGGGTGAAGCCGGAAAGACCTGGAACTTCCAAATCCATGCGGGCAAACAAAGAGTCATTTTACCTCCTGCAAATCCCTCTGAGCATCTCAGCGTCCCAGCTTTGCTCTGCTGAGGACATGGAGGCCGAGGAGGGCCAAGTCTGCTGGAGACCACTGAGCACGTCCCAGGTCTCAGCCCCGCTCCTGCCCAGCCCCACTCCTGTTGGCCCAGCTTCTCAGGCCACTCATGGGGTGTCCCAGGTTCCAATGGCCGACCGTGGCTTGGGCTGAGGGCAGAAGATAAGACCGGAGCAGACACCAGTGGCAGGAATTGAAAACTACTGTCGCTCCCACTGGCAGCCCTGACGCTACGCACCCAGTGTAGCAATGGGCGATGTGAGGCCCAGGCGATGAGAGGCTCCAGCCCCGTCCAGCCCCTACCCAATTCCCCTAACCGGAGCGCAGGTTCTGTCTGTCTGCGCTTGTCTGTCCCACATCCCTGAGCTCTCCAGGACCTTCAGGCGTTGGTTGCTTGGCAGGGTGAGCCCGACCCAGCCCTGCCTCCTGCCATGGCCCGTGGCCAGTGAAGGCAACAGGTAACTCGTTTACAAATAGAGGAAATCCAATGGCTCCTAAATATACATACGACAAGATGCCGGACCGATGTTGTAGACAGAAACGTGAGGCAAGACTCTGAGAGAACTCTCTTCTGTTAGATGGGCACAGATCAGAGCGCCTGATAGCATACTACCCTGCCAGGGGGTGGGGGAATGGGCGGGGCAATTGGTACAGTTTTATGGAGAACAATTAGGTAACAGTTATCAAAATTGTAAGTACACATGCCCTTTGACCCAGAATTCCACTTCTAGGAATTTATCCATTAGCGATATTTACAAGTGTGTGAAAGAATGTGGGAACAAGGATATGCCTTGTAACGTGTGTGTATGTGAGAGAGAGAGAGACAGAGACAGAGAGAGAAACAGAGAGAGAGACACAGCAGAGGCAGGAACACCCAAGTGCCAGTCAAACGTTGGGTGAAGAAATGCTGGACAGCCACATGATAGAAGCCTGCACAGCCGCTAAGAAGCACAGAGATGTGCCCCATGGAAGTGTCTCCAAGGGCGACTGTCAGGTGCAAAGAAGGGGGAAAAACAGCACTTAGCATCCCCTCCTTTTCATGCAGAGAGCAGCGGGCACAGACTCAGGTATGGACGTGTAGAGAATAACCTCGGGAAGGAGACACAGACACCAGGAGTGGGGTTTGGGGACAGGGTCGGAGAGACTTTACTGAGGACTTTGAATGTTGTATTAAATGCATGTTTTCATTCAAAAATAAATTTAAAGAATGTAGAAAGCCTACTGGGGAAGCTGAGCTCTGGGCACCCCTGGGACCTGCAGAGAATGGCGGGCTTCACACAGGCCCTCTGGTGCCTCAGAGGATGCAGCTACGCTGTGGGGCTGGGGCAGGGGGTACACTATGTGTGGAGAGGGGCTCCCCACACTCACTGACTGCATGGCCAGGGCCCCCATCCCCAGCTCTGAGGAGGGAGGAGGGCGAGATGATGAGAGAGCAGGAACCCCACCAGTCCCTGCCTCCTTCCTCCCTCCACTAGCAGAATTTGCACACTTCGGTACTTAAGCAAATGACTTCCTTGTGGTTTCCAGTGCTAACGACCTTGCAGGTGCACAGACTCCTGGGGTGAGGGGGACACGAGTCCCTGGGGTGTTCCCCTCCGCCTGCAGGTCCCACCCAGCCTGCTGCCCGGCTTCTGGCCCAGTGCCCAGCCGGGCCTCTTCTGCTATAAGCGGGGATGACATGGTGTTTGTGGACACTCACTGGGTCCTATGGTGACCTACTGAGGCAGAGAGAGGTAGGTGGCTTGTCCAGGATCTAAGCGCTAGGAAGGAGCAGAACCAGCCTTCAGAACCCCATCAGCCCCACCCCAGACGCTGTGCTGGTGGCAAATGCAGGCTGAGTCCCCTCCTCAGGCTGGGCCCAGCCAGGTGGGAAGGAAGAGTGCACAAGGCAGGAAGGCGCAGTTGGCTCCCCTCTCCTCACCTGATGACTTCCAGAGGCCTGCAATGCTTCCTGGGAACAACCGGGATCAGTGATCTGAGGGCAGAGCCCTCTGGGACCTCTCAGGGACTGGGGGTAAAATTAGAACAGATGCTGCCCAGCTGACCCCAACTCCCAGCACCCGGGCCAGCACGAGGGGCCAGGAGCCGGAGGGACCTGTGACCCCCTGGCACAGCGAGGGAAGGGGAGGCCGGGAGAGGAGCAGGCACTGGTACAGCCCACCGCTAGCATGATGCTGGGCCAGGGATCTGACTTTCTGGTGCCTTAGTTACCTCCTCTGTAAAGTGGGGAGAACAACAGCTGTTTTAATTGTTGTTTTGGGGACAAAATGAGATGAGATGAAAGTGCTGAGAACAGTGCCCAGCACAGAGTCAGTGTTATTTTATTATTGTTGTTATTTTCATTATTACTTTTATTTTCAGTACTACGAAAGCACAGAGGAAGCAGGGGTACCTCCTCCCGACTTTTCCTACCACCTCCCAAAGCACATCCATCTCTCACACCACACCAACATCCTTATCCACCACCTCACAAAGATGCTCCGGGACTAGGGTACCCCTCACCCAGACAACACAGCATAGGGGAGAACTAAAGGCTCCCTTCCTCCTAGCCTCCCCTCTTCTGCTGAACACATGGAAACATGAGGTCCAGAAAAGAGGCAGGCCTTGGCCAGGGTCATCCAGGGCAGGAGCTGTGTGATTCTGGGTCTCAGCTGCCCTGGGGAATCAGCACCCCATACTGGAGGCCACAGGGGCACAGACTAAGCTGTGAAATTCAGACCTGCGTCCTGACCCCACCCCACTCCAGGGTCAGAAGACAGGCCCTCCCACCCTGCTCTCTCTTGCAGGACACCCTCCCTGCCAAGTCACTAATGGGTGATATTAAATAATATTTATCTCACTAGTTCCTCCCACAGCTCAACTAAATATAGAAACTAATTTTTTTGAAAAAGGATTTCTGCTCCAGAAAGATAATATTTATATAAGAGGTGGTTTTCATAAACCAATACAAACCCCAAAGCTCCCTTTCTGACAGCTTCTCCTAATTTTCAAGTCAGCCCTGAGGACTGGGACAGCCAGGCCAGAACACCTTCCCCTGGGCTGCCCGGGAACCCCGAGCAGAGGAGGCCCCAAGTCCGGCAAGGACAAGGCTCCAGGCTATATTTTGGGGATGCAGATGTTTCTCTTTGTCCAGATGCCCTAGGGGTGAATAGAGGGGGTGTCCTGCCTGGAAGCGACTTTGGGAGGGGATCTCTGCATTTTCCACCTTCCCTGGGTCTCCTCTGGACAGTATTTGACACTTGCCGTGCCTCTGGATAGAAGGCAGACCCCACACTCCTTCAAGGTGCGAGGAATAAAGGAGACCTCTCCCGCCCCACCAGCAACTGCGCCGGGCCAGAAACGGGCCGGTCCCGCACCCAGGAGGGAAAGACCTCCCCAGGAAACTCCCCGAGCGAGGTCCTGAGTTTGCCACCCGCAGGGCGGTGGAGCTCCTGCTGCCACAGCAGTTCAAAGCCCCCACCGTCTCCCGCCAGCCACATCCGCCTCGGGTCTCAGAAAGAGGAAGACCTGGGGGTGGGGGTGGGAGCACGAAGTCTACCAGCTGACACGCTGCACCTCTGGACGCTTTATTGAGCCCTTGGGGCCAGCTGCAGGTTGGGGCTCGGGAGTCCCCGGCGGGTCGCTCGCAGCGCATCTCGGGGCGCGCACCTGCCTGATGCGGGCGGCTGCAGAGCCGCGCACGGAGCCCGCGCCGACCGCTCAAGGGGGTGCGCTGAGGTGTTCGGGAGTGGATGGGGACGCGGGCGCGGAGGTGGGGAGCCCCGAGGGATCGCACGGGTCCCTAGTATGGAGGGAGCAGCGCGGGGAGGGGAGCCAGGCGTCCGGCCCCCGAGCCCGGAACCCGCCCCCTCCGCCCCCGCGAAGGTGGCCGCGCAGCCCCGCCGGGAGCCCCGGAGCATCTCAAGAGGTTTCCGGAGCCCTCGCTTCCTGCTCGCGCGCGGGGGCCGAGAGCTGGGAGGGGACGGGGCCGCTCCGCGGTCGGGGGGCAGGGGGAGCCGAGGGCGCGGCGCCCAGCCCCGCGCCCCGCTCGGCCGGGCTCTCACCGTTCGGGCCGTAGCGCTCCCGCGCGCCGGTCACCTGCGCGGGGCTCAGGCCGTCCTCGGCGCTCACGGAGAAGCGGCGCAGCACGTCGGCGGCGGGGTGCAGGTGCGCCGCCTCCATGCCGGCCGCCGGGCAGGCTGCGCTGTCCGCACCGTCGGGGCCGCTCTGGGCGGAACTACTGCGCGCGGCTCGGGGAGACCCGCCCCGGGCAGGCGCCGCGAGAGGCCATGTCCGCGCTGGGACCTTCCCCGACGGCAGTGGCGGCCGCCGCCGAGGCCCGCGCCAGGATGCTGCACCCGGGGCTCGTCCCCGGGGCGGGGCGGCGCGGAGCCCGCCCCCGCACTCACACCCCTTCCGGCCGCCCTCCCAGCCCGCCGCAGCCCCGCCCCGCAGCGCCCCGGGGCGCAGCGCTGGGCCGCCGGCCCATTCCGCGGAAGGGGGAACTGAGGCCGCGGGGGAGCGCGCGCCTGGCGGGGGAGAGCCGGGGGCGCGTGGACGGGAGGGGTCTTGCACCGTGCAGAGCTCAGGGCACCCCACACACACAGCGCCGAGACTTGGGGTAACTTTAGAGCTTGAATCTTTGAGTTTCTTTGTTTTGAACCCTTCTGTGTCGTGGGAGGTTGCAAAATGGAGGTGTCCATAGAGAGGCGTCCTACTCCCCGACCAGAATTCTTGAGAATGTGACTCCGGGTCCTGAGGGAACCCTAACCCGAAGGGCCACTCCTCCAAGAGATGACTTGGTGTCTTCTTCTTCTGATGTTTGTTGTTTTTTTTTTTTTTTTTTTTTTTAAGATTTATTTATATATATATACAAAAGCCAGGGTGCAGGCCAGAGGTGCGGGGGTGGGGGTGGTAATGAGAGGATTCACCAGAGACAGAATGGGGAGCAGAACAGGCAGATCGACGGAAATGCACTGCTGAGGGGAGCAGCGGGCGAGACAGGAGAGGTCTGCTGCGCCATGTGGGTATCTCCCTGGCCGGGGATCGAACTTGCACTGCAGAGGCTGTGGATAGCTTCATAGTGCTGATGCCTACCCCCATGCACCACCAAGGAGGCCCCCTGTTGCTTTCATATATTCATTTCCAAATGCTCAGCAATGAGCAGTTATTTCTGGTACAAAAAGAACGTCTAACAATGAGCCAGTATATAAGAAAGTAAGTGTTACCTTTGATTCACACCCTCACCCCAGCAGGAAATGCAACTGCAAGGGAGGAGGTGGGGTTCCCTAGATAATCCAGAGCCAGAGCCGGTGGGGTGGAGGCCTCAGGTGAGGGTTCCCAAGGAGAGTGACCCTGGCCCAGGACGGAGGGGTGGAGGAACCCCACTCCAGACATTCAGGAGAAGGGACTGCAGGTCAGGAAAGGATGTGGAAAGGCTGAAACCACATGCCAGCAGAAAGCACAAGCAAAGAAGCCATCTGCTGAGCACCCCTCCAACTTGAGACACACAGACTTCTCAACCCACCTGCCCTCTTCCCCCACCCAGCTCCCCCCTGCCATCCAGAGCTTCAGCCTCTGGATCCATGTTGGTAGCACAAAGTCTTTGATTCCAGAATTGAGCTCACCAAGCCAGTGGCTCAAACCCCAAACCCTTCAGTGCTTCCACAGCAGAAAACTCTCCAAATACTGCAACTGCAAAATGCCCCCCTCCAACACACATACACCCCAACTTCCAACCTGGCCCCTGACTACTGACTCCTGCCCAGACCTTGGGTACCTGCAACTCCAGATCTCTTCCTCCCAGGACAGGGGTGGGCATCTCTTCCTCTTCCTTGTGCGTCCTCATGCATAGAAATACCCAGCAAGGACTGGCTGAACCAAATGCTCCAGCCTGTCCCTGCTTTTGGTGATCATCTCCACTGTCTCCTGGGGCATCAGCTGGGTCTCTGCCTGCTCTGTGGAGGTGGGGAGAATGCTGGTTTCTGCTACGGCTCCTTCCCGCCTGATGTTTTAGATCCCGAGTATAATATCCTCAGGCATTTCCACTCTGTCCCTGTCTTCTCCCACCTGTATCTACAAAGACCACCCCACCTGTATCCATGTTTCCAGGAAAAATGCTAGCCACAGCTAGGTGGAGGACAGACCCCTCCATCTCCCCACTTCTAGGGACATAAAGCCCTAGGCATTCAAGCAGCTGGGAAGTCCTTCTCCCCCCTCCCCTCCCCATCCCTGGCTCTGACTTCCTTTCACCTGCCCCAAGGACCTTAACCCCAGTCTCTCTCAATCCACCCCACCCTCAGCTGTCAGTCGGTGTTTGCTAGAACAGGGCCAGAAGACCTGCCTGTTTGCTCCGGCAGCCTGGCTTAGGGTCCCCTTCTCTAGCCCACCCCACCCATCTTGCCTCCAAACCACCACAGGTAGGGCAAAACAGCTGTCAGCCACTGGGGCCCCCGCCTGGGAGGCTCACACACCTGTCAGCTTGCCCACCTGTTCGGCCACCCCCATGATGACAAGCTCCCACAGAATCACATAGTATTTCCACACTCTACCTGCCCCCAGTTGTCTGTGCCCTCTGGACAAATAGCTGGTCCAAAGGGTAAGTCTGTTCTGCCCTCTTGCCAGGTGCCATACACTGAGAGCACCAGACCTGGCCCCTGTCCCAGCTCTTTCTAACTCCTGTCAGATGGTGTCAGTACTTATCACCTCTCTGGCCAGCATGCCTACTTTCACCTGAAGGGACCAAAGTGAGCATGGGGAAAAGGCAGGTCTTCCCTGAAAGGATTTGGACACACGAAGAAGAAAGTGTTGTACACAGAGGAAATCTGAGTGGAAGGTGGGAAACCTCAGCTGTGTACAAGAGACAATGATTCAATCCTTCAGCATGGCTAGATCATAAGGAGCATGACCACTAGGATCAGGAGAGTAGATCAGAGATGCGGGATTAAGACACTGAGAGTCTTGATTGCCCGTGTCATTACCTGGATTTCGTACTGAAGGCTGTTTAAGCAATGGAGAGATGAGGTCAGAGTTGCCTTCTAGAAAAGCTTCCCCCTAGAAGCTGTTGTGGAGAAGGAATTGAAGAGGAGAACTGAGGCTGAAAGGACTTGCAATTGTTTTTGAAGAAAAGTGAGGTCGAAACAAAGGCACAGTAGACCAAACTGATAGATAGGCCCTGACATTGGGTTAGATTCAGGGATGTAGAATGTGAGGATTCAACGCTCATTCTTAAGTTTCTGGCTTCAGCAGCTGGCTGAGAGGTCCAGACCTGAGGTAAGGGAGCAGAAGGTTGAAGTGGGGAGAGAAGGCAAGTTGTGCCTTTGGGGCCGAGTGGAGTGTGAGGAACTGGGGGACCCCAGGTGGAGATCTCTAAGGGCAGCTATGTGTGTGTGGAGGGAGGAATGGGGGCTGAAGAGGACTACCTGGGAGGCAGCCTAAAGCAGCACATGTCACCCCCCATCCCAGCTGGAGGGCCCTGGCCCAGAAGTTGCTCAGCCCTAGGCAGTTAAACTGAGCCAATCAAGTTAAACTGAGCCAATCAAGCCACTCATAATCTTGAGAATTATGAGTCAGAGATCATATCCAAAGGGATATGGGAGCTTGGACCAGAGTTAGAGGGCCAGAGTTAGCATCTCCAGTACAGCACGGGAAAGCAGAGAGGAAAACCAAATCCACATGAAGCAAGAAATTGAGACAAGACACCCCATGATGTCAGAGACAGACTGCCTAATGGCACCCAAGTTCCTTAGAGTCTGAGGCCCCCCCCAGATTCCATCCTGCACAATTCTGTGTCCTTCCCACAGACCTGCCTTAAGTTACTACAATCTGAGCAGGTTTTTGTCTTTTGCAACCAAAATGTTGTGTGCCAGCTTTAAATCTGGGCTCTGACTCTTGCATCTGTGTGGCCTTGAGCAAGGCACCGCACCCCTCTGAGCCTTACTTTGCTTCTCTGTAATTATTAGCTGGGGTAAGGCAAGGATGTAAGCTTCATAGAAGTTTATTTCCATGAACATAGAAATAACAACCAAGCAGGTGTTCTGCAGGGTGGAGTGGCAGTACTGACACCCAGGTTCCTTCCATTTTGTGGCTCTGCCACCTTCAACATGGTCCCAAAGTCCCCATCAAACCAACAAAAGGAGGAAGGCCATGGAGGATGGCAATCAGTGAATGAGCCAGGCCAGGAGATGATGACATCATCTCCTCACATTCCATTGGTGAGAATGCAGTCACATGACCACATCTCACTGTATGGGAAGCTGAGAAATAGTCTAGAGGTGCTCCAGGAGCAGAGGAAGCAGATTTGAACAGATAGGCTTAGCCATGTATGGACGTAGTAATAGCCCATTCCTAAGATTGATGAAGTGGGAACACAGGCCAGCCTTCCCCCTTCTGCTTGGCATCTTTTTTTTTTTTAAAGATTATTTATTATTTATACAAGCACTGGGGTACAGTCCAGAGGTGCAGGAGGGTGAGTGGATTCACCAGAGACAGAGCAGGGAGCAGAACAGGCAGAAGGATCGAAATACACTGCTGAGGGGAGCAGCAGGTGAGACAGGAGAGGTCTGCCACACCATATGGGAATCTCCCTGGCCGGTCGGGAATCAAACCGGTTATGCAGAGGCTGCAGACAGCTTCTCAGTGCTGCGCTCAACCCACTGTGCCACCAGGGAGGCCCCTGCTTGACATCTTTATGAGACTCTTCCCAGCCCCCTCCTCCATCCCTACAGTTTCCATAGAGCTGATTCCAACTCCTAGATTCAGGGATGAGTCTGTGACTGTCCCTAGTACTGCTTTTAGACACTGTGTCCTGTGCAACATAGGATGCAGTACATCCAAGCTTACAAACCTCTGGCTACAGAGATAGACTGGTTTAGGCGGAGCATATGACTAGAAGTCAGCCAATCGGAGTCATTGACTTAGATTTTTTTGTTTGGAATATTGGGGGAAATAGTCTTATTTGATGGCTAAAGTGTTGGTGAAATTGACCATAGTAAGTCTGGTGCTCCTGGCAGTCATCTTGCCATCATAAGGTTAGAATTTTGCTGCCAGTGAAGCCACCACCAAGAGAAGCAAGAGGAAGAAAGACAGATTTCTGAAGACAGCTACCTAAAATCAGCCCATCCCTGATTTTTTCAGTGTGAGTCACTAAAACACTTTTTATTTATTTTTTAATTTTATTTATCTTTGCATATAAGAACTGGGTTTTTTTGTAAACTGGGGTTTAATTTTGTTTATTTTGCATTCAAGAACAGGCCAAAGATGTAGAGGGTGAGAGGATTCACCAGAGACAGAGTGGGGAGCAGAACAGGCAGATCGACTGAAATACACTGCTGAGGGGAGCAGCAGGCGAGACAGGAGAGGTCAGCTGCGCCATGTGGGTTAGCTCCCTGGCCGGGGATCAAACTCAGACTATAGCAGTGATAGAAATGAACTTAACCCTTAGGCCACCAGGGAGGCCCAGTAAACCCCTTTGTAGTTAGGCATCTGCCTTTTGAAAATGCAAGAGCTGTTGTGGGAATGAACTGACCGGATGTTGGGAAAGCAGTGTGTAGAGTAGTACATGGTTTCTGGTTTCTTTTTACTAGGGTAGGGATGGGGCAGGAACCTGCAGAGGGGATTAAAAAGGAACATCCAGGGCCTCCCTGCTGGCACAGCGGTTGAGCGCTGGGTTGCGAAGCTGACCGCAGCCTCTGCAGCGCTGGTTCGATCCCCGGCTGCTCCCTGGCCACCCGAGGAGGGTCCCACATGGCGTGCAGACCTCTCCTGCCGCCCGCTGCTCCCCTCAGCAGTGTGCTTCGGTCCTTCTGCCAGTTCTGTTCCCTGCTCTGGCTCTGGTGAATTCTCTCACCCTCCAGCGCTTCTGACTGTACCCAGTGCTTGTATAAACAAAACAAACAAATAAATAAATAAACATGCCTTTAAAAAAAAATGACTACATATTAAAAAAAATAAAATAAAATAAAAAAAATAAAAAGGAACATCCAGCAAAGGGGTTGGGGCCCAGCGAGGAAGGTTTTCCATGTGTCCCTGCTCTGGGCTCACCTAGAGCTCCACTGGCTGGCAACAGGGCCAAGCCCCAGCACTCAGTCTGCCTCAGACCTGCCTACAGTGCTGTGGCCCTCCCCAGGGGCCAGGTCCATGGCCTTCCTGGGGACACAGCCTCTAAGCCATGTAATTAGGGCCATCTGAGTGGAACCCTCCTCAGGCTCCCGGCCCTGTGCCAAGTTCTTTTCATGCAACAGCTCATTTAATCCTCGCAACATCACTGGGACAAGCACTACTATCAGCCACCTGAAGGGCCGCCCTCCGGAGTATGCAGACCTGTAGTCCAAAGGGCCCTGCGCTTGGTTTAAAGACTTGTTCTCACTGTCATGGAAATTCTTAATCATTTTATCTCTGAACTTGTGCTTTGTAAGTGAAGATGGAGCTCATGTATGAGCCCAGCTGCTGTGGGTGCTGGGCCGTCCATTCACCTCCAGGCTCTGTGTCGCCCCATGAGTAGAGAATTCTGGTGGCTGCCTGACACTTGGGGCTTAAACAGAGTCTAAGCCCCCAGGTGTGTTATGTCTACAATCGGGAGTGCGGGGTGCTCACACCCTCAGAAGCCGTGCTTTCCTTCTGAATCAGAACTTGCTTCACATGCAGAAAGAAGACAGCAGTGTTCCAAGGAACTGAAAGTATCGGGGAACCCTGTTGCCTCCTTTCTTGCACACCTGATTCCCCTGCATTAGCCAGCTAAAGGGATGCCATAAACGCCAGGGGAAAGCCGGGAAGCCAGAGTGTCCTTGCTTTTCAGGCCTTCCTCGCTCAAGGAGGAGTGTGGGTATGTGTGTGCACATCAAGAGTGAAATTAGCCTGGTGAGTTGATATTCTCAGTAGCCCCACTGTTCTGGCCAAAACCAGGTATATTTGCATGTACAAGCTGTGAACCAGGTATATTTGCATGTACAAGCTGTGAAATACTAATTGTGTGATTTTAGTAATTACACATCTGAATTAAATGCTCTCAGTTTTCCATTTAAGACTGGCATTGCACAAAGTAAAAATGAATGGCAAAATCTAATGGGCAATGCTAATAATTAAAAATTTGAATTTTCCTTAACTTAGAGAATTAGATAGCAAATAAAACTCCCCACCATACCCGGTGGAGAGAGACACTGCAGAAAAAAGGGTTAGCCCGTACTATTTCGTAAGTGGGGGGGAACCCACATTTTCTTATCTTTTTTTATGTTGAACCTGTTAAACATTTTAACAAGTTTCATTCAATTGCAAGAGAAAACACTCTATGAGCTTATCTATTCAGAATGAATCTAAGGTATTAACAAGACATGCACATTTTAGATTCATTCCTATAAACATGGCCCCCCTCGTTTCCATTTCGCACTGGATCCTACAAATGATGGAGCCAGCCTTGTTGTGGTTTCATAGGTGAAGTAAGGTCCGAGGAGGTGACTTGCCCAAGGGCATTCAGTTGGGCTTCAACCCCAAGCCGGTCTGACTCAAACCCAGTCTCGGAAGCACCCCATGGGCCTAGCTGCGTGGGAGGCCCTCCCAAAGCACAAGGGCAGTGGAGCTTAGGTTGGACTGAGAAGGGCGTTCTCTGTGGACTCCATCCCCCCGCCCCTACCTTATGACTGTCTATCACTTATTACTCCTTACCACTCATTACCCGGCCGGCCCCACCTTCTCTCTCAAGCTGAGCCATTCCAACAGCCTCCTCCGTGCCTCCTGCCAGACTCAGCTCTGGGTATCAAGATGCCCTAACCCACCTGGCGCTTTCATGACTTCATTACTTCCGCCCGCTGCTCAAGAAGCTTCCTTGGCTCCCTGTCACTGTCAGAATAAAGTCCACACCCGTCAACACAGAATTCAAAACCTTTCACCCGTTGGCCCCTACTCTCCCATTCAGGCAAATCAGTCTCCTCAACATGCCCCAGATTGGCCTTGAACATTCCAGCTTCACCCTTTTGTTCATGCTGCCCTCTGGCTTTGAATGCTCTTCCAGCTTCTCCCGAAAGTTTCTCCCCATGTTGGAAACTCATTTTGTGGCTGCTCCCACCCTGTGTATTCATGCTCTTTGCCATACTTTTGGTTGATGCTGAGCAAGACCCCAGGGAGGGCCCTGAGAGGCATCCTCCCTTCCAAAACATTCAAGGGCCAGCATGTACCAGGTGCTGCAGCCCAGGCCCCGGAAGGGTGGTCCTGGTTCTCCTGGAACTCATGGTGGAGAAGGAACAAGTCATTAATCCCAAGGACCCACACAGAAATCGGCTGCAGAGTGTTCAGTGGTACCTGCAGAGCATGGGGGCAGGAGGGCTTGTGGGGGTGTGTGGTCAGGGGAGGTCTCCTGGCAAAAGCCACGCCTCCGCTGGAGTCTGAAGGAACATGGGAGGGAGAAGCCAAGGCAAAGTGGATTTGGCTGTAAGGCCTGGGGGTGCCTGTCCAATTTCTTTGGGCCTCAGTTTCCCAGGTGGCCAGTGGTGGCAGTGGGTGTGGCTGAGGCAGCAGCTGTCCCTGGGGAAGACTGAGAAGCTGGGGGTGCCCGGCCAAGGCCCCACTTTGGTTTGTAAATAGATTTGACTTGAAATGCAAACGGAAAATCTTGCTTCCCCTTCCTGAGGGTCACTGGAGCCCAGCAGGCAGCTATCCCAGGCTCTGAGACCTGCTGCCTAGTCCCCCTAAAACTCCCACTTTGACAGCCCCCCTCTGGAGTTGGGGAGGCAAGTCTGGCTCCTAGCTGCTCAGAGGGGGAGACGCTTCTGCCGCCACCTTCTCTGACCCACAATTCTTTACTTTCAGTCTTTGGGGCTTGGGGACCTTGTGTAAGTCCTGAGTCCCCACCAGTTCTCTGAGGTCAGGGCCCCACATGGCCTGACCCCCTCTTGCCACCCGCATGGCCAGCCTCTCCCTGCATTCTAAGCCGCCCCCCATCTTCCTTCAGTTCTGCCCCTCGGGGCTGTCCAACTTCCTCAGCCCAACAGGCCTCTCCAGGTCCCACCCTCTTTCCTCACCACTTCCTGCCTTCCATAGTTGCCACACTAGGGCCACACTCGTTCCCTGCACATAGTGGGAAGTTTCTTCTCTCTTGTTCTATGCTCATGCCGTCCCTCTGCTTGGAGTACCTCTCCAGCTTCCAGTTCTAAATCTTACTAGTGCTTCAGGTCCACGAGCCACCCCCCACTCCACCCCTGAGTCCAATAGGGGTTCTGTAGCCTGGTGAACCCCCAAGTGCATAGCGCCTGGCTGTTGTCTGTCTGCTCTGCTCCCCTCACTGTAGACACCCTTGAGGGCAGCACCAAGCCCACTCACCTGGGTCGCAGGAGGTGTCAGAGAGGGAGTTCAAATAACTGAGTTCAGGCAGGAAAACTCTGGAGCCTCTTCCCAGGAAACGGGACTCATCAGCAGTGGGACAGAGCAGGGACCCAGGGCCCCTTGTCAGCCCAGGACTCCTGGGCCTACGCACCTTGGCCCGAGGGGCCTGAAGGCCTCGCCCCTGGCATCCACCTCTACAGGAATGCCCGCACGGGGTGGGGGTGGGGGCCTTGGGCCAGTCTGCTCACTCCTCAGCTCCTTGAGGCAACTTCCTGTCCTTGTCCCCTTATCTCCGCGGCCAGGCCGAGGAAAGGAAGTTGTCCTCTCCCTCCCAATGGTGGACAGAGACCCCCCCTGGACCTCAGGAAGGGGGGAGTACATCATGTGAAGCTATGCTTGCTCCTTCTAGGCCTGCCTCCTATCGCTGCTGCCACCAGATTCCTCCTCCTAAAGCAGCCACGTTGCTACTCTCTTGCTCAAGCGTCTGCTATGGCTCCCTACGTATCCTCAGCTAAGACCAACTCCTCTGCTTGCCTGCCTTATCTTGTGCCCAGGCCCCTTGGCACCTTATACTTTAGTCACATTGACCTATGCTCTCCATCTCCACTCCAAGGGTTCCTCCCTCCCATGCTGTTATTTGCACTGGGGAACATGTTCTCTCGGCTTTATATGCCTAAACCCTTCTCACTTTTCAAAGCCAGCTTCGCCATTGCTTTCTCCAAGAATTCTCCTTGACCTCTCAGGAGGCAGTGACTTGGGCTTCCTGAGAGACCCAGCGTTTGTATGCTCTGCTTGATTTGCCTGGATTCTCATCTGCATATCCCTCTGAGGAGCTGTGTCTGGACCTTTGCAAGGTCTCTCCAGGGTGGACCGATGCATGGAGAGTTCTAGGTTGTGCTCTTGCTTGGGAATCTCCTGGGGTGGAAACTGTTGATGGCAGTCATCATCGGCCCTCAGTCCTAGTATCTGGCCTGGCACTTACTGGATTATCAGTTATCAGTTAAACGAATAGGTTCTAGCCAATGCAGTAAGATAAGAAAACTAAATGAGGCACAGATACTGGACAGTGAGCCAGTGAAGGAGCATATTCACATGCCTGAGCTGTGCCATTAGCAGTGGGGTATATCAGGCTTAGCTCTCCCACCCAATAGACAGGTGTGAAAGGCCCAGGAAGGGCTAAAATTTGCCCAGGACCATGCAGCAGCTTGGGCCTCCTTCTAACTCTACACTACTTTCTGTGCCACCATGTCCGGCACAAGGTACAGTCTCGCAGCTAATGTAGCTGTGGCTGTCACCACCAGGACCAATGAGGCAAGAGGCAGGAAAGGGGCTGCTGTAGTGCCAGGTCACACCAAACCAGGCTGCCCGAAGGGCCTCAGCTGGTGGTGGTTGTAAGAAGATAAAGCTCAAAACCCCTATTTGCCTTGTAAACTATTACACTTGACCAGGCTTGCAAGCCTGAGGCACAATTTGAAAGGAATTTGAGACCTAGGACTTGTTCCCTGGAATGGGGAAGAGGCCTTTGGCTGGGAGTATCTGAGGACAAGACTTGTCAGTCAGTGCCTGAGACTGGAGGGCCATCCCTGACCTCCATGTGCAAAGGGCAGGACCTACTGGTTCAGCCTTGCCCAGAGGGTGCCCAGGGCCCAAGGCTGGACAAGAGTGCCTAGTCAAGTCCTCAAGCAAGGCCGGTCCAGCCAGATACCACCCTAGCCTTAGAAGTCCACGAAAGCCCCCTCCCCTCTCTGCACAGTGGAGTGGGACAAGTGGTGTCTGGAGTGCTCAGGATCCCTGGGAGGAACCTACAACCACTGCCTGCCTGGCAGCAACGTCAGGACAAAGAGGCAGGAGACTGGGGCCAGCCCTTGGCTCCTACTCTAGGTGCAGAGGAAAAACTCAGGTCTCTATTTGTGGGCCCCTCATTGCCTGTGGTCATGGTTTCCATGACACCCCAGCCTGTTCCTTACCCTCTCAGGGCACAGCTGTCCTGACTTTCCCTCTTCACTGCCCTTTTGGGCCTCTATGCAGTGGTGCCAGGTCCCCGCCCCGGTGTTCCCTGCATGGCGGCCAGCCCAACTCCCTGGGGATATCCTGTCATTGTGGCCCAGAGCCTAGGCACTGCATCTTGCCAGGCAAGCCCCAGTGCTCTGGGTCCCTTCCAGGTCCCCAGGTGGGGCCCGGGAGCCCAGAGAGGTTAGGGAAGTTGGCAACGGCACCCAGATCCCCAGCGTGGAGGAGCTGGGCACTGTGCCCAAGACACCTGACGCCTGGGCCGTGGCCAGCCTCTGGGTGGACACACAGGCGGGGCCCAGTGGGTGACCTTGGCGTGTCCTCTACTCCTCTGGGTTCTGTCCCTGAGGGCAGACCCAGCGCAGGCCCAGCAAACGGAGGGACTCTGTAGGGTCACTCCCAGAGCGATGGGTGTGCTGGCTGTATTTACTGGCCCCCGTGGGGGCTGGTGGGGGCGGTGCCCCCCCTCCCCCGCAGGGAGCTTCACTTGGGCAACCACACTCCATGAAAATGCCCACATTTGCAAGTTGGGTTTCCATTTGCCTTTAGTCCCCTGGAGTCACACCTCCGTCATTTGCATACCCAAATCAACCCGAGCCTTCCGGGGTCAGCCAGCTGCTCCTGGAGAGAGGACAGACACTAAATCTGCCTTTGGCACCTCATAGCACTCTCTCCTCTGAGGGTACAAAACTCAACCGAGTGCTTGCTTTTGCCAGGCACTGGGCTGAACACTCTTGTTAATCTTCACAAGCAGCTTCTATTTGCCCTTAACTGTGGATTTGAACAGTGTGGTGAGGGCTGCACAACTGGTACCTGGGAGACAGGGCTCTAAACCCAGGCTGCCGGGTCTCAGAATCCAGATTTTTAACCACTGTGCTATGCACAGGAAGAAGTGAGTACTGCCTGCCCAGGTCCTTAGGCAGTGCAGGGCTGGGCTCTGACCTGACTCTGACCCAACAGCCCTGTTCCTGACCACTGAGTTATATGGCCTGGTGAAAGCAGGGTGGATGGCCGGGACCTCTGGTGTCCTTGTCTCCAAACATGCCCACAGCACATAGCTGTCACCCTTGCTTAGGGAAAAACCTTACCTGAGAAATCCATGGGCATTAGTTTTCAATCTTAGCTCAGCTGTGTGACCTTGGACAAGTGACTTACCTCTCTGAGCCCCTTTCTCAGCTATAAAGTGAGAGACATAGTACCCTGCCCTCACGGGTGGTTCTGAGTGCTGAGATGGTGTGTGTGGGGGGCCCAGGGTAAGACTACTGGGCTGCAGATGCTCAGGGCCACGGTTTTCTTGCATCCACTCACAAGGACCCAGCCTGGTTCTGCCTTCTGCTCCCCAGGACACTCCCATTTTGATCAGACTGTCTGCGATCTGACCAGGAAGCTGGCCAAGGCCAATACCCACCCAGATCCTGGAGGCAAGAGGCCAACAGGCGGGAACAAAGAATTTTCCATGGCTCCACACTTAATGAGGAACTGACACTCTTTGGGGCCTCAATTAGTCTTTCACCCTCCTCTCCTTCCCCCAAATTTCCATCATTGGTGGTATTTACATTGGAATTCTTCCCAGGACTTCAGGAACCTAGCATGGGTAAGTAGAAAAACAATACAAGAGAGGAGATAGGTGTATTTTTTTTAAAGGTAGCACTTTTTGGTTTTAAAACATATTGCAAAGCAGCAAGTATCAAAACCAAAGGATTTTATGTTTAAATCAATTCATTTGGGCTCCTGTCAATTGCAAGCCATTGCTGACACAAAGACGAAGATATACCCCATCTTTCAAGGGGTTCATGACTTGGGGTGGTGTATACCCCAGTGGCAGGTACATAGGGCAAACACAGGGCATGTGGTGGTGAAGAGCACATTCCTGGTTGTGTGATCTTGGGCAGGTTACTAAATGTCCATGAGTCTCAGTTTCACCATTTGCTAAATGGAAATAACAATAGGCCCACTTCAGTGGACTCCTGGGAGTTTACTTAAGAAAATACAGGCATACCTCAGAGACATTGTGGATCCAGACCACAGCAGTAGAGAGTCACACAAACTTTTTGGTTTCCCAATGTACAAAAAAGTTATATGTACATTGTTGCCTATTATGTGTGCAAGAGAATTATGCCTAAATAAACAATATTCAGGCCTAAATTAAATGTGAGACAGAGACATCAAGTGAGCATATGCTGTTGGAAAAATGACCTTGATAGACTTGCTCAACATAGGGCTGCCAGCAACCTTCAACTTGTAAAACAGTGATATCTGTGGAGCTCAATGCCTGTACATGGCTGGCTACCCAGCAGAGGGACCCCCTCTTTGCCAATAGAAACCAGACTTTGCTCCAGGTAGCAAAGCACCCAGGCCCAGTGCAAGGGTCACAAATGATTTAAGCCAGCGATGCCCTTCCACCTTACCTGATAGTCGCTTTTGCAGTTCTCTGGTGACTGAAGATGGCCCTGGGATCCCCTTAAGGCCAAGGAGGTGTAAGGGAAAGTCTGCTGGGGGCTTCCAGAGTGAAATGCAGAGGACAGAGCCTTTGCTTTCCCTGCTTCCTGGCTATGAAGAGTTAGGATGTTTGGAAACCCAGCAACTGTTTTGTAGCCATGAGGCACCCAGTGCGAGGATGCAAACCCCACATGCTGAGGATAGCAGAGGGAGGGAAGTTGGCAAGGAGAGGCATTGCTGAGTTGTAGCAGAGTTTATACCTAGAGGTCTTGTTCTGAGTGATGATTTCAAAAGCTTTTATCCAAATAGTCTGGGGGAGCCTGTTGTCTGCTCCTTTCACCGGGATACATCCTGCAATTCAGGCCCTGCGCGCCATGCTTCACACATAGTCACCTCTCAATGTGCAGAGAGGTCCCAGCACACTCCACATTCATCTACCCTGCTGACAGAGAGGGAAAGCGGACGGAAGAGGTATTGACAGATGGCGTGGGTGGCCCCACTTGCCTGTCCCCTCAGTGGGTGAGGGCATTGGGACCGTGGATCTTTTGTTCCTCAGCATCTCTCGGGACCTCAGGATGTCAAGATGGCCTTTGGCGTGGGCTCCACCACAGAAGCTAAGACCTGCACAGGCCTGCGGGAAAGCCAGCGGCTGGATGGACTGACTGACCTACAGGTGATGGCAGCTGGCTCCCTGCTCCTTTTTTTCCTCTCACCTTTGGTTTTTGCCTTATGCTCCAGCTTTGGAATGGGGGAGGAAACAAAGCCTGGTGCTGTTTGAATCAGAAATGTTGGAGGTACCCATTACCCCAGCTGGATGGGACTGCAGGAGGGAGGCCAGCTGATGGACAGAGGGACAGAGGGACTGCCCAGGCCCCCAAACCTCCCACCCCCGCCCCAGGTTTCCCGGGCAGAACAAAGAAAGGAAGAGGGAGAAACACAGCTCACTTACAACCTCAGTGATTAATTACGGCCTTAATTTATGAACGAACGCTGTTTCCTACAGGACTCCGGGCGAAGGCCTAGCCCACAGGGCGCAGGCTCTGGGGTGGAGCCACTGGACGTCTTGAGCTGCATTTCACACGCAGCAGCTCCAGGGCAGCAGGAGAGTGGGACTTGCGGCAAAGGCTCGTGTCCAAAAAGATGGATCCCTTTGGGATCTAGGCTGCTAAGGCTTTTTGTTCAGCTTCCTGCGTTGTTTTTTTTTTCTTAAACAGGAGGTGGTAAGGCATCTAAGAGCAGACTCTGCTCTCCATTTTGCTATGTGGAAAATGGGAGTAACGCGGGGAATCCCCCCCACCCCCCAATGGGTGTGGTACAGCCCTGCCAGGTGGAGGCCTCCACTCTGAGCCCAGGGCTGGCCAGGAAGGGGGGCTGGGGAGTCTGCAGCTTCAGCGGCCTTGTCTGCACCACACAGAGAAAAGCATCGGAGCCCCGAGGAAGAAGAGGGGTCTTGGAGCCCCGTGACCTCTCTGCAGGGTGCCAAGAGACCCAGCACCCAGCAGCACATGTCCTGAGACAGGAATTGACTCCCCAGGGGCTGTGGGGAAGACCACATAGCTCTGTCTCTCACCCCGAAAACAGCAGCAGAGTGGAACCTGGGGTATCTGAACCAGGATGAGCCCTCTCCTCTGACTGCACCCCCCAGCCCCTTGCAGGGTGGGAGACAAAGCCAAGGACACTCCTAAGGTGAGACAGCAAGGCCAGGAGGCGAGGAAAGGAGCTGGGTCCTGGCGAACAGGGACTGTCAGCAGCAGGATGAAAGCGGGCAAAGGAAGACAATACACGTCTGTGTGATGACATTTTCTGCCATAAACACCAAGAGAACAGCTGCAAAATGTGGGAACCACGTGGAATGAGGAGGCGGCGGCAGTGGCCAGATCCCAGCTCACGTCGGCCAGCGTGGGGACCTGGCACCTGCTCCATGGTTCCGTGCTGGAGGGACAAGCAGCACCCCCAGATGCACTCAAGGTTGGTGGGTGCTGAGGAAAGTGGAGCCTCTCCCTTGCAAAAAAGAAAAAAAGAAATGCATCAGCCTGAGGGCACCCCTGCTGCCTATTAAACTAAGAAAAAGTAAGTGAGAGTAATGAGACCCAGCGCTGGTGGGCCTGGAGGAATCCCGGACTCTGGTGGCTCTTGGCCATACTCATTACAAAGTGGTCTTGTCTCTTGAGAAACAAGGTCTGTATCCTGATCTTTCTAACCTGAGAGAACACAGATTCTTCCCATTCTTCCCCCACTCCCTGGTTAGCTGCCCAGGAAAATGGAACAATTTTCCCACCCCAGCCCCAGGCCGTATGCGTGTCCTCCTTTGGCCTCCTGAGCTGGGTCCAACCTGGATCGCTTCCTCTGACCAGGCAGTGCTCAGTAAATTTGGGTCGTGGGGCTCTGAACATCAGCCCCAGGGCTGAAGTAACCCCTGACTGGAGGCCTAGTGTGGACACTGTGGATCCTGGTCGAGGAACCACATACCTGTGAGCTCCAGCTAGCCCGACACAGGGCCCCACCCTAGAGACAGAGGCGCCCTCCTTAAGGCAAGGAAGCCACCAAGTGCTGCCTCGTCAGTAAACTCGGCCAGGTTGTTCACAAACCCGGAGAAACCCCAGAGGCACACTTCCCAGCCCAGGACTTTCTAGCCCTGCCCTCTCCGGGCTTCTGCTGGCAGGATGGGAGTGTGGCTTTCCAGAACACGGCCAGGCTCAGATGGGCAGGTGGGTTGGGAGCTTCTGCCCGTGGCTGGAGAAGGTGCCCGCCCTGCCCACAGAAGGTTCTGGCTGCGGTCCTAGCCAGGGACAGGGTGCCCTTGCCTTGCCCCAACAGCACGTACCCTGCAGGCCTGTGACCCGCCACCATGCCCTTACTCTGTGACCTTCCTTTAGAATGCTCCTTCTCCCAGGGTCCCCCTCAACAGGGCATGCAGGGACAGTATGAGAGGAGGAGTTGTGGGGGAGTTGTGGGGTGGAAGCCCCACAGGGCGCTGGCACCTCGGCCAGCAGAGCTGCTGGAATCCACTGCAGGGATTCAAGTCTCAGGCCAGCTTCCCTTGGGCTGTGTGAACTTAGCAAATCCTGCCTGTCTAGGGGTCTTTCCTTCTTTTTTAGGTGTCTCTTGCTCCAAGGACACGAGAATACATGTTTTAGAGTGTCCAGTCCCTCAGCGAAGCCAAGGACAGAAGCACAGACACTGACCAGACGGACAAAGTGCCCCTCACCCTCTCATCCTTAACTGACTGCCCTTCCCCCTCCCCCCCCCACCGCCCCAGGCCTGGGGAGTGGACACATCTGGCCTGGAAGCCAGGAGACACCTCCCCCTCCAGTCTGCACTCCAGACTATACCTGCTGTGCAAATTCCAGCAGACCCCAGTCCTCTCTGGACCTCAGTTTCCCCTCTTGCATAGTGACTGGGGTGGGGATGTATAGGTGGACCCGAGTGGTCCCTAAGACTCTCTCCTTCCAGTTCTAGGTGTGCAGTGTTTTCACACTATTTTAGGCAGAACCTTTTGCTCAAAGGGAACCCTCCACAGAAGGTCAGCTGAGGTGCTGCAGCGGGTGGGAGTGGGGTGGGGCAGAGCCTCGCTTGCTCCCTGCATAGACAGAGCCCTGCCTGCTGCCCCTCTGAGCTTGGTCATGCAGTCAGGGCAGGGGGCTGTACAGGCTGCTCTCAAAGGCCCTCTGAGTCTCACTCCAGGGCCTCTGGCTTCCTTCTGGCTGCGCCTGGGTCTTCTCACGGCCTTTCCCCTCGCCCCCACGCCTCCAGCGGCCCTCACCCACCATGACTCTGTCTCCTCCTCCTGCTCTGGGCTGTTCACCTCAGTCCCCTCAGGCACTTAGCCAGTGAGGTAAAGACTTCTGAGGAGTGAGTGATAGAAGATGAGCAGGAAGCCGGAGCTCCCAGAGAAAGGAAAGGCGCATCCAGGAGGTCCTTTGGGTCCAGCAGAGTTTCAGCTGTGGTGGACAAGCCAGGGCTTTTTCAACTGCAAAGGACAGGAGCCCAACAGAAACGGGCTGAAGCACAAAGAGGAAATTATTGGTTCCTTTCACTGGGCATGTGCTGGCTTCAGAAATGCTGAATCAAGGTTTCTCCATTTATATCTTTATTTTATTTATTTATTTATTTATTTATTTATTTATTTATTTATACAAGCACTGGGTACAGTCAGAAACGCGGGAGGGTGAGAGAATTCACCAGAGCCAGAGCAGGGAACAGAATAGGCAGACTGACGAAATACACTGCTGAGGGGAGCAGCGGGCGGCAGGAGAGGTCTGCGCGCCATGCGGGACCCTCCTCCGGTGGCCGGGGAGCAGCCGGGGATCGAACCGGCACCGCAGAGGCCACGGGCAGCTGCGCAACCCAGCGCTCACCCGCTGCGCCACCCGGGAGGCCCTCCATTTATATCTTTAGAAGTTGGTCTGCCTCTCAGCTCTTTCCTCTGCAGTGGCTGTGTTTTCAAGAGGTTTCTCTCCTTGTGGTGGCAAAATGGCTGCCAGCAGCTCCACCTAACATCCCTCTTACGTGGCCACCTCAGAGGAAGGAGCTTCACTATTCTCTGCCAGCAATTGCATCAGAAGGCCAGGATTTAAATCTCATATTAGGCTCCCATGGGACATAGGTCCTGTGCTTACTTCTGAACCAATCCTTGTAATGTTCCATTTAGTGCATAGCGCTAATGGGAGACCAACTTAAGGGCTGAGGGCAGGTTCTCAATGACAGCCGAGGTGCTGGAGGGAGGGTGCTCTGCAGGCAGCAACATGGGAGGCCACCACCGCTGGTCAGGAGCGTGCAGGCCAGGGACCTTCTCCCCAGCTCTGGAGGAGCTGCTGTGACTATGCTGGAGAGGCAGGGAGGAGGCCACCGACAGAGCCTGAGCTGCTGCACACGTGCTCGGGAGGAGGCCTAAGGAGCAGGGTGAGGGCTGAGCCCAGAGTTGCCCAGCCCAGGGCGGCAGCCTCAGGGGATGGCTCTCCCCGGGGAGGCTAGGAGACTCTTGAGGGATATGCCTTTGGACCCGCCTTAGACACAGGAAGTAGTAGCCTCCCAAGAGCAAAGAGACCTCATCCCAAGCCTTGAGATGGGCCCAGGAAATGGCTTCCAAATGCACATGGTTACAACTCACAGGGAAAGCGTGACTAGAAAAACCACCTCTTGTCTCTCTTTCCACTTTTCCACCTCCATTCTCAAAGCGACTCATCATTCATTTAAGTAAAGGTGCCCCGCCATGGGCACGCAGTGAGGGAGCACAGGTAAAGCCTCAGAAGCGTTTTCCATCCCACTGAGTCTTTCCTACTCTAACACCTTCCACGTGTGAATGCCCCCAAGTGCAAATAACACCCCTGTGAGCTCGTCCACTCTGTGTGCCAGAGTCTGCCAGGCATGGACATCTGCATGGGGACCGTGAAGGGTTTTCCCTGAGGTGCACAAAACTTGCAGCTACACCCAGTTTCCACCCGGGAATTGGTGGCTACTTGCTCTGGGCATAAGTCATGGTCAGGGTCTGGAATAAGAAGGATGGAGCTTGTCTCCAAAGTTTCCTTGAAATGATCCTTCAAAGAGTAATTCCTGCTGGTTCCTGACCAGCCTGTCTGACTGGGACAGCAGGGAGCAGAGGAACTAGAGGCCCAGGTGCTACCCTTGGCCCTGGCCCTGGCTTGCTGGCTGACCTTGGGGACTCCTTGGGCTTCAGACCTCCTGGGGCCACCCGTGAGGCCCTCCAGATCTTGGAAGATTCCTGGCCACAAGGAGCGCCGGGGTCGAGTCACAGCCTCCCCGCTCTGGCTTTACTGCCACCTCCACGGGGCGGTTCCCATGACGGCGCCCCTGGTTCTCTGTTTACTTGGTTCTCTGTGTGTGATTTTTCCACAACCGGCCATTGAAAACACAATGCCAGCTTCCCCCCAAGGAGGTGCGCGGAGCCCACACCCGAAGCCAAACAGCGGATGTGACTCTCCAGCCGGATTCGAAGCCCGTCTGACTTGGGGGGTTGCAAGAAATCAGGGTAGAAGGGGGGTCCATCCCCAGACACATGTGCGAAACCCTGAGCAAGCCCCCACCCCTCTGAGATGAGTCCTGGGCTGTAAAATCGGTCACTTGCTGGCCTGGTGGCAGCTGTGAGGCTCCGAGAGCCCATGCCAGAGAAAGGATCTGTCTGGCCTCCCCCCAGAGAGGGAAGCCCCTGCCCCCCAAGCCCCATACACAGAGGGTCCGGGATTCCCGGCAACAAATGCTTCCTGCCTCCTCCGGCGGGGAGCCAAGGACAGCCTGGCCATGCTCGGGTCAAATCAATAGTGTGGCCTTTGCACTCGGCCTCCTGTCCTGCCAGCAACAGGCCTGCATTAGGACTCCCAAGCACAAATCCGAAGCGTAGTTGTGTTCTGTGCTCCTCAGTGTATACACCCTCATTGTATGAAATCTAAATCTGGAAATAATTAGAAAGTAAGTATCATCAGATATCTTGGGTACCTGCCGCTACATCTTCCTGAGTGAGATGTGAACTGATGCTGGGCGTGCAGTGCGCAAGGCATGTTCTAAACGCTTTGAGTGACTGCTCACTCTCCGCCCCCATCCCCCACCCCAGGGTTTCCTCCTTTGACCCTTTATCTGGGGACTCAGAGAGGAGAAGCGACGACTCGCTAAGTTCACACACTTGTTTGGGGTGGGCCCAGGAATTGAACTCTGACAGTCGGGGCCCTGAATTCCAGAGCCTGGCCTCACTCTTGACAGGAAGTGCTAACACCTATTGTTTTGAAGTGAAGGGGGGGAGAGGATTACTTCCCATGAGCGGGGAACTGTAGGTCAGGCTCTCTAAGCCCGTCACACTGTCACCCTTAGAGGGTTCTTGTCTTCAGGGATGTCCAGGTGGGTGAATAAGGAACCCTAAGCTCCAGGCCACCTTCCGTCTCCTGTCTCAGCCTCACCCCCAGGCTCTGGGCCCTGGCTCAGCTCATCCTACCCTGCAGGTCAGTAGTGGGTTCCTGTACCTCCAGCCCACCTGTCCATCTGGGTCCCCTTGTTTCAGTGCCTTTCCACCCCCTTCTCCAGCTTATTTTCCCTTTTGCTTTGTTTTCCTGTCCACTCTTCACTTGTGATAGTCCTTTGTCCTAGTCTGTCCTTCCTCACCCTCCCAGGCCCAAGCCACCTTGGCCTGAACTGCATCTGGTATCTAGTAAGCCTGACTTTTCCAAAATGTTGGGTGTGCCTTCTCTTTAAGGTTCTTAGGGGACCTGAGAGATACCCACCCAGGGAGTCTGTGCCACAGGCACTGCTAGATGTCTGCAAGCAAATGAATGGTGTTGGACCCTTACCTCACACCACATACAAAAATTAGCTCAAAATAAATTCAAGAACCAAAACTACAAAATTCTTAGATGAAAACATAGGAGTTAACCTTTATCACCTTGACTTTGATGATGTTTCTTAGAGATGACACTTGAACAAAACAAAATAACAAAAATAGATAAATTGGACCTCATCAAAATTCAAAACTTGTGCATAAAGGAACTATTCGAGCAAAAGGACAACTCCTAGAAGGGGAGAAAATACTTGCCAGGCTTATATCTCATAAGAGCCTAGTTTCCAAAGGCAGAGGCAAAATGGTGTATCTTATTTTCACTTAAAGATATTGTTTTGGAGAAAACAGTCTTTGATTGTTAAGATATAATAGTAGAGAATGCAAAATTACACAAAAGTTTAAGCTACTAGTGGAAACAGTAAGAAATTTGGAACTTAAAGCCAGCAGTATGGGAGGAAAGTGAGTCCAACTTCTTGCTCCTCTACCAATGAGGGGTTTAGGTAGGAGGGTTCCCTGGAGGGTGACTTTGTAGATGAAAGGACCCCAGAGGGCTGGCTTACTGGCCAGTGAGTCGCTACCAGAAGGAAACCTCCTGTTGGGGCAGAGACCGGTCTCTGGGCAGGGCACGTGGCTCCTAGCTGAGTGGTTGTGCAGAAATAGATGCTCCTTGGTTCACATGACTAAAAAGTCCAGGACAGCTGGTCTCCTAGGGGACTCCACATCAGGATCTTTATTCTTAGACAGGCTCTTGATGGGGCAAACAGCAACTCCAGGCTTATGTTCCCTTCTCCCCACGGCCCCAGTAGAGAGAACCTCGCCTTCTCCATAGTGGGGACAGGGTTTCACTGGACTGCCTGGGGTCATGTGCCCAACCTTGCACCAGAACGGAAGGGTCTGATTGGCTGGACCTGGACCACAGACCTCTCCTGTGAGGTGAGAGATGAGGGTGGGAAGTGGCCAAAGCAGAGGCTCGTGTCTCAAGCTCACTCAGCTGTGGGTAGGATTCACTCACAGGCCTGGATGCTTTGCTCAGTGTGCAGTGGGGCTTGAGGCCTGGCCAGGCATGTGGGGTTCAGCATGCAGGGAGGTGTGGTGACCCAGGCCCAGGGGGTGCCCAGGGTCAGAGCTCCATGAGAAACGGGCAGCTCCTGTTTGTTCCAAACTCCCAGTGCCTCTCAGGCAACCTGGAAAAACACAATTCCCCAAGCAGGAAACCTGCCTCATATTCCAGCCTGAGCCCAGAAAGCCAAACCCTGTGACAAATTTAAAAACAAAACTTGAAAATGCCAACTCTCACAATAGAATGGTAAAAAAAAAAAAAAAAAAAAGACCTTTATTTTCCTCTTTTGTTATATAAGTACTACACATTTATTGTAAAAAAAAAATTCAAAATACAGATAAGCAAAAAGAGATAAAGTTTCCCATAACTTGACTACTGGTGAAGACCAGTGTTAATATTTTACTGCAAATTTTGTCAGATTTTTCTCTATATTTCTTTCCTATACAAATGGGATTGTTGGCATCGTTTTTGACTTGTTATTTTCACATAGTAATATGTTACAAACATTTTTGCTGGTCAATGTACACATGCGATATTCTTTCAGACACCAGCATAGTATTTAATCACATTTAGTAAAGTCTCTAACGTGGAGGTTTTCGAGATCTCCTGTGCCGTAAAAGATATCTTAGCGGGCTGGCGAATTATTCTGTGGGTGAATTTCTAGACGGGGACAGAAAGGGTGAAGGAGTCTCTCCTTTAAGTTTCAGGAGAGCAGCTGGGAGCCCCAGGTTCACCCTCTGCAAGCACCATGATGCCTGGGAATCCAACCCACCCTTGGGCCATGTTACCCATCTCTTTAATCATTGCAAATCTGGTAGGTGAACATCTGAATCGTGTGTGTGTGTGTGTGTGTGTGTGTCCAATTTTTTTACCACATGTGCAGGTAAACATTTGTCATTTGTTTCTTGGTCATTTGCATTTTCTCTTTGGGGAATTGTCCTGGCTCTTGCCCATTTTTTCCATTGACAGATTGAGCTTCATGCTATTGATTTGGAAGGATGCCTTGGTGATTACGAAGCCCCTTTGTTGGGTATGATATAGTGTTTTTCCAGTTTGTCTGCCTACATGACTCTCTTTCTGCCAGTATCCCACTGTCTTGAAATTCTGTTGCTCATAATAAGTTTTGAGATCGAGAGTGTGATTTCTCCAATGCTGTTCTATTTCAAGATTGTTTTGGTTGTTCAGGATCCCTTGTAGTTGCATGTGAATTTTAGAAAGAGCTTGCCAGTTCTTCAAAGAAGTGAGTGGAAAGCTGATAGGGATTTCACTGCATCTGCAGGTCAGTTTGGAGAACATTGTCATCTTTACATCAGTAGGTTTTCTGATCCATAGATACAGGATACCTTTTCTATTTATTTAGACTTCCTTTCATTGCTTTCAACAAACCTCAGTGGTTTTCAGATTTTATAATCTTTTTGCTAACTTTACTCCTAAGTGCTTTATTATTATTATTTTTTTAAAGATTTACTTATTGGGCCTCCCCTGGTGGCGCAGTGGTTGAGTGCTGGGCTGCGAGGCTGCGAGGCTCTGCAGCGCCGGTTCGTTCCCCGGCTGCCAGCGAGGGTCCCACCAAAAAAAAAAAAATAAAAATAATTAAAAAAAAAAAGATTTACTTATTTATGCATACAAGAGCTGGGGTGTAGGCTAGAGGTGTGGAGGGGAGGAGGGGGTGAGAGATTCACCAGAGACAGAGTGGGAAGCAGAACAGGCAGATCTATTGAGATACACTGCTGAAGGGAGCAGCAGGTGAGATAGGAAAGGTCTGCCACTCCATGTGGGTAGCTCCCTGGCCAGCCGAGAATCCAACCAACACTGCAGAGGCTGCAGACAGCTTCTCAGTGCTGCGCTCAACCTCTTGCTCCCTAGTATCATTCTTTTGCATGTGGCTGTCTAGTTTTCCAAATAGAGAAGAAGAGATTTTCCTCTCTCTATTGAATGGTTTGGCTCCTTTGTTGTAAATTAGTCGTCCATGTATGTGAGAGTTTATTTCTGGGCTGTCACTTCTGTTTCCTTGATCTTTGTATCTTTTCCAATACCATGCTGCTTTGATTACTATAGCTTTTAATATAGTTTGATATATCTTTCAATCCCTTTATTGTTGATCTATTTGTAGTTCTAAATCTAAAATATTTCTTCTATAGACATCATATAATTAGACCTTGCTTTTTTATCCAGTCAACAAGTCCCTTTCAATTGCATTGTTTGAGCCATTAATATTTAATGTTTTATGGATCTAGTTGAATTTATGGCTCCCATTTTACTTTTTGTTTTTCATGTCTTTTCATTTATTTTCCTTTATTTCTCCTTCATTGCTATATTTTGCATTATGTAAATATTTTTAATGCAGCATTTAAAACTTTAAAATAATTTTTTGCATTATTTCCTTAGTTGTTGCTATAGGACTTACTGCATATATCTTACTTAGAATCAGTTTCAGCTTTACACTAACTTCAAAAACAATGAAATATGTAACCATTACTCCTATATAATCACATTTCCTTTCCCACCTATTTGTGTCATTACCATTATACATATCACTTCTATAAATGTTAAAAACCCAACAATATATTATTATAATTATAAATTTTCATAATTTTATAACCTTCAAGGAAGTTGAAGGAAGATGGGAGGCCAAGTATATATTTATAGTTTTTGGGGTTTTTTTTTTGCATAGAAGAACTGGGGTGTGGGGGTGGTGAGAGGAGACAGAGGAGGGAGTAGAACAGGTGGACCTACTGAAATACACTAAGGGGAGCAGCAGGTGAGACAGGAGAGGTCTGCTGCACCCTGTGTGTTAACTCCCTAGCTGGGGATCGAACTCAGCCTTACTGGTAGTAAGTGCTGAGACTTAACCTTTAGGCCACCAGAGAGGCCCTATTTATAGTTTTTGTTACATTGTCTTTTATTTTAATTTCTGGTTTTCCTTTTCTGTTCCTATGGATTTAAGTTACCATCTAGAATTCCTCACCCAATACAATTTTGTTCCCACCCACCTCCTTTTCCTGTCAATGGTAAAAATACATTACATTTCTTTATGTAACAGACCCAACAATACCTCATTACATATTGTTTTATAGAATCGTTTTATACAAAAATATTTATGTTTTCTTCTATAATTATATTGACCATGTTTCTTGTCTTTTCATGTGGGTTTAAACTACTGTCTGAAGCCACTTGCTTCCAGCTTAGAGAATTTCCTTTAGTTTTTCTTGTAAGGAAGTTTTGCTAGCAACAAACTCAGTTTTATCTGGGAATTGTTTCATCTTCATTTTTTGAAAGTTAACGTTATTGCCCATAGGATTCTCAGTTGACAGTTTTTTCTTTGAATGCTTTGAAAGAATCAGTTTTGTCTATCTTGGGCTAGTTGTTCTTTCCGGGCCTGATTGACTGTGTGGCTATAAAGAATGATTACTTGCCTACCCCTGCAGCTAGAGATGGAGTGAGTTTCCTTTAAAAAGAATATATGGGGACTCCCTGGTGGCACAGGGGTTAGCGTCAGCATTGTCAAGCTGTCAGGGAGCCACTGCAGCATGAGTTTGATCCCCGGCCAGGGAGGTGACCCACATGGCGCAGCAGACCTCTCCTGTCTCACCCAGTGCTCCCCTTACTGTATCGGTGTAGCCCCACCTGTTCTGCTCCCCACTCTGTCTCCTTTCACCACCCCCACACCTCTGGCCTACACCACACCTTCACCTTTATGAAAACCCAAGAGAGCAGCAGAGCAGGGTGTGAGGAAGAGGGAGTGAGGACAGTGGGTGTGGAGAGACTGACTGACTTGACATCCTGAGCCGCTGGAATCTAGCTTTGCCTGGAGCCAGATGCACCTCTTGAGCTTTTCAGTTTTGTAAGCCGATAAATTCTCTTTTCAAAATTTAGTTTGCATCACTTTTAAGAAAGCTTACAACTGGACTCTGGACCATCACAGGTGCTCTGTAACTCCTCCTGAAGAACGATTTGTGCCATAATCATTAAAGAGTAGTTGAACGACCAGCATCGCCACTCTTTGCTGTGGCACAGGTTGTAAACGGAAGTGGAGTTTACTGGCAGCATCAAGTTTCGGCATAAAAAAATAACTGTGGGGCAAGTTACATGTTTAGTTCTAGAAAATCTGTGCAACGTGTTCAAAATGCCCTGGTAGTCACATACTGGCTGGTTTACATTCATACTCTGTTAACGATGTGGTGCAGATAGGAGGGCAAAGGTGTGCCCTAAAAGTAGGGGCTTTTTTTTTTTTTAAAGTTCATTTATTTATGCATACAAGAGCTGGGGTGTGGGCTGGGAGGGTGAGAGGATCCACCAGAGACAGAGTGGGGAGCAGAACAGGCAGATGTACTAAATACACTGCTGAGGGGAGCAGCGGGTGAGACAGGAGAGGTCTGCTGCGCCATGTGGGTCACCTCCCTGGCTGGGGATTGAACTTGTGCTGCAGATAGCTTTGTCATGCTGAGACTTAACCCCCTGTGCCACCAGGGAGGCCCTGAAGCGGGGGCTTTAGCTGCGGTACTTGGCAGAGCTGCTTTCTCCCCTGCCAGCTCAACAATTCAATGTTTTCATATACAATATGAAAAATTAAATCTGTTAAACAGCCTTACTCTGACTCAGCCTCTTCCGATACTCCTGGGCTGTGCGGCGGTGGCCGGGATGTGTACAGGAGAAAGCCTCCTACGCATCAGGTGTCCATTCCTTACTGTTTTAACAACTTTTTCATAGGGTTATAAAATCCACTTAAAATTTATTAAAGTCTCATTCTTACCATTGTGCGGATGTTTGATTAAATGAGTCTTGATAATTCAAATTCAAATTGCATAAATTCATCGGCACTTTAAATAACGGGTAGCCAAATGTGATGAAGAAGTTTCTGTTTTGTTGTGCTTTGGTTTTGCCGTCCGGCAAAGCCTATGACTGGATAAAACCAGGTTTGGGCCTTTGTCGGCTTGGGAGTAGGATCAGTTTATTCATGTTTGAGAGACATTTATTTTATAGGGCCTTACTCACACTTAATAAACTGTCTCAAGCACATTAAGCAACATTCCAATTTTGAAAAAGTTCAAGAGTTTTGAAAACTTGTGCAAAAAAGAAAAGTTTGAAGTGGATTTATTTGTAACAGAAGACGTCCCAATGAAACCAGGGCAGTGCCTCTAAAGTTAGAGTCTGGAACCTCGCTGAGCACAAGCAAAACCTGCAAGAACCCCTAGAAAGGAGAATAAGTGGGGGATGGCTGCAGCTTGGTGCCATCTGTGGCTTAACTGTATTTCAGAATTTTAACTTACTTGCCTATATACTGTTCATATTAACGTGATCAGACAGAGCTGTGCTATTCTTTCTATTCGAGCCAAAATGTTGCATAATGCAGAGTCTGGGTCAGAAATGCTGTTCAGCTGTAAGAGAGATCATCCAGTATCACCCCAGCACACATGGTCTGGAGGTTGGTAGTTGTTGGGCTCACGTCACTCTCCTTTCAATAGACTGTTTTCCCCCATTGAGACAAGATCATGGGGGACACATGCACTGTACTCTCATCAGTCAGATGGAGAGTGGAGGGCCTGAGGTACAGCCCCTTCCCTAAAGCCTCCCAGCAGATCTCTGCTGAACTCTAGCCAGAACTGGGTTACACAGGTGTGCTGACTGCTGGGAAAGTGAGCACTCACCAAACAGAAGTGAGACAACTGAGCAGGATTTAAACCAATTATCACTTTCCTCATGAGCAAGTAGAAGGTCCCACCTTTCTTGAGACGAAAGATCTCTGGTCGCCACCTGCGAAACACTGAATTCTGGCAGGGAAGGAGAGGGCAGTTAGCTAAGTGACCGGGCCTGCCTTAGGCATTTAGGGCCATGTTGAGATTTGGCCTCAGTCTGAAAGCTGGGTTAATGAAGCCCCCATCCCCAGCTTACTGTGGCATGAATGGGCAAGTGCGGGCTGAAGTGATGGCTCTGGGGCTGGGCGTCAGAACTATACTGGTCCGGCTCTGCAACCACTTCCTGTGTGATTCTAAGCAGGCCTCTCACAGCTTCTCATTCTTATCAAAGGAGGCTCCGCTGGTTGAATTGTGCTTCTCTTTCACTCTAAAAAAGCTTGAGTTCAAATTGCTTTTGATGCCTGAGGCCTTCTATCATTTACTTGTGGGCTAATCTGGGCACGTAACCCTAGCACCTCTGCTCCTGCTTCCTAGCCTAGCGAAGCAGCCAGCTACACCAACTGGCAGGGCTCAAACAAACAGCAAAACACAGTCAGGTGCTCCAGACCCGTTTTTCAGAGTAGAGGCCCAGAGCGCTCAAGTGACATGAGGGTGAGGCAGGGGAGGGTGAAATTAATACCAAAAGGTCCTACAGGGAGGCGCCGGCTGACGGGCAGGGCGGTGGGGGGGGCTGGAGGGAGTGGTGGAGGTGGCGCATGAGTGGGCTGCTCAGGTCGTGGGAGTACCCAGTTCTGCTGACTTCATGCTGAGCCAGTTTTCTCTCTGGTCTCAAAGTTGGTGAGGGCTGAGACTGGGTTCAGGGCCCTGCCCAGGATTCCCAGGAGGCAGTTTAGGAGTTTCAGGAACACGTTAGCCATTGTCAGATTAGAACAAATGGGCCTCAAAAATTAGTTAAGTTCAGTTCCCACCAAAAAGCCTCTCTTTTCTAGTTCACAAGTGACAGTGTGTTCAGCACCAGGAGTGTGGCCGAGGAGGAGATAAAGTGACCAACCAGAGATATAGAGGAAGAAGGACGAGCCCCAAACACAGGCCCACGGTAGCCAGTTTAGTCAGAAGCTGGGTCCAGAGGCAGGGAAGGAGGAAACCAGCCCTGGAGGAGCAGCAGGCCCGGTGGTCAGATTCCTGGCCTCCTCCTTGCTAGGGCTGCAGGCAGAATCCAGTGAGCAACAGGAGGTGAAGGAAGGGTGGGGTGGGGGAGGGGAGTCTGTCAGGAGCTGACTGGGGACAGCAAGTGTGTGCCAACCTCCCAACAGCTGTGCAGAAGGCAGGCCCAGGAAGCAGGGGGTGAACACAGGGTTCAGACTGGGGGTGGGGGGCTCTCTACAGGGCTATAGTCAAGGCTGTGAGAGGTGCTAGAGAAACTTTCTGATCCCTTTCAACCCTGAGGGATTCTAGAAATTCCAGCAGCTTGGGTTTGGTAGAAACCTCAAACATAATCTTTGTAAGAGACAGAGGAAGGGGAAGGAAAAAAAAAAAGCCCACACATGATTTTACCTTTTTTTATATAGAATTTGTACAATATATTTCTCTTCATTTGCATATTTTACCCACAACTTAACATCTTTTTTTTACAGGCTGAACTCACTCAGCTGATATAATCAAAATTCTTTCTTTCAACCAATAAGAAAAATTCAAAATCGTAAACCCGTAAGAAAACAAATTAAAAACGATGATGAAAATAAGTCACTCCTCTCATTAGGAACAGTGTCTGTCTGTACAATATATATGATTTGGAACAGAATTTCTTTATAGATTAGGCACATGTTTCCACAACACCTTTATTCCTGCCAGTTTTATCTCATTGTTGTTTGAGCCCTGCAGTCCCGACTCCTAAGAATTCAAAGGGATGGATGTTGGTCTCGATGGAAATCTGTTCTTGCCCAGGAGTGGAGGGAGCCTCGGGCCTCCCCGGGGTCATGGGAGCTGGGCCTGACTCGGCAGTGCCGCCCAGTGGCTGGAAGCAGAGGTGGGATGCAGGGATGCCAGGCCAGCGGGGGCCCTGCCAGGAGAGAGCAGCAGTTGTGTGTGAAGGGAAAACTTAGGCTTGTTCTACGCAAACTGAAGTACAGAGAGACCAGAATAGCAAGGGCGGTCTATGGACAGAAGATATGAGGAGTCCGGCGTTTATTTACAGTTTTTCTTCCTGATGGGAGGATGGGGAGCAAAGCTGATAGCAATGGCAGCGAGGGGTTTGCCTGCCCTGCCCATCTGTCCTGCCTTACTCAGTCAGTCCAAGGTCTGGAGGGGTGTCGATAGCATGGTGAGGGTCAGCAGTGGGCTGGACCGTCCCGTCATGTCTCTTGCAAGCAGTCTATTGGTGAGTCTGAGCCCACTTGTTCTCTGTGGCTTCCCTCTTCATTGCAAGACCTACTTGGTTCTGGGTGGTACGGAGTATGGGGCCTTCTCTGGGGATGCAGGCAGAGCAAAAGATGGGAAAAGGGTTCCTACCAAGCCAGCAATGCCTGTCTTCTTGTGTCCCCACACCATGGCAGATGAGGCCAGGCCCAGGCTTTGTGGTTATCAGGGTGGGTGTTGGGCCTTTAAGTCACCAAGTTTCAGGACCATGTTTTTCTCCTTTGCACTCTTCCTTCCATGACAGCTCCACAGCCAGCCTTGAGGCTTGGCTGAGAATCTAACTCTGGGGCCACAGAAGGTTGCTACTCCTTGGTCTCCCTCTCATGCAGGAAGGTCCTCCTGGGACCTGCAGTCTCAGGCCCTTCCACTCTAGAAGCCTGCAGACCCTGCACAGGGGGTTTCCATGGCAACGCCAACCTGCTCAACTTGGCCCCGACTATGATGAGCCTTCTGTGTGGCAAGACTAGCCTGGGTCCAAACACCCGCCTTTAAGTGGCAGCTGCTTCAGGCTTTCCTCATGCCAACGCATCCCACTGAGGCTTGAACACAGCCTGTGTGCCAACCCAGCTCCACACTCCAAAGCGGGGCTTTGGAAAGGGAATTCTAATCAGCACTTCGGGGCAAGGCTACAACCATAAAAAGAAAAATGGAAAACAGCATTCATTAGAACTAATGTAGTTATTGCTTGACAAGTGACAGCCGAAAAACCACGCAGCGTCCCAGAGGTGGATGGGATAGATTACTGTGACCATGGAGCAGAAATAAAACCATCATGTGTTTTTTTCTGTTTGTTTTTGACTTCTAAAATAAGAGCTCCTCTGAGACCATGTCAAGACTTTAGGTAGAGGAGCTAAAGAGCATTCCTCCCATCCTGCTACTCTGACACAAACCAGTTGTCCCCCAGAATGACCGTTCCGCTGGTCACTCCCTAGAGGCCCTCTCAAGGGAGTCAGTGTGGTTCTATTCTAAAAACATGAGGTGGGAACTGAACTATGTTAAAACAACTAAAATAAAGTGGATGTGCTGGGAGCCACTGCGTGAGCAGACACACTAGGTGGCCTGCTGGCTGTTCCCAAGGGCACTTGTTCTCACCGTGGATTTCTCTGGGACGGTGCCCGGTCCTGTACTCAGTGCTTGGGGACCAGGTAATGGCCAGGAGAGGCTCTCACCACTTTTGGTTTGGATTATCCAGTCTCAAGAAGCAAAAGCAAAAGAGGAGTCCCGAGCCAGGTCACTGCTGCTGAAAGTCTTGCTGAGAAAGGGACTCTGGACACACTTTGTCTCCAACTGAGGGGCAAACGCAGGCTGTTCTGGAGCAACTGAGATAGAAATCTTTCAGCGAGGCTAATTCCAGGTCCCCCCAGGGCTGCAGCTTCTGTAGGTGCAGACCCCGGAGAAGACTGCTGTCTAGAAACAACCTCCTCAAGGGCCTTCTGTCTGCCCTTTTTGAAGATGTCCGCATTGCTTTGCTTATTCTCACATGTATGTGGAGGTGTCTGGCCTGTGACACGGGAAGCTCTTGGAGACGTGACTGCTTGGCATTCTAATCAAAGTGGAAGTGGGAGCTCAAGGAGAGCGGGCACTGATGCCACAGGAACTTCAGCTATCTGCTCTAAAATCCCTGTGGACAGATTAAGATTAGCTAGTTCCATGCACGCCACGCCAGGGGCTAACACTCAACATTCCAGAGGCGGGTTGCCTTGTTGGGGTAGTCGATGGCCAGGCTGATAGCAGCGATGTTCTGCAGAGCCTGTGGAGGGAGAGTCGTCATCATTGTCAAGAACCACATCCTTGCGCATTCATGAAGTGCCTACAGAACAAGACCCTGAGCTGAGCACTTCAGGGGGCAGGGAGGCGACAGCTCAAGCTAGGGGTGGTTTCCCTCACCTGGAGGGCCACAGTCTAGAGTGAGAGACAAAAAGCTACTGAGACCATACAAAAACTTCACACATCAGACAGAAATCATCACTGCCCCAAGACAGGGGCAGGTGCAGTGCTAGGCTCAGGCAAAGTTCCTTAGGGAAAGGGGGTAGCACAAAGGTGCAGAGGGAAAAAATAAACAGGCAGTGCTGGGCCTAGGGTGTTGGGCTGAGGCTGGTCTTCAGGAGTGGCGGGTGCCTGGGGAGAAAGACGTGGCAGGCCGGGAGAAACTCAGAGCACTGGTCCAGCAAATGAACAGGCCCTGGGGAGGGCCAGAATGAGGGTGAGGAGACTGGACACGGGACAGGAAAGAGGGAGAAGCCACAGGAATGTGCAATATCGAACTTTTGATGTCCAAATGCTCAAATTTCACTGGAACTAGGGGTGCTGGAGTGTTGGCAGGCATCTGCTGGGAGGGGAGGGCGTTTCTGCCCTGACTGCAGGTCTCAAGAGAGTTCATACAACTCTTTTGTAGTTGCTGTGGGGGTCCCAGCTTCTAAGCAGCCATTTAGATGCTCTTGCAGGGGGACCCTGTGCTCACTGAGAAAACTGGCCAGCAACAGAGCGCAGGCTCTGGCTGGGAGTCCAGTCAGATGTGCACTCAAGTGCGACGCTGGCCCCTGAGCCATGGGCTGTGAGGGTCGGGCCACATGCTCTGTGACAGTTGACTCCTGTGAGGCTAAGGTTCTCAACATGTTTTCTGGGGCCTGGGGTTCCCAAGACCCTTTCAGGGGCGCCACATGGTAAAAAACTACTTTTATGATAGAATATTGCCTTTTCCCCTTTCATACTCTCATGAGCGGACTTTCCCAGAGGTTAGTGCACAATAATAAAATAACTGAAGGCAGATGCAGATATGCAGGCCCCACTGTCTTCTTTCAGCCAGCCAGTAAAGTAAAGAGCGCTATAAAAACGAACCACCCTTCACAGTAATCATTTTGCTTTGAAAAATATAGTTGCTTTTGATAAAACATGTTATTCATGTTAACATGAAATTGGTTTGTTGTTTTAAAAAATTAATTGATAAATGTTTAAAATCCTTATTTTAACTTAATTTCCAAGTTTAAAATGTAACTTAATTTCTAATGGTATGTGTCGATCTCTAATCACCTATATATTACAAACATAAACAAAAGCTTTTCTGGATCCTTGATAACTTAAAGGTAAAAGGAACCTTGGGACTGAACAGCTGTCAGATGAGTTCTTCTATCAGGGAAGCAAATCACAGCCCCAAACATCTAAAATCTAACTCTATGGAAACTTTACGGATGAGCCAAACTGTAAACTTAAGGCTTTGGTTGTTTTGTTTTAAAGACACAAATTCTTGCTAGTGTCTTCTGACCCTAGAGTTCAATATGAATGACACAGATGAATGGGGTCGCCTGCTCTCCCCGACACCAGGGACAAGTGGCTGAATTGGAACAAAGCTCATGTAAACCCTGGATGGGCTCTGCACACGTGCCATCTGTGTAGAGGCTCTCTGTCCTGGCCACAGAGAGTGGGGCTGACCGCCCCGGGGAGCCAGTGCAGGCAGGGGGCATACCTGTGCTGCGCAGCGGAGAAGGTGGTCGTCAGTGGTTAAGGCCAGCAGGTAATCCTGCAGCAAGCCGAGCTCCTGTGGAGAGAGCAAGGGTGAAACTTTAAACGACCACCACCCAGGGGACACCCACCCACAGCCACAGAGATCTCAAGTAGGTAATCAGGCCTCCCTCTGCTGGGCAGCTCATGGTACCACCCCACTCAAGATGCACAGAAGGAGTACAGACAGGGAGGAGGCTGGTGCCCGGGGGACTCTGCCCTGACTTACTCACAGGGTGCCCGGGCAGAGGACCCCCTTCTCCGGGCAGTTTCCTCATGTATAAAATGAGAGCATAAGCTAAAGAACTTTGAAAGGCCTTTTCATCTCTCATATTCAATAAGTCTATTTTGCTGAAGGGAGGAAAAAAACGAATGCATCTGTTTTATTTTCCAAAACTGGGCCTCCCTGGTGGCGCCAATACTCACTGTTGTCAAAGGCTGATAGTTTTCTCCCACTTTGGCTTTAGGCCTGACAAAATAAGAAATCTCGGTGCCAACCAGGGAGCTTCCTGAGGCTGGGGAGAGGTGAGGACCTTGAACTCTAGGCCAAGCTTGCCTCCCTGTGCAGATTTGCCAAGACTCAATGACACCCCAGGGCTTGGGAGGGGCAACAGAAGGAGCACTCTGTGCTCTCAAGCCCCTGGGTGAGAAGCAGGGCCCTCACCTGGGCGCGATTCTCGGTGACGAAGAAGAGCTCGGTGAGGGCACGGTGCAAGGGGAGGAGGATGCCAGGCTGAGTCACATCTTCAAATAGGCTGTACTCCATGTGGGTAAAGAGCTGCCACAGCGGCTTTAACAGCGCAAGGTCACAGAGGTCACTGTGGGAGGAAGGGTAGAGATGTCAGGTGGCTTGCGCTCCTCTTCATCTCCCACACTTAGTAGTTACGAGAGGATCCCACTGACCCTCCCCCCAAAACAGTCAGAAATATTCATTAACAGCAAGTAAAGGAAGGGACAGAACCCAAATTTCAAAACCAGACTCCAGGAAACAAGAGATTCTGAAGCATATTCACAAAGATCACCTGCACATCCTTAACAATGGTGGCTGTAAGAGCCTCCAATGACAGTGGAAAATCTCAAGATAAATCTTATGTGGGGAAGAAGCAAGATATAAAACTGCGTACACAAAATACAATTTGAAAAATGTGCATGTGCAGTATTGTGTGACCATACTAAAAATGACAGTAAAGAAACATATCTAAAATGTTATCAATACTTATCCCTGTCAGTTTTCCAGATTGTCTACAGCACTCACTGCTTTAATAAATGGGGGAAAAAATTAAAAGACAACAACAACCATTATTAAAATTTAAGGCTTACACAACACAAGAAATAAGCTTCCGCTCAGGGCAGAAATCCTTCTAAAAAACAGAATTCTTTTCAAATAGATAGACCCCTACTGTGACTGTATTGACATCTTTTTTACTTGCAGAGAGATTATACTTTAGTTCCAGTTCAACATCTTTCAGAGAAGAAAAATTATGAGATATACAATATTCGGGGACTTACCACAATTTTATACATTTATAACCTTCAGTTTTGCTTTTTTTTTTTTTTTTTTTTTAAGATTTGTTTATTTATTTATACAAGCACTGGGTACAGTCAGAAGCGTGGGAGGGTGAGAGAATTCACCAGAGCCAGAGCGGGGAGCAGAGCAGGCAGAGGGACCGAAGTACACTGCTGAGGGGAGCAGCAGGCAGCAGGAGAGGTCTGCGCGCCATGCGGGACCCTCCTTCTGTGGCTGGGGAGCAGCTGGGGATCGAACCAGCTTCACAACCCAGCGCTCAACCGCTGCGCCACCGGGGAGGCCCAAGTTTTGCTTTTTGTCTTTAGTGCATGACTTTAAAAAATAATTCCATATATTTAAGTGCAACCTTGAAGCCCAGCACTTTCTCCCAAATAAGTCTTCATAAAAGTAAACCAATGGTAGGGTCTCCCCGGTGGCGCAGCGGTTGAGCACTGGGTTGCGAAGCTGCCCACAGCCTCTGCAGCGCCGGTTCGATCACCGGCCACCGGGTGAGGGTCCCACATGGTGCGCAGACCTCTCCTGCCACCCGCTGCTCCCCTCAGCAGTGTACTTCGTCAGTCTGCCTGTTCTGTTCCCTGCTCTGGCTCTGGTGAATTCTCTCACCCTCCTGCGCTTCTGACTGTACCCAGTGCTTGTATAAATAAATAAATAAATCAAAAAAAAAAAAAAAAAAGTAAACCAATGGGAAAATTTGGTTTGAGTTAAAGAAATGGCTTTACACTGGGTTTTCAGGAAAGCACTTAGTATGAAATAAAACGCAACTCTATGGCCTGTGCCATGGCAGAGTCTCCTGTGGCAGTTCTTGTGCCTGTCATTCTTTTTCTGTGGGCTCTTTCCCCTCTGCTCATCAGTCTGGACTCTGGCAAAGTCCCCTATTCTGGCACTTGTCTAGGCTACCCAGGAAGAACGAGTGTGAAACCGTCAGTGGCAAGCCACGCTCGGCGCTTCCTCCAGCCTCTGGGACCCTGGGGTGCAAGAGTGTTCCTCCTGGAAGGGAGGCTGGGGATGGACAACAAACTGCAGGCATGCGTTCACAATGCAGGCAGGAAGAGCCCTCAGTCTGATGACAGTAGAAATGACATGTTTCATACACACCATATGACCAGACAGTTCTCAATGGAAACTGTTTTCAAAAGAATAGAGCTAAGAGTGAGACACCATCCCAATAAACATTCTGGATACAAAAAAGAGAGAGAGAGAACTAATTTTGACCACTGTACATCATATCATGCACGAACATTCATTCCATTTGAATTGCAGATCTAAATATGAAAGGAAGTTTTTAGAAGATAACAAAGGCAATACCTTCATGACCCCAAGGTCAAGTAAGGCAAAAAATTCTTTTTTTTTTTTTAAAGATTTCTGTTTATTTATTTATTTATTTAAAGATTTTTTTTTTTTTTTTTTTTTTTTTATTTATACAAGCACTGGGAACAGTCAGAAGCACGGGAGGGTGAGAGAATTCACCAGAGCCAGAGCAGGGAGCAGAACAGGCAGACCGACAAAGTACACTGCTGAGGGGAGCAGCAGGCATGGCAGGAGAGGTCTGCACACCATGTGGGACCCTTGCCACAGCCGGGGATTGAACCGGCACTGCAGAGGCTGTGGGCAGCTTCGCAGCCCAGCGCTCAACCGCTGCGCCACCGGGGAGGCCCTCAAGGCAAAAAATTCTTAAGCAGAACACCAAAAGCACTATTAAGGAAATGACTGATGCATTGGAAGACATCAAAATGAGAAACTTTTTTCCGTCAAAGACACCACTGACAGTTAAAAAGCAAGCCACAGAGTAGGAGGAGATATTCACAATAACCAGCAAAGGTTTCATAATCAGAAGCAGCTTACCTATGTGTGCAGCATCGTACAATCCTCAGAAGTAGATGGATAGCTTTTAATCTCTGATGACCAGTCTGGCGACAGGCCACACCCACCAGCCATTCCCAAATTTTGGCCAGTGGGAGGTGTGGCACAACTCTTTCTTCTAACAACATCTGCTTCAAAATCTCGAATCCTGGCCCACCCCCACAAAACACAGATCAGTTACTCCTTTTTTGTAAAATGCCCTGACAAATTCTAAGTGAACAACCACCTTTAGATCTTAACAGATCAATGAATGGCTCTTCTATCTGGCCATTTGAGTTGATAACCAGCCAACTACAGCATATTCAAGAATGACACATGTGGGGTTTGTGGCAGTCTTAGAGAAAAGCACTTGCTTTGATATTAACAAAGATCAAGTGACAGAGTGGCAACTACAGCACAGAGTGTCCCTGTCATGCAAAGGGAAAGTTCAGAGCACACACCTGTCTGGAATTGCCCCAGGTGTCCAGCTGTCACAGTGAATCTGTAGCCCCACTCAGTGTTGCTCATGTCAGAAGTGAAGCGGTAATACAGTGTGTCTCCTGGGTCATACAAGAATCAGAAACAGGTCAGGTCACTGCAGCAACAGGGAATGGCAAATGTGTTTCTGATGAGATATAGTAAACCCGTTTTTAATTCTCCACCAATTTCCCTTATCAGTACTAAGTTTAAATACTAACGTTAAGAGTTTATAACCAAGTATTTATTTAGTACCTGGAAGCTCAAAATCTTTCCATTTCTGTTGAGACCCACTGAAATTGTGTCGGTCCTGCTGGAAGTCACTACTGCTGGACATGGCTAATTCGTCACAGCCTTCCTCTGTATTGCACTGAGGATCAAATTTGATTGAGAGGTAGATTGCACCAGGAATGTGAACTTTATCCTAGGATGGGGAAACAGAGAACATATTTGTGATTACTGGTCAGTGAACAGTTAATGAGGGCTGCTTCGTGCCGAACCCTGTGATTAAAGCTGGTGATATAAGAACAACACATTTAGCCCTGCTCTCCAGCGCCTCCCGGAGCTGGGGTGCAGAGCTCACTCCTGTGCTGCAAACATGGTAGGGGACATACATGTATACTGGGGCAAAATTTACTTGCAGGAGGGTGTGAGGGCAGAAAAGGTTGTTGTGAAGAATTAAGATGAGAGGAGCCTGGAAGTGAGGGAGAACAGTACCACCAGAGGCAAGGAAACAGCAGGGAGTACATGGGGGGTGTACTCCAGGTAACAGGGGCAGCACCGCAATCTGATGTGCTCAGGGAATGGCAGGAGCTGGAGGTGTCTGGAGTAAAGGATGCACTCTGAGTGCATGTATGCTTGGCAGGTGGGGACAGGGATGACATGTGACCCTGGGGAGGAAGGCAAGGAGACAGTGAATGCCTCTGTGCTAAAATGAGGCATTTAGACTTTGGACAGCAGGGGAAGCCCAGAAAGGGTGTGAGTAGGAGAAAGCCTCACTAGGTCTGTGCTGTGCAAGGGTCACTCTGACAGCTGGTGTAGAGCAAGTGGGGAGTTGGAAGGGAGGAGCCACAGAGAAGTGGAGGAGATCTGGGATCAGAGGAGAAGATAAGGTGATCCTCTTTGGGGAAGAACTTGATAGCTGACTAGATGTGTCTAGTGGGGCCAGGGGAGCAGAGACAGAGCCCAGAAACATGAGGACAGAGGAGGCTTAGAGGGAAGAAAGGGAGGAGGTTCATACTTAAGCAAAATAAAATTTCAGCTTGGTGACAACCAAGTTCTAGACCAGTTTCTCTGTCATCCACCACTGTTGCTACTGGGTACTGTCCGCTCAGAAGCTTATGATAATCCTGCCAGCTCGAACACTTTGGAACAGGCTAAAGAAATGCAGTGGCATTAAGTTAATGAGAATAGAGCCTCCCCAGTGGTGCAGCAGGTTGAGCGCAGCACTGTGGAGCTGTCCTCAGCCTCTGCAGCGCCGGCTTGATTCCTGGCCAGCCAGGGAGATTCCCACACAGCGTGGCAGACCTCTCCTGTCTCTCCTTCTGCTCCCCTCAGCAGTGTATTTCAGTCGTCTGTCTGTTCTGCTCCCCACTCTGTCTCTGGTGAATCCTCTCACCCTCCTGTGCCTCTAGCCTGTACCCTAGTTCTTGTATAAAAATAAATAAATCTTTAAAAAAAATTAATGAGAATAAAGCCATTATTCTGAGGCCACCCAACTCCTGACTCATCCAAATTCCTACTTTTCTCTGTCCAGGTATAGAATTAAGGATGGAAAAGATGAGGCTTTTCCATTCTGGGAAATTAAAGGGGCTAGAGTCTCAAAAGCATGGCTAGGTTGTTAGAAGATGGATAAAGAGGGTTAAACCCAGATTCACTGCCAGAAGATACCAAGGATGTACTCCAAAGAGTGTGCTACAGATAAAGTAAAACTCTCCTCCAGGGCCCGGGGCCCATTTTTTTCTATTAAAACAAGAAAGGTTAGGAGAAGACCTGGTGGCACAAATGGCTGGCTTGGGGAGGCAGACTGCAGCTTGCTAAGGAACATTTTCTTGGTCAGCGCTGGCTGTCCAGGCGGGAAAGAGCTGCTGTAGGAGTTGATACGCTTCCCACTACTCAGCAGCCCTTGCAGGTGCTGCCAGCGCCTCGCCTGGAGGCTGGGTGAATCTGTCTGACCCTGGATCGTACCTCAAAGTTGGTGTTGTTGTTATATGGGTGTTTTGACTCCCGTACTTGCACCTCCATTCCGGGTTCCTCCATGAACTGGCAGGCAGCCAAGGCCATGGTCCCCAGCATGTTCTCTCGGCAGCCTCGGAGCACCTTCTGCAGGATCTGGCAGACACAAGGCAGGGAAGGTCAGGGCTTGCCAGTGGCAGGTCATAGAGCTTCCCCACCAGGAAGAAGAGGTTATTTCAACCCAAGGCTCACCCAAAGGGGCTGGTATGTCCTGGATCCTGACCCCAACCCCAACCTTCCATGGAAGGCCACAGCTGTGAATCAGAATGCTGTAGTCCTTTCAGGTCAATACTATTTCAAGGGGATCTGAAGGAACCCAAAGAACCACCCCTTAATGGTCCTGGCCCCTGAAGAGTTCTGAGGCTAGCAGGGACATGGACATACATATAAACAGCTGTAAAGCAATGGGATCAATTCCAAGAATGAGGAGCAGAATTGAGGGCTTCTTGGAGGGAAGAATGGAGAAAGGACATATTCAAAAGAAGAACTAGCAAGGATAAAAGTGTTCCTCTTTGCCATTCCAAATGAGAAATATGGCTACAGCAAACTTGCTAGCATCTCTCAGGTTGTGAGGCTGGGAGTGGATGTAGGAGACTTAGAAACTAGTGGTGTTCTTAAATGGAGAAATTAAGGATTAGGGGATAAAGTCACTTTTTAATGAATCCTCATGTGGATGAGGGTATCTGAGGGCAGAATGTGTGTGGAGGCGGCAAGGGGATAGGAATGAAGGAGGCAGCAAATGTGACTCAAGATTTCTGCCCTTGGAAACTGGGAAAACGGTGACAGAACATTCTGGTTCAGCTGTAAATACTGTCCATGGCTTCTGAGCTCTAGACCAGGCCATTTTCTGCTGTGAACCCTGCAGTCCTAGGCATCAAGAGTTGGAAGAGATATTCTAGCACCACGAAGGCTTGCTCACCCAGCACTATTTTAAAAAAAACAACTATCAAACTGAAACTTAAAATTAGAGAATTGGACTTAGGAAAATGGTACAAATCTAAGTCTGGCACTCAGAAGCTAGACGCTCTGGACAAGGCTCTAGGCTTGACTTCTTCAGATAAAAATCTCTCAGGTCACAGTGTAAGACAAGTAGGTGTATGTGCTGGCAGTGTATGACTGGGGCAGGCATTCTAGAAATGACAGGCTATAAAAGAAGACACAAATCTCCTTGGAAGGCTTCCTATATTATAGAAATAGACTCTCAGCAAAGAATATGCATTGGAGCAAAGAAAGTTTGTTCAATAAATGGTGCTGGGAAAACTGGGTCACTACATGCAAAAGAATGAAGCTTGACCACTACCTCACACCATACACAAAAACCAACTCAAAATGGATTAAAGAACTAGACAGAAGACCTGAAACAATAAAATACATAGAAGGAAATATAGGTGAAACACTACATGATATGCACATCAAAGACATCTTTACAGACACATTACCCAAAGCAGTGATAGTGAAGACAAAGATAAACAGCTGGGACTACATCAAATTAAAGAGCTTCTGCACAGCAAAAGAGACAATAACAAAAACAAAGAGAAACCCCACTGACTGGCAGAACATTTTTTTATAATAAATTTTATTTTTATATTCCCCATACAATTGCAACCCCCTTATTTTGACCCCAATCCCTCCCCTCCCGCCCCCCACACCCCAAAAAGTGTCTCTGGTTCATAGTTTTTTGTTGATTTTGATTTTTACTTTCTTATAGTTATTCATTTTCCTGGTCCCTTATTTAAGTTTTCTAGATTCCTGCTATGAGTGAGACCATCCAGTATTTTTCTTTTTCTTTCTGGCTTATTTCGCTGAGCATGATCCCTTCCAGAGCCATCCATGCTGCTGCAAATTGCATTTGTTTATCTTTTTTGAATGCCGAGTAATATTCCATGGTGTATATGTACCACATCTTTTTTTTTTTTAAAGATTTTTTTTTAATAGAGGCATGTTTTTATTTATTTATTTGTTTGTTTGTTTTGTTTATACATGCACTGGGTACAGTCAGAAGCGCGGAAGGGTGAGAGAATTCACCAGAGCCAGAGCGGGGAGCAGAGCAGGCAGAAGGACCGAAGTACACTGCTGAGGGGAGCAGCGGGCGGCAGGAGAGGTCTGCGCGCCATGTGGGACCCTCCTCTGGTGGCCGGGGAGCAGCCGGGGATTGAACCGGCGCCGCAGAGGCCGCGGGCAGCTTCGCAACCCAGCGCTCTACCGCTGCGCCACCGGGGAGGCCTGTACCACATCTTCTTGATCCAGTCATCTATTTTTGGGCATTTGGGTTGTTTCCAAAGCTTAGCTATTGTAAATAGTGCTGCTATAAACATAGGGGTTCAGGTGCTCTTTGGATTTGATGTTTCTGTGTCCTTTGGGTAAATACCGAGGAGTGGCATTGCTGGCTCATATGGAAGCTCTATGTTTAGTAGGTCCAGAAATCTCCACACAGCTCTCCATAGCGGTTGGACCAGTTTGCACTCCCACCAACAGTGCAGAAGAGTTCCTTTTTCTCCACAACCTCGCCAACATTTGTTGTTGCTAGTTTTTTTAATATGTGCCATTCTCACTGGTGTAAGATGGTATCTCATGGTAGTTTTGATTTGCATTTCCCTGATTACAAGTGATGTTGAACATTTTTTCATATGCCTGTTGGCCATTTGCATTTCCTCTTCAGAGAAGTCTCTTTTTAGCTCTTCTGCCCATTTTTTGACTGGATTATTTTCTTTGTTTTTGTTGAGTTTCATCAGCTCTTTGTAGATTTTTGTCATCAATCCTTTATCATTAGTGTTGTGTGCAAAAATACACTAATGATAAAGGACTGATGACAAAAATCTACAAAGAGCTGATGAAACTCAACAAAAACAAAGAAAATAATCCAGTCAAAAAATGGGCAGAAGAGCTAAAAAGAGACTTCTCTGAAGAGGAAATGCAAATGGCCAACAGGCATATGAAAAAATGTTCAACATCACTTGTAATCAGGGAAATGCAAATCAAAACTACCATGAGATACCATCTTACACCAGTGAGAATGGCACATATTAAAAAAACTAGCAACAACAAATGTTGGCGAGGTTGTGGAGAAAAAGGAACTCTCCTGCAAACTGGTCCAACCACTATGGAGAGCTGTGTGGAGATTTCTTGACCTACTAAACATAGAGCTTCCATATGAGCCAGCAATTCCACTCCTAGGTATTTACCCAAAGGACACAGAAACATCAATTCCAAAGAGCACCTGCACCCATATGTTTATAGCAGCACTATTTACAATAGCTAAGCTGTGGAAACAACCCAAATGCCCAAAAATAGATACTGGATCAAGAAGATGTGGTACATATACACCATGGAATATTACTCAGCACTCAAAAAAGATAAACACATGCAATTTGCAGCAACATGGATGGCGCTGGAAGGGATCATGCTCAGCGAAATAAGCCAGAAAGAAAAAGAAAAATACCGGATGCTCTCACTCATAGCAGGAATCTAGAAAACTTAAATAAGGGACCAGGAAAAAGAATAACTATAAGAAAGTAAAAATCAAAATCAACAAACAACTATGAACCAGAGACACTCTATGGGGGGTGGGGTTCGGGGAAAGGAGGAATTGGGGTCAAAATAAGGGGGTTGCAATTGTATGGGGAATATAAAAATAAAATTTATATTTAAAAAAAAAAAAAGAAATAGACTCTCAGTCATAATTAACCAGGTCCCCTGGACTTTTGCATTTTGTGAGACCCCGAGAATACATAGGCTAGCAAGGAAAGTGTGTTGGGGCGGGGGGCAACAGGGGAGGGGTGGGTAAAAGAAAAAAATCGGATGGTTTCACTTACAGGAGGAATATAGGGGAACCAAATAAGGGATCAGGAAAAAACATAACAACAACAACAACAATCGTAATAATAATAAACAAAATTAGCGGGCAACCATAAATCAGAGACAATCTGCGAGGGAGAGGAAGGAAAAGGGATCCAAATGGGAGAGAAGAGCACAAGGAACTATGGTGGTGGCTCTCACGCGAACTGGTGATGGGAATTTTTATGGGGAATACATAATGATGTAAAAGATATAAATTAAAAAAATAAATAATAAAAATTTAAAAACTTGAAAGAAAGATTGTGGGGAGGGGGAGGAAAACTGCAAAGGCGGGCTTCAGGTGATCATTATTTCCAATACTCTCTGAACAAACAAGTGTGTACTCGGCTCAGCTCTAGACCAACAGTGACCCTGTCCTGCTTTTGTTTCATTCACACCTATCTGGGAATGTAATCACACAGGTAACCTCCCTCTAGGAGGCACTCACTGGAGAAAGGCCCCTCAATTACCTGGGAGGAGGTTGAGAGAGAGAGGAGCAAGAAGATGAGTGCTCAGCTTGGCCTGATAAATTACCTTTTCCCATTGGTGCTTTTCCTCCAGCTGCATGAACATATCCAAAATGTAGGTCATGTGGGCAGGGCCACTCAGCTCCAGGATGTCCTCACTCATCGGCACATGCGCAGGCCATTCTGAGAGCAAGGATGCAAGCACGTGGCGGGCATATAGGACAGCTGTGGCCTCATTCACACGAAAAAGGTAGTCCCGGACAGCTTTCTTGATCTTGCAGTTCAGCTCCTTGTGCAGGAGGGCAGCGCTCTTGCTCCGCCGCTGCTTGGCATAGCTCTGCTGCAGTTCACTCTCCGTGCTGGAGATCAGCTTCTGGGTCACAGGGTTTGATTCAGCAGTGGCCTGCTCGCAGTGTGTGGGCCGGGACTGCAAACCCAAAGACCACCGTTACAGAAGTCTGGCCTTCTTGCCATGGGGGAAAGAGGGGTCTGGGGCAGATGTTTCTTTCCCAAGGTGGAGGAGACATACCAGGCATGGTAAGATAATCATGTCTGTGTCCACAGCTTTGGCACTCTGCTCATCCAGTCTCAGGCTCCGACTGGGCTGCCACCTCTGAGCCAGGGTTCGTATCTTTTCATCTGTGGTGAGTTCGTCTCCATCAAACCTGAAAGAAAAAGCATAAAGTTGGGTGCATAAGTTATAGAAGGGCAAGAGCATAACCTGCAATGAAACTTGTCAGAAGTACAGATCAGAGTTATTTTCCTGCTATTTTGTATTATATTATGACCTTCCACTTTTTGCAAACTAGATTCACAGTGTGCATTTACTCATGTACACAGATCGGCACATATGCCCTTCTGGTAGAGAATGCAAACTGTCCCTTAGGACCCTGTGCGCCTTTACATCTTTTTTTTTTTAGTGAAAGATTTATTTATTTATGTATACAAGAAGTGGGGTACAGGCCAGAGGTGTGGGGGTGAGAGGATTCACCAGAGTGAGGAGCAGAACAGGCAGATCGACTGAAATACACTGCTGAGGGGAGCAGCAGGCGAGTCAGGAGAGGTCTGCTGTGCCATGTGAATAGCTTCCTGGCCAAGGATCAAACTCATGCTCCAGTGGCTGCAGATAGCTTCATAGGTTGCATATTAACCCCTTGCGGCATTAGGGAGGCCCCACCTTTATATCTTTCGGAAACAAAGATCTCTGAAATTTTAGCAAGGGACACAGTTCCTAGCTCCCACTAGAGTTAGATGTATCAATGCAACTAGGTGCTTGCCAACCTTCCAGCAACTGAATTAAGGGTGCACTTTCTCTCTGTCTTCCTTTCCTCTGGGCTGGAACACAGAGGAGGAGTTAGTGAACCAGTTCTGACTACACAGATGAGAACAATGTGTATACTTTGGGGGGACTGGGAAGGTGGTCACGTTATGCCCACCTATCCTGGATACCACCTACCTCTAGACTGTTTCATAAGGGAAAAACAAATCTTCCGTGACTTGTGATATATGTGAGTTTTTCAGTTATAGTATCTTAAGACTGTCCTAACTGATGCAACTCTGCTTAATTTCACAAAAGGCTTGAGGCAATATGTAAGAAATATATATGGGAAAAAAGAAATATGAAATCAAAAGAATAAATGAAAAATTCAATTGGAATTTGATATAAATTAGAACTGGGAATCAAAATGATGATATGGGGGATGGAAAAGAGATTAGACTGAAGACAGGTGAAATTCTATACACACCTAAAAACTGGCCCTAAGAACTAGTTCCAAACTTCCTGACCAAGAGGAAGGGAATATTTGTTATTGTTTTTTTTTTGGGGGGAAATATGTTTTACAGTTATCTTTTTTTAATTTATATATATTTTATATCATTGTTCATTTTTAAACAATGTTTGCTTTTTTCTCCCCTCCCCAGGTGTAGTCCCCATAGAATTTCCCTCACCAATGCACCCGTGCACCATCACCGCAGTCCCCTGTGACCTCCCTTCCGCTCTCCCCAATCTCTCTCCCTCTTCCTCCCCTCCAGGATGTCTCTGGTTTATAATTGTCTGCTTATTTTTTGTTTTGTTGTGTTTCGTATTGTTATTATTTTTTCCCCCCGCTGTCTTATTTGGTTTCCCCACTTATATTCTTCCTATAAGTGAAACCATCCGATATTATTCTTTTTTAGGAAGGGAACATTATTAATTTTATAATAATTCTTGAGGGGAAAAAAATGAAAATAATGTACCATAGTGAAAAAAAAAACAAAATAGCACTTCTGACCCGAAGCATGCTCTGTGCTGTTTGAGCACTAGGATGACATAAAAAAAAACTTGGTGTCTGTCTCAATTTCTGCATCCAATAGTGAGTTTACTCTCAGATGCAGATTGCAAATAAAGTTTTCCCGAAAGGAACATACAACACAACTGAAAGGGACCCATGCAGTGTAGCACCGTCAGCTTTCATATCCTTTATGAAGAACTGAAAACCAGTCCTGTGTTTTCTTCTAGGCCCTTCAGAAGTATTATCCAGATTCCATCGACAGAAGATAAATGTCATCCTCCCCAACTTACTCTCTCACCACACTGCAGCAGTACCTAAGCAACCCTTACCTCTTCTGAACCTCCAAGAAGAAAGAATCAGTTCTTTTCATCTGCAGTTCATATATGGCCCGGAGAATGTGCAAGGGGGCATTGAGGGCATCATGGGCCATCTGTAGGCCATGGAAGGAAGCAGAAAAAGAGACAGTTTAAAGTCTTTTAGCACATTGATAATCTAAGCTCAAAGGTGATAAAAAACCATAAAATTAATACCATTAATACTATTATATGCTCTAAAACCCACCTCATAAAATCTGCATTATTATGCATTCAAAGAAAAATATAAATCATAGTAACACTAAAAGAAATATTACGCCAACAAAACACAATGCTAACAGTCAGCAATTACCACCACCACTGTATTCACTATAGCCTCTCTACTGTGGATGTCTTGCACTCAAGTTTGACAACTAGCACATAATCTAAGTATTACACTTCTGCATTTTAAAAACAGTTCTTACTCTTCTGATATCCATTCATATTGTCTGCTCTCTCTTCATATAGCTAGACCCTTTAAAGTCTAAGCCCTCTTCCTTTTTCACATTATTCAAGGGAGAGTATATTACCCAGAGAAAGTAAGAGAGTTCACCTAAGAAACTATGGGGACTACCATTTGGGGTTTTATGAATGGGTCTGGAAATTACATGTCAAATTGACATGTATATTTGAATGTATTTTATGGGAGAAAGGAAATAAAGCTTTTGGGTCCATGGCCTCAGTACATTAAAAAAAAAAAATACTATCCATTCTTTTGGATCGATTCTGCACAACAGAGAGGGAATCTTCAAGAAATAAATTCTCAGGATATCAGATTGAAGCATTTTCATGTGGAGCTTGAAACACAGTCCAAGTCCAAGAGAAAGCATTCCTGACAGTGCTTTTCCAAATCTAAACCATAACCCAAGAACATACCAAGAAACAGATTCTGGTGGGCTCATCCAGACTTTCGAGAGGGTCTAGCTTTTTCTGTTCCAGTTCACTGGGACTGCTGACTGACCGTTCCACCTCCTCCTCTGGATCCCCTCGCTCATCTAGCTCCAGGTCTCTGTGCTCAGCCAAAGCGTTAACACCCTTTTTTGAGGAGTACAGCATAATGGACAAAATCTGCACAGGAACAAAGGCAGGGTAGGAATGTCAGCATTTGGTGGATGAGAATTTCCTAAGACAAGAGATCAAATGCTCTATAGGTTATCCTTAAACACTTTAGCATATTTTCCTTAAACATAACCAGTCCTCTTATGGAGACTAAGAGTGTTTCCTAATTCAAGCCTCTGTGGCTGAGAATGGCTGGCTTACTACCTCCCATACAGCAGGGCCTTTCCAGGACCTGAAGTTAGCACTTGGCACTCCACAGGGAACCACAGTACTTCACTAAGAGAAATCTAAGGCCTGGGGGAATAGTAATAAAATAAAAATTGACTAAAATCTTACCTAAAATAAATATAAATGAAGATAAATTTAGAATGTGATTTTAGCTCAGAGGAACTTTAAAGGGAAATATTTCAAAGGCATGCTTTATTACCATGATATAATAGCCAACTATGTGTTTCCATAAAATACTTCTCTTTCAATGTTTCTAAACAAACATCAAATTCTCTTTTCTTGGGTGGAAAAGAGGCAAGTATCCACAATCCCTATTTCCAACAGGGAAAGCAGATATAAGGCAGTCTGAACAAGTGCACAGAGGGCACAGCAGAGCCAGCAGCAATGAACTGCTGCTGCCACTTGCAGGCAGTAAATCTGCACCAGGCTGGGCCTCCCTGGTGGCTCAAGGGGTTAAGCACAGCACTGTGAAGCTATCCACAGCGTGAGTTCAATCCCCGGCCAGCCAGGGAGCTACCCACATGGTGCAGCAGACCTCTCCTGTCTCACCTGCTGCTCCCCTCAGCAGTGTATTTCAGTAGATCTGCCTGTTCTGCTCCCCATTCTGTCTCTGGTGAATCCTCTCACCCCCCGCACCTCTGGCCTATACCTTAGTTCTTGTCTGCATAAATAAATAAATCTTAAAAAAAAAATCTGCACCAGGCAGCAGCAGTGGGAGCCACCCACATTCCTTACCTCCAGGTCCCGGAGTAGCCACGTTTTGCTGAAGCCAGTCCCTTTGCTGCACTTTTTCACTAGCAGCTTTAGCAAATCAGTCTGAAGGAAGGTAGCATGGGTCTCTTCAAAACCATGAGCCTGCCAAATGAAAAAGAATGATTTGCAACAGCCTCAGATTGAACAGGAAAGAGTTATTCAGGGAGAAGCAGGCTTCTTCAGAGCTCATCCTCAACTGGCAGCCCACACTCAATCCCACAGTCTGCAGGAAGAATGAAACTTTAACCTCAGCCATAATTTAAGTCTGTTCAGTCCTTCTCTAATTCATTCACTCAACCAATATTTCTAAAGCCTCGTGCATCTATCTACTAAGCATTATGTTAAAAATCGGGATTTTATGTCCCTCCTCTTGCTCACTACCTCCCAGAAGTTTCCCAATGCTCCTCAAACAAAAATCAAGGTCTCTAAGCATGGCTGATGAAGTCTTCCAGGCTCCCTGTCTGCTACCCTGGTCTCATCTCTCACTGGAAGTACTAACCTGAAGCCCTAGTACTTCCTGAAACCCTAGTGGAAGGTGTATTCCACTCCCTAAACAACAGTTCCTGGCCCGGAGTCTACACTTCTCTCTGCATGGAATGTTCTGCCCAATTTACTGAAGGCTAATTCCTTATCTACCACCTCAAATTTTCATATCTACCACCTCTGAAAGGCTTTTTCAGAATCATGGTAGTCTTCCTTGAAGGCTCTCTGTTGTCTCAATTGCAATTTTTTTCTCTTGCAATTTAGACGCCAGTTCTGGAAGTGCAGGACCTCTTTCTAGTTCAACACCAGATACTCAGTTCCATCTGATATTTGATGCTTAACATGTATTTACTGAATATAGGATTCAAAGACTGAAGTGGTCTCTGCTCACAGAAACTTTCTTTTCTCTTGTTTATTTTAACACAAATGACTAAATTAATAGTAGACTGTAATAAATGCTATGAAACTAATCAAGAGCAGATATTTAGCCTCAATTTTGAAACTATAGACTTTCCTCGTTGGACCAGAGCTGAAATGCCATCTAGTCCAGTCTCCCTGGGTACTTGAGACCCTCCAGGACCTCCATGCCAGTGCCAACAAAGTCAAGGTACTTAAAAACTTTTCCAGTGAAATCCTTCTTTTGTGACTAGTTCATTGAGAAGATCATCCTAAAAGAGATCCCTTCCTCCCCATCAATGCATCACTTATGTTCCCCATAAGCCGAGTCTTCTCATTTCCATGCCAATTATTTGTCCAGTTCTTTAACTTGTCTGCTTCCTCCCACCTTAATTGCTCAAAGATCCCATAGAAGGTAAGCCCCCCTGATTCTCTCCTTCATCATGTCCTAGGATGAACCAGAAGAGCCATGGTTCAGAGAGAGGTGAGAAACTTTTCAGTCCATTTTCCTTCTCATCTTTCAAGGTTATATGCCCATTAGAGGCAATAGAACCTGGCTCCATCAAACAGTACTGAAAAAATACAGAGAACCAACGATTGGGAAAATTCTGTTTGTTTCTTCTTTAAAGCTATCCTTGCACAAGGTGCCAAGCATTTCTAAATATAATCAAAATTCTATGGTTAGCCATCAACATCAGATCGCATTTCCTCCTAATTCCTTGCAGATGTTAAATCACAGCCAATTTCATTAACAAATAGAAGAAGCTCACCATCACCTTTAGTGTCTTATATAATCCTTTGAGAGCCAGGGATAGGACCCAAGTTGCTTCCACTGCTTCAGGACAATGGCTGTCCATGTTGGTTTGTAGAAGGTGACTGGCAATAAAGGCAAAGTGCTGGGAATACTGGCTTAGTTGGGCCTGAGAGTCACTATATTCCTGTCCTCCTTTCTGGATCAGCTGGTAGTCCTTCACTGATGGGTGATGTCAGACAAGAGAAAGTCACAGAAAGTCTAGTTAATGGCTTCCAGCAGTTAAGTTTCTTTCCCAGTAATATGTCTTATTGAAGCAAGAACTTTAGGCCTCAAAATATATATCTCTCTGGCTTCAATCTTAGTCATTAGATATAAGGCCAACTTGCAAGTAAGCCCAATACTGATACTGGGCCATATATTCACCAAGCAACTGAGAGAGGCAATTCACTTCCATACTACTGTACAGGAGCAGGCTGTCACCAAAGGTATTAAAGGAAGTTCTTAAATACAGAACTCATGAGAGATTTCCACTTCAAAAATAGAATGAGTTAGAGAGACTGGATTTTCTTGCCTACCATAAACAGCCAGAACACTGAGAAGAAAAATCTCATGAAACAATGATTTACATCATTGGGCAATAGGTAGTGCAAGACTATGATCCCTAAGAGAAGGGGTACTAACTGGGTGAGCCCTCCCAATCGCCCTAGCTACTTGGAGGCAATTTCCAGCCACAGAGTAGGGAGCAGAAACCCAAGCGTTATCCAGCAGTCTCCATGGGTTGAGGAGACAGAGATGAGGGAAGTCAAGGTAGCAAGAATTAATGGGGCAGAATATCACAGAAGGAGGACACCTAGAAAGAGAGAGGGGTACAGGAGCCCTTTTTACCTAGACAAAAACCATGAATCAAAGATCCACAGAGCTCAGTAAAGGCCCACACAGAAGAAACATAAAAAAAATCATGGCAAGGAAATCATAATCAAACTGCTAAAAACAGATAAGAGAAAAATCTTATCAGCAGCTTAAAAAAAAAAAAAAAAGACATAGTATGAAGAGTAATGAAGAATAACAGCATACTTCATGGCAAAAACTATGCATGCCAGAAGAGAATGGATCAATATCTTTAAAGTATTCAAAGAAAAAACTTTCAGTTTTTAATCCTAATAAAATTAGCTCTCAAAGAGGAAGTCAAAATAAACACTTCTTTCATTTGGCAAAACCAACCACAACAGAGCTTGTGCAGCAGACCTGCACTACAAAAAATGTTATGGGAAGTTTTTCAGGCCAAGGAAAAATGATACCAGATGGAAATCTGAATGTATACAAAGAAATGAAGAGCATCAGAGATGTTTAATTTGTGGCCAAATAAAAAAGATACTGTTTCATCATTTTAAAATTTACTTTAAAATATCTGACTTTTCAAAGTAAAAATAAATATTATAAGGCTTAAATCATGTAGAAGATATGTGAAAATAACAGCAAAATGGATAGCAAAATGGTATGTTATTATTATTTGAAGGTAGTTCAAAATATATACCTGTGTATTAAGGTATATATTCAAATACTATAGGAACCACTGAAAAATTATTTGAAGGTTACCCTAGAATAACCACTAAAAATATATAGAGAGATACAGTTTAAAAGTCAATAGTGGAGATAAAATGGAACCATTTTAAAAGAGTTATCATCCAAAAGAAGAAAAGGGCAAAAGGGAAGAAAAAACAGACAAAACAAATGAAAAACAAGAAGACAGATTTAAACTCAATCATCTTAATAACTGCACTAAATGTAAATGGTATAAACATCTCAATTAAAAGGCAAGAATTGTCAGATCAAATTAAAAATTATGACTAAATTACATGCTATCAACAAGAAATGTACTTTAAGTGAAAAGACACAGGCAAATTAAAATAAAAAGATAGAAAAAGATATACCATACAAATGTTAGTAATTAAAAAAACTACTAGAGGCAACATAAATATCAAAGATTTCAGAACATGGAATTATCGGGGATAAAAAGGGATATTTCATAATGAAATGAAAAACAGACAAACACATTTAGAGTTGGAGACATCAACATTTCTCTCAGTAATTATTAGAACAAGTACACAGAAAATCAGCACAAGCAGGACAGAAGATATAAACAACATTATCAACTGACTTGACCTAAGTGACATCTATGCAACACGCCACCAAGCAACTTAGTAAATGCACATTGTTTTAGAATGTGTCATGGAATCTTCATGAAAACAGACCAAATCTTGGGCCATTAAACAAGGTGCGATAATTTTAATAGGGTGAAAAACACTCCAAGTATGCTCTCTGACCATCAGGAAATTAAACTTGAAGTCAATAACAGAAAGACATCTGGGATATCCCTCAAATATTTGGAAATTAAACAACAAACTTATAAATAATTCACAAAATTAAAAAAATTGTTAAGATGTCATTTCTCTCCAAACGGATCTAAGATTCAATGCAGTGCTACTCAAAAAAGCCCAGAAGGTTCTTTAAGAGAAACTGACAAGCTGATTCTAAAGTTTATACAGAAAAGCAAAGGAATTAGAATAGCCAAAACAATTTTGAAAAAGAATAATAAAGTCAGAGAACATTTTAAAATGAATGAATAACAGCACACTGTTATTCAGTATCATTTCAAGGCAGTATAAATCTACTATAGTCAAGACTGTGTGATGTTTGAGTAAGAATAGATACATAGATTAATGGGACAGAATAGAATCAATATATAGGCACATACATATACGGGTCAATTAATTTTTAACAAATGTGCCAAGATAATTCAAAGAGAAAGAATTGTCTGTTCACCAAATAGTCCAGAAATAACTAGATATTGGTAGGCCTACTCCCCCAGATGAACCCTGACCTTTACCTCACACCATAAGCAAAAATAGCATAGTGCAAGTGCTAAAACTGAATGAGAAAGCAGACTGCTTCAGGAGCCAAACTGGGGACCTAATGTTTACATACTCCAGATTGTTTGGGATTTGACAAATTAAATCCAAAGGGGATTTACAATATGCTTTCAGTGTTCTATTGATAAAACAAAATGGAAAGTGACATGAATGCCAGTACAACTATTCAAAGTTGTTTTATATACAATTTTAAATTACCCATTAGGAAACAAACTTACATCAAAACAGACCAAACTTTGGACCATTACAAATGACACCAACAAATAAAGTAATCAAATGTTCAGAACCTAAACAGTTGACCAACTAAAATATACAGACAAAATAACAACATGGCAAGTGCTTTCAAATTATCACAATTAATCCACATCATTTCAGAGACGAGGAAAAAGAAGTTCAGGAAGCTATAACTTGTTTTTATACATAACTGCAGTCAGGGGTAAGAACTGAGGCATCTTGGTTGAATTCAAGGTATGCAGAGATTAGGTAACATTTTCCCATTCTTAGAAAAAATAATTATGATTGGGACCTGTTTTCCTCTTCCGGGTTTTGACATCGACAATCACAGCCCTGTTTTTCTCAGTAAAGTGCTTCAAGATGATCACATTATGTGGTTCATTGGCATTATCCATATAAACACAGCGGGTTCCCACACAAAGGACCTAGAACATAACAGAGATACAGAAAAGGCAACTCAATAGCACATTAAAACAGGGAAGTGCATTTAGGTAGATATAAGTCCAGTCTCTTTTGCTTGGGCCTCTGACTTCAACAAACACTGAAAGTTAGGTTTCTATAATCTCTAATTCTGCAGTCTGGTAAAGGTCTAATGTAGAACTGGTTTAAGTGTTCACTGGATAAAATCATTTTTCATAGTCCTCTGTCCCATCAGTTGAGAGATGACAAAATAAGAAAACAGATCAAGATGAATGCCAAAGTGGAAAACAATTGTACTTTAAGTTTCTTTGTAGCTTAATATTTAGTAGTTACCTATTACTCAAAGTCACCTACTAAAATAATTTAAAGACAATAATTAATAAAATGAGGCAAATAGCTAACTTATTAAAAACACAAGTTTTTAATAATCTTGGAAATATAACAGAATAGTCAAAGCAAAATATAACTGAAGAAAAAAACTTTGAAAGATATATGCTATAGAGTTGTTGATGTATGTAATAAAGATTAGAAGAGGTGACCAGGCCTTCAGAGTAATGTACCTGGGGGAAGCCAACCAGCACAAGCAGGGTGAAGATGTTGGTATGCTTCAGCTGGAAAGGCAGCTGCTTGATGCAGTGGTCTGTGAAGGCGGCAATGACGTCACGCCACAGTGGGGCACTGTTAAGTGACCGCAGGATCTCTGCCATGGAGCACGCCCAGTCCAAGCCCACCCGGCTGGAAGGCAAGAGCTCCATTAGACAGCAATGCACAGGTTCCAAACTCAACTCATCAGAGCTTACTACACAAGTTAGCCCCTGAGTCAAGCTGAAGAGCCATTCATTAATTAGCTTTAAAACTACAGGAATGTTTTTCATATAATGGTGAGTGGAAGGAAAAAAAAAAGATCCCTTACTTACATACTCAGTCTATAACTATGATTAAGTCACACACGTGTGTGTGCACTCATATTCACACAAAAAAGCTTGGAAGGATGTATATTATAATATCAGACGCATTAAGATGGTATAAGCCAGAGCGATTTTTTTTCCTTTGTTTCTGTTTTCCAAATCAGTATTTGATTAAGTCATTTTTATAATGAAAATAGACATATTTTTCTTCAGTCTTGAGACTTACATCTATTATTCTCAGGAAAAAACAAACATATATATATATATATATATGTGTATATATATCACCACTGACCACATATTATACTATCAGCTCAGACTGCACAGCTGTATCAATATGGGCTTTAAGCACAGTTGTAATGTTGCCTGACAGCATTGCTAATAAAACATTGTATTCTCACAGCAATTCCCAGACGATGGCATTGAAGCACAATGAAATTAATTAGCCAGACCTCTGATTCAAAGAAATGTACACCAAGGTGAGTAAAGTGGGGTCACTACCTGTCTAGACACACAGCTCCCAGGCTGAAGAGCAGATGGGTGGTCTTCCAGCCATCTGGCACGACGGAATTGTCCCCGGCAGCAAACAGGTTGTGTTTGGCTGAAAGGACCTTGATCACTGCAGCATCTACCTCTGCCGGCAAAAGGCGGATGATTAACTGGCCGAGAAGACCCAGGGTGAGGTGGTATGTTTCGTTCAGGTGGCCTGCATTTGAGATGACAACCTGAAACATGAGTGGGAGGACGCGCTCCAGGTCTTTCAGGGGGACTGTGGGATCCTGCCAACAGAGGGAGAAAGATCTGTTCAATACAAACTCAGGGAATCACACCAGGTAAACACTGTCTCCTTTATGTATTATTTACAAGTGACTAGTAGTGCCAAAGGAGTTATGCAGTGGCTTCCACAAATGCCATATGTACAATCAGTTGTAAATTAACATTCTCAGGCATCACCTCAAAAATCTTGAAAACTTTACCCTGAAAAATAAACTCATTTTTTTCTCCCAAGCTTTGCACTGAAAAAGAATTCAAATAATTTCGAATTACACAAAAGTTAAAGTTCTACCTTCTTTTAGTGCTCAGGAGATAACAAGTGTTAACAGTCTGACAAGCAATCTTTCAATCCGTTATACATATTTACATATAAAACATGTAAAATAAATTAAAAGTAATTTTTTTCTTTGAATACTGCCCTGCAACTTGCTTTTCCCCATTTGTATAACAGCTGCTTCCTAAGTCAATAAAAACAGAACTCTCGGCAACCAATGGAAGGCTGCACACAATCGCATTTTATAGTTAAAACGTAATTCATGCCCAGTGGTTGGATACTTCCTTTGTTTTCAATTGTCATTATTATAAACACTACTTAGGTAAATAGTCTAATAATATACCTTTTTATTCTTGAACATTTAGAATTTTTGAATTGTTATCTCTGTGATTCTCACAGGTATTAAATCTATAATATGAAAACCAGAAGTTCTTGAAGATAAAAATTGTCAAAAAGGCATCCCACTGGAGGGGCAGCTTGGCGTGGGATGCCAAAGTCCAACAAGAATGAGGAAAATGTCCATACAGAGGCCTGGTCCCATATGGTGTGTGAGAATCTGAGCAGGTGAGAAGCATTTCCATGCAGCACCGTGGAAAGAGAGCATGGGTGGGGTGAGGAAGGCACCCACACAGGTAAATGGTCAGGTACGGGGAGTCAGAACTTGCTTTGAGTGGGCTGAGGTGAGGGCATCTGAAATAATGTTCATTATCACTTCTTACTTGGGTAATGCAAATCAAACCCACAAAGAGCTATCATCTCACCCTGTGAGACTGGCTTACATCAAAAAGACTGCTATCAACAAGTGTTGGTGAGGATATGAAGAAAAAGGAACTCTTTTACACTGCTGGAGGGTATGTAAACTGGTGCAACCATTTGGAAAGCAGTATGAAACCTACTCAAAAAACTAAAAATAGAACTACCATATGACCCACAATCTTTTGGGTAACTATCTGAAGAATATGAACTTGTCAACTTGAACACCTATAAGCTCCTCCACAATGTTCACTGTAGCATTATTTACAATAGCTAAGAAGTGGAAGTAAAATAAGTACCCACTGACAGATGACTGGATAAATATTCTGTTATAAGGAAAGATGAAATTTTGTGATTTGCAGCAAAAAGGAAGGCGCTCAAGAGAATTTCATGCAAAGCAAAATTACAAAGAAAGACAAATATTGGATGATATCACCTACATATGCAATATAAGGAAACAAAGCAAATGAACAGGTAAAACAAAATAAAACTAAACCAGTGTACATTGATAACAGAACTGAGGTTACCAAAGTTTGTGAAGCAGGTTGTGGGTGGGAGCAAGGACAGAAGGAATATAATAGATGGTAATAGATGTTTTGTTTTAGTTGTTTTACCTTTTTCTTTAAAAAAAAAATAGTAACAATTTGTAATTTATAATCTATTCCCAGGGATACACAGATGACTTATTAACAGTTGGTTTCAGTATATGACTTTCTAAAACCAATTTTTTCCCTGGGCATAATACCACCCTTTCTTTTGAAAAGAAAATGCCATTTTTCTCTTACCAATTTTAAGGGAGGTAACATGGCTGCTAGTAACCCCAAAATCCTCTTCTGGGAACACTCAGCAAATAGCTGCTCAGGGCTTGGAATGACTGCCTTTTCCTTAATGAGCTTCTGGGAAGACGCTTCAGAATTTTCAGCATCTGAGTTAAAACACCAAACATTTAGGTTTTGTCAGACCTATTCATGTAAAAAGAGGCAAGTAAACCACTGTCCCTGTGCCACTGAAGAATAAGCTGAGATTTTGAAAGGTGATGCTAATCACGTCCCCTTCTCAAGGAGGCCTACCCCACCACCTCTCCCATTCCCTTTGTTCTCCCCATTCTTGACCCTGCTCTTAATGTACACTGTTATCGATACTTACTGTTTATTGTCTCGCCTCTAGATTTTTTATTTGATTTTATTTTTTTAGTGATGTATCCCAAGCATCTGGATACATAGCAGGTTCCAGATCAAGTAAATCAATAAATAATGAATAGACTGCATGTGAATCAGGATGCTAATCCACAGGGAAGTCAGAAGAGAGTAGATTTTGATGACTTAGACTGATGTGAAGGGTCAGACTGTCTTCTGGAACTTAAATTACACACATTGCAGAGACGGACATTAGAATATTTTGAAAGATGGACCCACGAATATGGCAGAATGGCAGGAGTACACCCCTGCTCCAGCACAGAATGGGCACATAGGAAAGATTCTGTCTCCCTGGGTTGCTAGAAGGAGGCAGCTGAGGTTTGCTGCCAGTGTCTTCAGCCCACAGCACCCCTATCTATCTCATGCTATCCCCACCAGTCTTCCTAAAACACAGCTCCAAATTTGCCCTGACATCTTCACCCAGGCATCTGAGGCCCTCCATGGTAGCACGCCATAGTACCTCTTCAGTTTCACCTTCCAGTGCTGAACCCCTACAAAGAAGTTCCCTATAAAGGGACTTCTCTGCATTCATTTGGGGGTTTCCCACTCTGGGGCCTAAATGGTCTTCCCCACAGCCAATCCTTGTTGCTTTTTCCACCATGGATGTCCTTCTGCATAGCAGATCCTTGCACATTTCCCTATAGCCCTTCCTTAAAAATCGATTATACAATTTGTTCCACATAACCCCACAGGATACCAATTGCCATTAACATCCACTTATACCTTTCTTCAGAACAGAATCACATTTCATCCCAAATTGCAGTTTGAGGTATACCTCTGTCTTAAACTCTCCCAGTCAGTGAGCTCCATGAAAGCTGAACCATGTGTCTATCAAACTGACTTGGGACCTGTTTCATCCCCACCCATTTCACCCCCAGGATTTAGCACAGTGCTTGACACATAAAAAGCACTCAGTGAAGGAGTGGCTAAATAAGATAGAAAAGCAGCCAAAGTGAAGAAAGATGACTTTGAAGTGTTATCAGCATCATCTGATATAGACTGGAAAACTATGAACTCTTGGCTGCTAGCCAGTTTTAAATTATGATTGGTGAAGGAAACTCTATGGGGACTACACCCAAGGGGGTGGGGGGAAGCAAATACTGTTTAAAGATGAACAATGATGTAAAAAAATAAAAAAATTAATATAAAAAAATACAAAATACAAAAAAAGATAACTAAATTATGTGCAACAGCCCATTGGGGATAGGTATTTGTGCATTTTTAAGATGAAAGAGATCAAGGCAATGGGGTTTAAGAGTCTTCACCTGGAAGTCCTGTGGGTGTGCTAGCATTTGCAGAGGAGTCTGAAGTTTGAGTCTGGCATGAAGGATCCTTTGTGAGCGATACACCTTCATCTGTCTTATTTTTCTGTTTGTGATCTAAAGGTCTGACTTCCTTATGAACATCACTCTTTCCCTAAAAAGTAAAAGAATTAGGGTATTACATAACAAATTTACTTATTAGTATAATAGTTTTTTTAATCGTTAGCTAATCAGTCTTCACAGATTAAAATCCATACTCTTAAGATAATAATCACCACATCTCATCCTTGCAACATCTTCCACCTACCTTTGTCAGCACCTGCAGTCATATAAGCAATGGCTCCATTACCACCTCCAATACATTCTATCAGCTTTCAGAAGCAAAGTATAAAAAGTTCTCTTGGGAGAAAGAGAAATACCAGGGTATGGATTTCCTTCTAGCAAACCAACCTGACTTACACTTTTGAGAATTTCATTTTGGCAAGGAGAGGGCCTTTCTGAAGTGAGGGGTGCATTGCCTGAGCTGAGAGAGTTCGCTGATCTCAAAAGTCTGGCCCAGCCTGTCAGTGTGACAGCTCACAGCCTGTATTTCCTATGGAGTCACTCAGTGCACCCAAAAGTCACCTGCAGTCCCTCAGCCCCCAGAGTGCTTCCCTCCTATTGTTATTCAGGCTTATATCTAGGATATAGGCATGTAGGGAAGTTTTCTGTGCATGATGGAGGTACCCAGCCCCTAGACACCTGGGAAGGCCAGGACATTGGGAGTCAAAGGTGGAATGTTGTACAACACCAAACATCCAGGAGAAGATCCTGACATCTTCTAGAGGCAGCTAACTTCTCCTCCTCTCTCTAGATACTGTGATTTCAGCATCAATCTTACCCTCAAATTCCTTCAAAGAAAAAAGTGATTGTAAGACCATCCTAAAAGGAGACTGCGACTGGGAGGGCTATTTGCCTTGTTAAACATCTACCTTCTGAAAAGACCTCTGACACCAAACTCTCTGTAACTAATGTGGTATTTTGTAAAGACAATTAGTTCTGCCTAATCACTTTAGTCTTGACTTTGCCCCTGTTATCACAGGACTCCAAAGCTTTTAACCATATAACTTGCAGTTGTATCCTACAGCACCTAAGGGACACTGATTACTGGTCTGAGGCCATGCTACACACAATCGATGTGCACCGATGGTGTCTCTGGCTAAGGCTGGTTACTCAGTTGTTTGAAACAAACAAACAAAAAAAAAAGTATCTCTAATACCTGGAGGAAAGGAAGGAGGGAAAATCTCTTAAAAGGGTCTGGCATTGGCTAGAAATATGTAAGAGTCAAAAACAAGTGATTCGTATTTAGGTCCCAAGTAGGAGATGATCCATAATGCCACACAGTGAGGGCATTATGGTTCTATTGTGTGACCAGTGGTGGAAACTGCAACTTTGCTAGAGGACTATGAGACAGACCCAGAAGCAGGATACCCTGGGTGAGACCAGCTGCTGATGGGAAGGGAATCCAAAAGGTGGGCACATTTCAGGAATAAAAATAATGCCCTATGAGCTATGTGTAAACTACATGTCTCCTTGGTAAATAGTAAACATTGTGTATCACCTATATGTTGGCTGAATATAAAAGTAGCCACATATATTAAGTGTTCACCATGGGCCAAGAATTAATCTTGTCCAATCCTTATATATATCACAAGGAGGCAGGTTAACAGGAGAAATTAACAAGGATATGGAACTTATTGTGAACACTTTTAAGTACTTTCCATATATTAACTCAATGTGTGTAATGTGCGTAACTTCTCACAACAACCCTACGGAACAGGTATTATAATTATCACCCCTGTTTTACAGATGAAAAAATTAAAACAAAGACACTGCAGTAATGTGCCCAAGGTCTGACAGGGCAGGGATCTAAACCCAGGTAATCGGGTCAAGTTTGTGCTCTTAACCTCTCTGCTCTGATCTCTCATGTGAGTGGCTCTCTGAAGGTCAACTTGTGATTCTGCACGTAAAGAATTGTTATTTACATTGCAGAGCACAAAAGGGCCTGTGTCTGACAGCGTCTCAGCAGGCCGGATGGCTTTCTTCTCTGGTTGCTCCTCTGATGTTCGGGTGGACACAGTGACAGGTGCAGCCTGCTTTTCTGGGGCAGAGTCACCATCTGGCAATATACCAAGAAGAGCAAGAGCTTTCAGACCTACATGGGAAACATGAGAATGGTTAAAAGCTTTGTAACAAGGGTTATTTCCTCTAAATCTCATCAATCTGCCACTGTATGGAAATATGGCTGAGTTTTCCCCAAACCAAATGGAAGAGTACTCAATACCAATCTTCCTTGCTTTCTACATCTCCTGATCTCAGACAGTGCAAGTTTGGATAGTGCGGGCTACCTGTACTTTATCAACAACAGAAGACAAAAGACACAACAGGATTGTCTATATAGAAAACGACAAACATTAAAATTTTGCAGTAGCCCCACATAATTAGATTTCTGACCTCTGTCGCAAAGTGATAACAAAATAGCTCTGATGCACAGGTATTATCCACCTGCTACCAAGTATAAGTCTCAAACTGTCTCAAAAGTTTAACATCCAAATTATTTCCTTTGTAGCATCCCTTAGTAAAGTCAAAATCATCTAGATATTTTGGTAGCCAAACTAATAACTAATAACTGTATTCTCATCTAGAATACAGTTGTGTGGCAGAAGGAGATTTGTATATTAGCTTTTTTTTTTTAAAGATTTATTTATTTTTGCATACAAGAGCTGGGGTACAGGCCAGAGAAGCAGGGGGTGAGAGGATTCACCAGAGACAGAGTGGGTAACAGAACAGGCAGATTGACTGAAATACACTGCTGAGAGGAGCATCGGTTGAGTCAGGAGAGGTTTGCTGCACCACAAGGGTTGCTCCCTGGCCGGTGGGGGATCGAACTCCTGCTGCAGAGGCTGTGGCTTGCTTCACAGTGTGGTGCTTAACCCCTTGCGCCACCAGGGAGGCCCTGTATATTAGCTTTTAAAAAGGGTTGGATTCCTCCAGCAAAATTAAGTCTGGTAGATTCAAATACTAAATACTCTATCCACAGACATCAAGAGTTTTAAAGATTTTATTTGCAACTCCTTGCAAATATTTTAGAGAAAACTAAGTGCTATTTTAGTGCCAACTTTTTTTTTTTTTTTTTTTTTTTGATGTATTGTGAACTTAAAATGAAAGAGGCCTGTAAGCTGAGCACAGTACTCTGCTTCTGTGGGAGTTTTTCCTTCACAAGCAGCTGACCAATGGTTTGGTTTCTGTACCTGAGGGCAAATTACCTTTTCCCTGGTGAGCCTTCATCAGACAGTCCCCAGCAAGCTGCATACACTGGCTCCGAAGGGCGGCGGCACTGCTACGGGCCTGGGGATCCAGCTTCTCACCATCCACTTCCTCTGAGCTGGCCAGGTGGGCACTGTAGAGAGCCAGGGCAGCAAAGAGCAGCCAGGCATAGTTATGGATGTAGGGCTGGATGAGGATCTGCTGGTCACTGAGGTGAATGGTCACCATCGGATGGGCCGTCATGCTGTGAGTAGGCAAATGCCTGCAAAAAGCAAGGCATTTTTAAGGGCTACAAGCCTTAGCAAGGTTCCAAAAAGGAGCATCTGTATGCTCACGACTTAGCATTCATTACCTCTAAGGCCGTGGTAATTGAAAATTTACATAGGTATGGGCCATCTCGCCAGAAAATTAAACAAACCCTGTACATACCATTTCCGGACTTCCCAACCCCCAGAAGATGCTCTATGAAAACTGGGCTTAGTAAAATTTCTTATTGTGAAATTTTGCAGGATGTGTAACAGCATTTTGATAATGTGAGAAAATGCCTATAATTTTTAGAGATAAATATGAGGTATTTAAGTAGAAAATGATTTAAAATACTTTAACAAATGAAAAAAGAAAAGGAAAAAATTAAAACTTTCCTAATTATAGAATGTGACTAACAGGTATAGGGGAATTCACTGTACTAATTTCTTTACTTGTGGGAATGTTTAAAATTGTTTTAATAAAAACTTTTTTTAAAGTAAGAAGACCCCTTTGAAAGGAAAGGAATACACGGAGAAAAGGCTCTAGGAATTGAGGTCTGAGACATACTCAAAGGAATACTTCTTTGCTGCATAGCATCCATAGCAGAGATCAAAGTCCTCACACACATTGCAATTTATCCTCCGACCTATGATGAAACCCTTGCAGTGACCACAGGTAAACTCCATGTTCACCAGCTCATGGTCATTCTCGTGGCCCTCAGGCTTTACCCCACCTAGGGGAGAAAATAGCAGTGTGAGGTGGATTGGACAAAGGGCTCTTGATTAGTTTCCAAACCCAAACTTATGCCAGCACCAAGTCTATTCCCAATTAATTGCTCAGGACCATCATCTTCTAGAGACCAGGTCCTTCTACCCTGATAGCTCTGGGCATATGAAGATAATCTTAGCACACAACTTCCTAGCAATGGTACCATGGACTGATCTTCCTTTTCCAATGTGATCAAACAGATAACCAATTCCCATCATGACCACTATCTGCAGAAACAAGTCTGCATGCAAATTTGCAGGCTGTCTCCCACGACCTCCTCTGACAAATGTTAAGCACTCATTTGGGTATTGCTGTCATTGAGGAGTGACTAGGTTTTTGCTTACTTTCTCATGCTACAGATAAAAACTGACTTCATAACCCCAGAAAGAATGTTAGACACACAAAAGACTGAGTGCTCCTTCTCATGCTAAACCCAGGGGCTCTGAGGCCTGTCAGAGACCCTACTAACCTCTCTTCATGTCTGACCTATTTCTATTCCCACTCCCACTAAAATAGTGCAGGTACTGCTCCCTCTGTCACAACTGTGACTGATGTCCTGGAGGAAACTCTTATACAGGCAGAATCATTTTTCCTCAGTATCTGACCATGTTGATACCATGCTTGGAAAGCCTTCTCCTCTGTCTACAAGGTCAAATTCTTCTGGGTCCTGCCTCCCTCAGTCCATCACAGCAGGCAGACACTAGAGCATCTGTTCCTCACTCCTCTGTCCCTGGACTTGATATATTCCCTGGATGGTGATGTATTCTCTACTATTTCCTTTGTATTACTCACTTCTAACTTTCTCCAAAGACCAATTCATATCCCACCTCTTCCACAAGTCTTTTCTGCAACAGCAACTGGTAATGTTTCTTAATTTTTTCAGACTAATCTGTACCAGTCACCTAAGCGTGTAGATTCTCATACTGGAATACACATTTTGTGGGTACATCCAGTCTCCTGTTAGACTATAAATACTTCAGGGGGTTTTATCTTTTATGATTGCACCATGTACTCAGAGAACAATCAACTGTCACTACTGTGGATCTGTTTCACTTCAGCATCTACAAGTCAAGAGTATTCAAGTATTTCTGAAATTCGTTTTGTATGTATATGTGTATTTTACTACTTGTAAACACCATATTCAGAGGGAAAAACAATTTCCTGAAAATTCAACTGAATATACATTCATGATTCTGAGTGTTTATCAAGCACCTAGAGCCAGCACAACAGAAGATGGCATCATGTCATAAACAGAGCTCTGTTATTTAGTTGGGGCAATAAGGTTCATATTTGCTATCAGGTCAGAGAATACCACTGGGCATTTCCATTTAGTAAAATACGAATTTAAGAAGGGACAAAGCACAGAAAATAAAAAGGATTTTTAGGTATGGCATACTAGACCATGAAATTTACCTAGGAAGCAAGTTCTGCAGAGATCCATGTCACTGCACTGCAGGCACCGGTAGCGATGCCAAGGGGCAATCTCATCACATCCATCACAAGAGATGTCCACATTTAACTGGTTACAGTAGCGAGCAATAAACATGTGCATCTGTAAGGTGAGACAGACACAATTAACCAACAGACTTTCTTGTGTAGCTACTATTCATTAATTAGTCCATTCTTTAATAGGTACTTGAGATATTCTAGGCATTGTACTAGATACTAGGGTGAGAAGATGAAGAAGCTGAGTCAGGAATTCCTTCAAACAGTTGACACCATATAGTATGATGACATGGGCTTTAACTAGCAAATTCAGGAGGCTTAGAGAACACAGAAGAGGTGGTGTTTACAGACCCAGGAAACACTGCAGAAGGAGCATTGTTTCCTGGTACTTTGAAAGAAAAGCTTTCTGGGAAGATAGAAAAGGCATTATTTCATGAGAATAAGTTGTATTACTTCATGTAGTACATGAAGACTACAGTACAATTTGTCTTTATGTCTGGAAATAAGGGAATAAATCACTAAGTCACAAAGCAGTAGATGAGTACAAATGTGCCAAGTCACCCTACCACTAAAGAATGGTTCCCAGTAAGATATTAACATACAAGAAAGAAAAATCTGCAAAGGCCGAGTTGGTGTGCTCCATCCAAGTCCCATAAAGTGCTGTATGAGCAAAGTAATTGGCACATAGTCAGCATGAAATGTTAAGAAAATTAATGACTCTTAAGAAGCAGATGCCTGGCACAACGTGGTGACAGATAAATACTAATGTGGAGATGGGCATGGCCAGCTATCTGAGCCTTGCCTTTACACATTTGAGTCAGGTGACTGATTCCGTGTATATATGGCTGCCTCCATGCTCGCCAGGCAACCTTCTAACTGAAATCTGTTTTCCTACAGTGGGACACTTGCAACCAGAGCCTTCAGCAATTCTATTTCTCATTGCAGGTTAATAAATTAACATCTAATGATATACTTCAACCTCACGAGTTCTTTTTTGTGAGTCTAGTTCTATAAGAGGGAGCCACACTCTGAGTGAGGTCAAGTCAGGACTCAGGATCCCTTGGGTTAAGGACTAGACTCAGTGACAGCCCTCTTGGAAGAGAGAGCTAGCCCCAAACTCCTAACAAATCACTTCAGATTATGCTAGTTGAGAGGTCTTACTTTCCTCTGCTTCTCTGGATCTTCCTGGGCTATTTTTTCATACCAGTCCTCAAACATGCCATCCTGACACTCATCCATCCATTCTGAATTCTGCTTGGCATCAGCAAGCTCATCTTCTTCACTCCATTGGCTGAAAGGACATAAAGGGAGAAAAAAGTATGCCTCTACAAATAATCAAAGAAAGCAGTGGTTAGCAGACTGTGTTCATGGGGCATATTTAAACTGAGTGGAAGAGGTCACTTTTGTTTTTAAAATACCAAGATTTGCCAGATGCTTGATAGATACATGTCAATAAAAAGAGAACAGTCCATTGAAAATAGCAAACCATGCTGGGTGAAGAATACAGCTTGAAAGGTTGTACCACAGCATAATTCCACTTGACAACCACTGGTGGTGAACCTACTGTGTGCCAGCACCAGGGCCAAATAAAATGGTTTTTTTAGAAGTCAGAATTGGAAATGCTCAGTACACCCTAGTGGAATCAGTATGAGAAGGGAGTCAGGAAACCCTGTGGCTTTGACTCTTATTAGATGCTATTAAGACCTCGACACAGTGCTCTGCCCTGGTCCTCCATTTCTGCATTTCAAATAAAGGGTTTTAGGTAGATAATTTCCTGGGCTCCTTTAATATACAAAATGATAAATTCCCATTATTTCAAAGTACAGCTTGTTTTAGCAAGCAGAATTACAAACAGAAAAGGATTTGCTCACCAGCAAATACAAATCTTTACCAACCAACAAATACACATTCATTCATACACTCCAATAAACTGATTTTAGGCCTATTCATACTCAGTTCTGAGTTGGGTGCCATGAGCGCCTGGTAATGAAGGGTGAGGCCCCATCCCCAAGGATGCCTGCACGTGCAGGCAAAGCTTAAAACAGCAAGCAGAATCATAACTGCAGAACCAGCACACTGAAGCCCCCACCCCTTATCCCCTGCTGTGGCTCTGCTCTGCCCAGAGTCCTCTGCCAGCAGGGCAATGGCTATGGGTTAGTAAATAAGTAGACAACTTTAATTCTATCTCTTTCTCCAGAATATTTCTTCTGGAGTTGATTCACTTATTTCCTAATTGTCTTCTCTTAACTTGTACTTTTCTTTTCCCATTCTCTTTTCCTTTCTTTGCTACATCCATGGGTGGGTAATGGGCCAGTTGAATCGCACAGGAAGGAGACACTAAAAAAAAAAACCTGCATAGTTTTTTTTTTCTTATACCTTAAGTTCTTATAATGTATAAGAGGTTATTTTGGCCTAAAGGCCAAAATCACACATACATGTAACAAAAACAGAAAAAGATTCTCCAATTCAACAAACTACACTAGTATATCCAAAAATACAAAGGATCCTCATCCTTCAAGTTTACAAAATCACCATCACCACACACCAGACATGGTAGCAATTTCAATATAGAACTCATCTATTCTTTACAAGAATCTTTTGAGGTAGGTACCATTACTATCTCCAGCTCTAAAAATGAGGAAACAGAGACACAGAGGGATTAAATAACTTGCCTGAGGCATCTAGTTAGTATGTGGCAAAGTCAGGCTATTACACTGAGAGGCCAGCTCCAGAACCCATGCCCTGACCCCACAAGCTGTATCTCTGTATCTTTTTTTTTTTAAGATTTATTTTTTATTTAAGTATACAAGATCTGGGGTATAGGCCAGAATGGGGGGAGGTGGTGAGTATACCTCTGTATCTTTTAGTGGACTTTAGGAAGTACAGAAATCAGGATTGTATTCTTACCTGATCACACTGTCATAGACACTTATATTCTCCTGTGACATTTTCATGAGGAGTTCTGGTAACTGAATGTCAACAAAGAAGGTGAGATCACTGGGTTCCCAGCCCATGTCCAAAAGATGTAGCACAGCAGTCTGAACACAGGACAGAGCAGGCAGCAAGGACCTAAAGAGGCAGAAGTTATCAAACCTGCCCATCACCAAGGGAGACAACAAAAACAAGTGGAAAGCAAAAGGGAACTCTAGACTGCTGGTTTGGGCTCGCTGCTATCTCCTTTTAAATCTCATACTCCATGGGCCTCCCCGGTGCGCAGCGGTTGAGCGCTGGGTTGCGAAGCTGCCCGCGGCCTCTGCGGTGCCGGTTCGATCCCCGGCTGCTCCCCGGCCACCAGAGGAGGGCCCCACATGGCGCGCAGACCTCTCCTGCCGCCCGCTGCTCCCCTCAGCAGTGTGCTTCAGTCCTTCTGCCTGCTCTGCTCCCTGCTCTGGCTCTGGTGAATTCTCTCACCCTCCCGCGCTTCTGACTGTACCCAGTGCATGTATAAACAAACAAATAAAATAAATAAATAAATAAAACATGCCTCTATTAAAAAAAAAAAAAAATCTCATACTCCAGACAGACCCTCTTCAAGGGACAGCTTAAGCAAAATAATCCTAAAAGCATGAAGTAAGGTTTCCTGGAGCAAAAATCACCTCCTGGTAAACAGCTATATCCAATTAGTGAAGGTCATGCCATTTAAGACTTACAGGAAGACCTTTTGATTTAAGGTTTATGTCTAAACCACTTACTAAAGAAGCAAATGGGGAATAGTTTTATACTCAAGTTTTAAAACTGCACATAATAATTCAAAAACGGAAGTTCACAAATCTTAGATAAACTATTACCCAGCCCCTTTACAAAAATGTACATACCCTATAGAAAAAGGGCTGGGGAAAATTATATTAATAAGTTAACATTAGCAATTAGTTCTAAATGGTAGATGAGAGATTATTTTTATTTTATTCTTTGTACTTTTCTATACTTGTATTGTTAAGCATGTATTTCTTTTATAATGAGAATAAACAAATTTTTTTCTAGGAATCACAGTTATTCAGTACCTGTCATTTATGCTACTAAATCCTTTGATTGCTTTGACCAAAAACAGAACCAGTTGATAGTAAGTATCTCGAATTTCCTTGTGTAGCTCTGCACCACAGCCTTCCAAGTGTCCAAAATAACTAGAAACAGAAAATCACCAACTCAATGCCAGAACATCATTCACTTAACAATCACCATTCCTTACCTGATAAAGAAGCAAGCTGCATGAAGTGACAAAGGAACTTATGTAAATACAAATATAATAATGTCAGAAAGTAACAAACAAAATAGCAGTGAATCCATCTGCCTGGGTCAAGTGGGTTGTCTATCAAGAGTACAGAGATGACATTTATCTTTCTTTGTTAGTGTAAGAACAGCCCCTCTCACCACTATTTGAGTGCCAGACATTTTGTTAAGTTATTTTTCACAAATTACCTCTTTTAATCTTCTCACACAGGCATGTCCTCTCAACCCTCTAACCCCCTCCATTGAAGACTTTAATACCAAGGTCACTGTCTTTTCTACCTTTATCCTTGTTGCTTTGGAGATTTCAAGATCCATAGAAATGAGACCCCACCCAGTTCTTCTGTCCCTGAATGCCCTCTGCCATCTGTACCATTCATGATTTTCTTCTCTATCCCCTTAGCCATCTCAGTCTGATTGTCACATTGTAATGACCCCATGTTGAGTATGAATATTCCTTTCTTTCATTTATTGTAATTGTCACAGGCAGTACCACTGAAATCCTGACTTCAGAGCATCTTACTCTGACCATGACCTCTCACCCATCTCACCTCCTCTAGGACTCCCGCAACAGCCTTTTCCATCTCAATGAGTCCCAACTCTTGTCACTGCCTCGTGTTCACTGTCTAGTACTCCCACCGTGCTTTCTCTTTGCTCCATGCTCAGCTCAGGCTCCAGGGCCCATCACCATAATCATACCTTAGCAAGCACCAATTCCCTTGCCACCATCTTCCTCCATGAACTTGCTTGAGAAATCTTATATCTATATCAAAATAGCTGAGTATTGCTGGAGGAAATACCATACAACCAACTTGACTAGCATTACTTTAAATCCAAAATCATAATTCTCAAATAGGCATGCAAAATTGTCAGGCAAGTTACCAGACTGGCTTTCTCAATTTTCACCACTTCACCATTTTAAGCCTTCCTGCCTCTCCTGAAACTGCTCACTACCCCTTCCTAAACCTTCATTTTTAGTTAATAGCAATCCTCATGTTTTATTTTTAAGACGTAGAAATGACCACACAGAATCCTTATCTTTGCCCTATCTCATCTACCATCCAACTTGTATCTCTACTCACCTGTGTCTCCTCCTGCTACTATAGATAGTCTCCCTGATTGTGTTTTGGCTTTTTTAATCCATCATCATGATATCATACAAAGTAGTTTCACTGCCCTAAAAACCCGCTCTGTCACTCTATTTCATCACCCTGATTTTTTTCAAAGGCCCAACTCTCCTGCTGCTACAATTGTTCCCTCTCTTCCTACATCAAGTTTTCCTCATCATTGACTCTTGCTACTGGCAGACAAACACGCTCAGTAGCTCTTAAAAACCCTCAGGATCCCACATCCCATTCCAATTACTGCCCTATTTCTCTGCTCCCCGCAAGGCCAAATTTCTTGAAGTAATTATAGTCTTTCTCTACATTTTATTATCACCCACCTCCCCCACACATACCATTCTCTTCTCAATTCAGCTGAATCAAGCTTTTGACCCCATGTCTAGTATGACTATTCCTTTCTTTCATTTATCCGCTACACCTGATCTATCAATGCTGACAATTCTGCCTCCAAAATATATCCTGAATCTCATCCTTTTCTTTTCATCTCTAATGCTCTTTATTCTCTGGTCCCCACCATCTCTGCCTAGATTACTCCAACAGCCTCCTAACTGCTTTTCTTGTTTCTACTCTTTCACAGAGCAGTCAGTGATCATCTATAAATGTAAATCATATGCTGCCAAGTTCTATATGATACGGGTCCTGCCCTATTTTCTGACTTTACCTCTTCCTGCACCCCCTCTTACTCAGACACACTTCTTTGGGTTAATCCTCCATCCAAGGACCTTCGTGCTGTTCCTTCTACCTTCAGTACTCTTCCCTGTGATCTTAGCTCTTCTTTTACCTGTCATCTCCTCAGCCTTTCTTGACTGACCACCCAAAATAGGTCACTCTGTATGAAATCATCACATAGCAATATCACTGTCTGATATTTTTAATTTATTTTTTATTGTCTGTCCGCAAAAGAATAAAACTCCAACAGATCGCAGATCCTGTCTGCCTTGTCTGCTATGTACACAACACCTAGAATAATGTCTGACATTGTCAACATTTGAAAAATATTTATTGAGTGGCTGTTAGAACAACCGTGAGGTACTTACATTAACAACATTATTGTAAATGAACGTTAAATTTAGCTCACAGCATCCAGAAACCAAATGATAACTGTGTTATGTAGAATATAATTCTCATTGTCTGGTATAACAGAGTTGGTAAGTTCATCAGAAAGAATAAACCATATGTTCTTGGTACTTACTGAAAGAACAGAACCCATTTTTCCTTTGGATAAAAGAATGAATTAACCAGAAATGTAAATTTGTATCTCACAGGGAAATGAGGGAGGTATTGATTAGAGACCATTAGATTTCTTTCAACAATCTCTTTCTGTCTTCCTTGCAGATTTGTAATCTGTACTTACTTAGTAAACTCTTTCTGGCAGGTCAGAAGTTCCAGCAGGAAAAGTATATAAGACGGGTGGAAGCAGTGAGGCTGTCCAAGGGATTCTGAACAATACTGAATTATTCTCAGGGCTTCAAGGATGCTCTGGGCTTGGGCTTTCTTCAGGGAAAGGACCTTTATAACACTGGAGACACAACTCAAGTCAGGAACACCCAGAAAACTCTTGAGCTCTGAGACAAAAAAAAAAATATACCCTCCACCCAAGTTCTGATGCCATGTAATATAAAAATGATATATATTGTTGTGAGGTATTCAAAATATCATTCGGAAAGGACAGCAGTGCCTGTCCTGAAAGTAGTAACTTTCAGTCATTGATCAGCAGTATTACCAATCAGTCCACACCACATACTCAGAAGCCCACTAACCAATATTAAAAATTAATTAATTAAAAAGGAATTCTGGGCCTCCCTGGTGGCGCAAAGGGTTAAGTCTCAGCACTATGAAGCTATCACAGCCACTGCAGCACAAGTTCGATCCCCAGCCAGGGAGGTGACACACGCCTCCCCACCCCACTCCACCCCACACCTCTGGTCTATACCTCAGCTCTTGTATGCATAAATAAAATAAATCTAAAAAAAAAAAAGGTATTCTTATATCTTTACCTCCTTATAGAGACAAAATCTTAATTCTTAGGACAATACCTCCATATATGTAGGCCCATTGACAAATAATTTTGTCAGAAAACATCAAATACTAAATTTCTCCCAGGGTTAAAATAAGACAAATTATTAAGGGGTATCTACCAACGGAAATTTTTCTTTTTTTTTAAATCTTAAAAGTACATTATAGGGCCTCCCTCATGGCTCAAGGGGTTGAGCACCACACTATGAAGCAATCCACAGCCTCTGTAGCACAAGTTCGATCCCAGGCCGGCCAGAGAGAAACCCACATGGCAAGGCAGAACTCTCCTGTCTCGCCCACTGCTCCCCTCAGCAGTGTATTTCCATCAGTCTGCCTGTTCTGTTCACCACTCTGTCTCTGGTGAATCCTCTCACCACCCCCCCCACATCTCTGGCTTGTACCCCAGCTCTTACACGCATAAATAAATAAATCTTTGCTTTAAAAAAAAAGTACATTATAGTGACATAATTTACATAATATAATGTACAAATATTAAATTTAAATATTTTCTTTTAAATCACAGATTTTTTTTCTTTAGACATTCTCAAATAAGTCTTGATTATCCTTCATGTACTGTTGCTCATTTTTATATGAACTTCGTCTTTGAACAGACTGTCTACCTAAAGTCTGAAAAAAGGAAATACTAGGAAAGTAATGCCTGTTAGGCTCACCTCTCATGCAAGAGTGACTGATCTTTAATGAATTCCATCACATCCTTTAGCACTGGGTATTTCTCTTTTACTGTGGGCACTGGTCTGGCTTCCTCCATGGATCGGAAGGAGAGAAGCCTGAGTCGCCCTCGGCTGAAGGGAGGCCGCCGAGTGGGTGTAGAAGGTGACGAGGGCTCTTCAGTGGTGGCAGAGGACACTTCCGTGGCAGGAGGGCTAAGGCTGGGTGGCAGATTTTGCTGGACATCCAAGCCAGGACTCCTGTTTCCAGAGGGATCTGCTTCTGTGGGAGATCCTGAGGCTTGGAAATGCTCTTCCACCACAGAGCTTGTCCTCTGGCGTTTGTCAAGTGGCTGCAGGTGATCAGTTTCATCTGTAGTCAATGACTTCTCACAGCTTTCTTTTGAACTTATACTTTTTTTCGGCAAAAATTTTAGTAATAGAAGACTTTTCTGAATACATTCTTTTGCTAAATTGAAAAAGCAAGAAAGATAATGGGGAAAATGTCAAAATTACACTTTAATGCCTACTTTCAGAGAGGAAAATAATTTACTTACATTTACAACTTAGGACGAGAAATAGTTCTACTAATATAGTGATATACACATATACCACAGAATCAAATTTTATTTCAATCCATAAACCAAGATTTCTTCAGCATAGTCAGCACACTTTAAAAAAGGTTTAACTGCTAGCATGATCCCTTCCAGCTCCATCCATGCTGCTGCAAATTGCATGAGTTTATCTTTTTTGATTGCTGAGTAATATTCCATTGTGTATATGTACCACATCATCTTCTTGATCCAGTCATCTATTTTTGGGCATTTGCATTGTTTCCATAGCTTAGCTATTGTAAATAGTGCTCCTATAAACATAGGGGTGCAGATGCCCTTTTAAATTAATGATTCTGTGTCCTTTGGGTAAATACCTAGGAGTGGAATTGCTCAGTGATTTCACTGAAAGAAAAAGAAAAATCCCATATGGTCTCACTCATAGCAGGAATTTAGAAAACCAAAATAAGGGACCAGGAAAAAGACTAATTATAATCAAGTAAAAATCAAAATGGACAAGCAACTATAAACCAGAGACACACTAAGGGGTGGGGGTAGAGGAGGAGGGATTTGGGTCAAAATAAGGGGGGGTGGGAATTGTATGGGGAACATAAATAAGATGAAAATGCACACATTGTGCAAAAATGAAAAATGATGTAAAAAATATATAAAGCAAAATAAAATAAAAAAGGTTTAACTGGGGTGATTTTCAAACATACAGTCCTCACTCAGCTTCGAGTTATCAAACCAAGGCCATCTTGTTTCATCCCCAACCATCCCCTAGATTATCTACATGCAGATCCCAGGAAACATGTTATTTCATCAGTTAAAACTTCAGCATATTTCTCTAAAAAAAAAAAGTTTTAAAAATAATATAACCATGATAGCATTTAAAAATTAACAGTAATTTCCTTAATTTCGTTGAATATTCAATGAGCACACTTTAAAAACAAAGACAGCTCAAAAATCACCTGATGGCCTCCTAAGAGAATTAGAAAGATGTCCCATCCGGATGAAGTCAATGAACAATTATTCCTCTCTGGAATTTTTTCTCTTTGTGATAGATAGTTAAAAACTACATTTGTTGCCTTTGTTACATTTCATAGAGCAGTACAGTTTTAACTAAAATAATCTAGAAGACGTTTTCTATGAAATGACACAAAAGGCCCAGGAATGACAGCTGAAGTCGGCACACTCACCCAGGATCTCAGGGTTCGCCTCTGATGCTTCCGACACGTGTTTTTCTTCTGCCTCATTCCCCAGGCTCACCAGGGACTTCTGCTTCATCTCTAGCTGGGGGGAGGATTTGAACCACATATTATATTGTCCATACAGTGCAGCAAGAACAGCCATAGCAAACTACTTCCAAAGCACACAGCGCTGAGATCATGGAGACCATTACATTATAGTTATTGCCCAGCTAGTGAGGACACAGGACTGAGCTGCTTTTTTTTGTCTTAGGCACAATCCAGGCTTTGAAGCTGTGAAAAACTAGCTTTCTTTTCAACTGTGTGTTATTTGGGAGGAGTCTGTACCCATGAACTAATTGTTTAAAAGATTCTTGAATATTGATACTGGAGGGGTTCTTATCTAAAGGTGACACACAGATAAAGAAGCTGAACTCTAGAAAAATAAAGGGTTTTGGGGCCTCCCTGGTGGCACAGGAGTTAAAGACAGCGCTATCAAGCTGTTGCCAGCCACTGTAGCACGAGTTTGATTCCCCAGACAAACAGGGAGGAGACCCACATGGCGCAGCAGACCTCTCCTGTCTCATCTGCTGCTCCCCTCAGCAGTGTATTTCAGTAGATCTGCCTGTTCTGCTCCCCACTCTGTCTCTGTTGAATTCTCTCACCACCCCTACCCCCGCCCCTCACACCTCTGGCCTACACCACGGCTCTTGTATGCATAAATAAATAAATCTGAAAAAAAAAGAAAAAGAAAGGGTTTTGTTAGGGTCACACACCTATTTGCTCCACAAACTGGACCAGAATTTGATTTTTTTTCTACCCTGAGAGGGACACTGAGCCTGCCAGGCAAAGAATGGTGCCTTTGTCCAGGCAATGACAATATCTTACTGAGATATCTTGCCTTTTCACTTAACTGTCTGTGGCAGCTGACTTTATTAGATATACTTTTTCTTAAACTGCTGCAACTGCCTTGGTTTCTCAGTCAATACTTTTCTGATTCTCCTTCTACCATTCTGATACTGATGTCTATCAGTTTCTTTTGAGAGATCTTATCTATTTTGGTTCCCATCTATCTACCCAAGGTATACTGGGCACTAACTGTACTCTAATCATTGTGGATTCTGTCCATGACTATCAGTTCCTGGACAAATTCAGACATTTTAGAAACACCATTACCAGTGATTTGAAGTGATCCTCATCTCTGCCTTGACATTTCCAGGAACTATCAGCCATTTAGATTCTTTTACATGTACTAAAATCTCCCCAGCTAATTGTCTCAGATAACCCAGATGTCCTCACACTCAATATGTCCCAAACTGAACTTACTTCCTGCTCCCAGATCCAAAACCATTTTTCCCTGTCCTGGTCAGTGCTTGTATGACCCAGCAAGTCACCCAACCAAAAACATGACAGCAGGTCTGAGCTCCACCCTCCTAGTTACACTCAAATCAACCATAAAGTCTAAATGTTTTGTCTCCTAGGTAGCAAAAGCCACCCTCATCGAATGACCACAATTCATTTCCTGCTTTCAATCTCCTTTTCCTCTCAGTTAAAGATTCTTTTCTCAATTATTATATGATATTTAAGATGCATGTGAATACATAAAAATAATACTAATATGTAAGTATTCATCTTCATGTCTAAGAAACAAAAATAATTCTCCTGAATTTGGCATTTATCACTTCCACATTTGTGTAATTTCACTACATGTTTATGTATGTAACAAATATTTGGCTCATGTTTAAACTTTGTATGAGCATCATATACATCACTCATTCTTCTGTAACTTGCTTTTTTTCCCTGCTAATCACCTTTGTGAGAACCATCTTCCCCATACACACACTGTTTCATTCATTTTCATTGTAAAATAGAATGATACTTATACTACACTGCAATATCCATAGCAATATAACAATCTTTTTGTTCTTTCTCCTACTGATGGACATACAGTTCTTCTAGTGCACTGCTGTCACAAACAGTGCTGCAAAACCACTTTTTTTTTTTTTAAAGATTTATTTAATTATACAAGCACTGGGTATAGTCAGAAGTGCGGGAGGATGAGAGAATTCACCAGAGCCAGAGCAGGGAACAGAAGAGGCAGACTGACGAAATACACTGCTGAGGGGAGCAGCAGGCGCAGCAGGAGAGGTCTGCGCGCCATGTGGGACCCTCGCTGGTGGCTGGGGATTGAACCGGTGCTGCAGAGGTTGCAGGCAGCTTCACAGCCCAGTGCTCAACCACTGCGCCACCAGGGGAGGCCTGCAAAACTACTTTTCTAAAGTTAGACCTCTCCCCTGATTAAAACCATCAATGGCTGCACAGGATATAAAGCAATGCTTTTCCTCCCAGTCTAAGAGAGTCCACAGAGTGGTTTTTGGGGATACTGAAGGATACATGGGAGGCTGAATTGAACCCTTCCTACACTGAACATTCTCAACAATCACCAAATTATGATTTCAAAAGTTTTAAATTATTTCATACCTATTCATGTCCCTAAACTTTAGTTTAAAAAAATTCATAGTTACAATCTTGGAAAAAGGGTACTTACCTTAATTCCATGATATAATGGTGGAAAAACTCAAAATACGCAAAAATCACATGCAAAGGAAAATCTTACCATCCATATTCGAATTCCATCTGCCAAGGAATACACCTGTGCAAACTCCTCACTCAAGGCTGTCTTGCCCCCACTGTATACTGGGGAAAAGAAATATGAACAGATTACATACAGTTAACACAATTCGCTACTGCAACACTAAGTACTAAGTAGCTTCTACATCTCTTAAAAGCACACACAAAAAAAGTCCTTCCCTGACACTCATACATTGTGTGTGGTAAAAGAAGCCTGGGAAAAATACCAATAGCCACAAACACCTACAATGGATTCTATGTAATATGTCAAACTAATCTTTTTTTCAAACTAACAATTTTTGAAATCAATATACTATTAAAGAGAGTAAAATATTAAAAGTATTAAAAGTGAGTGAAAAATAATTACTGATATGGAAAAAAGTTCAAGGCATATAGTAAGTAAAAAAGGCAGGTTATGAAACAGTATAAACAAAATTACCTTATTTTTAACAGGAGTATATATATTAAAACCATGAAGGAGATATCTATCTATGTGTGATGGAGATATAAATTTACCTAGGTAAAAGGCTAGGTAGATACATAGAAAAACATAAATAGAGGTGTTCTCTAAGTGGTGAGACAGTAGTTGATAATTATTTTAAGGTTTTCTGTACTTTTCAAGTTTCTACATGTCTAAAACAATGAGTAATTTTTTTAAATTAGAAAAATAACAAAAAAGTTGATTTTTTGGTTTTGTTTTTTTTTTTTTTAAAGAAAGACCTATGAGGCCTGGCCTTTCTCTTCATCTAAAAAAAGACAAAGGATAATATACTAGAACAGTGTGAAGCTTTCTGCTGAACCAATAATAAATACCATAAATACTTCCTGACCAGCTAGAATGTGCCAGGCTCTATATACTACACAATAGGAATACAATGCTGAGAAAAACAGACAAGGCCTGTGCCCTCAAGCAGCTCATAGTCTTAAATTTACACATTGCTCCTTCAAACTAGCCTCATTGAAAAACATTTCTAACCCAAAAGGGTGACCAATTTTAGACAAAGATGAGCAGATTATTCAGACAAAGATCACTCTCAAAGTGGCTCAGTCTTGAAGAATCCATGAACAATCTATTTAAAGACAGGGACAGATAGAACTGAGACAAACTACACCTTCTTCAAAGCAACAATGGCTGGTGATCTAGATACAATGTGCATTCGAGGACATATTTCTAGTTTTAGTTTGTGTGTTTTTCTACTGCAAATTATGGATGATATCTGAACATAACTTGGAAAGGATATGGAGAAACTCTTCACTCCCAGGGAACCATCCATTTCTCAGCTTTTAAATCACATGACTTATCCCTCTATTGCAAGTCCCCACATGTAACAAAGGCTGCCTAATCCTCTTACTATAATTTGATTACAAAATATTTACTTTTTCCCCCAAAGCCATACATGTCACCTTGTCCCCATAACTATAAAAGATACACTATTGCATATGACAGTTTTTTTCATAAATCATTCTTTCCTAAAATAATGTTTTATTTATTTGAGCAGCTTCTTAACAGAGATATTAAGATTTGAAGGAATCAAGACGTTTTAGAAACCAGAAAATAAACTCCGCAATATGAGATCTAAAGGACTCAGCAATAAAGGCAGTAGTGATAATAACATCAATAACAACAGGAGTGACAGTCAATTATCAACTGTAATGAAAGGAAGCCATTTGCTCATGATCACCATGAAAAGAACACCTACCCTGCGAAGTGCCTGAGAAAACCCACCCCTCATCTTTATGTAGGGTTTGAAATGTTTTGGCCCTGAGATATTATCAATGGAGAGAAACTCTCCCTCCTGTGGGTTCTGTTGGGCTTCAGGCCTCACACAGAGTAAACACACAGAGATGGTTTCCCTGGGGGCCCTGAGGAAAGAAATGGTGAGGAGCAGGCTGTTGACAAAGAAAGCTGAGCAGGGATGATGCTATACAGAAGCTGCAAGTTTAGAGACAGGAGTTAATACCTACATTTTCCTCCTTGATTATCAGCACATCCAATTACCTAAACATCTGTGGTTTTCACTGGAATTTCTTAGAATGTTAGACTTTACAGATAAGGAAACTAAGATGTGGAAAAGTTGTCTGATTAACCTGAAGCTGCACAACATCGTGCTACTGACTTGGGACTATAACCCAAGGTAAGGTTTCTTCCAATAAACTTTTTGGCAGTTTTCCCTAAGAAATTTGGATAGAGACAAATTACCTGCTTATTAGTAAACTTAAGGCTACTTGCCATATACCACTATCTGCTAACTATAAATCAGTCATCAATCTTCTGACTGGCAAGATAGGACTAACAAGATGAAGCCTACAGTTGTAGAAATATGTTTATGTTTCAAAGTATCTTAAAATTTTCACTTAAGATAGACTTTCTTAAAACTTAGCAATTGGCCTTCAGATCAAAAATATTCCCTGTAATATAAGTTACCATATTTTTGCAGCTTCTCATATAAGTCTGGAGTGCGATACACCAGAGCAGCAAAGGTGGCGTTCACAGCTTGATCAATAGTGGAACCAGCAACTATATCTGTCTTTGGGGCCTGCTTTCTACATGCCTGTATGAATCCTTTGAAAAGTTCTGAATATGGCCCACTGACGTTCTGGGCAGGATCTGATTGTGCAAAATCAAGAAGAAAATGGCGGCAGGGATCATCAGGGATGTTCTTAACCTGGGAACAACAACAAACCAACATGTTTAACACATTCATTCAGAAAATAAAGTTTACTGAGCAGCTACTAGGCCAAAGCAGAAGTATAAAACACGGTGCATACTCTCAGGAAGTTTAAATCTATTTTGGGGAGACCAAACAGATACGTGGGTTAAAAAAAAAAGGTAAACACAATAAAACATTAAAAGTAGAACTACGATAAAGCAAAAGATTACCAAGTGCCAAATGCCTAGAAGGGACACCCAGAGCTGAGAATTCACAGGAGAGAGTTCCTGGCAGGTTAAAATAATTAAGAAAAGCCTCCTGGAGGATATGGGCTTGGGACTGGACCCTAAAGATTGGGCAGGCTTGGCCCTGAGGAACAAAACCATTTGTAGAAGTTAAGAGTCAGTGGGGAGACTGACCTGGCCTGAAGTCTCAGCTGGGGAGTGGTGGGAACTAGAGTCAGATAGGTAAGGTGAAAGGAGACTGTAGAGAGCCTTGACTGTCACACTGAGGAGTTTAAACTTCACCCTGTGGGCAACGGGGAGTCATTAATGGTGCTTGGCAGTGGAATGACAAGATAATGCAGTGATTAAAAAAAAAAAACAACTTGGTAGGTACCAATGCTTTACAACACATGTGAAAAATGAGGGCCTGGATAAAGATGGAGACAGAGGAAATGGAAAGAGATGAACATCACAAGGAAGACGCCATAGGCTTGCTGCTGACTTGATAGATAGGATGAGAACAACGGGAGGACAAAGGTAATGCCAGGAAGCAGTGACTCAATGCCTCAGAAAACAACAATGACAATAACAGGAGTGAGCAGTCAAGAGAGACATTCTGGTTTTACACTTGAGTTAAAGGGAGTCAGAACACTGAAATGGGGATACCTAATAGGAATATGGAGGTATACGATTAGAAACTGGGAGAAGAACCAGGACTGGAAACTGGTATTTAGGAATTATTCATACAGATGTGACAGCAGAAGAGAGAGAGGGTGAAGTCTTGGTGGGCTGGGAGAAAGGGAAGAGGACCTAAAGCCTGCCCTTTAGAGAAGGGGGAATAAGAGAGGTCAATAACAGAAGCAGATGGACCAGTTAGATGTAAGAGAGTGGACTACCATGGAATCAAAAGAAGAGAGGGTGAAGGAACCAAATTTAACAGAAGTAGAGGAGAACAGCAACTGAGGAAGAGTCCCTAGATATAGCAATTAACTACTAAGGGAAGAGGAGAGAGAGAGGGAAGAAGGGAGGAAAAGTAGTAAAGTAGAGATAGAGCGAAACAGAGATGAAAAAGAAATAGTGGGCAAACTTGTTTAGTTTTTTTAAATATTATAAGCCTAAATAATGTGCTACAGTTCCATGGAGAACAAAAAGTATAGCATAAGTCATTTACTTCTCAGGAATTGGAAGTAGACTCAATTCATGTGTTTGATAACTCCGTTAGGAGAGATTTACTGAGCACCTACTATATTGCACTGAAGAGTCATTCATTCAATATTTTTCAACATCTGTTACATGCCAGCCCCTATGGTATACCAAATGAACAAGGGAGAGTTTTTGCCCTCCAGTAGCTGAGAACTGAGTGGGCGTGATAAGATATAAACACAACTGTTTATAATTTCATATAAAAAATATGAGAAAACATTTTCCATTCCAAATGAAAAACAATAGAAGACTTAATACCTCTTTACTATCCTGGTGTGGGTGAGTGGGCCAGCTTGCTTCCATTTCCAACTCTGGACATATTTGATGCCTGAAGACAGGTTTCCATAAAGGGGAGTTTAGGACTAAAGCCATTTTTGCCTGCGGTACTGCCATGTTACTTCCTAACTCTGGAAAGAGAAGAAGGTTTATGTGAGCTCTATTTTTCCCTTAATACAGTGAGAGCCTTTGAAATGATGCCCACTCCCCCCATCCAAGGTTATAAAAAACCTTGGGCACTATGAAAACTTGGGAGGAATTCACCCACATCTACCAGAATGTAACTCTGATACATAAACACATACCACAGATGAACCCAAACCATACAGGAGTCCTGAAACACTGCCATTCTGCCGAAGAGCTTCAGTATCAGTTACCTCTGAAATAACTAATCTATAAGGTCCATATGAAAGTAGATTATAAACCATCTCTACGTTGTAAGAGGAGGTCACTTAGGAATGCTTACTTAGGTGAAAATTTTCAGTTTGTAAATTAATGACTATTAACAAATAGTTAGATACCTACCATATATGTGCTTATGAACAGACATAGAAAAAATGATTAGGTGGAAATAAATCAAAACATTAATAGTAGTTATATCTAGGTGTTAGGATTAAGGATGGTTTTTCTCCTGTATTTTTCCATCATGCAATTTTCTGATATTTTACTTTCATGATGAAAAAAAAAGAAATTATATAAGAAATAAACTAGAAAGTTTAATTATATAATTCTTGCTTCTTGGATGAATTTAACAACTAAGTTGAATAAATCATTTTAAGACAAAATCCAAGTTCACATACTCATAAACATTTGGCTAAATCATAAAAAAGATATAAAATCAATTTATTCTACATTTCTGTCTTCTTGTCAGAGTATACCAAAATTCACATGCAAAAAATGGTGAAAAAAAGCTGCTGAAAACCAGCTCCCTTCCCTATTTGTCCTTGGACAGAGGGAAGCCACAGTATCCTATGTGATGAATTCTAAAATCTGGCTCAAGACTTTATGAAAATGGTATCAAGCTGACATTTTATTCTGGTTTAGTTTAAAAGAAACTGAAAGGGAATTTTATCAGTACCTTAGTATTGTAAAGATAACTTACAGAAAGCTCTTAAATATGGCTGTAGGGATAGGAAGGGACAGGTATGAGGACTTACGATGGACAGATTTGAGCGCCATGCACTGGGCAGCAAGGCGTCCCATCAGCCGGGTAACAAGGAGTTGTAAGTCCAGTCCCCAAGACACGGCAACATCAGGCAGGCCAAAGGCAGTGACAGTGAATTTGTAGCCCCACTCGTTTTTACTGCTGTCAGAGTGGAAGAGAAACTGCAGCCGAGGACCAGTCTTAAAGGTCACTTTCTAGAGACAAACAAAAGTCATGCAGTCAAAAGAGACTTAAGGAGGCAGCATCTCAGTAAGTAAACATGTTCAAGACTCAAAAGATCTAAATTTAAACTTGGCTTATAGTCTCACTATCGGTCCAAAACTACTAAAAGTAGAGTAGGGTGACTAAAACAGAAAGTTGACATCAGCACCTTATGAAGAAGCAAAGTTGACAGAAAACTAATTAGTTTCCTAAACCTCGATGCCCATCTGCCCACTACCTACTCAGTGATCACATTTGTCCATTCCTTTGTTCCCCACCAAGACCACTGACAACAGAATGAAGGTTAACAGTCTGAAGCAACCCCAGAGATCCTGCAGACCTGGTTGTGCGGGGTACTCTTGGCTCTCACCACCATGGTCTCCGCCCTCCTGGACCCACCAGCCCTTCTTGCTAAGGATTGCAACTCCCCATTTACTCTGGATGATTGATCAGAGATAAACCAGAGATTGGCAAACTTTCCTACGAAGAATCAGACAGTAAATTATTAGACTTTTTGGGTCATGCAGTCTCTGTTGCAATTACTCAACTCTACCATTGCAGTGCCAAGGCAGCTACAGAGGATATATAAACACAAGTGATATAAAATTGGGCATAGTGGGGTCCCAAAAAACTTTATTTACAAAGCAGGAGTTGTAGCTTGCTGACCTGTGATAAAGACCCTTCTTTTACAAAAATATTGTATCAACGCTTCCCTTCAAAATCCATACTGCCACTGCACAATGCGGGCTGACAAAAGGAGAGAAGAACTCTTTCTGTAGGCATTTCATCTCTTCCTGGGAAGACCACTCACCTTGGGCCATTTATCAGTGCCAACTTTTGTGTCATAGCGTGTTTTTCCACCTCTAGAGTCAGTAAATTCCAGATAATCATACCTGTGAAAGCATAATCGCTATTACTTTCTTTCTCCCCATTTTGATTCATTATTAACTTGGGGTGGGGGTGGGGGAGACATGTGAGTATTACCTTTTTTCAGTTTCACACCTCTCATCAAATTCCACCTCAAAATAGGTTGCCCCTGGGCTAACAAAGATAAATGCTTCATGGCAATTATTTTCATAGTTGTGGGCAGATTCCTTGGTCCATGTATGCAACACCACAGGTTCTTCCTGTTGCCAAGTCTCGACATCCAGCTACACAAACAAATCAAGAGAGAAAGGTTTTCATCATTCTACATCTAGCCTCTTGCAGTATAATGTTTCCACCGTGTTCCACACAGCCAGACTGTATCAGCCCTCCACAAATCCTTTTAAATGCCAACCCTTCTAATCTGCCTTGCATCATATTTTTCTCTTCTAGACTTCAATATGGTTATGTATTTATATAGTTTTTATATAACTTCACATGCTATCAAGTGATAACATTCATCTATGTCCAGCTTCTTCTCTGTGTCTCCAAGCCAAATCAAGTCATACTGGCTATTTATCCTTGTTGGATAAAATAAAGGGTATTTTCTGGAGGCAATTTATTTGTGTAGATCTGTACCCAGGGACACATGTTATTAAGTAGGGTCACATCACTCCTGAGAGGGAATACTAAGCAGGTGCAAACGATGACACTGAGTTACCTTGCTCAGCCCTCCTTCTGGGTCACTGCAGAGCTTCTTCAACAGTTCTGTTAGGGAGCTGAACTCTCTCAAGAGAGTGCAGTGTGAAATGTCTAAAGTGCAAAAGTCCAGCAGAAAGATTACCTAAAGGAAGATGAACAAAGCACTTAGCACATACTTCAGATTGCCCAGGGTTATAGGTCACCAACCTCCTCCAGCCCTTTACAAGCGGCCACCGCTATTGCTTACCAGTTGACGAGCTGCCATAGAAAACACTGAATTACATAATTTTTCTACAATGGTTTTTCCACTATACTGTGACAAAAGGGATTCCAAAATCACTCTCATGCTTGCCAGAAACTGTCCCACATCTACCAAAACATAAAAAAAAAATTAATATTTTACAAGGTAGAAATATCACTTGCTTGGTCAACATTAAGGTCAAAGGTAGAGAAGGTTACAGAAGTGGTGGAGAAAATTCCACATCAAAAAGACCAAGAAAGGGCCTCCCCGGTGGTGCAGCGGATTGAGCGCAGCGCTGTGAGCTGTCTGCAGCCTCTGCAGAGTGGGTTCGATTCTTGGCCAGCCAGGGAGAAACCCACATGGTGCGGCAGACCTCTCCTGTCTTGCCCGCTGCTCCCCTCAGCAGTGTATTTTGTCAGTCTGTCTGTTCTGTTCCCCACTCTGTCTCTGGTGAATCCTCTCACCCTCTTGTACCTCTGGCCTATACCCCAGTTCTTGTATAAAAATAAATAAATCTTAAAAAAAAAGAAAGAAATTTATAAAAAGAAAAAGAAAAAAAAAACATGGCATGGAAATAAAAATTGGTTTAAAAAAAAAAAAAGACCAAGAAAAACACTAATTGGAAGAGACATTGGTATTCCTATGTCTCCTATGTTCACTGTGGCATATTTACAATAGCCAAGCTACAGAAACAATGACTGCCCAATGACAAATGAGTGGATAAGGAAGATGTGGCATATAGAGACAACAGAATACTACTCATTTGGAAAAAAGACGAAATCTTGCCATTTGCTACAACATGGATGGAAGCACAGGGGATACTGCTAAGCAAAATAAATCAGAAGAAAAAAGACAAATATTGGATGATTTTACTCATTAAGTGAAATGCAAAGAAATTAAATAAAGGAACAGACAAAACTAAACCAAAACAAACCCGAGAAATCTGACTGTAGAACTGAGACTACCAGAGCGGGAGCATGGGAGTGAAAAGCAAAGAGGAGAAGCGGCCTGACTCTGGGGAGGATTTCGCCTACTCTGGAGATAGGAGTGGTGTTGCAACATACACCTGCAGGTGTGAACCTATACCCCAAATCATAGACAGGATCATAAAATGTAACCTCATAAAGAAAAAAAAATTAATAGAATCAGTAAGAAAAAATGGCCACAATAAAAAATTATCTTGGGGGTGAAAAAGACCATGAGACCACTAAGTGTCAAACAAATGTTATCCTCTAGGGAGGAAAAGTAGTGCAAATCTCAGTACTTTCATCTCACTTTACTTTTAAAGTGAGTGGGTTTTTGTTTGGCCTTTGGTCCTTTCTGATGAGCTGCAGATATCACTTTTATAAGTGAAGTCACATGGCTGACCCACCCAGCCCCAGCTTTCCTTTCCCTTTGTTTACAGTGGCCCTTCATTAGGTGGGCCATCCAATGGTTCCAGAGTTAGGTGGCAGGGATCAATGGTAGAATAAATGTTACTGTCACAGCTGCTGAGACCAAGTTTAATGGAACTGAAATATCTCAGAACCTGTTAAGTTTCCTAGTTTTCTGGGGCTTATAGGACATCAATCAGCATTTTCAAGAAGCAGCAAAGGTCACGGCAATGCTCATATGCCTTTGACTTTAAAAGTTTAAGGCTTCTTTTATTAGGGTGACTTGAATCAAACAAGGATGACAGACTCTACTGAAGAGTGGGGCATCATCTAAGAGTGCTACATGACTGCAGAGGTACTGGCTGTGAGATGACCCAAGCCCACAATAAAAATACTTAGGGCCATTACCACATTTGGACAGGAAATTTTGGACAAAAAGACATGTTACAGAGTTCTATTTTAAGAAGGAGAAAACAACTTGAAAACAGATCTGATTTGTAAAAAAGAAAGCCATATCCATATTTAATGAATGAGGTACTGAAGAAAACAGAGTCAAAGCCTAAATACCTATCTGCTTTCATGCATTTTGAACTAAAACTTACATTTTTCGATAAGGTCAACTGCAAGATCTTTGGCTCCGCTGTCAGTGCTCTTCAGCTGCAGGTAGCACCAGGAGAGCAGGCTGCCTTGGACAGACCAGAACAGGGAGAAGAGCACAGAGCCAATCTCCCCTTTGGCCCCATTGAGCATCAACAGCTCACACTACAAGGCAGGAGATAAACAAAAAGTATTTACAAGACCATTCACAGAACACAGCAGGACATTCTCTAAGAGAGCAGCTAGCACTCACTGGCAAAAACACTAAGAAAATGGGGAATAGTCATGAAAGAGCTTTCAACCCACAGGTGACCAAAAAAATGGTGTTATGAAAACTCCTTCCCTCTAGTTTTTCAAAAGCTTTGCAGATCATGTTTACTCCATATGTCACCTTTCTCTGCCCCTCAAGAACCTTACCCCAGAGGTAAGGTATGGTTCTCTCACACATCTTTAAATCCCATTTCTCCCTGGTTCTTTCCTCTAAGTCTTAAAAAAATCTCTTTCTCCTTAAAAAAATGATTCTTCATTCCTCTAAGGCTCTCTATTATCTTTAATCTCTGGAGTTTCTTTGAAGAGTTAACTGACCTCTAGGGATAAACTCTTATACATAAGAACCACAATAAAGGTTCATATGGGGGGGGGGGGCCCTCCCTGGTGGCGCAGCAGTTGAGCGTGGGGCTGCGAGGCTGCCCGCAGCTTCTGCAGCGCCGGTTCAATCCCTGGCCACCGGCAAGAGTCCCACATGGTGCGTAGACCTTTCCTGCCGTGCCCGCTGCTCCCCTCAGCAGTGTACTTTGTCAGTCTGCCTGTTCTGCTCCCTGCTCTGGTGGATTCTCTCACCCTCCCGTGCTTCTGACTGTACCCAGTGCTTGTATAAATAAATAAATCTTTTTTTTTTAAAAAAGGCTCATATTGTAACTGCTACATAATTGCCCCCAAACCAAAAACAACTATCTCTCCAAAGTAAATGGATCAACTGTGCTATATTCAGAGGGAATATTATGCACCAGTGAAAACAGGACTACAATTACAGTATGTACATCAAAATGCATGAATCTCAAAAATGCTGTTGAGTGAAAAACATGTCATAGAAGACTATGCACCATGTGAATGCACTAAAGGTGAACAGCAAGCAAAAAAAAAAAAAAAAAAAAAAAAAAAAACAAACATGTTGTGTAGGGACACCTAGACAGAAAAACAAGAAAATGATGACTATAACCCTCAGAATGGTGGTTATCTCTGATGAGGTGGGAGGGTAAGCCATGAAAGGGTATAGGTGGGTAAGGGGACTTCAACAATATAGGTAATGTTCTAATTCTCTAAATGGATAGATGTTGCTTTAAGTTGTCCATTAATACATACTCTTGTGTGTGTGTGTAGGGGGGTATTACATTTTAAAAAGCTGCCCTCACATGCTGTGTTGGCCTTTCTCCCCTCTGTCATTCCACTGCTTCTGTTTCTACCACTCACTGACACCATTCCTCAAAGGCATCAGTCATTTGTAGAGGGAAAAGCCTTTCCACTTAAGCTTTATCTTACTGGCTCTACTGCCCAATGTCTTTCTTGAAACTCATTGCTCCCTAAGTTTCTGCCTCCTTTGAATTTCTTCCTGCTACTGTTTACTCTCTGGCTGTACTTTCTATGGAGATGATCCTCAAGATGCCCATAGGTGATGTGATGACATCTACAGTCATGCCTTCAACTATCACCTGTTCATTAATGATTGCAAAGTCTCCATTTCCAGCACTGACTCAGTTCCTCAGCATCTAACCAACTCCAATCTTACCAGAACCATAAACTCAACATGTTCAAATTCTATCCATTATCATTCTCCTGGTCAAACACCTGCTCCTCACCAACTCGGCACTTGCCATTTGCCTATGCTATTTTCTACCAAGAACATCTCCTTCCTCTTTGCTTGATTAATGCCCATTCATGGCCTCATATGGAGCTCCAGCACCATTTCCCCCAACTAGCCTTTCACAATTACACTCCCTATCTTCAACACATAAAGTTAGGCGCACTGTACCCCATAAGACCCTATGCTCTTATGGTCTTTACTGATTGTTATGACTTGCTGATTACATGTTTGCCTGCTCCTCCAGGCAGTGCTCTTTTACCACTGTATCCTATGTGCAGGCAGTGGATATCTGTGGTATTAATAGACTTATGAGAAAAACTTCAGACTAGGCACATTTCTGACCACCTTTAAAAATTACTTTAATGGCCTCTCTGGTGGCCTGGGGGTTAAGTCTCAGTGCTAGTCTTAGGCCACTGAGGCCTAAGTTTGATCCCTGGTCATGGAGCTAACCTACATATGGCACAGCAGATCACTCCTTTCTTGCCCACTGCTCCCCTTAGCAATGTATTTCAGTCAATCCACCTGTTCGGCTCCCCACTCTGTCTCTGGTGAATCCTCTCACCCTAGCCCCAAGTCCCAGTTCTGGCCTACACCCCAGTTCTTCTACACAAAAATTTAAAAAAAAAATAATTATTTTAAATCTGTCTCTTCCTCTTTAGCAAAACCATAAATGTTTTTTACTAAAGATAATTTAAGGAAATAGCTCAATGGCTGCAGTGATCCCTGGCCTGGGAGGTTCAATGAAATCTATAACTTCCTTTGTAACACAAGGAAGTGAGTGGAAAGAAAGGTCAAATATTTGTCTTCAAATGATAAAGAATATGAGAAATTCTCTTGGACTAAATTTTCTACGTATATCTCACATTATGTCTGACCTAATGCAAAAAGAACAAGACTAAATCAAATGGCCTGGGTTTTAGTCCTTGTTCCACATCTACCAACTCATACAGGAGGCATTGATTGTTAACACGTAGGAAAACCTGGTGAGGACACACTGAAGTTTTCTGTCCAATGACACTGATGATGTGACTGAAGGGGCTCTGAAAAAGACTTGAAGGGTCTGAGATAAAGGCAGAATTCAGAAGAGCTCCAGGAGAAAGAGATGTGGGAAGAGGCACAAATGAAAACAGAGATTAAAGTGAATCAGGGCTAAAGAGGCAGAGAGGAAGCATTGATGAGTAGCAGGTTGCAGTGAAATTTTTAAGGATGACTCAAGAGATGGGTAGAAGAGTCTGGCAGTAAGACAGAAGGCAGAAAGTAACAAAAGAGAAAATTAATGTGAGTACAGAAAATAGAGCACTGATAGAAAACAGTTAAAGCTTATAAAGTCAATATGTACCTTAGAGAATACAAGGGTCACAGTGAGATAGAAGCAACCATGGATTTGAAGCAGCACTAAGTCTAATGTAACTGTAAATAGTGCTAGCCTCAGTGCCACCTTGGCAAATAACAACCTAGCATACCTTAAGCTTTCTAAGGTCCCCATGAGTGATCAGGGATAACTGCTGACCTGCCACTGCAGTCAGCCGGAAGTGAGTGAAGTCATGGCACTAACAGCAACCTGAAAACAGTACAGCACTAACAAAACTCTAAGAGATTTTAAAGACACTAGATTAGCCAGGAGATACACGAGTTATCTTGAAGTACTTGACATTAAATAGCTCCTGGGTGAAGGGAGTGGTTTGAACTATCCTACCATCAGATCTCCACTAACTCCCTGGTTTCCATATTTAATAGAAAGAAGCAATTCTTGGTCCTGCAGGACAGAGATTATATCACTTCAGGATCTATGGGAATGCTTGATAAAATGTAGATTTTTACATTCTATTCCTAGAGATTCTACATCAGTAGCTTGGGGTAGGACCTAGAAATGCAAATTTCTGTCAAAAAAGCCTAGTGATTCTGATCCAGTTGATACGTGGGCCATGATGTGAGAAACAAAATTCTTCATGTTAAAACAGCAAAAATTGTATGGTTAGCACAGGAAAGGAGTCCATCTTCAGATTTGATTGGTCTATGAATTCGTTAAGTAAGTAACCTATAAAAATTAAAGTCATAAAAACTTTATACCAGAAATGCATGAGTATGTGCTAGGCCCACTGACTGTCACTAAAAGAGACCTGGTAAAAGTCCATTCCTCTTTTCAAAGGAAGGCTTAAAGAGCACTTTCACATATCTTCTGCTTGTTGATTACCTCGGGGCTAGTCCCCTCACTCATCTGCAGAAGCTGGCTAATTAGTAGCCATCCCAGACTGGGAAACCCTCATACTCGATTGTAATGGCCACAGAAACAAACTTATATACATACTGTACACGAGGGCTAACAGGGAGGGCAAAGTGGCTGCTGTATCATGTGCTCCTAAAGGCATGAGGCAAAGAAAACAGGAAGGCAGCCAGCAGTTACCTCTCGGGCAGCAACAGAGAGGAGAGTGCTCATGACCGCCAATACTTCACTGATGTTCATGTCAGCCAGGTCGCCTTTCTCAGGTAAAAGTAGAAGGCCGCCTGGATCTTTATCACTGAAAGGACACAAATCAGTCATGACACCTGTTTCAGAAAGCAGATTTTCATGCTTTCTATCTTAAAAGGTTCCAAAAAAGAACCTAGAAAGTTTTCAGTGTCAATGCTATGTGAGGAGTTTGGGTCAGGAAAAAGATCATAGTCCCCGCTCGGTCTGTGCTACCAGGTGTCCTCATGTCCTTCTGGAAGCACAGGCCCATTTGTCCTCCAATCCTTAGAAGAGATTCCAAGGAACAATTCTGATAAATAAATCACCCTGACCACCAATAGGAATTATATACCTGCTAACTTGACGATCCAGGTTTAAGATTTCCTGTAACTTCAAAAGTTCTTCACAAGATAGGCCCAGGCCATTGCATCATTCCTGATGCTCAACTCTGAACACATTTTATAGAGCTCTCTAAGTCTGGCATCCATATAAGAAACAGCAGCTCAGACTACTACTTTCCTCTCTCCGTCAAAAGTGCATTCCTTCAAAAATACAACCTACAGACCCATAAGCTTCTTTGGTAGTTAAAGCATGTGAATATCTCCATATAAATCCCCTCCCAGCACACCTCTTTTGCTACAGTACAAGTATGTGCCTCTGCAATTGGTTTTTAATGTAGTTTGTTTTTTAAGACTTGGATACAGGGTCTTCCGTCTATCTTCAAAGTCACTTAGAAACATATTCACAGAGATCATCAATGGGTTCAACCTTAAAGTGTCTCTTAATGACCTTAATAAATAATAAATAATGTTATTTATTATTCTACTACTTAGTCACTCCTGTGACTGGTGATAACTCATTCCAGAACTCTGGCTGAGCAGAAGGAAGTACTTGGTTACTCCAGAAGCATGTGAAAGGAAGGGATAGCTAAAGAAAACAACTGAGCAAAGATCTGAAATATCTGACAATTGCAAAGAATTATAAACTTACCTAAAATACGTGCACAGAGAGCGGAAAGTAAGCTGCAAAGACTGCTTGTGTTCTTGCTCAATGACATTCTTCTACAAAACAAGAATTGCATATTCAGAAATCCATTCATAATCCAGAAACCTAGCTACTACCCACTGTGCCCGAGCATGAGGATAGCCAGGGTCAGAGGGCCACCTCACAGTGCCTACCTAGTGCCTGGTCTAGTGCTTAGAGGGAGCCACCCCAGACATGCAAATGTGCAGGGACATAACTTCCCAAGGTGAATGCCTTTTATCTCTGGCCATGCCATCACAAGAGGAAAGGACAGAGACAAAATACATTTCATATATGCTTTTGCTTGTTTTTCAACAGGATCTAAACTTCCTCTTTGTAAGCCAGAATGACCCATGGTGAGAACTATAGGAATCACACTTTCTAATTGAGCAACTGTGCTACAATTTTAATTTCTTAAATAAATGTATTTAGCACCTACTATAATTTTCTCAAGTCAATAAATTGATTTTATTTTCTGAATTCAATAAATGTATGTAAGATCTTCTGTTATGCAAGACACTGAGAGGGATTTTCAGTGTATTTAAGACTCAGGGCCCTGCCTGTCACAGGAAAGGTAAGATATGGTCACAAATGACAACAGTACTATTTAACGCTCTGCATGAGAATGAAAATATTTAACCCTGTCAGAAGGGTTGGGCAAAGGGAAAGTGTCTCTCAGTGGCTCTGCTAACTGTCAGCAATGTCATTCTACTTTTCTGTGTGGAACACATACTAGCAAAAAAAAAAAAATTACTTGCTAAGCAGCCTGGCTGGTAAACAAGTAGGACAGAGCCCTGCCCAGACTTCAGTGTCAGGTCTGTTGCTGCTGTCAAATATTATAATGAACAACATACAAACTGATCCCTCAAGTTGATATGCAGATTTGGAGACAGCTGAAATCTAACCAAACAGCCTTCTTCTCTATTTCTTTGTCAAAATGAATTTCCACTAAAGCCTATCACAGAAGGAGGCAGTTTTTGCTGTGGGGTATCCCCGACTGGGCCTTTGGTAACAGGGACCACATTTTACGCTTCTTTGATTGCTGCCATTATGTATCTCACAGAGCTTTTACTGCATTTGCTCATTGTTTCATAGTATACCTCTAAAAAGTGTTGTATTTCATTTTTTTCATCAAACACTGGTAATTTTACTAGTTGCTTGTCTTCGAAGACAATAAAAAATAATCTATAGCCATATCACTTATAAGTAACTATTACTTGTTTTATTCTTTCTAATTGTTTTCTTAAGATTTATTTTCCTTGGGCCTCCCTGGTGGCGCAGCAGTTGAGCATTGGGCTGCGAAGCTGCCCACAGCCTCTGCAGTGCTGGTTTGGTCCCACATGGTGCGCAGACCTCTCCTGCCGCGCCCGCTGCTCCCCTCAGTAGTGTACTTCTTTGTCAGTCTGCCTGTTCTGCTCTGGCTCTGGTGAATTCTCTCACCCTCCCTTGCTTCTGACTGTACCCAGTGCTTGTATAAATAAATAAATAAATAAATCTTTTAAAAAAAAAGATTTATTTTCCTTAATCTACGGCACTGACGAGGCCCTCTAATATAATACCAAAAAAGCAGTGACAGTAACCATCCTTGTCTTAGTCCTCATTTTGAAAGGAATGCTTCTGAAAGTGACTCATCATCTAGCGTATTGTTTATTGTAGGTTTGGATATATGCTCTACATCAGACTGAGTTTGCTAATGGTTTTGTAGTTTTAATCACCATCAGAATTTATAAGCAGATTAAAATTTGTCCCTGCATTTATAGATACGATTTTTTTTTCTCTCTGATTTCATTTATGTGTCAATAACATTTTGGTCAATGACAGACTGCCCATACACATAGTCTAGGTGCAGAGTAGGCTATACCACCAAGGTCTGTGTGACCCAACTCTGTAACTTCACATGATTAAAATCACCTAAGGCCTCCCTGGTGGTGCAAGGGGTTAAGACACAACCTATGAAGCTATCCACAGCCACTGCAGCAAGAGTTCAATCCTCAGCCAAGGAGCTACACATGGCACAGCAGACCTCTCCTGACTTGCCCGCTGCTCCCCTCAGCAATGTATTTCAGTCAATTTGCCTGTTCTGTTCCCCACTCTGTCTCTGGTGAATCCTCGCCCCCACCCCACACACTTGGGCTGTACCCCAGTTCTTATATGCATAAATGAATAAACCCTTAAAAAAAAATCACCCAATGACACAACTCTCAGGACTCAGCCCCATCATTAAACAACACACATTGTTTTAAATGCACTGATTTTTTAACGTTAAACCATCTTGCATTCCTAAGAAAATCCAACCCCGTCAAAATTCTGTTTATTTTTTGTTAGACTGGTTAACTATTATTTTGTTAGAATTTTTCTATCAGTATCTATAGGTCTCTACCATAGGTTTACAATTTTTCTTTCTTGTACATGCTTATCTGATTTACTCCCTTAGTTTACTTATGTTTCTCTGTATTTTACCATCAATGTAACATGAAGCTCTCTAATTCTTTTATCTAGATGTTTTTGGAATGGCTTAGAGGAGTTTTGTTTTTGCATTACCATGACATATTTTTTCATGTGTTATGCTCCCTTTCATAAAGAAATACTCTTCAGAATTAAAATTCTGAATATTGGTATATGATATTCCATTTGGTAACATAATACTTATAAATGCTAAAGCATTCTTCACCCCCATTATTAAAGTCTGAGTAACAAGGAGAAGGGGGCTGAGAGGGTGAAAAGAACCATGTGAGAATGAAAACCTGGCTATATTTTCTTTATAAACTAGATACCTATGAATAAACTGTCAGATGAAATACTACTGGGCAGGGGTAAAGTATATTACAGATGAAACAAGGTTAGCTGAGTTTTAAGTGTGAGTGGGTACATTTGGGGGATGTGGTAATTCATTATACGATTTGAAATATTTTTGTATTTGTTTTAGATTTTCCATAATTAAAACATTTAAAATATTAAAAGGGGGCCTCCCCGGTGGTGCAGCGGTTGAGCGCTGGGTTGCGAAGCTGCCCGCGGCGTTTGCAGTGCCAGTTCGATCCCCGGCTGCTCCCTGGCCACCGGAGGAGGGTCCCACATGGCACGCAGTCCTCCCTGCCGCCCGCTGCTCCCCTCAGCAGTGTACTTTGGCCCTTCTGCCTGCTCTGCTCCCCACTTGGGCTCCCCTCAGCAGTGTACTTTGGCCCTTCTGCCTGCTCTGCTCCCCACTTTGGCTCTGGTGAGTTCTCTCACCCTCCCCGCGCTTCTGACTGTACCCAGTGCTTGTATAAATAAATAAATAAATACATAAATAAATAAATAAATAAATCTTTAAAAAATAAAATAAAATATTAAAAGGAACAACTGGTAATAGTCAAGTCATAAAGATAAAGGAAACTATACTGTCCCTCTGTGAAACAACAGGCTATAAAATGAAGGTTGGGGTGATTATCATTTCCCCCTTGAGTACAGTGGTACCTAAGGCAGTCCTTAGGTATATGTCCCATACAAACCTTTGACAATAATAAGTATTAGACACACATTTGGGAAATGGAAACTAACAAGATACTCAGAGAAAACAAAGACTAATAAATATCATCACTTCAGGGCCATTCCTAATGTAAATAATTACCATCATGGAGAAGAGATGGTTCCGCCGGATCTGTCGATCAGGAAAGAAGACGGCAGCCCCATTGAGAAGGGTGTTCCTGACTTCTTGTTTTAATATCTCCATAGGCACAAAGTCTCCATCCACTCTATCCACCACTGATAAAAATGGATAATGGGATCAGTTTTAATACATGCCTTTTATTCCCTTACTATATATATGTACTTTAACAAGTCTAAACTCACTACTTTCCATTTTGTAGTTAATGCTAGAGCGATGAAATATTTCTGCACAAGTAGTGCAAGTAAATTATTTTTTTGTTGGTTTAACATTTAACTAAAGAAGACTATATATACTTGATTTTATTTCATTATTTCTGTCCCCTTGAGACACACTTGAAATAGCCTTAAAGTTAATTTCAGGGGGAGAGAGGGCCTAATGGTCTAAGTTAAAGCACTATTGAGTGTTTTGATGGTAACATACATCTGAGGAGGTAGGAACCTTTTGTCTTAAATCGTATACAGTATTATAAACCAATGTTAACACACATACACACACACAAAAAACAAAAAACAATAATTAAAGTAACTTCAGATGGTCACGTGTTTTATCCCCATTGTGATTACAATCTCTATTAATATATCAGCCTTATCTCAGTGTCATAGCTGAATCATGTGATAACAATTATTCTCAATACAACACAACTGTATATCTGAAACCAGGAGGAAGCTGTTGTTAAGAATTCCTAAACTCAAACTAATGAATTCAAAAAGGAATCAAAGGAAACATTTTCCAAAGAAGCTATCTCTTTCTGTGCATGCATGATAATGGGACCCCATTCTCTACAGCAAAGGCCTTGCTGACCACATTAAGGAAGAAAATCCCAACCCCTACCATCACATAAGTGTGTGTAGAGCTCCTTGGCAGCCTCCACCCGTCCAGGGCTCTGGCTGGGAGTCTTTGCCCCTTCAGAGGCAGCTGGCACGTCTCCTGGCAGCACCGAGAAACAGCTCTGGAGGAGCTGCAGAAGCAGAGTTTGAGCACAGACACATTCTTCTCTCGAGCTATAGAAAGAGATGAGAGAACAAAAAGACAAGTGGCTTTTACCCTACAAAGCCAAACAGCTGTCTATAAAGGATTATCCTATAGACAGTGGGTTTGATAAAAAGAAAACCCACTGAAAGGTAGAATGGAAAGAACATCGTACTAGGTAGAATCTGAAAATACAGTCCCCACCTGACTCTGCCACCGTGAGCAGGAATGCATTTCTGTTTCTATATCTGTAAATTGAAGATACTGCTATAATACTTGGCCCACTTATCTTACAAGGTTGTTTAAGACAATCAAATGAGAAAATAGTGACGAAGCACTGTCCAAATATTTTCAAGAAATAAAAGGTGTTATTTTTAATAATAACCAAATCTCTCAAATCAAAACAATATAAACTAGTGGGCAGTTTAAAAACTTAGGAGAAAAAAATTGTCAGTTTAGAATAGTAAGACTTAGTTTCTTTAGTTTTGTTTATATGATTTTCACCTTTCAACAAATTCTGACCTACTTTTGCTTTAATTTATTGTAAAAATTCCAGAAGATCTGCAAATCAAGACCCGCGAAGTCCAGAAAAGATTTATATCTTAAGTGACTTTCCTTCTGCTGCACCTAAAAATTATAAAACCAGAAAAAAAAAAAATTGAAAAATGCATTTCGAGAAACTTGTAATGGCTCATTTACTTGTCGTTGTTAAAGAAGGTAGCTCCATGTGGGCAAAATTGCCATATAAATGATGGTTACTCTTAACTACTAAAAAGTCTGTGAACAACTATTTGTGATGTAAAACTTCCTAAACTATGTGCAAGTATATGTGCAAAGGTATACACATAACGCATACATCCAAAAAGAATTCTGACTTCAGCAATACCACACCTGCAACATAAGTGGGTCTTTACTTGCTGATGACGACTGTCCAGGCCTATAATGAAGTATGTTTTGACTCTTCCCTACAAGTGGGTTGAAACAGCAAATCAACTATAAAATCCCCTGCTACTCATAAGTATCTCCACTTATTTTCTCTTTCTACTGTAATGGGAAAGACTGAATAACAAAGACCAAACCATCTATAAATTGAGTCACCAGATTCCACACGTGCCCTGAAGCAGAATTAAGGTCACAAGTGGACACTGTTTTATACACACCCGAGAGGGCGCCACCACATTCAGCCATGTTCTTTATGATGATGGCTGCAAGAACCTTCCTTTCAGTGAATTATCACTGTGTTTTTAATTGTGACTGTAGAAATCAGTATTAAAACCACAAATCTTTTCAAATCCTGACATTATTTTGGTACATTAAGTAGACAGAATTACACCTCAGTAATAATTCTCCTATGACTTACAGAAGGTGTAAATTCTATAAACTTGTTTTGTCTCCCTAGTTTACTGCCAGCAACCACAGCTAGTGTTAACAGATCTTTAAGATCTAACTATAGGTCTATTCTAAAAAACCTCATTACAATGGCCATAAGCAACTTAGACTTTCACTAACTGATACATAAATGCCAACGTAATACTCCCCTTAGCCTTTCAATATCATCACAGCAGCATGAAGCCTCCACACTCACTCATACTACATAGTTTCACTGGGTGGTATTCATTTCCCTGAACACTGTCATTTATTATTTACTGGTCCCAAAGGAACAAAGTCTAACAAATAAGGAAAACACTACCAGATCATGGGCAAGCTGCTGGATAAACTGAAGAGTTTTGAGGAGGAGCGTGGCCCCACAGACACTCTTTTCCGTGTCCTTTCTGCATGGAGCACAGGCAATGCTCTGTTCTGCTTCTGCTCTTGCAGGTCGGAGGTACCCACTGATGCTCAAGCCTTGAACTCCCAAGCGCTCTGCCGATTCTTGACGGGTGCAGAGGAACTTCACCATCAAATACTATAAAGGAAAAGATGGGTTAAAAGAAAGGTACTCAAGCCCTGGATGTTGCTGAAAGGGAGATAAAAATCTTTCCGGTAAGGTCCCCCTATGACTTCAATAATTTATTAGGTACCATTTGGCCTAGGGACAAAAAATTTTAAGTCCAACAAACAAAAAAGACAATACAAATGCTGAATGAAAGCTAAAGAATTGGCATCACTTCCCCTTCAAGGCAAAAACAGGATAGGAAAGGATGAGTAAGAGAAGTACATCTGCTTTGAGGCACAGTCATTCTGAAACAGAAATCAGATGTATTATGAAGACAGTCAATGTCCTAAAGAATCACTCAAAGCCCCCACATGATAAATGCTGTACCCATGCACATGATATCATGTGCTAAGAGCCCAGGACACAGCTGTGTCTGCTCAAAGACAAAGTCATTTTCAAAGGCAACTTCCATGCAAACTACCTACTTATTATAGTGAAATCTCCTTTGTCAAGGACCTTTCAGAATCCATTATTCTACTGTATAAATATTTACTGAGTACCTATTGAGTATAAGCCCTAAAGATAGTTCTTATTTTCTTACTTAAATTTCTTACTAAGATTTTCAATAGAGGTCAAAAAAATTTAAGTGGCAAAATAATCACTGTTTCTTTCATAGCTATGGAAACACATTTCTTACACATTTGTGCCATTCTCTCATTCTGAGATGCCTGCTCCACACCATCTGGGCCTGGTTAAAGGTGATGGCTGACTCAGTGTTCAACTCTGGGCACTGTCCCAGCAACAGGAAGCTCTCCCTAGCAAACTCCAGGTGTAGTGAGCTATCCTACCTCTGGGCTCCAAGAGCCCTGGGGAGTCCCTTTCTCACAGCCACATCAGTATCTTATACATCTGCCTCTCCTCTAGACTATGAACTTCTTGAGGGTCACAATCATGTCTGATTCACCTCCAGGATTCCAGTACTTTCACACAGTAGCTCCAAAAACAGAGAGTAAAAGGAGGGCAAATGTCTGAAGGCCATGATTCACTGATGCTTACTTTGGCAACTCTGCACTGTTGCAACTTGACATCCGCTTCATCCCACTCTTCTTCCAGCTCAAACCAGCCAATAGGATCATTCTCTCCAAGGTCATCAGATGAGCAACCAATCCTGCAAACAGAAGGATAATCACAAAAATGTTCCTATTTCTAAACTCTAGGATGTAACAAATCAGGCACTATTTAAAAGGCATTTACCTTATATATCTATGACCTATTAATTAACAATCTAAGACTGGGTGTTGCACTTGGTACCTCTTTAAACAGATAAGGTATTTTGTGATGATTTCCTCCCCACTTTTCAGCCTCCTCATCTATAAAATAGGGACTATTATCAGTTCTACATATAATCTGGGAACTAAGGAGAAAGTTTGCTTCTCTGGATAACTCTCCTACTGAAGAATGAGACATGATGTCAAGGCATCTTAGAGGATCTACCCATGAATGAGGTACAATATAACAATGTAAGCTAGTAGGTGCTACTGGAAAGATCCAAAGGAGAGGCAGGTTGAAAGTCAAAGTTTTCTTTCCCTAGGTCTGGTTAATGTATGTATGACCAGTCTGAGGTTTGGGCCACTTGCAACAACTAACGGGTAAAAGCTGGGAAGCTTTTAGATCCCAGAGCTCCAAAAAAGGAAAATGTCAGCCTTCATAGGTCTCAGTATTCTTTCCTAAGCCTTAAGTCCTTCCAGGAAAGCATTCCAGACTAGAGACTGAAGAAGCAAAACTGTGTGCCACCTCCTCCCCTTTTTTTTAATAGATACATGAACACAAAGTACTCCCTTTTCAGGAATTAAATAACAAAGGAGAAAAAAGCAGACTTTCAAGTAACATTCCTAAAACATTACACTGCTTAGTCTGTAATATAGCTAATAAGCTAGCAATACATGAGTATTCTGTATGGATAAGCAAACAGAGGGAATTGTGGCAAGAAAAGGAAATGACAAAGGACCCAGAGAAGGTGGTGTAATAGAGAGAAAGTTCTCTTCTTAAACATAAATGTTTCTTAGCATAATTCATTCATGATATAGTTAACCCTAAACCCAAAGGGACAGAGGTATTCGCTCCTAGCCCTAAATCATGTCAATGAGTTTCATCAACATTGCACATTTAAGGACTTTTAAGTTCATTCTTTGGGAAACATCAAGGAAATCTTTCATACAGGGAGCTGGCAGGATGTCAGAGAGCAGAGAGAAGCAACCTTGTTTACTAAACCACATGGAGACGGGGTGGAGAAAAGAAAGCTGAGTATTAGTCCTCTTAAATATGCACAGTCACCAATCAGCTGGTCGTGAAATCTGCTGACTGACCAGAGTATGACCAGAGAGAAATTGGAAGAAAAAAAAAAAAAATGGCAAAGCAATAGATCCATGCACATGAATTTTCTGGTTCCCAAACTGAAGAGGGACTGATAATATGTAGGCCAACTAAATCAGAATTGCAGAGTAATTCAGGCAGGAACCAGGAGCTAAAATCACCAGGAGAGTAGTAGGCCTGCAATTAGGTTTAAAAAAGAAAAATCATCCTATACAAGATGTGAAGGGGCTGTTTAATAACTGGGTTAGGAAAAGAGATCTATTTTAATATATCCTACAAGCGGGATTTAGCTGCTTAAAAACAAGTATAATATCTACCTATTGTTAAAATAGAAAAACATCTATAAATAAGTATACAAGCATACCTCATTCTGCTGCTTGTCGCCTTTTTTTTTTTAACAAATTGAAATGCCAGCAAAAGATTGCAACTAGCTGAAGGGTCAGATGATGTTAGCATTTTCAGCAATAAAATATTTTTTAATCAAGCTATGCACATTGCTTTTTTAGACATAATGCTATTGCACATTTAAAATGTGCATTGGGAAACCAAAAAATTGTGTGACTGGCTTTATTGTGGTGGTCTGGATCTGAGTCCACGATATCTCCAAGGTGTGCCTGTATGTTTTATTTGTGATGGGAGGGAGATTTTCAGGAGTGAGGGAAAGTTCTTCTAATTCATTTAGAGGGTTGAAGTTAAGACCACTGAGTCAAAATCACCAGGGTAGATTTCAATTCAACATATTCCAATTACTAAAGTGCCTCAAGATTCTCCATCATTAAAAGTATTGAAGATGCTGTATGTACACATAATATGTATATACTTTTAAAAATGTGTAGGTTACAGCTTGATAAAAACTAGATTAAAAAAAAGAAGGGAATGAAAAGTGAAAAAAAAAAATTACTAAGAAAGAGTTGAATGACCATTCCTCAGGGATGCTCCAAAACATAGTCCAGCAGAGAGTGGGAATTATACTAGAATAGACAGAATTGACAGAATCAGAGTGGCCTGGCAAGCTTGTTCTAGAAAAATCTTAGGCCCTACCCAATAAATCAGAATTTGTGATTTATATTTAAAGTTTATATCCAACCACTATGAATCAATTTTTGTATTTTTCTTTTTTGTTGAATCAATATTTATATAGATTTATATTTAAAGTTTAGTATTATAGTGCTGAATGATAGTTAAAGGCTTCTACTAATAGCAGCTCCCCACTACCTGTCATATACAGTAGCATATACCTCAAGTCTAGTAAGAAGGCATGTGATACTGTCCAAGATCAGCAATGTCCTCTGCAGCTAAATCCTACACCTGAGGGCCTCCTTGGTGGTGCAAGGGGTTAAGCACCACACTATGAAGCAATCCGCTGCCTCTGCAGCAAGAGTTTGATCCCCGGCAGGCCAGGGAGCAACACACATGGTGCAGCAGACCTCTTCTGTCTCGCCCTCTGCTCCCCTCAGCAGTGTTCTTTGGTTAATCTGCCTGTTCTGTTCCCCATTCTGTCTCTGGTTAATCCTCTCACTCCCCACACCTCTGGCCTGTACCCTAGCTCTTGTATGCATAAATAAATAAATCTTAAAAAAAAAAAATCTTATACCTGACACCCTTCACCCACCCAGCTCTCATACAAATCAAAACTCCCAGGATTCACTAACACCTAAGTTTTCTTCCTGCTCCTACAGTCACTCACCATGTCCCATTGCTCCCAACTTCTAGCTGTCTCTTAAATCACTCCCCATCTTTCCACTGCTATTGCTACTCTAGTTGAGGACACGCCCACCTCAGGTGTTTCCTAGATGAGAGTGACAGGCTCCTCACATTTCATTCAGTCTCCAAGCTTGCTCTCCTCTAGTCCATGCTCACATAGCACGATCCAGATAATAACAATAATAATACATCTCCTCCTACTTAAAACTCCACAACAACATGCTCCACCCCATTCCTGCCCACTCCCCAAGCCCTGCACTGCTTTAAGGATAAAGTCTAAACCCTGAAACAGAAAAAAACAAAACAAAAAACCTGTAACAATTGGGCCCTTTTTCCCTAAGTTGACAAGTTGTTATTCAGCACCTACTATGTATGCCTAGGGCTAGGCTTTATGCTTGTGAAAGAGCAACGGACAAGGATATTAGAGCAACCCGTGCCAAGAGTTTGCATTCTAGTGGGGGAAGAAGCAAATAAACAACTGTAATTCCAAAATCACAGAAATATGAAAATTACAGCACTTAGAAAATTGAAATCAGTAGTAAAAGGGGAAAAGATTGCTGACACTCATCAGCAATGAGTCACGTTAGCAACGACAGTGAGCCACTGCATCTCGTACCACTCCACCTCACATGCAGCTCTAGAACACGAGACTGGTCAGTTCCTCCAACACGCCACACTTCACCTCTGACTTCGCACAGCTGCTGTTCTCTGCTCAGGAGACTCCATTCACTTTTTTCATGTAGCAAATGAACCCTAACTCATTCTTAGTTTTCATGCTTTCTCCAGGAAGCCTTCCTGATCATGTGCTCCAGAACCCCACCTCTCTAGCATTCATAACACCATGACATGACAAGGCTCACTATCTGTCTTCTAAGCTAAACAATAAGCTCCGCTGAACAGAAACTGCCAATTTGCTCATTATGGTATCTTCAGTGCCAAGCATCAGGCTTGATAGACAGTTAATATTTATTAATATCTTTGATGAAAGCATGAATAAGAACAGAGAGGTAATTTCCCAGTGACTAGGTAAGACTGAAGACTAGGTAAGACCTCTAGTTGCCCATAACTCAGGTGTGTATCCTTACCCAGAGTTTAAACCTGTGGGTACCTGATCACAGAAGGGACTGAGAAAGAGTTTACGAACAGATTAAGATATAAAGATGCTGCTAGAAAGCAAGAATGCTCATGGTCAGTGAGGATGGGTTAGTGGCACTTTTTCTATATAGAACATATTTTACCAATAAGACAATTTATACAATTTTGCTAACTACAAGGATCTTTACTCTGCTCCTTTACCTGCTTTTTACAAATTGCCTGAACTCCTGAAGCTTCCATTTGTCATATTTTTCAAACCTTTTGAAGTGTTCTTCTGCATGGAATTTATCAGAAGATGAGTTATAAGCAAACACCAACCCACACTGGGCACCAATGCCCCCACGTCGAACCTAGAAACAGAGAACTAGATAAAGTACATCAAAGGAACAGAAGTTCTGTGGTTATTTTGTGTCCAAACGATATTATTAAACTCAAATAGCTTAAAGCACAATCAAACCAACAAAATGATATTTCAAATACACTATGTCCTGGAAAAGTATGAAAGCTGTTTCCCAAGAAATGATTCCTAACCTTTCTCAACCATTATACCAGACCATTCACAGACTTAACAATGGATTCATCTTTGTGTCCCTGCCCTCTGCTTACACAGAGTAAATAATCAATAACTGTTCAGTGAAAAGCATGGGCCTCTGAAATACAATCTTATTTTTAAAAACAATAGCATCACTGCTTAAAGAAGGTAGCATGAGAATTACCATGATTCTGATCTGTGTAACTTGAAAAGCAGATTCAGTTCCTGTAGAAAAAATAGTACTTGCTCTGGTTTTTCCTGTCTCTGTAAGAAAACCTGTAAAAAGGATAAACTAAGGTTATGATGATGCCCTTATTTGTTATAACCCTAAAAACTAAGATAAACAAAAGCAAACCATATCCTTTGAGGGAGTTACTATTATATCTAGGACTTTTGTGAAAATTAGAAAAAGGTTTCCCTTCTAGACACGTGCAACCCTACTAGTAAGCCCTGTGGTAACAGATCACTCACTGGTCAGGTTTACTCTCTTCAGGGCACAATCTTTGTAACTATATAAGCTTCCCTGCTCTGGCATAATAATAAATAAGTAAAAACTTTATAAAACTTGTGACCCTAACTCACAGACAAAAAACTAGACATCAATCATGTTTCTGAGCCATTCTTAAACCATGACTGATAAAGGCAAGCAGGTTTGGAGACTAAGGGAGAGATTAGCTTCCAGAATATTCTATCAGAGACGATTGTGAAAGACTTGAAATAAACAAAAAAAGATTACTGGGTGTTCTGTTTAGCATACTCTCTTGCTTACTTCCACCGTGCTTTGTCTCTGAGTTATTTTACAATTCTGGAAGTTGTAGAATAATGATATTAATGCAAATGATTTTCATCCACAGAAACAAAAATTATGTTCTATAGAAATATGGTTGATTATTCCTTATGAAACTGACCAATTTTTCTATCTGTAAATTACTGTCAGCATTCTTAGTGGTCTGTGTATTTTATGAATTCTCATTTGAACTGTTTGTAACATCTTACTGATTCCCTCTCTAATTAATAAATAAAATGTTTGACATGTGTTCATCTTGTTTGTATGATAGTCATGATTCACCTTTTTTGTTGTCACTATTTACCCTCTAATAATTCACAAAAACGTCCACTGCTAGATCTGAGGCTACCTTTTATCTTTCAAACCTCTGCAAATAATATCATTCATACATTTGTTCAAGTTAGCACTAACTAATCATTCTATCTAGGACCTGAATTGCTCTCAATTATTCTGCCCTAGATAAAAAAAATAAAAGCAAGTTCATGCTCTTTATTTCATTACACTGAGCTCAAAAGAACAAAAAGGTGTGAAGTTGAATCTTTGTAAGGTAATATAAAAAAGTTGTCATCAATCATTGTGACCAAGAAAATCAAATCCAAAGGAACCTTCACTAATTCAGAGAGAAGCTATTATATGATCTAGTTTTCTCAAACAATTCTGAAGACAATTTTAAGAAACTGTATACCCAGAAATATACACAATTCCACTAACAGTAATATTAAAAACTGCACCAGTTATTCAACCTTTCCCCACAGGTCTGGATATAATTCTATCATAAAAGTGAAATACTGCCTAGAAATGAACCAATTAGCACTATTAATTTGTCTCCAAGTATCAAAAGCAATAATTGTCACTAAGGAAAACAGCAATGGTTCAGGAAGCACAGCCAGCTAAAGGACACCTGAAGAATGTAGATCCTGAATACTTCAAAAATCTGTGTAATTTCACCGAGCTGTCTAGTAACACTCTGTGGTACTTTTCATTCAGTAAAAACAGATCCACCACTCACCATCCCTAGTCCATGGTTCAACAAGGAGGTTTTCAGGTCCTGACTTATCTTCTTTTCCTTTCACGTCACAGGCCTGAAGAGTTAACTGAAGAGGTTTACCTAGTCAAAGAAAGAGAGAGGCTTAAGCAAGCATTACCAAAAATGAAAACTAGCATGCACATCAGGGAGAATGGAGTGCCTGTGACCACCCATGCTGCTGACCAAAAATTCACCTGTTTAAGAACTAAAAATAGAGAAGGAGTATTATACAGAAGTTCACACGGTCCTTTTCTGTTTTCCTGAAGAGACAAAATAAAGCTTACAAGAAGTCTCTAAAACAACCACTTTTCAGAAAAAAGCACATTGTAAGATAGGGATTAAAACCATATATTCAATAAACTGGAGGAGAATTCCTAAGATACAGCTTTTAGAAACAATAATGAATTTCACTGTAATTGCATTTAATTATATGCATATATGTGTATATAGTTAGCTGTTAGCTAAAGGGCCACATATATTTAAGTACATCATAGGATTTTGGCCTAATTTGTTTAAAATACTTCTGGGCAGGGCCTCCCTAGTGGAGCAGCGGTTGAGCGCTTGGCTGCGAAGCTGCCCGCAGCCTCTGCAGCGCTGGTTCAATCCCCGGCCACTGGCGAGGGTCCCACATGGCGTGCAGACCTCTCCTGCCATGCCCGCTGCTCCCCTCAGCAGTGTGTTTCGTCAGTCTGCTTGTTCTGCTCCCCGCTCTGGCTCTGGTGAATTCTCTCTCACCCTCCCGTGCTTCTAACTGTACCCAGTGCTTGTATAAATAAATAAATAAATCTTTAAAAAAAAAAAATACTTCTGGGCAAATTTTGAAAGTCTTAAAAGTTATAAAAATCAACTTCTGCTATGATACCTGAAACTTTTCTATTTTCTTTTATTTTAATAATATAATGACTACTCATTAATCTACAGCTCAGCCCAGAACTAGAACATTATCAATGAACATTTCCCCTAAGCATCCCTCCCCTATTCAGTGCTCCCTGTCAAGTTATTGCTAATCTGAATTTAAAATTTATCTGGAGACTACTTTCCAGGCACCACACAGTCCTCCCACTGAGTCATGTCTGCTATGAGCCCTCCATCCCTCCAAAAAATTACCTTTCCCAAATTAGGGAGGAAATTCAATTTGTAAGACATCGGTTGTCTGACTTAAAAAATTAACCAGGGCCTCCCTGGTAGCACAGCACTATCAAGCTACTGCCAGCCACTGCAACAGGAGTTCGAACCCTGGCCAGGGAGCTAACCCACATGGTGCAGCAGACTTCTCCTGTCTCGCCCATTGCTCCCCTCAGCAGTGTATTTCTTTTTTTTTTTTTTTTTTTTAATTCATCTTTTTTTTTTTTAATTTTTTTTTATAGAGGCATGTTTTTATTTATTTATTTGTTTGTTTGTTCGTTCGTTTTGTTTATACATGCACTGGGTACAGTCAGAAGCGCGGGAGGGTGAGAGAATTCACCAGAGCCAGAGCAGGGAGCAGAGCAGGCAGAAGGACTGAAGTACACTGCTGAGGGGAGCAGCGGGCGGCAGGAGAGGTCTGCGCGCCATGTGGGACCCTCCTCCGGTGGCCGGGGAGCAGCCGGGGATCGAACCGGCGCCGCAGAGGTCGCCGGCAGCTTTGCAACCCAGCGCTCAACCGCTGCGCCACCGGGGAGGCCCAGCAGTGTATTTCAATGGATCTGCCTGTTCTGCTCCCCACTGTCTCTGGTGAATCCTCTCACCCCCTGCGCCTATGGCCTACACCCCAGTTCTTGTATGATTAAATAAATTTTAAAAACTTAAAAAAAAATTAACCAGAAAATAAATTATTAAGTCATATTAAGGCAAGGTACAAATATAACAGAAATATAGTAATGCCTCTATTACTTGGTACTTGGTATAGAGAAACTTTAGCACTGGAGACTGGAATGGCAGATAAGTCATTCCTCGCATGCCAAGTAACTGCAAGGGCTCTATGTAGAGAAGGATGAGGAGGCCCAGGCTGAACCAGTAGAAGGAATGCTGTTGGGCCAGGAGGGGAAGTAGTGCAGACTGAATTATGTCCATAAATGGCCTTCTCTATAACTATCATGGGGATGTCAGGGAACTAGGTTTTGCACTGTGTCTGGGCTAGTTCCTTCTTTCCTACAGATGAGAACCCAACCTCCTTGGCTAACACAATGAGATACTCTGCAGTTCACCAAAGATGTCTATAGCCAAATGGCCATCAAAGCTAAATGATTAGGCCAGTAAATTCTGGAAGTATATTCGAGTAGACACTCAGGAAATAACTGATATCTACCCTCTCCTAGCAATACCAGTCAAAGAGGGTATGTTCACCCAGGAATTATGGTATAATTATAACAACCTAGTCCGCAAACTTCCCTAAAAGACAAGATGCCAGAAGATGCCATGCTGATGGTGGCTTTAGGGTTTGTCCACATAAGTCATTTACCATATTTCAGGAGCAGGTTCTGCCTGACTGATGCCATGGATGAGATGAGGGATGAGGCATCATAGTGTGTGTCCAGGTGGTCAGTGATGGTGCACAAAGAGCTCAGCACTTTGGCAACACTTCCTCTTGCCAGCGCAAAAGCCAAAAGAGTCAGCTCTACCTCTGGGGTAGAACAGCAACTATAAACAAAAGAGCAAAAAACTTTTCACTTAAGAACATGCAAACCCCATGTAATGATCACCATTAAGTAAAAGTAACCTGCCAAATACTTTATATATGTTTATCAGAAATACTTTTTGAAGCTCCTCAAGACAACCTAAGAAAATCTAATTCAACCCAGGGAACTGGAAAACTATATCCTCATTTCTGCAAACTTACTTTATAAGTATTAAATAATAGTATCAATTTTAACAAGCCAGATTTAATAGGTACAAATAATTAAGCTGTTGCAAAAAACCCCTACTACCAAGAAGCCTTGGGTAATGAGCTAGCCAGAAAATTAAGGATTTATTCTAAAACGGTCCAGATGACTCAAAGCCTAGTTTTTGTTTTTGTTTTTTCCTAATACTGTAACATCCTCAGGACTCACCTAGACAGATACTCTCTGAGTAGCCCCACACCAACTGATTTTTTATCAAGTTATCAATGTGCCCTTTCCTAGTTCTAGAGACAACCAGCCTTGTTAGAGCTGAGCACAGGACAAGCAGGTCCTGAGTAAGGCCACAGGCTGGGGATATAAGTAAACTGAAAGATTTTACACTTTGAACTTTGAGATTTCTGTTCTACCTGAATTAGAGGACTACTCCCCTCTTGCCCTCAATTGCCAAGGCCAAGAGATAGTGCTAGATAATGGGAGTTAAGATGGGCAAATTAGCATTCACTTCCTCTTCAGCCATTTTTAGAGGTGATCTTTAAAAGATTAAGACTTAAAAAAAAGAAGAGAAAGATTAAAGAAAAAAAAGAGTTAGCAAGCATATATACCCTCCATTCCCCTCAAAGAGGTTACCTCATCAACCTTGATTTTTACCTAGTAATCCTTATAAGGAAGCTATCCACTTCCTCCAGAACATTGGGAGACAGGAAAGTTGAGAAATCTGTAGATCCTGGTGAGAGGGAGAGTGGAGGCATGTGCTGCAGTGCCTTCCTAGAAGTGCAAAATGCAAAATCAGAACAAACCCAGGCAGACAAGAATAAATTACTAGAAGCATGTTTTGATTAATGCCTCATAAACAAACAGATAGTGCTCCTACAGAGACCCTGATACACAACATAGAACAGACTTTCCCAGGAGTCATGGGACTAAGTACTTCAATAGGATTTCCTTATTTTTGTTCCCCTTTCATTTAAGTTTTATTTCCCTCTGTAAAAACTCAACTCCTTAGAATCAAGTATTCATTTCAGTTAATGTGAGCAAAAGACATACATACTCTACAGAAAAACCCTTAAATTCTCAGAAAACTTGACCTCAGAGGCAGAGCTGTTTAAAAATTTATCTTATATGTAGAACCTTATGGTCTAGGGTTTCTAAAATTGTGTCATGAGTTTTATTTTCTCCTAAGCAAATCAGTACCTACCAACTTCTGCTGCCTGTGTTTCTTGGTCTTTCTACCTTAATATCAACTGTGATGTTTTTCTTTTTTTGTCACTCTTAAGTTTATCTTCAGAACTACCAACAGTCTTACCACCTCTAAACTAGCAGTCATCTAACAAACTCATGCAACAAAAATTACTGTGTCCTACTCTGTGCCAGTAACTGTGCTATATGAAAATACCATGAACAACTTAGAGGTATGCATGAGTACAACAAAATATAATTCAAAATTCTTGCAAGAGAAGTAAGTCCTGGTAACATAATGTACAGCACAATGACTGCAGTTATTGTTGCATTGTATATGTGAAAGTTGCCAGTTGAGTAGAATTTAAAAGTTCTCATCACAAGAAAAAAATACATAACTATGTATAAAGATGGGTGTTAACTAAATTTATTGTGATGATCATTTTGCAATATATACATTTATCAAATCACTATGTTGCACATCTAAACCTGATGTATGTCAATTATATCTTGATTTTTAAAAAACACACAAAAATCTATAGTTGATAGCCATTTTATAACAGTAATAAGAATCCCTGAACAATTTTATTTCTACATTTCAAAATAGGAACAAAACAGCAAGGCTAACATTGTGCCAGCTTCCATTCTGCTTTAATTTCTTTTCCCTTCTATACAATGAAATGCATCAGCTCATAGCTGATAGGATGACTAAAACATTATTAATGGCATCTAATACACATGTCATGGTTTAATGAATTTATTTCCACTGATACAATAGTATTTCTTACTATTCTTCTTTATTGATCTTTTGTTCCATAATGTTTAATTTTTAGAACAGTTATAGAACACTGATCTTTCGGGCCTCCCCGGTGGCGCAGTGGTTGAGCACTGGGCTGCGAAGCTGCCCGCAGCCTCTGTAGCTCTGGTTCAATCCCCGACCGCCAGCGCAGGTCCCACATGGTGCACAGACCTCTCCTGCTGCACCTGCTGCACCCCTCAGCAGTGTATTTCATCAGTCTGCCTGTTCTGCTCCCCGGTCTGGCTCTGGTGAATTCTCTCACCCTCCCACGCTTCTGACTGTACCCAGTGCTTGTATAAATAAATAAATCTTTAAAAAAAAAATTAATATAAATCCAAAAGGACACTCTTCCAAATAACTGACCTGTAATCTTCAAAAGTGTTACAATCATAAAAGTCAAGGAAAGACTAAGGTATTTTTCTATATTGAAAGAAACTAAAGAGACATTGTAATAAAACACAAAGTACGATACTGGACTGGACCTTTGCTATACAGGCCATTATTGGGACAACTTGCCAAACTTGAATGGGCCCTGAAGATTAAATGGTAGCAATATATAACATTGTTAATTTACTGATTTTTGATGGTTGTAGCAGCATGTACATGTTCAGAGGAAATATACTCAGGTATTCAGGGATGATGGGGTATTAGGTGGGCAAATTACTCTCAAATGACTAAGGAAGAAACCAAAGGTCTTTGTATTTTCTAGCAATGTTTCTCTAAGTTTGAAATGGTTTGAAAAAATTTTTTAAACAGGAGGGAAGAAAGGGGTATGGCAAAATATTACCTTTCTGATCCAGCACTCCCAGCAATGTTATTTGCTGAAAAGTTTTATTTGATAGCAATAACAAATCCTGAAAGACATCTAGAGGACAAAACACTAGTCATCTCTTCTTATCTGATATTTTGATAGCTTACACTAATAATTACTATACTTACATAAAATACTAACACTGAATAACTAGTGAAGTTAGTTCTGTTTGCCTTTATGTTACTAATGGGTCTTTTCAGGAGGTTTTCAAGGGTGCTCTACATTGAAATAGTTTAATACCTCTGAAAAGATTTTGCTCATGAGTGAAAAGAACCCTCAACCTTGAGTTCAAACACCTACATTCAAACTGCTCCCTCACAGCCTGGTTAAGTATCATCTCAGGGAAGGTCATAATATTCTTGTCTATAAAATGGGGACTTTATACACATAGAGTCCACCACATAAGTAAATAACATGTAGCATCTGAAAGTGCTTTATCTGCTATAAAGTGCTGTATAAATGTTCCCCAATAGATAGACAGGGAGCAGGAAGAGCATGTGGACCTCCTCATAAGACTAGTGCACATAGTAAGTAGGTGAAGAAGGGGGCTACTGAAAGAACTATGTGAGGAGGAGCAGGGAGATGGAAGAGGCCTTTCTTTTTTAAAGATTTATTTTTTTATTTATTTATACAAGCACTGGGTACAGTCAGAAGCACGGGAGGGTGAGAGAATTCACCAGAGCCAGAGCGGGGAGCAGAACAGGCAGACTGACGAAACACACTGCTGAGGGAAGCAGCGGGCGGCAGGAGAGGTCTGCGCGCCATGTGAAACCCTCCTCCAGTGGCCGGGGAGCAGCCGGGGATTGAACCAGCGCTGCAGAGGCTGCTGGCAGCTTCACAACCCAGCGCTCAACCGCTGCGCCACTGGGGAGGCCCAAGAGGCATTTCTTTAAAACCTATGGAGTCAAAACATCACTGAAAGAAAGAAGCAGCTTGAGGCTGACGACATAAATAGGAAACACAAGGGCACCTATGAATAAGCTGTTGTCCAGTCTCTACAACCAATGATCAAAGATTGCTCAGAAACACACACAAAAGCGTTAGAGTGAGTGCACTTTGCCAGGACTGGAAAGCAAAAAGAAATACTTACTGAGTGTTGTGCAGCACTGTCTGGACAAAGGCGGAATTTGTCTCCATGGATGCCGTCACCAGAGATGTCAGCAGAGACCAATACCATATTGCAGAAGCATCTGAGACTGAGACCCCAATCTTTTTAACTCTCTGAAAGCCAACAGCTCTCAAGCCATGAATTCTAGTGTCACATCCATCGCTAAGACAACGCTTTATGTTAATCTGGACATCTGTCAAGTGCGAACAACAAATTCAGTATTAGATTGATTTTTCAGTTCAGCAAATGTTAGGCTCCCAAAACTAAAAGCAAAATAACGATTCACATCTCAAAAATAAAATTCTGAAGATATACTTTGATGACAAAAGTAAATAATGGGGTGCAATGGAGCTAGTACATAAAAAACATGTCAGAAAAGCATTGACCAATCTAAGAAATCGTAATAATAATGTATAAAATTAAGAGAAGATTATATCTTTACATCACAAATTTTCTTAGGAATTTATGAGTCTTGAAAATAAACACATGGGCCTCCCCTGGTGGCGCAGCGGTTGAGCGCTGGGCTGCAAAGCTGCCCGCAGCCTCTGCAGCGCCGGTTCAATCCCCGGCTGCCAGCAAGGGTCCTGCCGCGCCCGCTGCTCCCCTCAGCAGTGTATTTCTTCAGTCTGCCTGTTCTGTTCCCTGCTCTAGCTTTGGTGAATTCTCTCACCCTCCCGCACTTCTGACTGTACCCAATGCTTGTATAAATAAATAAATAAATCTTTAAAAATAAATAAATAAACACAAAGCATTTTCTAAACCTGTTTAAATACATGGTAAAAGAAACGTGTAGAATTTTTCCTAGAGTTCTGAAATTTTGATTGAGTTATAAAACAGTAGTTGACTAATAGCAGTTGTGAGAATTTCATTTTAATAATCAAGTTTAAAAAGATGACATAGGGCCTCCCCGGTGGCGCAGCGGTTGAGCGCTGGGTTGCGAAGCTGCGCGCGGCCTCTGCGGCGCCGGTTCGATCCCCGGCTGCTCCCCGGCCACCAGAGGAGGGTCCCACATGGCGCGCAGACCTCTCCTGCCGCCCGCTGCTCCCCTCAGCAGTGTACTTCGGTCCTTCTGCCTGCTCTGCTCCCCGCTCTGGCTCTGGTGAATTCTCTCGCCCTCCCGCGCTTCTGACTATACCCAGTGCATGTATAAACAAAACAAACAAAGAAACCAGCAAACAAATAAATAAAGCATGCCTCTATAAAAAAAAAAAAATAAAAAATAAAAAATAAAAAAAAAAATAAAAAGATGACATAGGCATGACTCACTTTTAAGAAAAGTCAAAAATTCTTATCTGGATTAGAGAGGAGGAGGTAAGAAGTTAAAAAGGACACATTTTAGAGAAAAAGCCACCAAACTGTGAGACAGCAAGGGTCTACTCCAAAAGCTTAACTACTTCTTTGCCTAGGGGTGAGACACAAAGACTATCCAGACTACCCCATAGGCCTCATTTCCTTTGAGCAAAGTAAGAACACTTCTTTTGGAAAGCATTAGCAGAAATCAGACCAAACATGAAGCTCCCTGATGAAATAAGCCTGGAAAGAAATCACAGAATTGTGATTATTTCCAAAATGCTACATGTGAAAGCAAGGCTATAACAGCATAAAAAAGGAAACATGCTAACTGTCCAAGAATAAAGGTCTGGTAAAAATTAAGGCACATTCTTGTAACACCAAATAAAAGTGTGTATGAATATATGATATGACAACATGTTAAAAATTTCAAAATAGGGCCTCCCCTGGTGGCGCAGCAGTTGAGCGCTGGGCTGCGAAGCTGCCCGCTGCCTCTGCAGTGCTGGTTCAATTCCTGCCACCAGCGAGGGTCCCACATGGCACAACAGTCCTCTCCTGCCATGCCCGCTGCTCCCCTCAGCAGTGTATTTAATCTGTCTGCCTGTTCTGTTCCCCGCTCTGGCTCTGGTGGATTCTCTGACCACCCCCCCCCCCCGCCCCGTGCTTCTGACTCTACCCAGTGCTTGTATAAATAAATAAATAAATCTTTTTTTAAAAAAAAATTTCAAAATATCGTAATTTTTATAAAAAGGACAAAAAGAGTGTGCGTGTATGTGTAGATGTGATACACACAAATACATAAACATAAGAACTGGTCTGGTAGAAATCACACCAAGTTATTCACAGTTACAATCTCTGGAAAGTGGGCTTTTGAGTAATTTTTGTTTACCTACATTTTTCTAGTTTTAAAATAAGAAAGAATAAATATTTTTTATAAAAAATGAGTTTTGGGCCTCCCCGGTGGTGCAGCAGGTTGAGCACAGTGCTGTGAAGCTGTCCGCAGCCTCTGCAGTGTGGATTCGATTCCTGGCTGGCCAGGGAGATGCCCACATGGCACGGCAGACCTCTCCTGTCATGCTTGCTGTTCCCTCTTCAGCAGTGCTTTCAGTCTGTCTCCCTGTTCTGCTGTCTCTGGTGAATCCTCTCACCCTCCCGTGCCACTGGCCTGTACCCCAGCTATTGTATAAATAATAAATCTTTAAAAATAAATATATAAAAATGTCTATTTTAAAAAATAAATAAAAATGAGTTTCACTGCCTTTCTATAATTTTTAAATGAAATAATAACCACTTTCACACATATCATAAGAAGCAAATTAAATCTCAAAAGAAAAGCTAACAGCTTTTCCACTGCAGAAGTGTTCCTGCTAAAAAATTTTACTTCCTTCCTCCCCTGATTATCCCCTTATTTGGAGGGGCAAGATGTATCTTGGTTACTCACAGAGCTGACTGATGTTGGCATTTTCCAGCAGGGTCACGTAGCCGGTAACGTTACTGGGAATGTGCACATCCCGGACTTCCTGAAGATCGCCAGCTCTTCTGCCCACAGCTACTGTCACCTGCTGTGGCATGTAGCTCTGGTCAGTGGAATCCACTGCAATGGATAGGTGCCTAAGCACAACATCTGGCTTCATTTTTAAACTGGAAAAAGACACAGAGAACAGAAACTACAAATGTTTATATAGGATGAGAACTGGCAAGATGCAAAAGTCCCATCCCTATGATCTTATATTTGATATACTCAAAGACTGATTTTCCTACTGGCAGCTCACTTGAAATGCTGGCTATAAAATTTCAAAGTCTTATGGCCTTTCCAAGTCTCAAAGAAAATTTTTCAGTTTAATATTTTTCTTCTTGAGCCTCCCCAGTGGCGCAGGGGTTGAGCGCTGGGCTGCGAAGCTGCCTGCAGTCTCTGCAGCTCCGGTTCCATCCCCAGCCACCGGCGAGGGTCCCACATGGCGTGCAGACCTCTCCTGCCGAGCCCGCTGCTCCCCTCGGTCCTTCTGCCTGTTCTACTCCCTGCTCTGGCTCTGGTGAATTCTCTCACCCTCCCGTGCTTCTGACTGTACCCACTGCTCGTATAAATAAATAAATAAATCTTAAAAAAAAACTTTTTTTCTTCTTTCCTTATGAGCTATTAGCTATTAGTCCGACAGGCAGGAAGTATAAAATGAACATTCTAACAAGTGTCCTTTAACTTGCAAAAAGCAAATTCTAAACTACACTCAAAGAATTAAGTATATTCTCTCATCTATAAATCAGATGGCTAAAGTTTATGAATATCCTCTATGAGAAATCAAGACAATCATTTCTGTTTTTATCAACTGAAGTTAGTCCATTCTCTGAAGGGATGGGAGAAAACTAAGATAGCCACTTCAGAATATCTGGAAATACTTGTACACTCTATCAATTTCCCTCCAAGAATCCTGACCATTCCATTCCTTCATCTAAACTCACCTACTCAATTGTGTACAGATTTTTTTTAATGCAGAGGAGACCTTAAAAAGTAAAATCACAACTGGTTGCCCCTTGCAATACTAATTTTCCTAAAAAAAAAAAAAAAAAAAAAAAGAAAGAAAACAATGAAAAAGATCTGAAATCTATATCATACTATTAGTCAAATGCTTATCTTCTCCTTAAAATAACAAATAAAGAAGTTTTCCGGGCCTCCCCTGGTGGCACAGCAGTTGAGCGCTGGGCTGCAAAGCTGCCCGCAGCCTCTGCAGTGCCGGTTCCATCCCTGGCCACCGGCGAGGGTCCCACATGGCGCGCAGACCTCTCCTGCCGAACCCGCTGCTCCCCTCAGCAGTGTACCTCGGTCCTTCTGCCTGTTCTGTTCCCCACTCTGGCTCTGGTGAATTCTCTCACCCTCTCGCACTTCTGACTGTACCCAGTGCTTGTATAAATAAATCTTTAAAAAAATAAAAAAGAAGTTTAAAATTAAAAAAAAAAGTTTTCCAAGTCTATGATCATATGAACCCATGATTTTATATGATTTCTTCTACTAAAAGCACCTTCACAAGTAGTCATTTACAAGAAAAAAAACTAAGTTCAGCAGAAAATATTCCAAAATTAAATGGGATAAGAGAAGGAAAACAGGTAATTTTCTTAGATTTTCACTCAAAAATTGATATTATACCACCCACCGGATCCAGTGTGAGCGGGCATTGCCATCTGACTGCCAGTAAGATGATGTTTCTCCATTTGTCATCTTATCAATGTCCGCAGGATTGGAAGAGGTTTCTATATAAGCATAGCACTTTGCTACTGACTTGAGTTTATCCATCTCTGGGCTTCTAGTTAGATCCCCAGGGCCTTCTGCAGAGAAAAACAGATTTTATTATATGACATCTCTTTCACAAAGGAAAAAAAAAATCATTTAAAATATCTAAGAGAAGGGGCCTCCCTGCTGGCAGAGGCATTAAAGTCTCAGTACTATCAAGCTATCGCCAGCTAATGCGACATGAGTTTCATCCTAAACCAAGGAACTAACCCACATGGCACAGCAGACCTCTCATCTCACCCACTGCTCCCCTCAGCAGTGTATTTCAGTGGATCCACCTGTTCTGCTCCCCACTCTGTCTCTGGTGAATCCTCTCACCCCCTGTACCTCTGGCCTACACCCCAGTTCTTGTGTGCATAAATAAATAAAATCTTTTAAAAATCTTTACTGAAGGTCTTTAAAATCTCTTTTTATAGGCTCCAAATAAAGCAGATATTGGCCAAGAATTGCTTTATTAGTTCATTACAGTGCAATACTTAAATCACTGATATATTTACAACTATACTGAGAGAAGAAAATGATGTCTTATAGTTTGAATTTACATTTCTTTAATTATGAGTGAGATTTTCTAAGCTATTTGTAAGTCACTTGTGCTTTTGAGTATGACTTGGTTCTACCCTCATCCATTTCCTACTGGGTCACTAGTTTTATTAATTTGTATACCTTATATGCACTATATAATGTATATGTACAGACATATAAAAGGTAATATTTACTGATGGCTTACTGTGAATCAGGCACTTCTCTATATCCTTTCTATGTATTAACTCATTAAGAGATGAGGAAACCAAGGCATCAAGATTTAAGATAGAATCAGAGATAGCAAAAAAGCTCAGGGAGTCATAATTACAGTTGACCCCTGAACAACATGAGGGTTAGGGGCTCCAATGCCTCCTCCCAGTTGAAAATCCAGATATAACTTTGACTCCCCTAAAACCCGACTAGTCAATCCTTGATATCCTCAGAGGGCTAGTTTCAGGACCACCGCAGACACCAAAGTCCTCGAATGTTCAAGTCCCTCTAATCACCCCTCCTGAATAAATGCTCCGGCATCTGTGGATTCAACCAACCCACAGCCACATATGGTTGAATCCCTGAACACACAATGGGCAGAGAGGAAAAGATCCACATGTAAGCTAACCCTCAAAGTTCAAACCCATGTTGTTCAAGAGTCAACTGTCTTTTTGTTCCCTATACTGTCATGTCTTTTGATTCCGTTTGTATCTTTTACTGTACAGAGCTTTAAATTTTCATACAGTCTAATTTATTTTTTTAATTTTTTTTATTTTTAAACAATATTTGCTTCCCCCCACCCCCTCAGATTGAGTCCCCATAGAATTTCCTTCCCCAAGGTACCCGTGTACCATCATCACAGTCCCCTGTGCTCCTCCCTTCCTCCCTCTGATACCTCTCCCTCCTCCTCCCCTGCAGGATGTCTCTGATTTATAATTGTCTTGTAAAGTCTAATTTATGATAGTTTCTGGGTTTTCTTTTCCATGTCTGGATTTTTATAAAGCAGAACTATTTTCTTCTTGCACTCTTCTTTTTAACAATCCTCTTTTTATTTGAACTTTTTGATCCAGCTGAAATTTATTTTAATGAATGGAAAGGGTTAATGGGTCATTTTACTTTTTTCTCCAAATGACTAACCACTTGTTGGCTAATTCACGTTTCCATCCTGATTTGTAATGTTGACTTTATCTGGTACTACATTCCCACATGTACTTGGGTCTGTTATGTTCAAGGCACTTGTCTATTCACATTATCCTGTTTGTTGCCATCACTAAACAAGTGGTTTCCTTTATTTATTCAACAAATACTCATAGTATATGTACTATGTGACAGGCCCAGTTGCAGGTGCTAATGATAAGGAAGCAAACAAGACAGACAAAATGCAAGTAAGTGATAATACTACTAACTTCAGATAATGTTAAGCGCTGTTTGGATCATTAAGCATGCAAAAGTGATAGTGACCAGAAGGTGGGGAAGGGTAGAGGTTAGAGCATTAATTCAACAGGGAGTATTGAAGAAAGGCCTCCATGAAATGTCATCTTCAGGTAGGGAGGGACAGAAGGAGGGATAGATCCCATTCTTATGCTACAAGTTGGTCACTATCATATTTTCAGAAATAAAGGCAAAAAGAAGGGTTGACTCATAGTGTAATTACTATGTTTAGGGAAAATGATATTTTCAGGAACCACCTTCCTTACCCACCACAAATATACATACCTTTTTCTTTTTGTACCAGTTGATCCAGAGATTCCTTTAGCACTGAAGCCCTCATAGTGCTCATGGTACTGCAGTGGTCCAACATGGGGTAGGGGATGGCCAGTCCAGAGGCCCGATTGCGGTGCAAGAAGCGTAGAATCCCTGACGAGTGCACATCCAGGCCTTCCTTTGACTCTGCAAATATGTCTATGAAACCTAAGCAGACAAATACCCATTTTAGTAGTTGAGGAACCCACCACAATAGTTTCCATATCCCCTGCCTGGTGTTCTATCTGAATGGCTGAATTAAAAGCAACCATTAAAAATCTTCCTTGAGGGCCTTCCTTGGTGGCACAGGCAGTTGAACGCAGCGCTGTGAAACTGTCCACAGCCTCTGCAGCACTGGTTGGATCCCCGCCTGCCGGCAAGAATCCCACATGACGCGGCAGACCTCTCCTTTCTCGCCCGCTGGTCCCCTCAGCAGTGTGTTTCAGTCAGTCTGCCTATTCTGTTCCCCGCTCTGTCTCTGGTGAATCCTCTAACCTTCCCGCGCATCTGGCCTGTACCCGGGTTCTTGTATGCATGAATCAATAAATCTTTATAAAAAAAAAAAAATCACACACACACAAAAAAATCTTCCTTGATAGTTCCAGCTTTAATCATTTAAAAATCTAAACAAAATATTAGAGGAAACAAATCACTGGTAAGCTCAATTTAATATCTAGTTTTATTTTAGAGTAATAAAATTTTAGAAGACTTAGGATAATGATTACCTTTTTTCAATCCAATCTTTAAAAAATGTGAAAGCACTAAAATATTAACTAGAAGTTTTAAAAGAAGTCTTACATATAGAATATGGACAGGGAATAAAATTTATTGCATTAGAGAGTAGAGCATAACTGCTTTTACACTAAGCTACAAAACAATGATGCTAATATGATCACTACCCTTACCACAATTTCCAATGATACAATGACATTTTATAGTTTATAAGGCACTTCCAATTATCATTCTCATTCGGTCCTCACAATAAAGGGGGTTAGGGTGGAGACCAGGTAGGCACCAAAGGTACTTGTATCTACCCCTTTTTCCAACTAAGGAAAATGAGGTTTAATAAACCAAGACAACAAAAATGGGGGGCTGGGAACCCTCTCCTTCCACCACTCCAGTTCTCTCTCTCTAGCATGACTCCCCTGTCTGTCCAGCCCTCTGGCCACTGTTCAGGCTCTGGCTTCAACATCTCCCACTCATTACCTATTTAGATTAAATGGTCCCTTGGAGGCCTGTGGTCTGCCATTAACCTGAGAATCTTACAAAAACACAAAACAGACCACTGTCTACCCCCATTTAAAACTCCTTCATGGTTCCTCCTAAACTAGTAGGTGTCCACAACTTAGAGGCATGTGGGGTCCAGTGAAGAGAAGATATACATGAGTCATTCCTGGAGTGCAGATACATTTGTAGGTTTGATGGGATTTTTTTTCCTTTCTAATGAATCATAAAATATAGAACAAAAGTATACACATACTACAACTGTACCACTTGATGAACTTTCACAAACTGAATACAACCATGTAAGCAGCACCTAGAGGAAGACTCCAGATGTCCCAAGGGAAACTGTTGTTAAGTGTAATCCAAACAGACTAATTAGAACAGAATGAAACTCTGCATTAATTTTTAAGATAAACCATGAAGCTGAGGAGAAATTTTGTACGTGAAGCAAGTTATTTTGACTATACCACAACACAAACCTGGAGACACAGGTATGATTTCCAAAGACACAAAAGTCTATCACCCTTTGCCCTCTTTTAACAGTTTTTTTTCCCTATAGCAGACTCCCACAGTAATACCCAAACCTTGCATTTTGACACTGCTAATGCCACACTGATTTACTCAGAACCCATGTGAGAAAAGACTGATTCCTATAAAGGAATTTTTTTTTCATATGTTGAAACAAGCAACAAATTCTATTTCAGTAAAGGCGTTGTTGTCTCTCTTTTAAACACTAAACACCAAAAGGAACAAGTTTCAGACTGGGTTAGAAAGAAGGTCTAGGAAACTGTGAAATCCCACCACAGAGGCAGTCTCATTTCATGTTTATCATAAGACTATGACAAAAACCATTCTTTCAAGTTTGATGTTGATAGAAAATTTTGAGTAGAAAGGCCTAGATCATAACCCTGCCATGTAAGCTTCTTGGAATCTGAAGCCTGAGGTTTCTAAACCTCATCTCCCACTCTCTCTGCATCTGTTGGTGGAATCCCTGGTCTTTATACCTTTGCCCTCCGACCAAAAAGTCTCTTTGACGTGTCCAAAAAGAGACTTCTGTAACCATCCACATGCTGGTAATGCAAAAGTGAGAATAATAAGTAAATGTCCAGACATAAATTAAAAATTCAGGGGCCTCCCTGGAGGTGCAAGTGGTTAAGACGCAGCACTATGAAACTATCCAAAGCCACTGCAGCATGAGTTCGATCCCCAGCCTGGGAGGTGACCCACATGGCGCAGCAGACCTCTCCTGTCCTGCCTGCTGCTCCCCAGAGTATTTCAGTAGATCTGCCTGTTTTGCTCCCCACTCTCTCTGCTAAATCCTCTTACCCCTACCCCGCCCTACATCTCTGGTCTGCACCCCAGCTCTTGTATGCATAAATAAATAAATCTTAAAAAAAAAAAGACTCAAAGCATCATTTTAACTACCGTGAGAGTTGGAAAAAGTTAATATGTACAAGCTATATTGTTCTACTAAAGTCACACAATTAAAGACAATTTGAGAAAGAGTAGAATTAACTGTATGTTCTTGATTCAGATACAGAAACCATTCTTCCCTAGCTCAGTACATTCTCAGTAATAAGCCAGAGGTCAAAGGTAATCAGATTTATATTTATCTATCTATCAAATGCATTTTGCCTCCATTGCTGCCCTAGTGAGGCACTATATTAAGTATTTAGACACCAAGTGCACAGCAGCAAAAGTTCTTAAGAAAAATAAAATAAGATTGAAAGAATTTTTTTAAGATTTATTTTATTTATTTATGTATACAAGAGCTGGGGTGTAGGCCGGGGGGTGGGGCGGTTTGAGAGGAGTCACCAAAGACAGAGTGGGGAGCAGCCACAGGCAGACTGACTGAAATACGCTGCTGAGAGGTACAGTGGGTGAGACAGGAAAGGTAGGGCCCTGAAAGCATTTTTTTCCTTTTCAAACTCGGTTTTTTTCTTGCAGGAAAATAAAGGGTAATTTCATTATGATTCTGTCTTCTGTGTCCCCAAAAGAGACCATACAAAAACATCACCAAAGTTTTTCCACAATATTAAAGAACTGTTTCGTAAATACAAGCTATTTTACTTTTACTTAAATTTCAGACTGAGAGCTTTCCAAAAAACCCAAAAATACACTGACTTGCATGCATCAAAAAATGTGCTATTATGAGGACAGAGAAGAAATAAAAGGTCCCTGGCCTCATGGAGCTGACAGTATAAGAATAGACATTTAACAAACATTTAAATAAACACCTAATTACCATTATAACACTTTAAAAAAGAAATGCAACATGATAAGAAACATCCAATAGGGGCTTGGGAAGGCTTCTTGAGAGAGTGAAATAAAGACAGTCACTAGGGGGGCCTCTGAGCGCTGGGTTGCGAAGCTGCCGGCGGCCTATGCAGCGCCGGTTCGATCCCCTGCTGCTCCCCGGCCACCGGAGGAGGGTCCCACATGGTGAGCAGACCTCTCCTGCAGCCCGCTGCTCCCCTCAGCAGTGTACTTCGGTCCTTCTGCCTGCTCTGCTCCCCGCTCTGGTGAATTCTCTCACCCTCCCACGCTTCTGACTGTACCCAGTGTATGTATAAACAAAACAAACAAACAAATAAATAAATTAAAAAAAATGCCTCTATTAAAAAAAAAAATTAAAAAAAAAAAAAAAGACAGTCACTAGGGAAAGTAATCTCATGACTAAGGTTCACAAAAATGGTGAACCTTTTCAACCATCACTGTATTGGAAAACAAAAAAAAATGATTACACTGAACACTAAATTCAGATCATGTGCCTAATGAAGACTGTTGGAGAAGGCCATTAATTTCAAGGTGCCCATCAGCTTGCCTAATTACAACCTGTGGAACAGCAAAGCTTATTTTGGCTCTAAGAGCACTCTTAACACTCAGCATTCAGGTGACAGCCTTACCTGGAACAAGCGAACAAGCCTGCAGCTGTCTCATGATGTAGCTCAGCTCCCCCTGGAGATTAGCTCCACTGGAATTCTTGAGGGCTTCCAACATGTTCTCAGCATCAACTGTACCATCTCCCTCAGCATCAAATTGGGCAAAGGCCTATAAGATAATAGATGCAAGAACATCAGATCTATTCCAAATCTTGAAAATATTAGATAGACAGAAAATGTATATATTTCAATATTGAAAAATACATATTCTTACAATTCTCAAGAGAGCAATTTGTTGTTGCTCTGGGAAAAGTTTATATATATATGTGTGTGTGTGTGTGTGTGTATATATATATATATATATATATATACAATTTATATATATATATTTCAAAGAAGAAATAAATTCAGGACAGTAACTCACTGTGCTCTTCAGAATGTATGTATACAAGAATTACTACATGTATACACAATTTTATTATCTCTTTCAAGAACATAATGCCCTCTCCTGTCTTGCCTGCTGCTCCTCTTAGCAATGTATGTCAGTAAATCTGCCTGTTCTGCTCCCCACTCTGTCTCTGGTGAATCCTTTCACCCCCTCCCCTGCACCTCTGGCCTACACCCAAGTTCTTCTACAAAGACACAAAAGATGTAGCAATTCCACTCCTAGGTATCCACCAGAAGAATACGAAAACACCAATTCAGAGGGATATAAGCACTCCCATGTTCACTGCAGCACTACTTTACAATAGCCAAGTTAAGGAAACTACCTAAATGCACAAGGAAGATGAGGGATTAACATGTGGTATACATACACAATGGAATGCTAACAAAAGATTAAAAAAAGATTAAATCTTCCCATTCCAAAAACAAGGATGGAACTGCAGGGGATAGTGCTAAGTGAAATAAGTCAGAAGGAGAAAGACAAATATCACATGATTTCACCTATATGTGAAATACAGAGAAACAAAAGAAAGGGTAGTCAAAATCAAGCCAATAACAAACCTTAGAAATATGTGGGTAAAATTAAGGATACCCAAGGGCTAGGAAATCACCATCAATATGACTCCAGTTAATGTCCCAAAACTGAAAGGCATGAATTTTGAAATTGAAGAGGCTGTATACCCTCCCTACACAAGGATAAAAGCATATCACCATGAAATTTCATAATACTAAGAGGAATAATAATTTTCAACTTCCACAGAGAAGATAGTTTCCACATGAAAGTTCAAGAATCAGAATAGGACTGATTCAGCAGCTACAATGGAAACCATAAGGCAAGTGGAACAGTGCCTTCCACATTACGGGGAGACTCTAACCTAGAAGTCAAAAGCCAAAATATCACCAACTGCAAGAGAGTTTAACAGAGTCATTCTTATACATGTAAGGTTATCAAATAATGAACAACTTAATGCTCCCTTTTTTTTTTAAAGATTTATTTATTTTATGCATACAACAGCTGGAGTAAAGGCCAGAGGTGTGTGGGGGTGAGAGGATTCACCAGAGACAGAGCAGGGAACAGAACAGGCAGACTGACAAAATACACTGCTGAGGGAAGCAGCGGGCATGACAGGAGAGGTCTCCTGAACCATGTGGGACCCTCACAGGTCGGCCGGGATTGAACTGGTGCTGCAGAGGATGCAGACAGCTTCACAGCGAGGCGCTCAACTGCCTGCACCACCAGGGGAGGTCCAATGCTCCCTTATTAAAAAAGCTACTAAAGATGTGGCTACCAGAATGAATATGCCAAAAGAGAGAGAGATCCAGATCAAACCAAGAAAGAAAATAATACTTAGGACAATGAAGTTCCCAAGAAGATACCTGCAGAGCCAACCTATAGAATACCATGCACATACTGAAGCAATGAGAAAACTCTGGGAAACAGGGCCTCCCCGGTGGCGCAGCGGTTGAGCACTGGGTTACAAAGCTGCCCGCAGCCTCTGCAGCGCGGGTTAGATACCTGGCTGATGGGCGAGGGTCCCACATGGCGCGCAGACCTCTCCTGCCACCCACTGCTCCCCTCAGCAGTGCACTTCGGTCCTTCTGCCTGTTCTGCTCCCCAGTCTGGCTCTGGTGAATTCTCTCACCCTCCCAGCTTCTGACTGTAACCCGGTGCTTGCATAAATAAATAAATCTTAAAAAAAAGAAAAAAAAGGAAACTCTGGGAAACAGCTAAGAGAAGAAGAAAGCAATAGAACACACATGTTTGAACATAATGAATGTCTGTATTAGAAGAGATTTAACTGGCAGAGAATCTGGGGTTAAATTAAAGACAAAAAGACAAAAAAGTTAAGCAAAAAGTACCAATTCAATCATTAACTCCAGAGAATATAAAAAGGTGCTTAAGAAATATAATTATGGGGCCTCCCCGGTGGTGCAGCGGTTGAGCGCTGGGTTGCGAAGCTGCCCGCAGCCTCTGCAGTGCTGGTTCGATCCCCGGCTGCTCCCCGGCCACCGGAGGAGGGTCCCACATGGCGCGCAGACCTCTCCTGCCGCCCGCTGCTCCCCTCAGCAGTGTACTTCGGTCCTTCTGCCTGCTCTGCTCCCTGCTGTGGCTCTGGTGAATTCTTACCCTCCCACGCTTCTGACTGTACCCAGCGCTTGTATAAATAAATAAATAAATAAATCTTTAAAAAAAAAAAAAAAAAGAAATATAATTATGGCAATCATGAAATAATATATGGCTCAGCTATGTATATAATTTGCATAATCATAACAATGCAAGCATCAAGAGTAAGTTAAACCAAATCGAAATAAGTACAGAGAGATCAAGAGATGTGTAGGTCTGGGCAAGGATAGGAGGATGAAATAAAAGTCTCATCTACGGTGGGAATAAAATGAATAAAACTGGAAACTCATAAAGAAGCAATATAAAGATGTTATTTGTTGATATACAGGTAAGTACTAAAGAATCAGAGTTGAAAAGAAATTACTCTTGGGAAGTGAGACAGTAGGATAGAAGACCAGGTGACTATTGTTTCGTTAATATCTCGTGACTTACATAAAAATAAAAATGAAAAATATTAAAGTGTGTACACCGGAAGCATAGGATGGACTAGACAAGTAGTTCTAAATTTTTTTTTTAAGTAGTCGAATACTTCCTCCTTCTACATAAAATTTTCTACATACTGGATATATCAACCATAAAAGATTTCTGGAACAACTGAGTAAATTTGAATATCAACTGGTTATTTTTTTTTTTAACTAGGTTTTTTTTTAAAGATTTATTTATTTATTCATTCATTCATTCATTCATTCATTCATTCATTCATTCATTTATTTATTTATGCAAGCACTGGGTACAGTCAGAAGCGCGGGAGGGTGAGAGAATTCGCCAGAGCGGGGAGCAGAGCAGGCAGAAGGACCGAAGTACACTGCTGAGGGGAGCAGCGGGCGGCAGGAGAGGTCTACGCGCCATGTGGGACCCTCCTCCGGTGGCCTGGCCGGGAGCAGCCGGGGATGGAACCGGCACTGCAGAGGCTTTGGGCAGCTTCGCAACCCAGCGCTCAACCGCTGCGCCACCAGGGAGGCCCTCAACTGGTTATTAAACAAAAATGAATTGACAAGGAAAAATGAAGTTCATTCACTGAAAAAAGTAGGATACAAAGAGCATTTTTTTAAAGATTTATTTATTTATGCATACAAGAACTGAGGTACAGGCCAAAGGTGCTGGGGGGTGAGATGATTTACCAGAGACAGAGTGGGGAGCAGAACAGGCAGACTGACTGAAATACACTGCTGAGGGGAGCAGCGGGCAAGACAGGAGAGGTCTGCTGCACCATGTGGATATCTCCCTGGCTGGTTGGGGATTGAACTTGTGCTATAGAGGTTGCAAATAGCTTCACAGTGTTGTGCTTAACCCCTTGCGCCACCAGGGAGGTCCACTATACAAAGAATATTAAAGAATAATCCCATGTCAGTTCTGGGTAAAAGGCAAATATGACTTTCCACATTAGTACAAAAAAATGCATAAAAAAGACGTAAAAGAATATTAAGAGGCTAATAGTGTTAATATGATTATCTACCTATGTTGCTTTTGTAATAATAAAGAGGAAGTTTTAAATATTAAAAAAATTAAATAGTAATCCTAATGTAAAAGTGTCACCCTTGAGGTCCTACAGTGTAAATACTATACTATCAGATAATAGCTACTTAGCAACTTTTTCATAGTGCAACTTATTGAGAAAATAACATTTGTATCACTCAAGGTCTGAGAGGATTAGTACAAACGAAATCCATTCGTTTAAGGACGACATGGTTTGGGCAGCTCTGAGTTAATATTTAAGTCCTAGCTAAATTATAAGCACTGTACATGTTATCATTTATTCCTCCTGACAGTAACCATACTTACTATTAACTGCTCCATTTTATAGTTGTACAGAGAGGTCAGATAACTTGCCTAAGGATGCACAGCTAGTATCTAAATCCAAAGCTCCAAAGTTCATATTCTGGAGACCTCTTTTAGCTCCATCTCTCTATCTCTTACCTCCATTTGTAAAAGTTGCTCTCAGCACCTTCTGCCCATTTTAACTCAATACTAACCTTAAAACTAAGGCTTTCTCTAATAGCAAGGTAGCAGTCAAGTCTTACTTCCTCCCAAATTTCCGCACTGCAGGTGCCATCTGCATCTCGAGTGTTTCCACACAACTCTGCAGCTTCTGCTGACAAAAATTCTATGTATGCAAGGCTATAATAAAGTCAATGACATTTTGCTATTTTTTTAAAGATTCATTTTTTTTTAATGCATACAAGAACTGGGGTACATGTCAGAGGTGTGGGGGGGGGTGAGAGGATTCACCAGAGACAGAGTGGGGAACAAAACAGGCAGATTGATCGAAGTACACTGCTGAGAGGAGCAGCAGGCGAGACTGGAGAGGTCTGCTGCGCCATGTGGGTAGCTCCCTGGCTGGGGATTGAACTTGTGCTGCAGTGGCTGGGGATAGCTTCATAGGTTGCGTCATAACCCCTTGCGCCACCAGAGAGGCCCCATTTTTGCTATTTTTAAACACTGTTAATCTATCAATAGTTAATGAATGAATACAATAATTTTCAAACAAAGACCTTTTTTGGAGAAGTGTTGCTGACAGTTTTCCCAAGTAAATATGTAACTTCCTAACACTCAGAAGTTTTCCTTGAAAAAAAAGGCTTTAAAATCTAACAATCAACATCGTTTTTTTTTTTCTCAAGACTTCACAGAACCCAATTTACTTGTTCATGGAATCTTTGGATCCTCACTTATTCGGTGTGCAAATATATGTTAAGCAGTCATGACACACCTAACCCTTTGCTTGGCTTGTGGATATTAAGATGAACAGGGCAGATCCCTTGCCTCAATAACCTAAGAGCCTAAAAGATCTGTAAACAACCAGATCTGATGGGTGTAATAATTGTGATAGTTAGAACAGAAGTAACAATATAGTAACTATGATGGCTAATATTTTGAGCATTTACCCTGTACCAGGCAGAGTTCTAAGCCCTTCACCTGAATCAACTCATAAACTTACAACAACCCTAAAGGTAGATAGTACACTTTTTATGGTGAGTGACAGAGTTTAAGCATTTTGTTCAAGCATCATTAGTGCTGGTAAATGAAGGAGCTTGGGTTTGAATTTTGGTATTATTTGGGACCCTACACTATCAAGCACCCTGCCATGAGATAACAGACACTTCTAGAAGCCAGTAGCCCAGGGGGAGGAGGGGTGTTTAGGAAAAACCGCCCTGAGAAAACCACCCTTGAACTGAGCTTTAATGACTAACTAGGAGCTCACAAGTATATGAAGAAGGGGAGGTCATCCTGGGTAGAAGAGACAGAGCATGGCAGAGTGTGAGAACTATAACCTGCTTGGTGTGGTGGAAGGGAGGCAGGGTGGGAAATGAAGAGATAGACAGAGGTCAGAATAGAGACTGCCAGGCCAAGAAGGCTGAGACGCTCAGATCTTACTATATGGGTGCCAAGGGCCACTGGAAAATATTAGAGGTGGAGAGGGCTCATCACCCCACTGGAATGGACCTACATGTCTTAAAGTACACACCCATGTACTTCTTGAACCCCTTCTTCTCCAGCATCTCTGTGACATACATTGGTGATAGCAAGCCCATGTATTCTGGCCAGTTCTGACAGCAATATCTTTCCTCTTGATGATGAACGGAAACCTGCTCCCCTGAAGTTACTGCCTGTGAGGCATTCAGAAGCCATTTGCACCCTCTGGTGCAGATCACTGGAAACAGCGATCAGGTCTTCTGAGTTTCCCCAAACTCTCCATTCCTTCCATCAGTTCTCTGTCTGGTATAGTTTCAGCCTCATTCCCATCCAGCTTGTCCCTCTGGGTCCCCTCTAGTTTGACAATAAACTTCAGAGCAGGCTTCTCAAGTTTTATTGGGTGATCCACTCTAAGAAATATATTATGTATCCTAAACGTAATTCAAATAAAGTGAAATAATGTAATGCATTCTGTTATCATTGTGCTCTGATTTTTTTTTTTTTTTTTTTTTTTTTTTTTGTGGGACCCTCGCCCGCAGCCGGGGAACAAACTGGCGCTGCAGAGGCTGCGGGCACCAGGGGAGGCCCCTCTGATATTTTCTATTCCATTTTATTGTTTCATTATTTAATACCTACTTTAAAAAGTTTGAACTCACTGCCTTGGAATGTGGTGGCCAAAATTCAACTCAAGACTCTACATCTAGTCTAAAAATGCAAAGTAAAGCAAGTCTACCTTCGCCTCTCTAAAAACAGAGCAACACCCCTTATTTCCATAAAGCCAACACCTACCTCTCTGCAGATGAGTGTACTCTCCCTCTTCTTCTCCTGACTCATATCTGGGTACAGCCTTTTCTGCTGCATGCTCTGCCTTCCACATGGTAACTATTCTGGCAGCATCCTAGTACAGGCACTGCACTAGATGGTGTGAGAGATTAAAAGTCCAATAATCAAACTGAAGGAGGAAATCAGGATTAGAGGGTGGTGCCGGACTCATTGCTTATTCTGTGAGACCTGGCACAATATTCCTGGCCTCTCTAAGTCTCCAATTCTCTTCCCAGCCAACCTTTCTTCATAACTTGTTGTGAGGATCCAAAGGTTTCATGAACAAGACTATACCTGGTAAAATTTAATATTTAAAAAAAAAAAAAAAAAAAAGACTATACCTGGTAAACTACAAAGAACTTAAAACCGTTATTACAATCTAGTTACAAGCTGATATTGACCCACCCTGTAGACAAGACACAGAAAAGCCCACTGAGTGACTGAAGATTTCCAGCCATTTGCGCTGGCCCGAGGACAGCTTAAGGTAAGACTCAGGCCATTCCTGCTCAAGTTCCTTAACCAGGAACTGGCATGCAATCTGTGGTCCATATATGAGAATGTGCCAAATTTATCACAGATCTATGGGAGCCCAGACTTGTGGGAGCACACTAGCAGAATACAATACAGCAGGCCTGCTATATGAAGGCTGCACACCATGGTTCAACTTGGAAGAAACATGTTCCAGAAATCAAAGATCTGGATCTGGTTCTGCTGCTTGTTAGCTGGGTGGGTCATCTGTCCATTTAAGGCCTTAGTTTACTCATGTGTAAAACTCACATTCCATGAGTAAGATAAGTACTAAAAGGGTTGTCAGGCAGAAGTAGGCATAAACAATCCAAGCGCAAGAGCTAGAACAACAGAGAAAAAGAATACCACTAAAAGCAACATTTGCTGAGCATGAAATGCATGCCTGGCACTGTTCTAGTGCCTTAAATTTACTGAATCCTCATATGCACTATATAAGGCAGATGTCAATACTATTCTCATGTTAAAGATAAGGTAAATGAGACACTATGTGGCCACATAAGTCAACCAAGGGCACACAGCCTTAGGATGGTAGAACCAGGATATGCCCCAAAGCAAGCTGGCTCCAGGGCTCAATTCTCAAGTTCAATAAAGAGCAGTGGAATGGATAGATAGATAAAGCAGCAAATATGCTGGTATGACTAACATGCTGATATCGCTAACTATCCATCTGTCCAGTATGTTTCAGAAGGAACTACTTTATGAGGGAAGGGAAGAAGGCAGGTTGCATGCCATGGTTACTAAGGTCTCAACCAACTCAGGTGCCACAAGAGTACATTCCCAAACTTGCCATGTTCTTTCTCACCTCAACATATTTGGACACATGGTGCCTTTCAACTAGAATATCCTTCCTCTGCCAGGCAAATTCTTGATTCTTGTCGTCTCTCAAGTTTTGGTTTGGTGAAGCCTTTCCCAAACTCTCTGCTCAATTAAATGCCCTATGTGGTCTTGGAACATAGGGAGGGCTTAGGATAGAGAAAAAGGTTGAAGTGGGGAGAAAAGGAGCACATGCATGGTGCTGCTAGTTAAAGAACATTGGGAATAAGAGTAGAGAGGTACAAAGACTAAATGTTAGACTAACATTAGATTTTGAAAGCAGCAGGGAGCCACTGAAGTTTTCTAAAGCAAGACAGTACCATGATGACATGGCATTTTGGAAATCAGGGAAAGGCAAAACAGAGCTATGACCTTTCCTCCCATAGCTGTCCTGGATCAGGACTTTCTCCAAAGGAAGCCAGTAATATCTTTATTTCCTTATAACAGGGTGGTCCCCAGGAAAAGGGGAGGTTCCAGGTTCCCTGGCCCACCCAAAGGAGGGTGGGGATGAGCAGGGAGAAGAAGCTGGAGACTCCAGAAGAAAGGAAGCAGGATGGAGAGCAAGAAGCAGATCTGGAGGAGGCACATGGAGCAGAGAAACATGTGAAGAAACTGTGCTTGCTTCTTGGTCCTGGACTGGCTAAAACAGATGTGGGTGAGAGACCCGTGGGGAGATTAAGAATGGCAGCTTTTATCTTGATTTTGATTCTGTCCTTTCCTACCAGACTTGTCTGGCTGTTTAAATCTTTAAAAAAAAAATTATAAAGGGGTAGCCTCCCCGGCGGTGCAGCAGGTTGAGCACAGCACTGTGAATCTCTCTGAAGCCTCTGCAGTGTGGATTCGATTCCCGGCCAGCCAGGGAGATTCCTACATGGCGCGGCAGACCTCTCCTGTTGCACCCACTGCTCCCCTCAGCAGTGCTTTCGATTCATCTGTCTGTTCTGCTCCCCACTCTGTCTCTGGTGAATCCTCTCACCCTCCCGTGTCTCTGGCCTGTACCCCAGCTATTGTATAAATAAAAAATAAATTTAAATATATATATATATAAGGAGGCCTCCCTGGTGGCACAAGGGGTTAAGACGCAACCTATGAAGCTATCTGCAGCCACTGCAGCACAAGTTCAATCCCCAGCTGGACAGGAGCAACCCACATGGTGCAGCAGACCTCTCCTGTCTCGCCCACTGCTCCCCTCAGCAGTGTACTTCAGTCAATCTGCCTGTTCTGTTCCCCACTCTGTCTCTGATGAATCCTCTCACCCCCCACACCTCTGGCCTATACCCCAGTTCTTGTATGCATAAATAAATAAATCTTTTTAAAAATTATAATAAAGTTCCTTTCCATTAAAGGTCTGATGTGTTTTGTCTTGATACAGTGGATGGCAGAACCTATTTAGAGCAGGCAGGTTTGGGGCTCTGGGGTGCCACTCTCCCTGCCCTGTAACATTCTCAATAGCAAAGCACACATGTCAAAACATCCTCCAGTTCACCCAGGACCTTTCTCTTCCTCATTGCCTCATTACCATCAAGGGCCATCACACACTTCAAATTTCTGGTGTGTAACAGCAGTGCAGGCAGGTGGTTGGGGGTGGGGGGTAGGGGGGAGGGCCCTCACAGCTGTAGAACAAGACCAGACAGTTTGCTCTAAGGGCCCAATGACCTGCACAAAACAGGAAACAAGGGCCACTATGGAGAAGTCATCTGAATCATGCCACAAAGCAGGCTTGGTCCTGACCAAGTGACAATGCCAAGGCAGGGAACACTGAAGAATTGAGAGAAATGAGGTCCCCACTCAGGACAAAGCAGACATGCCACTGGCTAAGGCACAAGGCTCGTGCAGGGAGAGATGAGATTAGACAGGAGAGAGATCAGACAATGGGCTCCAACCCATTCAAAGAAACATTCATTTTGATCTCTCAGGCACTGGGGAGACCCTGTGGGATGCAACTGAGGTTAAACAATGTTTGTGGCCTGCTTTATCTTTGTGGTACATACCCACATTTCTCACATTCTGTCTTGAAAAGGAAGAGAATTTTATCTGCACAGTTCTAATTGCATAGATCTTGGGTTCAAAGCCATTCCAAATTATTAATATTTTTGACATGGGGCCTCCCTGGTGGCACAGGTGGTTGAGTGCCACACTATGAAGCTGTCTGCAGGCTCTGCAGCGTGGGTTCAATCCCAGCCGGCCAGGAGAAACCCAATGGTGCAGCAGACCTCTCCTGTCTCGCTCGCTGCTCCCCTCAGGGGTGTATTTCAGTCAGTCTGTCTATTCTGTTCCCCACTCTGTCTCTGGTGAATCCTCTCACCCTCCCGCACATCTGGCCTGTACCCCGGTTCTTGTATAAATAAATAAATAAATCTTAAAAAAATATATTTTTGACATGATAATGCCAAGATGGTATTTTTCTCCAAATTTCTTCTAAACTCAACGGTGACTAAGAGTCTTTTTAAGTTTTCACTAGAACTATATTTAACTGTTTCCACCAACGTCAAGAAATATCTTATTAAAGGTTATAGATTGAACATAAAATACAAGGTTGGAGAATGAGGGCTGTACATTATTCAATATGTTAAATCAATCTTAGGACACTACAAGGGGAAACAATTGCTAAGCACTGGCGAGGAGCCAGGACTGTATTAAGACAATGAATAAGTGAACAAAGATGGCCCTTTCCTCAGAGCTTGCAACTCAATGAATTTTACAAAGCAGGTTCCAAAATTAACATGGCAAATTACTAAACCAAAACCTATCATAGGAAATTCTCACCTTAAAGTCTTCTGTTATAATCCTGTGTTCAACCCTCTTTCTGCCCTGAGTCTACATGCTTTTCTAAAAGCACACCATCTTAAGAGCACAAATAGCTAATCTCTAATCTGATTTCAAACAAGAATTTAATTTTAACTCTAGTCCTCTTCTACACAGGATTTGATTAAATATTGCTCTCTGTGATCAAACCAAAGTCCTTCTCCCTGGACCACACCTATTATGAAAAAAGGTGTGTTTGTACTATAAAACAATAATGTTTCAGACTTTGGTCCATGATACAACTCCAAGACTTTTAAGATATCACCACAAGTAATGTCACAGGTATATGAGGTAAGGTAGCTAAGTGGACATGAATGGCAATGCAAATCAGGAGCTTAAAGAACAAATGTGAAACTTGGACACTCTTAGCACTAAATAATAAGTAATGTACACTAATGATAGTAACCTACTCTACCATGCTTATTCTCAAAAAAAATGAATGGAAAAATAACTCATCATTTTAGATGCTACTATAAAGACATTTTATTATTATTGCACAAAATTCTTAAACCTGTATTAAAATATCACAACACATTTTCACAAGTGTATATGCAGACCTGAGACACAAAGATAGACTTACTCAGGTCCCAAGATAGTCTTATTTTTATTACTAATTTAATTACCCTTTATTGCCTATAGGCAGGACAACCACTGTAAGATTATCCCAATCCAGTTTTTAAACCTTGGCTAAGCCTTCACTTGTACCAACCCAAGTCCCAACTTCCCCAGCCCCAAATCTAATAAACATAAATAGGTTTATTTATTTATTTATTTATTTATTTTGTTTATTTATACAAGCACTGGATACAGTCAGAAGTACAGGAGGGTGAGCGAATTCACCAAAGCCAGAGCGGGGAACAGAACAGGCAGAGTGATGAAGTACACTGCTGAGGGGAGCAGCGGGCAGCAGGAGAGGTCTACGCGCCATGTGGGACCCTCGCCCAGCGGCCAGGGATCGAACCAGCGCTGCAGAGGCTGCGGGCAGCTTTGCAACCCAGTGCTCAACCACTGCGCCACCAGGGAGGTCCTAAATGTAAATAGGTTTAAAGGAGACTGCATGGTCCTTTTCTCCAAGTGGGATACAAAGGGAAAAATTAAAGAATTACATATTCTTGAGACTAAAGAACAATCACCAGCTCCTTACAGGAAAAAGGGTGCAGAATCTGGAGTCAGAGACCCACATTTGAGTGTTAGTATCAAAACTTAATTTCCAATCTAGCTTGAGTCCTGAATCCTGCAGAGTCCACAGCTTCCTCTTCTGTTTGTGACTGTCACATACCAGCCACACATGGCTGGCCTAAGTAGTCAGACACCATATTTTTGAACACCTTATAGAGAGTGAGGTAAGATTATTTTATAGGATGTGAAAGACTTTCAAGCACACCATGTGAGTGCTGTGTGTGGATACTTAATAAGTTGTGACAGTTCTAGATGTTCTAGGGATTTTTATAAAAATAAAATAAGAACTGACATTTTATAAATCACCAGTTCTTACTGTAGTGCATATGACTCTCTAACATTTATTTTGCTACATATGTGATTACTGATTTTGTGTTTTATAATAGGCAGGTACCACTATTCACAGCTTTATCGTCCCATATATTTTTTCAGTTATAGAGGTTGAATAGCCTCTGGATTTAACTCTGCTAGATAGTCCACGGGCCACCCCTAAGGGATTTAAGTTCCTACTGAGCACAACTGTACATTCTCAGTCATTGGAAAGAAAAAAAAAAATCCATATCGAAGTAACAGGACAGAATTGGCTATTTTCTCATAAAACCCAATGTGCAAACAGATGATGACTCCATAGCTCATGAAGTCTTCTCTAAGCTTCAGACTCATATACCCAGCCGTCTGAGAGATAGCTCCACTTAGTTGTCTCATGGACACCTTAAACCCAACATGGCCAAAATCAACTCATCTCCTCTCTCCAGAACTTCCCTTCCCAAAGATGTTTCCTTTCTCAATAAACGGCACTGTCATCTCTCCAATTGCTCAAGTCAGTAATGTCAAAATCATCCTTGACTCCTTTCTCCTTCTAATCCTCTACCCACATCTAAACCTCAAGAACTGCTTACTCTACTTCCTAAAAAGCTCTCAAAATTATCCACTTTGTGCCATTTAGTTGCTACCACCCTAGCCCGAGCCACCCAATAGCTTAGCTGGACTTTCACAATAGCCTACTAAATGACCTGCTTGGGTTCACTCTGGCCCTTCTCCGACTGGTTCTTCACAAAGCAGCAACAACCCTCATGGCACACTGCATACAAGTCCACTTTTTCAAAACTCCTGTTTAATAGAGGCTGTAAAGGACTCCTATGATCCGGACCCTGACTACTTCTCTAACCTTGTTCTCCTCCTGCATTCTATGATTTACTAAACTATAAGACCATAAATATAAAAATTAAATATGGGGCCTCCCTGGTGGCACGAGGGGCTATCCGCAGCCACTATGAAGCTATCTGCAGCCACTGCAGCAGGAGTTCAATCCCCAGCCAGGGCGCTACCCACATGGCCCAGCAGACCACTCCTGTGTCGCCCGCTGCTCCCCTCAGCAGTGTATTTCAGTCAGTCTGCCTTTCTGTTCCCTGCTCTGTCTCTGGTGAATCCTCTCACCCTCCCACACATCTGGTCTATACCCCAGTTCTTGTATGCATGAATAAATAAATCTTTTTAAAAAATTCTAAAAAATAAATAAATAAAAATTATATAATTACAAGTATTCATAGGAAAGTATTTGCCTCTCCAATTTTAGGTTCTAGGGCCTCCCTGGTGGTGCATGGGGTTAAGACACAACCTATGAAGCTGTCCATAGCCTCTGCAGCACATGTTCAATCCCCTGGCCAGCCAGGGAGCTACCCACATGACGCAGCAGACCTCTCCCGACTCACCCACTGCTCCCCTCAGCAGTGTACTTCGGTCAATCTGCCTGTTCTGCTCCTCATTGTCTCTGGTGACTCCTCTCATCCTCCACACCTCTGGCCTGTACTCCAGCTCTTGTATGCATAAATAAATAAATCTTTTTTTAAAATGTAGGTTCTATAGGGATTTAAACAAAATATGTTCTTCAAAGATTTTTTTTTATGTGTATTTTGGAAAAGCTAGTTTTTGCCTCATGAAAATGGCATTGAGAATGTAAGCTTTTGCAGTAAGCCATAGAATACAAACCATTAAAAAAAATATAAAACGTACAAACCACATGTCAGCTATATGAGTCAAAATTTGCTAAATGCAACATAATATCTGCCCTCCTCTTCCTCAGTAATTAAATCCTGATTTTTGGCAGAATATATGGGCTTGGAATCAAAATCTTCCCCAGCCTCCTTTGCAGCTAAGTGTGACCATATGACTAGGTTTGGGCTAATGAGATGTGAACCACACCCTAAAGTGAAAGGGTGTGGCCCTCTCCTTCCCTTTTTCCTTTTCTGATGGTTGGAATGTGAAAAATGACAGCTGAGCGAGTCACTTGGGTTAAGTGGAAGGGACCTGTGGAGGAGGATACCACAAGGATAGCACAAAATAGATGGAGAAAGGTCCTTGAAAATTGTAACTGCCTGGACTGACTACCTAGACTTTCACTCAAGAGGCTTGTTTGTTTAAGCCACTGATGCACTGAAGTTTCCATTCCTTGAAGAAGCTTTTCTAACCCTAATAACATCATACCATTCTTCCAGGCTCTCTATTCTCTGGACTTATGCATGCAAGTCTCTCAGCCTGAAACACTGCTGCTACCTTCTGCTCCTTGTCTGCTTTCATCCTTCAAATCAGAACTAAAATGTTACTTTCTCAGATGGGTCTTCCCTTTTACTTGCTCTTTCCCTTCATACTCCCCTTACTTGTAATTACTGACCTAATGGTCTCTTCCAGTGCTACATTTTCTTTAAGACCAAGTAATAGCTTCTTGACCCTTTGGCTAAGATCAAGTATAGTATCTTTAAGTCCAAGTATCTGTTTTGTCCAAGGTCAACCAAGTTCTTGGCACTCAGTACTTGCCCAACAAATATTTGCTCACTGAACACATAAACAGTGTCATACTTCTTGAGTGATTTCTGGAACACACCTGGAGAACGTCTTGGCCTTACCTTATATTACAGGACCTGTGACTCTGGATTTAACTCTGTTACACAGACACTCTCACAATGTAAACACTTTCTCCCCATTCTCTTTTGGACAATTCTGAAATATACCAACCCCTTCAACAGATCTGCACAGCTCTTTCTGGCATGGCTTCGTTTTCTTATAACACTCCTAGATTTGGAGGGGAAAGTATTATATGCACTCTTGGGATTTTTCTTTAAATGGAAATCCTTCACTAACTAATATTACCGACATTTGCAGGGGCTGGGATTCCTTACAGGTATTTTTAGAGGAAGATAAAAGGAACATACCAACCACATTATCTGAAGAATTACATTCTTAGAATATTTTAAAAGCCTCTGGGTGAAAAGTATACATCACTTGTTACTGGTATCACAAGTACCTGTTAGTTTACTGCTTTATGTAGCAAGAATCTACATGACTTACTCATTTTCACAAATAAAGTACCTTTCAAACATGTGAAATTAAAGAAGTGAAGTCCCAAGAAGGATTGGCACATAAAAAACAAACAAACAACAAAAATTAAGATATCTCAGAGATAGTCTCAATTTTGCCAATGATTCCCTGGCCGACCCTGGATCAGCCCTCCTCTTCACTCTGCAATGAAGTGTTTAGTATAGTTAATTCCTAAGGCCTCTTCCAATGAAAGTATTTTGTTGCCACATAATTTTTTTTTGTTAATGATTTAGAAAATCTGCCCCAAACTACATAATTACAAGTATTCACAGGCAACCTGGTATTTGCCTATCAGTTTTAAGTTTTACAGGGGTTTAAATGAATCCAAAATGTGGTTCTTCAAAGATTTTTAAAATGTTTGTTGGAAAAGTTAGCTTTTGAACGTTAAATTTCCCAGTATGTTATTCTCTTGCCACATCTTTTCTCATGCCACATTCAGGCACCTACACTAGATTCAGAAGGTGCTCTGCAAAAATCCACTGGCCAATAAAACAGAAAGGTTTTCACTGCCACTCCCTTGATTCCTCCACCTCCTTTCCCTTAAACCGTTCTGGAAAATCCAGCGTCAGGCAACGGCGCGAAAGTCTGTACCACAACCTGCCAGTTCTTCAGAGCAAGGACGGCCTGGTCTAGTCTTTCCACGCCGCTAATAAAGGTTACCAAGATTCGCAGCCATCTCCAGGAGTGAGCAGGCTGGAAACGCCCGGTTGGGACCCAGAACCTACACGCTTCCATTCTCCGAACCTGCGGACCCCATCAGTTCCCGCCGGGCCTCCCCCAACCACCGCCCACCTCCTCACGCCCTTGGGGGCTAGCGCTCTAACCCAGCCCCGCAATCGCCCATCGACCCTGACCTCCTCGAACTGCTCGCCGGAGCAGCCAGCGCCACGAGCCTCCAGCAGCTCCCGGAACTGCTCCAGGGTGACGGACTCTTCGCCGCGGCCCAGTTGCTCCTCCAGCCAGCGCAACAGCGCTCCGTGGTGCCTGGACACCAGGGACTCGCAGGTCGGCCCGGGTCGCAGCGCAGCCGCCGCCTCTCGCAGTCGGGCCGGCTCCAGCAGCGCCGCGGGAGGCGGCAGCGCCGGGGCCACTGGGCCCGCGCCGAGGGTCGTCCCCGAGTCGGCAGCCCAGTCCTGGTGCGGGCTCCAGCCCTCACCCCCGGCGGCTGCCGCTTCGTCTTCGCTGCTGTAACTCGTAGCGTTCCCCATAGGGTCTCGGTCTCGGGCGCTCGGCTTTCTGCCGCCGCCGCCGCCTCCCCGCCTCGACCTGTCAACCTCCGACGGCACCCGGCGGGCGGGGACGGGGAGGGGACGGCGGCGGCGGCGGCTTCCGGCTTCCTCGCCGTCAAGGAGAATGGCTGTCGCAAAGGTGCCGTTAAGTAAACTCTGTCAACTCACGACAGCCAGCTAAGGACAGCCGCTCAACAGTGGAGCCCAGATGCCTAAGCGGGGAGCGTTTGTCATACGTCTACGTCATCCCGCAGCCTCCTTTGCCACCATCTTTGTTGGGGGCACGCAACACGCACACTGAGGAGGCTTTTCGCGGCTTCCCTTTCACGGCCTCCTTTCAGATGCAAAAGCTATGCTGAAAGTATGAGGAAGGGTAGGCGTTATGGAGTTAATTTTGCGCCAAAGACTTTTTTTCCTTTTCGGAGCTCTGTTTTCCTGAGTGACAGGCGGAAGAGGGGGAGAGCGGAGCGTCGCGTCGGTGGCGTCACGGACGGCGGCTCCGCCATCTTAGTTGTGGATGGAGAGGCGGCAACTTCGGGAGCGGCCGTCTAGATGCTGAGGCTCGGCGGCCTTGGGCTCTGGCTGGGCCTGGCCGTAGCGGCGGCGGCGGTGTTAACAGCGCGGCTGTTGGGCTGGTGGAGTCCCCGTGCTGGTATTCGCCTTTTCATACCCGAGGAGCTGGCCCGCTACCGCGGCGGCCCGAGGGACCCGGGCCTCTATTTGGCGTTGCTCGGCCGCGTCTACGATGTGTCCTCTGGCCGGAGGCACTACGAGCCTGGGGCCCACTATAGCGGCTTCGCAGGTATTAGCAAAGGGGCGCACGCCTTTTCCTGCTCTGACGCCGGCCCCCAGCCGCCTCCGCGTCATTCATACATTTATTTATGTACTCCCCCACCCCCATTTCATCAGTCCTGCGTGGGAGCTGGGTTCAACCACCATCCTTGTCAAGCACCACCCTTGTCTGTCTGACACCAGCGGGACGGTGACCTACTCTTATCGGTCTCTACCCTCCCTATACGTTTCCCTTTGGTTCCCCACCATTCCGTGTGACTTAGGTTCGAGAAACACTTTTCCAGCTTCTTGTTACCCACTACCCACTGTTAAGAAGCTTTCCAGTACCACCGTGTGGCTCTCAAAGCAGAAAGAGTAATGCGATGCTGTTCCAGGAACAGCATCTACCTTCTTATTCCAATCAGCTCTTTTTTTTTAAAGAAAAAAAAAAAATGAGATTAGGGCACCAGGAAGGTATCTGATCACTTCTGAATTTCATAAGTACTTGGAACAAATCTATGCAGCATGTTAGGCCTCAGATAACATTTGCCAGTGTTTGTTCTGCTGTTCCAATTTCCATCTGAAGGGAATGAAGGTTGTGATTTGCTTAAAGTCTTCACACTTAAATACTGACAGGACTTAGACCTGAGAGGACCAACAAAAACAGTCTATAACGTTTAGAGATGTTGTCTTAATTCACAGGAGAATGACTATCTCCTAGATTTAAAAAAGAAAAAAAAAGCCAAGTAAGAGTGAGACTATGACTAAGGCTACTATTAAATATCCATTTTCCACTTGTCATTTTGTTAGGGAAATTGGGAAGTTGCCTCTGGCACTTAAATTCAAGTCACTTCCCTGTCTCAAGGAAGAACTTCATAAATAGAAACTTCAACAGAGAAAGAATTAAGTTCTGCAGTGTTGTCAGACACCTCACATAGTCCATCAGGGGAAAGGACTTACCCAGGGCTCTACAGTGAATTATCAATAGAAGTAGAACTAGACCTGGAATCAAAGGTTTGTGTTTGTTGGTTTTTTTAACCCACCAGGTGAACACACTTTTGGTGCACTGTCCTGCCATACTCTGATACAGCTGTCATCACTATATTCACTTGTGAATATAGTGTTCTTTGATGCACAAATTTTAAAAATTTTTAGTTAAGTTTAAGTGTATTTTTTTTTTTGGTTGCTTGTGTTTTTGGTGTCATATCTAAGAAATCATTGTCTAATCCAAGGTCACAAAGATTTGCACCTGTATTTCCTTATAAGAGTTCTGTCGTTTACCTCATACTTTCAGGTAGTTGATCTATTTTGAATAATTTTGCATGTGGCTCTTCAGTTATCAGAGCGCTATTTGTGGAAAAGACTCTTCTTTCCCTTATTGAATTGTCTTGGCACCCTTATTGAAAATTGACTGTAGGGCCTCCCTGGTGGTGCAGGGGTTAAAGTCTCAGAGCTATCAAGCTATCACCAGCCACTGCAACAAGAGTTCAATTCCCCTGGGGGGAGCTAACCCACATGGTGCAGCAGACCTCTCCTGTCTTGCCAGCTGCTCTCTCAGCAGTGTATTTAAGTAAATCCACCTGCCTGCTCCCTGTCTCTAGTGAATCCTCTCACCCCCAACACCTCTGGCCTACAGCCCAGTTATTATATGTATAAATAAATAAATCTTTTTTAAAAAGAAAATTAATTGACTGTAAATGTATGGGTTTCATTCAATCAATATTATTGAGAATTTACTAAAGATCAGACACTGTACCAGTGTCTGAAGAATCAACATTAAAGAGTTTGTTGTGTTTTCTTCCCTGGTAAAGCTCACAGATTAGTAAAAAGACAGACATTAAATAATTACACATTTAAAAAAAGAAAGAAAATAATATTATATAAATAATCATTTTTGTGCGAGTTTTAAAAGGAAAGTGCACTGCTATTCTAGGCCCTCATCTAGTTAGGGAGGAGGAAAGTGTAAGGGCGCAGCATAGTGGGAAGGTGAAGTTGGTGGTAGCTGGCAAAGGGCCCTGCAGGGCGTGTTAAGGAATTTGGACAGTAGTTACTATAGAGAAAAAAGAAACCACTGAGAATTTTTAAGCTAGGGAATGTCCTTATCAACTTGTGTTTAAAAATTCAGTTTGGGACCTCCCCTGGTGGCTCAGGTGGCTGAGCGCAGCGTTGTGAAGCTGTCCGCAGCCTCTGCAGTGCGGGTTCAATCCCAGCTAGCCAGCAAGAATCCCACATGGTGCAGCAGACCTCTCTTGTCTCACCAGCTGCTCCCCTCAGCAGTGTATTTTGTCAGTCTGCCTGTTCTGTTCCCCACTCTGTCTCTGGTGAATCCTCTCACTCTCCCACGCATCTGGCCTGTACCCTGGTTCTTGTATGTATAAATAAATAAATCTTTGAAAAAAAAATTCAGTCTGACTATTGTACAGAAAATCAACTAGTGTGGAGAGAATGGATGTAGGGAGACTTACTAGGGTCTACTTTAGTAATGAAAGATGAAAGATGATGACAGCCTGGCTTTCTAAGTGATAGAGAAAGGTAGACTGACATAAGAACTATTACTAAGAAACAAATTATAGCCCTAGGGAACTCTTTTTTTTTTTTAAAGATTATGCATACAAGAACTGGGGTACAGGCCAGAGGTGAGGGGGTGAGAGAATTCACCAGAGACAGTGGGGAACAGAACAGGCAGATTGACTAAAATACCCTGCTGAGGGGAGCAGCGGGCAAGTCAGGAGAGGTTTGCTGCCCATGTAGTTCACCCCCTGGCTACCTTTGGCCGGGGGGATCGTACTCCTACTGCAGTAGCTGTGGATTGCTTCACAGTGCTGTGCCTTAACCCCTTGCACCGTCAGGGAAGCCCTGGGAGACTCTTTGGATGTGAGGGATAAAAGTGTTGTCAAGAACTGCATTTCTGGATGGAACAACTGTTGATACTTAAAGAGAAGGGAGGGCCTCCCCTGGTGGCGCAGCGATTGAGCGCTGGGCTGCGAAGCTGCCCACAGCCTCTGCAGCGCAGGTTCGATCCCCGGCCACGGGCGAGGGTCCCACACGGCGCGCAGACCTCTCCTGCCGCCCGCTGCTCCACTCAGCAGTGTACTTTGTCGGTCTGCCTGTTCTGCTCCCCGCTCTGGCTCTGGTGAATTCACTCACCCTCTCGCACTTCTGACTGTACCCAGTGCTTATATAAATAAATAAATCTTTAAAAAAAAATAAAGAGAAGGGAATGCTGGAATAGATGCAGGTTTCCTGGGGCTGTGGGTGCTGCAGACCATTAGTTCAGGAGGGCATTTTAAACTTGGATGTCTGATATATCTAGGTGATGTTGAGTAGACAATTGGATATACAGGTCTGGAGCTCAAGAGAAGTCTCAGTTAAAGATAGAGATTTGGCAGTCTTTACCATGGTTGATACTGGAAATCATGGGAGTAGATGAAATTGTCAAATGAAGAGTGTGAACAGAGCAGAGGTGGCCAAGAATTGATCCCTGAGGCTGGTAGAAAATGAGCTAGACAGGTAGGAGACAAACCAGGACGGTGTCATCATGGGAGCTAAAGAAGGTGGCTCATTGTGTTAAATTCATTATTTACATAAAAGAATGTGATAAATGCTAAAGGTGTGTTTCCAGGATCCAGAAGTGTCTAGCACAGAAAGGATTATCTTTGCTTGGGAGTGGGGAGTAGGGTTTTCAGATGTTTCTCAGAAAACAGATCTTTGTGTTGGTACAGTGTGGATGATTTACAACTTAATCAATTCTAAATGTCTTTCCTGCAGGCCGGGATGCATCCAGAGCATTCGTGACTGGGGACTACTCTGAAGGAGGCCTTGTGGATGATGTTTCTGGCTTGTCATTTTCTGAGATGCTGACCCTTCAAAACTGGATTTCATTCTATGAAAAGAATTATGAATTTGTTGGTAGGTATTCCATAGGTTATTTCTACAGAGTTCATTTCAGTGTCTTGAATTTTCTTTTAAGGGGCTAGAATTCTTTGGGGGTTTGGACTCAAGGTTAATATCTGAAAAATAGCGAAGGATAGGGCCTCCCCGGTGGCGCAGCGGCTGAGCGCTGGGTTGCGAAGCTGCCCGCAGCCTCTGCAGCGCCGGTTTGATTCCCGGCTGCTCCCCGGCCACCAGAGGCGCGCAGACCTCTCCTGCCGCCCGCTGCTCCCCTCAGCGGTGTGCTTCAGTCCTTCTGCCTGCTCTGCTCACCGCTCTAGCGCTGGTGAATTCTCTCACCCTCCCGCGCTTCTGACTGTGCCCAGTGCTTGTATAAATAAATAAATAAATACATACATACATACATACATAAATACATACATAAATACATAAATAAATAAAAATCTTAAAAAAAAAAGCCAAGGATTTTTCACCTTAAACTCTGGTTATTTAGAGTGGCAGTGAGTCCCGGGAGGAAATGGCTGGGGCACTTGTTTCCCCTCACTCCTAACCTTGGGAGAGGAGTGCCTGGCCATTTATTTTGGCCTATGTTACCCCCAAAGCCAAGGGTTGCCTGTACTATCCTTGAATAACCAGCTTCAAGAAAGCAGCTTCCCGGGCCTCCCTGGTGGAGCAGCGGTTGAGCGCTGGGTTGTGAAGCTGCCCGCGGCCTCTTCGGCACCGGTTCAATCCCCGGCTGCTCCCCGGCCACTGGAGGAGGGTCCCACATGGCGTGCAGACCTCTCCTGCCGCCCGCTGCTCCCCTCAGCAGTGTACTTCGGTCCTTCTGCCTGCTCTGCTCCCCGCTCTGGCTCTGGTGAATTCTCTCACCCTCCTGCGCTTCTGACTGTACCCAGTGCATGTATAAACAAACAAACAAAAACTAACTAAATAAATAAAAACATGCCTCTATTAAAAAAATATATATTAAAAAAAAAAAGCAGCTTCCCTTTCTCACTGAGTTATAGGCATCTGGCTTCAGCACACACAGTTAGGAAGGCTTGAAGCATAAGTTTGTGCACAGTTTTGACAAATACCCTTTTATTTCACCTTTGAGGAGATAAACATTAGCCTGTGTCCAGCCTGAGAATTGTCTCCCAGGTGTAAGTAATGCTAATCAAACATTTATTGAAGCCAGTGGTATAGGGCACTGTACTTGCTATTTACTAGTTAGACACAAGGAAACTAACTTTTTATTTTTTTTAAAGATTATGCATACAAGAACTGGGGTATAGGCCAGAGGTGTGGGGTGTGAGAGGATTCACCAGAGACAGAGCTGGGAACAGAGCAGGCAGACTGATTGTAATATACTGCTGAGGGGAGTAGCGGGAGAGACAGGAAAAGTCTGCTGCGCCATGTGGGTAGCTCCCTGGCTGGGGATCGAAATTGTGCTGCAGTGGCTATGGACAGCTTCATAGGTTGAGTCTTAACCCCTTGGCCACCAGGGAGACCAGGAACTAACTTTTTAAATGGGAAGACACTGAATGGTATCCTAAGAAATGTTAGACATTAAACACTAGATTGCTTCACACACACTGCACACTGGGATGATTTGGGCTCTTTTTTTCCCCCTCTAGCTACATCTAACCTCTCACTAGAGCTCCATTTCGATACAACTAACTTCCTAAGGAATATCGGTGTCACTTCACCATTGACACAGGCCTAAATCGGAAGACTTTTCTCTGTCCCTAATGCCTATAAATGACTGTCCTGTCATTACCTTCGGCTACCCAGTCTTTTTACCCAGTCCACTTCAGGTCATTTCTGAGACCACAACCATGTCTGCCATTGAAGCAATTGGCAGCTGTCCATCTGCCCTGCAGAGGACCTGGTTCTCCCTTTTCACCATGAGCTTGATACTAAAGTTGAAACATCACCAGGTTAATAAGAAAACACAACACAGAAGAATAAGAAAGGAGTCCTGTGAATGTGCAAAGGATATCAGACCAAACATGTCATACTGGTATTTGGGGAGCAAACAGATGTGTTTGATGAGATGAGTAAACTAGTCTTGTTTGAACAGTGTAAATATGTCAGGACATATTTGAATATCTACTATAGAGAAACAATGGTTCTGGTTCTCTTGGGAACCAGGGATAAGTTTAATGCATTTCCTGTGTTCGGTTAGCATGTTCTGGGTGGGAGGAGGGAGGCTGTGTTGGGCTCTTTCAGGACACCAGAATAGGTGTCCTGACACCTCAAGACACATCAGAGGATGAAGGTCTATATATGGATGCACACTGAAGTGGCGACAACCAGGAAGCCATCTTGGCAGCCACGTGGGCAGGCTGCCAATTCCGAGGGAAAATGAGATGTTGTCTGTTATGCTCTGGATATAGCATTTGCTTGGCCCCCCCAGCCAGTGGTGGCCACTATTCTAATTACACAGCTTCTAGAATTATATTCCTGTTGCCTCTACTACCATCGTCCTCTTTTTTGGGGTGATACATCTAAAACACAAAGACAGGCTTGTCACCATGCAAGACAGAGACCTGTATAGGTAGACTGTATGGGATTAGGATCCAGACCCTTCATTTAGTTTTGACAAGCATTTAAAACAAAAGTGACATAATTAGAATTAGAACAGTCAGGATAGGGAGTTGGCACTGAGAGGATATACTGAATCTTGGACCCACTGAACATAAGTACCACCTGGAATCTAAGTTCTCCGACCCTGACTTGGACCGACATAGCTGGGGCACTGCGACCCCTTCCCCCTATTCTAGCAAACCTAGAAGTGCTTTCTGCTGTCTCTCTTGCTCTGTGACAGGTGCTGCCTATGAAGGCTACTCGCTCCTCATGTCTTGGAGACAAAAGTCCCTGCACCTAAGTACTGAGCCCTCTGGCTCAGGCCTATAAGCTCACAGACCACTTGCTGGCTGCTGCCATAACTTAGAACTTCTGATGAATTTTAAATAAAGCCAATTTCTACTCACTCTGTCTGCTAAAGGACTATACCAGAAGAGAATAGTGGAGGGAGAACATGAAGGACATGAACTTGGAGTGAAACCCACTTACTAGCTTAATAGATTAGTTATTTTATCTCCCAGTCTCTCGCCTATGAATATAGAAATTAGAACACTAATTTCTCTCTCGTAGGATTGTTAGGAGGATTAGGAAAATATAGGAAAGGTGCTAGCATAGTGCCTGACACTGAGTAAATGCCCAATAAATTATTTATAGTTGTATAAAACAAAATAATTCAATGATAGGAAGAATATTACTAAGTATTCATGCATCAGGCATTTATTGAATATCCACTGTGTGCCTCCCAAGCACATTGGAGCATCAATAAATGCATCACACATGGTTACACTCTCAGGGAACTAATATCTAGAAAGAAGAAAGATTTTGTAATTTCTGTGCTAGAAAACTCTACAATTAGGGATGCTTCTATTTAGTGTCTTTTTTTTTTAAAGATTTATTTATTTATTTACACAAGAACCTGGGCACAGGCCAGATTTGCAGGAGGGTAAGAGGATTCACCAGAGACAGAGAGGGGAACAGAACAGGCAGATCGACCGAAGTACACTGCTGAGGGGCATGACAGGAGAGGTCTGCTGCACCATGTGGGACCCTCGATGGCCGGCCGGGACTGAACCAGCACTCAGAGGCTGCGGACAGTCTCACAGCGTGGCGCTCAACCACCTGCGACACCGGGGGAGGCCCTTCTATTCAGTGTCTTGTGAGATGTTGTGAGACTTCAAATTCCCTCCAATTTGAGTTATTAATAAATAAGCACCCAGTAGGCTCCTGGAGTGTCTTGAAGTCGGAACTTCAGGAACTTAATCCTTACTCCAGCTGCCTAAGAAGGGAAACATCTGGTCATGCCTCCCTCTCACTGTTACTCTGACATCAGCTTTCCTGTCACCACAGGGAAGGTGATAGGAAGGTTCTATGGAGAGGATGGACTACCTACCACAGAACTGGCCCAGGTAGAAGCCATGATCACCCAAGGCTTGGAAGCAAATAAGCAGGAACTGAAAGAAAAGAAGAAGTTTCCGCCATGCAATGTTGAGTGGAGCTCAGCCAGGGGCAGCCGGTTCTGGTGTTCCCAAAAGAGGTAAACAGCCTTTCCTTCTGCGCCTCTCCACCTCTCTCCCAAATCCAATTTCTAGGTCATTCCAGCTCTCTTATTCAATGAAGCCATAAACTGACTTTTAACTCAAGGGAACTTTTTCAAAATACATTCTCTGGGACAGTGATTTTCAACCATGGCTGTATGTTAGACCCTTCTGGGGAATCTTAACAATTACTGATGGTGGAACATCACTCTAGACAATTAGATGAGAACCTGCATATGTTTTTGTTTTGTTTTACAGTCATAACACTTTATTTTTACTTTGTGCATACAAAAATGCAAATCCAGAGAGCAGTAAGCAGTAGTGGCAGGTGCATTGCCCAGCCCAGCAGCAAACCTTGTCTAGCAAGATTTTAGTTTTTTAAACTTTTAGTGAATACATACATTATATAAAGCAACAACAATAAAAATATACCAAGTGGTTAGAAACTTAGCTATTTCTACCCCAAAAATAATGATTACTGTTATCAAGATTTCAGATGGGACAAAAAAAATAGAATTTAAAAGACCAATAACATGTTTCATGAAGAAGTAAAAACTACCATAAAATGCCTTTTTTTTCTGTCACATTGATTAAATTTCTGAAAAGCCACACATACAGACAAAATAAAAACTCTGTAACTGGACAGTTAACACTTAACAGTTGAGTTGTTAACCCAGGTAACTGCAGACTAGTTTAAAGACTCTTTTAGATATTTACCCCCCCACCCCCCAGGGTCCTCATCTTATTTTTTAATTTTTATTTTATATAGTTTTACATCATTTTTCATCTTTGTACAGTGTATGCATTTTCATCTTGGTTATAGTCCCCGTGTCCCATGTCTTTTAGATACTTTGAAGGCTTTTTATTTTTACTTTGAAGGCATTTTATGCATTTCTCAGCATAACGTTTCAGCCATCCTGCCCTTTTTGCTTTAACACACGCCAGAACAGAAATGCTTGCATCATTGAGTCTGTTTTAGTTCTGAAAAAGAAAGCAATGTTCAAAAATATTTAATAGAACTATAAAAACTACAGAAGGGAGTCTTCATAGCAAAGTGTCTTTGTTCTGCACAGTTTCTTTGTATACTCCTCAGGATTGGTTTATCTGCCCTTTGAATACAACAGGACCTGTCAGACTAAGTTGAATGAAAAATAGAAAAGGTCTGTCTACTATAAACCAGGAAAGTAAGACCTTGCCATTAAGATTGCAGATATTGCTGCTGAAGCTTTGGTTCCATCTTTGCTGACATCAATTTTTTTTTTGGTAAAATTAAATTTATTTTCTTACATCATTGTTTGGTTTCTCCCCTCAGGTGTAGTCCCCGTAGTTCTTCTGCCACCACAGCACCCATGCACTATCATTCTAGAGCAGATGGTAGAGAATGCTAACTCAGTTTTTGCTTTTTGCACCATGTGAGGAACATGAAGGTTTTCTGATCTTGTTATTTTTGCAAAATTAACCTTCGATGGATCAATCCTCTTGGCATACCAAGAACTTTTAGTGACGCCTTCAAGTGTAGGCTATAGCTGTGACCTTGGGCAAGAGGGCCTGCCCCCACTTGGATACCAGGGTGCCCAGCTGGCTGTCTGTGGTCTTGGTGCTGATGTGAGGGGTGATGGGCGGCAGTGGCAGGAGCTCTCAGTCTGCAGGTGATTAGCATGCCAATGCTTTCTCAGAGGTAGGGCAAATTGATGAAGTTGTATTAAACATCAGTGGGGGTGTTTATGGATCCTAAAGAACCAGAGACAGCTTCAGTGGTTCCTTGGTGACTTCTAGAAGTGGCATGACTGGTTGCTAATGAGCACTGTAGCTTCAGAGGGAAGAGGCAATTCAGTTTGAGAGTGTTCATTTCTAAAACACAGCTTATTTATAGGGATAAAGATAAGAGACAGTTCTTCCTTTCTTCCCTGGTAAAGAATTCTATTTCTTCAGTCAAAACATATCTTTTTCTTTCCTTTTTTTTTTTTTAAACAGAGAAATAGCCATACAAAGGTTTAATAATAACATGTGTACCTTCTGTGTCCATGGGAGAGACCCAGCTTGTCTGAGTCACTCCCTTTCTTTTTCTTTCTTTTTTTTTTTCTCAAATTCCCTAAAGACACTGCTAAAGAAATCCTGGCCTGGGAATGGGAAGACTTAACTACTAGTTCTTGTTCTTTTTGGCCTGTTCATTCTGTTTCCTGTTCATCAGCACAAATCATTCCTGCCCACGGGAGATGGGGATGGAGAGAGGAACTTGCAGCGAATTCCTGAGTGCTGTGTTAAAACTCTGTAAATTCTGTGCAATCTCAAGATGAACAGGCTAGAGGGAGAAATAGTTTCCTGTAAGAGTGAAGTAAGGAGAACCAGGTTAGAATAGAAGCCACAGGGATTATTCCAGGTTGCTTTAGGAAAGTTGGAGAGAATATATTGTTTCTGCTTCAGTCATCGCTCAGCCTGAACTCATAAGTGACTTGAGTCTCTCAAATCTCTTTTAGCTCTGCTGAGGGAAAAACTGAAGGCAGACACTGGACAAACCTGCTCACTCCCCTTACCTCCCACTCTCAAGGGACTCAAAGTAAAAGTCCAGCTCTCACTTAGGGGGGGCCGGGAGGTCTGCTGTCCCTAGCTAAGTTGAGGAGGGCCACCTCCCTAAATGCTAAGCTGCGGAGACCACCCTCTTCTAAGGCTAGAGGCCATCCCTTGTTGCTCTGCTGGAACTGATTCCTCTTATGGACAAGAGTAGACAACACAAACCAATAGCTTTCCCTAGGCCAAGCCACCGTATCCATCACTCACTTCTTCCACCTGACTCCGAGGGCACAGAAAGGAAAATCTTTTCTCTCCTGGCCATAAGTTTTCAAGAGACAGATTTTCCAATGTCATCATGCCTCCAGAAACCTGAGGCATGAGAACCTGGCCTGCCTACTTCCGGACAAAGATGGACATTGTAAGCACATAGCCTGCATGCAGGTGATTGCAGAGGGCATCGTCCTCCATGGAGGGTCCATTTAGATGCTTGACTTTGCTGCCTTGAAGAATCTTTCTCCCTTTTCCTCACCTCGTGTCTGTGTAATCCCACACCCGTGTCTGTATAATCCCTTCTTGTTCTCATGACTGGGTTGCTTAGGCTCTGCCTTTCACAAACTCTCCCACCCCAAGTGGGTTTGGCCCTGTCCTTATGCTTCAGCCTAATTTCTTGTTTCCTACTCCCATGTGTGCATCTTCTATTAGACTGGGAGAAATAAGCCCTGAAGGCAGGGACTGGGTGTGAAGCAACTAACACTGAGGGTGGGATGGCTGGCTGGAAGGAAGGAGGCAGGCGTTCCAGGGCCCTGTCAGCCTAGTTGTTGAGTGAGCTGCAAATGAGGTAGTTCTCACTGAGTTGCAGACTTTCTCTAGTCTGCTGGTATGTGAACCTCTACGGTGCTCACACAGTCTCTATGTGGGCATCAAGAATCTCATTTTCCTTTTGCAAGGCTTGTGAATCCATGGGAAATTGCATTCAGTCCACTAAGAGGTAGGTCCCTCAGCCCAGGATAGAAGGTTGCTTCAGATTATGATGGGCCAGAACTTGATCCTCTGACTCTGCAGCCTGGCAATTTCAAGGACTCGGTCTGGCCAAGGCTGTGACTACAACCTATGCCAAGGGCCTCCCAGGGGAGGCCGGCCCATCAGGCCCTGGGTTGTTGCCTCAGCTGCCTATCCCCAGTAAGTGCCTCATATCCTAAGATCTAGAGCCTGCACTAGGATGTAGTAGGGAAGGGAGAAGAGAATCAGATACAGACATTGCATTTAAGTTCACAGTAAGGGAAAGCCTGCCACCGCCATGCAGGGAAATGACGCTGCCCCTTAGAAGGGACAGGGCTGGGGCAGGGCAGCCCACTGAAAGGACACTGGACTCTGCCCCAAAGCGGGAGCTGGAGTGTTAGGAGAGAACATGAAGGTTCAGGGACTGAACATTGCGGACCACCACCTTGGAAGAATGCCAAGATAGCAAGTGGAATGACCCCTACTTCTCACAAAGTCTGACTCACTGCTCCCTCATTCCCCCTTCCCACAGAGACTTAGGAGTTTGTGCTTTTAAGAAGTTCTCTTTCCTTCTCTCCACAGTGGAGGTGTGAGCAGAGACTGGATTGGCGTCCCCAGGAAGCTGTATAAGCCAGGTACCAAGGAGTCCCACTGCGTGTGTGTGAAAACCACTGGTCCCCCTAGTGACAAGAAACCTGACAACCCTACACACAGGAACCGTGGAGACTTGGACCACCCCAACCTGGAGGAATATGTAGGCTGCCCACCCCAAGCCATCACATGTTTCCTCCCACTGTAAGCTGGTGCCCTGCTTGGAGAACCCTGCCTGGAACCCTGACAGGCCCTCGACTCATGCCCTAGGATGGCTCCTGACCTGAAACAAGAGAACATGGAAGGACATTGGCCACACCCTGCAAGCGTGACTCGTGTCTCCTTATTGTGGGCTCCCCGTTCTAATGACTACGGCCAGGACTTGGCAACCTGACAGTTTTTGCCACTTCCTCCTCCATTCACTCTGGCCAGTTTTTGCCATGTTCCCCCCTAGATCCATTTGCCAGCCTCCTTCCAAGCCCTCAGATATTAATGGCACAAATATGTCCAACTGAAAATTAGCTAAACCAAAGGGCTTCCTTCCCATGGACTCCCAGGCTGTCCAGATCAACTGAGGGCTGGGCCCTGCCTCTAATTAATTCCCAAGCCTGTCAGAACATCAGGGGCACTGTCAGCAAGGAACTACAGCATTTCCTTACAACCCAGAAACAAGCAGACCTGCAGAAAGCCATATAAATAAAGTGTTAACAGTGTTCAGGCTCCCCATGGCTAAATTTGTGACCCCTGACTTTTAGTACCTTTCTTAGAAGTAACAGCCCCACCCTAAGGCAAACTTGAATTTACAGCAAAAGCAACATTGAGTTGATTGAGCTTGGCCAATACAATGAGAGGTGACAATAAGCAAGATAGGTGAATTCTGGAAACGGGAAAGGCTTTTTGCCCATATGGATGCAGCAAATCCAAATGCCTCTGAATAAGCAACAGTTTAAAGCCAAAGATGCTGTTTCTTTCTTTTTTTTATATATTCATTTTTTTATTTACATACAGAAGAGCTGGGGTGCCGGTCAGGCGGATCTGCTGAAGTACACCGCTGAGGGGAGCAGCAGGAGAGACAGGAGAGGTCTGCTGAGCCATGTGGGTAGTTCCCTGGCCGGGGATCAAACTCAGGCCACAGTGGTGACAGCACTGAGACTTAACCCCTAAGCTGCCAGGGAGGCCCAATGCTGTTTCTTGTTGAAACACCTAGAATCAGGTGTGATGTGTTTTCAAAGGAGAAGTCTAAATTTTCAGCAAAAACTGTTTCACAGCTCTAACAAGGCAAACTGGCTGGCTCAGCATCAAAGTTTGTGCAAGGCAGCAAATGCCAGCACAACCAGTGGCAGGGCTGTGGGTTGTATGCCCAGGGTCATCGGTATCTACAGTTGACAAATGTCATACCCTTTACTCCCTCGGATTCTTAAATAAATGGAGGCAGGGAGACTGCACAGAGAAGGAGGTGTAGACTGGCGTAGTTGCAGGTTCATGGGCTCCTCATCTGAGCTGTTGTCTTTGTAACCTCCCGACCCCTCCACTCTTACCCTAAACTCTCATCCTGCTTCCTTTGATTTTTTTCCTCTCTCTTTTACCATTAACCACACAAAGTAGCCGCTCAGATCCACTGACTGGAAATGAAGGCTGCCCCTCTCACTGGCACTCGTGGCTCTGACCTGTGGCCACAGCTGTTCCTAAAACCTGGACTCTGCTCTGGACTCCTCTTGCCTCCCGGGAGCTTTCTTACCTGCCTTTGCTTGTACTTTCAGCTTCTTCCTGCCTGCTGGCTCTTTCCCCTAAGTACACATTAAACAGTTCGCACTTTCCCACATCACAACTAAAACCCTCTCCTCCGTGCCACAATCTTCTGGAGCACCGTATCTACTTCCTGTGACAGTTAAAAACTTTTTGAAAAAAGCTGCATGTACAGTCTTTCCTTCTCGCTCCCCATTCGCTGCACAACACGGTTGCCTGGCTTCTGCCCTTCTCAGCTAGCAGAAGGATAAATTCCATGTTGGCAAATCCCGTGGTCACATCCATTCTTAGTTACCTGGACTTCGTCACATTTGCGGCCTCCATGAAACCTTCCCTTGACTTTCTGATTTCCCACTTCGCCCTCTGGACATTCCTTCTCAGCCTCCTCCTTCTATGACCTGCTCCCCATTGGCTCTCACTCTACTTCAGCTGCCACTTACACGGCCAAACCTGTAATCCGGTCCAGGTGGCCTTCCTGAGCTCTGTTAAGCCACCTCAAATGCCACATTTCTGGCATTCAATTTTTATCTTCTTCCTCCTTGTTCTTTTCCCCAGTGGCAATTCCACCGCCACCATCTGTATTCTCGCACCTCAAGAAAGAATCCTGCAACTACCACAACTCCTTCCTCTTCATGCCCCCTCCTGCCAACCAGTCCCCAAGTCCTGGCAATGCTACCTGCTCACTTACCTCTCTTTCCAGCTGTTCTCTGGCGGAGGCTTGTCATTTCTCACCAGAGTCCTACAGGCATCAAGCGGCATGGCCTCCTTTAGCTGATCCGTCCCGCTGCCGCACCTCATTTTTCTTGATGATTCGGCATTCTCCATCTAAACCTCCTCAGCGGCTCCCCCTATCTATGAGGATCAAGGGCTATTCTTCAGTCTTTTGGCTATTCTTCAGTCTTTCTTTGGTTCATCTCCCCTTAGCCTCTATATATTTCTCACCAACTCTCCCAACGTGACATCTCTTCCTCTGCTCTTTGTGTTAGGGGAAAGGATGTCAACCCGTTTCATATTGGGGTTGCTCTATAACATTTGTAATTATCTTTTCAAACCTCAGCTCAGTCAGCACCTCTTGGGAGGCTTCTTTAACCAGTGATCCACCATTCTCATTTAGATGCATTTCCTTGAGGTTCCCACGGCACATTCACTTCTAAAATAATCATGTATCCGTGTTTGTTCTGTAACCAACACTTTCCTATCCGCTTCTTACACTGAACTGCAAACTCCTTGACTCGGCTTTGTACCCCCATAGCCATAGGACCAACGTGTGGTAGTTTCAGAGTTTGCCCTAATTTTGGAGATGAGGCCCAAAGAACTTACTAAGCTTACCAAGCAATAAGCTGAGCCCACAACTTAAGGTTTCTATCCTCATTCAGTGCCATTTCCACTCCCCCATGGTTCAAGGAGAAGGAGCAAACCTTAAGTTGAAATCTGGGTTCTGAGTTCCACATAGCACTGAGGCATGTGTCCCTGCTTAATAGAAGCAACCCTCACCTCCTGGCTAACAGGGCATTTGTGCTACAGTTCTGGTCTTTCTTCCTCATTCAACAAATAGTTACAAAGCACCTCCATGCCCCCTGGGGCAGGGGGTGGGAGAGTAAAGTAAGGCTTCTGACCTCAAGGAGGCGTAGTATGGCAAAGGAGGCCCTGATTAGAGTATCCGGAGGCCATTCTTGGTCTACGAATGCAGGGAAAGTCTAAGAGTCAGATTTAGGGATCTTTAGACCCTTCCAAAACTAAGGCACAGGAAGAAAGTGAGCACACTTCAGGCATCCCACCCACCTGAGCTGAGGCGAGACTCCTGAAGTCAAGCTACAGGGCACGTTCCAGCAGGCCGCTCAGTTCCTGGCTCAGTGAGAATTCATTTCCTTTTTGATACTCACTACTTGTTTTAGAGTAACTGTCTTCCTCATGTCCGGACAGTGGGTGAATCTTCAAAGGATTCAGCAGTGGTTACACTGTCATTTAATGGTCCAAAGGGCTCAGTCATGAGAAGACAGTGGTTACTGGAGAAGTGCTTCTCCTTCCTCTAGTAGAGGTGGCCCTGGGAAAAAAACATGGAGGAAGCCATAGAAAGTTCAGCTTGAATAGTGAAGAAAAGTAATGTGTTGGGCAAGTAGGTTGGGTGGGAAATTTTATCTGTTCTCATTAACCTTCATGCCTTTCTTGAGAGGGGCCCATTTTGTGGTCCAAAAAGGGGGCAAGAACAGCCACCACCTCAGCTTCTAATAGTGACCATGGCCATCACAGAAAGAGCTGAACTTTCTACGCCTGTTCTCTCTGCTATACTAATGAGCAGTGTTAAAGCAGAGGCTGGTTAGCTGTCCTCTGACAAGAGGAAGGAAATGGTAACATCTGCCTTTTTTTTTTTTTTAATAAACCTTATTTTTCTATTGCTAATTTTGGCAACTGAAACATCTGCGTTTTGAGATTCCAGTTTTCTATTAACACAGAGCTAAATGTCGAGTCCAGGGTCTACCATGACTGTGTAACAATGGGAATCATCATAGACCATCACCCCCATCCCTTGCTTGCTTAGCTCTAGGACAAGCTAGCAAGAACCCACAGACAGCTGGGGTGTCCAGAATTCTGCATTGCCCCTCAGTTGACAGTGACAACCCCAGGCTGACGCCCCACCCGAGAGCACTTCCTATTGCTGGGGCCCCTAGACATTGGTCCTGTCAGCACTCATGGGAGGGGCCTCTTCATGGCACACTGATGTGTACTTGTTTGAGGGGAAGAATATATACTGATCGTCTTCCTCAAGGTAACCCTGTAAGCTAGGGAGGACCATGGTCACTTCCACTCTATAGATACAGAAACTAAGGCACAGGAATTATGAAACTTGCCCAATACTGTCAGCTTTATCAGTGACCATAGAACTAAAATTCAGTGCTCTCCCCTGGTTGGGCAAAAATATGTGGAAGTTACTGTGTGCCTGATTTCTGTTTGCACTCACATATTATGACCAGTGTTCACCTCAAAGTTGGCAACTAGGACTACCTGGAATCATGTAGAAGCACTTAATAGTGCCTGTCCACTATGTGAGGAAAGCTACAAGAGGAGGAGATAAATCACATTAGCTGGTCTGAACTTGGGGTAAACAAAATTGGAAGACAAGTAAATAAAAGACTATATTAGTTTAAGAAAGTGTGAGGGCCCAAAAACATTAATCCAACAGGACACCTATACCCCTATGTTTTTTGCAGCTTTGTTTACAATAGCTGAGCTATGGAAACAACCCAAATGCCCAAAAATAGATGACGGGATCAAGAAGATATGGTACAGGTACACAATGGAATATTACTCAGCAATCAAAAAAGACAAACTCATGCCACTTGCAGCAACGTGGATAGAGCTGGAAGGGATCATGCTCAGTGAAATAAGCCAGAAAGAAAAAGAAAAATACCGGATGGTCTCACTTACAGGAGGAATGTAGAGGATCCAAATAAGGGATCAGGGGGAAAAAAGTAATTATAATAAAGTAAAAATCAAAATCACACGCAACTATGAACCAGAGATATTCTGCAGGTGGGGAGAAGGGAGTAGGATCAAAACAAGGGTGGGAAGAGCACAAGGGACTATGGCGACAGTTCACAGGTGAATGGGTGGTGGGAATTTCATGGGGACTATATCCAAGGTGAAAATGCATACACTGTACAAAAATGAAAAATGGCGTAAAAAATATATTTAAAAAAAAAGAAAGTGTGAGGTCCGTGGAAGCTAGCAGTTTTGTACAGGGGCTTTAGGAATCACTAGATTTTAATCTGCAAGGCCCTAGACCTTCCTTAGCATTCTCTGAAACCCAGTGCCAGTCCTCCCTTTAGATTCTGACCAGCAGAAAACTCACCAGGGGTGGATCCTCTGGGATTACATGTAGTTAGAGAGGGAATTTCCAGGCTGAGTGCTTCAGTGGTCAGGTGGGTGACAGTACAGCTGGACCACACAGCTGATCACGCCATGAGCTGAAGCCTGGGCCAAAAGCACAGTAAATCCAGGCAGCTGGTCATTATGCCTAAAATAGCTGCTTTTTGATTGCTACCAGCAATGTGTTTCTGAAGAGTGTTAGACATTCAAACATTCCTAGATGGTGGCTGTTAAAGAAATTTATTCACATGTCAGGAGTTTCTAAAATTTGTTTTTAATGCTTATTGGTAGTTCTGCATTAAAAGTAACTACAAATGTCTTATTAAAGTTTCCACTTTAAATGCACAATTTCACCTTTTTATTATAAGGAATTGTTACACAAAATGCAAATATCAATATTTGAAAAATACATTCCATTACACGGATTCCAAAGAAACGATGCTGATAAGCGCCATGGTCCTATTCAATGCCAGCACCCCACACTCAGCACCACCCCGAATGGCTTGGAAGCCAAAGTCATCAACCCAAACGTGTGCCTGCGGTCTCTACCCAGCTACTGCCATTCCCCCTCTTAGGTCATGGTAACAGCCAACTCCACACATCTGCCAAAAAAGGACAAGTCACTCAGTCGCGCAGTCTGCCAACTCAAGACTCCCGAGCTTCAGAAGACCAGTGTTGCCAATTGTAACAGGTTAATATATTATTATGCCACACAAAAAAGGAACTGTACAGTGATCTTCCAGAGAAAGTCTTTAAGGCATCTATGATAACTTCTGGGAATTTAATTGTTAGTTTACATCTTGTCAAAGAACCAGCTCTTCACTAAATTCCTTCCACAAAATAAGAATGTAGCTTCCATATCCCTTTAGAAAGTTGTTTTCCTTGTTTCCCATCCTGCAGGGTGGAGGGCAGCTCTGGTGCTTCAGATGACAAGGGGCTGGGCAGGCCAGCTCCCTACTCAGTTCTTCCAGGGCTTGTGCCCAAGGGGAGCACCCCCAGGTCCTGAAAGAAAGCTTGGCTCAGGAGTTCCTTCACAGTCTCAAACCGGAGGCTCCAGTGGGTCTGTCAGGGGAGCATTACATTTACTTGCTCACGCTACCATCCCCTGGGGAGTTAGTTTGCCTCTCGGGTCTAAGCATTCTACAGTTTAACAGTGCTTCTTCCCCCAATGAAAAGAAAAACCTAGATAGAGATCAAGGCTCTCTCCCACTCCAAGACTTTCCACCCACTCATGCCTACAGACAAGACGAGCACAATACCCTTGGATACCACAGGTGTGGGACGTGAGTCGGGAAGACTGAACCCACAGCACGCTGAGCTACATGCAGGGACCCATTCAGGGAGAAGAGTGAGGAGTCTGAATGGGGAGATCAGAAATGACTCAGGGCTCTGAGGTAGAGGACTAATGGTCACATGGACCATACTCCTGGAGAGAAAATGGCAGATGAGCTGAGCGATCGAATCCAGTCTCAACTAGTTGCTAATTTGGGGTTGACAGTGCACAGGCAACAAACTCCAAATGGTACACAAGTTCCAGGACATCATTCAGTGGAGACACCACCAAAAAGATAACTGAAAATAACAAAGTCCTAAGCGTAGGCACTTAAGTTTGTGGGAAATTCCTGTTTTAGAGGATCATAGTGATTTAGTTTTAGGTCTTCAATTTATATATAGCACATGGTTTGTAACTTCATCTTAAAAAAAAAGTGTTTAGAATACACTGAAGAGTAATAAATGTGGTGATGAGCAAGAGGCAGTTAAAAAGCTAATTCAGCATTAACAATGTTGACTGATGCAGCAAATGATATTTCAGTAAAGTTTATTCTTCCTGGTCTACTCATTCACAATTGGCAACTTTTTGAATGAATAAAATTAAAATTTTAATACTAATATTTGCGCTATGGATTAAAATGTAACAATAACAGCGAGGCAGTGCCACAGTCAATCTCACCAGCTTGGAGCGAGGACAAAGGGGACTGAGAGCCAGGGCAGTGGACAGGGAAACCCTGCCAGGGCAGCCGCCACTCTGAAATGTGCCGTGTGCAGCCCCGTGAGCATCAGCACGGGCAGCCAGGCTTCCTAAGACTCCGGAAAGGTGCTTTTTCTAGATTTACAAGAATAGACCGTGAAGTCAATGCAGAACTCAAAGTGTTCCCCCATTCCACGCTGATCAGTACCATAGCTCTCCCTGACTCTGGGAAGAAATAAAAGCTTGACTTGATGTACTTCAGACATGATTTTAAGTGCAATTAGAGGCAAGACTATTAGTGAAATTGGAATGGCAGGGCAGGGGCAGGGCAATCAGCCTCATCACTGATTGAATTCCCGTCCTCCGCTCTCTACCATGAATGTTAAAAGAGCAAGTATTCAAGTACCAACCAATCAATTCACAGCAGAAGCATCATTATCTTACTCTCCAACGAAAGAATTGAGCCGCCGCAACCTAAGCCCTACTTCCCTGTGGCCCTGTTCAGACAGGGCATGGAAAGTGACCACATGCCTCACATGGTCATATGTTTGCCAAGACTAGGTATTTTCCATAAAAATTCTAGATGAAATTTTTCACAGACTTTAGGTACAGGGGAACTCTTCTAATTAATGTTTTCTTTTAGACATTGTACCCAAGCTCATATTAACATAGAAAGCATATATATCTTATAAATCACAGAAATATTTAAAAAAAAAGAACTCTGGTTTATCAGCTCATTTTACACACATATTTAGGCAATATAATATATAAATCTACAGCAACATAGAGGACATACCACTATCCAAAAACAAACAACAAAACAGGCTGTTGCAAAAAAAGTATTTAGTCCCCTTTACATATACAGTCATACTTTATTAATGCAAAAACTGTAGTGGTTATTAAATGTCTGAGAAAATCATATGTATGATTGAGATTATTCTTCTCTGAGGGTAACACTACAACACTACTATTCATCTCAGAGGGGTTTTTTTGTTTGTTTGTTTTTTAAGTAGTGGTAGAAGTTTCTCTTTAAATGTGCATTTTAAAAACTGGCCAAACCTTCAAAAGAAAAGTTTAACACCTCAGGGTTAATATATGTACTAGCAGCGACTAAGGCCCAACAAGCTCTGGGGGCCTTATTCAGCACACAAGCCAGAGCCTTCCAAAATGGGGTCACACATACTTGGCGAGGGCCTTCGGCAGTTGGCTCTTGTGGGGCAGGGCAAGCTACGCAGAACTGGGGCCTGGGACCAACAGCACTCACAGTATTAACTAGAGAAGGTTTCAGCAAGGAGCGTTCACGTCAAGATGGAGCCTGCCAGTTTGATGTCGGAGATCCTCCTCCTCATTACCTGGCCTGTGTGACTTTCTTGCCCCAAATGACACTTTGCAGGAGTTTTTTTTTTTTTAAGACTAATTGTGAGCTGAGGTCCAGTCAAAGCTGATCATTAGAGTCACTGATGTATGAATGTGTGAGGGATTTTTAAATTGGAATAACCAATAATGCAGCTCTATAAAAAGTGCAGCACAATAAAAGTGCATTTCCTCCACCACTCTCTAGTGGCAGAGTGACAGAGGACGCCACAGACAGGACAAAGCAAGATGAGAGAATGAGACGGCTGCTCGAAGGTGTCAACTGCCAAACCGCACTCCTGACACCTGAGCAGCATAAATACTGGTAAAGCTTTCAGTTGTTAAGGCCACGATTTTCAGCTCTCATCTTTGAACCCTGTTTAGAAAGATTCCACCTTTTTTAAAGGGGTAGCTCACTAGAAATACAGCTTAGTTTTTCAAAAAAACAAACAAAAAAAAAAAAAACCACACCAAGAAAACAAAACTCCCAAAACCAAACTTCAGGGCAAGAGGATCCTATTCTCTCTATGAAAACGCTGTGTAGAGAAGCCCACAGCCACTTACCCTAGAGCAAAGGCAGCTCTCATCAAGCAGCCAGATGCCGGCTTCCTACCACTAGGCTCTGCCCAGTAAGTCAGCCCAGATGGAAGACTTCATGAATGTTCTGAGATGGACACTAAGCTACTGGAAGGGAAAATGGTTTCTGAAGTGTCCTTGTTATGTTACTAGCAGAATGGGCTCTAATTCTTATCACATTTACCACTTAGGCTAAATGGCCTGGTCCAATGCATGAGACAGCTAGTGAACTCGATCGCAGTCTGACACACCGACAATCATACAGAATCATTTGCAATGGGATCTATCACACCATGGTCCTTAATTCCAGTCGTTTGCTGCAGGAAGACGACTGCCAGCTCCTGCTCTGGGTGGGGTCAGGCTGGTGAGCAGAGCAGCTGCTGGGAGGTGACCTGGGAAGTGGCCTGGACCCTCCTGGGGGCTCACTAAGAGACCCCGCCCAGAGTCAGTACATCAAAGCAAATGTTGCAAACTCGCACAGGCTTGTTCAGATCAAACTTTATAATAGGAATCTCCTTGGTCGAGCATTTATGGCAAAGAAGACGTCCGCAGTGACGACTGTGGAGGCAAAGAAAGGAAATGTGAGAAGGGAACTGAAGAGCGGACGGCTTCCCAGCACGAGGACGCCCCTGCTGCTCTCAGCAGACAAGGCAGGCCCACCACTGGTGCCTGGGGTCAGCCTTCTGCCAGGCAAGTTATAGCAACTCTTGCACAATGTCAGTTCATGGACACAAAAGCCTAGCCAAAAATTCAGTTCACGTGCTGCTGGAGAAGGCTCTTTCTTTAAAGATAAAGAGCAGCTCAGCAACGCCGAAAGAACTGTCTCATTTTAATGGGAACAGCTCTGTTCTCCATGGACTTAGGTTAGAAGCACACTTCCTAGGAGGGCAGCAACTCAGCCAGCTTCCCCCCACCCTCCGTCAGTATCTCTCAGTACAACCATGGGATGTGCACAGTCCTGTCAGCGCATCACTACATTTGGTCAAGTTTTGCCAGAAGAAGAGAGTCCTGGCAAGTTCATGGCTTGTCACTGAAAAGGGAAAAAGCCCTGCCGTTAACAGAAGTCCCCTGACGCCTCTGGTAAGCGATGATGGGCTGGGCTTACCAATGATGTTTTCGAGTCGTGACTCCAAACTTGGCAGTGCACTCATAGCAGTTGGAGCCGTCACACCATGGAGGCTCCTTGGACAGCATGTCTGTAATGCAGGAGAGAGGAAACTAGTTCCTGTTAGAGAGTGACTGTGCCAGGCAAGACTCAGAGCTCAAAGGGAATAGAGAAACAGACAGGAAATAGAGCAACACAGCAGAGAGATATGAGGGGCGAAAGAACAATATTCTCTAACTGGGACGTGGAAAGATTTGGAGAACGCGCATTTGCCAGGAGACCGGGAGAGAAGAAAACGGAGTTCAGGTAGTGACGTGGCACAGCGTCTGGAGGGAAATATAAGCCGTTAGGATGGCTGGAGCAAAAGGCATGGGGAAGAGAGCAGAGACCAACAGCTATTTCTAGGAGCCAAATGGTAACAGGATCAAGGAAGGGACCAAGACAAGGAAAAGTGAGGAGGCAGAATCTGTAAGATTTGGTGAGCAAATAAAAGTAGGGCTGTAAGCGGAAAGCAGGGAAGGTGACTCCCAGGTTTCTGGAGGGCGTGACGGAGTCTATGGTGGGGCCTCCAGCAGAGACAGAAGACGAGGCGTTCAGTTTTGAGTCTGCAGAAGCTGTGGGGCATTTATGTTGGACGTTATCGGTGTAGTAACAGCAGCAACCACTAGCATTTATTCACTGAGTGCTGACGACATGCCAGGCACTGTTCTAAGTGTTCTGCACATGGCAGACTGAGCTCCCCAGAAAGGAGCAGCCCATGGATCACTCACTCCTGGCTAGCTTCTGCCTGCCAGCACTGTGATGGGCTCCTATTCTGAGCTCTTAAAAGTGCACAGCAAAGAGTAAACTAGATGTGATGCAAACACTGTGCTCTAGTGCTGGCTCTTCATGAAACCAGCTTTGTGACCTTGAGCAAGATCCCACAGCTTCTAAATATTCATTTTCTGATCTCATTTCTCTGCCCATACCTTCAGGCAAATAACCCTGTTTAGTCTATGCTGTAGGTGATGGCAGCACAATGCAGGCACCCAAGGCATTCTGACTCTTTCTGTAACCTCAACTGGGAGGAGTAGAGCCTTGCAAATACGAAGAGTGAAGGTCTCACCACAAGAGGAACACAGACAAGGAAGAGTCAGTGGGGGCTGAGGCGGAAGGCCACTGTGAAGGCTGCAGAGAATCTGAGTCAGCTGAAGGAAGAAATGTATGCAGATAAGCAGTCAGAGACCCTGGAAGAACGACCTACCTGTTGGCTGGTGACAGATTTCTAGCAGGAGCCCGGGGGAGAGAAATTTACAGGGGCACCAAAATGCAGCACTCTCAAAAGAGACTGCCAACATCCACCCTCCCCGCACCCCTTGGTCTCAAAGGCCCCTTATCACATTCACAGAAAAAGACCTAGATGATGCCTGGAAAACTCCCGGTTCTGATCTTGGAGCAAGACATCATGAGATTTAAAGATCACCAACACACCCAGATAATCAGTGCTTGCAACGAAAGAGCAGAAAATAGGTCACTCACCTAAGAGTCTAAACAGAAGTTGCTTGGTGGCAACCTGGTAGTTGAAAATGTTGACTCCTTGGTTATTATTCACCCCAAGGCGGGCCCCAGATCGGACAATGGCACGGCACAAGTTGGCATTCCCTTTCATGTATGCTAAGAGCAGCACTGGAAAAGAAAACCACAGGTAGGGCTATTTCACACCTGGCTCCAATATGGCACTGCCAAAGGGCTGGCAGAGGATAGCTGAGAGCAGGGCAGGTCCCTGGCTGGGCATTCGCTAGGGAAGTCCCCATTGACACACAGATCCTGCAGCTCTGATGAGACCTCCAGAGGATGTGCAGTGCCTTCCAGTCAAGGACCCTGGCTTCAGGCCAGGGGGCTGCAGAGTAGCTCCAGTTCCACAGAAGTATTCTTTTTTTTTTTTTTTTTTAAAGATTTATTTATTTATGCACACAAAAACTGGGTTATAGGCCAGAGTGTGTGGGGGTAAGAGGATTCACCAGAGACAAAAGTGGGGAACAGAACAGGCAGACTGACTGAAATACACTGCTGAGGGGAGCAGCGGGTGAGTCAGGAGAAGTCTGCTGCGCCAGGTGGGTCACCTCCCTGGCCGGGGATCGAACTTATGCTGCAGTGGCTGTGGGTAGTTCCATATTGCTATGTCCTAACCCCTTGCGCTACCAGGGAGGCCCCTCCACAGAAATACTCTTTACAAGAGAAGTGAAAAGGGATTAGATGCTAAAGGGGAAATACGCCACTGTTAGCTGCCTTCCTCTGACATTAAACCATTGAGCTTACCCCAAAGGACAAAGCTCTTTTCACACAATGTAACTAAATCTAAAGACCTATGAGTTGTGTACAGACTAAGGAAAAAAATCAGCATGGGGAGCATGCGTTCACCCCTTGGGGCCTCTCTCCTATGAAGGCACAGGCCTGGTGGGAAACCAGGCTTCAGCCAGGCCATTCTGCTGCCACTGTCCAGCAACCCAGGTTAACAGCGGCTCCCATTTGCTTATCTTCACCTTTAATTCTTTCATTCAATTCTCTGAATGACCCAGTAGATTGAGGGTTATTATTTCCATTACCAAATGAGGCAACAGGCATACAGAGGTTACAAAATTTAGGTAGGGTCACCCCACTAGATGGCAGAGCTAGTATTTGAAACTCAGTCTTTGTAACATGAAGCACCTGCTTGCCTAGCACCTGCTCCCAGGATTGGTGCTCAATGGCATACACTCTGGGTCCAGCAGCTCCCTCACTCCCAGCGGCTGACTGCTCTGAAGCTCAAGCTCATCACTGCCAGATTAAAAACATGTTCATGTGTTATGGCCAAGAACCAGTAACAGCATATGTGGTCCCACATTAAGGTTCAGGAAGCCCCCTGGGACTGCATTTCTACCAAAGGTCCAGGAGGCACAATCTAGCGTGGGATAAACAGGTGGGAATGTAACAGCAGCAACATGCAAAGTGTGCCCCGGGCTAGAAGAAAGAGATTTGGGTTTCATCTTGTTGAGTGTGTGTTTCCTTTTTAAACGACTGGCACACATACAGTTTACCTTACAAGGCTGTTGTAAGTATTCAACAAGTAAATGAATGCAAATGTGTATCATTAAAAAAAACCTATGAAAATTACCAAATGTATTAGTGATTGTGGATAGGAAGAATAACGCCACAAGAAAGGCTGATTTAGTAACATCTCAATAAGACATCAGCTCTTCTACCTGTATATCATTTGCCATTTTTTCAAATCATGTCAAGCATCTGTGAGATGGTTATATTTTCTCTCTCTTAAGATTTGGGAGTTGGACAGGGACCTGGCTAACCAGACAAGAGACTGATGAGGGCAATAAAAACAACTGAGCAGGTGTGTCTGGACCTGGGGATGGCCCTGGAGCACTAGACACATTTCAAATGTGGTTGTGCATAAGTCAGACACTTCAAATTCTAGCTCAGGCATCTATGACACATGCTCAGTGAGCCCCATCAACATGCACTGGGCTAACTACCTTAAATAATGACGTGTATCTGGGCTCTGGTTTTTCCAGGAAGCAAGGAGCACATTAAGACAAGAGAGACAATTTATTACAGACCTGTGTTTCCTTCTGCATCTGGTTTATCCAGAGGATACTCAGGCATGCACTCTAGGAAGAGCTCGAAGATGGCTGCTGCATTCTCTTTGCCATATTGTCCCAAAATGTGTAGTGGCGACTGACCTCTGAGAAAATAAACCAGGAAAGTTAGTTATGTATTTGCCACACTCATCATACATAAAAGAAATGAACATTTCTATGAGCAGTATAATCTAAAGGACACATATTAAGCCATAAAAGTCTTTCTAAAAAGTATTTTTCAAAAAGAAAAATGCCAGGGCACCAAAGACTGGTCTAGTGTCCTAGTGGCCAGTCTGCAATATGCATCTGGGGCTGATGTAAGGCACCAGTGACCACCAGCTCTGAGGGGCAGCCCTGGCCTCTGTCCTGGGCCAGACACTCACCTCAGATTAAAGGCTTCAGCATCCACAGTGCACTCTGTCAGGAGGACCCGGATGTTGTTGAGCCGCCCATGCATGACAGCAAGATGCAGAGCTGGGGAGTAAATCCTCTAATTGTATAAACCCAAAAGCACACACAGATTGTCCCACCCCTCCTTACCCTCTCAAATCTCCCTCTAAATGAGATTCAGTCAAAGCAGCCACTGACCACTCAGTCTCCACTCCCTTCCCCTACCAATAATCAATCATAAGTGGAACCTTATGTGCCTTTGCTGTCTACTCCTGCAGTTATCTGAAGATGAGATTTAATGATTTCTTAAGAAGCCACTTCAGGTTTCTAGGATTATCATTCAGAGCAGGAGGTTGTCCAGGGCTCAGTTCAGAGCATTTCCTGTCAGCTTGCTCCTATAGAAAAGCCAACCTCCTGAAGGGAAGCAGACCCCAGGGTACTACGAGCCTCACTTCTAGAATGGAGGAGTTGCTAATGGCACTCAGCACTGGAAACAGAGGAATGACTGAGGATTACCATTATTTCCATTCTCATCCACAGCAGCAAAGTCCACTCCATTCTCCAAGAGGACTGAGCAGATGGTGGGAAGGTCCTGCTGGGCAGCGAGATGAAGGGCAGTCTGACGATGCTTGGTTAATTCATTCACTTTGGCTCCTGCAAGAAGCTGTCAGGTGTTGATTACATGAGTAGCCTCTCTACCATGTACATCAAGGTCCCACTTAGGGGGCCAAGCCTGCCTGTCCTCTGGCAAAGCTGGAGGCATAAGAGTCTCACACACATTCCTAAAGAGGCATAAACCAGCAAAACCTATCCCAAAGGCATCCTGGCAATTACCGAAATGTCAAAAAACCATTCCTTGGAACACTGAATTCTCTTTAGCACATTAAGTCCTCACTTAGCAGTGTTGATGGGTTCTTGGAAACTGCAACTTCAAGTAAAAAGAAATATATTCAAAGCAGGTCCTCAAGTTACGTCTTTCAATATTGGCTGGGATTGTTTTTCTCATCAACATTATAGTGAAATGTTATTCAAGGGCACAGTGCACAGGCCTCACTGTACTAGATAAGGATGTCCACTTGTAACAGTAAAACCTGACTGCAAGAAGACTGTGAAAATTATCATACATAAAAAACAGAAGAGTTATTAAGATGAAAAAACAGCATGGCTGGATAAGAGGATTCACCAGAATGGGGAGCAGAACAGGTGGATCTACTGAGATACACTGCTGAGGGGAGCAGCTGGCGAGACCAGAGAGGTCTGCTGTGCCGTGTGGGTCAGCTCCCTGGCTGGGGATCAAACTCATGTTGTGCTGCAGTGGCTGCAGGTAGCTTCATAGTGCTGCCTCTTAACCCCTTGCGCCACCAGGGAAGCCTCTCTATTAGCTTTATACTCTTGTGTTTTTAAGTTTTTCTACAATAAGCATGTATAATTTTTACATTCTAGTTTTAAAATAAAGAAAATAACCAAGAATTATAGAATCAAAGGCAAGAAAGGACTTTCAAATAACATCCTGTCTCTTTAGTATTTGAGATTCATTCATCATCCACTTTCTGCAAAGTTCCAGAGACAGTTGCTAGTTGCTGTTAATAGAAAATAATTTATAGCCAGAACCCAATTTCTCTCTTCCATGGCCTGAGGCTACCCTGATTTCTCTATGTGTCCCAGGAAAAACCAGGCTCTGGTGTGCTCCTCTGCCTCTGACCCTGACTTCCAAGTCCCAGCCTCCTCAAGCCTCCAGGACTTCCGGGCACCCAGTCAAATCACTCATCGTTCCAGACAAGGCAGACTGCAGAGGGGTAACGATACTGTGTGAAGGACCATAGCTAACCCCACAGTGGGTTAATTGGGGGAAGGGGGAGAGGTTTGGGTAAAAGACATTGTTTTCAATGCAAACAGCTTTCAACATTAAGCTGCCCCAATTCACAGAGGAAAGACCACATGGCCACTGCTTGGAAGATGAGCTGTTTCCAGGAACCTGTGACCTGTTAGGTCACACTTAAGTAAGGCAGGGGACATGACCTTGGTGAAGAAGCCATGATCTTGAAACTTCTCTAGGTCTCAATTAGAGTGGGAGGCACACTGATGACTATGTGGCTCGATTCCCCAAAATTTCAAGGCCTACCTTGTCTCCCCTCATCCAGTGTGTGCCTGGTTTCCATCAGATCCACCTCCAAATTATTCCTCAGTTCCATCCCTCAGTGCCACTGCCTCCCCTCGGCCTCTTCACTGTGACCCTGTCCTCACTTAAGCCCCATGCTCCCAGGTAAATCTTCTTTTATATCCAACACATATCAAATCATAGATTTTTTTCCAAAAAGTACTTTTCAAAAAGCAAACATCCTGGGGCACCACAGGCTGGTCAGGTGCTCCAAGGGCCAGTTCAGTAGAGTGCACTGGGGGCTGATTGCAGACACCAGCAGCTGTCAGCTCTTAGGGTCAACCAGGTGACATGGAACCCTGGTCTTGGCTGTGGCCATGCACCCAGCTCGAGCACATACAATAGTTTCTCCACTGCTGAAAGTATAAGGTTGCTCACAGCTGTGGGTCTGAAATGCCATATTGTACAACCCGGTCTCTATCTGCCTCTCCAACTGCATCTTCTACTCTCTACTCAAATTTCAACCAAACTTTTCTACTTTTCACATACACTTTCCAGTCTCCACATCTTTGCTCAAATTTCTCCTCTGGCATTATGTTAGACTGGAAAAGGCAGGCCCCTGGCTACATTGCTGATTAGATAATCATCTTAGAGGGGAAAATTCTGGATTTAAATTTTTTCCTTTGTAAAATGTAAATAATGCCCTATACTCCTCTGGTTTTGAGAATTAAGGGAGAAAGCTCACTGGAAAGCACCAGTTGAAGGCCTGTCACAGAGCACACAGACCCTGAAGTAGATTGCTCTGCCCCTGCTGTTCCCACCCTGCCTCTGCTATCCAAACCCTGCTTTCCCTCAAGGCCTCACTCCAGTCTCTGCCTGCCCAAGCAGCCTGCAGGGGACTTAGGACATGCTGCTCACTGACACCCCTGTTTACCCAAGTGTATTGGCTTAGCTCCCCTTTCATAACACCTGGCAAAACCCCAGTGATGATAGATTACAGACAGCTCTGCAGCAAGCTCTGCCCACATGTTACACACAGCATGTTTCAGTGACACTTACCAAATTGCGGACAATAATCTCTGAACCTGCTTGGACAGAAAGGTGCAAAGGGGTCAGCTTGGAAGCATCCTGGACTCTGGAATTCACATTAGCCTGGACGCTGATCAGGAACAAGACGCTTTCAATATCAGAGTTCTGAACGGCCACGTGAAGAAAATTCCGGCCCTTGTTGTCCACCTAAGGCAGTAAAGCAGGAGCCAAAATATTAGTGGGCTCCCTTGCGAGTGCATCCTGAGCTCCTGCCAGCTGGGCTGACCACTGGAGAGGTCACAGTGTTGTCCTTCCCTTGGTTCCAGGATGTTTCCCCCCAGTACTAATACTAAATGCTTCCTGCATGCCCCTCCCTCCTCAATCTATAGACATAGTTTGTGCACTTGACCACACATGTGGTCTCATTCATGTGGTCAGGGGAAGTGAGCCACTATTCTGATAGAAACTGGCCTGGCATCCTCCAAGAGCTGGGCTTGGAAAGTCAAGAAAGACAATCTGAGGAACAGGGAAACACAGGCACCATGATATTAGCATGCTTGGAAAAAGGCAAAGATGGAAAGTCACTTTGGGAGTCTCCTGCTTTGGGTAAAGTAAGCGTCCTAACACCACCACCACCACACCACCTGAATGCTGAGCAGTCAAAAAAGTCTTCAGTAAGTTTCCTCTTTCGCTGAGTGAGAGGAAAATAATACACAACAGGGAGGTAGGCAGCCAACTGCATGTCAAACTTTGCTCCACTGATGTAAAGCAGGCAAAAGCTCACTCAAATCAAACCACGGAGGAGAGTGTAATTCTAAGAGCTGTCATGTACACTGTGCTCAGCGAGGGGTGAGGGAGACACCAACATGGCACAGACACACCGCACTCCCTCACACATAAACATCCGGAGTGTCACTGTCTCTGCGAAAGATTCTGATCAACAGTAGCAATCTGAAAAACACAAAGACTAAAGCAGTACCAGTTTTGGACTAGATGGAGAGGGAAGTGAGGTGACTATCTTCAATCGTGAACATTTTACACCATCTGGACAAGGGTTAAGATTAACACCTACACTCAGTCCAAAAAATGATAAAGGAAAGTCAAACTCTGAAATACCAAGTTAGGATTTCATTTTGCTCAGGTCCCAAGTTTCCATTTTTGCCTTCATAAATCTTGGGCACTATGCTAATAGCTGAGATTCAAGTGTCTGCAGGACTAATTAAACTAACTCACCCCAGTTGCTACAGATCAACAATTCACCATTCAGTGGCTGGTGAAGAACCACAAAGAACAAGGAGAATGAATGGAAGAAAGCTGCTAAACTGAATGGTAACAATTCCTCTAAAACAAAGTTGCCCCAACATTATACCATAAGCTTTTGAAGTGCAACTTAAATCTTTTTTTGTTGGTTTTTTTTTAAAAAGATTTATTTATTTATTTATACAAGAACTGGGGTACAGACCAGATGTGCAGGAGGGTGAGAGGATTCACCAGACAGAGCAGGGAATAGAACAGGCAGACTGATGAAATACACTGCTGAGGGGAGCAGTGGGCATGACAGGAGAGGGCTGCTGCGCCATGTGGGTCCCTCGCCAGCTGGCCGGGATCAAACCCATGCTGCAGAGGCTGTGGACAGCTTCAGAGCGCTGCGCTCAACCGCCTGCGCCACCAGGGGAGGCCCACAATTTAAATCTTTGAAGACATTTATTACTAGTCAGTTAAACAACCAAGCAAAAGCAAACAATGAGCTCCACTGTACATGCTACACAGTTCCTATTTCCAGGCCTGGCCACTCCCACTTCCTTCTTCATGTGGCACCACCAATGGTTGACAAGAAGGCCAGTCAAATCTCATCTGGCACTGACAGATATCTGAATGGCCACATTTTAATATAAGGGTAGTATGATATTTCAAAATGAATGTCTTTATATAAAAGAGGCCTATTTAGTTGGTGACATTTGTTTAGTCTCTTAATAGGTTCTGTCGTGCTCAGGGCACCATGTAAATTGTTAGGTGTTGGTCACTCACCTGCTCAGCAGCCCCAGATTCTCGTTTTAGAATGGCCTCGGCTGCCTTGTTGTTCTTGTAAGTCATAGCGCAGGCAAAAGGGGTCAGCCCTTGTCTGTCTCGTACATTCAAGTGGATGTCAGGGTGAGAAATCAGCAACTGAATGATGACACTGTGTTGGTTGCTGATAGCCACGTGGACAGGTGTTCTTCCTTCTGCATCCTGTGGGGACAAGGTGCAGGTTTCAATGTCCAAGTGAAATAAAGTTCAGGAAAATTATAAAGAGGGATAATTTTTAAATCACATTTGGTTCTGAGAATCAATACTACCACAGTGTTTGAAAGTGGCTTGTAAAGAGGCCAAACACAGAAATGACAGAAAACCACCCCTCACTATACAACACTCCAGTAATCCTGCAAACACACATTTGGTTTAGAAGATTGGCAATAACCTCACCTCCACATTATACCATTCCTTATCTGGCTACAGGGCAGCATATGTATATATAAATCTTCACAGGCTAGAATGTTGAAAAACAGCAAGGAACAAAAACCCAGGAGTGCTCAACTGAGCTAATGGAACATTTTCCCAAACAGTACTCAGCTTAGGACTAGAACAAGCCGTAAGTGGAAATCTGTAACTAACAGAAATAGAAGGCAAAAAGAACAAAACAAATTTTCCTCATGCTGTAGAAAGGACAAATGCACAAAGAAAAAAATGTCTTAACCTGAAATCATTAAAATTTCTAGGCAGGCTGTATGACTCAGAGAAAGTCAATCTGTCTGTACTGCAGCCCCATTCATGGTAAAAGTGAAGTCTGGGACCGGAAAATTTACAAGGGTTGTTCAATTAGAGATTTCCCTAATTCTTGGATTATCATCTAGCTCCCCAGGAAAGAGACACTTTGCACACCTGTGAGTTTACATTGGCACCAAACTCCAGAAGACACTGTACCGTCTCTTCTAGGCCCCAGGAGGCTGCCAAATGCAAGGGAGTCTGCCCATCTCTGGCCTCTTCCTCTCCTTCTCCATTAGTACCTGGCTGTCTGGGACTATTCACATCGCAGCCACTGAAAAGATGAAAGCAACACAAAGGCAGATTTAACAGTTATGCGACTACCTAGTCTACTGGCATGCTGACAAATGTACAGCAGCAGCTTCACCCAACCCAATAAAAAGTTGCTGCCACTTCCAGGGATAACTGACCTTGGTCTCTCCTCTAATATGGCTGATTAGTCCCCCCACCCCCACCTCGCCATGGTTCCCAACAGATTTTTCTACATTTATCCCAGCCCCACCTCGCCATGGCTCCCAACAAATTTTTCTACATTTATTCTTGAAGGCAACTTAGGGTGACAGGGAATGTTCATGCATTGAAAGTTTCAGAACCACTGCTCTAAAAGTTTCCTGAATAGCCTTGCCTCTCATACACCCTGCACTCTGGGAGCCTATGGAGCCTTTCAGAAGTCAAGCATCTTGGTGGGACTCTACAGAAGCCATCTGGTCTCCACCCCAGCCTCCTGGCTTCACAGTATGAACTGGCCTAATAGGACTTACAGGAGCCCAAATGGCTCCCAAAGCAAGAAAATGGCTTAGTTTTCAGTTTCTCTGAACTAGCACACTAGTCCCCCTCCCCACAAGTGAGTCTGGCCCTTGGCTGTCTTGACTTGACAGAACAGTGATCCTCTGATAATCTGAATAATGAAAGTTATAGGTATGTCAAGGCTGTAGGTAGGTTAAAATTTAGAGCTAGTTTGCAGTAAGTTGAATAAGACTTGAAGAGCTAGGGCCTCCCTGGTGGTGCAAGGTTAAGCACCGCACAATGAAGCTATCCATAGCCTCTGCAGCACGAGTTCGATCCCCGGCCGGCCAGAGAGCAACCCACATGGCGAAGCAGACCTCTCCTGTCTCGCCCACTGCTCCCCTCAGTAGTGTATTTCAGTCTGTCTGCCTGTTCTGTTTCCCACTCTGTCTCTGGTGAATCCTCACCACCCCATCTCTGGCCTGTACCCCAGCTCTTGTATGCATAAATAAATAAATCTTTTTTAAAAAAGTTAAAAAAAAAAGGATTTGAAGAGATACATAGCTTCTTCTTACCTGCGAATAAGAAAGCAGGCGGTGGACTCATTGTTTTCATCAACGGCCCTGTGCAGGAGTGTCTGGAGGCATCCACTAGGTCCGGGACCCCAGCAAGTAGCATCACAACCATGTCTGACCTGAGAGAAAACACAGATTGACACAGAGTACTCACAAATACTGCTAGTGAAGACAAAAATTTTCATTACCATCTCTGAGCTTTATGTACAATTTTTAGATCTATTTTTTCAGGCAAGATGCAACTGATAATTAACTAGTGCCATTTAGCTTTACAAACACTGATTAAAACCTGCTTGGTACGGTCTTCTAAAAGGTCCTATAGGATGGATTTGAGAAATCTAAGTCAGATATGTTCCGTCACTGCCCTCTAAAGCTGTGTTGGAGAAGGCACAGAAAACACGCACATGTACATGCATACGCATGGACTAAGAAGATCTCAATAAATTATACCTGTTATAAACAGGAAATCTCAATAACAACTGAATAAAGTTCCCAGTGCAAAATGCCATAACATGACATTACAGGACATCCAGAAAGCTAATTATCTCCACTTTTGGGTCTGTCTTCTGAACAAAAGACACAAACCTAAGATTTGGGAATTTATCAGTAGAGTAATAATGAGGGCAGTCCACATTAAATTAATCCACCTCATGATAAGCTACCTAAGGAAATGCTCTCTTGCTTCTTGGTAATTTTCTGCCATCATTGTGTTGAACTGCAAGTTTATTAAACATGACTCTGAACTGCCCATTCTTGAACCTATTTGTTACTTGGCAGATCTCTTGCTCCATAAGATTGTTATATAGGACCAAATTCATCTCTGACACATAATATCTCAAAAAGTTGAGCTTGTCTTACCAGAGTTGATGCAATGTCCTCCAGATTATTTGCCAGCGCAAGCCACAGTGGGGGGTTCCCTGACTCATCAGGCACGGACATGTCAGCTCCTCGTGTGCATATGGCATCCACCACAAGCGGAAGCTGATTTCTGATGGCCAGTTGAAGGGCTGTCTCCCCATCCTGAGTCCTGCTAGGACAATTATGCCAAAACCAATGTTTGTAGCTTGAACCAAATGATAAGGAGGCCAGAATTCACTACATCTTTTAAAAAAACTTCATTCACACTCATTAATATTCTTTTGGAGAAGCTTAACCTGTCAACAGCATATGTCCCCTGCCTTTTAGATAGTCAGGGCCTCCATGGTGGTGCAGGGATTAAAGTCTCAGAGCTTTCAAGCTATTGCCAGCCACTGCAGCACGAGTTCAATCCCCGGCCAGGAAGGTGACCCACATGGCGCAGCAGACCTCTCCTGTCTTGTCTGCTGCTCCCCTCAGCCAAGTATCTCATAGATCCACCTGTTCTGCTCCCCACTCTGCCTCTGATGAATCCTCTCATCCCCCGCACCTCTGGCCTACACCCAATACTATGCATAAATTAAAAAAAAAAAAAACCTTAAAAAGGATCATATCAATATATAGTAAAAAAGACAGCAACCAAAACCAAGGGACACCCTACTGAATGGGAGAAAATATTTGCACACATGCAACTGATAAGGGACTGATATCAAAGAGCTTACACAATGCAACAAATACAAAGAACTAGGGGGACTGCACCTGAAGGGAAAAATCAAATAGTGTCCAAAAATAAATGATGGTAAGAAAATTAAAAAAAAAGATTGAAAAGAATAATTCAAAAATACATATACATCCCTGTGTTCACTGCAGCATTATTCACGATAGCCAAGACATGGAAACAACCTAAATGCCCATTAACAGAATACTAGATAAAGGAGTCGTTATATATTTATATATATATATATATGCGCAATGGAATACTACTTAGATATTAAAAGATGAAATTATGACTTCTGCAACAACATGGACAGAATTTAATGGTAAACAAAATGTCAGAAAGTGAAAGACAATTACCAGATGATTTTGCTCACATGTGAAATATAAACAAATAAAGCAAAAGAACTAACAAAACACAACAAAAGTACCTTTTAAACTCTGTGAAAAATATGGTGGCTATCAAAGGGTAAGGGAAAAGGTTTAAAAGGAAAGGGCACAGGGTGTTAATGTGATAGTGTGATGGCGCTAGAACTTTGGTTTTGGTGCAATCAGGCATATACACATATCAAGGTGTGAAGTTGTACTCCCAAAATTTATGTAGTATTGTAAACCAATGGTAAATCAATAAAATTTTACTTAAAAAAGTTGGTCTTAAAATTGTCCTTTTTTTAATGAGATTTGTTGATTATTGAGCACTGGTTTTGAAAGGTTCCATTAAGAGCAAATTATAATTCCCCTTTGGAGCCAATGCTTGTAATCAATTACAACACTGTATTTGTATTTTTTCAGCTATTGTTGCCCTTCCTTTATTTAACAAGCAACAAAAATATCTTTATGAGCAAGGCTATGCTTTTGAACCATCTCAATTAAATGTGGCATGGCTAAAATTTGGATGGTTTCATTTCTAAGTGGAACACAGAGAAGCCGAACAAAGGAAAAGGAGAAAGATAACACTTGCAAGCTGACCACAGTTTTGAGGATACTGCAGGGAAGGGGGATAAAGAGGGGACAAAACAGGGGAGGGAAGAGCACAAGGGACTACGGAGTTAGATCACGGGTGCAATGGTGGTAGAAGAACTACAGAGAACATACCCGAGGAGAGAAAGCAAATACTGTACAGAAGTGAACACAATGTAAGAAAACAAATTTAATAAAAATAAATAAATGTGGCATGGTGCTGCAGCAGAGTGCTGTTTCAGTTTACCTGACATTTATATCCGCCTGGTGCTCCAGGAGAAATAGTGCACTCTTGCTATCCTGCCGCTGCATGGCCATGTGCAGCAAGGTCTGCCCATCAGACATGGTGTCATTGATGCAAGCCCCAGAGCCCAGCAGTTGGGCTGCAATTGTATGCATGCCTAGGAAGCAAACATACTGATTAATGCATGCACAGTATTTCCCATTTCCTCAGCATCTAACTACAACAAATATAGCCTCTCACCTTCTCAGATTTCTGCTGGATATTAAAGACTTAACCCAAACAAAAAGGCTATATACAACTAAATATTTAGCTCCAACCTCTTCACACGTCCCTATCTCACCCCCTCACCCACCGTTGTGATGTCTGCCTGTCTTCGAATGTCAACAGTCTCTGACACAGCCTTACCAGTCCATAATGCAAGGCCCAACACAGTCTGGTCTCGTGAATCCTTGAGGCTGAAGTCCGGAATGATTTGCAAATTATTGGTGGCATGAAGAGCATTAGCTAAATGTTTGAAAAGGAAAAGAACACTTATTTTACCATCCCATGGATCACACTTAAGTGTGACGAGTAAAAACCCATACATCTAATATTTTGGAGCAAAAGTTATGGAGATGAATTTTTTTAAAGCTTAAAATAATCATCACAAAAGGAAAAGAACTCTACAATGAAAACACATTACCTGATTACTGAAAAGAGGATTAAAACAATGTCCTGGCAAATTTTCCCAATACATAACTCCTACCAACATAAAACTCCTGTGAGCAAGAAAAAGGCACAATCCATCTAAAACCCCACTTCCTTCTGCAAGCAGTGCCAAAATAAACACATAAATAAATAAATAATCCAAAGGCTGGCCTAACAAGGATGCAGGAAGTGGAAACCCAAGGGTAACTTTCTGAGGGACAAAGTCTCCCCCACTACTCTCCCTGCCCTCTTTTTTCTAGCTCCTCTTTCCTGGCCCACCTGCTAGGAAGGCTCAGAGGCAGATGAGGAGTGGTGAGTGTGTGAGGACCTGCCACAGTGGCGTTCTCAAAGAAATCAAGGCAAAACTTTGCATGGCTTGGAAAATATCCCAAAGAAAGAAAGAAGTAGAGCCAAAGGTTCTAGCATCTTAACTAATAGGTGAAACGAGCAGGACTCTTTCAGAAAATGAACACAGGGAAACACAGAAGCCAGGAGCCAGAGTAGATACAGATCTAGTTTGTTTTGAAAGAGGATGTTGGTTTAGAAAATTCACCAAAGGAAGAAATATCAACTCTGTAATTTACTACTCAAAACCACTGTACACAAGTGAAGTGATGAGCTATGATTCCCAATCACATACCTTTCTGCTCCAGGATGACAGACACCACATCTGGATGATTATAGGCAATTGCCATGTGCAGCGGTGTCTGCAGGTAAACGCTGTCCATCGAGCTTGTCAGGGACGTAGCCTCCTTTGGCAAGGGTAGAGCTTCCTCTGTCTGCAGGTTTGGGTTGGCACCTTGCTGCAGGAGTTCTGCAGTGAGGTTGGCCAAACCATGCCGACAGGCCGTGTGCAGTGGGGTTTCTCCCTGAACAGAAACAAATGGCCCAAATTGGAGCAGTTTCAGACTGGGGATCCCTTCACGAAGGTATGATCACAGCCAACGTGCTGAAACACAAGTCCCCAGTGCCAGTCACAGCATGTGGCTCTTCCATCACCAGCAGACCTCCGTGACTTCTGTGCTACCCCTTCCAGTCTCCTCTCCTTCCCTTCCCCTGCACATTTTTGATTTCTTCTCTCTTTCCAAACACCCAGGCTTCTCATCCACTTCATTTCCAGTGACCTTCTTTATCACCTTTTTATAATTATTTTGCTAATTATAAAAATTTTATTATTAAATGATAACAATCAACAACGTCCAAAATACACCCATGAAACAGGGAAGAGTGTCACAATCACAGCCTCAGAGCGACGCAGTGCTCAGTTTGGCCCCACTTCTCTTCAATACCCACCAACACACCTGTGCCCTGTTTCATCTCAACCTCACCTTGAACTCTGATCAAATCTTCTCCTACTTTTTCAAATTAATATTATTTTAAATTTTATTACTGGTACTTTTGATCCAATATTCAAAGTACACAAGAATATACATTAAAGAGAAGTACCCTCTCATGCTTTGTCCCTAACACCCAATTCTCTTCCCCATAAAGAAACTATTACTGGTTTCGTGTTTCCAGTGACAGAACAATCACAGGAATCATTGTGTGTCCAAATGTGTCCCACATGATCGTTTCACCCAAACCAATGGGAACAGACTGAACATACTGTTTTGCATCTTTTTTTTCAATTTTACATACTTGTTTATTTTTTCACAATATAGGATTTCTCACCACCAAAGCACCCATAGTCCTCCAGAATAATCCACTGTGCTCTCCTATTTTTCCCCCTCCTCCTCCTCTCCTGAATGCCTTAGACCCTTGGTATGCTTTCTTGCTCTTATCAAAGTTATACATCATCATTTAAAGAACCAAAGAACTCTACAAGGCTTGTTGTGAAAAATAACAAGATCCTGCTACCTATCACCAAAAAAAAAAAAAACAAAACTCCTTTCCCAACTGAGTTTTTATAATCTTCTTATTTCTAAGTAACATGCTTTTATTGCCACCTCTAAATATTCCCTTTTCAGGCATCTCTGAGACCTGCCACAGTGGAAGATAAGGATTTAGCTCTTTCACTCCTCTCTTCCCTCTGTCCCCTCCCCACTGAGCTGTATCAGCATGGTGAGACCCTCACAGGGGTCCTCTTCTGCTCCAGCCCTTCTCCCCACAAATCGTCACTGTGTGCACTTATCTCATCTGTTCCTTTGACTTCCACCTGCAACTCAAAGCAGCAGACCCTCAAATCCATATCTTCATACAGTTTTTGCATCCAATTATCCTATTGCCTGCTAGATACTCCTGCCTGAATGTTTAAAAAGGAATTCAACAATAACAAAATTGAATCTATTCCCCCCATACCAGCTTTTCCTCCTGGTCAGGTTTTCTCTTCATGGACACATCACAACAGTTTTAAAACCTCTCTCATCCTTGCTTTTGGGGACACACTACATATAAGCAGGTATGTCCTACTAATTGTAATTCTGCAATTCCTCTGAAACATGTCCCTCTGGATCCAAATCCAAAATCAGAAGTCAGGCCAAGTCCCTGCTTATCTAGATGATTCCTAACTGGCTCCAACCTGGCCCTCAATGGTATAGCCACCATACCAGCTACTCAAGGCAGAGTTCTCAATTCTAAAATAACTGTACACAGTCAGCTCAAAACCCTTCTATGGAATTCTCTTCCCACGATAAGCCCAAAGACCTTAAACCAGCTTTCTAGACCTTTCTCCAGTATCAATCACACTTCTCATCTTACTTTCAAGTCAGGTCTTCTCTGTATGTCTCTACATTTAGGTTTCACATAGTTTTGCTACGAAGGGTTAAAAGAGACAGAAAAGCTGATAGAAACTGTGTGTTCAAGAGAGAATGTTTTAAGTTGGGAGATAATAAAGCATGTCTGCTTGTAATTAGAAATAAATATTGGGTAAAATTAATGATGCAGGAGAGACAGAAAGGAGGTAGTGGCATACTAAGATGATAAGAGGAATGAGATGCAGAGCCCAGAAAAAGAAGTGTCCTAGTACCTGGATCTTATCATTTGCTATATTATTTATGAGCCACTTAAGCTCTGGAACCTCAAAGTCCTTTACCATGCTGTAAGATATTCAAAGATGTCAAAAATATCTTTTCAACATAGGTCTATCACGAGAATTAAAAGAGAAAATATTCTTAAGGCTCCTAGCATAAAAGTTATAATATAAATATGATCTCAAAGATATGTACATCTTCCCTGTCTAAAAATAAAATAAAAACAATTATCATCTCATATCTAATATCCCAGATATTATAGTTTAAGTACATAAATATATAATTTCTTTTCATCTTAATCACACTCAATGAAATCAATACGAATCCCATTTTAGAGATGAGGAAACTGAAGCTCCAAAAGGTTAAGTAATTTGCCTAAGATCATAAAGGGAAATGAGAATTTGGTGAACCCAAGGCATGTTCAACCCATCTGTGCTTTTAACCATAACACAATACAGTTCAGTTTGTTATCTTGGTGTACAGACTAAATGAGGATGCTCATGGGCTCAGCAAATGTTGAAATGTTATAAAAATTAAGATGCTAGGAGGAGGGCCTCCTTGGTGGTGCAAGGGATAAGACACAACCTATGAAGCTATTCACAGCCACTGCAACACAAGTTCAATCACAGGGAGCTACCCACTTGGCGCATACCAGCAGACCTCTCCTGACTCGCCCGCTGCTCCCCTCAGCAGTGTATTTCAGTCAGTCTGCCTGTTCTGTTCCCCACTTTGTCTCTGGTGAATCCTCTCACCTCCCCCCACACCTCTGGCCTGTACCCCAGTTCTTGTATGCATAAATAATTAAATCTTTAAAAAAAAAAGATGCCTAGGAGGTATTTGTGTACATGTTTACTAGTATTTAATAGATCATGAAGTCCATGGTATATATTTTATTAGGTCCTAACATACAAATACTTAGGAAATGGTTGCTGAATGAACCAATCAATCAATATTTAAGGTTTAAAAAATCTGCTTCACTGATTTTTTTTTTAACCATGTGCATCTATTATTTTTACAAAAATTGAAGAATCTTCTAAACATCACCATCATCTCTTCCCACAGACCAAGACCATTTCCTCCAGCGTCCTGTCTCACTTACCCACTTGTTTCTGTGGTTGACGTGGGCACCATTGGTTGCCAGGAAAAGAGCTGCTGCTTCATTTCCTGTTCCAGCTGCCCTCTGTAGTAAGCAATTTTCTAGGAGGAAATGGGCATATTCACTCTCCATTTGCATAAAAATGAGGTCAAGTTCCACATGGTACCACACCCAACCTTCCCCATCCCCTCCAAGCCCTCACGAAAAGTTGGTACCATTTAAATCACAGACACTCTTTGAATGTGGACAGAGTCTAAGGATGAGCCTGGGCAGAGCAAAAACATTTGGATGTCAGGAGACACTCAGTTTTCTCTGGGTTTGCCACTTGCCGCTGCCCAGGATCAGAGGTAACTCTTATTAGAACTGGCTTAAAACAGTTTCTCAACAGTGGTGCTACTGATGTTATAAGCAAGACAGTCCTTTGTTATGAAGTATCTGTGCTGTACACCTTCCAATATTTAGCAGGACTTTCCCACTAGATGCCAGTAGTACCCCAACCTTGTTATGACAGCCAAAAAATATCTATAATATGTTGGAAATGTCAGGGGTGGAGGTGCCGGGTTTTGCCTTGTTTGAATACCACATGGCTAAGTGACTATTTTGAAACACTGTGACCAGAAGTTCTGTGACCAGACAATGTCCTTAAATACTTCAGCTTTTACTGCTAGGACCTTAAATATATTTGTTCTTTCCTTACAAGTGTTTTGCTTGTAATTACTCTTTTCCAGATGAAAAGCCAACACAGGGGGAAATAAAACAAACACAATTTTTTTTTCTTTTTCTTTCTAAATGGTTTTAGACATAGAGCAGTGTTTCTCCTATTACAGTCCATTTCCTTTTTGTATAAACACAAAATCTCATGACAGCTAAGCTATTTGATAACTCAAACCAAATTAAGCATCAGGACTAAAAACAAAGTAAAGAAATGGGACAAAGTGCTGTATTGTTTTCATACCATTTTTTCCTTTCCCCTCAGAGAAAGTAATTCCTTCTACCCCTTGTTGGGAGTCATTCTATTTGAGAAACTAATAATGTGAGTCCTATTTCACTTTTATGGTCATTCTATTGTGCACAAGACCTAAATTATATAGACCTAAAGATAATTATATTATCTTTTTAAAACAAAGATAATGGGTAACTGCTAAGAGATTAGGAATATGCTGAAAAAACAGCCGACTAAGGTTATTACATGTATAATAAAAAATGGAAAAAGGAAAAGATAATAATCCTGAACTTGTATAAAACTTAAAATATACAAAGTAAGACTGACAGAACAAGAAAAATGGATGAATCTATAATCTCAGAGAAAATTCTAGTATCACTCAGAAACTGACAGGTCAAATAATCTAAAAGTAAGTTAATGAGTACAATTTGAACAGCATAATGAACAAGTTTGATTTAATGGATGTGAACAGAAAATGCTGCATCCCACAATTAAAAAATGCATACTTTCATGCATACACGTCAATCTTTTATAAAAACTGGATCTAACATTCAAATACTAAATAGCAAAGAATGAAAGAACCAATCTCTTAAATGCTATAAGTTTATACGTGATTAAATTATAAATTGGTAAAATTATGGCCAATAACCAATATACGCTTGTAAATTAAAAACAATTTAATAACAATTTCATTTCTAGGGGGTCTCAGTTTAAAAACTTTTAAGAATTCTTCCTGTACTCCCTACAGTATACCACTGTATTTAGATTTAAAGCCACTAGAGGGGTGAATTCATCTGACCTTCATTAAAAGAAGCTTCTTTCATGGAAAAGGCTCTTTCAAGGCTACTTCCCCTAATTAGTGGGCATCTACCCATTACCAGCACTTAATTTATATGGAATTCCTGTCCTTAAAATGTTCCTATATTTTATCTAGTCAGATCAAGGAAATAACCACATTAAATAGTAGTTGTCAAAGTATGATATATGAATTCCAGGGGAAGATTCCTGAGTATTTTTCAGTGGCTCCATGGAGTCAAACTGTTTTCAAAATCATAACAATACTTGATGGTATTTGTTTTTCCACACTGTGTTGACATTTGAACTGGAGAGTCTTAATACCCAGTCAAAAAAAGAGCCAGATTCATGCAAGGCAGTTCTTGATAAGGCAGTAAAAATTACTATTGTCATTAAATCTCAACATTGAGCACATGTATCATTAAAATTCAGTGCAACAAAATAAGAAGTATGCACAAAGCCACATTTTCCAAGAAACAAAGCGCAATAGTTCTCTGGAGAAATAGCACGTGTGCCATAGTGTAAGTTGCAAGTTGAAGCAGTGTTTTTCAAGGAACACCATTTTTACTTAAAAGGAAGGTCAAATAGCAAACTATATTGTAATTCAAATGTATGTGGCAGTTTTTTGAAGATGCATAAATATGTTTCTTTAAGAAAAACAGTATTTTTACCCAATGATAAATTTTGATATTGCAAGTGAAATTTATAATTTTGGAAGACTTATACACAAACTTAAGTTTGACAGCTTTTCAATACTAAAAGACTTTCTGCTATGGTCAGTTGTGATAGAAACAAAAGTAATTCTAAAATAAACAAACATTTGGAAGATTTACAAGGGAATTTTGAGTTTGAAAAGTCTGAAGCTCACTGCATTAAATAAATGGAAGTGTTTTAATTTAAAGAATTTAGCTTGGAGTCTGCATAAATTTTTTGAAGCATAAGAGTAAAAAAATAAGTAGGCCTTTCATTGTCAAAATTAGGTACAAAGTAATTCTTATAATAGTAGGACACTTATTTCTAAATTTTTGGTAAAAGCATTGACATAGTATTTCAATAACCTGTGGACTTGAGCATTATCTCTTAGGGATCTGTGTTTTACCTGTTACTGTATCAGGTGCATTCGTGTTGCTGCCACGCTGAATAAGTCTGGCTGCAAAGCTATTTTCATCAAATGAAGTCCCATTTACCACAGGGAGGTCTTCAAAAGGGTTTACCGACTGGTCGGAAGACACAGTAATGTACTGCACTGCAAGCCACAGAGCAGTGCTGCCCTCATGGTCTTTCAGTTCTAAATCTAATCTGAAATAAGGAAGCAGTGTGAGTAACAAATATAATCACCTTCGGACACTCAGCCATAAACAGTCTCATTCTTTCTCTTTGTACTTTTTGAATGACAATTTTTTAAGTTTAATTATTAAAAATTATAACACCAAAAGACATTTAAAAAAATTACTTTTCACTCACAATCCCACCCTCACAACTGCTTTTTCATTTCTCCATGTCTCTCTACGTACTGTTTACACTGCAACAACTGATTGAACACGTATTCATTCCTGGCCGTAATGGACAAGTGTAAGGGAGTCCTGTAAGATGAAAAAAAAAAAAAAAAAAGAGATGTCAATTCAGGACAGGCCCAATTCAGGACTATTCATAGCAGGAGGCCTCCAGACCCCTAGGCAGAAGATCACGTAAAAGAAAAGTCTACAATTGTACAACAGTATCCTTTTCTACTAAGGCACACAGTTTTCTAAATCCATTACCAAGTAACAAAGAATGAAAATGGATTTGCTTACGTATTAGCATTTGTTTAGTGGCCAAAAGGACAGGAATCAGTGAAGAAATGTAAAATGCTCTCCAGTTAAATACTCTCCCTTAATGAATGTGTACATATTATTTTTAAAACAAGTTTCTACCACAGATACTCATATTTCCCCTGCTTATCCTCCACAACTCTGAAAATAATTTTTTTCCTTCTTCAATAATTCTCTGCATTAACCTGTCTTCAGTAGTTTTTTTTTTTTTTTAAGATTTATTTATTTATGCATCCACGTACTGGGGTATAGGCCAGGGATGCCTGTGAGAGATGCCTGGTGAGAGAATTCACCAGAGACAGAGTGGGGAGCAGTACAGGCAGACTGACTGAAATACAATGCTGCGGGGAGCAGACGGCAAGATAGGAAAGGTTTGCTGTGCCATGTGGGTAGCTCCCTGGCCAGGCAGGGATCAAACTTATGCTCATGCTGCAGAGGCTGTAGGTAGCTTTACAGTGCTGTGCTTAACCCCTTGCACCATCAGGCAGGCCCCCTTCACTGGTTATTTAGCTCTCAAGTTCTCAAGTACCCTACTGCCACTTCAGCCCCGCTCCCCCACACCCCCTTGCAGATGAGGTGGATACCTTTTTTAAACAAAAGAAAAAAACAAGGATGCAGTTACTTCTGGGAATTAAGGTAATTACTATATGATATTGAGAGTTCATGGAGATCCATTGTATTAAAGTACTCTATCCATCACACAGTTCTGACAACTTCACAGACCTCTTAGTTTTTGAGAACTTTCAAAGGTTTAAAATATTGTGTTGAGGTGCTATGATGAAATGTGGGTTCCACCTGTTACTGATTCAGGTGATTTAACTCCCCTTTATTACCTCCCACACTCTATCCCCAAACAAGTGACCCTATCTTACATTCCTAACCAATTGGAATCTTCAATTAAAAATTTCTGGGAAGGGCAAAAGGAACACAATAACCACTGACAAATACACAAAAGGTGTTGCTATGGAATAAGATGCCAAGCTCTGCACATAGAGTTGTCTTTTAAAGTGCGAATATTTATAAGAAGGTAGAATTGGTAATACAGAGAGCTTTCCAACACCTTTCCAGACCTCACAGAAATAAAAGATTGCCTTGAGATAGTGTTCTTGTCTTCAAAATTTCTAAGTAACTTTAATAAAGGTGCTAGAAGATTTGTTTGGAAGAGTTGAACCAGACAACTACTCCGAAGATAAAAATCCAAAGACCTCCATTACCCAAGATGGAAATGGCTTTCCTAAATGCCTTTTAGGTAAAAACCTTTGCATAACAGATCAGCTTATGACTTAAAAAATCAGACTGAATAATGTCACACAAAAGGAAATGAAGTCCCTGTCTGCCAGTTATGTGCCACCATAAAATAACCTTCTGGATTATTCTGCACTCCAACTTACCTGCCTTTGCTGTCCTGCATGTTGGGGTTGGCACCAGCCTGCAGGAGGGCCTCTGCAATTTGTGCCATCTCAGACATCACATCTGCTGAGTGTTTCTTTGAACTGTACAATGCCACAAGGTGCAACGGTGTCTCCTGGGCACCCACAGTGGCAGCATTGACAAGGGCCCCATTCTTGATGAGGAAAGTGGAAGAGAAGAGATCTCCTTGAAAAGAAATAGAAGAATGTGGTCACAGATGGCAAAACCCAGGGCAAACTATTCAGGTCTATGATTAATCACAAAGGCACTGGTCAATAACTGCAGACAAACAATGAGGGATAAGTAAATGTGTTTGAAGTGGAACCTCTTGGGACTTCTATAAGTGAAAACTCACCACTGAAATCATGGAGTTACATATCTAATTCAAAAGACGTCATTCAATTTCTAGTTACCTGTCATCTGTCCTGTTCTCTCACCTCACTATCACTTCACAACTTAATACCAGACTTCTAGTCTTCAAAGGTTTCTTCTAGTCAACTCTCAAAAAGGGTTACAAGATTCCTTCTAAGCACAATTTCCCTCTTTCATTTCTTTTCTTTCTTTCTTTTTAATATTTAAAGAGCAGGTTTATTGGGGAAAGGGACAGAAGAGTAAAAAAGACACTTGCATAGACACAAGCGGACAGGAAGAGCTGCCCTGAAAGGGACAGATTTGCTGAGAAAGGCCTGCATGGTTGCAGGGGGAGGCCCTGAGGAGAGCTGCCTCTGCTGAGGGAGGTCAGTGAAGAGAAGTCCCGACATAGTACAGGTCATGGGCAGGCAGGAAGGCCACTGCCCTGTGGAGGGAGAGAATGGTGAAAGGAAGCATCTGCAGTCACAGATGGGCAGAAAGATTGCTGCCCGCTTTCTCATTTCTTGACCAACGTCTGCATCTAACTCTTACCTCATATCTACTATACCTGAATATAATTTCCTGTTCAGAGTAAGATCATGTCTGATTTGTTCTTTTCATTTTCTCAATCTCACTACATATAAACACAACAGTCTTAGTAAAAAGTTTGGAAGAGAATATTTGAACAAAAATCTGTATCTGCTACTATTTACAAAAAATTCACATGGTAGGGCCTCCCTGGTGATACAAGGATTAAGACACAACCTATAAAGCTATCCGCAGCCAATGCAGCATGAGTTCGATTTCCAGCCAGCCAGGGAGCAACCCACATGGCGCAGCAGACCTCTCCTGACTCGCCCGCTGCTCCCCTCAGCAGTGTATTTCAGTCAATCTGCCTGTAATGTCCCCCACTCTGTCTCTGGTGAATCCCTTCAACCCCCACACACCTCTGGCTTGTACCCCAGCTTTTGTATTCATAAATAAATCTTTAAAAAAAATTCACATGGTAAATTAACTGTCAAAAAAAAGAAAATCTTCTAAGTCCCTTCTGTTGCCTTATACTAATTAGAATATTACATTAGAATGTTATAGATAGAAGCGTCTACCTAGGACTATTTACAAATACCAAACTAAGACTGAATAATGTACATAAAATCTAACAATTTCAATAGTTCAATCTACCATCTTTGACTATTCAGTACTCCTTATGAGGGGGAAAAAACCCTCCCTGGACATCATCACAAAAAGTCAAGAATTAAGTTTATGAACAAATATTAAAGGTATACAATTCCGAAAATACTTCGTCAAATAACGGTTAAAAAAAAAAAAAAAAAGGTGACTCTAGATTGTTTCTGTGAATACATGGCTAAATTCAGAAGCCAGCAATCTTATAAGAGGCAATTTACATTTAAAACACTTAGGGGGGGCCTCCCCGGTGGCGCAGCGGTTGAGCGCTGGGTTGCGAAGCTGCCCGCGGCCTCTGCGGCGCCGGTTCGATCCCCGGCTGCTCCCCGGCCACCGGAGGAGGATCCCACATGGTGCGCAGACCTCTCCTGCCACCCGCTGCTCCCCTCAGAAGTGTACTTCAGCCCTTCTGCCTGCTCTGCTCCCCGCTCTGGCTCTGGTGAATTCTCTCACCCTCCCACGCTTCTGACTGTACCCAGTGCATGTATAAACAAAAACAAACAAATATAATAAATAAATAAATAAAAACATGCCTCTATTTAAAAAAAAAAAAATAAATAAATAAAACACTTGGGGGGCCTCCCCGGTGGCTCAGCGGTTGAGCGCTGGGTTGCAAAGCTGCCCGCAGCCTCTGCAGCGCCGGTTCGATCCCCGGCTGCTCCCTGGCCACTGGAGAAGGGTCCCACATGGTGCGCAGACCTCCCCTGCCACATCCGCTGCTCCCCTCAGCAGTGTACTTCGTCAGTCTGCCTGTTCTGCTCCCCACTCTGGCTCTGGTGAATTCTCTCTCACTCCCGTGCTTCTAACTGTACCCAGTACTTGTATAAATAAATAAATCTTTAAAACAAAAACCAAAGTAACATAAGATAATAAATTATTTTTTAAAGATTTATTTTTATTTATGCATAGATGAACTGGGTTGTAGGCCAGAGGTGCAGGGGGTGAGAGGAATCACCAGAGACAGAGTGAGGAGCAGAACAGGCAAATCTACAGAAATACACTGCTAAGGGACACAGCGTGCAAGACAGGAGAGGTCTGCTATACCATATATGGGTGAGCTCCCTGGCCAGGGATCTAACTCAGGCCAAAGTGGTGACAGCGTGATAGTGCTGAGACTTAACCCATATGACACCAGGGAAGCCCCCTAGATAATAAATTATGAACAGAGAAATCATCCAGACATAAATGCACAGAGTATGCTGTGAGTGGGAGCAGTTGCTTCTTTCAGTGGCCTCCAGGTGGCACCACATTAGTTGACACCAGGAAGTTGTAAATCAAACTCAGGCCGCAAGTGTAACTTTGGTGAGTGTGCCAAAGAACATATCCAAGCTATCCCTAGAGCTCATGTAGTTTCTAAAGGTACTTTTGCAAATCTGGTCTCCATTTCACCAAGGTCCATAGGAAAAATTTCTTACAAGTTACATCATTCCTCAGTTGGAAAACTCTCAGCTGATTTTTCCCTTTCTTACATAGTTATTTATAAAAGGTGGTTTTCTTTTATATCTTGCAATGTCATTTCATCTTCAAGTATACTTCTATATCTGAACATCTAGAATGAAGATAACTTCAGGAATTATTATCTATAATCCTATACTCATTTTCATCTTCAGTAAAACTTCAGAATTACCTGGTTTTCAATGCTTCTCCTCTACTCTAACTTTCTTACCAAGGGAAGATCTTGCTAAAGATGTGAGTTCTGGAAATGAGGTGGCTAGGCAACCATAGGCTCCTTAAATGCTGACTGGTCCATGTCTGATTTACTTTTGTATTCACCACTGTCTTTTTTTTTTTTTTTTTTTAAGATTTATGTATGTATGCATTTATTTACTTGTTTATTTGTTTATTTATTTATGCAAAGAAGCAATGGGGTATAGGCCAGAGGTGTGGGGCAGGGGATGAAAAAGATCCACCAGAGAGAGAGAGTGGGGAGCAGAACAGGCAGATCTAATGAAATACACTGCTGAAGGGAGCAGCGGGCGAGACAGGAGAGGTCTGCTATGCTGTGTGAGTTAGCTGCCTGGCCGGGATGGAATTCAGGCAGCAGTGGTGATAGTGCTAAGACTTAACCCCTACGCCACTAGGGAGACCCTCACCACTGTCTTAATTAAAAAAACACCAAAGAAATGTTTGGGAAGAAAATAGATTGACTGATTGAGGTTCCCTTTTAGCAGAATGGTTCTAATTCCAGTCAATTATATCTTTAGGTGACTTAAGACTTCTCCAACAGGTCTCCTGTGAGATATTTCATTCTTCTGTCCCAAATTTTTTCTTGGGGGGAGGCAAGAGGAAGAAAGGTGCAATTATTACCAACACCATGTGCAAAGAACCAAAACTTGGATTTCTTTACAATAAAAAAAAGAGGTAGAGAGTTCTGTAAGCCACAAGTAACATGGGGATAGCAGGGGTCTAGGCTGGGTCAGGCCTTTGCTACCCATATAAGTAGTATACCCATATACATAGGGATTCTCAGTAGGATTCTTAAGAGTAGTATGAACAAACCCCTCTGTGATTCAGCAGAAGAAAGAATATGTAAAAGTAATACAGTCACAAAAGAATAAAATACCCTAGAGAAAGCCACAATCTGGAAATGAAAGGGAATTTTATAATTATTAGGGCAAAATGAAAAGTCTGATATATGTGTTTTTACTACTGTTAAGTCTAACATCTATTCCAAATTAATAAACAGACAATAAAGTTAAAACAAGGTAATGAAAAATGTATGATATACTACACATGTGGAAACTAAATTGGGCAATAATGGATACAGAAATAACGATACAGGAAAACCTATCAATAGTTGGGTTCAACAGAAGGCCTAATAAAAATTTTCTTTATATCTTAAGCCCTTTTATAAGAATTACAGCTTTTAGATTAGATTTATTTTACTAATAAGAGCCAGATTTATACACATGTATGTATATACATATATACTCTACATAGTTATTTAAGAATTATTAGAAATTGAAAATTGATGTTTTACACTAAAAGAAAGGGAACCCTGGTACATGATCTAGAGGAAAAATAATTGATACCAAAAGAGCAGAACAAAGGATAATAGAAAATGCCCAAAAAGCTCCATTCAGTTTCTGTCAATTAAAAAAAAAAACAGGGGGCCTCCTCCCTGGTGGCACAAGGGTTAAGACGCAACCTATGAAGCTATCCAAGGCCACTGCAGCAGGAGTTCGATTCCCGGCCATGAAGCAACCCCCACGGTGCAGCAGACGTCTCCTGACTCACCCGCTGCTCCCCTCAGGAGTGTATTTCAGTCAATCTGCCTATTCTATCCCCCACTCTGTCTCTGGTGAATCCTCTCACACATACCCCCCACACCTGTACCCCAGCTCTTGTATGAATAAATAATCTTTAAAAACACAACAACAACAACTTTGAATACATTTTAGAAAAGTTTCCATCAAAACCAGTTAAAATAAAAACTATCTGGGGCTTAAAAATTTCAGTAACTGGGGCCTCCCTGGTGGCACAGGGGTTAAAGTCTCAGAGTTACCAAGCTGTCTCCAGCCACTGTGGCCTGAGTTTGATTTCCAGCCAGCGAGTGAATCCACATGGCAAAGCAGATCTCTCCTATCTCATCCGCTGCTCCCCTCAGCAATGTATTTCAGTCAATCTGCCTGTTCTGCTCCCCACTCTGTCTCTAGTGAATCCTCTTACCCCCAACACCTCTGGCCTATACCCCAGGTTCTTGTATGCATAAATAATAAAATAAAAAAAATTTTCAGTAACTTCTGCACCTCATTCACTGACACATGTAAATGAGGTATTATTATATATAATAGTGCCCACATAAAAATATTCCTAACACAACAGTTAACAGAGAAAAAATACACATGTAATTTTTCTTTCAATGCAGTTTCCTTACAAAAGCTTTATTCAAACCACCACCAATAACATTATTATTTAATTAATACAAACTATCTCATGCTGTTCCAGTTGGTGGCATCATTTGCAAATTTACTATAAATAATTAGACAGGAACATCTTATTTAAGAAATCCACTCACTGATGTTATTAACAAAAACAAGAACCAGATTTTTTTATAAAAGCAGGTATTCATTCTTGTCCAGATTCAGATCATCAGAGTTGGCACCCCTATGGCCATAAAATACACTACCTGTGGACTTGCTCATACACACTGGCTGCCTACTTCACTTTTCCTACATTGATTAGTACATCATTACTAGGATGATCACTATTTACCAAGATTCTAACATGTGTCCAGAACCAGACCTAAATCTCATAAAGATCTTCACTCCTATTATAAGTTTAGTTGTTAAATTTTAAATATATTATAAATCATTTGGTCAGGCCAACAGATTGACAGTTTAAGTTGGAGAAGGAAAAATGAAAACAATTCTTGAGAAATTGGAACTGGTAATGACATTCCAACTCAGGAATAAGAGCAGAGCCTTGGCCGACCCTAACTCTTAGATCTCACAGTATTAAGAATGCTACTAACTTTGTTTCTCATTCTCCCAACAACCAGTAGCAGAAGTGATTCCCACTTTACAGATGAGACTTGGAGTAATTAAGTAACTCGCCAAAGGTCACAGACTATGTGGCTGAGCCAGGATTTAGACCTCAGTAGATCCCAGCTCCCATGCCAGTGCTCTGTCCACTACCCCATGCTACATTCTCCTAAGTTAACAACAATCAAGTTTATCAGATCCACAATGTAATCCATAGGCTTGCAGGCATCTGGTAACTCAAGAGTGGAAGATTAAATCGTCTGGAAATAAGCATCAAAAATGCAAAAAAGTTCTTGGCAATTCTTGTAACTAAGCAATCACCAAAATATTTAATAACTTGTCAAAGATGTTTGTTCATCAAATACAAGAATTTAACTCCCTACGAAGAAGGAAACATAATTCTGAGATTGTTTTTTTTTTTTTTAGTAACAAGTGTATTTGTTTCCAAAATAAACACTGCAGACACTAAACAGTATGGGAAAGAATAATTCCCTACGTGGTGGAAACTTTCCCCACTCAACACACACCCAGTGCTAAGTACCCAGCAGCTTTGCGCAGTGCAAAGTGGTACTTGGGAAAAATGCATCTGCTATTGACACTGACATCTCTAAGGGTTTCCCACCCAATGATGAACAAAATTTTCCTCTCCATCAGCCAGCAAGCTTAACACTCTAACACATGGCTCAGAAGGATATCTATATTAAAACTTTTGCCCAAAAAGGACAAAGCCACAGCTATAAGAGGATCACATTTGAAATAACTACACCCTACCAAGTAAGAGCAACCCTATGAATAGCGAAGTGTAGCAGAGACAATAAAAATACTTAAGTGAGGGTAAATATACATAATTAAGATGTGAGGAAACCAGTATATTCTTTGATATCCACATGTGAACAACAAAGTAGTCATGGCCAAGTACTTTGAGTAAGCCATCTATCTCTCTATAAAATTAAGGTTTTGACATTTCTGAGAGCTTCATTCCATACTAGAGCTCTACCTCTATGTAGATTTTCAGTCAAAATGACAACTGCAAAGCAGAATCAGGAAGGATCCATTTGGGACTTAAAAATTAATAGGGCCGTGGGAAAAACAAAAGACATACTTTTTCCCTTGAAAATTTAATCCATTAAGATAAAAGTATCTTGATCTTTATTCTATCACTTCCATATTCTTCCCACCATTGGTGACAGTAGCTACAATTTCAAGTAACTTTTCCAGAACAAAATGGAATGTACAGGTTTGCCATGATAGATGTATGCTCTGACTTCTCCAAGACTATGTTGAAACAGTGGTGGTTTGATACTTTCCCTCTTATAGTAATTGATACAAGTCTTCCTAGCACAATTTCTGAAGAAAATCATATTGAATAAGCAAACACATCAATTGCTTACAAGAAAAAGATACTTCTTCTGAAAGTATCATCTTTCTAGTTTTTCATTTTCTTTTTTTTTTTTAATGATTTATTTATTTGTGCATACAAGAGCTGGAGTGTAGGTCAGAGGTGCAGGGCATGACAGGATTCACCAGAGACAGTGGGGAGCAGAACAGTCAGATCTGCTGAAATACACTGCTGAGGGGAGTAGCGGGCAAGCCAGGAGAGGTCTGCTGCGCCATATCGGTTGCTCCTGCTGACAGGGGATCAAACTTGTGCTACAGTGGCTGGCGATAGCTTGATAGTGCTGTCTTTAACCCCTGTGTCACCAGGTAGGCCCTTTTCTTGTTTTTCCTCTTGGGCTCTGTTGATTCTCTGAAGTTTACTGATATGGTGTAGGCAACAGCTCTTCAGTTCCTCCTCTGACCCAATGATCACAAATTCTCAATCATGTAGCCCATGAATACAGGCTCAAGAAGTCTTTGAAAATGTGTGGAACAGGGTCAGAAAGTCCTTAAAACTTACTTGGGCAAAAGTAAAACTGCCTGCAAAGAAAAATATAAAACATACTTTTTCCTACCTCTCTGGATTCCTTTATGTAACAAGCTCCAGCCATTCTTGTCTACCATATCCACATCAGCTCTGTGACTAACCAATGTGGAGGCAATACTCTCTAGTCGTCGTGAAAGGGCTAGATCTAAAGCAAGATCTCCATTATGATCCACTTCATTCAGCTTCCCAGGGAGCTGTACAGATAAGTTTGTAAATTAGCACCCAGCATAAAGAAAATATGACTCATTATAATATTTCCCATGTTGGCCTTTAAATACCACCTCTTATACAAATGACAAATTTTAATGCTATAACACTGTACCCCATATTCAACTGAATTCACAAACATCCCTTAGGCCTCTTCAGGGCACATGCCTTTCAGGGAGCACAGATATGACAAGAAGCACAGAGCAAAAAATACCATGGAAGACAATGCCAGGACCAAGGGGAAAGTGCTGCTGGAAAACAAGGGCCAGAGCAGAGGTTCAGAGAGTCTGAGGAGAAATAGCTAACATTATTGTGAAAGACCATGGCTGAACTACACTATTTCTCCTAGCAATTAATTATCTCCCCCACATATGGGACACCAAGGATATAACATACTACACTCCTGTGTGTTAGAGCAACTGCATTTCTTAAGGCAGTGTGGTAGGCAAAGTAACAGCCCCCAAAGATGTCCACCTTGATTTTAGAATGGTGTTGCCCACAGTCAACTACAAAACTGTAAGAGAACAAAATTTTTTGTTGTTTTAAGTTAGTAATTCTGTGGCAATTTTTCACAACAGCAAAAGAAATTTAAAACAGATTTTGGTTCCTGGAAATTGGGTACTGCTGTAACAACTACCTAAAAATGTGGAAGGAGCTTTAGAATGGGGCAAATGGGCAGAGGCTGGAAGCATTCTGAGGAACATGACAGATAAAGCCCAGATTGCCTCAAACAAACTGTTAGTGGAATAAATGTACAATTAAAGACTGCCAGTGATGGTTCAGAAGGAAGTGAAGAACACTACAGAGAAAATCAAGCAAGACAAAGCTTTGGAAAAAGATATGAAAAATGGAAATAACAACAGACAGTACCTGTGAATCCATTTCAATTAGATAAAGGAAGACCACATCTTCTCTCTCCACTTTGATAGCTTTATGCAGTGGGTACTCAGTCTTAGATTTGATCATTTTATATAGCAACTGAGCACTCATGCTGCTGAAGTCCTCCTTTCGTAAATCATCCTAAGGATAAAGTGGAAGGCAAAACAGATTCAACATAACAATAACAACAACTGATATTTATTAAGCACTTACAATGTGTCAGGTCCTACTTTAACATTTCCCAACTCATTTAGTCCTCATGAAAACCCTATAAAGGAGATACTAAATACATTATGATCTTCACTTTAGAGATGAAAAAAGTATAGTATAAAGAGGTAAAATAACTGGGCCAAGAGGTCTATCTTCTTACCCTCTGTTCTTTTTTTTTCACCCTCTGCTCTTAACCACAGACCACTGTGCCTTCAGTGAGAAAAACACAAGCAAAACCAACACCCAGCAAGGTCATCCCATGCTCTGTGAGGAGCCATTCACATGAGAAGAGAATTCTTTACCCCCCAACCTTACAAAATGACTATTATAGGTTAATAGAAACTTCTACAAAAAATTCAACTGATTCACAGTTGGTCTCTACTATTGCAGCTCTCTCTATGTATTTTTACCTATTTTAGAAAGGTTACCTATTTTAGAAAGGTTACCATTCTTTATGAATGTTTCAATTTTTAAAAGTTCTATTTTAAAATTTAGTTCTTGAGGCCTCCCTGGTGGCATAAAGGGTTGAAATGCAGCACTGTGAGGCTATCCAGCAGCCACTGCAGGTGACCCACATTGCTCAGCAGACCTCTGCTGTTAAGTGTGCTGCTTCCCTCAGCAGTCCATTTCAGTTGGTCTGCCTGTTCTGCTCCCCACTGTCTCTGATGAGTCTTTCCCCGCCCCCCACCCCGCATCTCAGGCCTGCACCCTAGCTCTTGTATGCATAAATAAATCTTTAAAAATAATAATAAAATTTAGTTCTTTTAGATGATTTTTCATCACTCTGTTGTAGAAGCTTATTTATAAAACAGCACTCATCATGATTTAAAATGAGAAAGAAATGCAAAAACTACTTTGTTAGGAAGAAAACTACCTCAGAAGAGCAAATCTAAATTTAATAACAGTTTCTTCACTGATGGAGAAAGCAAGGAAAGCCATGATGGTGTTGCCAAGTATTATGGGCCTCCTGGCCCTACAGTAGCACCTGCCCCCATGGCTCACTCATAGCTTCTGCAGAGGGAGGGTGAAGGCAGGTGTGCCTTCACTCGATGTCTGTTTCTTGAGCTGAGCGACCTTCTGCTCCTCCACTTAGAAATCATGATACTCTGGAACTTTTAGGGTCAGAAAGAATCTCATAGATCTAAAATGAACTGCTAGCCTTCAGTTTTGTAATATGAGGTAACTAGGGGCCACAGAGAAAATTGGTATGATGAAAGCAAATTCCCAACCCTCAGGTCTTCTGACTTCCAACGAAGATTTTTGTCCACACCCCTCAATCTCTGACTCACCCAATGACTTGCAATAATTTCTGCACAGTAGTTCATCAGTGTGCTGGCATTCAGTTCCTCTGCAGTCTGATAGAAGCGAATACAGTTCCTGACATTCACCAGGGACATCACACCCTTCTCACATCTACAACAGAATATTAATGATGAACAGTATTATTAGAACAAATATATCTAAATGAATAAGCCAAATCAGTAATCTATGTACTGGCTGGCTATGTCCAATAACAGTAAATAAGGTTAAATAAAGTAATTATGAACAAATTATAGCTGAGTTCCCACATTTTAAAAGTACTAGATATTATATTGCTCATTTGGGTCAGAATCAAAATAACATGTTACTAAGCATAATCCCCAACTGCTTTAAAAAGTAATCACATGAAGCTTATTGATCATATACATAGGCAATTGGTAAAATCAAATACACATGGATCAAATTCAGTCCTTTGATATCTACTTATATGGGGCACATTTGTAGTTCCCACAGCATAACTCTATCATGCAACCAACATGGCTCAGAAATAGCTTCAAATATGAGGTTCGATGCTTCAACAAATTAAGCTCCTTAAATGTCCTCCCAAAGGATGAACTATATGGTATGTGAATTATAACTGAATAGAGCTATCTAACAAAAGACCACATTACAACAAAAAAAATCTATCAAGTATAATTGAGTCAGAGGGGAGATGACTGTCAAGTGGTCCTTCCATATTCCTAACAAATCAATTCCACCTCCAAGGGCAGCAAAGAAGAATGGTGTCAGGGGTATTTCACAACACACCATCATTGCTTCTTCTGGCCTGTGGCCCCCCAGAAAGGGCAGAATGTAGTACTTAGAGCAAAATGAACTGTGAGGCAAGAACTGAGTTGCAATCAACTGGACTTCAGAGGCCAAATTACTTGAGATGTCTGCTCCTGTCTCCTCCTTTGTAAAATAATAATGCTCAAGTTCAGAGGTTTGGAGGATCTGTGTATTTTTCAAGATAAAGTAAAACTACATATACTTTGCATAGTACAAGGTACATTAAAATGTTTTTATGTTTGAGGTGCTCTCCTTCTCTAAGGTCTAAAATTCCTTCACTAAGTGACAAGCATAAAAGGAAAAGGCATAATTTAATACTTAATTAAGAATGAGTTTCAGGGGCTTCCCCGATGGCGCAGCGGTTGAGCGCTACTCTCAGCCTCTGCAACACCAGTTCGATCCCCAGCTGCTCCCCGGCCACCGGAGGAGGGTCCCACATGGTGCGCAGACCTCTCCTGCCGCCCGCTGCTCCCCTCAGCAGTGTACTTCGGTCCTTCTGCCTGCTCTGCTCCCTGCTCTGGCTCTGGTGAATTCTCTCACCCTCTCTCGCTTCTGACTGTACCCAGTGCTTGCATAAATAAATAAATAAATAAATAAATAAATCTTAAAGGGGGGGAAAAAAAAAAGAATGAGTTTCAGTACTATTATCAGTAAGAATAACTGACTGGTGCCTCCCTGGTGGTGCAGCGGTTAAAATCTCAGCGCTATCAAGCTATCCTCAGCCACTGCAGCATGAGTTCGATCCCCAGCCAGGGAGCTGACCCACATGGCCCAGCAGACCTCTCCTGTTTCACCCGCTGCTCCCCTCAGCAGTGTATTTCAGTCGATCTGCCTGTTTTGCTCCAACTCTGTCTTTGGTGAATCCTCTCACTACCACCACCTCGTCCCTCCCCCCAACCCCCCTCCCCCCTCCCCAGCTTAGACCCCAGTTCTTGTTTGTATAAATAAAATAAATCTTTAAAAAAAAAAAAAGAGGGCCTCCCTGATGGAGCAAGGGGTTAAGACGTAACCTATGAAGCTATCTGCAGCCACTGTAGCATGAGTTTGATCCCCGGCCAGGGAGCTACCCACATGGCATAGCAGACCTCTCCTGTCTTGCCCGCTACTCCCCTAAGTAGTGTATTTCAATCTGTCTGTTCTGCTCCCCACTCTGTCTCTGGTGAATTCTCTCACCCCCCACACCTCTGGCCTGTACCCCAGTTCTTGTATGCATAAATAAATAAATCTTTTTTAAAAAAAAAGGAATAACTGATAGGCTAGCAGTTAATTGCCTGTTTTAAGCAGGGAGATTTACGTAACAGAAGTGGAAAAGAGCCATGGGAAAACTGGGGGAAGACAGGAATCATGAGAAAGACCTGGGAAGAATGAGGAACACTCAAAACCTCAAAATGAGACTTTAGGCTAAACAGAAGAAAGAATAATCATGGAGCCATTTCTCCATCTAGTGGTAAATATAGGCACCTATTTTATTCCAAGATCTATGCTTAAGTGCTTTGTTTTTAAGTAACATAGCTGGCTTAGTTTAAAGGAGCACCTCCCCAGGAAACTTTTAAATCAAATTGTTATAATAACTAAGTAAGTTACCTTAATATGAAATCAGAACTTAAATATCTTTGATCCTATAGCACCAGTCTCACCACACTCATACCATACCACAGTTTGACTAAGTCCTCTTCTCTTTACATATATATGAAACTTTTACCACGACAAAAACTTTTATCATGGCATGTGCTTGCTATCCAATATCTTAACACAAGCTATGCTCTCAGGAAGTATTAACTCACATTTGTAGAGCACTTTACATAGCACTTTTATAGGCAAAAACCAAGAATCTGAAAATTCCATTCTGCTTTCTACTGACACAGAACATTGCATCTAGCGTCTCAACTATGTTTCCTGATGATTTGTTATAAGTGGGAGTCTTGTAGTTAAACTCTGGGATCCCCAGAGTGCCATTCATTATTTGGATACTCTGTAAACATAACTGACATGATTTATACAAGTGACGAACATGTAATCTTATTTTCAAATTCAGATTCTCAGTTCATAGCTTCTCTCTGAAGAGTAGCAAGACAGACTAACTTACCTCTAGAGGGAATGCTTTTGTTGGTTATACATTTTTTTTTAATTTTAGAGCCCAAAAATGTTAGATGCCAAAAACCAATATTTTAAATTTATTTTTAAAATACAAAATCAAGCAGATATGTAAGCATACTACAAACTCCTGTCTAGTTTTGGTATCAATTCCTTGTGTACAAATATGAGAGACAGAAAAATTATTCAAAGGATAAAAAACAGAAGGTTAACACTGATTGAGTTACAAATAGCTTAGTTTTTCAAAGAGAAACCCTACCGACTGGGAGAAAATTTTTGCACCCAACACCAATGATAAAGGACTGATCACAAAAATCTACAAAATGCTGATGAGACTCAACAAAAACAAAGAAAATAATCCAGTCAAAAAATGGGCAGAAGAGCTAAAAAGAAACTTCTCTGAAGAGGAAATACAAATGGCCACCAGGCATATGAAAAAATGTTCAACATCACTTGTAATCAGGGAAATGCAAATCAAAACTACAATGAGATACCATCTCACACCAGTGAGAATGGCACATATTTAAAAAACTAGCAACAACAAATGTTGGCGAGGTTGTGGAGAAAAAGGAACTCTCCTGCACTGTTGGTAGGAGTGCAAACTGGTCCAACCACTATGGAGAGCTGTGTGGAGATTTCTGGACCTACTAAACATAGAGCTTCCATATGATCCAGCAATTCCACTCCTGGGTATTTACCCAAATGACACAGAAACATCAATTCCAAAGAGCACCTGTACCCCTATGTTTACAGCAGCACTATTTACAATAGCTAAGCTGTGGAAACAACCCAAATGCCCAAAAATAGATGACTGGATCAAGAAGATGTGGTACATATACACCATGGAATATTACTCAGCATTCAAAAAAGATAAACACATGCAATTTGCAGCAACATGGATGGAGCTGGAAGAGATCATGCTCCGCGAAATAAGCCAGAAAGAAAAAGAAAAATACCGGATGGTCTCACTCATAGCAGGAATCTAGAAAACTTAAATAAGGGACCAGGAAAAAGAATAACTACAAGAAAGAAAATATCAAAATCAACAAACAACTATGAACCAGAGACACTCTATGGGGGGGTGAGGGGGGGGAAGGAGGGGTTGGGGTCAAAATAAGGGGGTTGTAATTGTATGGGGAATATAAAAATAAAATTTAAAGGGCCTCCCCGGTGGCGCAGCGGTTGAGCGCTGGGTTGCGAAGCTGCCTGCGGCCTCTGCAGCTGGTTCGATCCCCGGCTGCTCCCCGGCCACCGGAGGAGGGTCCCACATGGCGAGCGGACCTCTCCTGCCGCCCGCTGCTCCCCTCAGCAGTGTACTTCGGTCCTTCTGCCTGCTCTGCTCCCCGCTCTGGCTCTGGTGAATTCTCTCACCCTCCCGCGCTTCTGACTGTACCCAGTGCATGTATAAACCAAACAAACAAACAAATAATAAATAAATAAATAAATAAGACATGCCTCTAGAAAATTTAAAAAAAAAAAAAATTTTAAATAAATAAAAAAAATTATTAAAAAAAATTTAAAAAAGAACATTTTCCTGTTAATACCGAAAACCTCCTTTTCATCAGACTGGTAGAGAGCATGCCAAATCATCAAATGTGAGCAACGCCTGCATCCTATTTAATGACACATGTTTGTGGCAGAGCCTGTTCACTTTTTATCACAAATATAACTTCTACTGACAGCAGTGGGCACTGTGCAACCTTTTCAAAGCCAACATTTGAATCCACTCCTGGGTCTCTTCCATCCCAGCTCTCAACAAAGCAATGACAGATAACAACGTAATGCCCCAACCAACACACAAAATAGAGCATCTGGTAATGTTGGTAGTTATAGAGCCTAATCAGTCACTAAACAACCACATTTTAATTAAGGAATCTATTACACAGATTACAATCATTTAAAGTACCCCAACCCCAAAACATATTTATCAAAGCAATTTAATTTACAAGCAAGTCTGAAAAGGTCAATGGCAGAAAACAAGCTCAGGCAATCTGGAAAAAAAAAAGATAAATTACACTCTATCTAATTAAAATCAACCTCATCTCACTCTCAGATGGTTCAAAAACTCACCCAAACAAACAAATCAAAGAATAAAGAGAATTTAGCTTGCTGACCTAATATCACATATGCCTATAAACTTTAGATCTTATTTGTTTTAGCTATTGGATTTAGGGATTAAAATGTGCTCAAACCCATATCGATTATAGATAGACAGAAGTAACCTGCATACTGACTCACGTGGGGCTTAGTGGGCCACCCCATGGGAAAAGCAGCCTCACAGTGAAAACAGAGCAGGCAGCTCTAAGTAACAAGTCTCTCTTGGCAACACAGCAACAGGTGGAGTGCCTCTTGAAGGCTGAAACCTTCTTTTCACCCACCCAGGAGAAAAGCCATTCCTTCATACACCCGGGAGAATACAAAAGATCACTAAATGATATAAAAACACAACCCATCCACCAAGCTGACTAGCAAGGGCTACATTTCTAACAGAAACCAAAGGACATTTTGCCTGACATCATTTGGTGACCATTTTCTTTTCTACTATTCTAAAGACCAACTTGGGAAAGCAACAGAAAATGCAATACACAAAGCATAGCAGGCTATCTCCTTGGGAAACTAGAAAGCAGTAACTTAAATAAAATGAGATCTCAGAAACATTGGGTATGAACTTACAGAAGCATACACTTATACTTTAATTTAGGCACTAATGTGTTTCCAACAAGGAGAATATGACCAAAGACTTCATCTGAGTATATACATCACAAAGTAAAATAAAATGTTAAAGGAAACGGTACAGGGGGAAAGTTTAGGGTTTCAACACCAGACTACATTATTTCATATTCAGTTTATCAATTCACACAATTATATAATCTCAGATAATAAACAAGTAAAAGAAAAGATACCTAAAAGTATCAGTAAAATTTAGCTTACAGGATAGTACAAAGCAAGGGAGATTAAATACTCTCCCCACTATCACCTTTAAAAGAACACCTTGCAAAAGTTATTTACATTAGCAGAAGAAGCTGTTTTCCCAGAGCTTGGCATAATTAAAGCTCAGCCACCACCATCTGAGGTGCTTGAATATATCTGCTGTGACTTGCCTCTCCCTAAGGAGCTGTAGTTGAAACCGATTAGCTAGTTTCATCAACTCAGTCAGGAACACATCATCTTCTCTGAACTCCAACTCATCCGTATAGATCCAGCGAAGCATTGTCATTGTCACCTCAGGATTAGCATCTGTTTAAAGAAAGACAGCAGAGAAGCTGAAAACAAAGTACTGATGACATACTTAGGCCTTCCGGAGGATTCCTGAATTTGAGATTAATGAAGTAAATTATAATAGAACCAACTCAAAGAAATATTAGTCATTAAAAATAGGGGTTAAGCTGTCTGGGTAGCACAGACTCCAGATAAGTGTTAGTTCTCCAAGGGTAGTAGGCAGGGAAATTAACCTACTAAAGATATAAGCCTAATAAACTGGAGGAAAATATTTTAACCATATGATAATCAGTTCACATTGTAATGGAAAGCTCTTACAAATGAAAACGAAAAGATGGACACCCAAAGGAAAAATGGGTAATAGGCATTTCACAAAGATACATAATAATGGCCAATAAGCCTTCCCAATATAAATTTAAACTAAAATATTTATTTTTGATCTTCGGATTAGCAAAGACTCTTGAAAGTGCATAACTTTTCACACAGCAATTACACATGTAGATTATCCTAAGAAAACTGGGCAAATATAGAGAAATACTAAGAAAGTCAATACAGTTTTATTTTTAATAATGAAAAAGTAGAACAAAAATCTTAAGAATCCAGGGCCTCCCCTGGTGGCGCAGCAGTTGAGCGCTGGGCTGCGAGCGCAGCCTCTGCGACGCCGGTTCATTCCCCGGCCACCAGCGAGGGTCCCGCAAAAAAAAAAAAAAAAAATCTTAAGAATCCAATAATCCAATTTTGCATCATTTAAAAATATTTAGACCTATATTAAACATAGAAAGATACTTATAGTAGGTTACAGAAAGCAGGTTTTAAAAAGTAGGCTAAAAACACACGTATCATATGATTCATTCTCTGTTAGATATATTTGTGTATGTGTGTATTCATACATAATACTCTCTCTCCCATACTAGTACTAACCAAGTCTGGCTCTACTTAGTATATGACACCAGATGAGATTGGGCACACTCAGGGTGGGGTGTCTAGAGTGACTGAACTGTCTAGAATAACAGTGTGTTAAGTCTATCTACATAGAAAAGAAAAGTCACAGTATTAAACATACCAGAAAAATAAAAGATAAATTAATCAACTCAAAAGGAACAAAAAAAAAAAAACAAAGGAATTCCAAAGAAAGATTTATAGAGGTTTTAAAAAAAGACTGAATTGACAAAAGACTAATTCTTCTATTAATTTTTACTTACCAACCCAAACCAAATCTAGAATAAACTAACACCAAACTTAGCATGACCAAAGATCAGAGTGAAAAACACCAAAAAAGCAATACTTTAGGGTCTCCCTGGTGGCGCAAGGGGTTAAGACGCAACCTATGAAGCTTCTGCAGCCACTGCAACATGAGTTCAATCCCCGAGCAGGGAGCTACCCACATGACGGAGCAGACCTCTCCTGATTCACCCGCTGCTCTCCTCAGCAGTGTATTTCAGTCAATCTGCCTGTTCTGTGCCCCACTCTGTCTCTGGTGAATCCTCTCACCCCCCCATGCCTCTGGCCTGTACCCCAGTTCTTGTATACATAAATATTTTTTCAAAAAAGCAATACTTTATAAGATAAAATAGAACTTTTAAAGCACTACTTGAATCGTTTTTAAGTATTAGCTTTGAGCGTTAGCTGTTAGCAGGAGCCCAAAGGCTATTTGAGTGTCCTCTGACATAGCAGCTAACTTCTCCTCAAGTAGCAATAAAATAGAGAAAGAAAGGAAGAAGTCACAAGGCCTTCTATGACCCTATCTTGAAAGTAACATGACTTCTATCACCATTCATTCATTCGAGGTCAGTCAGCCTATACTAAGAGGAAGGAAATTCGACAGCTTTGAAGGAAGGAATACAAATATATATGGATATATTTCAAAACTATTATGGGTATCAAAAAAAAAAAGTTAATGTGATCTGATACTGAAACTGAACAACCCTGAGCTAGTAGCTCACATGTTTCCCAACAGATATTGTCTTGCTGTTCCTCTTGAAAATTTAAAATATCATGCAGATGTCTTGTAAGTTTGCTATAGTACCTTAGTGTGCCTCAGCAAAATATCTGGGAACCTATGCTCTTTCCACTGCACTGTGCAACCACCCCAAGTTGCTTCAATGGATAACTTTTCTAACCAGACTGAACAAAAGGGAAGAAGGAAGTTTTTGGGTTTTGGAACGCCTAAAAAGAACCCAAGACACACTCCAAGACAGCTGAATGACTCGCCATAAACTTATGCCAGGGAACCATAAAGAGAAAGCAAACAAGAAATTAGCTTCAAACAGGCCATTCTAACATATTGGAACATCTCATAGTGTCTGCTGATCTGACTAAAGTAGAATAGAGGGCTATAGTACAAATCACTTTGCCCGAAACAAACTTCATGTTATCTGTTCTCTATCGGTATCTGCCTCAGTGCCCAAATTTCCCCTTCTTGCAAGATACTATTCACATAAGACTAGAGCTCCAACATGACCTCACTTTACCTCTGTAAAGACCCTATCTTGAAACAAAGTCACATTTTGAGGTACTGGGGATTGGGATTTCAACATATGAATTTGGAGTCAGACGCGCTACCGTTGCGCCACGAGGTCCTTCAACATATGAATTTGGAGGTTGGGGCACATACTTTTTTTTTTTTTAAGATTTATTTATTTATACAAGCACTGGGTACAGTCAGAAGCGCGGGAGGGTGAGAGAATTCACCAGAGCCAGAGCAGGGAGCAGAACAGGCAGACTGACGAAATACACTGCTGAGGGGAACAGCAGGTGCGGCAGGAAAGGTCTGTGTGCCATGTGAGACCCTCGCCAGCGGCTGGGGATCGAACCAGCGCTGCAGAGGCTGTGGGCAGCTTTGCAGGCCAGCGCTCAACTGCTGCGCCACCAGGGGAGGCCCTGGGCACAAAATTTTTTAAGATTTATTTATTTATACAAGAGCTGGGGTACAAGACAGAGGCGCGGGAGGGTGAGAGGACTCACCAGAGACAGAGCGGGGAGCAGAACAGGCAGAGACTGAAAACATTGCTGACAGGAGCAACAGGAGAGACAGGAGAGGTCTGCCGCACCATGTGGGTATCTCCCTGGCTGGCCGGGAATTGAACCCACACTGCAGAGGCTGCGGACAGCTTCACAAAGCCGTGCTCAACTCACTGCGCCACCAGGGAGGCCCTAGGTACATAATTTAACCAGTAACTAACTCTCTGGTGGGTATGTACTGTTTCCTCTGGCTGATGGGAAGATGAGGTCTTATTATTTATTGAGCCCAGCTAACTTTCACTTTCTAACCTTATCCCCAAGGAATTTCCCTTGAAATTATCTCCTTTTCTCCCAATGTGGTTAGAATCCTGAGGGTAGTGGAAGCATCCTACAGCAGGTGGCCATGATGGCAGCTGGAGATGGGAATGTGATTACAGGATAACAGGCAGCAACTTGAGTCCAGGCCAAAGGGACCCAAAGTCCAGTGCCACTCTCAGGATCTCTATGGCAGGCCTGCTGCTCTGTTTCTCCAAGGAAGTATAGAACCTTTAAGCAGAAAAAAAAAAACATTGTTTCACTCAGCCTCTTTTTTTCTGCTTGTGGACTTCTAATTCCAGGTTCATATTGTTGCCTTTGGAGAAATAGAAAACTGAGGGTCTAAAAAAGAATAAGCTGTGAACCTCCATTGGTCTTCTATAACAAACACCATGACTGAATAGCTTAAACAACAGAAATTAATTTTCTCACATTTCTAGAAGATATAAGTCTAAGATCTAGGTTCCCTCAAAGTTGTTTGCTGGTGTGTATCTTCTTGGTTTGTAGATGGCTGCTTTCTTGCTATGTTCTTGCATGGCCAAGACCAGTCAAAGGAAGAGATATATGACGGGTGGTCTGAGAAGGTCCCAGATACACAGTTTCTGTGTCCTCACCCTCCAGCACATCAATGGGCTCTCTAACATGGGATGTTCCTCTGAACTTCAGCATCCACAGTTTTCACTGGATTCTATTACATAGGCACGACTAATTGAATCACATTGATTAAACTTCATTCCCAGCCCTTTCTAACACTCCAGGTCGGGCTGATTGTCACCTGGCTCAAAGCCCCAATCCTCTAATTACATGCTTGATCTTAATTCATGGCCAAAAGTCATCTATTTAAGAATATAAATTTCATGCAAACAGGAATTTAATTTTACTCACTGATCTATCTCCAGAACCTTGAAAAATGCCTGTGACTCAAATTGTTTTATATATGAAATAATTTTGAAGAAAACATCACTTAGTGATTTAAATGATTTTATCAAGTGTATTAGTGTGGAAAAAGTCAAACCATTGAAAACATACCTTTTATGCTATTTATACATTTGTTTACAAGAGTCTATTTCCAATATCCCTCAAACTCCTGGGCCAGCCACAGTGTTATACATAAAACTATGCTGTCTGGATTACCTGACAGAAGTTAGATAATGAGGTTTAAAAAAAAAAAAAAAGTAAGACTATTTTATAGTTCAGCTGCCTAACTGCTTTCTAAAACTGTTATGCTCATTTATGTGACTAACAATAAGATTACCGGTTTCATGAACCTTACAACTACTGGGATCATGAATTTTTGATAATGTAGATATCGAAAGATGGTACATTGTTCTAAACATTTTTCTAACACAGCTGAATATTTTCCTTCATTTATAATATCTCTCCTAGCCTTTGCAAACTATCTGCTCATATAATTAGCACTGGCGCTCATATAATTAGTATGGTGAAGACACCATACAATCTGATGAGTTTTAAAAGTTATCCATTGTTCTGGTATCAAAGATATATGACTTCAGAAAAAAGTTCTGCCCAGATTTCAACAGACAGACAGGCACCCTTCTAGAAACACTGTTTACCAAGTAGATGTCTTAGTAATAGGAATGAAAGCATATGTGCATGTGTATGAATGTGCATGCTTACATGCTTACAACTCTGAATTATAAACCTCAAATTAAATTCTAGAAATGCTTATAAAGGGACAGAGTTCACTCACAGTAGCAAATCATTAGACATCTGCTTCCCTAAATCCATGAGAAAAATGCCTACTTAACCTTTGCAACACTGCTCAGGTGGTAACTACTGTTGACATTTTTCTTATTAGCCTAATTTAGTCTCCTCCATACCTCCTACATATGTATTAGACCTATTAGGCTATTTTTTCCAACAGAGTATGAGCTCTGTGTGGCAAGAACTATGTTATCACCATTTCAGTATTCCTACACTGCATGTGGCAAATAGAACAGTACCTTTAGAATTGGCAAGCCTTTTGAACAAAGACAACTCAGCAAAATTTTCACACAGCCTATCAGTAGTCTTCTTATTACATGTTATATATAATTCATGACCATTAACAAAATTAAGTTTAAAGTTTGTTTTTCTAAAAAACAGTAGTTCAGCAAGTACTAAATGAAAATGCAACTTTGAAGCCAATTTTGAAAATGTTTCTTAAATCTACTTACCACCACTTATTCCCAAACTCTACATAACATATTGTGACATAAATAATAACATTAAATAATTCAATGCCCCTATTCAAATTCTGAATACTGATGATCATTCTTTATATTCAAGAAATAATATTCTTAGTCTTTGGAGTAACTTACTTCTGAATTCAGTTCTTACAGACCAGGCAGTTCTAAGTTTTTGTTTTTGTTTTTTCAAGATTGATTTATTTATTTATACAAGCACTGGGTACAGTCAGAAGCGAGGGAGGGTGAGAGGATTCACCAGAGCCAGAGCGGGGAACAGAACAGGCAGATTGACGAAATACAATGCTGAGGGGAGCAGTGGGAGAGGCAGGAGAGGTCTGTGCACCATGTGGGACCGTCGCTGGCGGCCGGGGATTGAACTGGCGCTGCAGAGGCTGCGGACAGCTTCGCAGCCCAGCGCTTAACTGTTGCACCACCAGGGGAGGCCCAGTTCTAAGTACTTTTAAGAGGACATTTTTTTGGAGTGGAAAAAATTATTTTCTATACATATTCCATATTTACAACATATTATTATATTCCTAGACAGAAATATATTTACTTATAAGGTTAAAAACATTGTAAATACTGAAATAATTATGATTTATTAGCCAGGTATTAAACAGAAGTATCCACAAAATACAACCTACTAATGCATTCATTATTTAATCAATGATGACCATCAACTGATAAGAAAAGTACCCTATTTTCATTAAGCCACAAAAATTTCGTAATAACACACCATAACCTTTGCCAAGAATTTTTTGCTGGCAGTTTTGAGTCCCAACTGGTCAGAGGCTCACCTGACAGGTCCAGCTCCTCAGTGGAAGACAAACTGGCCAGACTCCAGCTGTCACTGCGGGCTGCCAGGACAAACTTGTGAGCACTGATGTATTTGCTCCCAACCTTTATCTTCAGATCACTGATAAAGAAAAATATTCACAAATGTAAAAAGGAAAATATTATAACTACATCATAACTAGGTATCGCTAGGATTCACGGCTGATCAATACATGGATACTGATTGAACATGCATCAGCAAAAGAAAAAGCAAAATCATTTCTCTATTCTAGCACTGAATTCTGATAGGTAATGTTTATGAGATATTGTTAGAAATGTTTTCTATTCTCATCTTCTGCCTGTAGTTCAAATGGGATGGTCTGCTTCCAAAGACATCTCCTAATGGGATTCTTATGGTAATGAACCTACAAGTTAAATAGGATTAATATTCCTATAAAAAGTAGAAGTTTCATGCTGAATAAATCATCAAGAGAAGAAGATAGCTTAAAGATTATGATGACAATTCTACAACTACTATACTCTTATGTTCCACACCATATAAATTTTTTTTAAAGATTTTATTTATTTATGTATACAGAACTGGGGTATAGGCCAGAGGCATGGGGGCATGAAAGTATTCACCAGAGACAGACTGGGGAGCAGAAGAGGCAGAATGACTGAAATACACTGCTGAGGGGAGCAGTGGGTGAGTCAGGAGAGGTCTGCTGTGCATGTGGGTCACGTCCCTGGCCGGGGATTGAACTTGTGCTGTAGGGGCTGCAGATAGCTTCATAGGCTGCGTCTTAACCCCTTGCGCCACCAGGGAGGCCCCCACATCATATAAATTTTGAAGCAAAGTTACTCAGAAAAATTATGAACAGATTAACTTTGCAAAGCAATCAAGAAAATGAAATCCAAGATAACAGACACCTGTTCTCACCGGAAACATTGAGAGCTACTACTGGCCATCTTTTTACTCAGCCATTCATAAAGAAATGGTATAGGAAAAATCTTTCCTCTTCCCCAAACATGTCCATTTTTATGACATACCATTATTTGAAGAGTTTTCCAAATAGTTATTTATGTTAACTCTTAAATTTCAATGCTACAGGAGAAAAGCATCTGGAGAGATGCCAAAATTCTAAGGATAACCCACCAGCATGATATAACCCATGTACCATATGGCTATAGGTTGGCAGCAATCCAAAGTCATTATTTATTAGTACCCTACCTGTACTTATGCTTTTTTCTCATTCCCCCCTTTAAAATAATTTGTACGGTTAGAATGTCTTTAAAAATTAAATGCACAAAAACTATTACATGAAGGAAATAAAAGAAACTACAAAATGAATTAACTTATCCACTAAAAAATAGACTTAAACAGAATACTGCTTTTATGTAATGTGTGATACACATTCTAGCCATAAGAGCATTATCTAGGGCCTCCCAGGTGGCGCAGCGGTTGAGCGCTGGGTTGCGAAGCTGCCCGCAGCCTCTGCAGCGCTGGTTCGATCCCGTCCAGCTGGCGAGGGTCCCACATGGCACAGCAAACCTCTCCTGCCTCACCCGCTGCTCCCCTCAGCAGTGTATTTCTTCAGTCTGCCTGTTCTGTTCCCTGCTCTGTCTCTGGTGTATCCTCTCACCCTCCCACGCATCTGGCCTGTACCCCGGTTCTTGTATAAAATGAATGGATAAATCTTCAAAAAAAAAAAAAGTCACAAATCTTATCATATGATAAAGTTTAAAAATTTTAATGACATCAGGAAGTTGGCTATTTAGAAAGCACAAATGATTTTTGAACTCTAAGTTTACTTAGGAAGAGTGAAATTCTTATAAATGAATTTTCCCCAGTCACAAATCTGACTTTTAACCACAAAATGATAAAAATGAATGTTTCTATAAAAGTACTACTATTCATAAATGTCAGGTCAAAAATTTTTCTCTTTTGTAGTTTAACATAGCAAATAGAAGATGAGAATTTTATTAAGAATTTCTAATAATAGACATAAAAAATGTTATTCAATACTGAAAAATTAGACAAGTCAAATCTATGACGACTCTGGAAACAAGAAGCTAGTAATATTTCCAAAATTTCATTCTAGTCATTTAAAGAATATTTCCTTTTAAAATACAGATACCAGAATGTTGTTATTAGAGAAGAAACATTGTTTCTTGCTAGTTTCTTTTTTTTTTTTTTTTAAAGATTTATTTATACATACAAGAACTTGGGCACAGGCCAGAGCTGTGACGGGTGAGAGGATTCACCAGAGACAGAGAGGGGAACAGAACAGGCAGACTGACTGAAATACACTGCTGAGGGGAGCAGCAGGTGAGTCAGGAGAGGTCTGCAACACCATGTGGGCAGCTCTCTGGCCAGGGATGGAACTCATGCTGCAGTGGCTGTAGCTAGCTTCATAGGTTGCATCTAAACCCTTTGCACCACCAGGGAGGTCCTCTTGCTAGTTTCTTAATCAAACACTTTAAAAGGAAAAATTATAAGCTTGTATGCTAAAAGAAGGAATGTAGTAGATAACTATATATAACTATTTTTAACTATCTTGTGGGACAAAAGCCTTCTGAAATGTACAAAAATCTTCCGCATTTCGTTTCTCAATTTGAGTATCTGAACACCAGCTTATCAGTTATGGCAATCACTGAGAAGTACATACAAATGTTATTTAAGTTCTTTTTTTTAAACTGTTTTTTTTTTTTTTTAAATTTATTCATACATACATTTATTCATAGAAGAACAGGGTACAGGCCAAATGTGTGGGAGGGTGAGAGGATTCACCAGAGATAGAACAGGGAATAGAACAGGTAGACTGACTGAAATACACTGCCGACAGGAGCAGCGGGTGCGACAGGAGAGGTCTGCTGCACCATGTGGGATTCTCGCCGGCCGGCCGGGATCAAACCTGCACTGCAGAGGCTGCGGACAGCTTCACAGCGCTGTGCTCAACCGCCTGTGCCACCAGGGAGGCCCTTAAGTTCTTTAATAAAATGTATGTTTATGGGGCAAAGGTAATATTTTCCCTCATCTTGGCAAAAGAGCATTTGCTTTAGGAAATGACTTTCAGTTTCAGTTATTCCATCTCAAAAGCTCAGTCCTCTAAGAAGGCACCGATCTCAGGCGTGCCCCACCTGATACTCAATTGTAGATAACACAGGTATTTACTCACCCTTAAAGGACAGGTTTTAGAAGATGAAGAGAGAACTAGTAGAACCATGAGGTCATAGGACAGCTGACTAGGTAAAAGGGCCAGAAGGGGAAAATGCCCAATCTCACTCCCATTGTTTCCTAGAAGGACTGCAGTATAATAAGTAATTGAAAAAGTAAAAGATGGCAGTTCTAATGGGGAAGAGCCTGGGGGAGTGGGAGAGATGGATCTATAACATGTCAGGTTTCCCTGGCTAATACAAACAAAATTTTCACTTGTCCATACAAAAAAAAAAAAGAGAAAAGAACTATACTTCACATATAGCTACAGGTATTTAATTAAAAGTTACCCTTTACTCCTATTTTTTAGGTATTAAAATTGTCTAGTCTTTAGATATTAAGATGATCATTCTGATTTTGATCTATTTTAAACATTAAAATTTATCCTGAAATTTTTAAAAGTTTTATCTAGTCCAATCATTCATCTCCTGAGTAGTCAAGTCCTTCATTCTAAGAATATTCATGTCCATGTTTCTTTTCCACATGTGCTACAATCACAGCAATTCAGTTTTTTATCATTTCTGGTCTGGACTGTTTACAACAAAATCACAGCAGTTCTTCTACTCTCTTCTTTTTATAATTTCACAGATATGTTAACTAGTTAATCTTCCTTTAAAAACACCACTTTGATGATGACAATTCAAAACACTAAACTCAAAACCATTCTGGTCCATATTTCCTAGAGGATCAAGTCCATCCTAACTTTCCCACCATGCCTAACTTTCCCTACATGGCCATGAATCTAAAATGGTCCCTTCACTGTCCTCTAAATCCTCTGCATGGTTCGTTTCAGCCTGTTCTCAGCCACTCCCCCTTCTAGTAACATCAGTGTCTTTGTTAAATCCTACCCAGCCTTTATACTTACCTCAAAATTTACTTACTAACAACAGCTAATAACTAAGCACTTACTATGTGCCAGATACTGTTCTAACTGCTTAAAACATGTATTTATTAATTTAATTCCCACATTAGCCCTAAGGAAAGTAGTAGTACTATGACTCCTGTTTTATAGATTAGGAATTAAAAGAGTTACCCTTTACTCAGTACTGTTTCCTATTCTGTAGGTATTAAAGGGAGGGAGATCATGTAACTCCAGGTCATAGAGCCCGTAAGTAACCAACTGAGCTTCAAATACTGGCTGTGTGGCTCCAAAGTCCAAGATTAATCATTACGTTGTACTGCCCACAAGTTCTAAGATCCCTTTGACTATCCCAAAGGAAAATAATCTCTCACCTCTGAATTACTGCACATATAAACTAATTCCTGTCTACAAAAGCTATGTATCATCATGATATACACATTCTGTGTTGAAGAAAAGCAAGAACATGAGATGAGATCTTGCCTCAAGAAGCACATACTTTAGAGACTAACGGTTTGCTAATATACGGATTAATAAGAAACAAACCTGGAAAAAGAGTCAGTAAGAGAAGAGGCAATGTGGCCTGCGAATAAAGAAAAATGATTTGCTTCTCAAACCGGTTGTACCTAGAAGCTCACCTATACTGCTCCTGCTCATAGAGGTCAGCCACAATCGTCAGCAGGCGGCTGATGAAGGACTCGTTGCTGTTTTCCTTGTTTGCTTGTGCAGCCAAAAGAGTGCATCTCTTCTCTGTCTCCGCCAATTTCTTCTGCAGCTTGACATACTCTTGTCGGAGAAGCATCAAGTGCTTCTCCAATTTGGCCACCTCCTCTGCAAGGAAAACAGAGAGAATCAAGTTTACCATGGCAGGTGGAAAGCGGACAGCATTCACTATTCTCTCACCCCGCAGACAGGATGGCAACCAAAATGACTAGTCACATGACTAATTCTATTTCCTAGTTATACTCTCATAGAACCAAGAATGGTTTTGCTGATTTTGGCATCTGGGATGCCACTAGGTCACTAGGCCAAAAAGATCAATATGGTCCAGGCTTCCTTGAAGCTTAATAGTCAACATGACAATGAACAGATGTACATAAACTGCTGACAGGACTTGTCCTGCAAATCCTTTACTGTAAAGGCAGGAGGTCTCAAAGAAAGAAGAATATCAGAATACCTCCTAAGAGGCTTTTTGAAACCACTAGTAGTACTATATTTCATATGCCACCTGCTGTCCTTAAAGTTTTACATGAAATCTCTCATGCATTCTTCATGACAACCCATGAAATGGGTACTATACTACATACTTTACAGATGAGGACAATGGGACAGAAAGATTAAGAATTTGCCCAAAGTTATGCTGCTGGTAAGAGATGCAGCTTGAAAATAAAACAACAGGCAGGGCCTCCTTGGTGGCACAGGGGTTAAGTCTCAGCACTATCAAGCTACTGGCAGCCACTGCAGCCTGAGTTCAATTCCGGCCAGAGGGCTAACCTAGGGCACAGCAGACCTCTCCTGTCTGGCCCACTGCTCCCCTCAGCAGTGTATTTCAGTAGATCTGCCTGTTCTGCTCCCCACTTTGTCACTGGTGAATCCTCACCCCGCCCCCATCTCTGGCCTGCACCCCAGCTCTTGTATGCATAAATTAAACTAAAAAAACAGCAGGCAGTCTCATTTTCAAGTCTGTGATCTTAAACCACTACCCAACACTCCTGCAGAAAAGGGACAAGGCAGTAGAAGGAAGCAAGTCATAACCACAGATGTGCTGGGGCAGATTAAATAGGTTGAGAATCACTGAATTTGATTCACTAAATTTAACAAACATTTACCTAATGTTTTTAGGTGCCAGACACTGCACTTTTTTCTCCTCTTCTAGAGGATCTATATTAAATAAGTGCCGGGAGTCAAAAAACTGTCTCAGGTGTAAATCTGTATTACTGAGAAAATTAAGTAGAAAAGTACTTGACAAGATGAAAATTTGCTTACAGCTGCCAAACTGATGGCTGTGCTTATGAGTTACACATCTGATGAGAATTGCTATAATCAGTGTTTTTCAAAATATTACAATTATTGTTTCACTGATATTTAAACCAAATAATGCTTTAAAAAAATTGGTTAAAGGAAAAAAGTATTAAAAAGTAATAATACCTGATATTATTAAAACCTCATAATTTTTTTACTATTTTAAAAATCCCACGAGTAGCATCTACAATTTATAGCTCTGTGCTTTTATTCTAGTGTGACACATTTACAGAGGCCAATGGTTTGAGAGTTCTTCACAGTGATACAATAATATACCTTGATGGGAAAATATTTAACACAAAAAAATAAGTTCATACGATGCACAAAAATTTTTTTTTTTTTTTCTGTAGAGAAAGAAATGAAAGAGCCTCATTAAAGAAAAATTGGCACTAAATTCTAGGTATGGTAACAAAAGATGTAAGTGGACATACAAGTAATAGTATCAAATTTTGTTCAAAAACTGCCATCAATTGTAACAAAAATTAATCTAGGATGTCAGAAGTCATTATAATGGTTATCTTTGGAGGAATGACAATAATCTTTATTTAATTTAGTTATGCATTTGGTTTTGATGATTTGAATTCTACACATATTTGCTTTTTTCTGCATGTATCTTATACTTCAGTTTTAAAGTTTTTAAAAATTGATATATACTGTTAGTGGGTTCTAGAGTCAAAATGAGCTACTTGTAATACTGAGTCACATCGTAATGCAAATCTGCATTGACAGTTCCCCCAAAGCAAAAGGCAAAGCTAAACAAGCTTTCAAAATCACTATTATTCATTTGGAAGAGGTAAAAGTAAGGCTATCCTTTAAAAAAAATGTTAAAGAGGTCTCCAAATCCACCATAGTAAAAAGACTTTTAGTTAAAGTGTACAGTAATCAATGTAGAAATGGTAGTATAAGCATTATCACACAGAAGTAGAAAACAATAAAAAGTAGTCTAGGGAATGGGATTGAGGGATTGCAAAATTAATTTTTGTTACAGTAGTAGTAGTAGTAGTAGTAGTAGTAGTAGTAGTAGTAGTAGTGTTTAAATCTTAAATCTATGTGCACTTATAAGGCAAATACCTGAACATTTGAACTGCAGTTCTGGGTTCACTTAAGTGCAGATTTTTTTCAATAAATTTATTGGGAAAAATTTTGGAGACAAATTGAAAAAACTTGCAAATGAACCATATATGTGTGTGTGTGTATATATATATATATATATAAATATATATATGTGTGTGTATATATATAAGGTTAGGTATATCATGAATGCATAAAACATGTAGAAAATAGTCTAATTTCTCATTTGCTATCTTATAAAAGTACATAAAATTCTATTATCAAAAGTTAAAATTTATATTTGCACGCACTCAAGAGTCAAGACAAATGTAAAGATTCAATTTAAATCATAACTGCATAAAATAACCATTGCATACTGTACTATTGCAGTAATCTTCTAGCCAGCTCCTTTTGCAATTGCAGTGAGCCAAGTATTGCAAGTATCAGCTTAAAACACTGTGACACTAATGGCAAAGAGCAGTTCCTCACTTTCTTACAAAATTTTCATCATGTTTGGCATATTTATAAAAAATACATACAACATACAAAATGTGTACTAATTAACTCTTATTATCAGGCTACCAGTAAAGTTGTAAGCAAATCAGAAGCTATACATGGATTTTTGATTGTATAGGCGATCAGTGTCCTTAACTTGGCATTTTTTAAAGGTCAAGTGTATGTTATTCTATATAAACTTTAAAGATATGGAAAACATTTAGAATTGTGTGGAAAATAATTTTATAATATCTAAATATAAGGTGTTTTTTTTTTTTTTAACACAAAACTTTGAGGAAGGGAAAGAGCCCAAAAGACCGTCTCTAGTAGCTCAACAATGAACCTGAGGAGCAAAAATAGGACAAGCACAGGCTGGCAGTCTGTCCAACTCACCTTTCAAACCATGCTCACCAGCTGAGGATGACATTATTCCCCAAGTGGCAGCATAAAAATCATTTAGGCAATAAACTACAGAGAGAAAACCAAGTCTGAACAGATCTGTGGTGGGGTCAGGAAAAGTATACTTTTAAAACAACCTGTTTACTTTCAAGAACAGGTATGGGAATGACCATCCTAGAGAAAAAGTCCTCATACATAGACTATTCTGGGAATAGTACTGTTTAGACAGAAGACCAAGTGAACTGAAATTTTTTTTCATTGATTTGACCAAAGATTTTTATCTTATCAGTAGATAATTGCACAATCTAGACACTCATTAAAAATGTATTAAGCACTTATGCAGTGCCAGTGTAAAAGTAAAGAAAACCATCTTGGCACATGTTTTCACAAAGTTACAAGGTAATAGAGAAGTCAAGCACTTAAACCAATTCAATAAAATCTGATAGGCTCTGACAGGAGATACAAACAGAACATGAAAGTAGACCACCTGGCTTAGGCTAGCACAAAACAGACATACCAGGAAAGGGTTTTACTTCCAAAGATTTAAATAAAACCTGTGTTTGTAGCATACTGAGCCCACAAAATAGAAGGAAAATGCTTCAGTCTTTTAAGCTCTGGGTCAGCAGTTTTATAGAACAGATATAGTACTTGGCTCTATGAGAAATACAAACAATTTAAAGGCTAAGCCTATCCTAGTACTCCTGATTAAAAAGCCCTGCCACTCACCAGCTCAAATCAACTGAAAAGGAAGACGAGAAGATGGCCTCATCTTCCTAAATTCAACCTGCTGGTTACTGATACATTCCACTGGCACAAGACAGCTTCCAAGTCTTCATTGGGGAGTATGTGGCTGTAGATTGTAGAGATTATCCGTCCACAAGACCAACTTTAATCTTTTTTTTTAAAGATTTATTTATTTATGCATACAAGAGCAGGGGTACAGGCCAAAGGTGTGGGGGGAAGGGGTTGAGAGGATTCACTAGAGACAGAGTGAGGAACAGAACAGGCAGATTGACAGAAGTACAATGCTGAGGGGGGCAGCGGGCATGGGTTGCTCTGTGGCTGGCCAGGGATCAAACTCATGCTTCAGAGGCTGCCAAAAGCTTCACAGGCTGCGTCTTAACCCCTTGCGCCACCAGGGAGGCCCCCAACTTTAATCTTCAACCTTGGTTTTAATCACAGCATATTCTAGTCAACCTAGTATTTTTGCTCCTTGAGAATTCAACCCACCAAGATAAGAGGTCAGTAAATAATTCCATGTTTTCATTTCACTTAAGCTGTCTATCTGTAAGCACATATGAAGTACCTACTATGCATCTAAGCATTTTGGAAAGTTAGGAGTTGCCACTATGAGTTTTATTTAAAAAGCAGTCTAACTTACTTGCATTTCTTCCAAAGTATATAATGTAGCACTAAAGCAACATCAAATGTAGACCGAGAATTGTATCTCCATGGAATGCACATTTAAAATAAAGCTAATGGTCACAAAGAATCTGGATACTGATTTTCGTGACAAAATTATGAGGACATTAGCCATCAACTCTCTCTTTAGTAAAGAATTGCTGATTTTTTTTTTTAATCTAACCCTTAAAATAAGGGAAAGTATACTCTTAAAATAGCCCTAGTTATGGGAATGACTGCTCTGAAGTAAAGCCCAGCCCTAAATCACACACTGAAAGTTCTGTTCAATTACATTCTCAAGTAAATTTCCATAGATATCAGTTGAACACTCATAATTCTAAAATCTATAGCAATGGCCCAATCTCTCCATAATGCCAAACACAAATTTTTAGCTATAGCCTGGACAATGACACATGACATAAACCACAAAGGTTATGATCCAAGAAAAGGTAAGAGAAAAAAGCAGGGCTTTAGGATGATTTAGGGCTTTTATTTGTAAAACTACAGAAGCTCCTCTGCCAGCACCTTTTATAGGGACAAATCCAGTTCAAAAGTGTACTCAAGCTCTTTATAAGCATCTATCAGTGGTCTTGCAATTGTAATATCCCATTTCATAGTATAATGGGGAGAGTATCCATGACAGAGATTATGATGTTGGGAATATTGTCCGTGTGCAAACAGCAATGCAAATATGTTCTTGAAGCATCACCGAGTAGTAAAGTTCTTACAGGAATAAGTATAAAATATCATTCTGAGCAGTAAATAATGGAGAGAAAATCTACAGCACAGTACAATGGGGAAGGGCAGAACCTCTTAAGCTAGACTGACTGGGATCAAATCCTTACCACTTCAGAGTTGCGACACCCTAGACAAGTGTCTCATTCTCCTCATCTGTAAGTTGGCTGTAAACATGAAGCATGCAAACACACCTAAAGACATTAGGTTACCTTCCATGGGCCTCCCTGGTGGCACAGTGGATTGAGTGTCACACTGTGAAGCAGCCCACAACCTCTGCAACGCGGGTTCGATTCCCACCAGCCAGGGAGAAACCCACATGGCGCGCAGACCTCTCCTGTCTCGCCCACTGCTCCCCTCAGCAGTGTCTTCGGTCTGTCTGCCTGTTCTGCTCCCCGCTCTGTCTCTGGTGAATTCTCTCTCCCTCCTGCACCTATGACCTGTACCCCAGTTCTTGTATAAATAAATAAATCTTAAAAATAAAAAAAAAGGAAAAAAAAAAGATTACCTTCCCTGCAGTATATAGTCAATAAATGGCAGCTATTACTGTAATTCATAGAAAGGCAACTTTTTTTTTTAAAGATTTATTTTTGCATACAAGAGCTGGGGTGTAGGCCAGAGGTGTGGGGATTCACCAGATACAGAATGGGGAGCACAACAGGCAGATTGACTGAAATACACTGCTGAGGGGAGCAGCAGGTGAGGCAGGAGAGGTCTGCTGCGCCATGTGGGTTAGCTTCCTTGCCAGGAATTGAACTTGTGCTGCAGTGGCTATGGATAGCTTCATAGTGCTGAGACTTAACATCTTATGCCACCAGGGAGGCCCAAAAGGCAACATTTTATAGTCCTTAAGAACATGTACTATGGAGTCTCACTGATGAGTTGGAATCCAGCTTACCCGTTTACTATATAGTTGTCACCTTGAGCAAGGTACTCATCTTTGTGCTTCACTTTATCATGAGGAAAATGGGGATAAAAATAGTATCTCAGAGTGTTGTTGAGGAATAATTGAGTCAAGATAAGTTAGATCATTTAAAACAGTGTCTGTTTTAAAGGTTTACCACTACTGGGCCTCCCCAGTGGCGCAGCAGTTGAGAGCTGGGTTGCGAAGATGCCCACAGCCTCTGCAGCGCTGGCTCGATCCCCTGCCACCGGGCAAGGATCCCACATGGCACACAGACCTCTCCTGCCGCCCGCTGCTCCCCTCAGCGGTGTACTTCATCAGTCTGCCTGTTCTGCTCCCCACTCTGGCTCTGGTGAGTTCTCTCACCCTCCCGCGCTTCTGACTGTACCCAGTGCTTGCACAAATAAATAAATAAATAAATAAATAAATAAATAAATAAATCTTTAAAATAAATAAATAAATAAAAGGTTTGCCACTACTACTTTATTAAGTGGTTGCTTTTCAGCTATGGTTTCTTCTTTCTTCCAACTTTCCTTTTGAAAATAAGCCTATACCCTCTGCCCTAGGATCCCCTCCTTCACCCCACCCCACAAATGAATGAGTGGCTCAAGAAAGGACACCTTATTCACACCTTATTCAAGTACTGTGAAATTGGCCAGGATATGCTTTTCACTTGTCATTTATTTAATATCTTCCTTCCTCCCTCCCTTCTCTCACCTCCCCCCATCCATCCATCCATCCATCCATCCATCCATCCATCCATCCATCCATCCATCCATCGTGGCTGCCTGCTGACCTGCCTGGGTTAAAATATAAAAATGATTATTATCCCATGGGGAAAAAAAAAGCCTCTTACTCCAGTCACAAATACTCATTGCTCCGTACTTCTTAGGTCGGAAAGATAAGTACAAATATGTGTGTGTGTATAATTTAAATATATATTTGAAAATATATTGGGATATCTTGATCTTCCTTAAAAATAAGTGATGCAGGGCCTCTCTGGTGGCGCAGAGGGTAGAACACAGCACTGTGAAGCTGTCCACAGCCTCTGCAGCACAGGTTTGATTCCCGGCCAGCCAGGGAGAAACCCACATGGCACAGCAGACCTCTCCTGTCTCGCCCGCTGCTCCCCTCAGCAGTTCTTTTGGTCCGTCTGCCTGTTCTGCTCCCCACTGTCTCTGGTGAATCCTCTCACCCTCCTGTACCTCTGGCCTGTACCCCATTTCTTGTATAAATAAAAATAAATCTTAAAAAAAAAAAGTGACGCAGGCAGCAATCCCACTGCCCACCTGTGACTATGCAGGTGCTTATCACCAACTCTCTCTCCCTCTGCAGGACAGCAGCTTCCTGCCTGCCCGTGACCTGTACCATGCCAAGACTTCTCTTCACTGACCTCCCTCAGCGGAGGTCGCTCTCCTCAAGGCCACCGCCGGCAACCATGCAGGCCTCTCTCAGAAAACCTGTCCCTTTTGGGGCAGCTCTTCCTGCCCGCTGGTGTCTATGCAAGTGTTTTTTACTGTTCTATCCCTTTTTTAATAAACCTGCCCTTTAAATATAAAAAAATAAAATAAGTGATGTACAAATCTGGTTTTCTTTAAAGCTCCCAGGTGATTATAACGTTAAGGTTCTCCAGGTTGAGAACCACTTGACAAGAGAGAGGAAAGAACAAATGAGAGTTATGGGGCCCACAGGATTCAATGACTGACTGCAGGGTCAGGGGAAGTCAGGGATGACGTCTAGATAACTGAGTTGAGAGTCTGAATGGAATGTTCATCAATGCACAAGAGAACACTCAGTAAACTACAAAGCACAACAGGTATGCTTATTTGAAAAACTGTCTTCCCCACTGTTCCACAAGTTCCATTAAGGATGAGGCTGTGTCTTGCTCACTTCTCATCCCAAACATAACAGCCTGCACCTAACAGAAATGAAATACAACCTTCCAAAATGGAATTTAACTCTGTTAAATCTTATCTCCCTGTCTTTTTTTTTTTTTTTTTTTAAAGATTTATTTATTTATTTATACAAGCACTGGGTACAGTCAGAAGTGCGGGAGGGACCAGAGCCAGAGCGGGGAGCAGAGCAGGCAGAAGGACCGAAGTACACTGCTGAGGGGAGCAGCGGGCGGCAGGAGAGGTCTGTGCACCATGTGGGACCCTCCTCTGGTGGCCGGGGAGCAGCCGGGGATTGAACAGGCGCCGCAGAGGCTGCTGCAGAGGCTGCGGGCAGCTTCGCAACCCAGTGCTCAACCGCTGCGCCACCATTATCTCCCTATGTCTTAAAGTTAGTGATATGATTTTTAAAACTTCACTTAGTATAGAGCACATTGATCATAGTGTTGACCTCAGAGGAAATGTTTGACAAATACCAGCTAGCTAATTTTTTCTCAAGTACCAAACTCACTGGAAATGCTTCCTACTGCCTATTAAGATACAACCTTCTAAAGGTATCATGGGGGCCTCCCTGGTGGCACAAAGGGTTAAGCACCGCGCTATGAAGCAATCCACAGCCTCTGCAGCACAAATTTGATCCCCGGCCCACCAGGGAATAACCCACATGGCGCAGCAGACCTCTCCTGTCTTGCCTGCTGCTCCCCTCAGCAGTGTATTTCCATCAATCTGCCTGTTCTGTTCCCCACTCTGTCTCTGGTGAATTCTCTCACCCCCCGCATCTCTGGCCTGTACCCTAGCTCTTGTATGCATAAATAAATAAATCTTAAAAAAATAAAGGTATAATGGGCACAGCATTGTCCAAAACTGAAGTGAAGATATTTGTTTCCAAATTTCTTTCTCGTCTTCCTGTTAATAGCCTAGCCATTCTCTGAGTCATCCAGGCCTAAAATCCTTGAGTCATTTTGATACTTCTTGTCAATATGCAGATTCGGAAGTCTTGTCTTTTATAGCTTCTAGCCTCCCTTATAGCAGTCCTTACCAGGCCCAATGCCTCTCACCAAAGGACTCATCCTCAACTGCTAGTCTCTTCTCCAGCCTTTCTTTCTCCCAAGTGCATCCTCTACACTGTACCCATTTTAACATGTCTCAGGCATTTCTACTCAAGTCACTACCTAGACTAATACCTTTTAGTAGCCTCACAGAATAAAATCCAAATGCTTACACACTTCATAATATAGCCCTTACCATACCTTCCCAATCTCATATCCCAAAACTTCTTCCAGTTAGAATAGTGACTTCTTCCCATTCCTTCTCATGTCCAAAAGAGGCCTATTTTTCACAGACCAGCTCAAACACTATTACCATAAAGGCCTTCCCTGACCACCCAAAACACACTCTCCATCAATTCCCTAAAAAAAAAGGCTAAATTTTCAATTAAATTGCAGAGCTTTATTCACCTTCTACCTTATAATCGCCTCTTATATACATGCTTTTCATCTCCCCTCCTTGACTGCTGACTTCCAGGTGAACAGGCTCTAGGTCTGGCCAGTCTTTTTTTAACCATCCACTACTTCTCTCCAACCCCACTCAATGCTCCTTCCTACAGTGCCTTACTAGGTGGAGTTTAATAACTATGTTAAGTACTTGCTCTACTCAGATCAGCAAAAGAGACTAAAAACAAAACAATTTTGTTGGGCATGACAGTAAATCATGGTAATATTTCAATCAACTATAACAACTTGCCTTGCTAGTCACTGGACCCTGCATGTTTCACTCAGCATGATTCAGTAGCTCTGTTCTCAAACATTCAGTCACTGCAGTGAATGGATAAACTTTGTTTCTTGGTGGAAAACGTCCCAAGGAAAAGACACTGTTGGTAACAGAAGTGAAAGAAGATAGTGAAAAATAAGGAATGGTATAGAATAGTGCTTAAGAGGTCTCCAGACTATATATAATTATCAATAGCCTGAAACCTCTGTTGAATGGGTAAAAAAAATATATGAAGAGACAGGGGGACTCCCTGGTAGTGCAAGGGGTTAAGCCGCAACCTATGAAGCAATCCGCAGCCACTGCAGCATGAGTTTGATCCCCAGGCAATGAGCTACCCACATGGTGCAGCAGACCTCTCCTGACTTGCCTGCTGCTCCCCTCAGCAGTGTACTTCAGTCGATCTGCCTATTCTGTTCCCCACTCTTTCTCTGGTGAATCCTCTCCCACACCCCCCACATACCTCTGGCCTGTTCCCCAGTTCTTGTATAAATAAATAATCTTTTTAAAAAAAATATGAAAAGATAAACTTCAAAACTGAAAAGAGAGCAAAGTTTCCTCTTTCCCTGTTTCTATCAGCCTATACTGATGAAGCGTTTTCTGGAACTGTGCTGTTCAACAGCACTTTCTGGAATGACACAAGTGTTCTATTATCTGCAACATCTACTACTAAGGGAGTCACTAACCACATGGCTATCTCGCATTTGGAATGGGTTGGAAAGGGGTTAGTGTGACTAAGGAACTGAATATTAAACATCTGAATATTAAAGTAAACTAAGGAACTGAATATTAAAATAAACAGCTACTGACTGACCAGAAATCCAGAATATGGAATGCCTTCACCTTGTTACTTTTGTTATCAAAATTATTTTTCTACAAATCCCAGTAAGGTAATAAAAGCCCATCATCAATTTTTCTGTTTAATAAATCATTTATAGTTTTTCCACTTTTCACTTTTACTTTACTAATGAAGGAAAGGAAGAATGATTTAAGAGGAGACTAAGAAAAAGACTGCATATCAAGGTCAAAAGGCGAGGCACCATGCTAAAAGCATTCTCTGTGTACTATTTCTTATTATCTTCAGTTACCTGGGAGCTAGACATTACTCTTCTTTTAAAGGAAAAACCCGAGAGATAGTAATTGGCTTGCCTATGATCACTGGTTAGTAAACTAGGATTCAAATCCATATTGAACTCCAGAGACTTAAAATGAGACAAAAATGGGCTGGATGAAAAGTAGGTTAGGTAACTCTTGACAGATTGGTATTATTCAGAGCACATTAAAAGCTGGGCCAGGCACCAACAAGAGACTAAGGATATGCTCAGTCAACTTTTCTTGACATCTGGTAAATTCATTTATCCCTTAAACCACCGGCATAATTCTAAGTTGAAAGATACAGCTGTGAAGAAAAGAGAAAAAGTCTCTACCCTGGTGGGTTTATAGTCAAGTGAAGAAATTAAAAAAATAGTAGGGAAAATCTTTACAGGTTGAGAACTGAACTGATACCTGAGTAAATGTCACCTAGCTATATGGAGAAATTGAGGAAGACTGTGCCAAGTCAAGGGAATTTCAAGGACAAAAACACAGAGGAAATGTACAGAGGACGGAGTTAGTGAGGAAAAGGCATAATGAATGAGAAGTAGGAAATATGGCTGCAATGTTAACTAGGGGCCAGATCGTGTTGGGAGATAAAAGGTCACTGGAAGGTTTTTAAATATATCCTAAGATCATGGTGTATCATGGAAATTGAGAGTTGGGGATCAGAACGTTAGGTTTATCAAAAAGAGTGTGAAAAACCTAACCTGATTTATGTTTTAAAGGGAACACTGAAAGTATAGGGAAGCAAAACCAAGAAGAAAAAAGTAAAAGCAGGAAAACCACATAGGAGGGGTTTTTTGTTGTTGCATGGTAAAGAAGTTGAGATTAGTAGGACAGCTAGAGATGTGGAGTAGAAACAAAAACTAACTTTAGGACAGACTTAAGCTAAATATATATGGTCAAAGCACTAGCCATATTCTTCTTTTTAAAGAACAAACATTGATTTCTCATAGTTCTGGAGTTGGGATATCCAAAACCAAGGTGCTGGCAGATTCAGTGTCTGGGGAAAGCCTAGATCCTAGTTCCATATGCTTATACCACCAGACAAAACCTCCACCATGGAAGTTCTCAGAGTGTGCTTACAGATAATCCAGTTGTTACATGTCAAAAATTTTTGCTATTTGTTTTTATTTAAATGAGTATCTCAAAACAAGTGTAGCCAGTCCTAAACATTATTATTAATATTCAAGCAGCATCAACAAGTTAACACCCCCGCAAAATACTTCCTAGCTACTCTTGCCTTCCTTTGCATACAAGCATTTTCAGTTTAATGAGCTAACTGGACTAAAATGTCCCAATCGATTTTTCCTAGTCAAAGTTTGTATCATCATTTCCAAAAAGCTTAAACCAGAGCACAGGAAATAGGGACACAGAAAAAGTAAATGAAAGACTGTCAAGTCAGACCCATAGGACTGTGCTTGCCTGTCTATCCTCCTGTGCCAATTTAAGCTGAAAAGCATGTTTATTTGTTTACGGTGCATATTGCATTGGCTGGATTTCTCTCAAGGCCACTCTGACATTATCTAAGGGCATTTGCAGGATAATGACCAGTATACTGACTTCAGCCTATGTGGGCTCCAGATGGCTAGAACCTGGACTTCAAAGTACAGCAGGTGCTTAGTAAAACTGCCTAATGAAAAAGCAGCTGCCTTCCACAATCCCAACCTGAGTAATGTATCCCCCAAACACTCCTCAACTTCTCTTAGTATAAAAGTGCTAGACCACTCATTACCTTCCCCATAAGGACCTAGAGTATTTCTACCCTACCTCACTGCTCTGAGCAACAAGCTCCATTTCACTGACTGCCTGCTGTGATTTAGTCCAATACTAGCTTTAAGGGATGCCTTAGTTTTCTCTTTGATCTTATTCCTCTGCTTTTATACAATATTCATCTGATGTTTCTCCCTCCATGGGCGGGTGAAGAGAGGTGGAGGGGGGCAGGGGGCATCATTATATTATATTATAGAGTAGAAAAACCAAAGGAAAAACCTGGGTGCCAGTCCCAGTAACCCTTTAACTTTGTCGTCAATTCCTTTTCTATAAACGCAAATCACACACATGCTGGTTCCTTCACAAGGTGGTTCTGAAGTCTAATCTAAATGAGAAAAGGCTGCAAACTGTTAGGTGCTTCCCATATCTAAGATCCAAGTAAAGATGGGTTCAGACAAAACCAACAGACCAAGTCGAATCAACACAATGAAGTCACTCAACAAACATTAAATCAAACAATTATTTCCTCCAATAATGGGGAGAGAAGTGGTAGCAAACTGGCCAGGTGAGCCAGTTTGACTGTAGGGTCTTTGGGACCCTGTACAGTCTCTGGGATTTCTTTCCTCCTACCTGTAAAAATAAGGCTTTGACAATGGAGGGCTCTAATATTGCTACGTTCAAGGGTGAGGAATCAGAGAGGCCAAATTGCCTTTACCTGCAGTGTCACAAAGCCAACAGAAAAGAGTGTAAGGAATGAACTGAGAGGCAAAGGACTCGAGGTCTACTTTAGCTCATTTCTCACGAGCAGTGTGACCTTGGTCAAATACCTTAAAAAAGCAAACTCCCTCCTCCCGTCCACATCTGTCACCTGGGGAAAGCATCCCAGCCGGCCCGAATCCCGGGTTTGCTGGGGAGTGCAGAGACGACAGCGCGCGCCCCTATGGGGTACCCGCTAGCTACAACCCTAGCTGTCTCCCACCCCTCGCCCCGGGAAGCGTCCCAAGCTCTTCCGCAGGCGAGGGATGTGCCCCTTCCGGATGCAGGACGAGCCAGGACAGCAGTTTCGATTTCCTAAAGAGCAGGGCTACTTCCCCCCTCGTCCCAGCAGCGCGGCAATCAAAGGAGCTCCCTCGCCGCCCGCGGGATCCCCACGGCTGCACGGAGTCCCGGCTCCAGACCTAAGCAGGCTCCACCCGCAGCGGGGGTCCCGGGAGGGCAGAAACTGCCGGAGGGGCGTTGCCATAGGAATCGCGCTCTAGACCAGGGCCCCAGGCGCCCCGGGAAAGCAGAAGAGGAAGGCTCGCGAGACCCGCTGTGCTCCATACGACCACGCCCGGTCAATCCCTCTCAGGGCTGCCTAGCCCAGCCAGCAGCGCCCCCACGGCTCCGCGCCTTCCCGCGCGGCTCCACAAAAACCCTACCTTCCGCCATGTCGGGCCCGGCCCTGCCAGCAGCCTCGCGAGAAGTGCGCCCCTCAGCTAGGACGGTGGTAACGGAGAACCCAAGTCTCGCGAGAGTTGTGGGACGCCAGGCCAGGGAGGAGTCGACGTCGGGAAGGAGCCGTGAATGAAAGGGGAAGGGACGCGGGACGCCGGAAGGGCTGAGACTGCCCTTACCTCACACTTGGAAGGCGCGGGACTTCTTCAAGAACTGACTGGGCTCTAACATAACCCACGGCTTTGGAAGGACACTGGAGTGTAGACTTCTCTTTGGAAAAAACTAACTGTGAGAGGGTCAAGAAAGGGGTTTTGCAGGTCTCTAGATTTACTTGGGAAGATGTGAGCGGCTGAAAGAGCCACCTTGCGAGGTGGGATCCCCTCCAAGGGGATGCAAAAGTAATTCAGGAGAAGGGATTCATTACAGTCGAGGCAGGTCACGTGTTATTCTAGTAAAACGTTAGGAAACAAGAACATGCTTGCAGATAGAAATGACAGGGGGAAAGTGACAGATCGCTTGATGATATCAATTTATGGTTTAATTTCATAGCCAGAGAGAATTTAAAAATTGGGGAGAGGTAGGCCTGGTTTCAAGTGTCCTCCTATATGTGTGAATAGGTTACTTTTTTATAAAGAACTCAGCCACCTGACTGTAAAAGCAGAAATTACATGCACATGCCTTAAGTGGGACTTACTGCTAACAAGAAATGGAGTGTGTGAGAATAAAGCTCAGGTGTAGATTGGGTAGAAGTTGATGTAGGAATGAAACTACAAGCCACTGTGTTATGATAGAGAAGACTAGTTTAGTGGGGATAAGGTGAGAGCTCTGTGGTCAGAATGACAAACTGAAGTTGCTATGTTCACTAGCATAGGAGATGATAAAGTCTAGGATAGAGCCATGGAATAGAGTAGAAGTGGAAGTCAGAAGCCAGGAAAATTGAGCTGGGAATTTAGATGTAGCAATGGAGGGAGACCATTAGCCTGGTGCTAATATCTTTAGTGAATGTTGGGATGACTTTGACCAACAAAGAGGAATAAATTTAACTGAATGCCATGAGGCCTTTCAAAAAGGATTTTTACTCAAAGGAGAATCAAAGGAATGCTGACTGTACCCATTCCTAGAAGCACCAGTAATTAAGAACTGCAGGGGAAGTGGTGGCTTTGGAGAACAGCCAAGAGTAAGAAACTGAGTACAGGATGAGGGTATAGAGCAGAAAATGGGAAGAATTTAAAGTAAGAGTTTTAGATGCTATGCTTAATCATTAGTGGGTGGTGAGGTGGAATAGAGAAGGAATTTGGGGTTTAGATCATGGAAACATAGGGTCATGGACTTAACATTTTGAGGAAGATATATTCTGGCTGAGGAACTCCTGGGAGAGGGAAAAGTGGTTACTGAAATGTGTAGGTACAATGGTATGCTTAAGATGTGCAGGTGTCCGTAGGGAGGTGCTTTACAGGGCTGCACTGATAAAGAAGCACTTAAAGAAGGGCAGTGGGGTGCTTATCAATGAAGGTACCATACCTCAAAAGTTCGCTGTCTATCCAGAATGGTTTATAGGTGTCCCAAATGGTGAGCCCTTGGGGCCTTCAGGGCTCGTCTCCTCTGGCCACAGATAGCCTCCTCTATTTATCTTAAGGGCACCCTTACAAATATTTCCTGCCATAACATTAAAAATGACATAAAAGTGGTTGGAAAGTAGTCACACATGATGCCTGGTCTTGCATCATGTGACTTGGCTTTCCTGCATCAGCATCAGCCTACGGTCTGGTAGACATCAGATACTCAAAACATTTGATGAGTTCTTACCACTGTTAACTATACTACGAGTCAGGAGAACTAAGTTCAAGCTTGGCTCTACAACTGATTTGCTGTATTGATCACGGGCAAGTTCCCGTACTGTAAACTTAACTGCGTTTCAGAGTCTCCATCAAATTCAAGAGTTGGACTAGAATCTGTGGTTCTTCACGATTGAAAGGTCATGACCCTCAGAGAAGTTGATGGAAGGCAGGAATGGTTTTCTTTCTCACAGCACCACATGCACAGGAATGCACAAATTTGTGCTCTTTTAGTCTGCTTGGACTTAACTCTAGGGGTTGGCTATATCTTCATCACAACCTACCTTCAATAAACCTCTATCAGAGATGAAAGAAAACCTTTACTATAACCCTATCTCTTGTGCCCTTGTCTTCTGAGGGGAGTCTTACTGGCTTTAAACCCCTGAGCTAGAGAACTTCTTAATAAAGCCTGTAAAATAAACCATTTATAGTACTCAGTGAACTATAGCACCCAACAGGGTTGGATGGAGCTACATTAACTAGGACCTGAATACATTTTTAAAAATCTGAGCACTAGAATATGGTTTTAGACCTAGTTCAGGCTTTGCTGTCAGATTAAGAGGAACTTAGTACAGAGGCAAGAAACAGTGCAAGAAGAAACAAATGCTGACTGCCTTAAAAACATGGGGGAAGACATTTTGGGGAAGTATTACCACACCATGGTAGCAGGGGGAATGGAGGAAATGACTATATTAGTAGTCCAATCAATCAGGTTCAGGTACCAGCTTCAACACATCCACTGTCTTATGTGACACTAAAGAAATGTTCTTAGGCTCTGGTTTCCTCTTCTATAAAGTGTAACAGTACACTGTGTATAGGGAAGAGTATAGAAACTAATACCCAGCAGCAAAACTGATTTTGCTCTACAATCTTGACAAACTAATCTGAACCTGTTTCTTCTTCATGACAATTAGTCACATAATTTTTAGAACTTGAATAAATCTTTTATCAAACATCTAGCAGACTTCCCATAAAGTAGAGGCTCAATAAATAGGAACCTGATTTCTACTGCTTGTTAGTAATGAGTATCACTGAATACACAAGTGCTATATTCCTAATAGATTGAACTCGTGCTGCAGAGGCTGCGGTTAGCTTCATAGTGCAGTGCTTAACCCCTTGTGCCACCAGGGAGGCCCAGATGCGCCTTTTGAAAAGTTTTTCCTTCTGCAGTTTATTCCTATGTGAAGAGGATTCAAATTTCTTCAATAACTTCACTACAACAGTACAGTGTCGGATGCTGACTCAACAAACCAAAAGCCCAAATCTACCCTTGCAGTCAGGTTCTACACATCGGAAATAGAGCAGTCAAAAATACCTTATCCTGGAAAAGATTTGCTGTGTAAATCTAAACCAGTTGAGATTTGCATTCCTCCAGAAAATGAAAATTTTAAATTTGATAAAATTATATATATATAAATATATATATAGATATTATCTGCCTTGAGATGTTTTTCACTATATACTTTTAGCATAAGACCGATACTGAAAGTTCAGGGACATCACCTACACCTTCTACAATGGTTCTATTTCAAATATATTTATCAGGGAAATTAACTTCTGATCCCCATTACTTCTTGCTTCTAAAAATTTCCTTCTTGTTTCTATTTCAGCTCTGATTAAAAGGTCTGACTCCATGCTGTTATCTCATTTGTTTTTTTAAAGATTTATTTGATTACAAGAGCTGGGGTACAGCCCAGAGGTGTGAGGATTCACCAGAGACAAAGCAAGGAACAGAACAGGCAGATTGATTGAAGCACACTGCTTAGGAGAGCAGCGGGTGAGTCAGGAGAGGTCTGCAGCACCATATGGTTACTCCCTGGCCGGGGATCGAACTCACACCGCAGAGGCTGCAGGCAGCTTCACAGCGCTGCGCTCAACCCCTTGAGCCACCAGGGAGGTCTTCTCTCAGAATTTTTAAGGAAGAATAAATAGACACTAACAACTTAAATCAAGATAAACTTTTGACACCCAACACTGTAAATTCATATGCTCTATAAGGAAGCATGAACTTTCAGTAAGGATGGACACTGACATTCCATTTTTTAAAAGTGTATTTCATCTTTCCCACTAACTGTAAGGATTCCTAAGCAGATATTCGGGCCAAATTTGCCCATATGTTTAGGAGAGGGGAGATGGTGATTGAGAGGGTACCTGCAGTTTCTTGCAGCTTTTATTTGGGCTATGCTCTTCACTTCTAACTTATCTCCATGGCAGAGCCAGTTTACGGCAAAGACAGGATCCCCAACAATGCTCTAAATGTGCATATTTTATTTAAGGTTCTAAATCAGCATGCACAGAAACTGATTAAAAATAGTACTTGTTCATGTATTGGAAATTATAAGTGACACATCGGGTTGGAAGTCAACTCCCCACCCTCTGGTTCCTTCTTAAATGAAGTTACAAAAATTCTTTATCAAAGTCCCCCTGATACCTCTGGTATCATGTGCTGTTTATATAGAAAGAATCCAACAGTGTTTTTGAGACCTGCATCCTAAAACCAAAATAGCTCATGATACAGCCTCTAAGTCATCATTTATTGATTTATAGAGCACCTATCACATAATCAAGGTGCTTTACAATACAGTAAACATCACAACAGAACTCACATAGTTAAAATACAATCAACAAGTTACAGAACTAAAAAAAAAAAAAAAAAAAAAAAAAAAAAAAAAAAAAAACAAAACGGGAATGAAGCAACATTATGTCAAATTTCAAAGATGCTGAGAAGTGGCAGTACAAAAAAGGTAATTCCACCAACTGGAGACCAGACGGGCAGAAACACAGGCACCACAACCCCAAAATGGGCAGATCTGTAGAGGATGAGTGAGCATACAAAATTTCACAACCAAGGATGAAGACCATTTAAGATACCATGATACCCAAGTCATCACAGAACTAGTAGAATAAGCTCACAAAGATATTATCGTATAATGACAAGAAAACCAACCTCATATGGATTTTAAACTCACAGAGGCCAGAAGGCCACCAAGATAATCCATCCCATTATGAACATTATATGCTGAAATCTATATGCCTTTACAAGAACTCGGAATTTAGGAAACAGCCAACAGTTCTACAATCCATAAGACCAGGTTGATGTTATTGATAGTTGGCACAAAGGTGGGGGTGGGGGGCTCCTTTTCCTAAAGCAGAGAGGACTGCACACTATTGATGAGGCAATGGTGGGACAAAAGCCACCTGGATCAGTGTCACCTGATTGTGGTTTAATATCAAACATAAAGGCATTTAAATCCACACTGTCAGATGAACACTGGGAAAGGCACAGATGACACCTCTGACAGAGGAAAAGAAATCAAACATCTATGTAGGCCTGTGTTTTCTGTATGTAACTTGGTCAGGGCACCAGGTGGAAAGTAGTGTGAGGAGAGGTGCATTCACTCCTGCTCGTCCTTCTACACCCCTAGATCTATAGCCCTAAAAAAACACATGGTTATACCAAAGTAACTGCTTTAAAGTGGCACTTGAAGTTCAAGAATAGTTGTCCCTGAGTTACTAGGTTATTTGCTACTCCCTGAAGAGTCAAATCCCAGGTTTTAACTCAACAGATTGCTAGCAGAGTTACAGCAATAGGAGAGCAAAATTCTTTTGCCACAAGCAACCACCATGTGAACAATTTCCGATGTAAGAATAAGAGGGATTGCATTCAAAGTCCCAGGTAGGTGTGGAATACTGGCACTTTGGGGCAATACTTTTTTTTTACAGTCTTTAAAATAAGAAAATCACAAACGACATTCTTGAAGAAAATTGGGGTGCAATGAATTAAACAACTTTCACATTGAGTCATTACACATTTACGGGTTTTTGTAATGCTTCAATGTAGAAAACATACTTGGATTTAGAAAAGTCACTTTTTACTATATAACTATATCTTCAATCATTTTACTTCTGCTTAAAAAGGACATGCCAAGTTTGTAAAAGACTGGGTTACTGGCAGGAATCCTTTCATTCTTCTGTCAAAACATTTCTCTAACCCCCACAGGGCAGATGATGCCCACACTAATGATGAGGCATTGGTGGGACCCAATTAGTGAGAAACACTCGTTCTCACAATTAGATACCATGCCTCAAATAAGTACTGTTCCTATTTCTATCCCTTATAAACCAGTGACTACTTTCCAGTTCTAACCTCACACCAAACAGAGAACTTGGTCTTGCCTTTAAAACTGCATATGCTCATTTTACCATTTTCTGAAGTTGTTTTAGAAAACTGTGTAAGGAAAACACTTATGCTCAAACATTAATCAAATAGGTACACTATGTTAGTAACAGAATGTTTGCCAAATATTCTTATGTGAGTCACATAAGAATCTAGAATAGAGCCCAATACATATACTGTCGCAACCATGTGATTTTCAAGTATTAAGTCTGTTTGCATAAGGAATCAACCTGAGATTTTTCTAAACTGCACTTCTCTGGCATTCCGTATTATAACCTTCATTCAATACAATAAAAGCCAACAACTTGACAATTATTGGAAAAAAATTATATTTTGGAACAACTTACTACATAAGGTGACAGAATTCAAAAATCAAATTACATGAAAATATACATCGCAATTTCTTTGTACAATAGGTGAGATAAATCTGCAGTAGAGGCAAGTAAATATGAAGGGCTAAGGAAAAGATTATGAGGGCAAACAGCATTTTTAATAGCAAACCCAGAAGTTAGGTAGAAAGCCTGTAGCTGTGCATGCTTTTTTCATCCAACCTTAACATTAGGTAACTGCAAGGCAAAAATAAAACCACATCAGTATCTTGTATTGTTTGGAGAAAATTTCAATGAATTCAGAACCAAATCTTTTTAGTTCTTGGGGATAGTGACTGAGTTCAAGAGCGTTTAACAGCCAAAAAATGTTATTGCTACATCCAATCCAAGAGGTGGGTGGAACTAGAATACAAAAAGGACAAAGCACCTAGTGATGACCACTCCTTGGAAGTCATCATTAAAAATCAAGTAGTTGCTTATTGAGTATTTCAGTATTTGAACTAAATGATTGGAAAACTTTCTGGCAGATAGTAGAGATAGAAGCAAAGGGGACCGTGTAAAAACAAAGAATATACAAAAGTTTAGTAAGTGAAGAGTTTAATGAAGCCTTAATGGTTTAAAGGAAATTAAATGGAAACTTGTAATCCTAATCGTTTTTCATCTGACATGCTTTAAGGAGTCTTTTAAAACTGATAAGAAACGATGAATAGGGAAAGAAAACCTGCTAAAATCTTTTAGAATTTACACGATTCTTATTCTACTACAAGAAAGCATTATTTGGTACAAGGTGTATTGTGGATGTACATCAACAGTATATATATTATCCGGATCATGTTGTGCTATGTACAGGTCTTTACAATTCTTCCTGAAGGTTAAAACAGTTCATTAGAATTCAAAATGCGTAATCATCTGTAAGTTGGCACTTGTTAAAGGCTCTTGTCAGCATCGATACTGGCGTGTTTTATTGCAGCCCAGTTCCAGCCAGTGTTTGCCAACTTGTTACAACAGAAGTCCAGCAATAGGTGGGTAGAGTGCAGGAAAAACAGTGCCATGTTTCTCAATTGGAGACCTACAACAAAACAAATAGCATTACACACAGAATTTATAAATTACAAAAGAATTCGTAGATTAAAAATTTTTATTCATGTCCTATTTATTTCTTTAGAATGAAATGGACTTTCAGCTCACTTTTGTGCTTATCCAATATGGTAGCCACATATGGTCATTTCATTTTTAAATTTAAAAAATACTCAGTGAAACGTCAAATTTAGTTCCTCAATCACATTAGACACATTTCAAGTACTCAAATTTAGTTAGTAACTACTATAGTGGGCAGTGTGATAGCGAATATTTCCATCACTGCAGAAAGTCCTATTATATGGTCATAATTTAGATTTTTCAATAACCCCAAAATTTCTTGCAATTTACATCATATTTGGAATAAAAAGAGCTACGTAAAAGTTAAATGATTTGGAAATTTTCAAGTATTTAAGAATATTCAGAGAAACAAGTTAAGATCGCTGCATACTTCTCAACTTGCTAAATTCTCTCTAATCTAGGTACAATCTGATTGAATTAACCCATAACTAATCTCCTAAACCATTTTGTTTTCTGTTGTTTTACTATTTGACTGGTCTCATGTTTTCAATTAGTCTGAAAGTCAAGAACGCGATCTAAATAAAAAAACTACCACTAAAAGAATCAAGTGCTTATGATGTGCCCAGCAATGTGCTAAATGCTTTACAAGCTTATCTTGTGCACAAAATTGCCATATTAAGTTTTCTCCTACATGAGACAAGGTCATATAGCTAATATGTGCCAGAGTTTCTTGCTCAAAAGTTAGGAAAACACTAGGTTCAAGTTCAAAAGGTCTCACTGAAGATTAGGCTTTTTAGTCAAATGATTTACATAAATGTGTGCTCTGAATATGTAAGGGGCACAGAGAAAAGGGAGGAGAACAGAAAAGAATAACTATTACCAGTTATATCAGAGCAAATGTTCCATAAATTCAAACACCTGTATTGTCCGCTGAACACAATGTTGGGCATCAAAATTCAAACAGAAGATTACTAGGTATTCAAATATAATTTTAAACTCTGACAAAGAAGTCAAGTGTATAAACATTCAACTCAATACCAGAAATGTTAAAAGTTCTTTGTCTTCTAAAGGCCTGAATTAATTATTAATCTGACAATTACCCCAAATTCAACACTGTTGTGGAAATGAAAAAAACTGTGGGCCAATATATGGCCCGATATGTACCTATTCCCCTACGTTAGACTATTTCTGCAAGCCAGCTCCTGAAAATTTCTCTCCAAAGGGGTATGTACCCATTAATGAAAATGCTTTCTAGCACGGTACTAAATAAGTACACCAAATATGAATATATCTTCTTCACCACTATCAGAGCCCACCACTTGCACACAGACATACATACTTGCATACATATTTCATTAGAAAATTAAAAGATATAAAATGAAACTCAAGAGACATCATCATGGAACAGGTATTGTAACTTTTGAACGGAAGATACTGGAAATGTTTTTCCAAAGACTACATACCACACCCAAATTAATCCCTGGCCAGTTAGTCTCTAAGGATTGAAAGAGAACTGGGTATAGAGCTTGGGTATTCAGTAATCATTCCCCTATGATATGAAAAAGAAATGTCAGGGCCACAAATGAATCATTTAAAAACTGTGTTTGAGGTTTTAAAGAAAAAACACCCAAGGGGTCTCTGACTGTTTAAAGTCATTAAATATCTAAAATCAGACAATCCAGCCCGTTAACAGTGAGGACCCAGCTTTAGATAGTATTAGCTTCTTCAGCAAGAACAGAAAAATCTATTTTTCCCATTTGAATAAAATGTATTCTAAACAAAAAGCCTCAATACAGAAAAAGCAACCTTGTCATTTTCTCAAAAGATAAATGCGAAACTGAATCACCTGTATAACACTCTAAATAAAACAATGATGTCCTAAAAAGTCATTTACATCTTTGTAAGCATATCCTTCCCATTTCTAACTTAAAATATATTTGCCTTTTTTTTTTTTAAGATTTTAGTTATACAAGAACTGGGGTACAGGTCAGAGGTGCGGAAGGGTAAGAATTCACCAGAGACAAAGTGGGGAGCAGAACAGGCAGACGAACCGAAGACACTGCTGAGGGAAGCAGAGGGAGAGGCAGAAGAGGTCTGCCACGCCATGTGGGGCTCTCCCTGGCTGGCCAGGAATCGAACTCACACTGCAGAGGCTGTGGACAGCTTCACAGCGTGGCGCTCAACCCGCTGCGCCACTTGGGAGGACTATATTTGCCTATTGTTAAAAGCACACACTTTTATATAAACTAGTTTATACCATTTGCATGTCTCTATAAAATAATTTATTTTGTGCCCCAAAACCTTCCTAATTATTCCTGATCTTTAACTTATACATCTAGAGATGGTTTACTTCTAATGTATTTAAGTGCCTTATTCCATTTACTTCTAAAAGTAGGATCCCAAATCAATAATTTTTTATAAGACTATACAATTTAGTCTTTATAACACAATCACGCCCAGCAAATAGAATGGAATCCCAAACTATACCATTTCTTCAGCAAAACTAACTTCTGTGACATAAACAATGCAGACGATCCCAATCCTTAGACAAACTGAAACTCATTCAATAAAAATTTTCTGAGCCCTTACCAACTGTCAAGAGTGGGGCCAGGTGCTAGAAATAGAACTCTTAAAGGGTTAAACAGTCTTAGCCCACACACATAGTTTACAAGCCAGCTGGGAAAGCTACTGAAGAGTAAACACTCCAAAAATATTATATACTATATTACATTTGTGATAGAAACAGAAGTTTGAGGCAGAAATATCTAGGTAAGCTACTTCATGTAAAGTGACATATAAGCGTGATTGTGATACAAAGGATAACTTTTTTTTTTTAAAGTTCTATTTTTTTTAAAGATTTATTTTCAGGCCTCCCTGGTGGTACAGTGGTTGAGCGCTGGGCTGCAAAGCTGCCCACAGCCTCTGCAGCGCCGGTTCGATCCCCGGCTGCCAGCAAGGGTCCCACATGGCGCGCAGACCTCTCCTGCAGCACCCGCTGCTCTCCTCAGTAGTGTACTTCATCAGTCTGCCTGTTCTGCTCCCCGCTCTGGCTCTGGTGAATTTTCTCACCCTCCTGTGCTTCTGACTATACCCAGTGCTTATATAAATTATTTAATTTAAAAAAAAAGATTTATTTTCTTTTATACAAGAATTGGGATACAGGCCAGATGCGCAGGAGGGTGAGAGAATTCACCAGAGACAGACAGAGCGGGGAGCAGAACAGGTGGACTGACTGAAATACACTGCTGCAGGGAGCAGCTGGCGAGACAGGAGAGGTCTGTTGCGACATTTGGGTCAGCTACCTGGTCGGGAATTGAACTCGTGCTGCAGTGGCTGCGGACAGTTTCATTGGTTGTGTCTAACCCCCTTGCACCACCAAGGAAGCCCCAAAGGATAACTTTTAAAAGTTTGTAAAAATAAATAAATAATCAGGTAAATGTGTTTCCAAATATAAACCGTTTTTTTGATGTTAAAGAAAATAATGAAAGTATTTGCTTACACTCAGGGGTAATCTCAACCATTCTTAAATGAAAGTATTTATGAGTTAAAATAGATCAATAACTGGGCCTACCTGGTGGTGCAAGGGTTAAAGTCTCTGGGCAATCAAGCCGTCACAACCATCAGTTTGATCTCAGCCACCAGGGAGCTGACCCACATCTTGCAGCAGACCTCTCCTGTCTCACCCACTGTTCCCCTTACCAGTGTATTTCAGAAGATCTGCCTGTTCTGCTCCCCACTCTGTCTCTGATGAATCTTCTCACTCCCCCAACCCCCCAACCTTTGGTCTAGACCCCAGTTCTTACATGCATAAATAAATCTTTAAAAATAGTAAAATAGGTTAGTAACAAGGAAAAGTTTTCCTTATTACCTTTCACACAGATGCTTCCAAAAGTTCCAATTTGTCCTACACTGACACCTGCTATGCTACTAAACAACAATTTTATCCCTATCACAAATGCATTATTTTTTTTTCTCCAAACCTGAAATTTTATTCTTTTACTTATGCCATTGGTTACTATGCGTACTTCCTTTCTTTTTTTTTTTTAAAGACTTATTTATTTATGCATACAAGAGCTGGGGTACAGGCCAGAGATGTGAAAGGATTCACTAGAGACAGAGTGGCGAACAGAACAGGCAGATTGACTGAAATACACTGCTGAGGGGAGCTGAGGTCAAGTCAGGAGCGGTCTGCTGCACCATGTGGGTTGCCCCCTGACTGACCGGGGATCAAACTTGTGCTGTGGACAGCTTCATAGGTTGTGTCTTAACCCCTTGCACCACCAGGCCCACACACTTCCTTTCTGAGGTCTGTAATACCTCACTCCACTAGCTCTCCTTCAGACTAACCAGCCCATGTGTTTGTCTGCTTCTTCCCTCTGTATCCTAAATTATGCAGGATGTTGCCCTTGGCCCTAATAAATACCTCACTCTAAACCAAATTAACCTTTATCTCTACTCTAGAGATGTTCAATCTCACCAACAGCCCTATGTAATCTTGTCTTACCCTTTCAATATTAGTCATGCGCTGACATCTCAATGCCTTGCTCTGTTCTGACCTGCTACTAATGCTTGTAGTGTGATTTACTGTTACTTTTTTTTCCCCCATGCCTGGTCAAGCTACATGAACAGCTCTGTATTGGCCAGAATAAAGTTATCTGCGGTTCTCTTTATATCCCCTTCTGTCCCAAAAGAATGATATCCTTACAAATGGTACACAATTAACGAATACTCATTAATAATAAGAATGGAAATGAGCTCAGGGTCACCTCTTCTTGATATTAACTCTCATTCCAAGATACAGATCTTAATAATAGGTATTCCGGGGCCTCCCCGGTGGCGCAGCGGTTGAGTGTTGGGTTGCGAAGCTGCCCGCAGTCTCTGCAGCGCCGGTTCCATCCCCGGCTGCTCCCTGGCCACCGGAGGAGGGTCCCACATGGCGCGCAGACCTCTCCTGCCGCCCGCTGCTCCCCTCAGCAGTGTCCTTCGGTCCTTCTGCCTGCTCTGATCCCCGCTCTGGCTCTGGTGAATTCTCTCACCCTCCCGCACTTCTGACTGTACCCAGTGCTTGTATAAATAAATAAATAATAAATAAATAAATAAATATTTAAAAAAAAAAAAAAGGTATTCCTTGTTAAAAAGGAAGCAGAAATACACTGACCTAGGAAAATATCAAGATAATGTTAAATAAAAAATATGGAATGCATATCAATGTTTAAGTTTACACTTATACATAGACACCAATACCACATATACATGTGTGTTGGTAAAAGGTTAGATGTCTGAAAGATTAAACCACTGTCAGTGGTTACTTCTGGAAGCAGTGGGATGGGAGATCTACTTTTCCTTATATAGAAACATTTCTGCATTCAAAAGTTTTGTGATAACTGCTTTGTTTCTACAACTGGGAATGAGGAGTAAGGAATGGGAAGGAGAGGGATAACAATTAAGAGGCAGGCAAAGGAATGAACAAAACTAAAGTTGGTGATCACTTTTAAAATAAAGAGTCATGATATTTATGAGTAAGAGTAAAAGATATTTCTAGGAGGTCTGATACTTTCTGGACCTTATCATCTAGTACTCTATACCAAATGATACGGAGATTAAGACTGAAAACTAAAGCCTTTGGATATGGCAATTGGTCCCTAGTATCCCTATTTAAATAGTTTTGTTTTGTGTGGAAAGATAAAAAGATGAGTCAAAGGTGCTTGAAGAGTGACAGTTAAGACTGACAGTAGTTGTACCGAGGACAAATAATCAGGATGACATACAGTCAGGAATGGAAAATGTTCCATGCCAAGTGATTAAAATAATAGTTGAGTAGTAAGAACTTGACATAAGATGGTAGAAAGCAAAAGTAGAAAAGACATGGACCACCGAAGAAGGTACCAGAGGTATCAATAATGAAGTAAGAATAACAATAGCAGCAAAAGCAAAACAAAAATAAACAGGATGATAGGATGGTGAAAAACAGATCCTCTGCAGATTGCAAGGTTCTCGCTATATCTAATAACAGGAAGATAGAATGGTTAACTTCAAAATTTGTGTTATTATTAGGAGAGCTAAATGTATGTATTAATCTACTCAGAAAACAGGGCTCCTGCTGGTGTCAAGGGTTAAGACACAACCTATGAAGCTATCCGTGGCCACTGCAGCACGAGTTCGATCCCCAGCCACGGAGATACCCACACAGTGCAGCAGACCTCTTCTGTCTCACCCCTTGCTTCCCTCAGTAGTGTATTTCAATCAATCTGCCTGTTCTGTTCCCCTGTCTCAAGTGAACCCTCTCACCCCCACACCTCTGACCTGTACCCCAGTTCTTGTAGGCATAAATTAAAAAAAATCTTTAAAAACAGGGAACACTCAAATTTAAAAAAAAAAAGGCATGAAAGCAAGATGAGTGGTAGAAAAACTTTAGCCTTCTGATATGCACATTTACATTTGATACATTTAATCATAAAATAAAAATGAAGGCGTCTAACACATGTTCAGGAATCGACAAGTCAAGAAATGAAACAAAGATCAAAAACAGATTAACAATATCTGAAAATATAATCATATAATGTAACTGACCCCATATTATCAGTGGCGAAAGGTAGACTTGTAGATCAATGAATCAACAGTTAAGGGCATGTACTTGAATTCCTACCTCACATCACACAACACATTTGTGAAAGGGAAAACTGTAAACCTTTAGTAGGCAATATACAATAATAGATTCTTGCGGGAAGAGAAAAAAACCAAGACACAAAAAGTAAAATCCATAAAGGGAAGGACTAATAAATTCAACTGTGTTAAAATTAAGAACCTCTGTTCATCTAAAGGATACCATAAAGAAAGTGAAGTGACAAGGATATAAATCAATGACCTAACAGAAAAGCACTCCAAAGACCAAAACAAACATTTCCCAGTAGAAAAGTTGCGGATGAGACATATGAAACAATATGTAGTGCACTGGTAATGAGGGCAATGCACATGAAGTTCATAATGATGTAACATTTTATAACCCCCTCAGGTTAAAATTTTTGTAGAAGTCTGATAATATCAAATGTTGGAAAGACTGGGGAGCAAATGGATTTCTTATCCTTGACAGGTGCCAAACTTTGAAAGACAATTGGCATCAGCTAGTCAAAGTGAAGTGTATATACCCTTAGGGGGCACACCTAGGCATTCATCCTAGAGAAATTCTTGTAGCACATGTGCACCAAAAAAGGGCAGCCACATTCTCTATAATGTCTATAATAGCAAAAAAATAAACAACAACAAAAAAACCCACCACCTCTTGGAAAGTAACTGCAATGAGAATTAAGAGAGGTAATTAATGTACTACTGTAACAAAAAAGTAAACAAATATAGCTACATACAATATAGACAAACTTAAAAAATATAATGTTGAGTAATAAAGACATAAAAGAATGAACATACTGTTAATTCCACATATATTCAGCTCAAAATTACGTGAGTGCTTCAGAATACAAAACTGTTAAAATTATGAAGCAATCGTAAAAACAGAATTGGGGATAGAAGGAGGAAATACAGTAAGTGTAAAAAGTAATATAAAGTTCCTTCTCTCAAAATACATGGCAGCTCATGGATGTTCCATGAATTGTGTTTCTTTAGATACTACATTTCAAAAATGGTTTTTATCACCTCAATATTTAATTTTTTTAAAAGAAGCTAAATTACATGTCACACCGGTGGCAAGTTTATCGACCCTGTATTCTTCAGGACAGAGGCGTGCGGTCTGCCCGAGGCCTGATGGCGGCACTAAGGTGACCTGTGCACAGAGAGTGCGCGAGGCAGGGCTTCCCCGCCGCGGATCAGAGAATAGCAGAAAGATAGCCCAGCATGGAGGGGAGAGGGAGCTGTTCTTGCTGCTTCCACAGCACCTCTGCGTGCCTCGAAGTGGTCAAGTCAGCAGACTTGAGGTAAAACAGAAGAAACTAAGGTGAGATAAACACTTCCTATCAGAAGGGCTCTTGATGGTGAAAAGAAAAAGAAGACTACTCCACTGTCCTTTAACATAAGATATCTACTTAAAAACAGTTGGGTCCACTGAAAGAAAAAGCAAACAGATTAAACTACAGCCTGAAAGAACTGAAGTCAATGAAAATAAACAATTCATATATCCAAATCAAATACTTTCCAAAAAGGTCTATTACATTTATGAAAGGTGAAAGAGTAGCATGATTTTTAAAATGAACTTACCCTGAAATAAGTGAAGTTACAGTTGTTGAATAAATGTCACTCAAAAGCAGTCTCTTGGCTTTTTCTTACACAGCGGGCAACTTTCCTTTTGAATTCTCCATTTCTGTCTTCCCTCCATTCTTTCTGTAGGCACCAAAGTAGTATCAAGTGATTTTTTGCAAACTCCTCTTATAATTTCAAATGCTAGTTTTAATTTTTAATATAATGCTTTGGCAATATGTACACTTAAGGCTAAAAAGCTAATAAAGGAGTCAAAAATACTTTTGCAAGGCATTTTGCTGGGACACAAAAGCAGAAATCTCCTATACAGGTATAAGGTACAGAGAAAGACATCATATTGAGTACTATAATCTGTGTGTGTGAAATGGGGGGAGGGTGGCACACAGGGCTGACAATATCACTACATTGCCAGGTGTGTGAAAATGGGACACAAAACAGCACCAGCAGTTTCACATGAGAACAAAGCTGATTTCACCTAGCCTATAATAGCAGGTAAGTCTCACAAAAATGTCAAGCACTGGCCCCCTTTCTGAATTATCATCCATTTGGGGTCAGCACATAGAAATATTCATTCCTCATCTAGCCCTTGCAGAGCAAGATAACAAAAAAACAAATGTTGCCCTCAAAATCAAAACACATCAGAAAACCAATCGTTACAACAGATTATGGAAGAAAGGACTTGATCTAAGCTAAAGGTTCATAAAAGTCTGAGTTACCACCTAGGAAGGAAAGTAGTTCTGAATATTTTGGGAGACAACTGGGAATATATGACTATGAACTGGGCATTTGAATATATTAAAGAATTAGATTTATCCTGGCCAGATAGAACAATACTGTGGTTATGTATACAACAATGGCTTGATCTGGAGATGCTTGTTGTTCTATGTCTGTAATTACCTCACTGCCATTTTTAAGTAAAAGGAAGAAAAAGGCAGTTTGAGACAAAGGTGGAAGGTCAAAATTAGCAGGATAAAACAAAGAATTAGGGAGCTGGGAGACCAGTTAGAAAAACAATACAGTTACTGTCTGTATAGAAGATAAAAGGACTCAAGTCAATGGCAAAGGAATGGAAAGTATTTTAAAAAAACTATAAAGATAACATTCTCTGGTCACTTAGACAAGGCAAGGTAAGCGTGATTTCCAAGTAAAGATTAGATAGGTAGATGATGGTTCCAAAGCAGAAAACACCTAACACTGCTATGACTTGCTGAATCATGATAAAGCGGAAATGACCAGGTTGGTGATATTATCATTTATTTCCTATGTGGGGAAGCTAAGAATTCAACAGAGCTTACGGCCCATGTATTTCTCTTTATTCTCCAAAACCCTATTAAAATAATTATACTGCAATTTTATTTTTCTTAAGGAACTAATTCCCAATCCCAAAAGGACTGTCAGGAAAGTCATCCGATAATGGAGGAATTTTTTTGGAAATTTTTTTTCCTGGAAAACCAAAAGCAGATGGGAAGAATAATGAAAATTGCAGCAAAGAAGAAAACAGCAGCCTAATAAAGTTTCAATGGATCAAGAAAAGGACCTATACACAGAACCCTAAAGAAACCAATGTCTTGAAATGGCAGATCTGAGAAAAGTAGGTAAGAAATGGGACTGAAAACAGAGAATAGAGGGTCTGGGATCCCTGCTGCACAGTTGGGTTGCAGCACTATGACGCTATCCGTAGCCACTGCAGCATGGCACAAGTTGATTCCTGGCCAGCCAGGGAGCTACCCACATGGCACAGCAGATCTCTCCTGACTCACCTGCTGCTCCCCTCAGCAGTGTATTTCAGTCAGTCCACCTGTTCTGTTCCCACTCTGTCTCTGGTGAATCCTCTCACCCGCTACAGCTCTGGCCTGTAACCCAGTTCTTGTATTCATAAATAAACTTTAAAAAAAAAAAAGAAAATAGAGAATAGAAAGCCTATATATTCAACAGTTTGGCATTTTCTTCCCACCTGCATCAAAAATTTTATCTTCCTAAAATAATGTTAATGATGATATATGGATTTTTTTGGCAAATATATTAATGAACACACTAGAATTAGAGAAGCTAGCATGGGTATTGGTAATTACCTCTTCATTTGGCATTTCTTTTTTTTTTTTTTAAGATTTATTTATTTATGCATATAAGAGCTGGGCTACAGGCCAGAGATGTGGGGGGATTAAGTGGGGGAGGGGGATTTGACAGAGACACAGTGGGGAGCAGAACAGGCAGATGTACTGAAATACACTGCTGAGGGAAGCAGGGGGCAAGACAGGAGAGGTCTGCTGCGCCATGTGGGTCACCTCCCTGGCCTGGGATCAAACTTGTGCTGCAGTGGCTGTGGACTGCTTCATAGTGCTGCGCCTCAATCCTTTGGGCCACCAGGGAAGCCCCACTTTGGCATTTCAATTGCACTCTTCTTCCTCCAAATCTTACTCTTAGCTTAACAGCTGGCTTGATGTGAAACCCCTGAGTGAAATTCTACACACCACACACATACGCATGCACACACATATACAGACACCCCTCCAAAACCCTTGTTTCTTATTCATTAATCATGAATGGAGAATTGCGTAGAAAGACTACAAGGTTCTGAAGTAGACTTCAAAATATAAATAAAAAGGAAAATTAACCTCAGAGAGACTTCAGAATTTAGCTTTCTAAAATCTCTAATTATCAATCCTGAAAAATTGAAGTTATTAAATTCATTGAACAATGGTAAGATTTTATAAAAAAGAATTTAATGGAGAAAACAAGATATTTAAAATTAAAATAATGTTTATTATCAAAATAAAAATAAAAAATTCAAGATTGGGCCCTCCCTGGTGGCACAGGCAGTTGAACACAGAGCTGTGAAGCTGTCCGCAGCCTCCACAGCATGGGTTGGATGCTGGTTGGCTGCAGAGATCCCCACATGGTGCGGCAGACCTCTCCTGTCTCGCCTGCTGCTCCCCTCAGCAGTGTATTTCAGTTGGTCTGCCTGTTCTGTTCTCTGGTGAATCCTCTCACCCTCCCACACATCTGGCCTGTACCCTGGTTCTTATATGTATAAATAGATAGATGAATCTTTTTTAAAAATTCAAAATTGGCACTATTTTGAATGGAAAAAATGAAACACAGGGCATACTCTAGGCAAAAGCTAAAAGTTAAAAAAAAAGGAGAGATTGCTAAACATGGGGAAATTCTCAAATTAATTAAAAAGGAGTTTTCACAAATTCAGGTGTTCAAACTCAAAGTAATAGTATCTACAAAGATGGAAAAATTTAGTTTACAAACAATGTGAAATTTCAGAAGACCAAGAATCAAGGAAAGGACTTAAAGGAAAAAGGGGGGAGCACACCTCAAGCAGAGAAGAATCAGCTTACTACCAACTCTCTATTAGTAACACTAAATGCTGAAAGATAAATTGTGTAGAAATTTGATATTCTCCCTTACAATTCTATAAACAAATAATCAAATATAAGGGCAAGATAACACTTTTAGATATTTAGGGACTCAAGATTTAATTCCCACATACCCTTTCTAAAACACTATTCTAGAACGAAGTTCAACATAAAGAGTAAGTCAACCAAGATCCAATCCATAAGAAGAACGAAGGGGAAATCCAAAGGCAGGCAGCAGAGCACAGTCAATGTAGTTTGCAGCCAAACATAAAGAAAATCCGAGAGAGGGAAAATTTCAAAAAAAAAAAAAAAAAAAAAAAAATTGGGGTTTCCTGGAATAATATCACTGATTAACAAGTTAGGTAAATAAGCAAAAAATATATGAAGATGTGATCAAAGCCATATAAAATAAACGGGAAGAGCAAGCAAGAAAACTGAACAAAACTGATTACAAGAAATGAGACAACTAGTTAAATTAGAAAAGGAAATTGGCAGATTTTAAGAAAAAGAATGGAATCGATTTCACACAATTTGTAGTGTTCAGACTAGAAGTCACATTTGCCTATTTTAACTTCATGTTAAGGTCTATTTCTATTTCCTACCCTTCTGGAAACAGCAACAACATAACCACTTCACTTTTTCAGCAATCAGCTGTCTGGAAGAGTTAATATATTTTGCATATTTACATTCTGTGTATTTGCTCTTAATTTACCCTCTGTGAAGAGAAATGTAATTTATCAGTTCTGATCATGTTAAAAAGATCTGATAATTTGATTACTAAATTCAAAAATTCAAAGTCATGGATTTGAACAGGTCTTACCTACATAAGGTTTTTCTATATGTAAGGTCTCACTGAAGTTTTTATGAGGTTTGAAGCAACCCAAACAAAAAAAGTGATCTTCCTGCTTTAATATATACTAACAAAGATTCCAAGAATAAGAATTAGAACAAAAGGTTTTTCAAAAAAGGATAGAAGGCTGAGAAACTAGAAAATATTCTAGATTAAAAGAGACTAAACATGAATACAAAATACAATATAGGTCCCTCGATTCTGGATTTTCAGAAAAAAAAAAAAAAGGTCATTAGTATTGGAGAAATGTGAGTATAGGCTGTATCTGTGCATCAGTAAGAGTATTCTACCGATGAAAAACTCATTCTATGCTTACATGAAATACCCTTGTTCTCAGAAGAGATACATGCTCGAATAACTTGACAGTGATAAGACAGGATACCTGTATAATCTCAAACAATTCAGAAAAAAAATTACAAAATTTGCACAACTGATATATCTAGGTAAAGCATGCAGAAGTGATTATTTAACTAAAATAACTTTCTTGTAGATATGAAAATTTTTTAAATAAAAACGTGGGAATAATAACAACATTAAATTGTCCTAGGTATGGCAACAGTAGCTATGCAAGAGTGTCCTTATACCTAAAAAACACAGGTTCAAGTATTAGAAGTAACGCTTAATTACATCTATAATTTATTTTGGTACAGATTCAGGAGACAACTGGATAAAATATACAGATTCACACACAACAGATACACATGTAGAGATTTTGTTGTTGAGTTTAATTAAAGGGGAGGAGAGAGGTATATATGTGACCACCTTACCGCAGCATCAACATTAGCAGGTGAGTCTCCATTAGGGTCTGCCAACATAGAAATGACACTTATCATAATGGTTTCCACAGTATGGATGGGGAGCCAGCGTTCCTCTGGCTTTTCATAACCATATTTATCTTCTCCAGGCTCATGAAGAATAGAAATGCATACATCACCATTTTTATCAACTGCAAAATTAGAGGAAAGCGTCCTGTTGTTAAAGATACTGAAAATAATTTGGTTATAAAGTGTTATAGATGTGGTCCTGATCCCCACCGTATTTGTAAGAAACATTATATAGAAACTAATTTCCAATATGGAACCTGTAAACCTTTAAGGAAGACCACAGACTTTACCCTAACAGGAGCCAGATGACAAACCTAACGGGAACATAAGCTACCTTTTTACATTTGCACAAAAGATACTTAGCACATAGATAGTGCCTAGTCTTCATATGTAATAAATACAAAGCAAATGAATAAATGGCAATATTAAAATTGTTCGTCACTTTAGAAAATACATATTCCAAATGCTAGAACTACATTTCTTTGTAATGATTTCTAGTTTCCCCACTAACTTACTGATTTTAATTAGTGATAGTCAAAGGAAGGTCCAGAAACTTGCCTAAAACGAGAGGTAACACCGTAATAGTTTTTTTTTAAAGTAAATGAGATTTTAAAAAAAAAAAAATTTTATTTATTTGTTTGTTTGTTTGTTTGTTTATTTATTTATTTATTTATTTATTTATTTATTTATTTATTTATTTATTTATTTATTTATTTATTTATTTATTTATTTATTTATTTATTTATTTATTTATTTATTTATTTATACGAGCACTGGGTACAGTCAGAAGTGTGTGAGGGTGAAAGAATTCACCAAAGCCAGAGTGGAGAACAGAACAGGCAGAGTGACGAAGTACATTGCTGAGGGGAGCAGAAGGAGCTGCAGGAGCGGTCTGTGCGCCATATGGGACCCTCGCAGGTGGCCGGGGATCGAACCAGTGCTGCAGAAGCTGAGGGCAGCTTCGCAAAGCAGCGCTCAACCCCTGCGCCACCGGGGAGGCCCCATAATAGTTTTTAAATAACATGAATGCAAGAGTATATTTTCAAGGAATGGAATATATTTAAATTCATAAAAGCATGCCATATTGCCAGTGAAAATTCATCAACATAAATGACACCATGAAGTACTTTTTCTATAAAATTTAAGATCTAAGCCTCAGATATTATTAACCCCCCCCCAAAAAATTGAAGTCCTAATTCACTAACTCATTTATTATCATATAAAGACTCCCTATTAGTGAAACTATAAAAATCACGTAATTCCTTAATCTTTTATGGTAAAATCTTCCCCTGTTTAAAAAAAAAATACTTGGAAAAATTTCAAAAAGAAAATTTTTTGTTGTAAAAACTTTCTTCAGCCAAATCTCACAAAAAGCCATTGGCAATTTTATGTATTTCATTCTTACCTTCCTGCTTAAAGTCTAACAAAAATGTGATAGGTGTGATTTTACAGCTTATTGTTCATCTCATGACTTAAATCCCTCTGTTGTTAAAAACTCTAGATAACAAGAACCCATGTTTACATGTATCACTGCTTTACCAACAAATACTTCCTGAATGCATACTGTTTCAGGCACTCATCTGACACAGGGCATACAATAAATGAATGCTAACAGACACACACAAGACTTCAATAGCTAACATAAAATGTTTACACAGTATAAGATGCTTTTCTCACTTATTATATATAAGTAGTTTTTTCAAGTCATTTCTTTGAAAACATTAAATGTTTACGAGTCTATCAGAATCAATTTAAGATCATTTCCCTTTTCAGAAATTATCATAATCTTGCATCTTTTTTTTTTTTTGCTTGTTTCCCTCCCTGAAAGTCCCCCACATAATCCAGCATCTTTAACTTAGCTTAATATTTTAAAATAAGGTTTTAAGGTTCAATACCTATTTCCAAATATCATTTTAAAAGTATCATAATGAGGGCCTCCCCGGTGGCGGAGTGGTTGAGCGCTGGGTTGTGAAGCTGCCCGCAACCTCTGCAGCGCTGGTTCGATCCCCGGCTGCTCCCTGGCCCCAGAGGAGGGTCCCACATGGCGCGCAGACCTCTCCTGCCACCCGCTGCTCCCCTCAGCAGTGTGCTTCGGTCCTTCTGCCAGTTCTGTTCCCTGCTCTGGCTCTGGTGAATTCTCTCACCCTCCCGCGCTTCTGACTGTACCCAGTGCTTGTATAAATAAAAATAAATCTTTAAATAATAAATAAATAAATAAAAGAAAATAAACATCCTAATATAAATTAAAAAAGTATCATAATGAATTTACATAGCCATCAGCAACATATGATGTTGACTGTTTCATTGTTCTTTGCTTAGAATTAAATAATAATAAATAAAAGAATGCTAGTTAGATAAAACCAATCTAAAGAATATTTTATTTATTGGTAATTTCTGCGTTTCACTGGTGAAATCTGGCTTAACTGTTTTACATACTTCTAGGGTTATCTAGGGGTATGTTGTAAATTATACATATTTCCTCTTTTGTGAAATGTCTGTTCTTATTATTTATCTATTTATGTATTCAGTGTTTAGTTTTTTCTTGCCAAATTGCTTAATTCCCTTTGTTTAATTTTTGCCTGCTAACTTTTCCTTTCATCTAATGCCCTAATAGTGTTCTTTATATAAATCCATTTAAGAATTCCACATTGCACAACTTTGTCATTTCTCTTTAATCTCCTCATTTTACTTTCATTACTTTTGAAACTAGAAAGTTCTTATGTCCAACACTCAGCAAAAAATTGATATTCACTACTATTATTTTTGTAAAATTTGTAACTTTTTATTTCTGTTTAGGGTTCATTCACTTTGTTTTCTGGCCTAAAGAAAACTTCCAAATTAATTTCCCCATAAAGAAAACGCATCTCTCCTTCCATTGTTAATCTACCTGAATACGTATACCCTTCAAATTATCTCCTAATTCAATTCTTAAAGCACCTAAAACTGTGAAAATCTGATTTACTTCCACCTTCTCTTTCCTCACTACCTGGGTACTCTTTCTGACCTACCTTGCTAGAAACTGGCTTTTGTCCCCTATCAGGACTCTGTGTTCTCACAAAATAATCTGTAGGACATACTCTCCTAGTTATTTATAGTCAACTCTTCTGGGTCAAGACAACTGATACTGCTGAGGACAACTTCCTGGACACAAGTTTCTGCACCACACTTCCTTTTCCTGGTCCTTGAGTCATTTCCAGTCATTTTCTAGTTTTCCTTGGTCTCATTTTTGATGTTATACCACTCTCCAATATTAATCAACCCTCTCCACCCTGGGGAAATTAACTCATTCATTATATAATAATATTACCCATCATCTTCCCTCAAGCTTGACTTAGATATAGCATTGACAGATAACACTGTGCACATTTATCTGTACTACTTGAGGATTAAATGAAACATTACAAATCTTCGTATCAGCCAACAACTTCCAAGGCCCTAAGCTTACTGCTGAGCCCTGGATTGGTTTTATCTATCTCATTGGACACGGCAAATGCACATCAAGGAAAACAAGCTCAAAACTGAATGCATCTAAGCCACACAAAGCTAATAATATTTTGACAGCTTTCCTGAGATATACCTCACTTATTTGAAGTACACAATTTAATGGTTTCTGGTATGTCCACAGAGTTGTGCAACTATCACTACAATCAATTTCAGAATATATTCAACACCCAGAAAGAAAACCAATACCCATTAGTAATCACTCCAGTTTCCCGTCGACTTTCCTCCAAGCTGGTTTCTGTCTCTACAGATTTGCCTGTTCTAGACATTTCACACAAAAGGAATTACACGCTGTGTGATCTTTTGTGACGGGCTTTGTTAATGTATGTTTTGGGGGTTCATCCATGTTTATCAGTACTTCATTCCATTACATGAACATACATTTATTTTTCTGTTCATCTATCAATTGATCATTTGGGCTGTGCCATTTTACATTCTTGCTAATAGGGTATATGTGGGTTCTAATTTCTCTGTGTCATTGCCAATACTTGTTTATTATCTATCTTTTTTATTGTAACATGGGAGTGGTATTTCACTATAATTTTGATTCTCTAATTATTTTGTTAATGATCACCTCTAAATTTTTACCTCTCCATTACCACTCATATTTGTAGTCAACAAGTGAGAAAAAGTGCAATTTCCTTCCTGCCACTACTCATATTAGTTCAAGCTTTCATTGTCTCTTATCCAAATCATTGATTAAACCCCCATCCCCCTGGCTATTAACCTGGCTTCCTCTTCCAAAACTTCTCCTAAACTGCAATCTTTCAAGAAGGAAAGACAGTCAAGATAAACCTATTACACAACTTTAAAATTCATCCCAGTTTAAAGAATAAAATTCAAGACAGGATGTTCATACATAAAATGCTGTTCAGGAATCATTTCGACTTCTATGTTACCATGCCTTTATAACTACAACACCATTGTCTCCCAGTTTCACTGTTAAATTTACAAGTCTGTCCTCCCTTTATATAGATCATGATAAACTTATAAAATTAAATCTTGGTTGATTTCCTTCAACCTCTAACACTTTCTCCCATGTGAACTACAAAGTCTCTTCAATCTTTAAAAAGAAAAAGCACTATTTTTGTCAATTTTCCTTTCAATTGATACTGTCACTGCTATCCTTCTGCTTAACAGAAGAGAAGTTCCATATATGACTTACATAGGTGCTCTAAGTCAATTTCTCATAGCAGAGAAACGAAGATTCAAAGAGGCTTTACCCAGAATTACACAGTTAATCTGTGGTGGAGCCAGCATTCAGGAGTTTTGTTATATAGGAAAAAAAAAAAAAAAAAAAAAAACCCAAAATTGCCTATTGTACATCAAGTAATTTAATTATGGCAGAAGAAATTGCCATAAACCTAGGAGAAGATGGAAGAAATATCAAAGCAACAAGAGGTGGATATTGCCAGATCATGGGTCCACACATTATGTAATAATAACATATGAACACAAATACACTGTTAAGAGATATTTTGTCCTACCTTACTATTAACAACTGTGTCTTTTATGATCACTGTTATCTTAGATGCAATGACATATGGTGACTCCCTTGGTTCTCCTTAGTTTTCCATTAAACTACTTCTAGTCTCTCATAAGACCCATATTTCATTCATTGCTACCCCAATGTCTGCTTAAAGTAAAATTGAAGGATTCCTCTTCCTTATAACTGAAAGCCTTTATTATAAACAGTAGAATGAAGATGAGGATAGGTATCTAGAACAACTCTGATTATACACAGTCAAAATACGGAGAAAAAAGATCCTTGCAAGTTCTATCATATAAAATAAGGCCAAAAGTTCAGGGAGACTATGTATAAATATAGCTTATCTAGTCTAACCTTTAGCTTACAAAGTGGATTTTTAAATAGTAGCACATCTTTGGGTAAGAAACTTAATGCCACCTTTTCATACACAGCAGTTACTGTATGTTTTTCAAAGGTTAAAACATAATATTTTATTCCATTTGACCCTTCCAAGTCACCTTATGAGGTAGGTTGGACATTCCTTTTTTAAGCTAAGAATACAGATAAAAGTTAAAAGTTGCCCATGGTATAAGAGCTAAGATTATAAAACATAAATTTAAAATCCAGATTTAATAACTTCTGTGCTCTTTCAATACCAAATGAATCACCTATGATCTGGGAAATTATTTCCTCAATTATAAGAGCTTTATTAATGCTGAATAACAGCAACCCTGTGTTTAGTATGGAACGTTATGAATCTCAAATAGCTGTAAACTAAATAAACAAGTAATTTTTTTCCCCCACATGATCTCTATTATTCAGTTTCTTCTAAGGAATCTAAGACAAGGCCATGTGAATAATGACCACAATGAATTTAGTACAAAAATTCCAAAGCAATGTCAATGAAAAGTGATCTTTCTTATTAATCTTGCAAACTTTAGCAACAAGTCTTCAAAAGTAAAACTAGATAAACTTACCATTTGGGTGCCAGATTTCTGTAATGAATTTCATTTTAGGAGGCCGGAGGGGATAATCTTTTGGGAAAGTGAGATGAGCCTTAAAAACACCACCTTCACTGGAAAAACAAAAACAAGGTCTTGTCTGATTAATTAGGTAGACAATTATTAAAACAAAGTACTAAGAAATAATCTGTTCTCAAGCAGTTTACTTACTCAAATATACAGTTTAGTAACTAGAATACCTAAACTCTCAAATAGCTATCAAAATAAAATATTTTTAAAGGTCATCCAGATCAGATCACATTATTGTTGTGCTACAAAACTCTCCATCACTTCTCACTGTTCTTAAGCCAACATTCAGAAAGCTTTTAACATTGCTTATAAGGAGCCAAGTTGCAAATTTCTCCAAGTTGCTTTCCAACTATCACTCTCTATTCTAGTTATGTCTCCTCCCAATTCTTGAAGCACACACCAAAATCCCATCTCAGAGCTAATTCAAATTTTGTTCTTCCCTGTTTGGGAACAGATGTGCTGATTTTCCTTCCTTCCTTTTACCCATCCATCTATCCACACGACTCATCATTTAACAAATATTGTCTTTATATATCAGACCCTGGGAGTACAGCAGTGAACAAAATATAATACCCTCAGGAGTTTATATTCTAGTGACTTTCCACAGTGGTGCCAGTGACAGATGTTATGAATACTGGAGTTGTTCAATATATTTACAGTTGTTCTATATTTAGCCACCTGAAATATGGCTAATACAAGTGAGGAATTTTTTATTTTACTTTAATAGCCACTAGTGACTAATAAATGCTGTATTAGACAATGCATATGTAGAGCATTTCCATTTACTTAGAAATAATTCTTGAATAATTTTCACAATAACACAAGTTGCATACATTAACAATCAAAACCAACAAGACACATCACATTTATGGGGCAAAAAAGATTTACGTTCCTGGTTATCAGTCTTTGGTGCTAATGGTTTCCTCCACTTAAAATGCTCTTCCCCCCTTGTTATCATTCAGAATTCAGCTTAAATGTTACCTCTTGAGAAAGGTTTTACTTGATTATCCAGTTGTAACTAGTCACTGTGTCCCTCTATCAGACTGACCTCTTTTAATTTTTTTATTGCAACAGCAATTCATGTATCTATCCTTTTGTTTAATGTATACGCCATCAGAATAGGGCCATATGACTGTATTTGTTTCAAAACAGTGAAAAATGGAATTTTCAGTTTACTAAATAGTTTTCATTCACTGGACAAATAGAAATTGGTTACCTACTTGTCGTACATACAACAGAGAAAAAGAAGCTAGCAATTACTGTTTTCATGGTAATTGACATTCCAGTGGCAGAGGAAACCATCAAGAAAAGTAGCAATAATAAGTACTAGAATTATATGAGCAATCTACTATTAAATTTTTAAAAATCCACAGAAAATTCTGTTTATCTTTAAGAAGAAAAAGTGGGGCTATATTTGTTACAGCCAAGTTAACAAGAACTCAAATACCCACAAGGTACAAGAGTAAAGAAAAGACAGAACTGTATCTGGAAACATGACACTGATATATAGTAATGGTTAACTCAGGAGCACAGGATTACAGGATCTTTCACATTCTGCTTTGCACATTTCAACACAGCTTAAAATTTTAATCATGAGCAAGCAGTAATAACTGGCTTTTTCTGAATATAAAAGCAAGATAGGGGAGGGGCTTAAAAAAAAAGAGAGAGATAGATTCATCATTAATACCAAGTACTCCTGAATACTTACGAAAGGTCACTAGACTCCAAGTATAAAGAACAACCTTGATAATACAGTCTTGGTAAAAGTAATAGGAAAAATAGACTACAAAGGACTAACAGAAGAATGGGGTGATGAACTACAAGCATAATGAACAGGACAATTTGAGAAGTTTAATAAAGAAGACAGTAACTTGATGATAAAATAACATAAATGAAAGACTTGAAAACAAACTGTTTGCAAGATGGGAAGGTGCAGGCAGAAAGATTAGGAATACTAGAAAAATAATACTGAGAAATTAGATAGAACAAAGAAAATAAGGGAAATAGAAGACCAAACTAGGAAAAAGAACACTTCTTTTTGCATAGGAAAGAAAAACAGGCTCAATGCAAAATAGCTATATAGGGGTAGAAAGGAAGAAAAATGACAAAATGCCTATCTTATGGAATTAATTCTTATAATTTATAAGATTATGAAGAGAAAACACAGACGTGAGAAGTGGGGGCTGGAATAACTGTTGTAAAGAGTACATTATACTGACATGAAATAAGTCTGTCTTCTATCTTCTCAGCCTATGCTACTCAACTGAGTAAGTTAATGCCAAAATTGGCCTTAGGATATAGTAATTAGGTGGACTAGTTTTTCAAACTGAAGCTGCAAAACCAATTAAATGAGTCACTAACCAGCTTTAAAAAAAAAAAAAAAAGTAAAAATAGAAAACTTAACAGGTTTGTTTTAATTATATAATCTATATACAATTTCTGTTCACTGAAAGTGTATAGTTGTATGTATACACTGGGTCACAAAATATGTTTGAATACAGGCTGCAGTAAGAAAAAGCCTCAAAGTCACAAATACAGACAACAGCCAAGAATATATGTAACAGGACATCAATGGCTGCCACAAAGTCCATGCACTTCATCCCACTAGTTTTAACTTCATTTTCCTAGGTTTCTTAATTTTGATTGATTAGGTCCACTTCAGGTTTTTTATTAACTGATTGGAATCCTGATCATGAAAAACTGCCTTCATCTGAAATTATTTTCAATCTTTAAAATGTCTATCAAGTTTAATTAAAAGTTATTCTGAGAGTTTGTACAATTTTCATTCTATCAATATCTACAATGCCCTTTCCCATTCAGAATGAATCACGCTATTCCTTATGGTTTGCACCTGTAGATGGACCCCATAATCTCTCTTTACCTGTATAAATCCTACCCCCCCCTTTTTAAGATTTATTTTATTTATACAAGAACTGGGGTACAGGCCAGAGGCACAGGAGGGTGACAGAATTCAAAAGAGACAGAGTGGGGAGCAGAACAGGCAGACAGACGGAAAGCACTGCTGAGGGGAGCAGCGGGCAAGACAGGAGAGGTCTGCCGCACCATGTGGGTATGTCCCTGGCCGGCCGGGAATGGAATCAGCACTGCAGAGGCTGCGGACTGCTTCACAGCGCAGCACTCAACCCACTGTGCCATTGGGGAGGCCCCCCCCCCTTTTAAAATACAGCTCAGCAGCCCCAATTCATGGATGCAAACTTCTACTAAATAGCCAAATTAACAAGAACTCAAATACCCACAAAGTACAAAATCATTGCAGACTAAACATTAACATGTTACATATTCACTATTTGTCAAACACAGGAAGATGCTATTATGATGAGCAAAATGAAGGTTTATTAAAAAGCTTCAATGAATTCAAAATATCTTTCCTTTCATTATGTATTTTCTTCATCACAGATTCTAACTGCACAATTACCAGGGTGATGTTAAAGAGGTAGACAACAAAGAATTTCACATTTGAAAAGGTTAAGAAACCCTGACTTAATTCAGCTGCCTTCCATGAGGCAACTCTTATTGTTTTTGCATCAAATTATAAAAATCTTACAAGGATCAAATCTATCATTCTGTCATATTTACTTTATTTAAAAGATTTATTGTATGCTGCCTTTTGAAACTGTTTAAAATTGTTCTTTTACATATATCACTGTTGATACCTAGCTCTTGTTCCTTCATCAGCCACATTATCACCATTTATCTATTATTCTTTTTTAAAAAGATTTATTTATTTATGCATACAAGAACTGGGGTACAGGCCAGAGATGTGGTGGGTGAGGGGACTTACCAGAGGGTGGAGAGCAGAACAGGTGGATCTACTGAAATACACTGCTGAGGGAAGCAGAGGGGGAGTCAGGTGAGGTCTGCTGCACCATGTGGGTTAGCTCCCTGGCTGGGGATAGAACTCGTGCTGCAGTGGCTGACCCTAATAGCTTGATAGTGCTGAGACTTCAACCCCTGTGCCACCACGGAGGCCTCAAACTTACTTTAAAAACCTGCATCATTCCTTTCTGAAAATTTAATTTCTGTTGATATGGGTGGCTATCCACTCTACTTGTTGTTCTGTAATCTGAACATAACAGGTGTATCACAACAATTCCAGGATGTCTTTCATAGAATGACAATCTCAAGACTCTATTTTTAACAGTGCTAGAAAGGTTAATCAATGGACAAAGTAATGATAAAAAATGTAATACTGTGTGATGGTTAGTATAATATCAATACACATGGCAACTATCAATGCCAAATAATGGAATGTTTGAATTCAATGTGTCCCTTATTGATTATAGAGAATGTAAAGAGTGTGGAGTGCCCTCTAGTGACTAAATGATGGCTAATGATGCCATTTTGAAATACCACACCAACTTCCAAGGAGTTTAAGTATAGTATTAATTCTTTCTATTATCACATAAATGATTTAGTTATTAAATGGCCAATTCAATCTGGATACCACCTAAGTTCACATTAACTTAATTTCAATCCTATTATCCCCCTTTTCCCCATTTTCAATCTATTTCCCTTTAGAGGCAATGGATAATACTTAAGATCTGTGCATTCACTCTCAATAGAACTCAAACAACTGCCCAGATGGCCTCTACCTCTTCAAGCCACTAAAATAACAAGAACATCAGTAATTTCCTTGCTGTTAAATCAACAAACATTATTAAATACTTGATCCTTAATACGTGGTAGCATTTAAAAGGTATACTTCTACAAACCTTTCTTCTTATTTTCCTTTCATGTCCTTGTTTTATTTCCTCTGCTTTCCTCAGGGTCCTGCCCATGCACATGTGCTATTTCTCTATCCCCTGAGCAAAGGCTACACATCTCACTAATTCAGGCCAGAGTCAACCTACAAGTTTTCATTTTTAATGCTACAAAGGAAAATTTTAAATAACACTGTTAAAAGAATGTTTTGTTGCAGAAATGAGTATACTGATGCAAAATAAAATTTATAACCCTAAATTATGATACTTGGTAATTTGACACGCATTCTAAAATATAAAAAGCTAACTAGTTGCTCCTGATATAGAAAAATTATTTGTCCTCAGTATAAAAAATAAATCCAAACTATTTAAGTGTTTACAAACTTCATCAACTAAGCCCTCAACTCTCCATTCAATCTCATCTCTTGAAATTCTTTGTATTTACTCCAAATTTTTTTTTAAAGATTAATTTATTTATACAAGAACCAGGGTACAGGCCAGATGCACGGAAGGGTAAAAGGATTCACCAAAGACAGAGTGGGGAACAGTGACGAAATACACTGCTGAGGGGAGCAGCGAGCACAGCAGGAGAGGTCTGCCGCTCCATGTGGGACCCTCGCCGTCCGGCTGGGATTGAACCGGCACTGCAGAGGCTGCGGACAGCTTCACAGCACGGCGCTCAACTGCCTGCACCACCAGGAGAGGCCCATAAATTTTTTTATATCCTTTTTCAGGTGCTATGTTTACCCTGGAAATATTTAATATCCTAGATCCCTTTCCACTTACCCTCATCATCCACTGTCATTTTCAGAATATCTATCTAGTTAATTCTTTAAAAAAAGATTTATTTATACAAGAACTGGGGTACAGTCCAGAAGCGCAGAAGGGTGAGAGAATTCATCAGAAACAAGAGGGAACCAGAACAGGCAGACCTGGACTGAAAACACTGCTGAGGGGAGCAGCGGGGGAGACAGGAGAGTTCTGCCTCGCTACATGCATATCTCCCTGGCTGGCTGGGAATTGAACTGGCACTGCAGAGGCTGCAGACAGCTTCACAGCACTGCTCTCAATCCACTGGGCCACCGGGGAGGCCCTAACTAGTTAATTCTTACCTGCACTGTTGGCAAAATCCCTTCTATCCCCAAATAGTAATCTAAACCAACTGTGCAATCTCATTCATAATGCCAGCTACTGGGTAAGGAATGAGCAAGTGATTGAATTTTGACAAATGAGGTAAAAGCAGAGTCTGCTAGTGAATTTTACAGAAGGAGGAAAAAAAGGTGTGTGTGGGGGGGGTGTTTCTACATTTCATAAGAAGCATATAAAACATAAGAAGGATCTACCTTTCTTCCTTCCTTTGAGAAATATTCTGAAATGCTCCAAACTTCCATAAATACTTTCCTACCAGACTCAAATTATCAAATTTCCTCATTTTCTAAGCCAGATTTCTGTTGATGGAAGCAAAAAGTCTACTGATGAATAGTTTCTAACTCCACTTTAGATATCCCTTTCTTTGAGAAAACTCTCAAATATGTTCAACACCCACCACGTCCCCAGTGAGTACTCATAATACCCCATGCCTACCTATGTCATGGCCATCATCAAAATGTATTAAGTGGCTATACAATCATGTTTTGCTAAGTAAAGTGTAACTTCTTTTGGTGCAGTGACTATCAATTAATTCAAGATCATGTCCCCAGCATGCATTTAACATAGGAGTGCTCAAAAACATCTTAGAACTTAATGAATGAACAGGGTAAATGTCCATTCCAAGATGACATGTTTTGTTTTTACAACAATTCTACACAGGAAATTGCCAAAAGTGATGGTCTCAGATTAAAAAAAAAAGATAAACCTTAAACCTACTTTTTTGGGTTTTAAACAGAATTTAGTAACTTCTAATGTGAATTTCAGAAGACATCACTATAAAATGAAATCATAAACAAGTAATTTAGGATAATTAATATAACGTCTATCAACTGCATTAAGACTTCATTATTCACAAAAAAATTAAAGTATATGTGGCACTGAGGTGAAACTATAGCCCAGTTGCCACCAGAGCTCACACTAGGAAGGTACAGTGTAGAGGTGGCTGCCAGTTGTTTCAATCCACACTCAGAGTTCTGCCACACATACTTCTGCATACCCACATCTCAGACCTACAGTCTGCACTTTTTAACTGTGTATTGAAAACATACAGACAGACAAATAGATAAGATAGATCAGACAGACAGACAGACAGATAGATAGATATATCAGCTAGCAATATTTAGAGATACTTGTCACCAACACATGGAAAGGTATAAGAATTCTGTAGCTAAATCCTAGATTCTGAACCAACTCTCTACACAGACATCAGAAGAATTTCTTCTCTTGTCTCATAAATACTGTAAAAGTAACAAGATTCTGTCACTGGCATGTTGTTGTGTCACCCCTGACTACACAATTCATGAAATGTGTGTTATGACCGAAAATCGTAGAATTGACCTGAACTTCATCAAGCATCCCCAGACTAGGTTTATATATATGGTTCTGCATGCAAAATTTGGTTAAGAAATTTGCTTTCAAACTGTATTAAAATTGTGGGGGAATGCCTTTAAGATGGTTTCCAATGGCTACAGTTGTGAACCAAACTAACACTGTGGAATAATTAAATTGAATTATTTTAGTTTTTAACAATTATCAATGCAAACATATAATTGAGAAATATATCAGCAAAAATTTAATTGGTAATTTTTGTGACAAAACATAAATTATTCTTTTCAGATTAACCCAAACATCCACACTATAGCTCAACTATATAAGGCATGAACCAGTATGCTCTGATATGGAAACACCTCTGACTTTTCTTTTCCATCAGCTATTTTATTGTTATAACAAAACTACTTGACTATCACACCAAAAAATGTTTGATGTACCTGAATATTTGCTGCTTAGGTACCATCAAGGAAGGACCACAGTTGAGTGAAAAAGTATAATCCCTGAGAATTAAGATCTAGATCTGTTCATGCTGAAACTTATACAGCTTTGAGAAGGGCTCTGCATCCCCCGCCTACCCCCAACACCTCAACTTCTATAAAAAGTATGGAAATTATGCCAGTCAGTGACATTAGGAATCCATGTCCCATCTTATAGAGCATCAAATATTAGTAAATTTTAGTCTGCAAACACTCAGAGCAGAAAACAAGATTCTCAATCTAGAAATGTATTAGATAAAATGCTTAAGATATTCCATCTTTTTTTCTACTGCTCTTTGACATACATGCTGCTATCATCTTTATAACATTAGTTAAACTAGAAGTTAGTAAATAGATTATTTTATATCCTAACAATCATTTTTAGAAATTGGTAAAAGGTGATCTTTAATTCATTTTAGACTCAGAACACCTTGATTCTGACTAGTACTCTCTGGGGATCCAAATAATGAACCACTAAAACTGATGATTATAAAGTTCTTTCCAACCTTTTTAAGACAATGATATATACAGTGTATTCTACATGAAAATTTCCAAATCTAGTACCATTAATTAAACTAATAGAGTATTAGTGCTCGCTTCGGCAGCACATATACTAAACTAATAGAGTATTAAAAACAGTAAAGCCATGTGTCTTTAAAGCTCTTACATTCACTCTGGGGTTCAAAGCAAAGTATAAAAACAAAAGAAAGGAGAAGAGAGAAACATTTCAAAAGAGACTTTTCTTCTATTCCCTATCTGGTCAAAACCTATCTAATTGGGGATATTAGGAAAATATATCTACATATTACTTCAACTTAATGATAGATTTTCTGTAACAAAAATTATTCTAGTTAGGGAGAATAACTTAATTTCTGAAACTAGTACATATTTAAAAGAAAATAGTAAGTTTTAGGGGTCTCCATGGTGGCGCAAGGGGTTAAGCACAACACTATAAAGCTATCTGCAGCTTCTGCAGCATGAGTTCGATGCCCAGCAGGCCAGGGAGCTACCCACGTGGTGTAGCAGACCTCTCCTGGCGTCCCACTGCTCCTCTCAGCAGTGTATTTCAGTCAATCTGCCTGTTCTGTTCCTCACTCTGTCTCTAGTGAATCCTCTCACCCCCCGCTACTCTGGCCTGTACCCCAGTTTCTGTGTGCATAAGTAAAATCTTAAAAAAAAAAAGACCGAATAATCCCAAAGTTATGTTCACTTAAAAAAAAAAAAGAAAATAGTAAGTTTTAGACATTATTTTCATGCAAAAACCCAAGAGAGGAACATTCAGTACAAATGATACCAAACACAGCCATTTCACCTGTTCTTTAAAAAAGGAATTCTACTTCAGTTTTTCAAGAGTTTACATTTCAACTAATTAAAAGAACCCCACCCTGATATCAATCTCATTATACTTACTAAAGTGTATCTGGAGGACCTATAATAAGGACTTCCCATCGGTAGAGATCATTGTCATCTATTAAACCTGCTGAAAAGCCTTCCACTGGATTTTTGTTGAGTTCTGTGGAAAAAGAAAAATTTGATCAAAACATTTAAGTACATAATTTTCACCCAAGAGATAAATTACAGTACTTGAAAATACATGTTATAGATTTAATGGTTTATTAAATGAATACACCTGGATCCATTAGCAAAATGGATACAAAAAAAAATCTATGGCACAGTAAAAGTAATGTGTTAAGCAGACTTATCCAGATCAACTTCTACTGCCTTCTTTCTTTAGATCTGATTTCCAGCTAGGTTCTTAACTTTCCAGGTAGACATACCATGGTATACAGGTATAGTTACATATAAGGATTGTCAAAACATAGCTACCCAGGCCCTCATACTTCCCCAGAGATTCTGATTCAGAGGGAAATAAAACCAGTGCTTCAAATATTCTTCTCCTGCGGTCTATTTGCAGAAACACTAACAGAATGCCCTATACCATTGCACTGGAATTTGCTGGCCTTCATTTACACCATTATCTGAATTATCTATTTGACAATTCCTCTGTAGTTCTGGGGATACACATCTATAGATGGTATTCATGTGGGGCCCATCAGAACACTGAGAACAAAGAGGAGAGAACAAGAGGCCCCATCTGTGTCTGGCTTGCATTGTTGACCCTTATGCCAGCCACAGCTTCCAGCACACAGGAGGAGCTTAAGAGTAACAGTTGCAACCTAGAGGAATAGCAGTGGCATCATTAGATTTTTTTTTTTTCCTAAAGAATGTTCTGGCATGTTTGGAGAATGATGGCGGCTAGTGACAAGAACAAAAACACAGGACTAGTGAGGTAGGGGAACACAGCAAGAGGGGACATGTAAGAGGAGAAAGTGAGGAGGATGTAGAGCACCCTAATACTCAGGGTTTAATAATAAAGTTTCTATTGATGACAGAAGATAATATAAGGATTTTTTAAACAGTTTTAATGAGGTATAACTGACATTTATACAATTTGGTATGTATTGATAAATGCGTATGCCTGTAAAGCTATCACCATAATTATAATAAACATAAATATGTATTTGCCTATGCACACACATGCACGGATACAGATATATCTAAGTATATTTGACAGGCAGGGAGATAAGCGATGATTGACACAAAATAAGAAGCACACACCAGAGGAGAGCAGTTTTAAGAGGGCTTTGCTGGAAGCCTGAGCAAGTTTGTAATTCTCACAATTCCATTTTCCTCCAGGAGCTCAGTATAATGACAAAAAGTAAGTGTTACACAACTCAGAGTGCTATAAAAGACTGAAAAAATGTTCAGATATTAATTTCTTGAGGAATTAGAGATAGTTTTTATTTCAACAACTAGGACGGTATTTTTTTTTAAAGATTTATTTATTCATACAAGCACTGGGTTCAGTCAAAAGCGCGAGGGGGAGGGGGTGAGAGAATTCGCCAGAGCCAGAGCAGGGAGCAGACTGACAAAGTACACTGCTGAGGGGAGCAGCAGGCGGCAGGAGAGGTCTGCGCACCATTTGGGACCCTCGCCCAGCAGCCGGGGACCAAACTGGCGCTGCAGAGGCTGCGGGCAGCTTCGCAACCCAGCGATCAACCACTGCGCCACCAGGGGAGGCCCTAGGACGGTATTATTTCAATAACTAGTACGGTATTATTTCAATAACTAGGACTTAACACCCCAACATTCCAGTTAGATAGGAAGCCAAAAGTGAAAGTTTATTTATATTTCTATATAAATGGATTATTTTCTTGAAATTTGAGAAGTAATTTTGTAACTCTAACGTTTTTGCCTAAAAGGCAAAGTAGACTTCCATAGTTGTTGTTTTTTTTTTAAAGAGGGAAAAACTACTTTTTTTCTTTTTTTTTTTTAAGATTTATTTACTTATTTATTTATACAAGCACTGGGTACAGTCAGAAGCGCAGGAGGGTGAGAGAATTCACCAGAGCCAGAGCAGGGAGCAGAGCAGGCAGAAGGACCGAAGTACACTGCTAAGTGGAACAGCAGGCAGCAGGAGAGGTCTGCGTGCCATGTGGGACCTTCCTCCGGTGGCCGGGGAGCAGGCGGGGATCGAACTGGCGCTGCAGAGGCTGCGGGCAGCTTCGCAACCCAGCGCTCAACCGCGGCGCCACCGGGGAGGCCCAGACTTCCATAGTTTTTAATAGAAGTATATTTCAAAACATAAAACACTACCATATTTATTTTTATTTTTATTTATTTTTTAAAGATTTATTTTTTTTTTTAAATACAAGAGCTGGGGTACAGGCCAGAGGCAAGGGAGGGTGAGAGGATTCACCAGAGACAGAGCGGGGAACAGAACAGGCAGACTGACGAAATACACTGCTGAGGGGAGCAGGGGAGAGACAGGAGAGGTCTGCTGCGCCATGTGGGATTCTCAGCAGCCAGCCAGGATTGAACCAACTCTGCCCATGCTGCAGACAGCGCCACCAGGGAGGACCCGTATTTATTTTTAAATAGCTATTTTAAGACATTAAAAATACTAAAAATGAAAAGACATTTAGATAGTAATTGCATTTTAATACTGCTATTTTGTTTATACATGCAAATGTTTACTGACTGCCAACATTACACTGCAGACATACTTAAAAAGTTCCACTTTACTTGCCAATTGAGGGATAGGGTAGAACACAGACAGACTGCTATAGAGTCATTTCTTTTCTACACTGTATTATTTAATTCCAACCTTTTTTGTATGAACATCATCATGTTATTCAGACCACGTTCTCCAACATTAGACAAGAGTCTTGTGGCAGATTCTATAATTTATCTAGACATCACCTAGTTTTATCAGAAGTCCCAGAGTAGTATAAATGTTAGTGGGTGAATTCTGAAATTCACACATACAATTAAAATTATGCTTGAAAATTTCCTTACATATCCCATAAAGCATAGCATTGGCTTCTCGCTTTTGTCAATACACCGTAAATCCTTAAAATCTTTTGCACATTTTCCATACCTTTCTTCTACAGGAACGATTATGTCCAACACTTGTTTCATGTAAGTTACATAAAAGCTATGTCAACGGATGTCCAAATTCTCACTTTTATTATGAATTTTGTCCACAGCATGAATCCTCATAGGTCTACATCCATGGGTACTTAACAGGCTTAACAAAGCTATCATGGCAGATCATCACCATACTTTCATGAATACCCACTTCAAGGTTCAGTCCAACTACAATCTTCTTCTATGAGGCCCTCCCTAAATAATTCCTATTTCTTTAGACTTACACTAAATTCCAATTAATGATACTTTTTGTCTATATACTACATGACCTTGGCTATGAGATCCTGATTCCTACATAAGTACAGGAATTTGGAGGGGCACCAATGAAAGACACCTTGTAATCACAAAGAGACAAGAAATGATTCTAAAAAGAGTAAAGATATCTGAAATAAGACAAAGCATTTAGGTAGCAGAGGCTCAAGGTTTAGTCAGAAGCTTGAGAACAAAGAGTCCCTTGTAAACCACTGAGGTTTGGCCTTTATCCAGAGGGCAAAGGTGGATCTTTGAAGAGTCTGTTGATTTTTGTTTTTAAAATGATGAGTTAACCTCATGAGATTTGTATTTTAAAAACCAACCTTGCAGCATATGAAAGATGGCATAGAATAATATCATGGTGATAACAAAGAAACCAAAAAAGAAGCTATTAAACTAATCTTGGAAATTTTATGTATTTATATGGCATATAGTAATAGGAATGATGATAGGAAACAGGAATATTCAGGTGACAGAATTAATCAATCAAGCTTGGTCGTGTGTGAACTAAAATAGTAAGTCAAATAATGACACACAATTGCACAAAATTTATACAAAGTTAACATATAACCCAGCAATTCCACTCCAAGCTGTATGTATACAAATGAAAACATCTGGGCCTCCCCAGTGGCGGTGGCGCAGCGGTTGAGCGCTGGGTTGCAAAGCTGCCCGCAGCCTCTGCAGCACCAGTTCGATCCCCGGCCGCCGGTGAGGGTCCCATATGGCGCAAAGACCTCTCCAGTCTGCCCGCTGCTCCCCTCAGCAGTGTACTTAGGTCCTTCTGCCTGTTCTGCTCCCCGCTCTGGCTCTGGTGAATTCTCTCAACCCCCCCCCCACGTTTCTGACTGTACCCAGTGCTTGTATAAATAAAAATAAATCTTTAAAAAAAAATTGAAAACATCTGTCCACATAGAAAGCTGTTCATATAGCACCATAATTTAATAGTCATAATTTATAATTGTCAAATGGTGGAAAAAACCTAACTGCCCATCAATGAATGAGTCAACAAATTGTGTGTACATACAGACAAAAATATTATTCAGCCACACAACGGAATACTAATCAATCATAAAAAGGAATGAAGTAGTGATAAATGCTACAATTTGATGGACCTAAAAAACATCAGGTTAAGTGAAAGAAACCAGACACAAAGGGTCACCTATTATATGACTCTTGCATATGTTATATTCAGAATAGGCAAATCCACAGAGATGCAAAACAGAATGGAGATTACCAAGATAGGAGGAGGTTTTTACAAGGTGATAACATCGTTTTAAAACTAAAAAAGAGATGGTGGCAGCACAATCTTGTGGATACACTAAAATAACACTGGAAATAGAAACAGATAATTGTAAGTTACTTGAATTTCACCTCAATTTTAAAAAACCATACACATTTCTGTGAGGAGGAACTGGATAGTAATCTGTTCATTCTCTTGTATGATAATGTAGGCAAGTGTGGTGTTTTGAGGGATAAGGGAAGAAATGATGATAGGTTTAGTTTTAGTTATATGGCATAAACACATGGTTTCAAAAAGAAAGGAGCAAAAAATAGATTTGGGGATTATCAGAATACTATTGATAACTCAAGTCATCAATCAATGAACATAAGTATAAACCATAGAGGATCTAACTGAATAAATTTTTAAAAATACCAATATTGGGGGAAATAAAAAAGAGGCTGCAAAAGTGACTGAAAAGAGCAAGTCAAAGTATAAGAAACCAGGAAAAAATTTTATCAAGGAGCCAACGGAGACACATTTCAGAGAAAGAAGCCAATAATGAGAAACACACAATGCTCAGGAAAAAGGGCATCTAAGGGCCTCCCCTGGTGGTGCAGCGGTTGAGCGCTGGGTTGCGAGACTGCCCGCTGCCTGTGATACTGGTTCAATCTCCGGCCACTGGCGAGGGTCCCACCAAAAAAAAGGGGGGGGGGGCATCTAAATTCAGTACACTGGGTTCAGTTAAAAGAAAAAAGGGCAGGGCCTCCCTGGTGGCGCAAGGGGTTAAGCACTGCATATGAAGCAATCTGCAGGCTCTGCAGCACAAGTTCGATCACCAGCAAGTCAGGGAGCAACCCACATGGCACAGCAGACCTCTCCTGTCTCTTGTTTCGCTCGTTGCTCCCCTCAGCAGTGTATTTCAGTCAGTCTGCTTGTTTTGTTCCCCACTCTCTCTCACCCCCTGCACCCCAGTTCTTGTATGCATAAATAAACAAATCTTTAAAAAAAATCTACCACACTTGACAAATATTTAAACCAAAAAGTGACCATGCTTGGGTTTGTACTATATTCCTAAAGTATTAAAGTTTTGAATAGGACAAAGATGATGATGCATCTTTTCTGAATACTACTAGACACAATTAAGAGTTGGAAAATATTTGAGAGATGCTCTCCCACAAAATCATGAGTGCAAAACACAAAATTTTAAAGTCCGAAAGCAAGTCGATAGTACCAAAAAAAAAAAAAAAAATCAGAATAATTGTTTTTGGAGTTTTTTTCTTTTTCTTTAGTAGTAGGAAATAAGAGTAGCATCTGATCTCTAAGGAGCAATGAAAAGGACTTCTGGGGTGCTGATAATAGCATGCTGCATATAATATGCACTTTTTTGCATGTTTTATTCAATTTTTTTTAAAACTCAGTAGACCCAGGGGTGGCACATGATTGTTAAATGAGAGTAATGCATGCACGATACTATAAATCTGGCAATAGCTGCGGGCCAGAGAATTATATAACCCATGAATTAAAAGGAAAGCAAGGACAAGAAAATGACCTTGAAAATGAAATAGGTAAGTAATAGGAAAAAACTCATGAGAAGATTTGCTATGATGAATCATTCATCAAGAATAAGAATTGGAGGCCTCCCCCGGTGGCAGAGCGGTTGAGCACTGGGCTGCGAAGTTGCCCACAGCCTCTGAAGCACCGGTTTGATTCCTGGTGGCCGGCGAGGGTCCCACATGGTGTGACAGACCTCTCCTGCCACGTCCGCTGCTCCCCTCAGCAGCGTATTTCGTCAGTCTGCCTGTTCTGTTCCCAGCTCTGGTGAATTCTCTCACCCTCCTGTACTTCTGACTGTATCCAGTGCTTGCATAAGTAAACAAATAAATCTTAAAAAAAAAAAAAAACAACAGGGCCTCCCCTGGTGGCACACTGGGTTGAGCACTGGGCTGCGAGGCTGCCCGCAGCCTCTGCAGCGCTGGTTCGTTCCCGGCCGCCGGCCAGGGTCCCACAAAATAAATAAATACATAAAAAATAAAAACAAACAAACAAACAAAAAGGAATAAGACTTGGGCCTCCCCGGTGGCGCAGTGGATGAGCGCTGTGTTGCTGATGCAGCGGTTGAGCGCTGTGTTGCAAAGCTGCCCGCAGCCTTTGCAGCGCCGGTTCGATCCCCGGCTGCTAAGCGAGGGTCCCACATGGCATGCAGACCTCTCCTGCCGCACCGGTTGCTCTCCTCAAGCAGTGTATTTCGTCAGTCTGCCTGTTCTGCTCTCCACTCTGGTGAATTCTCTCACCCTCCCGCGCTTCTGACTGTACCCAGTGCTTGTATAAATAAATAAATAAATCTTAAAAAAAAAAAAAAAAGAGTAAGACTTAGGGCTCCCTGGTGGCATATGGATTAAGTCTCAGTGCTATCATTCCATCACTGCTGCAGCATGAGTTGTATCTTCAGCCAGGGAGCTAACCCACATATGGCAGCGCAGACCTCTCCTGTCTCACCCATTGCTTCCCTTAGAGTATTTCAGTAGATCTCTCTCTTCTGCTCCCCACTCTCTCTGGTAAATCCTCTCACACACCCCTTCCCCCTGCACCTTTGGCCTACACCCCAGATCTTCTACACCAAAAAAATAAGACAAAAAGACAGGGAGAGCATGGTAAAGCAAAAATTTTCACCGTCTTTGGTCTTGGCCACAGAAACATGATGAGGAAGGGAACATCAATCATTATTTGGAATGCGTGGCAATAAGATGCACACATTGTGCCTCTGCTGTGGATCTAAAGCTACCATCTTGAGAAGTCAACCTGCAGCAAACGTGGCTACCCTGCGAAGCACAGCCTGCCAAGTTATAACTGGAGTGACAAAGCTAAAAGATGAAATACCACCAGCACCGGTTGAATGATGCACCTGAAAATTGTATACCACAGTTTCCGGCTTGGATTCTGTGTAAGGATCTATAACTAAGCCCAAGAGGGCAGCTGTTGCAGCAACCAGTTCATCTTAAGGAGTTCAATAATTAGTCATACAATAAGTGTCTCACTTTAGGGGCCTCCCTAGTGGCACGGGCATTTAAATGCAGCACTGTGAAGCTGTCTGTGAAGCTGTCCGCAGTCTCTACAGTGCGGGTTTGATCCCGGCCGGCCAAGGAGATACTCACATGGCGCGACAGACCTCTCCTGTCTCGCCCGCTGCTCCCCTCAACAAGTGTATTTCAGTCAGTCTGCCAGTTCTGTTCCCTGCTCTTTCTGGTGACTCCTCTCACCCTCCCCCACATCTGGCCTGTACCCCGGTTCTTGTATGCATGAATAAATAAATCTTTAAAAAAAAAAAGTGTCTCGGGCCTCCCTGGTGGTGCAGTGGGTTGAGCGCAGCACTGTGAAGCTGTCCGCAGCCACTTCAGTGCAGGTTCGATTCCCAGCCGGCCAAGGAGAGACCAACCTCTCCTGCCTCCCCCGCTGCTCCCCTCAGCAGTGTCTTCTGTCCTTCTGCCTGTTCTGCTCCCTGCTCTGTCTCTGGTGAATTCTCTCACCCTCCCAGGCCTCTGGCCTGTACCCCAGCTCTGGTATAAATAAATCTTTTTTAAAAAATTGTTTTAAAAAAAGTATCTCACTTTAAAATATAATTAAGAAAGTACGAGTACTGAATATGAATCAGAAGTATTAGTATAAAATCATAATGCAGCTTTGAAATTTCTGAGCTTTGTCTACTGAAAAATTCTAGAAAAAATACCCAGCTAAGTAGCGATTAGCATCCCTAATGCCTATTGATTTACCATTTAAGGGCTCCTTAAAAGAATTCACTGATTCTAGATCTGGGACAAGAAATGTTCTAGGTTTATGCCATTATATACTAAATAAAAAGGAAGCTAATCAAGCAATACAATGGCTTTTTAAAAGGATTCACTCAATTTGTAGAGGTTCTCACTGACTGTCACGGAACAAATTGACAATCAAATAGCTACCAAGGACTGACACATAAATAAGTTTCAATTCATGAATTTGTACTAGTCACATACAAAACAATTTGATCACCATTACATAATGTTAATAAACCATTTTATAATTTTGAAAGCCAATTAAAAAAGCTAAGAATCAATATTTCTTTTTTATATGTTATATTGTCAAGTATCATATTAATTACTATTTGATCAAATGAGTTTTTCTACATAGAAATGGGTCAGTTAAAAAGTTAAAAATAACTGAAACATTGCCATTCAATCTTTTTAGTCTAGGCATTTCAAAAAGGAAGACAACCAAACATTATGTGTTTCCTGACAGATAAACTACTACTTATGAAGTGCTCTCATCTTACTCACAAAGCTAAACCTGTTCAAACCCCTACATACAATTTCCAATTTACCAAAAATAGAGAATTATGTTTAAGGACATCCATGGAAAAAATAAGCAAAATCTAGACTGTGGGAAAGCCTCAAGGGCAGGGCCTGGACTCTGATACGGTATGATATTGAAAGGAGAGGACTGAATTCAAATTTTTGAAAGCTTATGGGAAATGAAAGTTTGAAAGCTGACAAGATGCTACATTAAGAAATGACTGCTATTTTTTTGAAATGTTATAATAAATGTTGGTTTTTTTACTCCCACTTTGTAGTGACACATGCTGAAAATTTACAGAGAAATGATGACAATGTTTGGGGTATGCTGTAAGATCATAAAGAAGCAGGGTGTGTGTGTGTGCACTCACGTGTGGGTGTATGCACACACACACACACACAAAACAAAATTGATCATGATATAACAACTGTTGAGGTTAAGCCCATGGAGGTTCATTATACCAAACAGTCTATACTGGTATTAAGTGTTAAAAAATTTTCTCAATAAAAGTTTAAAAAATGCCAAAAAGGCAGTTTAATGTAGCCTAAAATGTTTCACAAGATTGTCAATGTGTCCTAAACTGGAGTGAAAAGAAATTTTCAATGAGTCTCGGCAAAAAATACAAATACTCAGAATAGCAAAATTCAAAGGTCCTATTATGTCATTTTATAGTTGATTACTAAGGAAATAAGCTACTTTAAATGTAAACATACTTTGCAAAGACCAAATATTGACAGTCTAACGGCTACAAAGGCAAATATAAGCTGAAATGTGTAGCCTAGCCCTGGGTTTTCCTTTGTGTCTGGATGGTTGTGGTCTCCTGCTCTGGGAAATGTACATTCCTGTCAAGTTTATTTATGTAAAACACAGTTGGCTGGTAAAGTGCATTTCTGTAAAGTGACTATATTTACATTGGTCTCATTTGAACTTCTGAAATCACAGATAGAACCTTTTATCCAGATACTACCTAATTATCACCTAAGTATTGAAAATAATTTTGACATTATCAGAGGAATAAATTGCCATATCATTTTAAAACATAAACTGTCACAAATCAGTCACGAAAATTAACTGAGAAAACACTGCTTTCCTCCAAGCTTCCATTAAGTAATCAATATTGAAAAAGTAATATATAAATCAGCAGAAACTGTAAAGATTTCTATTCCCTCTATAGATTTTTTTTAAGGATTTATTTATTTAATTATTCATACAAACACTGGGTACAGTCAGAAGCATGGGAGGGTGAGAGAATTCACCAGAGCCAGAGCGGGGAGCAGAGCAGGCAGAAGGACCAAAGTACACTGCTGAGGGGAACAGCGGGCGGCAGGAGAGGTCTGCGTGCCATGCGGGACCCTCCTCTGGTGGCCGGGGAGCAGTCGGGATCGAACTGGCGCTGCAGAGGCTGTGGGCAGCTTCGGAACCCAGCGCTCAACCACTGCGCCACCGGGGAGGCCCTCCCTCTATAGATTTTAACATGCATCAATTTAATCATCTTTAGGGAAATACTTAAAATTTTGCTTAAAAGTAATTTTCTTTACATCATGCCATGGGCTAGGGTTAGGGCTTAGGCTAGCTGATTTCCTAATTCAAAACCTGCTCAACCTAGATGAATTTGTTCTACCATGTTTCAAAAACATAGGGAATATGACCTGTCTTATGAAGATTTTGCCAATATGCTACTGAAAGATTTTGTTTGGTCGAATACCAGACCACAATCTAAAACACAGAAATTCTTTCACCTGGCTTATGCCCTCTTTAGTTATCGGAGGGTTCTTAACATTAAGTGCTAAATATGTTGATGCTTATAATTAAATTAAAAGCAGTATCATTAACATACATCTCTGCCAAGATTTGCTACAGGAGGAATTCTTCACAGTACAGAAATTGTTATGTCCTGACATTAGCCTGTAATTTTATAAGAACTTCAATCTACTTTGATCAAATTTATTTTAGAAATAAATTTGATAAAGACAAAATCTTGGAGGATTTCTGAATCTCACTCCAATTTAGGAAATTTTGGGTCAGAGTTTTGTTTTTTTTTTTTTTTTAATAGAGGCATGTTTTATTTATTTATTTATTTATTTGTTTGTTTGTTTATACATGCACTGGGTACAGTCAGAAGCGTGGGAGGGTGAGAGAATCCACCAGAGCCAGAGCGGGGAGCAGAGCAGGCAGAAGGACTGAAGTACACTGCTGAGGGGAGCAGCGGGCGGCAGGAGAGGTCTGCGCGCCATGTGGGACCCTCCTCTGGTGGCTGGGGAGCAGCCGGGGATCGAACCGGCGCCGCAGAGGCTGCGGGCAGCTTCGCAACCCAGCGCTCAACCGCTGCGCCACCGGGGAGGCCCTGGGTCAGAGTTTTGAACACACAACCAAACCTGGTAAAAATGACTCCCTACCCTTATCATCTTATAAAGTTGGGGGTGAGGAGGTGGGGAATAGGGGTGTTCCTTATCCATAAAATATGGTAACATTCATATTAGTAGTATAAGGCAGATAAAAAATACTGTATATGTAAAAGACTGTCCATTTTAGACTATGAAAATATTACTTGTGCAATTTCTTCCCTTAAATTTGGATTGGACTATAGGACGCAAAAGGATGCAATCAGTGTTCTTTAAGAATCTTAAGAACAAGCTGCACCTCACATACTTCTTTTGGAAAATGCTACCCACTACCAAATTATCAAACCCAACTACTTGTTTTAGTAGGAACTGCTAAACAAGGTCTCCATATCCTTGGACCATAACAGTGAATGAATGAATTCCTGACTCAAACCCAAAGAAAGATCTTCCAGAGGCTATTCTGAATTAGAACTAAAGGAGAGTACCAATCTGGGTAAACTGTGCTATAAAAGCCTGAGGGAGGCCCACACTCCCAGTTCAAATCTCAAGGAGAAACCTGATTTGAGAGAATGAAGCCATGATGAAGTTAAATAAATAAAACATGAAGAGCAGTCCTAACAGAACTCGTTTCTCAAAACTGGTACCACTCCTGCCCTTCCATAAATCTGGTGAAGAGTCTAATTTTCTTTTATGTGTAAACCTTATCAAATAAATTCAATTCCTGTCACCCCAATTATGACTACCTTTTTCTCTATTTAAAAAGTCATATTTTTAGGGCCTCCCCGGTGGCGCAGCGGTTGAGCACTGGGTTGCGAAGCTGCCCACACCTCTGCAGCGCCGGTTCGATCTCCGGCTGCTCCCCGGCCACCAGAGGAGGGTCCCACATGGCACGCAGACCTCTCCTGCTGCCCGCTGCTCCCCTAAGCAGTGTACTTCGGTCCTTCTGCCTGCTCTGCTCCCCGCTCTGGCTCTGGTGAATTTTCTCACCCTCCCGCGCTTCTGACTATACCCAGTCCTTGTATAAATAAATAAATGAATGAATGAATGAATGAATAAACAAACGAATAAATAAATAAATAATAAAATCTTTTTTTTAAAAAAAAAAAAGTCATATTTTTAAATTTCCATCCCAACTGGCCTCTAGTCAATTGCCCCTTAAACCTGAGAGTAACAGTTGACAACTTTCTTTTTACCCACACCACCACAGAGAAGGCACAAAAGTGTTCTCGGCAGAGATGGTGGGGTATGAGCACACCTCAGGGCAGGTGAATGAAAATATCTATTCCTGCTGCCATCAACTGAAGGTGAGAATCATTAATACTTTATTTCCTCCTGACTTTTATAAGTATTGCTCAAATCAAATTAAGGTTGCTTTGTATAAATTTTTCAAAAACTGATTTCCTTTATCTAACAGCTCTCATCTCCTTATCAACTTGCTTTTGCACTATAAAATTAAATGTTACTCTACTTTCATGTATCAATATGCAGTGCTTTCTTTTGTATTTACCTATTTTCAGGGTTTTAGCAACTTCAAAGTGAAGTTTACATCCCCTTACCTTGTTATCATCTGCCAGAAAAAAGACTTGATCAAATTTTCCTAGTGGAATAATGAGGTTTTTAAATCTCCATTACAGTTCACTTTAAGCTCATTTAAACCACCTAAAAACCAAAAACCACAAAACCCTGAAAAGTTCAGTCTCAAGGAAATTACAGATGTCCCTTTTTTAAATATCTGACAGAAGACATTATAAAGCAATAGACCTAAGAAAGGAGATAGTAACTACTATCATTAGAAATAAATTTTTGAAAAAGTAAAATCTACAATGAAATCATGATCATAATTTTAAGGAATTATACCTTAGCAGAAAAAATATATTATATAGGGGCCTCCCTGGTGGCGCAGCGGTTGAGCGCTGGGTTGCGAAGCTGCCCGCGGCCTCTGCGGCGCTGGTTCGATCCCCGGCTGCTCCCCGGCCACCGGAGGAGGGTCCCACATGGCGCGCAGACCTCTCCTGCCGCCCGCTGCTCCCCTCAGCAGTGTACTTCGGTCCTTCTGCCTGCTCTGCTCCCCGCTCTGGCTCTGGTGAATTCTCTCACCCTCCCGCGCTTCTGACTGTACCCAGTGCATGTATAAACAAAACAAACAAACAAACAAATAAATAAATAAAACATGCCTCTATTAAAAAAAAAAAATATATTATATAGACCAGAGAAAATATAATAAAGGAAATTTAAATAAGCTAAATTTGCATTCTTGAAAAAATAAGAATGGCATTCATAAAATATATGTAAAACTATCCTGTAGTAAGTGAATATGCAGATTAACTCATTTCTAACTTCCACAACCATGAAAAAAATTGGTACAAAATTAACAACACTGGGCCTCTCCTGGTTGTGCAGCGGTAGAGTACTGGGCTGTGAAGCTGCCCATAGCCTCTGCAGCACTGGTTCGATCCCTGGCCGCCGGCGAGGGTCCCACATGGCGCACATACTCCTCCTGCTGCGCCCGCTGCTCCCCTCAGTAGTGTATTTAGTCGGTCTGCCTGTTCTGTTCCCCGCTTTGGCTTTGGTGAATTCTCTCACCCTCCCGTGCTTCTGACTGTACCCAGTGCTTGTATAAACAAATAAATCTTTAAAAAAAAAAAATTAACAACACCAAGGCATCTGTCAAATGAGAGATACTGAGCTATAAAGATAAATAACATCAAGGGTTTCGAGGTAGATAAAAAACAAAGGTTAGCCTCAGATTTCTCCACAACTTTTAACACTGGTAATAATGACATGAATAACTACAGAACTCTGAAGAAAAGTGTGATACAAAGAATGTAAAACCCAAAGATTATAAAACCCAAAGAAGTGGGAATAGGACTGACTCACCATGCATTCACAACTATTGGTGAACTTAAGGTCTTAAAAAGGGGCACTTCTTGAAAGAACTGCTAGAAAAATTAAATAAAGAATTCTATAATTGAAAAAACACAGTAAAGGATCCATGTGCTTACTGATATCGTATAAATACATAACTGAAACCAAACAATCATGAGTGGTATAAGCTTTAAAAAACATATGTATCACTGGGCCTTCCTGGTGGCACAAGGGGTTAAGATGCAACCTATGAAGCTATTTACAGCCTCTGGGAGCAACCCACTGGTGCAGCAGACCTCTCCTGCCTCGCCCACTGCTCCCCTCAGCAGTGTACTTCCATTGATCTGCCTGTTCTATTCCCCACTCTGTCTCTGGTGAATCCTTTCACCCCCCCAGACCTCTGGCCTGTATGCATAAATAAATAAATCTTTTACAAAAATGTATGTTTCATAAATTCTGACAATATAAAGCTAGGAACAATCAAAAGGGGGGGAAAAAAAACCAAATGGCCAGGAAAACAGAAGAGAAGGAAAAAGAGATACATATGTTCATTCTGTCACCCTGGTTATCACCGGGCTCTGCCAAAAATTCAAAATTATTTAGAAGTTATATAAAATAATTTTCTTCTCTCAACTTTAGAACCCTCAGTAATCCATCTCTTTTTGTTAAAAAAAAAATCTATCTGCAGTTCAATCATGTTTATAACAGTAGCTTAGGTGTTTTTTTTTTTTAAGATTTATTTATTTATGCATACAAGAACTGGGGTATAGACCAGAGGTGTGGGGGGTGAGAGGAGTCACCAGAGACAGAGTGGGGAACAGAACAGGCAGATTGACCGAAGTACACTGCTGAGGAGAGCAGCGGGCAACTCAGGAGAGGTCTGCTGCGCCATGTGGATAGCTCCCTGGTTGGGGATTGAACTTGTGCTGCAGTGGCTGCAGATAGTTTCATAGTGCTGCGTCTTAACACCTTGCACCCCCAGGGAGGCCCCAGTATCTTCTTGTTTTGGTTTAACTCAAAACTTATAAATGGTATGCACCTTATATAACTCATTATTTTTGCATATATGCCTGAAAATATACGGAATGATATTCTTCAAACGTTGACAGTTATGACTATGTGATAGGATGTTTTTAACTCTCATTTATAATTTGATTTTTTAATTATAAAAGTCATTTAACTCTAAAGTAACACATGAAAATAAAGTGTAAACAAGTAGTCACTATCTTTTGATCCTCCAAAAATAACCACTGTTGTATATTCTCTTTCAGATTTTGAGTATACCAAGGCATAAAACAGAAAATGGGATCCTGCTGTTTTATCATTTATGGTCACTTATTCATTAGACACTTGGTTCCTTCTGCTTTTTGTCAATCATCAAACATCTTTGTACTTTGCCATTATGCATTTCTTTCTTTTTTTTTAAAGATTTATTTATTTATTTATTTATTTATACAAGAACCAGGGTACAGGCCAGATGCACAGGAGGGTGAGAGGATTCACCAGAGACAGAGTGGGGAGCAGAACAGGCAGACTGATGAAATACACTGCTGAGGGGAGCAGCGGGCGAGACAGGAGATGTCTGCTGCGCCATGGGGGACCCTCGCTGGCTGGCCGGGATGGAACTGGCGCTGCAGAGGCTGCAGACAGCTTCACAGCGCGGAGCTCAACCGCCTGCACCACCAGAGGAGGCCTGCCATTATGCAATTCTAAAAGTACATCTAAACTCCTATAAAATCTAAACCTAAAATCTAAACTCCTCTAAATGAAACTGAGAGTCAGAGTCACATATATAACATACATGCAAAGTTTATTTCAGCTTATATTCCCAGAAACACAGAAGGCAGCCATTTTACTACAGCCTTACTTATACAGGGTATTATCTTTTTCCCACTGATCAGCAACAATCTGTATTTCTTACAAGCATTACCCATTTAAGATTTTTGCCCTTTTTTATATTAACTGATTTTTTTTAAGTGGGTTTTTTTTTTAAGCATCTTTGTGTCTGCCATTTTTCTTAAATGCTTCTGATTTGTTTTATTTAAAAAATAATAATTTTGGGGCAGGGGGGCTCCCTAGTGGCTCAGGGGTTAAGACACAGGGCTATCAAGCTATCGCCAGCCACTGAGGGGGAGTTCAACCCCACCCAGGGAGCTAACCCATATGGTGCAGCATACCTCTCCCATCTCCCCCACTGCTCCCCTCATCAGTGTATTTCAGTAGATCCATCTATTCTGCTCCCTACTCTGTCTCTGGGGAATCCTCTCACCCTCCATACCTCTGACCTACACCCCAGTTCTTATGCATAAAAAAATTTTTTAAATAATTATTTTGCTTAACAGAAATTCAAGCAACATAAATTTCAGGTTGTAAAGGTCAATCAACGTCATGGCTTGTTGATTTGTCATGCCCCCCTCTCTCAACCCACACTGAAATATTCTTGATTGCTTTCTTCAAATGGTCTTATCTTTTTGTTTTATTTCAACTACAGGATAATTGCTTAATTTACAGGCTAATTTTTTTTTTTTAAGATTTATTTATGCTCACAACAGCTGGGGTACAGGCCAGAGATGTGGGGGGTGGGGAGAGGATTCACCAGAGACAGAATGGGGAACAGAATAGGCAAACTGACTGAAGTACACTGCTGAGGGGAGGAGTGGGCAAGACAGGAGAGGTCTGCTGCGCCGTGTGGGTAGCTCCCTGGCTGGCAGGGAATCAAACTCGTGCTGCAGTGGCTGTGGATTGCTTCATAGGTTGCGTCCTAACCCTTGCACCACCAGGGAGGCCCAATTACTGGCTAATTTTTAAATAAATATATTCAGCTATCTATTGTAATTTTTGTTTCTAATTTCCAGATGGTTCTGCTGGATTTTTAAAGTAAATAATCATACTGGAACATACCATTTGATTTCTTTGTTTCCAATAATTTGTGTCTTGTTTTCTTACACCAGCTAGAACAGTACCAGAAAATACGAACAAATACACATCCTCTTATTATTCCTGAGCTTTAAATGTACATACAACTACTGTTAATTTCCAACTTTTTAAGATTTACTAAGAATAAAGGAATCTCTACTGGGATTGGCCCAGTGTTTCTGTACTCTCCGTCAGATTTGCTTATCAGGATTGCAGTTTATTTAAAAAAATGAAAAAAAGGAGCATCATAATTTTTACTATTAAGTAATTAGAACAAAGCTGGATAAAGACCAGAATAAACAGATCAATGAATCATGATGACAAAAACAGGCTAGTCTCTTTGTGAATATATAGAATTGCCCACGGGGTAGGGTGTGTGTGTGTGTGTGTGTGTGTGTGTGTGTGCAAAAATTTAAATACCACCATACATTTAACCATAACAAACTTAACCAAGATAATTTGGTTAGATTTTTAAAAATTCTTTGGTTAGACTAAGGACATAAAACTCAAAGTCACACGAATCAGAATGACAGCTGTTGTCTACACAGAAATGCAACTATGATTTTATTTATTTTTTTTATAGACGCATGTTTTTGTTTTATTTATTTATTTGTTTGTTTGTTTGTTTTTTGTTTATACATGCACTGGGTACAGTCAGAAGCACGGGAGGGTGAGAGAATTCACCAGAGCCAGAGCGGGGAGCAGAGCAGGCAGAAGGACTGAAGTACACTGCTGAGGGGAGCAGCGGGCGGCAGGAGAGGTGCACGCCATGTGGGACCCTCCTCCAGTGGCCGGGGAGCAGCCGGGAATCAAACAGGCGCCGCAGAGGCTGCGGGCAGCTTCGCAACCCAGCGCTCAACCGCTGCACCACCGGGGAGGCCCGCAACTATGATTTTAACAGAAAAAAATTACTAACAAATGACCAAGTCTTTTTTATATATATATATATGCGTATATATATATATATATATATATGCGTGCATAAGTGAATTCACATTAACAAATACAAAAAAAGGCAATGCACAAAGTGAAAACTGGAATGGGCAATACAAATATAATATGTTCTACCTTACAAATGCATATTAAAAGTCTCGGTTCCTGGTTCTTCCACAACTTCCTCTAAGTAGGTCCAACCCCCCCACCTTTTTTAAAAGATTTATTTTTTATTTATACAATAGCTGGGGTACAGGCCAAAGGCATGGGAAATTTAGAGGATTCACCAGAGACAGAGAGAGGAGCAGAACAGGCAGACGACTGAAAACACTACTGAGGGGAACAGCAGGAGAGACAGGAAAGGTCTGCCACGCCATGTGGGTATCTCTCTGGCTGGCCGGGAATCACACCTGCGCTGCAGAGGCCGGACAGCTTCACAGTGCTGCCCTCAACCCACTGTACTACCAGGGAGGCCCAGATCTAATCCCCTTTTAGGTACAGTGAGAAAAAATAAAGCAACAAGTCATGCCAGTTCCAATCCAATTACTTCTTTCAGAAAGAAGAACAGATATGGTAGTGTGGAAATCACAGTGATATATTGCTATTGATTAACTTTCTGATAAAACTTCCTATCATGCACGCCTTGAATCAACTCCTCCTTGAACCTTTCCCTAAGGTGGTACTAATAGATTATGTTTCTATAATTCAAATCACTATTTATTTGTATGTGCCTTTTCTTTAAAACACATTAGTAAAAGGAGAGAATTGTTACCTGGTCAGAAATGACATACATGCAGTATATAACCTTTACTAAAAGGCAGCTTCTACAATGCAGTAATCATCTTCTCTACATTAAGGAAAAATGACTTCTAAGAAAATGGATGTCCTGTGAAAATACAAATGTCCCTAAGTGAGAGATCTAGAAAGGCATATATATTTAAAAAAAAAAAAATGGAAGTGATAAGGCTTATCAAGAGTCACAAGACAAATGCCTGACTATGACCATTCCCCCTCCACTACACATCAGACTGTTTCTAGCCAAGAGAAATAAAAATGATGGCAAATGTTGATTACTTCGACACAGCATGGAAAACTAGAAAAGTACTTTGTACAATAAATTTATAGCCATAATCAGCATGAGTATCATGTGGCAACAGCAATAGGTATTTAGCATCTTCAAAGTTATGAAGGCAAAAAATCGAAGAACAGGATTCAATAGAAAACTTGCATTGCAAACCAACTCCTAAATTGTTTCAAGTTAAAGAACAGTACAAACTTTCCCCAGTGAATGGCAGAAAACTATTAATCAAGTTAGTAATACTAGAAGGCAAAATTTTCATCTCAATGAAAAGAGACCTTTTATGGAAATGAAAGTCATTTATATTTTCATAAGTTCAAGAAAACATCAGGCTAACATTGTTTTTATAGAGAGAAATTAAGGGAGGCGTAAGCTAAAGCTTTTCTTGGTATATTCTGGAAACCCAATATTTAAGAGGATATTGTGAATTTTTTTTGAAATGTTTTTAGTATTTTCTGAAAATGGGAGGGAGAGCACTTTAAAAAAAAATTATATCTTCATAATCAGAAAATAAAGCTATAATCATGGCAGGAGGGGTGCTGAGTTGATTTTCATCCTATACTTTCTTTCCCTTCTCAATTTTCCCATTTTCTGGATCAGTCATCCAGGTTCAAGACTTACTGTTGTCAACCATTCCTTTTATTTACTGTTACTCCACTCAATGTAAAGATCCATCTAATCATCTTTCCATGACATTTCTTCCTTCTAAAATGTCTCTAGTACCAGTCCTCCTGGTGGCGCAAGGGGTTAAGACATAACCTATGAAGCTATCCACAGCACGAGTTCAATCCCCAGCCAGGAAGCTACCCACATGGCACAGCAGACCTCTCCTCTCTTATCCCCTGCTCCCCTCAGCAGTATTTTCAGTCGATCTGCCTGTTCCGCTCCCCACTCTGTCTCTGGTGAATCCTCTCACCCTCCTATACCTCTGGCCTGTACCCCAGTTCTCACATGCATAAATAAACAAATCTTTCAAAAAATTAAAAAATTAAAAATAAAATATCTCTAGTATCCTTCAACTTTTAGCATGCTACCATCAATATCATCACTCTAGGTTTAATCTCAAAATACAGCAAAACTATGCCAACTTTTTCCACTCTTACTGAAGACTGTATTCTGTATTTATGCTGAGGATGTTTTTAAAGGATGTTATTATATTCAAACTGTAACTTCCTTATGAAGAAAGGTATTCAGGAGAAATAATTTTCTGATTTCAGTAATAATTAGACTTCTTCAGATGGTGTGGTTTATTTATATCTAATCTGTATCATGAATTGTATGACTGATCAGATCTATCTCTACACTTTTGCTACAAGAAAAAAAAAAAAAATGAAAGAAACTTAAGAGCCTGTTTTCACCAGCAAGTATACAGAATTATTTAGTGTTTATTTTTACTATAAATTAATTCTAACAAATACTTTACCTATATCCATTTTTTTTCTTTTGCTCTCACTTCCAATTCATGTCAACTTGTTTGCATTTATTCATTTATTTGAAAATTTAATGAGGAACATGCTAAGCACTGAGAAAGCAAAGAACAAAATAATCACTGTTCTCTTTGCTCTTGAGACAAAATAGTCTCAAAGGTCTTTCACTCTGGTGGGAAACACATACAAACAAATATGTAGCAGTGTATCAAGAAGTGATACCTTCCACAGAGGATAAGAGGAGTGAGAAGGATGGGAATATGGCATGGGTGGTGGTTTACAATACCTTCAAGTGGGAGAGCATTTAGATATTTGGGTATTCCATGACTCTTCATCAGCCACCATAAGCCACTTTTTGAATCAGGCAAAGGAAAAAATCATCCAACAACTCATCAAACCAAAAAAAAACCATTTAACCAACACTTCATCATATTTCCCTTTTTGGATGATGGTGATGGCTATATAACAATGTGAATGCTCTTATTGCCACTAAGTTGTATACTTCAAAGTTATTAAAATACTAAATTTTATGGTATATATTTACCACAACTTTTTTTTAAAGATTTATTTTTATTTATTTATGCATATAAGAACCCCACATGTGGGCTAGAGGTGTGGGGGGTGAGAGGATTCACTGGAGACAGAATGGGGAGCAGAACAGGCGGAGTGACTGAAATACACTGCTGAGGGGAACAGCAGGTGAGACAGCAGAGGTCTCCTGCGCCACGGGATTTGCTCCTTGGCCAGGGATAGAATTTGTGGTGTAGTGGCTGCGGATAGCTTCATAGTGCTAAAATTTTAACCCCTGTGTCACTGGGGAGGCCCACTTACCACAACTTTTAAAAAGCCATTCTGATCCTCTACTTTCTGACAATAATAACCAAATGTCTTTTTTTTTTAATTTTTATTAAAAAACTGGGGTACAGTCAGAAGTGCGGGAGGGTGAAAGAATTCACCAGAGCCAGAGTGGGGAACAGAACAGACAGACCGACGAATTACACTGCTGAGAGAGCAGCGGGTGAGACAGGAGAGGTCTGCTGCGCTATGTGGGACCCTCGCCGGTGGCCAGGGATAGAACTGGCGCTGCAGAGGCTGTGGGCAGCTTCACAGCCAGCGCTTGTTCAACCACTGCGCCACCAGGGGAGGCCCAAGTGTTTTTTGTTGTTTTTTTTTTTTTTTAAGATTTATTTATTTATGCATAGAAGAACTGGGATAGAGGCTTATAGGTGGGGGGAGGGGGAGTGAGAGGATTCACCACACAGAGTGGGGAACAGAACAGGCAGACTGACCGAATGAAGTACACTGCTTAGGGGAGCAGCGGGCGAGTCAGGAGAGGTCTGTGGGTCCATGTGGGTATCTCCCTGGCCGGGGATCAAACTTGTGCTGCATAGGCTGCAAACAACTTTATAGGTTGAGTTCTAACCCCTTGCGCCACCAGGGAGACCCAACCAAATTTCTTAAGACAAATCCTCCCTCTAAAATCTAGCCATATCTCAATTCTTTCTCATCCTCTACTTCCCAGAATCACTGACACTGGCCTTATAAATTACACTCTCCCCTTTCTATCCGATAATCCTCCCTCAGGCTTTGGTGATGCTCCTCTTTCATTTCTAGTTTTCTCCTTGCCTCTTCCATGGGTTGTTTTCTTCCAGCTGATCTCCATCATTTACCCTCTTCTAATTTACTAAACACTCTCTCCAAGCATTTGCACATGTCAAAGGCTTCAAAAATGCCATCTTTTTTAGGAGATGGCGTCCAAATTTACCCCTCATGAACTGCAGAATCCATTTCCCAATAGAGATTATCTTACCGGGACCTTACCTAGACTTATTCCCTCCCAAACCTGTCCTTCCACTTTATTTTATTTCACTTCTTTTCCCTCCAGCTACCCAATGTTTAAAGTTGACATTAATTCTTGCTCCCTCTACCTTATTCCTCACATCCAACCAGTCTAACTGATGCCTCTACTTCTATTGTCTTCCCCAACAAACCAACTACGGGGGAACTGCTACCAGATTATCCTGGACAAATATTTGGTCACTAATACAGCACTTAGGGTCCACTATGATGTGGCTTCAAAATAAACCTTTCCATCTTTGTCTCTTACTAACGATGACTCTTACATCTTCCCCATCCCTAAACACTTATACTCATGCCGATCACCAATGAACTCCTAAAACCATATTCTATCTTCTCTGCCTTTTATTAACATCAATGTTCTGTCCTTAAGCAGTTCAAATTTCAACTAGTCATTTACATTCACTTGTTCAAAGTCTATCAAATCTTCAATACTGGTTCAAATGTCAAATCCTCCTAAAAACCTTCTCAAATCAAGAATGAAAATTAATTTTCTCATCTGTGCTCATTGGTACTTTGTATTACTGAATTTATCACATTCTGGCTATATAAATTAATTTATGTATGTCTGTATTGTAAGATGCTTATTTAGAGAATCACTTATTTGGAGGTGGAGAGATGCAAAAATTCACCCGACTACTGTCAGATATAAACTCTGTCATTTCAAATATTATAAGAACCACACAAAACACATTTTATGTCAAATCTGCCTACTTAAAGAATACTGATTGAGTACCCACCAGTTCCCCAAAGCAGCGTTCAAATCTAGGCAATTCAACTGGGTGTACAACCACATTTGACTATAATTATGTAAAGAGTTTGGGATTTGACAGTAGTGATTATGGACAACCAGCTCAAATTACTCTGGGTTTCACGACAGTTTCAATTCTTCTCACAATAGGATTCAGCTTTAAGAAGTACTGCTTTTTAACCATGTTACTCACAATTCCAATTCCCTCTTAACCCTGGACAAAACAGACTATAAATTTAGATTATAAGTGTTCCCTAGAGCAAAGTATTTTCATTTTCAGCCATGGGCACTCAAGATTCCCTATTCTAACTATACCACCAGGCTCCAGAAGTCTTATGTCCCCAAAGCTCCAATCACCACTTGCTAATAACACACATTCAATAAGGTATTCTTTCTGTGCATTCTGTGTAATGTGTTTCTGTTTTTAGACAGAAAGATACTAGGTGGTTCAAAGAAGCATTATTCACAACAGTGAAAACGTAAAAACAACCCTAAAGTATCCATTGGCAATTAAATGGGTAAATGACATGCATCAATATTATATACATACAATGGAATATTATTCAGCCTTAAAAAAAAAAACATGAGATGGACGAAGCTTGAAAATATTAAGAAGCAAAATAAGGCAGAGATACAAAAGGACAAATTTTGTATACTTATACAAGATACCCAGAATAGCCAAAATTCATAGAGAAAGAAAGTGGGGGATGGGGGGCTAGTTACAAGGGGATGTAGGAAAGATGTAATGGGGAATAAAATAACTTCCAGGTACAGCTTTTCACTTTGGATGATGAAAAGGGTCTGAAAAGAATGGTTGCAAAATAAGGTGAACATAATTAATGCCACCAAACTGTACATTTAAAATTATTAAAATGGTAAGTTTTATGTATATTTTAATCATAAATTTAATACACAAGTTAGTCAAATGCAGAAAACATCAAAAGAAGCCACATTATCTTCCTATTACTTCATGTCACAGATTCTGAAGTGCAGAAGGAAGAAAAACTGTTCTTAATCACTCAAGTCTTTGATGTGGCCACACCCAAGGAAGGCACCATTAATAACTAATCACGAAACTCAAAATTTCTCAACACAAGAGTCAGCAGCTACTCAAATCAAACAAACACAAGATGAAACATTTACTATCCTTGCCTTAGTAAGTGACCTTTGAAAACAAATCTACCCTTCTCTTCCGATGTAGTCACCCTTTCTCCTCTGTTTTCTGTAGAGCGTCTCTTAATGAAAAGTCCACTTTGTGAAGTACCAGTAAGTCACTACCCTCATTCTCACTTTTAAAGACAAAAGAAACAACTTCAAATGGATCACTAAGCAGAATTCCTGATTTGGAAGAAATATCAAATTTTACAAAGTTGTAAAACACCACTTTTACAGAGTAGAACCTGGACTAGAAAAATAATGGCTACTTGTTTCTTCCAACTGAGAACCAGAACACAAAGATAAGTGAGTATATGAAACAAAACAAAACAACTAGAAATACTTTCCATAATTTATTTTGTAAGTAAATACAACGGGTTTCAGATTATTTCGTGTTCTTCAAAATACTGAATTTTTTTTCAATTGAATATTGAATACTGAATTTATTGAGGGGAGGGACAAAAGTACATTAGAACCTTATGCATACTGTAACTATCTTCCCTGTACTGGGTGGTTTAATGGACATAACAAACATCACAAGAATAAATGTTTTAGGTAATAAGAGATAAAGTAAACGCTAAGATTTTAGTCTGAATTCACTGCCCTGTGCCCTGACAGCTAGAGGGGGAAGGTGGTGAAACAAAATAAAGGATGCTGCTATGTTTGCTACTTGGCTTCACTTTCATTCCTCTATATCAATGCATTCTCTTCTTGCTACAAAATAATTTATCTGCTTGAGGTCCCAGGAATTCATAAGCCAACTCTGAAATTATTTACATACCTACTCAATTTTATAAAGGAAACCTAAGTGCCTACATGAAGAATCTAAATCTAACTAAAATGGTTTCAAGTAAGAATCTAAATAAGAAATTACATGACTGGGCCTCCCTGGTGGCACAGGGGTTAAGTCTCAGTACTATGAAGCTATTGGCAGCCACCACAGCTCAGGTTCCCTCCCTGGCCAGGGAGCTAACCCACATGGCACAGCAGAGGGGCACAGCAGACCTCTCCAGTCTCACCTGCTGCTCCCCTCAGCAGTGTACTTCAGTCAATTCGCCTGTTCTACTCCCCACTCTGTCTCTGATGAATCCTCTCACCCCCAACACCTCTGGCCTACACCTAAGTTCTTGTACGCATAAATTTTTTTTTTAAAGAAATTGTGACTGTCACTGATGGGCTTTTGTACATTAAAAATGACAATGAACACAAAAAGTAGCAACATAGAAAATGTTTACATTACTAAGTAGAGTAACATATAAATGATAACAAAATCTATAAACAAATGCATATTTAAAAGGTAAATAATTGTGTTCAGGTGAAAAGTCTAAAATTTTTCTCTCTACAATTAAACAATTTCTCATTAACAGAAATTTAATTTTATAATTTAAAGATTCTAACACCTTGAAAACAAGACATCTTTATAATGCTTAAGGAGCTCAGAAACCACAGAAAATAGGGGTCCCTATGAATATTTCACTTCATAAATCAATTTCTCTCTTTCCAATTTAACGTATTTTCTATATTGCCTTGACCGCTGGCATTTAAGCTTTTTTTTTAAAGGTAAGTTTTTTAATATTTGTATATATTTCTACTTAGAAGCAGCTTTAAGTGGCAATAAAGTTCTCTTACTCTAAAATAAGTTAATTCCTCCTAAACTAAACTAAACTAAACTATCACAATAGACGTTCTTAATGGAATTATGGTGAAACAGTAACAAATTCCCTGGTGACATCCCATGACTCATTAAAAGAAAACTTAAGCATCATGCCCTTTCAGTGAAAAGACTAGTTTAGCCAGATCATCCAGAACAGCAATGAGATACTAGCTCTAAAAAGCTTGACACATTATGAAGTCCTTACACAGAGTGTCTACTGATACCCTTAGAGTACAAGGCAAACTGTAATTTAGAGACAGCAACAATCCAAATATAAATCATAATGAATTGTCTCAGCACAAGCCAAAAGACCAACTTTTTAAAGCCAATTGCCAAAAGTTTCTCCCCTCCCCAGACCCCATTTCAGTTATCTTCCAAAAACTTCCAATCTTATCTAATTTCAGGAAACATTTTAAGCACTGAAGAAAGGAACAAAATGAACTAAAAAAAGGTTCTTTATGTCAAATGTCATAAAAAAATAAAAGGGTAAGAACAAGTGATCTTACAAGCCTTTAAAACAGACACACAAAATTAAAAAATGCCAAGTGTTCAACTTTCTTGGTAATTAAATAACTTTTTAAATCTAGCAGAACCAAACACTTTTAGAAGTCCCCCAAAATATTAAGAATATTGTTTAAAAAAGGGGGGGTGAGAATTTTAATACAACATTGTGCTAGTATAAATTAGCACAGACTTCCTAAAAGAAAATTGGTGCTATTTATTAAGAATCTCAAAAAAATACACACTGCCAGTTATTAGATAAATAAGCACTGGGGATAATACAACATGATGACTATTGTCAACAATGCTGTATGGTATATTTGAGAGTTGCTAAGAAAGCAAATCCCAAAAAATTCTCATCACAAATGGAAAAAATCTTATTTTTTGTACTATATGAGGTGACAGGTGTTAATTTTATTTTACAATATATGTAAATCAAGTCATTTTGCTATATGCCTTAAATTTATACAGTGTGGAGTATCAATTACATCTCAATAAAACTGGAAGAAAAATACCCTCACAAAATGTTTATCTGCTTTGATTCAGCAATGACCACTCTTGGATATCTATCCTAAAAGAAATAACTGAAGATTATGTGTAAGTGTTTTTCATAAAAAAAGCCACAGAAGTGTTAGCTTTAATTTAAATGATTTATATTTACTTATAATTCAAAAACAACCTAAAAATAAATATTGGGAGACTATTATGGTTGGTACCTGGACATGAAAGAATGTCACACATCTATTTAAAACACTTTGAAAGGGTATTTAATGACATGGAAAAATTTTTAAGAGGTAAAAATACTATATATCTTATTCTTTAAAAGCATACATTTTAAAAAAAAACTTTCATCCTAAATCTGTATCTTTCAGTTCAGTGTGCCAATATGAGCGTGTCTTTATTTCTTCCTCCTCATAACTTAACCAAATTTTTCTAAATAAATTTTAAATTAACGTTTTAATTTAAAATCTATTTTTTTAAAGACTAGGTAGATTGTCCATGGTTCTGAAAGATGAAAAACAGATGAAGAACGTGAACTGTGTAAGCAGAGTGGAGGGAGAAGAACAGAATACTCACAGAGGGGGCTGCAGCGAAGGAGGAAGCCTAATCTTCTGGGCAAGAACCCCAGAGAGGCGCCAGTTCAGTGACCGTTGTACGAGGAAGGTCAGTAGTGAGAAGTGGGACTGAAAACATCTGTCATAGCAAGAAGTCAACAGAGAATGTCTAAAGTTGATAAACCAAAAAATAAACACTATAAGCATATTATTTAAAAACATGGAATTAAGTCCCAGGTAATTTGAACCAAAAAGATTACTTTTAAAATAGCTACCCCTGTGGGGAGGAGGGTGGAGGGACCCTTCATTGTATAGCTAACATCTGGCTATTTTTTTTTAATTGAGTACAATACTAAGTTTAGGTTTCTGTTCTTCATTTTAAACTTTGCTCATTTTCCTTAGTATACAACACAACACCTTGTTTTACTTCTTTCCCACTAAAGCAGACGCTGTGCCTCAGCTGTGTTTTTTGACTGTAAGTCATGCAGTCATGAAACAGATCCTGAGGAATATAGGCAGCAACTTTTTTTCTAATAAAAAGGGAAAAAGCAGATATTGTTGAAGTTTTCAATTTCTTACAGATGTTTACTTAAATGTGTGTATTGAGTACTGTATAAAAATATCTTCCTTACTGTGTCTATTATCAACCCAGCAGTCAGAATAATCCTGTAAAATGTTACCTGGCTCATGCCACCACGGCAATTCTTACTCAGGGTAATAGCCTGCATAATGGCCTTTTTAAAAGGTTCCCTAAAATTAACCAGGGATCTCTTCAACCTTCTACTTCTACCTCATTAACTAGGCATCAACGTTCTTCTCCCAACATTGGAACCTGCATCCACCACAGAGCTTTTGTGCTTGCTGTACCCTCTGCATGATTCACTTCCTCACCTAATTGAATTCCTGAAGTATTTTAAATCATAACCCCCACATTCTTAGATTTTCCTTATTTTATCCCATTTTCCCTTCCCCATAGCACCCTATAGGATTCTACTTATTTTATCTTCCCCGACTACACTAGAATGCAAGCTCTAAATGGGTATACATTCTGAATTGTTTACTGATGTAGCCCTAGCACCTGTGCCAGTCCCTGGAATGTAATAGGACCTCAGTATCTGATGAATTATGGTTTAGTTTAAAAATATACACCGTCTTAGGAAAAAGCCACATTATAGGCAATCAAGCACAATACTTTGGAACCCTTAATACAGTCTGGCAATTTAAACCATTAAGAATAAGCTACAATTTAGATTTTGGAGTTGTAAATTCAGACTATTCATAATATTGAATATGTCATTGGCACACTATACCATACTAAAAGTGCAAGTTTACGGAAATAATTACAACCACTTTTGTTACCATAGTAACAAAAGCAACATAAAGAATGCTATATCTATCTCAGTCATCCAAAAAGGGGAGGGGGGGTACTTTAAAAATATAGGGAAAACTATTCCATAAACAGCTAAGACACTTTAAAGTACAAAAACCTTGTACCTTTTTTTAAGTCACAGTGAAGGTTTCAATCACAGTAACCACAATTTGTACACATTTTTCACTATTTCCTTCAAACCTGAACAGAGATCAAAGGGCACCATGTTTATTACCTTCACGTCTTCAAAATAAAACAAAGAGCAAATTGGCATTCAGATAAAATTCACATGGTCTTTTATCGTGGCACCCATGAATGATGCAGTCTTTGACAATCATGATTATTTCATAAAATTTTTTAGACATAACTCATTGAATTAAAAAATCTTCAATAGATGTTCCATGATTAATCAGATGTACCTGAACACTTCACCCTCTCCATATTCTAAAAGAAATGGATTTAAGCCTATGAGTAAATAATGGCTTTTCCATATTTCATATCATTAATAAAACACAGCTAATAACCATGACCTGATGAAACAATTTACTGATCACTTGTTTTATATACTTGAAGAATAAATTTTGAAATTAGCTGCTTTGCAACTGACTTTACCCATTTTCCAAAATACAGTGTGGTTTTACTTGTTTCTACCACAAGAGGACTTCTTTAAAAAGAGGGAAATAAATGAGACAAGTTGAAAAAGCAGCTTGTAAACATAAGTAAACAAAAGTGAATGAAGTACTGAAGCCACTGGCAAAATGAAAACTACCTCATATTAAGGAAGTAGTAGGCCTGATATTGATGAAAACAAATTTATGAAATGAAAGGCAGTATTGAGAAAATTACACAGTAGACAGAGGAAAAAAATAACAAAGGTATTATTAGAAAAATAATAAAATGAAAGACAGGAAATGCAGATGATCAATCACAGGAGTGATGTGCCTTGAAGAAAAATAAAAAGGAAGCATATTAAAAGATATGTAAGAAAATATTCCTGAATCACAGATTGAAATGGCTTACCATGTTAACAGGAATATGTAATAGAGAATCACACCAAGACCGAGATATATCCTGATGAAGTTACTGAACTTCAAGGATAAAGAAAGAATTCTACCAAAACCCAGGCAGAAGTAGGTCACCTACAAAGGAAAAAAAAAGTCAGGCTGACCCCAGACTTCTCTCAAGTAACCCTAGATGCCAGAAGATAATAGAATAATGTCCTGTGGGCATTAAGGGAAAGGTAATGTAGCTCAAAAATTCTATAACCAGCCAAAATATCATTTCACTTATGAAAGCCACTAACAGACACATTTTTAAACATGTAAGAACGCTGACAATAAAGCATTCAAAACCACTCCTGAAAAGTCTGATAAACATAATAGATTTAAGTCTATTAAAGCTAGAATTTTTTAATAACCAGAAATAAACTACCACATTTCATCTATTCTAAGATGCACTTTTTTTTTTTACATTTTAGTATATCTGAAATCAACATGCATATTACAACCAAAGGCATGTCACAGTTTTTTGACAGTGCTTAACCATGAGTGGTTGTCAAAATAACGAGGCATCTTATAATCAATGGCATCTTAGACATAATGAAATACAGACATAATGAATAACTTACAAAATGGGAAGAAGAGTGAGCAAATAAAGAAAATAAACCATGTCACAGAAGAAAGAGAAGCAAAAGATAGGCAATGAAAAAATAACAGTATTACAGAAACAAAATCAAACATACATTAATTTAAATGACTAAAAGCATCTCAGGTTGGGTCCAAAAAGACTAACCTTTATCCAACTACATGGGAGTCTACATGAGACAAACCTAAAATGAAGACTTGAGAGGTTAAAAGTAAAAGGTTAGACAAAAGTATACCAAGCAAATATAAACAGTCTTAAAAACAATTGATTTCAAAGTAAAGAACAATAAAGGTGGGGGGAGAGGAAGGGCAGGGAGAAGGGTCACTATAATGACCCAAGTTACAATCTACAAGGAAGATATGATTAAAAGCTATATACACATATAAATACATATTTGGAGCCAAAGCTTTAAATACAAGAAAACTGGATAGAAATAAAAATAGAAGGAATAACCATTTTGGCACTGAAAGATCAAACAGAAGAAAAGAAAAACTGGCTGACCATATGACAAAATGAGAAATTCCTATGGAAAGTTATAAAAACTGATCATCTATGTGTGCCATAACACCTCAAAATTTAAAATTAGTATAGACCACAGTCTGACAATGAAGCAATTAAACTACTCCCTTTAGGGAGGAAACGTGAGGATTTATATATAATCTCTCCCTAAATTACTACCACATTCAAAGACAAATAAAAATTAATAGATTATCTAGAAAATATTAAAACTACACATATATAAAAGCCTTTGATACAGAAATAAAGCTAAACATAGAGGAAGAATACTAAATACTAACTGATCAACAATTAAAATTGTAGTACATTAAGAATTCAACTGAAATTTAGAAAATAAACTGAAAAAAATCAGCATAGAGGAATTAAATACAGTAAGTTACTCAATTAGAAAACAATCGGTATAGGGCCTCCCCAGTGGCGCAGTGGTTGAGCGTTGGGTTGCAAGGTTGCCCGCAGCCTCTGCAGCGCTGGTTCGATCCCCCGCTGCTCCCCGGCCACCGGGTGAGGGTCCCACATGGCGCACAGACCTCTCCTGCCGCCCGCTGCTCCCCTCAGCAGTGTACTTCGTCAGTCTGCCTGTTCTACTCTCCGCTCTGACTCTGGTGAATTCTCTCACCCTCCCGCGCTTCTGACTGTACCCAGTGCTTGTATAAATAAATAAATAAATCTTTAAAAAAAAAAAAAAAAAAAAGAAAACAATCGGTATATTTAATTCTAAAGCCAAAGAACTACATTTTGAAGGAAGAGGGGAAAACAAAAACATCAGTTGGACTAAAAAAAGCAATTACAAAAAAGGTCTGAAAAAGGAGTAAGATGATACAGAGGAAACCAAAATATGAAATAAGTTTCCAGTAATTCATAACATACTAAATTTTTAAATGAAGATAGATAAAATTGATGGTTTTCTAGGAAAATACAAATTGACAAATGGAATTAAGTAGAATTAGAAAACAAAAACCTCCAGAATTGAACAAGTTGTCAATTACCTTCCCAAACACCCATCCCAGACATTTTCATAGCAAAACCAAAAGGTAATTAATAATTTCAAAATGTAATTTATCAAACTAGTCTATTAAAAAGAAATCTTCCTAATTCATTTCATATAGCAAATTGTATATAGTCTAGAGAATACTCTTAGAAAAATTCTAAACAACAGTAAATACCACAGTATTAGATTCCAGACACTCTTCTAGATAGGCAATGTACATAATATCAATTCATTTACTCGCAAATCAATCTGAGGGGTTAGAGGGTTAAAATAATTAGTGAGAGGTATAGAACAATCAGGATGACGAAGCTAGACTAGACTACTGGAGCAAGATCCTAAAAGCTGCCTTTTTTGCCACACATTACCCCTTTTGCAGCTAGATCAAGGAGGGTTAGCCTAGGAAGGAGGCTAATATTTTACAAACCTGTACCTCACAACTAGTGCTAGTTCTACTAACTGACTATACCATTCTTTGCCTATGATTTGAGACCTATTTATTATCTCTACAGTTGAGGAACCAGACCCAGAAGTTAGATGACAGACAGACTGGGTTTTGAACCCAAACAATGCAGTTCCAAAGACTAGGCACTTAACCTCTAGGCTATATGGCCTTTCTAAAATAAAATAGTAAGCATATTCCAGTATAAGTGGAAACGGCATCCATCTTCCAAAAGTTCAAGAGGTTCAATCTTTTGAGCTAACATTATTGTTGGGAAAAAAAGTGTTCATTTTTATAACTGAATTTTTTCATAAAGGTATTATATATTACTGATATTAAGAGGAAAGAAAATCACAAGAGATGGATATTATACTAATATTTTTTAAGAAAGACATACCATATAATATACACTAAGCTGTATATATTTATTAAATATTTAATATGCATACAATTACAGTAAGGGGAGAGGTAGGGGCAGTCACATTAACATCAGGTAACAATTCAAAACAAGGATACCTGCCATGACAACTATTATGAAAGACAGGAAATGAAGATGAACTGAAGAAAAAACTGATGTGCCTTGAGAAAAGAAAAAAATGAAAACATTTAACACTGTAGATAGTTAAGCTATTACAATAATAAACGTTTAACACAATTGTAGAAAAACAGCAATGTGCTCAAGTTAAAAATGAATACTTAAAGAAAAGTCAATACTGATTACTGTATATCTAGGGAGGTTAACAAAACCAAATCAAAAACTGAAACAAACCAGACAATTACAAAATTAAACTAACAGCTTTCTTATACGTAAGTACTAACTAATGAGAAAATGTAATAGAACATGATCATGTACACGGCAGCAAATAAAAATCTAACAAAAAATGTAGGTCCTGTTTTAAGAATAAATGAAAATAGGGCCTCCCTGGTGACACAAGGGGTTGGGACGCAGCCTATGAAGCTATCCACTGCAGCACAAATTCGATCCCCAGCCAGGGAGCTACCCACATGGCGCAGCAGACCTCTCCTGACTCTCCAGCTGCTCCCCTCAGCAGTGGATTTGGGTCGATCTGCCTGTTCTGCTCCCCACTCTGTCTCTGATGAATCCTCTCACCCTCCATACCTCTGGCCAGTTCTTGTGTGCATAAATAAATAAACCTTTTGAAAAAAAAAATAGGGCCTCCCTGGTGGCACAGTTGGTTGAGTGCAGCGCTGCGGAGCTGTCCGCACCCTCAGCAGCGCAGGTTCAATTCCCGGCTGACCAGGGAGATACCCACATGGTGCAGCAGACCTCCTGTCTCACCCACTGCTCCCCTCAGCAGTGTATTTTGGTAGATCTGCCTGTTCTGTTCCCTGCTCTGTCTTTGGTGAATCCTCTCACCCTCCTGCTCATCTGGCCTGTACCCGGGTTCTTGTATGCATGAATAAATCTTTAAAAAAAAAAAAAAGGAATAAATAAAAACACAAAAAAATGCCTAGTGAAAGACATGACTATGTAAGAAGTGAGTGTTCTTGGAAAAGATATTGTAAGGATGTGAAACCACCCTTAACTAATTAAATTCAATGTAATGGCCTTCAAACAAAACTGCAGGGTTTTGTTTTGCCTTTTTTTTTTTTTTTTTTTTTGGCAAAGAGGGTTGTGGGAGAAATGAGGGGGCAATGGTGAGTAAAATCTGGCAAGGTAATTCTAGACCCTTCAATCCTGGAGCAAAAAGGTCACCAGGTTTTTTGTTTTGTTTTGTATTTTGTTTTGTACTTAATACCTAAATATCAATCTTTGCATTTAAATTGTTCAGGATTTTAACAATTTGTAAGCTTTATAAAGCTGATGAATCATCTCAATTCAAAAAAGTTTAATTATAAATCAAGAAAATATAAACCTATTAAAATGTTAGACATATAATCCAATAGCAATAACCAATAAATTTTAAATAAGCCATTCAAAATTAAGCCACCATGTTAAAATTTTACTTAGAACACAACAAAAAACCATTTGGAGTTTGAGTTTTTAAAAAGTGTTCAGTTATTGTATGATTTGAGTTTTAAGTATTGGGGGACAATTTTTTTCTGGTTGCTAAAATAATGTGTTCTAATGATATCAATATTCTAACTGCATCTTCAAATAATCCTAGTTCTTACTCCATAAGACCGAGGGCTGCAATTTTTATTTCAAAAGTAATTCTATTAAGTAGATTATACCCCTCCTTTGTTCAAAAACTTCTTTGACTCTTCATCTAACTTAAATTGAAAGCCCCAAAATTATAGTGACCCACAACACCTGACGGTACCTAGCACACACCTTCACTTTTAGCAATCTGAGGCTTATCTCCTACTTTTCTAACCACTGCTCACTTTAATCAAGCTTCCTACACTGACCAACAATCTAAAGTTGCTAAGAGACAGTTCAGAAATACATCATAGGGCCTCCCCTGCTGGCACAGCGGTTGAGCGCTGGGCTGCGAAGCTGCCCGCAGCCTCTGCAGCACTGGTTCCATCCCCGGCTGCTGGTGAGGGTCCCACATGGTGTGACAGACCTCTCCTGCTGCCTGCTGCTCCCCTCAGCACTGTATTTCGTTGGTCTGCCTGTTCTGTTCCCCGCTTTGGCTCTGGTGACTTCTCCCACTCTCCCGCACTTCTGACTGTACACTGTGCTTTTATAAACAAATAAATACATCTTAAAAAAAAAAAAAGAAATATAACCTAAAAAACATAGGAAGGGGACTGACTGATGCGTGAATGGATGGGGGCTGACAGATGGACAAACACACTGCCTCCCTCTCTCTCCACACACACAATCCCTTTCCCCCCGCCCTCTACCCCCCACTCTCCCCTCCCACACACATAACTGAAAGACATAATTTTATAATGCCTTATCAATTTTCAAGTGATTAAAAGGAGACTCACACTCAGACACCAAAATAAATTTCAGAACACCAAATCCTAAAAGTTTCCAGGAAAAAACAACAATTTACATTTCCTTCTAAAAATCAGTAATTTTGAATTTGGTATTGGACTTTCCAAGTCAGAAGGGATAAAGGCAACTGTTTATTATAGCCCTTTACTTTAGAATTGATTTTTTAAGTCACTTGCCTATAATTAATAAAAATAAGATGGTATGTAAATTTTTCTTAAATTACAGTAATTAGTACAGCTTAATCTGGTCTAAGAAAAAACTTGAAGATCTAGAGAATAAAGTCCAGAAATAAACCAAATGTACATGGAAATTTTGTATACAATGAATCTAATAGCATTTCAAATCAGGAAAAGAAAAATGGGATAGGGCCTCCCCAGTGGCACAGCGGTTGAGCGCTGGGTTGTGAAGCTGCCCCCGGCCTCTGCGGCGCCGGTTCGATCCCTGGATGCTCCCCGGCCACTGGAGGAGGGTCCCACATGGCATACAGACCTCTCCTGCCGCCCGCTGCTCCCCTCAGCAGTGTACTTCGGTCCTTCTGCCTGCTCTGCTCCCTGTTCTGGCTCTGGTGAATTCTCTCACCCTCCCGCGCTTCTGACTGTACCCAGTGCATGTATAAACAAAACAAACAAATAAATAAAACATGCCTCAAAAAAAAAAAAAAAAAAGAAAGAAAGAAAGAAAAGAAACTTATAAAAAAAAAGAATGGGTTGGGCCTCCGTGGTGGCACAGTGGTTGAGCGCTGGGTTGCGAAGCTGCCCACAGCTTCTGCAGCGCCGGTTCGATCCCCGGCTACTCCCCGGCCACCAGAGGAGGGTCCCACATGGCCTGCAGACCTCTCCTGCCGCCCACTGCTCCCCTCAGCAGTGTACTTTGTTCCTTCTGCCTGCTCTGCTCCCTGCTCTGGCTCTGGTGAATTCTCTCACCCTCCTGTGGTTCTGACTGTACCCAGTGCTTGTATAAATAAATAAATAAATCTTTAAAAAATTTTAAAAATTAATGTAAAAAATAAAAAAATTTTAAAAAGTAATTTCTTTGTAAGGGTGATTACAATGGCTTATTTCTGCTTCACCCTCTCACCCTTTTTCCTGTTCCTACCTACCTCACCTACAAATTTCCAAGGGTTGGGAAAACAATGTAGTCTGAGAAATTTATTTGGATTTATCAGAACTATTGATGCCATGTGCAAACACTACTCTTTCCTACCTAATAATTCATGCTTTTACCTGAATTATCCTATCTTCCACTTTCAAGGGTCATCTAACAATGCTTCTTCTTCCTCCATTCAATCTTTTAAACTGAACCTACAGTATCAAAACTTCTATCTTTCTTAACAGTATACTGCTTCCCTTAGTTTGATATACCATTGTAGACTACAGGATTCATGTCAAAACTTATTTTATATTTTAGAATACTACTTTCAAATGATGAAGGTTCAAGTTAAGAAATGAGGGTGTTGCTGGAAATCTAATTTTATGGAAATCATTAATTTAGGTCCAAAAGTATTTCAAATAGTATATTTATTTTCAATTACCAGAATTTTATTCAAATCAACTCCCCTTTTGACCTATTCTCTAGTTCCAACTTTCCCAGATCATTTATGAAAGATTTCCTAAAGGTTTTTACAGCCTAGGTCTTATGAAATCTACATGCAATGATCCTCCAACAGAGAAACCCTGTCCGGAAGACACTCTGAGCTCTCTGATCACTTTTCTCAATGTTTCCTCTTTCCACCATTTCCCCTAAACTAGTACTAATGTATTCACTAAGTTTAAACGTTCTCCATCTCCTTCTCAAAATATTAATTACCTAAAGCCAGTGAGAGTTTAAGATTTCCCAAGTATCTCCAGGTGCCAACTCTCCCTCTAAAAGTCCTACATTAACTGCCCCAACTTCATAAGTGGTCCTAAAATGACAATTACAAATTTTATATATACATACACGTACACATGTATATATATGGATTTCTCTGCTATGTCTATCCCAACCAAAGCATAAAAAGAACTGCTTCCTATTATAGACAGTATTACAATTTTGCTAAGGGACTTTTAAACAAATGTTAAAGAAAACTAAACATCTTCAAAACCTTAAAGTTATAATGCTTCTAGTTAGAGCTATGAAAATCTTGTCTTTCTGGGATGGGCTTTTAAATTGATATTCTGATAGACAAACCCCTAGCCAGGCTCACAAAGGAAAAAAGGGAGAAAGCACAAATACACAGGATCATAAATGAAAGAGGAGAAATCACAACGGACACAGCAGAAATCAAAAGAATAATCAGTAACTACTATGAACAGTTATATGGAAACAAGTTCAACAATCTAGAGGAGATGGACAAATTCCTACAACTCTACAATCACCCAAAGCTAGATAAAGAAGAAATAGAACACCTAAACAGACCAATTACAATTAGCGAAATTGAAATGGTAATCAAAAACCTCCCCAAAAACAAAAGCCCAGGACCTGATGGATTTACAAATGAATTCTACCAAACATTCAGAGACGAATTAGTGCCTATCCTTCACAAACTCTTCCAAAAAATTGAGAAGGAAGGGACAATACCAAACACGTTCTATGAAGCCAATATTACACTAATACCAAAACCGAATAAGGACAACACAAAAAAGGAAAACTACAGGCCAATCTCCCTAATGAACACTGATGCAAAAATCCTCAATAAAATTTTAGCTATCAGAATCCAACAATGTATCCATAAGATAATTCACCACGACCAAGTTGGATTCATTCCAGGGACACAAGGATGGTTTAACATCCGAAAATCAATCAACGTTATCCAACACATCAACAAAAAGAAATATAAAAACCATATGATAATATCAATAGATGCTGAGAAAGCTTTCGACAAAGTGCAACACCCATTCATGATAAAAGCCCTTGAAATTCTTGGGATACAAGGAACATACCTCAACATCATAAAGGCCATCTATGACAAGCCAACAGCCAGTATCATTCTCAATGGTGAAAAGCTGAAAGCAATTCCATTAAGATCTGGAACAAGACAAGGATGTCCACTCTCACCACTGCTTTTCAATATAATACTGGAAGTCCTAGCCAGAGCAATAAGACAAGAGAAAGACATCCAAGGAATCCAAATAGGAAAAGAAAAGTCAAACTATCACTATTTGCAGATGATATGATAATATACATAGAGAACCCCAAAATCTCCACAGAAAAACTAATTCAACTCATCAATCAATTCAGTAAAGTGGCAGGATACAAAATCAACACGCAAAAGTCAGTAGCCTTCCTATACACAAACAACAAATCTGAAGAAGAAGAAATCAAAAAAACCATCCCTTTTATTATCGAAACAAAAAAAAATCAAATATTTGGGAATAAATCTAACAAAAGAGGTAAAGGACCTATACAAAGAAAACTATAAAACACTGTTAAAAGAAATAGAAGAAGACACAAAGAAATGGAAAGACATCCCCTGCTCATGGATTGGAAGAATAAACATTATTAAAATGGCCATCCTACCAAAAGCAATATACAGATTCAATGCTATTCCAATCAAAATTTCAATGTCATTCTTCAAAGAAATAGAACAATTATTGATGAAATTCATATGGAATCACCAAAAACCCCGAATAGCCAAAGCTCTACTGAAAAAAAAAAGAAGGAAATGGAGGCATCACACTCCCAGACTTCAAACTATACTACAAAGCCATAATCATCAAAACTGCATGGTATTGGAACAAGAACAGACATACAGACCAATGGAATTGAATAGAAAATCCAGAAATAAACCCACAAATTTATGGTCAACTAATCTTTGACAAAGGAGCAAAGACTATGCATTGGAGCAAAGAAAGTTTGTTCAATAAATGGTGCTGGGAAAACTGGGTCGCTACATGCAAAAGAATGAAGCTTGACCACTACCTCACACCATACACAAAAATCAACTCAAAATGGATTAAAGAACTAGACATAAGACCTGAAACCATAAAATACATAGAAGGAAATATAGGCGAAACACTACGGGATTTGCACATCAAAGACATCTTTACAGACACATCACCCAAAGCAGTGATAGTGAAGGCAAAGATAAACAGCTGGGACTACATCAAATTAAAGAGCTTCTGCACAGCAAAAGAGACAATAACAAAAACAAAGAGAAACCCCACCAGCTGGGAGAACATTTTTGCACCCAACACTAATGATAAAGGACTGATCACAAAAATCTGCAAAGAGCTGATGAGACTCAACAACAACAAAGAAAATAATCCAGTCAAAAAATGGGCAGAAGAGCTAAAAAGAAACTTCTCTGAAGAGGAAATGCAAATAGCCAACAGACATATGAAAAAATGTTCAACATCACTTGTAATCAGGGAAATGCAAATCAAAACTACCATGAGATACCATCTCACACCAGTGAGAATGGCACATATTAAAAAAACTAGCAACAACAAATGTTCGCGAGGGTGTGGAGAAAAAGGAACTCTTCTGCACTGTTGGTGGGAGTGCAAACTGGTCCAACCGCTATGGAGAGCTGTGTGGAGATTTCTGGACCTACTAAACATAGAGCTTCCATATGATCCAGCAATTCCACTCCTAGGTATTTACCCAAAGGACACAGAAACATCAATTCCAAAGAACACCTGCACCCCTATGTTTATAGCAGCACTGTTTACAATAGCTAAGCTTTGGAAACAACCCAAATGCCCAAAAATAGATGACTGGATCAAGAAGATGTGGTACATATATACCATGGAATATTACTCAGCATTCAAAAAAGATAAACACATGCAATTTGCAGCAACATGGATGGCGCTGGAAGGGATCATGCTCAGTGAAATAAGCCAAAAAGAAAAAGAAAAATACCGGATGGTCTCACTCATAGCAGGAATCTAGAAAACTTAAATAAGGGACCAGGAAAATGAATGTAAGAAAGTGAAAATCAAAATCAACAAAAAACTATGAACCAGAGACACTTTTTGGGGGGTGGGGAGCGGGAAGGGAAGGATTGGGGTCAGAATGGGGCTTTTGCAATTGTATGGGGGAATATAAAAATAAAATTTATTATTTAAATAAATAAATAAATAAATAAATAAATAAATTGATATTCTGTGTGAGCAACACCTCTATATGGTCAGCATCTTTGCAAAGAAAAAATGAAAAGCCAGAAATTACTGAGATCCATCTGGCTGATCGCATAAGTAACAGTCTAACTTTACAAGCAAATGTTGTAACTTTACCAACCTAAAATACCAAATTACTTACAGTTACCTCTGTAAATGGTAACAGTCAATACCTACTGAGTACTCATTTATGTTCTATTAGCATACATTTTCAAGAATTCAACTGTTAATAACCCTATAAGGTAAATTCTAAACTTTTCTACACTCTGTATAGATTCATCCTCTTGCCTGAATTTCTGCCCATATACTTAGTACCCACCTTCTCTCACGTTACTCTAGAGGAACTACCATATTCCTACTTAAGGCTTCCAACACTGGCAGTAATTAAGCCCAATCTCATGTTTCCTACTTAAAGACACTGCTTCAGAAATTCCTTCCTTCTCCTGTGTCATCAATTCTTCCCTCTCTACTGAATTTGATCCCATCAACAAAACTTTATCTAATTCCTCCCGCCTTTACAAAAGTCCATCTAGTTGCAGCCCCATTTCTCTGCTTACCTGTTTTATAACAGCATCTTTAAGAGTTGGTTGTATTCCCAGTCTTCATTTTCTCTGCCATTCCCTCAAAGTCCAAACTGATCTTTTTGCTCTACTCTACCACGGTCCTTATCTTACCTGGTAACTTATTTGACTTGGTTTACAGGTGACGATATTCTATTTTCCACTCATCTCACTAAGCACTCCTCCTCACACTCCTTTACCAGTTTTTTTTAGTAATTTGACTTCCTAATGCAGTGTACCCAAGACTTAGTCCTTAATCCTCTTCCCTTATCAATCCCATTCAGCCTCCTGGCATACATATAACCAGTATATTAACAATTTCCCTGTTTATGTGTCAAAATTGGTTGGGCCTCCCCAGTGGCGCAGCAGTTGAGCACTGGGTTGCGAAGCTGCCTGCAGCCTCTGCAGCACTGGTTCAATCCTGGCCACCAGTGGAGGTCCCACAAGGCGCGCAGACCTCTCCTGCCGCCTACTGCTCCCCTCAGCATGTGCTTCGTCACTCTGCTCTCCGCTCTGACTCTGGTGAATTCTCTCACCCTCCTGTGCTTCTGACTGTACCCAGTGCTTGTATAAATAAATAAATAAATAAATCTTTTTATTAAAAAATTCATTACTGAATTCCTGATCAGATATATATTGCCTGTACGGTTTTTCTACTTTAGTACCTCAGAGGCAACTCAAAACTGAACCCCTATTTCTATCTTCTCGATGATCTACAATCTTTTCCATGTCAGTTAATGCCAACTCCATCCTTTCAGTTGCTCAAGCCAAAAACCTTAACAACATTCTGAACACATTCTCTATCACACATACAACTGCCCCCAAAATCTACTTCATCAGCAAATTTTGAAAACTCCATTTAGAAAATATATCCAAGAATTCAACCATTTATCATCTCCACAGCCAACGTCCTGGTCCAATCTAATATAAAATCATTTGACTTATTGCTAAAATCTCATAACCAGTCTGCTTCTGCCCTTGTCTCCCTACAGCCTATAGTCTCAGCATTGCAAGCCAAGAGTGATTCTGTTAAAATATAGGTAAGACTGTGTCATTCATATGCTGAAAACATTCAATGGCTAGCCTGAGTAAAAGCCAAAGTCCCTCCCTATAAAGACCACATAGTCACCTGCACCTTGCTGTTACTCTAACAAGCCAGTCCTCTCCCAACATCATCTGAACTTTTGTATTTGTTATTCCTTCTGTTTGGAAAGCTTTTCAATGCCCTACCCCCAACTTTTTATTCCCTACATACACATCGTTTGATCTTCTCTCCAGAACACTTACCCATCTAACGAAATTCATTTTTAACTTAATCATCTAGTTTACTATCTGTTGACACACACTGTACACTCTGCACCAGTAAATTTTAATTTCTGTTCTTTATTTAAAGCACGACTGTGCTCAGAAAAGCAGACACTTAAGTAGTTGTTAAAAACTGTAGAATTCTTGGGCCTCCCCGGTGGCGTAGCGGTTGAGCGCTAGGTTGCAGGGCTGCCCGCAGCCTCTGCAGCACCGGTTCGATCCCCGGCTGCTCCCCGGCCACCGGAGGAGGGTCCCACATGGCGCCGCAGACCTCTCCTGCCGCCCGCTGCTCCCCTCAGCAGTGTACTTCGGTCCTTCTGCCTGTTCTGCTCCCCGCTCTGGTGAATTCTTTCACCCTCCCGCGCTTCTGACTGTACTCAGTGCTTGTATAAATAAATAAATAAATAAATCTTTAAAAAATAAAAAATAAAAACTGTAGAATTCAAATTTGAAGAATAAATTTGACATGTCAGCACTTTCAGTTAAAAGTGCTATATAAAATAATTTTTTTTAAAGATTTATTTATCTATGCATACAAGAACTGGGGCACAGGCCAGAGGTGTGCAGGGCGGAGAGGACTCACCAGAGACAGAGTAGGGAACATAACAGGCAGATTGACTGAAATACACTGCTGAGGAGAGCAGTGGGCGAGTCAGGAGAGGCCTGCTGCACCATGTGAGCAACTCCCTGGCCGGGGATTGAACTCGTGCTGCAGCTGCTGCGGATAGCTTGAAAGATTACATCTTAACCTCTTGCGCCACCAGGGAGGCCCTATAGGATAATTTTAAAAAACATGAGCCCATGGCTTAAAAAGTATAGAACTTTAGAACGAGGCCAAACACTCCTTTTCTATCTACATGGGTGAGAAATTTTATTCTACTCTTCTTCAAATCTTTTTTCCGGGGGGTGGGGGGTGGAGAATATATAACTGATAAATTTCTCTTCAGTTGCAACAGATATAACCCTAGAGAATAAAGCTCTGGGGATGTTTCTGGAAAAAAATAGTGATGACTATTAGCCAAAAGAAAATGATTGAGGCAAACAAATACTCTGGTACTCTAGCAGGTTTCTAAAACAGCCCTCCTTCATTTATTGAAGGGAGATCCAAGGTTATCCTCAATAGTAACACAAGTTAATATGTGGAATGGATAACAAACAATTTAAGTAGCTAGTTATTGCTCTTAACACTGAGCACACACATAACAGTCTGCACCTCAAAGAATTTACAACCGAGAAACCTTATTAATAATGTGAAAAAAATTATCACTACTTCTTGCCCTTGTAACTGAAGCAAACAACAAATCTTTAAATACTGGGCCTCATAATCCTATTATAAAAGGAAAACAGGAAAAATCCTCAGCCTAACAACAGGAACATTAATAAACAAGCTGACAAAACTAAAAACACTAACTACGGAAGACCATGAGTGTCCTCAAATAAAAATTTCTTTTGAATCTCATTCTTATTTTAAAGATTAAGGAAAATTTTTATTTTGACTCGACATCCATGTTTAATACTTGTGTTTTTTCTTGAATCTTCAGGTAAATTTGTAGTTCCAGACTGTTTATAACATGTTTTATACCATAGCTCTGAGGGTTACCCTAGTAAAATGTATACTATTAGACAAGCATGAATTGATCATAATATTTATTTCTTAAATTGAACACTGCACTATAACATAAGTTTCAGATGTGCCTCGTTGAAAATCAACATATGTATATACTACATTAAGTTCACTACTAAAAGTCCAATTCTGGGCCTCCCCAGTGGCACAGCGGTTGAGCGCTGGGTTGCGAAGCTGTCCTCAGCCTCTGCAGTGCGGGTTCGATCCCCAGCTGCTCCCCAGCCACCAGAGGAGGGTCCCACATGGTGCGCAGACCTCTCCTGCCGCCCGCTGCTCCCCTCAGCAGTGTGCTTCGGTCCTTCTGCCTGCTCTGCTCCCCGCTCTGGCTCTGGTGAATTCTCTCACCCTCCCGCGCTTCTGACTGTACCCAATGTCTGTATAAACAAAAACAAACAAACAAACAAATAAATAAAACATGCCTCAAAAAAAAAAAAAATAAAATAAAAGTCCAATTCTATTCTTTGCCATACAATTGTTCCCTTTGTGCCAACTTAGCTGCATCCCACACCTCACAGCCCAGTTTTTTATTTTTTAAAGACTTATTTATGCATACAAGAGCTGGGGTATAGGCGCCAGAGGTGGGGGGGTGAGAGGATTCACCAGAGATAGAGTGGGGATCAAAACAGGTAGATCTACTGAAATGCACTGCTGAGGGAAGCAGCGGGCAAGACAGGAGAGGTCTGTTGCGCCATTTGGGTCATCTCCCTGGCCGGGAATCAAAATCATGCTGCAGTGGCTACTGATAGCTTCATAGTGCTGAAATTTAACCCCCTGCACCATCAGGGAGGCCCTCACGTCCCAATTTTACTATTAGGAGCGCATGGATTTTAACACCGTTGACATGTTTTAAGCCATAATTCTTTTTATCCACCCAAACTGTTCTAGGAAGCAATCTGTCCAATGAGAGCCTCTGCCCAATGATGAAGTTACTGATCCAGCAATCTTAGCTTTCTTGCTTTCTAGTGTGACAGGTTCTGAATTCTCCAGTTGCAGACATATCAGCCAAGAAGGGAGCTCTGGTTCCTTTGAGGGGCAACAGTAATGAATGTTATACTATGTGACTCATTCTCCTGAAATCTCCAATCTGATTTTTCCTCCTCATTACTTCAGTATAAATATAAACATATCTATCCAACTAACAGAGTTCCATTTGGCTACCTACCCAAGTCTATAAAGGCTAGATTAAGGGAGAAAATTTGTAATTTTAAAGAAAAAGAAAATACTCTGAAGTAAAAATAAAGGATTGAGCAAAACAATTTCAAACAACAAACTATGAATATGAAAACAAACCAGAATTTACAGTAAAGGTGATGAGAGGTAAGGTGTGGCAAAATACTAAGTATTTTCCTGACCTGCATAATTTTATACAATTAAAAATGTTAACTAGATTTGCTTTACTACATGCATTCATGTGCCCAAGAAATAAAAGTTCAAACTTCACCTAGAAAATGTAAGTATCTAAAAATTTAAGTCAGTTTTGCAAAAATAATTAAAGCCATATATGATGTGATATTAGGCCAGAGATCCAGAAGGAACAAGCTGAATGATACCAAATGAATAGCCAGAAACAAGAAAGCCCCCCAAGCCTCCTAACAACCAATTTAATGGTAATTATTATTTTTTTAGGGGAAAAGGTATCATTAAGTCTTCATTAAGTCTTCTCTGCAATGTTTAGCAAAGGTAATCAATCTACTAACAAAATAATCAGTCTTCTCAACCACAAGCCTCAACCAGATTCAAATGCCTTGAAAAGTATAAATGTTGCTCAATTTTAATTCTAAACAGTACTTTTGCTTTCATTTTTTTTAAAGATTTTATTTATTTATTTATACAAGCACTGGATACAGTCAGAAGCGCGGGAGGTTGAGAGAATTCACCAGAGCCAGAGCGGGGAACAGAACAGACAGACTGACGAAATACACTGCTGAGGGGAGCAGCGGACGCGGCAGGAGAGGTCTGCGCGCCATGTGGGACCCTCACCAGCGGCTGGGGATTGAACCGGCGCTGCAGAGGCTATGGGCAGCTTCGCAGCCCAGCGCTCAACTGCTGTGCCACCAGGGGAGGCCCCATTTTATTTTTTTAAAGATTTATTTATTTATGCATACAAGAGCTGGGGTACAGGCCAGAGATGGGGGGGGTGTGAGAGGATTCACCAGAAAAGGTTAATGTACTGAAATATACTGCTGAGGGGAGCAGTGGGCGAAACAGCAGAGGTCTGCTGCACCATGTGGAAATGAAGATATAATCTGACTTGCAAGACTTAAATTTAATAGTCTGAACTAACGTTCAACAAATGGTAAATATTCCATGTATAGTACTTTCACTGATATCTTTTAAAAAGTTAAAAATACAGAAACGTGGGCCTCCCCGGTGGCGCAGCGGTTGTGCGCTGGGTTGCGAAGCTGCCCGCGGCCTCTGCGGCGCCGGTTCGGTCCCCGGCTGCTCCCTGGCCACCGGAGGAGGGTCCCACATGGCGCGCAGACCTCTCCTGCCGCCCGCTGCTCCCCTCAGCAGTGTACTTCGGTCCTTCTGCCTGCTCTGCTCCCTGCTCTGGCTCTGGTGAATTCTCTCACCCTCCCGCGCTTCTGACTGTACCCAGTACATGTATAAACAAAAAAACAAACAAACAAATAAATAAATCATAAATAAAAATACATGCCTCTTTAAAAAAAAAAAAAAAATACAGAAACGTTTAAAAAAAAAAACACTGCCAAAATTATTTCTAGCAATTACTTATAGGCAGAAAAGCCAGTCACTGAATTCATAATTGAATTATCTTTAGACAGTACCAGGATACATTTGGTACAACACTGCTTTTACGGGGGGGGGGGGGGGGGGGGGGGCAAAGACCCGCAATAAATGTTTACCCGCTTATTAAGACTTGTTTACTCTTCTAATAGTCACCTATTACACAATTCTCATCTTACAAGACAAGATCTCTTGTTGATCCTTCAAAGCATGAAATCAGAGACAGCCTCAGTATGTAGAGCCACAAAGTAAAAATAGAACAGATTCCAGAGACTCAAATTGAGAAGGGGGAGGAAGAACACTGCCAAGTTTCATTTAAGAAAACAACCTAAGGTTCTATTCAAAGATCATAAAATAGCTATTTTACATAATTTTGATACAAAGTGTTTAATAATGCAAGATTGTACTTTTCATACTTTTTGGCATCTCCTTTCTTCTGTGGAGTACTTACCATTCACACAGGACAGATTTGATTAAAATACTTACTAGATAGGTAGAGTCTTCTTGCCTCTACCTGGTCATCTTCTGATGACTCCAATGGTTGTTTTTTGTGTTTATGGGTTTTTTAAAACAGTTTTTGTCCAACACTCACCTTGTACCTTACAACTGTGTTGCTAAATGAAAGGAAATTCTAAGATGGTGCATTTTTCCCCCCTTACCAGAGCTGTGTCACACCATCCTTTCAGCCCTGTGCTGGAAAAGTAGAATCAAGTCAATTAATGCCTTCTTAATTGTATCCTCTAGTATTATAGATATAAGGCAGTGTATTACACCTCTGTGAATGTAAAACCCCTTGGACCTGCATTATGACACCTAGTAATGCCAATGCTTTTTTTTTTTTTTTTTTTTTTTTTTTTTTTTTTATAGAGGCATGCTTTATTTATTTGTTTGCTGGTTTCTTTGTTTGTTTTGTTTATACATGCACTGGGTACAGTCAGAAGCGCGGGAGGGCGAGAGAATTCACCAGAGCCAGAGCGGGGAGCAGAGCAGGCAGAAGGACCGAAGTACACTGCTGAGGGGAGCAGCGGGCGGCAGGAGAGGTCTGCGCGCCATGCGGGACCCTCCTCTGGTGGCCGGGGAGCAGCCGGGGATCGAACCGGCGCCGCAGAGGCCGCGCGCAGCTTCGCAACCCAGCGCTCAACCGCTGCGCCACCGGGGAGGCCCGCCAATGCTTTTTGAGAGCTGTTTTTAACGCTGTTATTATTATTGTTTCTCTCCCAGTGTTGACTGAGAAGACAATTTTAAAGAATAATGCCAGGGCCTCCCTGGTGGCGCAAGGGGTTAAGAAGCAACCTATGAAGCTGTCTGCAGCCACTGCAGCATGAGTTTGATCCCCGGCCAGGAAGCTACCCACAGGGCGCAGCAGACCTCTCCTGACTCGCCCGCTGCTCCCCTCAGCAGTGTGTTTCAGTCAATCTGCCTGTTCTGTTCCCCATTCTGTCTCGGGTGAATCCTCTCACCCACCAAAACCTCTGGCCTGTACCCCAGTTCTTGTATGAATAAATCTTTAAAAAAAAAGAAAGAATGATTCCAGGTACAACAGTAACAAAACTTTGCTTTTTTCTTGGGTTTTGTTTTTCATTTTTTTCCTATTTTTCAATGGAGTGGGCTGGCTTCTCTTAACTTTGTTCAGGTGATTGCAGAACCTGGAAAGGCTGTTGCTACTGTTTTTTAAATATAAATAAACGCACACCCCTACATAAATTTTTTGAAACTTTAGCTGTGCCATCAACTTTGGAAAAGTATCCCATTTGTATATTGTACAGAAATTAACAGCCATATTGGTCTAGAAACATTAAGCATTATTTCTTTCCATTTGTACAGGGGCAATATACTGCATTAAATATGTGAGATATTATCTACATGGGTTTGATTACAGACACTCTCTAAATAATGAAGAGAGATTGCACTTTTAAACTAGTTTTTACATTAAGATTATTAATAGGGTGCTAACATCTGCTACTGATATTTCAACAAGATAGTACTCAGATTACCTGTACAACTTAGTCTCTTTATCACATGACTACCCCAAATACAAATATTTACCATCATTAACATGAAGACCAATTTTAATTCTCTTCCTAATTTTTATTAGGAAGAGGGCAAGAGGGGCAAGGTATTACCTTTCTAACACCCCTTACAGAGATTTAAGTTAACAGCTACTTGAACAAAATCACTTATTCAACATATATTTACCAAATACTGTATGTCAAGCAAGTACTATGGTATGTGCTAATAATATAATGTAGTAGTCATTAGTACTATTTCTGATTCTCCCCCCTTGCAGGCACATAGTTAAGATTACACTCTCCTTTTTCTTGTATGTCCACCCCAGGGGTTGAGAAGCACCATGACACTAGATTTGGTCACTGACTCGTAAGTGGAAATGCTTCCATTTACTTCTAGCCAGACTATTTAACTTCAGTTCAACAGCCTCCAGAAAAACACTGCCTATAGCAATGGTAGCAGCACTATTACCAAGTAATCTCTGTGAGCAGAAATGTTTGTTAACCTGAGCCAATGAGAAATAAACCGTTTTAGCCACTGAGATTTTAGGGTTGTGTGTGTTTTTAACCACAACATAACCTAGTAATATCACACTAATACATAAACTGATCAATATAGGTCTTTTTCTCACAAACTACCTATTGCTAAGCTAGGTCTCCCTGACCTCTTGCTGGCAAAGTTCTTTTAAAGACAAGTTCTATTGTCAATTTTTAGCAATTTTTTTGCCCAACTATGGAAAACTTTCTAAATCCTGATATAATCAATAAACCAAATAGTCATTTAATTCCTGTGATTACTACAAACCCAGTATATACACTGTCTTTATTCAAGTGTTTATTTTTTGGAACTGGATCAGTCAAGCTCACAAACCCTGATGTAAACCAAGAGAATGTCCATCCTGGCTAGAACCACTCAAACACACCACTAAGGTTCAACTTAGAATTGAAGCATCTAGTCTTTCTTGCACACGTCAATCATGAAGCATTCTATCAAGTGTTTCAAGAGTCACTACAAAGGATTATACATGACTGAGGATAGAAAGAACAGGGAAATGGGAATACTAATTGGATAGATACATCAACAGATAGTAAGACAGATAATACAATATACAGACTAACCAGCAATATTATCAGACCAAAGGGAAAGAGCAAACACAAACATTATAAAAATCAAAGCAAAGTGCAAAATGGTTCATTAAATACCTTAAAGATAAAATACAGAGTGAAATCTCATAAAAAATATATAAAATTTAAAATAATAAAAATATGTATTCAAAATTATATATATATGCCAGGCCCTACTTTAGGCATTCTTGATACCAACAACCTTGAACAACTATTTTGCAAGAGACAGAGTTTTGAACATTTCTAAACAGCAAAAACACCTGAAATGGTTCCTTAAAAAATGAGCTTTTGGGCCTCCCCTGATGGCACAGGCAGTTGAGCGCAGCACTGTGAGTTTCAATCCCAGCCGGATGGTGAGGGACCCACATGGCGCAGCAGACCTCTCCTGCCTCACCGGCTGCTCCCCTCAGCAGTGTATTTCAGCAGTCTGCCTGTTCTGCTCCCCGCTCTGTCTTTGGTGAATCCTCTCACCCTCCCACCCATCTGGCCTGTACCTCAGTTCTTGTATAAATAAATCTTAAAAAAAAAAAAAAGAGCTTACATTACTAAGCAAAGACGAATGCCTCCAAATACTATCTGTTATATAGACAAGGAAACACATAACAGAAGAAAAAAATTTCCAAATGAACAAATTTCTATCCCATACAGAATGACTCAGGTAACTAACTGACAACACTGTCAAGGCGGTTAAAATCAAATGTCACCTTGAACATTTCCAAAAAATGACAAAGCATTCACAGAATGCCTGGCTTTCAGCAATGATACTTTCTGCAGTACTCCCCCAAATTATTTATAAAAATGTGGACCCAGCAAATGAAAGAAGCAACTTATACTTAAATGGCAAACCTATGTACTGTTATCTATTTAAACCATTCTTAAACATAACAGTATCATCTTCAGGAAAATACTGTCTTCCCATTTTCTACAGAAGAAATGCTTATATTTAGAGCTCCTTCAGATCATGGTACAGATCATGAAAGAATCATTAAAAGGGAGATTGAACAAAAAAGAACAAAATCATTTTAAAATTCTAATGTCAATTATTAATCATAAGGAAATAGTCTGCAAGGACCCTAAGAATGATTCATATGGTAAATTAAAAAGTATCATTCAAGGTTCAGAGCAGAAAACAGAAAATACATTTAATGAAGAATTAAATGTTTACAAAATTACAGGAAGGGGGACCTCCCTGGTGGCACAAGGGTTAAAGACAGTGCTATCAAGCTACTGCCAGCCACTGCAGTACTAGTCCGATCAGATCCGCAGCCAGCCAGGGAGCAATCTACATGGCTAGCAGACCTCTCCCTGCCTCTACCACTGCTCCCTTCAGCAGTGTATTTCAGTAGATCTACCTGTTCTGCTTCCCTTTCTCTCTCTGGTGAATCCTCTCATCCCCCGCACCTCTGGCTTATACCCTAGTTCTTGTTTGCATAAATAAATAAATCTTAATAAAATAATAATAAATAAGGGCCTCTCTGGTGGCGCAAGGGGTTAAGCACTGCACTGTGAAGCAATCCGCAATCCGTAGCCTCTGAAGCACAAGTTTGATCCCCAGCCCACCAGGGAGCTACCCACATAGTGCCGCAGACCTCTCCAGTCTCGCCAGCTGCTCCCCTCAGCAGTGTATTTCAGTCGATCTGCTTGTTCTGCTCCCCACTGTGTCTCTGGTGAATCCTTTCACCCTCCGCACCTCTGGCCTGTACCCCAGTTCTTGTATGAATATAAATCTTTTTTAAAAATGAAATATGCAAAATTACATTTAACAAAGCAGATGCAAGAGCTATACATGGAATACTACAAAGTTTGCTGAAATTTAAAAAGACCTAAATAAATGGAAAGATATATATCTTCATGGAACGAAAGACTCAATTTTCTTTTTTATTTTAACATTTTATTTATGCATACAAGAGCTGGGATGTAGGCCAGAGGTACGAGAGGTTGAGAGGGTTCACCAGAGACAGAGGAGGGAGTAGTCACCAGAGACAGTGGGGAGCAGAACAGGCAGATTGACTGAAATACACTGCTAAGGGGAGCAGCGGGAGAGACAGGAGAGGTCTGCTGCACCACATTTGGGTTTTAGCTCCTCGGCCTGGGATCAAACTCAGGCCGTAGTGGTGATAGCCCTGAGTCTTAACCTCTAGGCTACCAGGGAAGCCCTGTATGTATGAATTTTAAATGCGTTTTCATTAAATGACCAAAGTCAATCTCTAAAAGATGTGTATGACTTTCTAGAAAAGGCAAAACTAAAGGAATAGAAAATAAATCAGTTGTTTCCAGAGACCGGCTGAGGGGAGGTTGGTCAACAGCAATGAGGACATAAAAAAGGAATCTTAGGGTTACAAAGCTATTCTGTATGGTCCTGCAATGGTGGATACATAACTATGTACTGTCAAAAGCCCAAAGAAATGTGTATCTTAAACAATGAATTTTGATATAAATTTTGAAAATCAACAAGGGTGGAACAGACTATACAAACAAATCTTACTGTATAATACATGTATGACATAACCTCACTGAAGGTGCTGCAGGGGAAGGAACTAAAGTATCTTTAGAAAATGATGTTTGAATTATAAACTGGAAAGATAAAGGCAGAAAAAACTGTACAGAATACTATACTGTAGTTGTAAATTTGTTTTCTACCGGGTATGGGTCAGCAATTCTGAAACTTTTTTTTTTTTTAAAGATTTATTTATTTATTTATGCAAGCACTGGGTACAGTCAGAAGTGCGGGAGGGTGAGAGAATTCACCAGAGCAGAGCGGGGAGCAGAGCAGGCAGACCTACGAAATACACTGCTGAGGGGAGCAGTGGGTGCGGCAGGAGAGAGGTGGCCAGGGATCGAACCGGCGCTGCAGAGGCTGCAGGCAGCTTCGCAGCCCAGTGCTCAACCGCTGTGCTACCGGGGAGGACCTGAAACTGCTTTCAAATAAAATCTGAGAGCACAGTTTCTCAAATTCAGAAAAAAAAAAAGTTACAAAAAAACAAGACTGGAAAGTTAGAATGAACACTCTGGTACTCAGAATCAGAAGTGTTAATAGATATGTGTATAGCTGGGTTAGAATAAATACACATATTGCTTACCTCTGTCCTATAAAATAATGATACTCCAGCATCAATGAGCACTTCCAATGCCCAGAACTTGGTTTCTAGATACCATGCTCCAATAAAAGAACCATGGCTCCTTGGAGAAATAGCTGACTCTAATGACTGGGACAGAAAAAATACAAGATAGATCTGACACAACTTATAGTCATCAGAAAACAAGGAAGTGCTCAAAATTACAAGGATGAATGCAAGTCAAGGGTACACTGGAGCCAGAGTTTTTATTGAAAAAATTCTCAATGACCAAAGCTGGAACAATTTCAAAACAATAAATGACATAAGGCAGAAAATTATTATGTAACGGTTAATTTTATAATAGCTTTATATAAATGTGGTTAGACCACAATACCCAGATATTTGGTCAAATATTACTGTAGATGGTTCTATACAAAGGTACCTTCTAGATGTGATTAACATTTGCATCAATAGGCTTTTTCCTTATTTATTCAACATCAACCCTATATTGTCTATACTTTCTAAGGAGTTGGCAATTTTTTCTGAAATCACTTGACTGTAAATTTAAGCTTTCACTTCCTCTATGAATTGTTATTCACACATTAGTAATATAACAATTTATATTTCAAATTAGTGTAACTATTTGTATAAAATCAGTAGACTCTGAGTAAAGCAGATTATCCTCCACAATGTGGCTAAGGGTGACCCTTAGCCATTTAGTTCAAGCAAAAGATCAACCTCCCCCAAAGAGCAAACTCTTCCTGCAAACAGACTGCCTTCAGAGTTGAAGTACAACAACAACCCTAGGTCTCCAGGCTATAGGTCTACTCTGAAGATTTTGTTATTGTCAACCCCTATCATCATATGGCATACGAAATATATCCATCCTATTGATTTCTTTCCCTGGAGAACCCTAACCAATACAACAAATAACCCTAAAGTATAAAATGAAGTATACAAACCCATACCAAATAATCTGATTAACAAATAAATGGGGAGGTAGGTATTACCCTTCCACAAGTAGGAGTGTAGTCCCTCCTTCTCACATGAGTGTAGGCTGGAGTTAGTGAGCAGTTCACAAAGAAAAGGGTAGGAAAAGGTAAAAATAGTGACTTTATAGTGGAGAAACTGACCAACACTGCCTTAACCAACTACTCAAGGTTCCCATCACCAGATTATTGCTTACCTCTGTACTATAAAATGATGATACTCCAGCATGCTGCCTCAAGGTTATTGTGTATCACCAACATGTTATGATGAAAAAACTACTTCCTCTCTGTGGTAGTCTCTCTCTAAAAAGGCATCATCCCAGTCTAACCATGAGAAAAACATTAGACAAACCAATTCGAAGGACATTCTACAAAATGCCTGACCAGTATTACTCAAAAGTTTCAAAGACACAAAAACAAGGATGCTCTTGAGAAACTCTCAGAACAAAGGGCGCTAAGAAACACATGACAATTTAATGCAGCGCAGTATCCTGGATAGGCTCCTGGGGCCAAAAGTGGACATCGGGTAAAAACTATGGAAATGTGAACAAAGCAGGAACTTTAGTTAATATTATAATATCAATATTAGTTCATCAACTGTATCAAATGTACTGTGCTAATATATGTTAATAAGGGACACTAGGTACAGCATATATAAAACAATCCTTACAATTTTCCTATAAATCTAAAACTGTCCCCAAATTAAAAGTTTACTTTCAAAAAGTCTATTGCAGTGGTACTGTTTCCCCAGTAGTGATACCGTTTGCCTTAGATCCTGAAGAGGGCCGCAAGCAGCACAGTAACCTCACCCACGTCACTGCTGCACCTGCAAGAGTTAAATATAAACCAAACTGGATAACGACAGTTCTGGTCTATTTCCACCAGGCAAATGCTAAGGGTAGAAGCAGCAGCAAAGGTATAATCCTAAGGGAGAGATGTAGAAACAACCAGAGAAGACACTGAAAATACAGCATATATCCCTGAGGAATTACACACCGTAGACGTTTACAGTAGTTCGGAAAGACATTAGCACAGACTAAAGTCCTAGACTTGTAATGATGACAACATAAACCAGTCTCTGCACTACTCAATAGAAGAAGAGATAAATATCATCCTCTACTCACCTAAGGCAAAGAATCTTAAGGAAAAGTAACACTCTTCTCTAAATATGCCTTGGAGCTGATATATATTTCAGTGTTAGAATCCTCTACTGCAAAAGATAATAGACGAACTCAAAATATGAGGTAAGGCCATAAGCAACAGTCACAAAGTTTTCAGAATTTAGCCAATAGGGTCTCCCCTGGTGGCGCAGCAGTTGAGCGCTGAGTTGCGAGGCTGCCCACAGCCTCTGTGGCGCCAGTTCGATCCCCGGCCACTGGCGAGGGTCCCACATGGCGCGCAGACCTCTTCTGCCGCGCCCACTGCTCCCCTCAGCAGTGTATTTCGTCACTCTGCCTATTCTGTTCCCCGCTCTGGCTCTGGTGAATTTTCTCACCCTCCCGCACTTCTGATTGTACCCAGTGCTTGTATAAATAAATAAATCTTAAAAAAAAAGGAATTTAGCCAATATAATACTATTGTATAAAAGCAGTCATTTGGGCAATAAGATGACCTGGATTTGAAATCTAGTTCTGCTATTTACTTGCTAAATAATTTTCTTTTAATAACTTCCTGATCCTGCATTAGGTTTCTTAAAAAGAATCAAGTACATAAAAGGATCTATAATGAACTCAACTTCAAAAAGTGTGATTTCACTAAAATCTTTAACACTGATTCCTCCTTTCAGAATTTGTTTACCAAAACAGCAAAATTAAAGAAAAGGAAAAATAATCAAATATTAACAAAGCTGCCAAGAGATGGTCAATGGTTATAACACATATTTTATCTCTACCAAATCCACAACATGTTCATTTGTAATGAGAAAAAAATATTTTATGACATACATAACATTTTCCTCTAGAATATCCCAATTTTGATTACTTCATATTTATTCTAATTACATTTGGCTCACCCTCAAAAGAGAAAGATAATCCAAGGAATATATGACTCCACAGGCACCCTAGGACCTAAGTAGGAAAAGGATAACAGTATCAAGATTTTTATATTCTCTACTTAGGTTTTTAAACACTGTTAAAGGACAGATTCAGAGATTAAGGAAATCCAGTTGTCTGGGTTCTGTTATTGTGAATACGCTAACTTAGTTTCTTCTTCTGGAAAATATGGCCCACATACAAAGCTACGGTATAGGACCAGAAATAAACTCTGAAGACACAGGGGAAAAAGAAAAAATCTTTAATTTTTGTGGCAACATACAGAGAAAAAAACATGGTGACAACAGATAAAATTGTCCCTTAAAGAAACTGCTTTGAAGGCACAATAAGGGACTGACAGAGATAGTGTTCCAACAAGTATCATTTGGTCAAAACTACACTATAAATAAGTAAATGGGGGGCGGTGAAAAGGCATGCAAAAAGGGCAAGAATGTCTATACTACGGTGGTACTGTACCTATATTCCAATTATCAACCAGCATTTGTTTATGAAAATCAGGTTTCTCTAATTAGAAGGGTGAAGTCAGGAATTGTATCATGAATATATTCCTAGGGCCTGGCATACAGAAAAATTAAATGTTTACTGACTAGAAGTATTCTAATTGTTTTACTTTCTGCCTTAAAAGGTTTAGTTCACATGTGCTCAAGTAGTGTGTGGAGGGTGGGGGAATGTAGTATGGTAGTTCTAATCCACTCAATAAATGGGTGATGTTTGCTTGTGTGTTACGTTTCAGTCACCATTCTGTATGAGAAGTCAGTTAACATGCAAAAAGAAAAATCTCTGTCCTCAAGGAGAGAATGTAGTCTAAATGACACCACTCCATTCTGTCTAAAGCAGTGCTACTCAAACTATGGTCAATTAACTGGGCCAACCCACCAAATTATTACTGATCCATGACATAGTAAAGCAGAGTAAACATTTAGAAACTAGTCTAGCAATTTACACTAATTTTACAGGATTAAACCCAATTATAAAGTATAGGCTTGAATTTATATCTTTTTTTAAAGATTTACTTTTATTTATTCATGCATGAAGAAATGGGGTGTAGGCCAGAGGTGCTGGGGGGGGGGCGGGTTGAGAGAATTCACTAGAGACAGAGTGGGGAGTATAACAGGGCAGACTGACTGAAATAAACTGTTGAGGGGCCTCCCCTGGTGGCGCAGTGGTTGAGTGCTGGGCTGCAAGGCTGCCCACAGCCTCTTCAGTGCTGGTTCGTTCCCCAGCCCACAAAAAAAAAAAAAAGAAAAGAAATACACTGCCCATATGTGGGTGAGCTCCCTGGCAGGGGATCAAACTCAGGCCGTAATGGGGATAGCACCGAGACTTAACCTCTATGCCACCAGAGAGGATTCCTTGAATTTATACCTCATCTAATTTTTCTAAATTCACTTTTATTGCTTTTCAAAGAACCACTATGAAACAAGTTGGAAATTTTTTTTAAAATAGTCTTTCACCACAGATCATTTGGGAAACTTGCTAGTTCAATGCACTTTGATCATCACTTCCCCACTCAAACAGAATTCTACACTTCAATATTTTCAAGGTCTTCTACAAATATCAACCTTTCTAAATATTGTTTTCCACTAATTCAATTTATCATATACCCTAACCACAAAGAATTATTTTCAACAAAAGCCAACTTGTTCTTTTCCCTCAGCCTTAAATGTCTTGCTAACTCTGTACGACTACAGTATACATATCCTTCAAGCACAAATATCATCAATTCCTTAAGTCCTCCATGAACCAGACAGTTAGAAATGAGTTTTCTTCTGACTCAAATACCCTAAAGCAGACTTCTTACGAGATTTTCCACTTGTCCTAAAACAAGAACAGTATCCTATTCATTTGGCACTCCTACAGCAACACAAAACAGCTAAATTTGCTGAACGAATGATGCAACAGACAGTATTGCATGAGCTTCACTGAGGAGCTCAAAATACCCTGAAATTATACCCAAAATTATACACACTTTTCTCAAGAGAAGGTCTTTTACTAAATTTTCAAATAAATCTTAAGAACCCTTAAAATGTTAAACCACTGGGAAGGAAAAGGTTCAGGTGTCATCATCAGACAGACCTCTTTCTGACAGTTCCACCAGGGCTAACTTGGGAAAATTATGAAATACAACATAAACCTCACTTTCCTTATCTCAAAAAGGTGGTATTTACTTCGAAGATCTTCTGTGAGAACTAAATGTGATGACATATAAAAGCCCAAAGATCATAAAAAGTATGTGACAGGCCCTCACTGATTTAAGTTTCTTTCTTTCTCCTCCCTTTTTAAAATGAGATTATATATTCCTGACACACAAAAGCTTAGGTCTTTTACTTAAAAAAAAAAAATTATTTTAATTACAAATTGCTGTCATCCCTTGAAAGTTGTGCTCAGAATATTTTCTTCAAATCCTCAACAGGGTTAGTTATCTCTCAGAAACACCAATTTACTTTCTGTCAACTTTAAATATCTGTCGTGCCAAATAATTCTAATTACTGTTTTCTCTACACTGATAAATGCAGTTTTTTAAAGTATATAACCTAATGCTCTTAGGAGAACTGACATTTTCATTCTGCTGTATCCAAATATAGTACCTTTCCTACAAAGCCTTCTCAGATCTCAGACTCCCCCATAATTAATCACTCCTTCCTCAGTGCTACTTTCTGCTTCTACCACATATATGTATACCACATATGTGTGTGTGTGTGTGTACTTACACTGCTTAAGTTTTCGTTTACATGGCCATCAATCCCTACTAAATGCAGTAGGTACCTCAAGGAAGGAATACCACATCAATTACCTTTGCATTGCCTCAGCATTCCCTAATGCCAACTGTGCACAAAAGCTCAATAAATGAACTTTTGTATGAACTTAATCTGTTCTTCCATTTTCCAAATAACAGAATAAGAAGTGTAAATGATTATTTAAAATTAAAAAGGAATTTCTATCTCAAATATACATTTCTCTATTTCTTTTTTTAAGATTTTATTTATTTATGCATACAAGAGCTGGGGTGTAGGCCAGAGGTGCAGGGGAGGGGTAGGAGGTAGGATGAGAGGATTCACCAGAGACAAAGTGGGGAGCAGAACAGGCAGATCTACCGAAATACACAGCTGAGGGGAGCGGCAAGTGAGACAGGAAAGGTCTGCTGCACCATGTGGGTTAGCTCCCTGGCTGGGGATAGAACTCATAGAACTGGTGCTGCAGTGGCTGCTGATAGCTTCATAGTGCTGAGATTAAACCCCTTGCACCATTTCCTGTTCTTTGAAAATGTTAATATGGCAACAATGTTGCTGAATTTAAACTATGAATGGTAAGCATTAAAAAGCAGTGATTAAAGGGCCTCCCTGTTGGTGTAAGGGTTAAGACGCAACCTATGAAGTGATCCCAACCCACAGCCACTGCAGCACAAGTTCCATCCCCGGCCAGGGAGCTATCCACATGGCACAGCAGACTCTCCTGTCTCACCTGCTGCTCCCCTCAAGCAGTGTACTTTGGTCAATCTGCCTGTTCTGTTCTCCACTCTGTCTCTGGTGAATCCTGTCACCCCCCCCCCATACCTCTGGCCTATACCCCAGATCTTGTATGCATAAATAAATAAATCTTGGGCCTCCCCAGTGGTGCAGCGGTTGAGCGCTGGGTTGCGAGGCTGCCCGCAGCCTCTGCAGCGCTGGTTCAATCCCCGGCTGCTCCCCGGCCACTGGAGGAGGGTCCCAAGTGGCGCGCAGACCTCTCCTGCCGCCCGCTGCTCCCCTCAGCAGTGTACTTCGGTCCTTCTGCCTGCTCTGCTCCCTGTTCTGGCTCTGGTGAATTCTCTCACCCTCCCGCGCTTCTGACTGTACCCAGTGCTTCTATAAATCAATCAATCAATCTTTAAAATAAATAAATAAAATCTTTAGGCATAATAAAACATGTGTTTCCTTAATACCCTTTCATCTGGATTTCATCCTTCATTAAAAAAAAAAAAAAAAAAACACTGCGGTACAGGCCAGAGGTGTGGAGGGTGAGAAGATTCACTAGAGAGAGTGGGGAACAGAACAGGCAGACGGACTGAAATAAACTGCTGAGAGGTGCAGCGGGAGAGCCAAGAGAGGTGTGCTGCGCCATGTGGGTAGTTCCTTAGCTAGGGATCGAACAGCAGCTGCAGACAGCTTCACAGGCTGCAACTTAATCCCTTGCGCCAACAGGGAGGCCCGAAACTTTCTTTTTCAAAATGGGCAAAGGACTTGAATAGACAATTTCTCCTAAGATGATATACAAATGACCAATAAGCATGTGAAAGGTTGTTTAACATTACTAATCATCAGAGATACATAAATCAAATGATGAGGTAACACCCATTAGGACAGTTACCACAAAAAAAATACAATACTGGGTCTCCCTGGTGGCACAGGGATTAAGACACAACCTATGAAGCTGTCCGCAGCCTCTGCAGCACAAGTTCAACCCCCAGCCAGGGAGCTACCAACATGGCGTAGCAGACCTCTCCTGACTCGCCCGCTGCTCCACTCAGCAGTGTACTTCGGTCAATCCCCCTGTTCTATTCCCCACTCTGTCTCTAGTGAATCCTCTCAACCCCCACACCTCTAGCCTGTACCCCAGCTCGTGTATGCACAAATAAATCTTTTAAAAAAATATATATAGGGCCTCTCCTGGAGGCGCAGGTGGTTGAGCGCAGTGCTGTGAAGCTGTCCGCAGGCTTTGCAGCGCTGGTTTGATCCCCGCTGGCCGGCTGGCGAGGGTCCCACATGGCGTGGCAGAACTCTCCTATCTCGCCTGCTGCTCCCTCAGCAGTGTATTTCGTCAGTCTGCCTGTTCTGTTGCCCGCTCTGTCCTGGTGAATCCTCTCACACACACCCCCCCCCCACCTCTGGCCTGTACCCAAGTTTTTGTATGGATAAATAAATCATTAAAAAAAAAAGTGTAACTAAAAGGCAAAATTACAAAAATTAACTTCTCACAAATTTTCTGAAACATATTATAAAGATTAGTATCTCTTTTTACACCCCTACAAATAAAAGCATAGAGTATTTTTCCCAACAGTTTCTGTGAGGGCCAGAAATCTATCAATGGAGCAGCAATGATAAAAATTCCTGATTTACTATAATAAACTTAATATTACTCTCTTGCACTAGAAAGCTTGAAATGCTTTATTTAAACATTTTATTTCAAAAATGCATTTTACTCAATCTTATCTGTCACCAACTTTTAGAAAATTTGTTTATTTTTACTTTTCTGTACTTGAAATGCCATCAACCAGATTTAACTACATTGCTTGCCTCACTAGACTTTCCATAAGTATAAACCAGGGTTTCTGCGCTGAAAAATTTCCTACAAAGTAATCAAAGATGGCATTAGATAGACACTCGGAGGACATCTCATGCTTTAAATTCCTTTTTTTTTTTAAAGATTTATTTATGCATATAAGAGCTGGGGCACAGGCCAGAGGTGAGGGGGCTGCAAGGAGTCACCAGAGACAGAGTGGGGAACAGAACAGTGGAAGTACACTGCTGAGGGGAGCAGCAGGTGAGTCAGGGGAGGTCCGCTGCACCATGTGGGCCGCTCCTGCAGAGGTTGCGGACAGCTTCACAGGTCGCTTCACAGGTCGCGTCTCAATCCCTTGGGCCACCAGAAGAGGCCCCTCATGCTTTAAATTCTAACAAAAACATTTCTCAATAATTAAGAAATGAAAATTTCTTTACCCTAAATTGAATGGAACCCATAAAGACAAAAGAACAGTTAGCATTTTACTTGCTTTGAAGCAAGAACAGCCACAATAATTTCCCATAATGAACAAACACCCTTCAAAAAAAACCTGCACTGAAATAGCCAAGACCAAATAAGCGAAGAATCAAAAATCATCTTTATAATGCTAACAATCTTTACTTGAGAAAAGGAAATCAACAAGCAATATCACAGTAGTGATCAATGGACTTTCAGATTTTTCACACTATATGTCACTTTATTAATAATCACAACATCTAACTTCCCAATTACATGTTCAAGTATCACCAAATAAAGTATATTAATTTATATTAAGCCATAATAAAACTATATTCCTTACACTACTTTACAGTAAACTATAATACCTACAAATTATAGTTTACTTAACATTCTAATACAGTCAGCATCATTTTAGAAAGTGAAGTCATCTATCTCAAAAGATGAATGTAGAAAGCATGTTTCACTCTGAAGTAATTTATATAAAATTAAATTGTCATTTATAAAAAATTAAATTTCACTATATTATCAAAAATGTTTACTGAGTAACAGGAGTTATAACATAAAAATCATTTGCTCCTTATGTTAAAACAGGTGAGGAAAAAATTAATACCATTTTTACCAGCCTGGAGATGTAACTGATATTAATGTTATGAAGTTTAAGGTATACAACATAATGATATGACATGCATAAAGTATGAAATAAAACTAAGATTCTATGACATAACACATCAGATGCATAATTCTTTTTTTTTAAGACTTATTTATTTATGCATCCAAGAACTGGGGCACAGGCCAGAGGCGTGGAGGGTGAGAGGATTCACCAGACACAGAGTAGGGAACAGAACAGGCAGATGGACTGAAATACACTGCTGAGGGGAGCAGCAGGTGAGTCAGGAGAGGTCTGCTGTGCCATGTGGGCAGCTCCCTGGCCGGGGATCGAACTCATGCTGCAGTGGCTACGGACAGCTTCATAGGTTGCTTCTTAACCCCCTGCGCCACCAGGGAAGCCCCCAGATGCATAATTCTTTAATGGTCCCTCCAATACAGGGGTTATAAATCAAATGACACCCCCCAACCACAATGTTTCAATAATGTTTTTTTTCCTGACAGTGCAGTCAGTACAAGAAGTAGTAGCTGCATTATTTCTATAGTAGTGTGATGCTTTCTGGATATAAAAATTCCTTAACTCTATTAAACAATTAGTTTCGTGTAATACAGTTTTTTATAAATTTATTTTTAGACTTTTCCAGTTCTAAATATGTGGGTTAATGACTTTTAATATTAAGAACAATATTATTATGTTTGTCACCTAGAATCTTCTACCACTAAAGTGTCCCTGTCAAAAATCTGTTCTTGATGGTCTCACTCATAGCAGGAATTTAGAAAACCTAAATAAGGGACCAGGAAAAAGACTAATACAAAGTAAAAACCAAAATCAACAACCAACTATAAACCAGAGACACACCACTGGGTGGGGGAAGGGGAGAGGAAGGACTAGGGTCAAAATAAGGGGGGGGGGTGCAATTGTATGGGGAATATAACCAAAATGATAACGCATACATTGTGCAAAAATGAAAAACAATGTAAGAATTATATAAAATAAAATATTAATTTAAAAAATCTGTTCTTTATGCTTAAGATTTTTAATGGAATTGTGAGTTAGAGTGCCAATATATTCTAGAAAGGCCAATACAAAATGCTAAATTTCCCTAACACCTCCTTTCAAGATATTCTTCGACTATCCTATGAACACCAGGGCTGCTAAGGCAACACAGCACATCACAAAAACTAGGTACTGGGCTTCCTACAGGTTAAGATGGTCTTTTCAAGGGGTTGGGGGGGAAACAGTAGCTTTAGAGCACCTACTGTAATTTGGCTCTGAACCACAGCTAACCAAAGTACTGTTTTAAAAACTGAATTTTCTTGGGCCACATGAAGACATGTAGGCTAAGAAGATTTTGGAAGAATGAGGCCAGGAATGTGCTTTTTTTTTTTTTTTTTTTTTTTTTTTTTTTGGTGGGACCCTCGCCGGTGGCCGGGGATCGAGCTGGTGCTGCAGAGGCTGCAGGCAGCCTTGCAGCCCAGCGCTCAACTGCTACACCACCAGGGGAGGCCCGCCAGGAATGTGCTTTTAACAAACTTAAGTGATTCCATAGCATATTAAATCTGTTAATCACATCAACCTGCTTATATAAGCAGCCACGAAGACAAAGATTTGGGAAATTTCCGTATCACTATAAGATACACTATAAAATGTCTCAAACTCAATTATTTTATTATTATTACTTACACATTCGATTCTGTGTTCTGAAACGAGATGCCTATAAGAATGTTACTACTGAAAGTCTATGTTATCAATGCTAAAAAAAACCCCATCAAGTCATCTTTAAAAAGCAGCAAACTTCCCAATGTATTATTTATTATTCAGTGATAAAATAAGATGAGCTTTTGTATGGCTAGAACTGGAAGTGATCATGCTAAGTGAAATAAGTCAGAAGGAGAAAGACAAATATCACATGGTTTGACTTATATGCAGCATAGAGAAACAAAAGGTTAGTCAAAACTAATCAATAACAAACTCTAGAAAATCTGTTGGTAAAATTAAGGTTACCACAGAGGGTGGAGAGAGTGGAGTAATGTGTGGAGGGAACCAATGGACTGTGGGGAAGGACTGCAAATGACCTGGTGTTGGGACTGGAGTGACCCTATACCTCTGAGCCACATCCAGTGCTGTAAAATATTACCTCAAATATAAAATATATATATATATATATATAAAAAACAAAGTTCCTCTTTCTCCTTACCAAAATGTAACACAGTAAAATCTACTATGATTACAGTATTAGAAAGTCATATTAGTCCAAAATCTTTCTCCAAGTTAACTGCTGTAAAGGCAGGAATTGGCAGAGTGCAGGTTTTCTGATCCCATGCAGACCGGGTAAAGGAGGAGTCAGAGTCCTCAGTGGTTTTGCAGGTCTTTTATTGGGGTTCAGCGGGTATATGGCAGGCAGGGGTGCTGGCTGGGGGGCTGGGAGGCTGGCAGGCCTCCCAGCCCCCAGCAAGTCTTCACTCTATCTGGGCTCTCTGGTGATCTCGGCTTCTGCTTCGGCTTCTGCTTCGGCTTCTACTGCTGCTACTGGTGCTGCTGGCGTCCCCCCGTGACGCCGCCCTTAAAAGCAGTCTTAACTCAGCTGAATCCCATCTACCTATGCCCACACCCTATTCCAGGTGCCCGCCATCAGGCATGCATTCAGGACAAGGATCCATCATCTATCCTGATGGTGGAAGGGCAGAAAAGCCTGACATTTTCTTTACCCTACAACTGCCAACCGCAAAAATCTTAGCACCACCATCAGTCTATAACATTAAATACAAAGATATTTTCCTTGATTCTGCAGAATATTGTACTTAAGTACTCAATATTGTACTTAAGTACTTAAAATATCTGTGATTAGGGCCTCCCTGGTGGCGCAAGGGGTTAATTAAGCACAGCACTATGAAGCTATCTGCAGCCCCTGCAGCACTGATTCAATCCCTGGCCAGCCAGGGAGCTACCCACATGGCACAGCAGACCTCCCCAGTCTCGCCCACTGCTCCCCTCAGCAGTGTGTTTCAATGGATCTGTCTGTTCTGCTCCCCACTCTGTCTCTGGTGAATCCTCTTACCCCCTGCACTTCTGGCCTACACCCCAGTTCTTATATGCATAAATAAATAAAAATCTTAAGAAAAAAGATCTAAGTGATATTCCTGAGGTAATCAGAGATATTTTAGTTTTTTAAAGATTTATTTATGCATACAAGAACTGGGGTGTAGGCCGGGGGATTCACCAGAGACAGAGTGGGGAGCAGAACAGGCAGATCCACTGAAACATACTGCTGAGGGGAGCAGCAGGAGAGACAGGAGAAGTCTGCCGCACCATATGTGGGTTAGCTCCTGATCTTAATACATACTTTGTACAATAAATTCTAATGTTTTCCCAAACATTTTGGTAGTTATTGGATAAATTAAATTTGGATATTTAAATTTATATGAGCCTATTTCATGACTATGTTAAAGAGGCAATAAAGTCTATTAGACAGTAAAAAACAACAAAGTATCTGAAAGAAGGTGAGAATGAATTTTAATCTAGCAGCACCACTTACTACCCATGTGACCTTGGGCAAGTTACCTACCCTCTCTAAGCCTCTATGTCCTTATTGGGAGAATGAAAGAAGATACTATATGTAAAGTACTTAGCATAGTGCTGGGCACATGTTATTCCTCAGTAAACATGCATACACATATACATATAAACACATATATGCAGGAATCTCTTTGAAAAGACACACGAGAAATTATCAATGATGGTTGCTGCCAAGAACAGAACCTGGGGTTTTTAGTACTCTGTATTTATAACCAGTGCTTATAATACCTCTTCAAAAAAAATTATCTTTTGTGCTGTGGGATTTCTTAGTGTTCAGCATAATGCATTGCAAAAGCTGAATTGCCACTGCTGAATCCGCAAAGGAATAAGTCATAGCCTAATAATATCCACAAAGAAACACAACCTATCTGATTTCATAAACGTTAGGTGTTCTTATTTCACAATGGTCTTAACTACATCTTAAACCAGTGATGTTTCAATCTTAGATGATTTCATGTTCAGGGGAATTTGGCAAAGGAGACATTTTTGGCTGCCACAATTGAGGGAGTATACAATTGGCATCTGGTAGGTTGAGGCCAAGATGCCAGTAAATACTGTATAATGCTACAGTATAGGCCCTCACAACAATCCATCCAAAATGTCAGTAGTGCTGATGTGGAGAAAACACTGCAATCCAAGGAACCAACTCTGAAAATAACCAGGTTCTTCATTACAGTAAAAAAACAAAACAAACAAAAAACAAAAAAACAACACAACAAATTCTACCCCAGAGTGATGAAGTAAAATCCTTATGGCTCAATAAATGTAACAATTGTTGGGTCACTGTTGTTGGGCCACTGTTGTTAGTTTCAGAAATTGAAATCGCTAGAATAACTTAGAGGTTTGTAGATCTACTCTATTCAAAACATTTCAAGATGTTTAAAGCACTAAATTATTTAGTATCTCAAAGTTCACACTAAACGATTAAGAGATTATAGTTTACCATTCTTTCCTGTTTTCAAATGTACCTGAAAAACCACAAAGCTTTAACAATGTACTACTAAAATTCAACAGGGCTTTTATTTTACTATGTAGTTTCAAGTTTTTCCAATAAACTTAATATTTTTACATTTTACTTAATATACTCACTGCCTTTAATATTTTTACATTTTACTTAATATACTCACTGCCTTTGGCCTACTATTTTGTACATTTTGAGTATGCTTCAAACTTTTAACAAAAAATTAAGAACAATCCATTATTTCTGACCAAGAAGGCAAGAAAAATTAAACAGCAGTTAAGTAACTTTATAACAAGGTTTGAAAAATTACAAATTAAATCACTCCTCCAACCTTAAAATGTATTTTAATGTGCTTTGTCAAGAAGTCAATACTAATAAAGAGCTTTGGGAAATGTTTTTAAAATATTTTGGGTTTATCTTGCCCTTCCCCCCCTCCCCAAAAAACACACAAAACTAAATGGAGTAACCATCAAAATCTTGAGCTGGGTCACAATGGGTAGAAAATACTTCTGAAATATTGCCAATGCTAACAGTTATTAGCCATACTTTCTTAGTAACTACGTACGTTTTTATACATTAAAAAGTGTATGTTTTTCCCATTATGTAAGAATTGAGTAGTCTTGTAATACTGTTTTAATGGTTCACCACATAAGTTTACTCTGATTAAAGGAATTTTTAAGGAGACAACAGGACATCTTAATTTCTTCCTCCAAAATAACACAAGCTAAAAAAAAACAAAACCCACAGAAAACTAAGGAGTGTTCAAAATTGGAAGTAAGATGCACTAAGTGGCCATTCTTTCACTGCTTTTCCAGTACGGTACATTCTTCGTGATGGATACAGGCATCACTAGAACTCCTTTATTCACTTCAAGTTACTCCCCCTGAGCATCTAGAACTTTAATACGTGTCCAAACTTGCTTGCTCATGGTCTAATAATAAACCTAATTATACAATCTGTAACAGCCCCTGACAACCCTTTCCTTAAGAAGCCATAAAGGTGATTTAACAAACACCTCAAACTCTCAGTATATCTGTTTCAAAAATAGATCTCTTCATGCCAGCCTCAGCCTTCTGCCGAGGGCTACAGGCTGCAGGCTGTGGAGTGGGGCGGTGAAGCTCGCCAGAACTGAGAAGGACGCACGCTGGGCGTTGGACAGCAGGGGTAACTGCTGGTTCATTTCTCTTTAAATCTGGCAGCACGTGGGGCGGCATTGTGAAGCCACCAACCCGCCTCCCCCACTTACACTCCGCACACGTACGTCCCCAGTGCGCATGCTCCGCGCGCACAGTCCTAGCAGAGTAGGAGCCAACCCCCTAAAAAGTCAACCTGGAAGCCGCAAACGGCCGGAGGCCGGGACAATGGGGGAGGGGGGCCGCCGTCACCTCTGGGGAGCGGACCCGGCCGCCGCCCCGACTCAGAGCCCGCGGGTCGCGGCCCCGGGCTTCCACGGGCCTGCGCAGGAGCCAGAATCGCTCCGAGCACAAAGCCCCGCGCCGGCCAGCGAGCGGCTCCCCCGGCGGCCCGCTCCTACCCTCCCCCAGCCGGGCGGCGCTGCCGGAGCCCGTGCCAGGCGGAGGCAGGCGAGGCGGCGTCCCGCACCCCGCCAGGTTCGCAGCCCCCGCGCGCCCGCGACCGGCCCGCGGAGGCCGGCGCTTTTGTTGTCCGCCCCAACTCCGCGGCCCCGACGCGGCCCGGGAAGAAGTTTTGCGCGCCTCACCTAGCCAGCCAGGGGCCGGCTCCTGCCGCGCTCTCCGCCGGCCGCTGCCCCCGCGCGGCTCACGCCCGAGCGGGGACTCGACGCCGGCCGGGCCGAGCCGCTCCTTCCTGCCCCCTTCGGCCCCCCGGGTCCGGCCGCGCCGGCCGCACCTGAGCCCGGGACCCGCCCCTCAAGGAGGGTCGGCCCGGGTCGGAAACCCGCGGCCCCTCCCCCGCAACGTCCCACCGGCCGGTGGGGGAGGGGGCGGCTTCCCCCCCTGCCCGGGGCGCCAGGCCACGTCCCAGAGGCGAAGCTGGGGCGCGTCCCCGCCCCCAATCATCTCCGAAAGCCGGGGAAGAAGTGCTGGGCCCGGCCGGGACCGGCGCTTCGGTCCCTCCACCCTGGCGGGTCCGCGCCCAGCCCGGCCGCGCCTGCCGCTCCCCCTCGGCCGCCGGCCCGGGAGGGCCCGAGAGCAGGGGAGGAGCAGCGGGCAGAGGCGCGCCTCGATCGCGGCCCGGCCCGGCGCCCCGCCGCCCGCCCGCTCACCTGCCAGCTGTCTTCGCAGTAGCAGCGCCGACTGCAGCTCCGTCATCCTCCCCGCCGAGAGCCCGGGCTGCCGCCGGGGCTTCCGAGGAGCTGGGGACAGGCTCTGGGGGCGGCTGGAGCGGGGTGTGCGGAGGAACCCGGGCCCCCACGACGGGAGCGCCGAAGCCGAGGGAGGCCGGGCTGGGGCGGCGGTAGCAGCGCCTCGCTGCCGGTGCGAGTCCGCTCGACTCGGCTCTTCTCACAGCGCCTCACGCCCGGAAGGGGAGGGTACCCGGGCCGCCGCGGCGCGCACTGGGACTTCGCTCACCCGCTTCCCTCCTTCAACCCGCCCGTCGGCCCCACCGGTGCCTTCCCTCGCCACAGCCTCACTGCACGCAGGGCCGCTCCGCGCAGGCGCGCTGGGGCTGCCTACTTCGGAAGCGCCAGCCGGACCCTAAGTCTCTCTGCCCCGCCCCTGGCGGCGGAACCCCGCCCCCCACGCGTAGTTGCTCCGGCCGCCGCCATCTTGGGAAGGTCGACGTCTGGCTGATTGCCAAGGCCTCAGCTGGTAGACGCCTCGCGGACGCCATGACAAAGAGGTCGCGGAGGGTCAAGACGCCGCCTCCGGGTTGAAGCAGGTGGTCTGGGAGAACGGGGCCAAAAGTAGTAGATGTCTAGCTGTTGGCGAACACCCAGCTGCCATGTAACACTCCACACATGGTGTGCGAATTAGTCATTGTTAAAACCGAATTTAGTAATGGGTGTGTGTGTGTGTGTGTGCCCCATTTTAAGCAAACTCCCCAAATAGACTCAATATGTGCAACAATTCACTTTACAGGAAGAATGCACAAAAAGATTCTTGAAATAAGGAAAGCGTCCTGTCGCTCAGAACCTTTAAACATCGATAATAGTAATCTCTCTGGGTAAGGTCAATTGAGATCAGCAAAATCTGACACATGCGATTCAAAATGTCGTCCAGAAAAGCATACACTATGTGAAGCCATCGTGTGAGGCCTGAGGTTTGGAAAAGGCAACCTTACTGCACTCTATGTTCTGTCTTCCTCGTTCCTTCAGCCTTCTGCCTGGCATGACACAGAGTCTCAATAAAATTGAGATGGAGGCCTCCCTGGTGGCGCAAGGGGTTAAGCACCATTCCATGAAGCAATCCGCAGCCACTGCAGCTCGCCAGTTCGATCTCAGGCCTGCCAGGGAGCAACCCACAGGGCTCAGGAGACCTCTCCTGACTCGCCCTGCTGTTCCCCTCAGCAGTGTATTTCAGTCAGTCTGCCTGTTCTGTTTCCCACTCTGTCTCTGGTGAATCCTCTAACCGCTCCCTCCCCCATCTCTGGCCTGTACCCCAGTTCTTGTATGCATGCATAAATAAATAAACCTTTAAAGAAAAAACAATTGAGATGGAGCAAAAGGAAGAATAATACCTAACGGTATTATAAATTTATCTGTTCCTTCTACAAATATTAAATCTATATTCACATTGTAGCCAGACCTCTATGAAAGACACAGAGAAGCACAGCTCTGTTCCTACCTTCCTAAGGCTTATTATAGTTTCTATGAGCTGCAGCTAAGGTACACAAGCAGAGGAGTAGCAGGTTCTAACACTCTTTTTTTTATTATTAATATAAAAACTAGGGAAAGGATCTCCCTAGTGGCACAAGGGGTTAAGTCTTAGCACTATGAAGCTATCCTTAGCCACTGCAGCAAGAGTTCGATGAGTTCCATCCCAACAGTGGAGTTGACCCACATGGTGCAGCAGACCTGTCCTGTCTCCCCAGGGTGCTCCCCTCAGCAGTGGGTATCAGTAGATCCACCTGTTCTGCTCCCCACTCTGTCTATTGTGAATCCTCTCGCCCCTCCCCAGCCCATCTCACCTCTGGAATACACCCCAGTTCTTGCATGCATAAATAAATAAATCTAAAAAAAAAAATCTAGGGGGAAAATTGTCCTCATTCCTCCCCTAGAAAAATAAAAAGAACACAAATATGAATAAATCCCAGCATCTTTGTGATCACAATCCTCAGGGCTAACCCAGGTTTTGTAAAACCTAAAGTTTACCCAATTTAAAGAGCTCTATTTAAAGATTAAAAAATTGTTTAAATAAGGCTCAAAAATGACTTTATTTAGGATGAGAAAATAAATCGTGAATAACTGTAGGTGGGAGAGTTGACTCCTCTGAGATTTCTTTAAGCAAGTTGTCATAAATGCTGCATGGTTGCAAGATGACTTCCTCTCCCACCTAGAACAAATTCTAACCCTCACAGGGGCTCTGAAGTTTCTTTAGCTTCACCACAAAAGACCATATCTGACAACACACCTCCTTTCTAGAGCAAAGTTATTTCTTTTTAAATAAATTTTTAACTCTCAAAGTAGTATAAACAAATTGTTTACAATCCATGTATTAAGGCTTATGTCAAAAAAGAAAGATACTTTGTCACACTCCCTTCCCCTTTTTCTTCAGTGCTTGCCAGAGGCAATCCCTCTTAACTGTTTAGCCATTTCTTCTGGCAGTTACCTCCATATATTCTAAATTATATATTTATAATGTTCTTTTCTTGATTTATCCATGTTAGTCTTCACATATTTATTCTTGCTATAACTGATAAAGACTAAATTCTTACACTACCTTCCATCCTTATACTCCTTATAATATATCCTTATTCCATATCATTAAAGTTTATTTAGCTACATTAGTAAATTGTTTTTACATCATTGTGATTTTATAAATGTTCAATAGGAGAGCCAAATACTATAATGGAGTCTAATTATATTTATTCCTTACACACATTTTATTTGGGGGGAGGAATGTGCAGTCTCTATACTTTTTTTCTTGCAATATTTTTATTATAATCAAAATACCCAACCTACTCCGATGCTATTTACCAGTTATGTTATCACGGCCTTTTTCTCAGAAATTTTCCTCCTTGAAGTTTCTGTATTACCCTTTTTATGTAGGTTGGTTGCTTTTAACTATGCTGAGTTCTCTTCCTGGGACTCCCCTTAGCTATACTTGTGGGCCTCATCCTGGATCTCAAGTGTACATAATCTCCTTGAATATATCTGGGGTCCCAAGTGTACATAATTCTCTCTTTTCTTCTCTTCCTTTGCTGGAGCATGTCAGCAGACAATACTGATAAATATATATTAGTCAAATTTTTTAACTACTTACATGTCTGGATATGCCAGTATTTTTTTTTTAAGTTTTTCTGTTTAAGAATTTTTTTTTATTTATACAATAGCTGTGGTACAGGCCAGAGGTGTGGGAGGGCAAGAGGATTCACCAGAGACAGAGTGGGGAGCAGAAGAAGCAGACAGACTGAAACCACTGCTGAGGGGAGCAGCGGGCGAGTCAGGAGAGGTCTGCTACACCATGTGGGAATATCCCTGGCCGGCCAGGAATCGAACCCTCGCTGCAGAGGCTGCGGATAGCTTCACACTGCTGTGCTCAACCCACTACACCACCAGGGAGGCCGTATGCCAGTATTTTAAACATGTATAATTTAATGCCAGTCTAGCTGGGTATAGAATTTTGTTTAAAATCAAATACTTTTCATTCAAAAATATGAAAGCATTGGTCTCTTTGTCCAATAGCATCCAGTGTTGCTCAATAAAAATGGATTATTTTTCTGTTGTAGGTAACCTATGTGTTTTCTTCCTGGCTAGCCTAGAATTTTATTATGCCTGGTATCATGAAAACATGTATTGGTATGGTTATAGGGTATTTTCTTTTTTTACTTCATTGTGCTCACAGTGATTATGGTGGTGACACGTTGGTTATCTTCGTTTACATGTAGTGCAAAGCATAAAATAATCAGAGTCTGTATTTTGCTGCTAAATAAAAATTATTTTAAAAAACAATTTTTATATGTTGATCTGAAAACCTCACTAAACTCTAAATTAATTATCTACAGGGCTCCCTGGTGTCATAGGGGTTAAAGTCTCAGTGCTATCAAGCTATGCCCAGCCACTGTAGCATGAGTTCAATTCCTCACCAAGGAGTTAACCCACATAGTGCAGTGGACCTCTCCTGTCTCACCCTCTGCTCACCTCAGCAGTGTATTCCAGCATATCCACCTATTCTGCTTCCCACTCTGTCTCTGGGTAATCCTCTCACCCCCTCACACCTCAGGCCTACACCCCAGTTCTTGTATGCATACAAATAAAAATAAATCTTAAAAAAATTATCTATAAATTATTTAGATTTTCTATATAAGTAATGCATATCTAAATATTGGCACTTATTTCTTTCTTTCAAAACATTGTTTCTTTTCTTTTTTTTTTTTTTTTTTGTCTCACTATGCTGGCTAATTGCACAGAAGAGGGGTAGTGGGTGCCTTTATCTTGTTCCATTCTTTTTTAAGATTTATTTATTTTGGTTACAAGAACTGGGGTACAGGCCTGAGGTGAAGGGGGTGAGAAGATTCACCAGAGATAGAGTGAGGAACCAAACAGGCACAGGGGAGGTCTGCTGTGTCATGTGGGTAGCTCCCTGGCTGTCTGGGGATTGAACTCTTGCTGCAGAGGCTTCAGAGAGCTTCACAGTGCTGTGTTTAACCCCTTGTGCCACCAGGGAGGCCCTGTCTAGTTCCATTCTTAAAGGGACTTTTTTGAGGTTTCACTGTTAAGTTTCATGCTGTAGATTTATTTGTAGATCTTCTTAATAGATTAAGGAAGTTTCCTTATATTCCCTGCTTATTAAGATTTATTTTTTATAATTTCCAAATCTTTATCTCCAGCCCATATCTTTCACCAGAGGTTCATAATGACTATTCAGTTGTCTTACTCTATATTTTACTTAAGTGGTTACTGAGAACCTATTGTGAACTAGAGGCAATTCTAGGACCTGGGGACTGAGAATAAACTAGATAGAGCAGGTCCTTACCCTCATGGCACTGACAGCCAGTGGGAGAAGAGAGTCAGTAAAAAAAAAAGAAACAAATATTAAATAAGTCAGCATTATCATTGGATCATGATTGTTGATATGATGAAAAAATAGGGTGAGTGAATAACTGAAAAAGTGTCTCTTCTAGATAAAATAATCAGGAAAGTTCTGTCTTCAGAGATTATATTTAAACCCTAATCTGAATTACAAACAGGCGACACCATTCAGAAGATTCTGAGGAGAACATTCCATATAGAGGAAACAGTTACTGCTTAGGCCTTGAAGGGAGAAAAAGTTCTGCTTGTCCAAAGACCAGAAAGGAGGTCAGTATGAATGGGTCTGCTCCACTGGAGACTGGTGCTAAGCAGATTGAAAAAGGAGGTTAGAGGGCCTCCCTGGTGGCGCAAGGGGTTAAGACACAACCTATGAAGCTATCCACAGCCACTGTAACACGAGTTCGATCCCCCAGCCAGGGAGCAACACACATGATGCAGCAGACCTCTCCTGTCCCGCCTGCTGCTCCCCTCAGCAGTGTACTTTGGTCAATCTGCCTGTTCTGCTCCCCACTCTGTCTCTGGTGAATCCTTTCACCCCCCCACACCTCTGGCCTGTACCCCAGTTCTTATATGCAAAAATAAATAAATCTTAAAAAAAAAATGGAAGTTAGAGAGACAGACAACAGTCATCTTACAAAGGGTCTTGTTGTATACAGAAGAGAGTATGGATTTTAGTTGCTAAGGCAGCCTTGACAGGGTTGTGATCTGATATAGGCATTTAAAAAAAACTTCCTTTGGTATTTATAAAATATATTTACAGGTAGATCAGTCAGAAGCCTATTACAGAAGATGAGGCAAGAGACAGGGATGGGTGCCTCCCTGGTGACATAGGGGGTTAAGATGCAACATATGAATCTATCCGCAGCCATTGCAGCACGAGTTCGATCCCAGGCCAGGGAGCTACCCATGCAGCAGACCTCTCCTGTCTCGCCCACTGCTCCCCTCAGCAGTGCATTTCAGTCAATCCCCCTGTTCTGTTCTCCACTCTGTCTCTGGTGAATCCTCTCACCCCCAACACCTCTGGCCTGTACCCCAGTTCTTGTATGCATAAATAAATCTTTAAAAAAAAAAGAGAGAGAGAAAGTGGTGGCTTGAACCACATTGGGGTAACCATGGTAAAACATATGTGAAGAGGGGAGTCTGGGCATGGATTTGAGATAAAGTTTGGAAGTGATAGGACTTAACTGACCGAGTGAATGTGGGTGAAGGGGAAGGATGATTCTAGTAGTAATTTCTGATGACTAGAATAAGAAATGACTACTAGAGGGCCTCCCCTGGTGGCGCAGCGGTTGAGCACTGGACTGCGAAGCTGCCCGCAGCCTCTGTAGTGCCGGTTCGATCCCCAGCCGCTGGGCGAGGGTCCCACATGGCGCGCAGACCTCTCCTGCTGCCCGCTGCTCCCCTCAGCAGTGTAGTTTGTCTGCCTGTTCTGTTCCCCACTCTGGCTCTGGTGAATTCTTTCATCCTCCTGTGCTTCTGACTGTACCCAGTGCTTGTATAAATAAATAAATAAATAAATAAATAAATAAATAAATAAATAAATAAATAAATCTTAAAAAAAAAAAGAAATGACTACTAGAATAACTGGCTAGATTTCAGAGGGGAGAAGGAAACAAGAGATTTGGAAGGGGTATTGAGAGAATTATTTTGAATGAGTCCTATTTTAGCAGTTTACTAGTCATCTGAGTAAATATATCAAAATAGCATATGCATACATAAGGCTAGAACTCAAAGAAGAGGACAAAACTACAGATACAAATTAAGAGCAGCACTAGGCTTCCTAGGGAGGAAGTATAATTAAGTTGTGTTTTTTCAGTCTAAAATGAACCCATTTCAGTCTAAAATGAACCCATTCATTTTATTTTTTTTTTTTTTTTTTTTTTTTTTTTTTTAATAGAGGCATGTTATTTATTTATTTATTTGTTTGTTTGTTTTGTTTATACATGCACTGGGTACAGTCAGAAGCACGGGAAGGTGAGAGAATTCACCAGAGCCAGAGCGGGGAGCAGAGCAGGCAGAAGGACCGAAGGACACTGCTGAGGGGAGCAGCGGGCGGCAGGAGAGGTCTGCGCACCATGTGGGACCCTCCTCTGGTGGCCGGGGAGCAGCCGGGGATCGAACCGGCGCTTCAGAGGCCGCGGGCAGCTTTGCAACCCAGCGCTCAACCGCTGCGCCACCGGGGAGGCCCAACCCATTCATTTTAGACTGAAAATGAACCCAAAACACTCAGACATGTGGAGGTCAGGTAGAGGTAGATGAGCAAGCAATGGAGCTTGGAAAAGAGTGGATAAAAAGGAGAACAGGCATGTGGTGTTACAAAATGGTCAACAGCCACATGACGCTAAGAGGTAGAAAAAGAGGAGGGATGTGAAGTATGCAACAAATTTTGAAACTAGGAAGTTGTGGACCTTGATAGGGTTCTGATGAGCAATGCTAGCAGCAGAGTAGAGGGTGCTAAATGCTGAAGGAAATGTGCAAAATTAGAGATCATTCAGTGTTGATTGTTTATTTGAAGTTTGTGGTCATAAACTGAAAGTGGAACCAGTAGGTCTAGTTCGGTAAACTTTTTTGGTAGTGTTGACCTGCTAAGATGCAGGTATGCACAAGGCTGATAGTTGGGTACGTTTAGGGTTGAGAGTTAGCCAGTCTCATAAATGGAAAGAGACAATAAAGTTTGTTGATGTATGAAGAGAGGGCCTATGGTAATGTACTATTCTCTAAACAGAGTAGAGAAATGAAAACAAAAGACACCTGGTGAATAGAGGAAAAGTGATATAATAATGGGGTCTTGATGAGGTTAATGAATGTGCAGTGTAGACACAAAGCTCATGAACTGGAAGTTTAGAAAATGGTTGTTGGGGGGGGTGGGGGGGGACGGGCGGGGAAAGGAAGGACTAGAGTCAAAATAAGGGGGGGGTGCAATTGTATGGGGAATATAACCAAAATGAAAATGCATACATTGTACAAAGATGAAAAAAAGATGTAAGAATTATATAAAATAAAATATTTAAATTAAAAAAAAAAGGTTATCAAGGGGTTAAGCACCACACTATGAAGCAATCTGCAGCCTCTGCAGCATGAGTTCAATCCCCGGCCGGCCAGGGAGCAACACACATGGCGTAGCAGACCTCTCCTGTCTCGCCCACTGCTCCCCTCAGCAGTGTACTTCAGTCAATCTGCCTGTTCTGTTCCCCACTCGGTTTCTGGTGAATCCTCTCACCCCCCACATCTCTGGTCTAGACCCCAGTTCTTGTATGCATAAATAAATAAAAAACCTTTAAAAAAAAAAAGAAAAGAAAAGAAAAGAAAATGGTTGTCAGGATGGGTGAAATCAGTTGTGGTATGGCCATATGGTGAAGCAGTGTCATGTGAGAATGGGAGAGGCTGGATGGTGTAGTGGAAAAAGGAGGAAGTCAAGGAGGTGATAGATGGGAGTACTAGATAGGTCATTCACCTTGGTAATTATGTCCCCAAGAATGAAGGCTTCAGCAACTTGAAGAGAAAGGCTGTGAAGCAGGTGCATAGATCCATAAACATATTAGGATCCCTTATCCTCAGCAGATATGTTACAAGAACCCCAGTGGATGCCTGAAGCCTCAGATAATACTGCATCCCCTAGAAACTATCTTCTGAGATACATTTGTACCTATGGTGAAGTTTAATTTATAAATTTAGCATAGTAAGAGACTAATAACAATAACTAATAATATCAAACAATTATAACAATATACTATTAAAATCATGAAAGTCATGTAAATGTGGTCTCTCAAAATAACCTTATTTATGTAATATTTTCAGGCAGTGGTTAATTTTGGGTAATTGAATTCTTGGAAATCAAAACTACTGAAAAGGGAAACTACTGTAATAACAATAAAATGGTGTAATAAGGACCTTCCTGGTGGCGCAAGGGGTTAAGACGCAACCTATGAAGCTATCTGTAGCCATTGCAGCACAAGTTCAATCCTCGGCCAGGGAGCTACCCACATGGTGCAACTGACCTCTCATGACTCGCCTGCTGCTCCCCTCAGCAGTGTATTTCAGTCAATCTGTCTGATCTGTTCCCCACTCTGTCTTTGGTGAATCCTCTCACCCCCTATACCTCTGGCCTGTACCCCATTCTTGTATGCATAAATAATAAATAAATCTTTTAAAAAATAAAGAAAAAAATATAATGGTGCAATAAGTGGTACCACTGAATGGCATTAACCACAAAAGAGCTAGGGCTAAGGGAAGGAAAAGGAGGAGAAAATGTTGGGAAGCAGCAACAAGGAATAAGGAACAAAGAGAATATACTAAGCCTGCCAGCCCTGAGATTCATGGAATATGAGAGGAGACAATCTCTCCTGGAGAGTGCTGAGAAACTGAGTCCTTAGAAGAGCCAGGGTCAGGTAAGGTCAGGGGTGATCTGTCTCTAAACACCTCAGACTACTCTAATCTGAACCCAATGTATTGTCCCCAGACTGTCCTATCACAACCTACATTACCCAATCATCTGGGTCAGTAATGGGAGTCAGACTTGGGGCACCTCCTTTCTCACCCTTACATCCAATTGGTCAGCATATCTAAATGTTCTCTCCATTTAATTTCAATGATTAGTCCTTAATCCAAGTCTGGATTTTGATGACAACCTTCTCAAGGGTCTCCTGACCACTGGTCTTGTCCATCCTTCCCTTAACCAATTCTGCAACCCAGCAAAACATTCAAAACACGGGCCTCCCTGATGGCGCAAGGGGTTAAGACACAATCAATGGAGCTATCAGCAGCCTCTGCAGCACGAGTTTGATCCCCAGCCAGGGAGCTACCAACATGGCGCAGCAGACCTCTCCTGACTTGCCCGCTGCTCCCCTCAGCAGTGTATTTTAGAAAATCTGCCTGTTCTGTTCCCCACTCTGTCTCTGAGTGTATTTTTCAGGAGTGTATTTCTCTGGTGAATCCTTTCACACACACACACCCCCACCTCTGGCCTGTACCCCAGTTCTTGTATGTATAAATAAATAAATCTTTAAAAAAATTCAAAACGCAAACCTTCTGTTATCCCACTCCTATTTAAAACACTTCATGGGGGGCCTCCCCTGGTGGCACTGCGGTTGAGCGCTGGGCTGCGAGGCTGCCCACAGCCTCTGCAGCGCCAGTTCTTTTCCTGGCCGTCGGCGAGGGTCCCACAAAAAACAAAAAAAAACACTTCATGGGAGTATTGCAGCACTATTTACAATAGGCAAAACCTGGAAACAACCCAAATGCCCAAGACTAGATGACTGGATCAAGAAGATGTGGCATATATACACAATGGAATATTATTCAGCAATCAAAAAAGATAAACTCATGCCATTTACAGCAACGTGGATGGAACTAGAAGGAATTATGCTCAGGGAAATAAGCCAGAAGGAAAAAGAAAACTATTGATGGTTTCACTTGTAGCAGGAACGTAGGGAAACCAAATAAGACATCAGTGTAAAAAAAACAATAACAGTACAAAAACACAACAAAGCAAAAACGGACAATTATAAATCAGAGACATACCGCAGGGGAGGTGGAGGGAGAGGGATTAGAGGGAGGGAGGGAGGAGCACAGGGGACTGAGGTGATGGTGCACTGGTGCATTGGTGAAGAAACTCTGGGGACTACACCTGAGGGGGTGGGGGGAAGCAAATATTGTTTAAAAATGAACAATGTTGTAAAAAAATATAAAAAAGTCAATATTAAAAAAATTTAAAAAAAAACACTTCACAGACCTACCCGGTGGCACAGGGGGTTGAGCAAAGTGCTGTGAAGCTATCTGCAGCCTCTGCAGTGTGGGTTTGATCCCCAGCCGGCCAGGGAGATACCCACATGGCACAGCAGACCTCTCCTGTTCTCGCCCACTACTCCCCTCAGCAGTGTATTTCAGTCAGTCTGCCTGTTCTCCTCCCCACTCTGTCTCTGATGAATCCTTTCACCCCCACACCTCTGGTCTGTACCCCAGTTCTTGGTACCACAGGTACCTCTGGCCTGTACCCCAGTTCTTTTATGCATAAATAAATAAATTTTTTTAAAAAAAAAAGAAACAGATTGAGGGCCTCCCTGGTGGTGCAAGGGGTTAAGACGCAACCTATGAAGAGAACCACAGCCTCTGCAGCACTAGTTCGATCCCCGGCTAGGGAGTAACCCACATGGCACAGCAGACCTCTCCTGACTCGCCTGCTGTTCCCCTCAGCAGTGTATTTCAGTCAATCTGCCTGTTCTGCTCCCCACTCTGTCTCTGATGAATCCTCTCACCCCCTGCACCTCTGGCCTGTACCCCCATTCTTGTATGCATAAATAAATAAATCTTAAAAAAAAAAAGAAAGAAACAGATCAAAGGGCCTCCCTGGTGGCTCAGGGTACTATGAAACTATCCTTAGTCACAGCAGCACAAGTTCAATCCCCAGCCAGGGTGCTAACCCACATGGCGAGCAGACCGCTCCTGACTCGCCCGCTGCTCCCCTCAGCAGTGTACTTCGGTCAATCTGCCTGTTCTGTTCCCCACTCTGTCTCTGGTGAATCCTCTCACCTCCCCCATACCTCTGGCCTGTACCGCAGTTCTTGTATGCATAAATAAATACATCTTTATAAAAAAAAAAAAAACTGAAATGACTGAAATGTCCTTTGTTGACAGACTATCAGAGGTCTTGGTGAGAGTAGGGTCATTGAATGACTTAGGCCAAAGTCAGAGACGTAGAAGCAGGGGGAGCAATGGGTAGTGGAGGAAGTAAGTCAGCACATATTTATGAGAACCTACTACATGCTGGTACTATTTTAAGCCCACCGAGTCAGTGGGAAACAAAAAAGAGACAACTGAAAATTTCTAAGGAGTTTATATCCTACTGAGGTCTGACAGTAGACCAGTCAACAAATTAAAAAGATAATGAAGATACTGAGAAGTTCTGTGATGTCACCCTAAAATAGGATGTCAGGAAACGCTGACTGAAGAGACACTACCTTAGTAAGGTAGCCAAGAAGTTTTCTGAGCCGTGGTAACATTTGAATTGGGCCTTGGATGGTGAGATGGAGGCAGTCCTGTCATGACGTGGAGAGGAGTGATTCAGGCACACAGAGGAGCAAGTGAGAAGGCCCTGGGACCAGTGTTAAGAGCAGAAAGAGGGGCCTCCCCGATGGCCGCAGCGGTTGAGCGCTGGGCTGCGAAGCTGCCCCCACAGCCTCTACAGTGCTGGTTTGATCCCCGGCTGCCGGGCGAGGGTCACACATGGCGCATAGACCTCTCCTGCCACCCGCTGCTCCCCTCAGCAGTGTACTTCGATCCTTCTGCCTGTTCTGCTCTCCGCTCTGGCTCTGGTGAATTCTCTCACCCTCCCGCTCTTCTGACTGTACCCAGTGCTTGTATAAATAAATAAATAAGTCTTAAAAAAAAAAAAAAAAAAGAGCAGAAAGAGGGCTCTGAGACCCGGGCAAAAGGCCTGAGGGGAGAAATTGGCAGACTGACTTTTGAGAGGTAGACAGGGGACATACCTCGTAAAAGTATTAATCGAAGGAAAGGAGTGAATTTGATTCTATTTGCAATGAGAGTCATTGCAGAGTTTGAAGAGTCTCTTCTTTCAAGAAGTTTAACCTTGAAAGAGAAAAGAATACAAAAGTATCCCAGGGGAGAGCTATGTCCACATGGCTCCTAAGACAGAGACTTCGCCTCAACTTTTATTGATGTTCTCGCCTAGTACCCCACACTTCAGCCACTCTCCCAGGTTTTAGCAGCAAACCTGTCCCTTTTGGAATACGGATGTCTTTGAATTCTCCTTAGTGCTAGTTTTCTTCTTTGTCTCTTGTTTCTGCCATCTGTAAAATGGAATGGATCCATGTGCCTTTGAGAGGGTGCAAACTGTAAAGCCTTTGGGTCCCTCAAAGAAAATGTTTGCCAGGACTTGAAACTTACTACAGCCTCCAGAGCAGCCAACCTGCCCTCCTTGCTGGACTCCTCTTAGTGACCCTGGTGATCTCATCAGAGAGACTGAGGTCTGCCCAAGATCCCAAGGAGGCGAGATAAATCCAGAAATAGAACCAGGCCCCAGCTCTCACTTCCTGTTGTTTTCTCAAAACACACTGTGGGCAGATTCTGCTGAGATCTAGTTTCCTGAAAGCCTGACCTCTCTTCACCTGTCCTGGGTGTTTTGTATTCCAGGAAGTCCCAGGTGCCACCTATCTCTGAGCCCTGGGTTCCTCACCTGTCTCAGATGTTTGCAGCTTTAACAACAAGGAAGTTGTTGATTTTCTCAAGCATGCTGATAAAGGAATTGTAGGGGTAGAAACCAGATAGAGTGTGGAATGACATTCATTTAGTGACTTTTGAAAGAACTATGATTATCAAGTAGTTGTCTTTTTTTTTTTAAAAAAGATATATTTATTTATGCATACAAGAGCTGGGGTACAGGCCAGAGATGCAGGGGGTGAGAGGATCCACCAGAGACAGAGTAGGGAGTAGAACAGGCAGACTGACTGAAATACACTGCTGACGGAGAAGCGGGCGAGTCAGGAGAGGTCTGCTGTGCCATGTGGATTTCTCCCTGGCCGGCCGAGGATTGAACTCATGCTGCAGAGGCTGTGGATTGCTTCATAGTGTGGTGCTTAACCCCTTGCGCCACCAGGAAGGCCCCCTATCAAGTAGTTGTTGAAGATGGAAGGTGCTGGCTAGAAAGTGGGGCCAAAGAAGAAATTTTTGTTGCTGGATTTTGCTTATGTTTGTCTTTTAGGGTGAGGAAGTTAAAAAAACTGAAAAGCTGCCAGAAGTCAGTGAAGAAAAAGATGATGAAAATTCTGGAGAACAAGGGGGTAATCAGTTGAGCAGGGTCATGAGAAGAGGAGGAGGAGGGCCTCAGAGCAGAGAGAGAGAAGGATGCTTTAAACAGGAAGGGGACTATTTCTTCCTTTATAACTAGAGGGAAGGAGGCAGGAACTGATGAGGATGCCGATGGGTTTGTGAGTGTGAAGTTAGGATGCTGCAAGGGTTCTTTTCTGTGTATCCAGTAAAATGGGAAAGAAGGCCATTTTGGGGCCTCCCTAGTGGTGCAGGGCTTAAAGGCAGCACTGTCCTGCTATAGCCAGCCACTGCAGCACAAGTTCGATCCCCCACCAGGGAGGTGACCCACATGGCACAGCAGACCTCTCCTGTCTCCCCCGCTGCTCCCCTCAGCAGTGTATTTCAGTCACTCCGCCTGTTCTGCTCCCTGTTTTGTCTCTGGTGAATCCTCTTACCTCCTGCACCTCTGGCCTACACCCCAGTTCTTGTATGCATAAATAAATAAATCTTTAAGAAAAAAAAGAGAAATTTCTACTGTGACTATAGGAGAATAGGGAGAACTGATAGAAAAACAAGGAAGGATGGCCAAACAACCTGGAGAGCCCAGTTGATGTTAGAATAAATCTAGCCATATTGGTGATTTTTTCAGCAGTGTTCATTGCCCAGATGTAGACATAGAAGAGATGGGGAATTAGAATGAGTTAGGTTTGATATGACAGAAAGACATTTGAACAAGAAAGTTGAGGATTACTAGTGAAAGGGTTGCAATGATTGGGCCAGAGATTCCCATTATTGGAAAAACAACTAATAAGTCAGAAGAATTTGTTGTGTTGGCACCATTCATCCAGGCAGATGGGAAAGCTCAAACAAGGTTCTTTATTTTTTTATACAGGTTTATTTATTTATGCATACAAGAACTAGGGTATAGGCCAGAGGTGCAGGGGAGAGAGGATTCACCAGAGACAGAGTGGGGAACAAAATAGGCAGATTAATTGAAATACACTGCTGAGGGGAGCAGCAGGATAGTCAGGAGAGGTCTGCTGTGCCATGTGGGACACCTCCCTGGCTAGGGATCGAACTTATGCTGCAGTGATTATGGATAGCTTCTTAGTGCTGACGCTAAACCACTTGCACCACCAGGGAGGCCCTCAGACAAGGTTCTTTAAATGTGTGTGCATACATACATCTTTATTAAGAACTTCATGCCCTGGGGAACCACGTGTTGCCAAAAATGCCTGTAAGAGTAAATAAAAAAAATCAGAGACATTTACTCTAATGCCTTAAAGACAGTGATTGAGATGGAATTTGTACTTTAGTTCTCCCCCAGGACTCACCTTAAATGGGGCTGTTCCCAGCACAGTGAAATTACTCTGGAGAGTGCATGTTGATTTGCTCATGAGTAAGCTCACACCCACTTATCTTTAACAACGTCCCATAAACATTCAATGTACCAACAACCCCCCCCCCCCAAAAAAACCCACCTGGGTACCTTTTTCCCCCCCTTTTTATTTTTAAAGGATTTGTTTTTATTTATTTATACATACAAGAACTGGGGTGTAGATCAGAGGTGCAGGGGGTGAGGGGGAGGAAGATTCACCAGAGACAGAGAGGGGAGCAGAACAGGCGGATTGACTGAAATACACTGCTGACGGGAGCAGCAGGCCAGACAGGAGACTTCTGCTGAGCAATGTAGGGTAGCTCCCTGGCTACTGATGCAACAGTGGCTGGGGATAGCTTGATAGTGCTGAGACTTTAACCCCTGTGTCACCAGGAAGGTCCCACCTGGTTACCTGTTTTAGGGCCCCCTGGACATCCCAAGGTGTGTGCTGCTGCATACGCCACTCTCCACATCTCTCCGTTAGAGGAGCTTTCTTTGGCTGAAATCTGGCTCTGCCTCCATACAGGCCAAAAGAGCAAGAGATCTAACACACCCTTCCCACCTCTAGCAATTCTCAGTGGGCGACTGATGGGAGTTATTTATCCCAGCTCATCACCCTTTGGGTGGGAAAATTCTGAAGGGCATGTTCTATGCCAGCAGTCTCAGTGATGCCCCCATGCCCACAGAGGCAACTTACCTGATAATACTGGTACTGGCTTCCGTCCTTTCTTGCTTCATATTCCCATTTCCTTACAGGTGTTTCTGAGATCACCTGCCAAATAAACCTCTTGCATTCAAATCTTTGTCTCAGGGTCTACTTCTGGCTGGGCAAATCCAAACTAAGACAGGGCACACCGCCAAGTGTTAACAAAGGCCCTTGGAAATCCACCTGATACTCATATTACCCAAATAGTCTCTCTCTTATCCTGTGAAATAATTTAGCCTCTAAGTAAACTTATGAGTGTCTTTTTTTTAAAGATTTATTTATTCATTCATTCATTCATTCATTCATTCATTCATTCATACAAGCACTGGGTACAGTCAGAAGCGCGGGAGGGTGAGAGAATTCACCAGAGTCAGAGCAGAGAGCAGAGCAGGCAGACTGACGAAGTACACTGCTGAGGGGAGCAGCGGGTGGCAGGAAAGGTCTGTGCGCCATGTGGGACCCTCACCCGGTGATTGGGGATTGAACCTGCGCTGCAGAGGCTGCAGGCAGCTTTGCAACTCAGCGCTCAACTGCTGCGCCACCGGGGAGGCCCTTGTAAGTGTCTTTTACTCGCTCATATACCTTGTGGGAGGAAAGGGGACTGTGGGCCAACTTCATGCAAGTTTCATTGCTTCTTTCACTTAGTTTTGACTCTTGCAGGCAGAGACAGAAAGTGACGGTTAAGACTGGGTACAACCTGGCAGAATGGTGGTGCCATTCTCTACCCACGAAGTTCACTCTTAGTTTATAACACCTTACTATGAAAATCCTTAAACATATTTCAAAGTAGAGAGAATAGAATAATAAACCCCTGTGTCATCCCAGACAACAGCCACCTCTCACCACACCACCCCAAATCATTTTAAAGTAAAATGCAGATATGCTATTTTACCCATAAATATTCAACATCCCTAAAATATAAACTTTTTTACATAACAGTTAATAAATAATAATTTCTTATTATCATCAGCCAGTGTTCAAATATCCCCAACTATCATCATTATTATCTACAGTTTTTTAGAATCATGAGCTTAATAAGTTCCCTATCTTTTGATTGGTTATTTGTCTCTTAAATCTTTCTTCATTGATAGGCAGGCACCTATCTTGCAATATATTTGTTGCGGAAAGCTGGTTATTTGTTCCATCTTGTTTCCTGACATTGGGATTTTACTGACCACATCCTCATGGTACCATTCAACATAGTATCCTGCTCCCTCTATTTTTTTTTTTTAAAGATTTATTTGTTTGTTTATTTATACAGGCACTGGATACAGTCAGAAGCACGGGAGGGTGAGAGAATTCACCAGAGTCAGAGCAGAGAGCAGAGCAGGCAGACGAAGTACACTGCTGAGGGGAGCAGCGGGCGGCAGGAGAGGTCTGCGCGCCATGTGGGACCCTCCTCTGGTGGCTGGGGAGCAGCCGGTGATCGAACCGGTGCTGCAGAGTCTGCGGTCAGCTTCGCAACCCAGCGCTCAACCGCTGCGCCACCAGGGAGGCCCACTCTCTCTATTTTCTGTAGTCACATCTAGAGATTTGATCAGATGTGGGTTCAGTTTTGTTCCAAGACTCCTGACTATTGATATTGGGGACTTCTATTAGGAGCCACAGCACTCTAGTTCTCCTTTATCTTCTGGTTTCTGTTGGGATGGAGAAGCTGTGCTATTCACACTACCATAGAAAAGTAGAATTGTGACTTGCCATTTGTAACATAGGTCACTGATGTCCCTTTGTCCTACAGTATGAACTAGCCTATCCCTGACAGTTACAGTGTTTTCCTTCTGGGGTGATGGAACATGGCTATGGATCAAAGGGAGAGCAACTTCTTAATGTGAAGAGAAGCTGATGAGCATAGAAACCAAGCTTTCTGCATTCCTCCTGCTTCCCTGACTCCAGCTCTGAACACTGGAAGACCTTATTTGAATCCTAGGACCAGGCTCAGCAGTGTAACTATGAATAAGTAGCTTGACTTCTTTGAGTCTCAGTTATCTGAACTCAAAAATGAAAATAAATAATAATCTCTCCCAAATAGGGTTTATAGTGGAGCTTTTTTATGTTGTGGCTCTGGTCACCCAGCATCTTCGAAAACCCTTTCTATGTATGCCAAGACAAGTTTCCATTATGAGTTCGGCTTCCCCAAGGAGGACAATAGAATCTTCTACTTAGCTTCCTTAGTAATCAAGGCACAGGTATATCTTCCAAGCTTGTCCAGCGCATGTAGCTGACTGATTCTGAAGAGGACTTCATAAGGAACAGGATGCTGCAGATGGTGGCTAAGACATGGAGTTGTGGGGCCTCTGGGATTGAAGGTTGTCAGAGTAGAGACCCTTTCCCTTATGTGAGCTGTAATACCCAATGGTGGCGAAAAGAGTTTCTCTGCTGATAACAATCCCAGAATAAAATTGGAATGTTATTCTTCCCTATATAGCCTCCAAGCCCAATTTTTAAGCCTTCTCAGAGACTGTGTGAGATTTTTATATTCTTAAATATACTCCTTTGCTGCTCAAATCAGAGTAGATTCTCTTATTTGCAGCTAAGTTCTTTATGAGAATTTCATGATGTAGCTAAATATAGTGTCTGGTACTAGGAGGGATCAAACTAAACCTGTAGCTTCTCACCTTCCAGGTAGATGACATAATGCTTTTTATTATTGTTTGTGCCACTTCAGGTTATAGGTTTTCTATTTTTTGTGATTAAAAGCACCTGGATTGACTTCTGTGTGTGTCTCCCGTGCCTTGTTACACTTAGGATATACTCAGCACATGTTCATTCATAATCAACTTTTTAAAATTATGGTATAATTGACATTCAATAAAATATACATATTTAAAGGATATGATTTTAGGGCCTCCCTGGTGACCTAGGGGTAAGTTTCAGCTCTATCACCCTTATGGCATGACTTCAATCCCAGCCAGGGAGCTACACACATGGCACAGCAGACCTCTCGTGTCTAGCCCACTGCTCCCCTCAGCAGTGTATTTTAGTAGATCTGCCTGTTCTGCTCCCCATTCAATCTCTGGTGAATCCTCTCTCCCCCTGCACCTCTGGCCTATACCCCAGTTCTTCTATGATTTTATTAGTTTTGACATAAGTGATTTTATTAGTTTTGACATATGTGATTTTATTAGTTTTGACATATGTGAACACCCATGAAACTATCTCAATGAAGGCAATGACCCTACTCATCACACCCCAGAGTTTCTTGGGCCTTTTTGTAATCTCTTCTTTCCCTCCGCCCTGGTCACAGACCACCATTGATTCCCTTTCTGACGCTTTCTAGAACTTTACATAAATGAAACCAAATGTAATGTACTTTTTAAAGTGTTCTTTCAGGCAGCTCTCTTGCCCACCTGTGACTAGGCAGATGTTTCTTTTCAGGAAACTTCTCCCTTTGCAAAGCAGCAAAGGCAGCTCTCCTCCCAAGCCTGCCCGCCAGCGTCTATGCAGGCATTTCTGTTAACAAACATACCCCTTCCAGCGGCAGCCCTTCCTGCCCTCTCGTGTCTGTGCAAATGTCCTTTTCTTTCGTTTTGTTTCCTTTCTTATATAATAAACCTGTCCTTTTGGATATAAAAAAGTAAAATGTTCTTTTAGCCAGCATTATTATTTTGAAATTCATCCATTTTGGGCCTCCCCTGGTGGCACAGCCGTTGAGTGCTGGGCTGTGAAGCTGTCCGCAGCCTCTGCAGCGCAGGTTCGATCCCCAGCCGTTGGGTGAGGATCCCACATGGCACGCAGACCTCTCCTGCCGCCTGCTGCTCCCCTCAGCAGTGTACTTCTGTTGCTCCCCTCAACAGTGGTTTCAGTCGGTCTGCCTGTTCTGCTCTCCACTCTGGCTCTGGTGAATTCTCTCACTCTCCTGTGCTTCTGGTTGTTCCCAGTGCTTGTATAAATAAATAAATAAATCTTAAAAAAAAAAAAACAAAAAACAAGAAATTCATCCATTTTATTTTTAAAGATTTATTTATTTATGCATACAAGAACTGGGGTATAGGCCAGAGGTGCGGGAGGTTGAGAAGATTCACCAGAGGCAGAGCAGGGAGCAAAACAGGCAGACTGACTGAAACCACTGCTGAGGGGAGCAACAGGCGAGACAGGAGAGGTCTGCCACGCTATGTGGGAATCTCCCTGGCCGGCTGGGAATCGAACCCGCTGCACCACTGGGGAGGCCCGAAATTCATCCATGTTTTGTGAATCAATATATAGTTTGTTCCTTTTCACTGCTGGATAGCATGAAGTGTACGGATATACCATATTTTGTTTATCCATTTCTCTATTGGTAAATATTTGGGTTGTTCCTACTTTGGGGGTATTACTAGTAAAGGCTCCTGTGAACATTCATGTAAAGTCTCTGTGTCGACACAAGCTTTTATTTTCCTTTGCTAAGTACCTGAGGAGAAAACGACTGGGTTTTGTGGTGAGTATCTAATTTTTTAAGAACTTACCAGGCTGTTTTCCAAAGTGTTTACCATTTTTCTTTTTAAGATTTAGTTATTTATGCATATAAGGGCTGGGGTGTAGACCAGAGGTGCAGGGGAGTGAGAGGATTCACCAGAGAGAGAGGGGAGCAGAACAGGCAGATTGACTGAAATACACTGCTCAGGGGAGCAGCGGGTGAGACAGGAGAGGTCTGCTTCGCCCTGTGGGCTGCTCTCTGGCTGGTCGGGGATTGAACTCGTGCTGCAGAGACTGCGGATTGCTTCATAGTGCAGTGCTTAACCCCTTGTGCTACAAGGGAGGCACTTGCCTACACTTTGTATGTGTAGTTCTTTAGTCATTCTAAAATGGTTACACTTTGCATGTTCCTAATGACTAATGATGTTGAATTTCTCTTTCAAATGCTTATTTGCTATCCATATATCTTTTTTTTTTTTTAAGATTTTTTATTTGGGGCTCCCTGGTGGTGCAAGGGGTTAAGCACTGAAGCAATGAAGCAATCCATAGCCTCTGCAGCATGGGTTCGATGCCCAGCTGGCCAGGGAGCAACCCACATGGTGCGGCAGACCTCTCCTGTCTTGCCCGCTGTGACCCTCAGCAGTGTATTTCAGTCAATCTGCCTGTTCTGTTTCCCACTCTGTCTCTGGTAAATCCTCTCACCCCTCATATCTCTGGCCCGTGACCCAGCTCTTGTATTCATAAATAAATAAATCTTTAAACAGAAAGATTTATTTACTCATGCATGTAAGAACTGGGGTACAGGCCAGATGTACGGAAGGGTGAGAGGATTCACCAGAGACAGAGTGGGGAACAGAATAGGCAGACTGACTGAAATACACTGCTGTGGGAAGCAGTGGGAGAGACAGGAGAGGTCTGCTGTGCCATGTGGGTATCTCCAGGGCCAGGCAGGCTCAAAGCTGCACTGCAGAGGTTGCAGGCAGCTTCACAGCACTGCGCTCAACCGCCTGCACCACCAGGGTGGCCCCCATATATCTTTGATAAAGTGCTTGTTCAAACTTTTCCCATTTAACAAATTACAGTTTGCCTTCTTACTGAATTGTGAAAATTCTTCGTTCTGGTTCTTAGTTCTTTGTTGGACATATGTTTTGAAAATACTTTCTCCCAATCTGTGGCTCACATTTCATTTTTGTAATAATGTTTTCTTGAGGAGCAGAAGTTTTTATTTTAAGGTCAATGTTTCTATTATTTCTTTTACAAGTAGATATTTTTTGTGTCATGTTTAAGTAATCTTGGCCAAACCCAATGGCATTAGTATTTTCTTATAAGTTTTATCTTAGCAAGTTTTATAATTTTGACTCTTAAATTCTTAGGTTTTTTTTTTTTTGTTGGTGGTAGTGGCTATTATAGTCTTTAGACCTATTATGAGTTAATTTTTGTATATGTTGTGATGCAATGGTCAAGGTTCATTTATCACAGCAAATATTTATTGTACACTATTTATTACTTGGGTCATCCGATTTTGCCCTAACAACGATTCTTTGAAGTAGGTATAGTCATGCCCATTTTACAGACAAAGAAATGAGGCTCATAAAAGCAAAGCACTCTGCTGAAGTACCTCTCCCCTAAGTTGTTTTGACAGAGCTATATCTGTGATTCTCCCTACAATTAATCTCTACCACCTTCCATTCATTAAAAATGTGAATTGAATTGTGCATCTGTTAGGATTTTAGAGTCACCCAACAATTAACCCTACTGCCTAAGGATATATTGGCTTCCCTGACTCCTAGAATCAGCTTGGCCTCCCTGGCTAAATGAGGACTCAGACAATGTCCCCCTGCCCCCAGAGATGGCAGGTCTCCATCTCTGCTTAGTCCTGCTCTCTTTCCTCATTGGCTTCCTGCTCGGGTTTCAGGTAAAGGCTAAAAGACAGCAGCCCCTTTCAGAGTCAAGGCCCAACCAGAGGATCATCTACCTCATTTCCAGAAGCCCCAGTCTCTCACTTGCTCAATTCAGACCACCGGCTTCACAGGGAACACTCTGGAGAAATGTAAGAGAAAACTTCTGCAGAAGTCAGAGGTCTGCTGTTTAAAACTTGTCCACCCTTCATCTACATTAGAACCACCTGGGGCACCTGCTAACGTGCAGTGTTCTGTTCCCAAGCCCCTCCCCTTGCGGGCAGACCTTGAGGTCCCAAGGAGAGTCACTCTGTCAGGGAGCCAGGGTTGATCTAGAATAGGAAAGCAGCTTTCAGATTATGAACCCAGGGGTACAGAGATGGAGAGAGGACGAGGGGGCAGGAAGGGTGTCCAGCTTTGACTCCTCCCATTCCCATATATTTTCCCCTAGGCTCCCATTATTAAGAAAAAAGCCTGGTATTGAACACAGCAGGAGCCTTTGGAGGTAGGTGGAGTCCTGCTAATGGGGCCGCAGAGTATGCTGAGGGCTCGGATTGCTGCCCTCGCAGCAGGGCAGGGAGGCTCTGTGTAGTGGCATCTGAGGTCTCCCAGCCTCTGCACAGACATCCTCTGTTAAAGGAGGAGGCCTGGCTGGGGGAAGGAGCTGTGTGGCTCCAGTTCTCGCTGGTATGAGAGCTGCCTCCTTTGAATGGGCACTGAGAGGTGAAGAAGAGAGTCAAAGCAGATGGGGAAACTGGGCAGAGCCTGACGCAGTAAGGAGGGCACCAGAGGGGGACCAGGACCTCAGTAAAGAGGAGATAGACACCCTCCCTCCACCTGCAGAACCTGGTCACTCCCTTAGCTCTTCCCTTGGGTCAGGGAGGGGCCTCAGTGGATAAGGGCAGGTGGGCAGGCAGGTGATGGAAGGGGGGAATCTGCCAAGCCTGGAGAACTGGAAGAGCTGAGAGGCATTGCTTGTGGTCACCTGCTGAGGATCATGGAGTGACCTGTCCATGGGCACTGTATCGTGGGTTCATCAATGCCATTTATTATACTGCCCTTCTCCTCAGGCCATCAAATGTCATCATATGTTCACTACATTCGTACCCATGTGGCTGATTAGCTGTAAGATTAAGCGGTGTACAGGAATTGTCTTGTGGCCCCGAACTCCCACTATATAGATGAAACACTGAGGCCTGTGGAGGGGAGAGTCATGTGGCTGTTCAGTATGCACATCACCTTTTCACAGAGCATGGTAGTAGAAAAGCTGTCATTGTTTTATCACGTAGGCATTACACATGCATGAAGTGAGTATTTCATAATATTTTGGTTAATTTGATCATTCACAAAAGGCGCGAAAAATCAAGTCTCTCCCACTGCTAACTCTGGTGTCCCAGGGCCCCACCCTAGAATACTTTTGTTGTCTATTTCTTACTTATCCTTTCAGGTATAGTCTATACAAAACAAGCACTTACATTCCTAAAATCACAAGTTGTATACACTGGACTCATGTTCTGCACTTTGCTTTTCTACATAATGAATCTTAATTAAGACAACTTAATTTTAGCACCTAGCTGCCTCATTCTTTTTAAAAGTACATACTACTTAATAGTATGGCTGGAGCATAATTTATTTAACTAGCCTCCTATTTAGCTTCCAAACTATGAAAACAATGGTTCAGGGAATATCCTGGTGCATATTTTATGTGTCTTTGAGCACCTGTACATCTGTAGGCTAAATTTCTGAAAGTGGAATTGCTGGGACAAAGAGTTTGTAGATTTACTTTTAAAATACATATTGCCAATTTGCAGTCCGAAAGGGTTGGACCCGTTAACTTTTCCACCAACAACAGTGTAAGGTGCTGCCTGTTTTCAGACACCTCCACCTCCACCTCGCTGGGTTCACTTTTGTCGTTTTTTTTTTTTTTTGTTTGTCTTGCCAATCTGATAGGTGAAAAATGGTATCTTGTCGTTTTACTTTACATTCCTTATATTATGAATGAGGCAGTATCTAACATAGAAACCCAGAGGACTGTCTGTAATTGGAGTGGGGTCCAGCCCTATCCTGGGCTGAGTGACTGTGCTGGCCACTCCTCACTCAGACAGATGAGCCTGGGCCCTTAGCCCACCCTAGCTGGCTCCCTACCCCCTCACCTGGGATGATGAGTAACAGTTTCTCCAGGGTGACTGGAAGAGGCATGTTTTATTCAGGCACCCTGGTTTGTCCTGCTTTTCTATCCCTGAGGGCTGGGACTTGGCCTCTGATGCAAAACAGAAGGATTTGCAGCAGGGGAGTGGCAAGATGAAACCTGCTTATATTGGAAATAGAGCTGGAAAAGATCGGGAGTGGGGAGGGTGGCTGCAGCAGTTTAGGTGAATGCCGCGGAATGGAAGCCAAGCTGTGGGACAGAAAGACTCTTAAGATGTGTCAGAGGGCCACCGACTGGGTGAGGCAGAGGAAGGTGCTGGGAGTGGTGGCAGTGACGGGGGAATTAGTGTGGAAGCTGAGGAGTGAGTTGGAGGTTGCCTGTGGGATGGACAAAGGAGGTGAGGAAATGCTTGCTGGATGACTACCCTCTCAGTGGCCACAGGGAGGGGTCATGTGTCCAACAGGGGTTGGTTAATTTGGCCAGTCTGGCCTCGACTGGTTAAACCACCTCTGGGTGTGTCCTGCTCCTGGCTTTCTGCAGTGACACGATTTAGTTTCTTGGATGATAACTAACACAGAGCTAGCTCAGCTCCTTCTTTACCACCTTGGTTTCGCTCCTTCCTTGAGGCTACCTCCTGTTCTGGGGCTCAGGGAAGGTAGGCTTAAGGAGTTGGTTGGTGGTCAGGCCAGCCAGAGTTGGAGAAGCAGCAGCTAAACTGAGGGGAGAATAGGGGAATTGTGTCCCACTGAGTCCAGTCCCTGCTGGTCAGAGAGCAGCAGGTGGCCAACCAAGCCTGGAGGTCACTGCCCTTTCTGGACAACTGTTCTAGATCTTTCTCTTACTCTGGCCCACGTTTCTTCAGTGACTCTTGCTCTGTCTCTCCGAGAATTCCCAATCCCAGACCAAGACTTCTCTTAGACTAGCACCCATTACAAGCGCCTTAGCCTCTCTGTTAGGGTTGCCAGATAAATTTGAATTTCAGATAATGAATGATTTTTTTAGTATAAGTATGCCCCAAATATTGCCCGGGACATGCTTATATGAAAGTCATGCTTAAAAGGACATGCTTAAAAGAAAGTCGCTTATCTGAAATTCAAATTTAACTGGGCATCCTGTTTTTTAGATTGCTAAATCTGGCAACCCTGCCAGGCCTCCCACAGCCTGTGGAGGCGGTGCCTCGAGGCCCAGATCCCGCAGAGCGCAGGCGCAGCTGCCACCTTGGCGGGCGCTCGGGCGCTCTCCCTGGGCCCGCGCGGGGCGGCCACACTCGCAGAAGACGGATCACTCCCCTCACCAGCGAGAAGATGGGGGTAGGGAGAAGTGAAGTGACTTGCCTAAGGTCACACGGGAACCCGGGCGCAGAGGCAGCATCGCGGCCCTTGCCGGTGCGACTTCCAAACTTCAGGAACTTTGCACGCCCACCCGGTGCAGCCTGCGAACCCCCCTCTCCCCGCGCGGGCAGCCGTCGGTTTGGTCTGCACATTGCAGCTTACCAGGGAGGAAAATTGCATGCACCGCCCTGGCACCCCCCGGTGCGGAACGGACAGGATTTGGTGCTAGAATATTCAAAGTGATTTTGAACCCCAGCGCTTCTAAGTAATAACAATACCAGCGGGGGTCATTTGCATAGTCCTCCGCCGTCCTCTAAGGGTGTCCCCAGCAGTCAATTAGAATGACAAAGAAAGCGGATGGGAGAGAGAGAAGGGCCTGGAGGGGCCCCTCCGCCGGCCCGGGGACATTTCCTATGCAATTACTGGGCTTGGTGGCGGTGGCCCAGAGTGGGGAGAGGGACTCGTGCGGGTGGACCCCCTCGGGCCGACTTTCAGAAATCGCTCGGGTAGAGACCTGGCCCCCCAGGCGCCGAGGGCCAGGCCGGCCCTGGTGCGGCGGGGTCCAGCTCCGCGTCTGCAGCCCCCCGGGGTGAGCGGTGTGCGGCTCCCGCGCTCCCTGCCGGGCTGTACCCCACGGGCGAGCACCCTGCCCGCACGCCCAGCCGGCGTCTGCAAGGTGGCCGGTCGGGCTTTGATGGGCGGGAGCTAGGAGCTCGGCCCCCAAGGTAGTTTAAGGCCGGCAGGAGGGGGAGGGACTTGGGACACCTGCGGGATGGGGGAGGGCGAGGGAAGACGTGGGAGGGAATTTAATCACAATGAGGTTTATGTAAATCAAACCTATTTTCCACTTTACTCACAGGGTCCTTCCTCTCGTCCTCACCTGCAGTTGTCAGGGGCTACTAAACACTTGAATTTTGAGTTTTTCTTCCCTTTTTTACGTGCCGTGAATGGCTGGGGACCGGGTGGGGTGATACTTCCCATCAGCGGCTTAAGGAGTGCCCCACGCTGTTAAAGGAATTTTGGGGATCTTTCCGAAATCACTAATAATAAACAAGCAAGCGGATGAACAAATAAATGCATAAAGTACTAAATGATGTGAATATGGTCACATCCCCGCACGATTTCTGTTCTGATACTGTTGGGGGAAAAGGATGTCTATCGGGGTTGCCCTATAACAATACCTGAAGTTTTTTTCTCACTCGGTTTTCTCCTCCGATTCTTTCAAAAGTTGCAGTGGTGTTGAAGTTGATGAGAAAAGGAGGCACCAGAAGACTTGCTGATAAGACAATTTTAATTTCAAATCTGCTGCAAAGGGAGATACTTAGGGAAAATCCAATTCAAAGATTTCCTCTGTGTGAAGGCAGTTCATCTGAAAAAAAAAAAAAAGTTAGGTAAGCATTGTCAAGATCTTAAAAAACCTAGTAAGCATCATTAGACTGTTTGCAAGATAGGTTAGTATTGTGAATCTGTTATAGGACAGGGAGAGGGGCAGCCCAAACCCCGCAAACCTGCCTACTCTACATGGGTTCTGCCATCTGCCGCATCAACACAAAACATAGGAGACTTTAATGGGAAGGAACTTTAATAAAACTAGGAAACAATACAGGAAAGGCAAAGAGTCTGCAACAGGGTGGTCCCCAGGAAAGGGGGAGGTTCCCTGCCCCACCCAAGGGAGGGTGGGCATCCAGAGTTACCCGTCCCCTCGTGGGTAAAAGTCCATCCAAATGGGATTGGCCCAGAACAAGGCCCCAAAGCCTGCCACAAGTCTAAAGCATCTTCCAGTGGGGACCCACAGAAAAGGGTCACAAACAACTGGACAAGCCCGGAAGGAAAAGAGCAAAATCAACATCAAGATAAAAGCTGCCATTGTCCCCTCCCCATGGGTCTCACCCACATCTGTGTCACCTAGTCCACGACCAAAAGACAAGCGCAGTTTCTTCACGTGTCTCTAGGCTCCATGCGCCTCCTCCAGGTCTCCTGGCTCCATCCTTCTTCCTTCCTTAGTCTCTTCTGCTGCTTCTCCTCTTCCTGCTCAGCTCCACCCTCCCTTGGGTGGGGCAGGGAACCTCCCCCTTTCCTGGGGACCACCCTGTTACAGATCGATCTAACTTCCAGAGGCCTTCATCTCAATGAAATCTGCTTTAACTACTCAAATATTTTTTTAAAAAGATTTATTTATGCATACAAGAGCTGGGGTGTAGGCCAGAGGTGGGGGGTGGAGTGAGAGGATTCACCAGAGAAAAAGTGGGGAGCAGAACAGGCAGATCCACTGAAATACACTGCTGAGGAGAGCAGCAGGTGAGACAGGAGAGATCTGTTGCACCATGTGGGTAGCTCCCTGGCCCGGTGCTGGGTATGGAACTCTTGCTGCAGTGGCTGCAGATTGCTTCATAGTGCTGAGACTTAACCCCTTGTGCCACAAGGGAGGCCCTACTCAAATATTTTTTATCAGGAATGCCAGTTACTGAAGTGTCATGGAATCACAGCGGCAAAAAGGTGATTTCTGCTGTAAGTGTGGAAAATCACCCACACGCAGTGACATCCCAATCTAGGCAGGCCCCTGTTCTCTGGGTCTGATGTGTAAAAGATGCTCGGAGGATACTGGTGCCATGTGGCAGGAGAGGACTTTGAGACTGTGTTAGGAAGCATTTGGGCAATTCCTACAAAATTACACATAGCTCCCTCTAACCTGGCAGCTGTACTCTCTAGCACACACCCCAGGCAACTGAGGGAACTAAATGCTTATGTCCATCAAAAGAAAGGAGCAGTGCCCATTGTTGCCAGCCCCCATGCCCTCACCATCTCTCACTGCATACCACCCACCTGGAGGCTCAAGTGGGGAGCAGCTTTCCTCAAGTTTCAGTACCCAGGCCCCTTCTTTCCCTCCAACTTCACCTTCCTAGAGGAGCAGCAGACAAGAGGGTGGGAGAGAGGGCAGGCCTTCAGGATCTTTGGACCTCTACCCAGAAATCCCTGTCTAAAGAGGGCTGGACCTGGCTTAGCTCAGCCCTCTACTTTGTTTCTGCAACTTCCTTGCTGGTTAGATAGGCTTCTTTTCAGGGGTGAGCACCTCAGGTTTTCAGGGACCCCCACCAGTCGATAGACCCCCACCTGTTTGACCAGCACACAGCAGTTGTTTCCTCGCCTCTTGGCTTCCAAGGAGTGCTGTGAGGCCTTGGCTGGCTCCTGGGGACTAGTGGGGTGGAGCTTCCTCTGTGGTGAGTGGCTTCTGGAGGTAGCCCACTAACAATCCTTGGGAATTTAAGAACTGGGGTCTGACCCTTTCCAGAGATCCAGTCTGGAAAAAATCCAGCCATTGATGAAGGCTGTAGTGTCCTCTTCTCACCTGGGACTCTACAATCCCTTATCTTTGAGCGTTTGGAAACTCAAGAGGGTGTTCCTGATTGTCATAATAACATGGGATGCCACGAACATTTTGTGCCCACTGAAGTCTTGGGACCAGGGATACTAACTCATGCAGTGGGTTGGGAGGTGATCCCATCAAGGAAGAACCCAAATTCCAAATACCAACAGTAAGAAACACTGATCCAGTTAAATTAGATGGTTTCCGAAGGACTTTTCAGTAGTGACTGTCATTTTAGCATCCATTATAGGTATTGCATGGACTACTGGCATAATAACCCTATGAAAAGAGGGTTCAAGGTCTAGACGCACATGATGTACAATATATGCCTGTTTGGGTACACACAGGTGTGTCCATGGAGTGCAACACACTTGGGATTGTACATGCACTGTAGGTATACATGAACATTCAGGTACACTATGGACCTGTTTACAAACAAACCTCCTGGGAAGACTTTGGCCAGTGATGGAAGTAGTGAGTTGGCAGGGAGCTGGGGGGTGGAAGGGTAGGGAAGATACTCAAAGAAAAGAGACAAGTTGATTGGGGAGGTGGGGTGGCACTTGGGGATTCCAGTGGCCCCAGTTCTCTTTCTGGGAACTCAGTGTGTCCCTGCTAGGCTAGAATCAGTCCTCTCCCTGGGGTTCTGCCTACCAGCAAAGATATTTGGAGCCAAGAAAATGCCACTTGTTTTGAGTGATGGAGTCAGCTGGTAGTTGGCGTACACTGTTCCCTTGGGTTGATTTAGACACGTGTTCAGCCACTGCCTCCTCTGCCTCTGTGCAGCGGGCCCAGGGTGCATGCAGGCAGAGCGGGGAGGGCCCTACCTTTCGGCCTGAGTATCCTCTTCCTGACCATTGACTCTGCCACTTGTGCTACCTTGCCTGACTCTTGCTGTCACCTGCCCCTAACTCCTGGCTTCTTCCTGCTTGCTGCCCTCCTCAACTTTGATTCTTATTCACCTGAGGATTCAGCTCTATTCTATGAACCTCACATGGCCCAGCCCACTCCCCAGGAGCTGGTTCTAGGTTGTCCAGCTTGAGACCCAGGCTGGACAAAGTTTCCATGCCCAGGGGGACAGAGGCAGGGAGGCGATCAGAAGAGCTGAGGCAAAGAGAAGCCTTATAATTTATAATTAATAGCTTAGGACACAATTGTGGGCATAATAAGCACCACATTAAAAAGAAAAACAAAACCACACCACTTACAAGACCATGTTCTGATTCAATTTCAAGAACAGCCCCAAAACACATGGTAGATCCATGCAGATACAGGCGCCCCCAAGTGTGCACAGCCACAAACACATGGGGGTAGATGGGTACAGGTGCACGTGATTACCCACAACTCATTTTTTTCTCCAGCAAGCTCTCTCTTTCAGCTTCTACTTTTTCAATTCTGACAGGCTGGCTGAACTAGAGGTGGAAGGGAGGGGGGAAGGGTAATGAGATGGAGAAGGAGAAAGAGACGTGGCAAGTGTCTGTACCCCATTGGGAAGGCACAACCTCCAGCAGCAGTTCTCCTGGGCAGACTCCTCCGGATGGAGTAAGCTGGTGGGCTGGAGTTGGCTCCTCTGGGTTTTTGAGAGTTGCTTGGGTGCATATCTCCCCAACTCTGTGTGTTTTAGTGACCTTGATAGTGCAGCGCTGGTAATTTACACCTTGGAAATTGACAAAGTCCCTGTCCCCTGTCTGTGGGTTATGAAACATTTCCCTAAACACCACTGAACCTGAGTTCCTTTGTTTCCCAGATTCCCCATGAAAACACAATAGGGTCGGGCCTTCCCGGTGGCGCAGCGGTTGAGCGCTGGATTGCGAAGCTGCCCGCAGCCTTTGCAGCACCGGTTTGATCCCCGGCTGGGGCTCGCAGACCTCTCCTGCCGCCCGCTGCTCCCCTCAGCAGTGTACTTCGGTCCTTCTGCCTGTAACTAGTGCTCGTATAAATAAATAAATAAATCTTTAAAAAAAAGAAATATAGGGTCACAGCCTGACACAGACAGGGGAAATGCAGGAGAGGATGGGTGGGGTGAGAAGTGGGAGAGAATTTGAGGAGCAGGTATTTTACGTTTGTGGGTGAACTGGGCTCAGTAGCAGGGGGCTCCACCCTCTTGGCCTTGTTGCACCTTGGCACTCAGTGGTGACTGTTGCCTTTGCTGGAAACTTCTCTACCTGGCACAGTCTGACTGTCAAGGTCCAAACAGTTTTCTGCCCCCAAGGGGGAAATTTTGGGATGTCCCTGCCTATAGCCAGGAGGCTGTTTGGAGCCAAGCCAGGTTTGGAGCCACACAAGTTATTAGCTGTGTGATTTTGGGTAACTTAACTCTGCAGCTCTGTGGTTCCTCTATAAAGCAGGACTAATGATATTTATGTCAACACAGTGAGATCGTGGAGCAAGGCCACCTGTGGGGCACGCACAGGGCTGCCACATGACTGAGGACACAAGTGGCAATTCTTTCTCCCTCCTTATGTCTGGCAGGTGCAGACCGAGGGCACCTCTGATTAGCCTGAGTCATGATAGTTGTAAATGCACCAACTTGGCCCGATTGGCTGTCAGACTGGATATTTTAGAGCCCAGATTCCTGCTCTTTGCAAAGGAAATGCCTAAAACCAGGATATGGAAGATTAAAAGTAAATGAATAGAAAATATTTACCCCAAAAGAAAGTTGGTACAATTATACAATTGCAAATAAAATATTGTTTGAGACAAAAAATATATAAGAGAAAACAAGAATCTACATCATGACTAGAGAAACAACCCACAAAAATAAAACAATTCTCAAGTGGTATATATTCTCAAGAATATATAATCATATATTCTCAAGCGTATAAAACAAGTGTCAAGAAAGTGAAAAGACAAACCCACAGGAGGATGGGAGAAAATTTTTGCAAATCACATATTTTGATAAGGGGCTTGTATCTAGACTATGTAAATAAAGAACTCTTACAAATTAAGAATAAAAAGACAAATAATCCAACTTATTTATTTTGCTGAGGTAATACTGTTTTACAGCACTGCTTATGTTTTAGGAGTACAGGTTAACACTTTTCAAACATGAAAATAACCCAATTTAAAAATAAGTAAAGGATTTGAATAGATATTTCTCTGAAGAAGATATACAAAAAAAAAAACCTCTCTGGTGGCTTGGGGAGTAAGTCTCAGTGCTCTCACCCCTATGGCCTGAGTTCAATCCCCAGCCAGGGAGGAAACACACATATGGCATAGCAGACCTCTCCTGTCTTGCCCTCTGTTTCCCTTAGCAGTGTATTTCAGTGGCTCCACCTATTCTGCTCCCTACTCTGTCTCTGCTGAATCCCCTCAACACCCCTCCTACCTGCTGTGCCTCTGGCCTAGCTGTCCTAGACCCCAGTTGTTCTTTTTCTTTTTAAAGATTTATTTATTTATGCATACAAGAGCTGGAGTGCAGGCCAAAGGTGCAGGGGGTGAGAGGACTTACCAGAGACAGAGAGGGGAGCAGAACAGGCAGACTGCCTGAAATACACTGCTGAGGCAAGCAGTGGGCCAGTCAGGAGGGGTCTGCTGTGCCATGTGAGTTAGCTCCCTGGCTAGGGATTGAACTCGTGCTACAGCAGTTGTGGATAGCTTCACAGTGCTGACGCCCAACCCTCTGTGCCACCAGGGAGGCCCCCCAGTAATGGTTTTAATAGTTTTGAAAAATACTTTCTACCGGGCCTCCCTAGTGTTGCAAGGGGTTAAGCGCAGCACTGTGGGGCTGTCCGCAGCCTCTGCAGCATGAATTCAAGTTCGATCCCTGGCTGGCCAGGGACAAGACCCACATGGCGCAGCAGACCTCTCCTGTCTCGCCCGCTGCTGCTCCCCTCAGAAGTGTATTTCAGCAGATCTGCAAGTTCTGTTCCCCACTCTGTCTCTGGTGAATCCTCTCACCCCCTACACCTCTGACCTCTACCTCGGTTCTTGTATGCATAAATAAAGAACTCTTAAAAAAATACATTCTACCCCCAAGAACCTCCCAGCACCACAAGAGGAATCCTGAGGAATGTGGTTGCTTCTGACCATCTCCTCACAGCATAGTAATAAAGGGACACCTGGTCAGTGAATGTGTAGACACCAGGCACACACCCAAGAAAAGGCATATCCCTGCCCAAGGGCAAGGCCCCTGAGAGCAGAAGAGAGAAGAAAAGAGGAGTTGCCCCTCCTTTTCATGCTCTTTCCTCCCACTCCCATTTTGCCATGGTAGGTGGATCTGAACTGGAAGAACCTGGACAACGTCAAGTCTATACACAGTGGACAGATGGGAAAACTGAGGTTCCAGAGATAATTCAGCATCCAGCGCTTTGCCTGTCTGGCTGTCACCAGCAACTTCTCACTTCAGAGTGGCCCCTAGCAGGCAGGTTTCTCCAGGGTTCTCAGAACCCTCTTGGGGAACTGGCCTATTAGACAGATGCCAGATCTCCACCAAGGAATTGTGGCTTGGCAAGGAAGGCCTTGTCTTGGTGTTGAGTGCCATCTGGTGGCCACAGACCATCCTACTTCTGACTGAAGTTAAAGGTTGGTAATTCTTTTTTTTTTAAGATTTATTTATTTTTGGGCCTCCCCGGTGGCGCAGCGGTTGAGCACTGGGTTGCGAAGCTGCCCGCGGCCTCGGCGGCGCCGGTTCGATCCCCGGCTGCTCCCCGGCCACCAGCGAGGGTCCCACATGGCGCGCAGACCTCTCCTGCCGCCCGCTGCTCCCCTCAGCAGTGTACTTCGGTCCTTCTGCCTGCTCTGCTTCCCGCTCTGGCTCTGGTGAATTCTCTCACCCTCCCGCACTTCTGACTGTACCCAGTGCATGTATAAACAAAAACAAACAAACAAATAAATAAATAAATAAACATGCCTCTATAAAAAAAAAAAAAAAAGATTTATTTATTTTTGCGTAACAGAACTGGGGTGTAGGCCAGAAGTGCAGGGGGTGAGAGGATTCACCAGAGACAGAGAAAGGAGCAGAACAGGAAGATCTACTGAAATACACTGCTGAGGGTAGCAGCATGTGAGACGGGAGATCTGCTGTGCCATGTGGGTCACCTCCCTGCTGGTGGATTGAAGTTGTGCTGCAGTAGCTGTGGATAGCTTCATAGTGCTGACTCTTAGCCCTTTGCACCACCAGGGAGGCCCCAAGGCTGGTAATATTTTATTATTTATTTATTGTTAAAGATTTATTTATTTATTTATTTTAAAAGATTTATTTATTTATTTATACAAGCACTGGGTACAGTCAGAAGCGCGGGAGGGTGAGAGAATTCACCAGAGCCAGAGCGGGAAGCAGAACAGGCAGAAGGACCGAGGTACACTGCTGAGGGTAGCAGCGGGCGGCAGGAGAGGTCTGAGCGCCATGTGGGACCCTCGCCAGCGGCCGGGGATTGAACTGGTGCTGCAGAGGCTGCGGGCAGCTTTGCAACCCAGCGCTCAACTGCTGCGCCACCAGGGGAGGCCCAAAGATTTATTTATTTATGCATACAAGAGCTGGGGTACAGGCCAGAGATGTAGGGGAGTGAGAGGATTCACCAGAAACAGAGTGGGGAACAGAATACAGACAGACTGACTGAATATACTGCTGAGAGGAACAGCAGGCAAGACAGGAGAGGTCTTCTTCACCATGTGGATTTCTCCCTGGCTGACCAGGGATCAAACTCATGCTGTAGAGACTGTGGATTGCTTCATAGTGCGGTGCTTAACCCCTTGTGTCACCAGGAAGGCCTGGCTGGTAATATTTTTTTTTTTTAAATGTTTTTTTTTTTTTAATAGAGGCATGTTTTATTTATTTATTTATTTGTTTGTTTGTTTGTTTGTTTTTGTTTATACATGCACTGGGTACAGTCAGAAGCGCGGGAGGGTGAGAGAATTCACCAGAGCCAGAGCAGGGAGCAGAGCAGGCAGAAGGACTGAAGTACACTGCTGAGGGGAGCAGCGGGCGGCAGGGGAGGTCTGCGCACCATGTGGGACCCTCCTCCGGTGGCCGGGGAGCAGCCGGGGATCGAACCAGCGCCGCAGAGGCCGCGGGCAGCTTCACAACCCAGCGCTCAACCGCTGCGCCACCGGGGAGGCCCTGGCTGGTAATATTTTATAAAGGAGGTTCACAGACCAGAATTGACCTCCTCAAAGCCACTTCATTCTTTTTTTTTTTTTTTTAAAGATTTATTTATTTATGCATACAAGAACTGGAGTATAGTTCAGAGGTGTGGGGAGTGAGATGATTCACCAGAGACAGAGCGGGGAACAGAACAGGCGGGTTGACTGAAATACCCTGCGTAGGGGAGCAGCGGGCGGGCCAGGAGAGGTCTGCTGCGCCATGTAGATTGCTCTGTGGCCGGCGGGGATTGAACCTGCACTGCAGAGGCTGCGGACAGCTTCACAGTGCTGCGCTCAACTGCCTGCGCCACCAGGGAGGCCCAACATTGCATTTTTAAAAAAGACTTTTTTAGTTATTTTTTATTTTTGTGTAGAAGAGCTGGGTTACAGGCCAGAGGTATGGGGGATGAGAGAATTCACCAGAAACAGAGTGAGGAACAGAATAGGCCGGGTGAAATACGCTGCTGACGGGAGTAGCAGGCGAGACAGTAGAGGCCTAATGTGCCATGTGGGCTAGCTCTCTGGTCGGAGGTCAAACTGAAGCTGTCGTGGTGGGCAGTCAAAGTGACAGCGCTGAGACAACCCCTAGGCCACCAAGAAAGACCATGAAGTAACATTGCATTATAATATTACCTAGCAGTAAGTCTCAGGTGGTGATAGTTGAGAATCAGCATGTGTATATGCTGTATTAAGTTCACTGATCCAAGTCCAGCTCTATCCTTTATCGTACCTTATTCTACCTGGTTCATCCACCCCTGTCCCTTCCCTTTTGGTAACCACTAATTGATCTTATTATCCGAAAGTGCTCTTTTTGTTTTATTTAGTTCATCTATTTGGGGTAGAATTTTCAAAAGAGGATAGAGTTCCATCTATTTTACTGGTAAAGACTGAAGTGACAGAAGTACCTTTGCAGAAATTTTTTTTTAAAGTTTTTTTTATTTATACAAGCACTGGGGTACAGGCCAGAGGTGCGGGAGGGTGAGAGGATTCACCAGAGATGGAGCAGGGAGCAGAACAGGCAGAAGGACCGAAAGCACTGCTGAGGGGAGCAGCAGGCACAAGAGGAGAGGTCTGCTGCACCATGTGGGAATCTCCCTGGCCGGCCAGGAATTGAACTGGTGCTGCAGAGGCTGCGGACAGCTCTCAGCGCTGTGTTCAACCCGCCGCGCCACTGGGGAGGCCCACCTTTGCAGAAATTGAGAGCCTGCTATTTCTCTCAGGCCCGTGGCCTGAGAAGCAAGGTTTCTTCACTCATTCAGATTCTTGTTCTGTCTTCCTGCTCTAGTCAAAGCCTGGCCCAGACTCTGGGAGCACAGAAAGGGCTCACACATTGTCTTTTACTTCAGGGACTCATTAACCAGTGGGGGAGACAGAAATTCCCAATAATGAACAGTAAGAGTTATGATAAAGATAAGCCCACAGGCAAGCCTGTAGGCTTCCTGGAGGAGGTGACTTCTGAGGGGAGTTTGGAAACAGTGGTGGAAGGTGGAATAATGAAGCTGAAGGGATGGGTGTTGAAAGCTCTGAGAACAGTGAAAATAGGGAATGGGGGAGTTTAGAACATTCTCTTCCTCCTTTTGCATCCCTCTCTGCTTACTTCCTCTTTTGAGATCTTTCTCCCTTTCTTCCTTTTTTCTTTCTATCCCCTTTCAGTTAGCTAGCTTCCTTTCTCCCTACTTGAGTCCTCCAGTCCAGGCCCATTGCTCACCAGGGCTAAGTTCCTATTAACTGCTAGTCCCTGCATTCATAGATTCTAAGGGGACGGAGGAACTTTCCAAACTGCTACCAAGTCAGGAGAGCCCAGGTGTGAGAGGGAGTGGGCCTTTGCAGGCATGCAAAGCTGATCTTTCTGCTGTAGCCACATTCATGTCTCACTGGCAGCCTGAGCCCTTGCAGTGACATTCGTTAACACACAGTCATGTTTATTTGGGTTCATAGCATTATTTTTTTTTTCTGATTATAAAAACTATAAAATGCCACTACTTTTTCTTCTTATTTTTTTGTATACATTGCAGAAAAATAATTATATACAAATAAGACGGTAGTGTAGCAAAGAGCATAGGAGCACAAAGTTCAGAGCCAGATGGGGCATTATTTGCTTCTTTGTGATTTAGTTTCCCCATCTGAAAAATAAGTACAATTATATACCCAATTCTCAGGTAGTTGCAGGGTCCAGCACATGGGGAATGCTATGTCAGCATTTGTTATTATTGTTAGAAAGTAAAGAAAGAGAAAGAGAAAGAAAAAGACAGGAAAACGTTACCTATGATTCTATGAGTCTGAGATAAGTACTATTAATTCCTTGGCATAAACCCTTCCACACTTTTTTTTTTTTAAAGATTTATTTATTTTTTACAAGCACTGGGTACAGTCAGAAGTGCGGGAGAGTGAGAGAATTCACCAGAGCCAGAGTGGAGAGCAGAACAGGCAGACTGATGAAATATACTGTTGAGGGGAGCGGTGGGCGGCAGGAGAGATCTGCACGCCATGTGGGACCCTCGCCCAGCGGTCAGGGATAGAACTGGCGCTGCAGAGGCTGCGGGCAGCTTTGCAACCCAGCGCTCAACTGCTGCGCCACTGGGAGGCCCATGCTTTTTTTTTTTTTTAAAGATTTATTTTATTTATTTATGCATACAAGAAGTAGGGTGTAGGCCAGAGATGGAGCAGAACAGGCAGACGGGCTGAAATACACTGCTGAGGGGAGCAGCGGGCGAGACAGGAGAGGTCTGCCTCACCATGTGGGTTGCTCCCTGGCTGGGGATCAAACTCATTCTGCAGTGGCTGGTGATAGCTTGATAGCGCTGAGCCTATAACCCCTGTACCACCAAGGGAGACCCACCCTCCATGCTTTTGCCCTATGTATATACTCTTCTACAACATGGTATATGATATGGTCACAACTCTTATTTTCCCAGTTAATCACTCATGCTTGCTTGTGCCTTATCAAAGAAATCCAGGATCTTAAGATCACGCAGAATTATCCAGGAATTTTGAGGGCTCATACTAAGCCTGGAATTATTTGTGACTGCTATTAACTCTTCTAGCCACTTGGTGTCGCCATTGAAGCCTGGTTTCAACCATCCACAGGACACGCTGATCCTTGCAAGCCTGACATCAGTATTCAGCATCTCTCTTTCCTGTACACTTCCTGCTAGCTTCAGGAGTCCTGGGTTGGGACAGCATGAGGTATTTCCACCTCCTAGATCCAGAATGTCAATTTTCCTTCCCTTCTTTTTTTAAGATTTATTTATGTATACAAGAACTGGGGTCCAGGCCAGAGGCGGGAGGGGTGAGAGGACTCACCAGTGACAGAGTGGGGAGCAGAACTGGCAGACTGACTGAAATATACTGGTGAGGGAGCAGCAGGCGAGACAGGAGAGGTCTGCTGCACCATGTGGGTAGCTCCCTGGCTGGGGATCTAATTCACCCTGCAGTGGCTGCTGATAGCTTTACAGTGCTGATGCTTAACCCCTTGCGCCACCAGGGAGGCCCAATTTTCCTTCCCTTCTTGGGATCCTAGGAGATTTTTAAGCTGTCCCAACTTGAAGAGGCAAATAACATCTCCTTTTCCTGGGAATGTGGTTGCCAGCTCAGTCTGGTAGAACAGGTGAATCTCTGGGGCACTGGGGTAGCGCCACCTGTGAAAGAGGGCTATTTGCTCCCTCAGCCACCATGTTCCTTTCCCTTCTTCCTCAGTGACAGAGGCAGCTTCTCAGGTGGACTGCCTTCCTAGCTTTACTTCCTTCTGGAGCATGGACATGTGAGTCAAACCTGGCCAGTGGGTGATGAGGGAATGCCAGCCTTGGAGTTTGCAGCAAAGATTTTCCTCCCTGATAAATACACAAACAGATTTCAGGGGAAATCCCCTTCCTACTTAAATGTGAGATGAGAAGCCTTAAGATGAAGGCTGTGATAAACACCCTCTAACACGACTTCCAGTGAACTTCTCCTCCTGGCATTCATGCCCCCTGTGGTCCTTGCCCATGAGTCACCGCTAGCCTGTGTGGCAAACAGAATACAGCAGGATAGAGACTTAAGGCTCCATCGTGAAAGCTATGGAAGTTTCTGCTCTGGTCCCTATCATATTCATATTGCTCCACAACACGATGAGGACTCTCTAGCAGTCTTATGGAGAGGAACCAACTGCCAGCATTGTCTTGCCAGCCCCATGAGTAAGCCACCTTAGAAATGGACTCTCAAACCCCAGTCCAGCTGTCAGATGACCACAGCCCCAGCTGACAGGTCATGCGGTCAACTGAGAGATGGAGCCAGAACTCCAGCTAAGCTGCTTCCAAGTTCTAGACCCACTGAAACCATAAGAGATAATAAATGACTCTTGTTTGAAGTCATATATTTGGGGGGGATTTATTATAGAGCAATAGATAAATAATTAAAGACTAAGACCATACAGACTTACAAACACTATAAAGAAGAAATTCAGGGGGTCTCCCTGGTAGCATAGGGGTTAAGTCTCAGCACTATCACTGTGTGGCCTGAGTTTGATCTCCAGCCAGGAAGCTGACCCACATGGTGCAGAGACCTCTCCCGCTTGCCTGCTGCTCCCCTCAGCAGTGTATTTCAGTCGGTCTGCCTGTTCTGTTCCCCACTCTGTCTCTGGTGAATCCTCTCATCCCCTGCACCTCAGGCCTATACCCCAGCTCTTCTATGCATGCATGCCTAAATAAGTAAATCTTAAAAAAAAAAGAAAAAAGAAATTCAGAAAACACTGGAGTTTTTGAGGATGCCACACCCCCACTGAATTACCCAACCTGAGTCCTCCTACTTTTGATTTCTTCTCATGTGAGATAATTAATGTTTATGTTTAGCTGCTGTTGGGTCTGTGGTTGCTTGCTCTGAAAGAAGATTCCCTGGGAATTTCTGAAGGGTGATTCCTCGGTCATTTCCTGTCACCTCATATTTTGTGAGGCTGGAAATTTCTTCTGTTAAAAAAGAGAACACAAATTTCAACTCTGATGGGAGTCCCTCTGGAAGCACTTCCAAATAAAAATAATCTCCAATGAACTTCTGTGACAGAGTTTATGGGAGCCAGAAGCCAAGAGAGTTATGACTGGCCAACCCAAAAGTTTTTAAATTTTAACTCCAATCAATACTATTACTATTGCCATGTTATTATTTTTACTGGTCATGCTTCTTTTTACACTTTTATACTTCACTGATCAGCTCCTGAGCACCCTTTTTTTTTTTTTCTTAAAGATTTATTTATGCATACAAGAACTGGGGTACAGGTCAGAGGTGTGGGGGGTGAGAGGATTCACCAGAGACAGTGTGAGGAGCAGAACAGGCAGATCTACTGAAATACTGCTGAGGGGAGCAGCGGGCGAGACAAGAGGGTCTGCTGAGCCATGTGGGTAGCTCCCTGGCTGGGGATAATACTGGTGCTGCGGTGGCTGCGGATAGCTTGATAGTGCTGAGACTTAACCCCTGGGCCACAATTGTTTAGGTTTTAGCAAAGGTTTCAGTTTTCATTCACAGGATTTGAAGTGTCAGACTTTGTTCTGTATGTCTGAGGTGAGGCACCGTCCTCATATGGTGTCCTAACTCTGCGACCAGATTCTTGGTTGGGTTCTTTTTCTTTTCATGTTTCTCTAACTACCTTCTGCTCAGCAATGGACAGAGTGGTTGCTGATTTCATTTCCTCACAGGCATGTGAATTTTTCTGTTGGTGCCTTCACAGAGCGGGCCGGACAGTTCTGATTGAGTCTGTGCCGGGCCTTTGAACTTCCTTCCCACCTATCAGAGCAGGGAGTGGGACCCCACGATGCTACTTCAGTTCTCAGTATATACCTTAAAGTGGACATTCACTTTTTAAAAAATCCGTACTTTAAATATAGATTCTGTAATTGTCCCCTGTTAGAGACGAGGAAACTGAGGTGCGGACATGAGAGAAAATTTTGGAAATTATCTTGTAAGGGACAGTAGTCTAACATGTTATGCCTCTGATTACAGAAACTGCGGCTCGCAGGGCCTGGCAGTTTGGCAGTGGCCTGCAGGGGCCTCCACTGAGCTGAAGACTTGCACCCAGCACAGGGCGCTCCACCCCCTTTTCAATTCCCATCTGTAACTGGGGGCTCCACATCTTGTACAAAGTTGTCTTCTCTCCTTGAAACTTTTCTCTCTCGAAAACATCATTTCCTATCAGTGTCCTTGTGGAATATTTTCTTGAAAAGCAGGGCTTTTGGGTCCTGGGTCCCTCGTGGAAGGTCAGAAGGCACCAGCATCTGCCTGGCCCCCTGGGGAATGGCTGGCATCAACTTCCTGGCCCTCAAAGAACCTGCAGCCCAGTGGAGACTCAGACATACACACAAGGCAGGTAGATGCCCAGGGACCCTGCTCCCTCCACTGCCAGGACCACAGTCTCAAATGCAGAAGCTGAGGCCAGAGAGAGAAAGCTTCGTGAGCTCCACACCTTCAGCGTTGGAACCTGAATTCCTGTGATCACCTGTGACTCTGTGCCGGCCCCTGCTGGTCTCCAGCTTCCCGCAGGCTTAGCTTTTTTTTTTTTTTAATAGAGGCATGTTTTTATTTATTTATTTGTTTGTTCGTTCGTTTTTGTTTATACAAGCACTGGGTACAGTCAGAAGCGCGGGAGGGTGAGAGAATTCACCAGAGCCAGAGTGGGGTGCAGAGCAGGCAGAAGGACTGAAGTACACTGCTGAGGGGAGCAGCGGGCTGCAGGAGAGGTCTGCGTGCCATGTGGGACCCTCCTCCGGTGGCCGGGGAGCAGCCGGGGATCGAACCGGCGCCACAGAGGTCGCCGGCAGCTTTGCAACCCAGCGCTCAACCGCTGTGCCACCGGGGAGGCCCTCCCGCAGGCTTAGCTTTAATTCCAAGGTGTCTCTGGGTCAAAGCCACTTCATCTGGGGGTCAAATCATGGGTTCTTGGTGGGAGCCCACGCTTGGAAGCTAGGGCAGTTGGCGGTATTGGAACACTGTCCTTCAGCCTCCCTGGTTTGACCAGTCTTGGGAGTTCTGCCCCGATGAGTGGCTCCCTTGTCCCTCCTTAGCTCTGAGAACCAAGGCGGGGTGGGTATTCTGGCTTGGCAAAGGTGAGGCATGGACCCTGCAAAGTAGTCCAGGGTTTGTGTCCAGACTTATCTCAGGCAGTGGCCTCAGATTGAGGGGCACCTCTATCTTTTTTTTTTTTTTTTAATAGAGTCATATTTTATTTATTTATTTATTTATTTTTATTTTATTTATTTTTTTTTTGTTTATACATGCACTGGGTACAGTCAGAAGTGCGGGAGGGTGAGAGAATTCACCAGAGCCAGAGCAGGGAGCAGAGCAGGCAGAAGGACCGAAGTACACTGCTGAGGGGAGCAGCGGGCGGCAGGAGAGTTCTGCGTGCCATGTGGGACCGTCCTCTGGTGGCTGGGGAGCAGCCGGGAATCGAACCGGTGCTGCAGAGGCCATGGGCAGCTTCGCAACTCAGCGCTCAACCGCTGCGCCACTGGGGAGGCCCGGCACCTCTATCTTGGTGCTCGCTGTCTGCAGTGCTCTCATGTGGCTTGCACCATGTGAATGTGTGTGAATGTGCCTGGGTTTGGACTCACACATTTATACTTGAGAATATAATGCTACCTGTCACATCTGCATCCTGAGGGCAAGCCTGAGACTGGAGTCTCATCAGCATGTGCCAGGAAGACTCCATTTTACTTAACACACACATAGTACTTCATTAATATCAGGCAAAGTTCCAGGCACTTTTCAGCTTCATCTTATTTAAGCCATCACAACAATATGAGGCATGTATTGCTCATCTCCATTTTATGGACTAGAAAACTGAAGCACAGAGAGGTAAGTTGCTTGTCTGTCATCAGTTGACCAATAAGTGGTGAGTCTAGCTTCAGGGTCCAGGATCTTGGCCATGCATGCGTTCATGTTGGAGGCCTGATTTTGAACTTCCCATATTTCACCAAGACCATTCATGTGGGCTGTGTGGTTGTACCACGTGGCAGAGGTCAAGGATCAATGCCTCCAGCTCTCATCATTACAGCAACAAGAATAGCCAACACTGAGTGCCTGCTGTGTGCCAGGCTCTGTGTGGGGAACCCTGCATGCACTTAGCCTGGTTATCTACACAATGAACTCCAGCTTATCTTCTTCTCTAGTGCACATGAAGATACCAGGCTCAGAGAGGTTGGAAACTTGCCTGAGGCACACAGCACAGAAGTAGCAACACTGGAATTTGAACCAGGCCTGTAAAAAGGCAAATTCACATTCTTGCTAGGTTGTCAGATTGGCTTTTGTTTGCTTACTTTAACTTAAAAGAAAATTGAGGGCCTCCCTGGTGGTGCAGCGGTTGAGAGCTGGGTTGCAAAGCTGCCCATGGCCTCTGCAGCACCGGTTCGATCCCCGGCTGCTCCCCGGCCACCGGAGGAGGGTCCCACATGGCACACAGACCTCTCCTGCTGCCCGCTGCTCCCCTAGCAGTGTACCTCGGTCCTTCTGCCTGTTCTGCTCCCTGCTCTGGCTCTGGTGAATTCTCTCACCCTCCCGCGCTTCTGACTGTACCCAGTGCATGTATAAACAAACAAACAAATAAATAAATAAATAAAACATGCCTCTATAAAAAAAAAAAAAAGAAAATTGAGATGAAATTCACATATAAAAATTTAAATCTGGGGCCTCCCTGGTGGCCTAGGGGTTAAGTCTCAGTGCTATCACCATTATGGCCTGAGTTCAATCCCAGGCCAGGGAGCTACACACATGGCTCAGCAGACCTCTCCTATCTTACACACTGCACCTCTCAGCATTGCATTTCAGTAGAGCTGCCTGTTCTGCTCCCCATTCTGGTGAATCCTCTCACCTCCTCCCCACCTTTGGCCTATACCCCAGTTCTTCTATGCAAAAATAAATAAATAAAATCTTTAAAAAAATAAAAATTTAGAACTTAAAATTCAGTGGAATGTGGTACTTTCACAATATTGTGTAACTACTACCTCTATCTAGTTCCAGGACATTTTCATTGCTCCCAAAGGAGACTGGTATCTATTAAGCATTCCCTTCATTTTAGTCCCTAGAAACCATTAATCTGCTCTCTGTTTCTATGGATTTGACTCATTGAGATAATTCACAGAAATGGAATTGTACAATATTTGCCTTTTTGTGTCTGGCTCCTTTTTTTAAAAAAGATTTATTTATGCATACAAAGACTGGGGTACAGGCCAGAGGTGTGGGCGGTTAGAGGATTCACCAGAGACAGAGTGGGGAGTAGAACAGGCGGATCTACTGAAATACACTGCTGAGGGGAGCAGCAGGCGAGTCAGGAGAGGTCTGCTGTGCCATGTGGGTCACCTCCCTGGCCAGGGATCGAACTCGTGCTGCAGTGGCTGCCGATAGCTTCATAGTGCTGCGTCTTAACACCTTGCACCACCAGGGACACCCTGGCTCTTTTCACTTAGCATAATATTTTTGAGGTTTGGCCAAGGAATAATTCTTTATTCCTTTTTATGGTTAGATACTATTCCACAGCATGTATAGGCACATTTTGTTTACCCATTTATCAGTTGATGGACATTCAAATTTTTTCCACCTTTTGCCTATTGTGATTAGTGCTGCTATGAACATCTGTGTACAAGTATTTGAGTTCCTGCTTTTAGTTCTTTGGGGTCTATATCGGAGTGAATTGTTGTATCATATGGTAATTCTATAGATAACCTTTTTTTTTTTTAAGATTTATTTATTTATTTATACAAGCACTGGGTACAGTCAGAGGCACGGGAGGGTGAGAGAATTCACCAGAGCCAGAGCGGGGAGCAGAGCAGGCAGACTGACGGAATACATTGCTGAGGGGAGCAGCGGGCTCGGCAGGAGAGGTCTGCTATGCCATGTGGTACCCTTGCCGGCGGCCGGGGATCGAACCGGCGCTACAGAGCCTGCAGGCAGCTTTGCAGGCCAGCGCTCAACCACTGCGCCACCAGGGGAGGCCCCTATATATAACCTTTTAAGGATCTGTTATTCTGTTATCCACAATGGCTGATCCATTTTACATTACCATTAGCTATATACGATAGTTTTACCATATCCTCACCAGTACTTGTTATTTTGTTTTATTTTTCTAAATATTTATTTATTTATGCATACAAGAACTGGGGTATGGGCCAGAGGTGCGGGGGGGCGGGGTGAGAGGATTCACCAGACACAGAATGGGGAACAGAACAGGCAGACTGAAATACACTGCTGACGGGAGCAGCGGGTGAGTCAGGATAGGTCTGCTGAGCCATGTGGGTCACCTCCATGCAACATGAGGAATCGTACTTGCGCTGCAGAGGCTGTGGATAGCTTCATAGTGCTGTGGCTTAACCACTTGTGCCACCAGCTTTATTTTTATTTTATTTTTTAAGAAAGATTTATTTATTTATTTATACAAGAACCTGGGTACAGTCAGAAGCATGGGAGGGTGAGAGAATTCACCAGAGCCAGAGGCAGACCGACGAAATACACTGCTGAGGGGAGCAGTGGGCGCGGCAGGAGAGGACTGCGCACCATATGGGACCCTCGCTGGCGCTGGGGCAGCTTCGCAGCCCAGCGCACAACTGCTGCGCCACCAGGGGAGGCCCACCAGCTTTATTTTTAAAACTTTACATCCTGCCCATCTTCATGTGTTATCTCGTAGTGGTTTTGATTTGCACTTCCTTAATGACTCATGATCTTGAACATCTCTTCATATATTTCTTGTCCATTTGTGTATCATCTTTCGAGAAATGTCTATTCAGTTTCATTACCCATTTTTTAAAAGATTTATATATTTTATTTTATTTTTTTTAAATAGCTATTTTTTAAAAAGATTTATTTATTTATTTATTTATTTATTTATTTATTTATTTATTTATTTATTTATACAAGCACTGGGTACAGTCAGAAGCGCGGGAGGGTGAGAGAATTCACCAGAGTCAGAGCAGAGAGCAGAGCAGGCAGAAGGACCGAAGTACACTGCTGAGGGGAGCAGCGGGCGGCAGGAGAGGTCTGCGCGCCATGTGGGACCCTCCTCCGGTGGCCGGGGAGCAGCTGGGGATCAAACTGGTGTTGCAGAAGCTGCGGGCAGCTTTGCAACCCAGCGCTCAACCGCTGTGCCACCAGGAAGGCCCTAAAAGATTTATTTTTATTTATTTATGCATACAAGAGCTGGGGTACAGGCCAGAGGGGTGGGGGGTGAGAGGATTCACCAGAGACAGAGTGGGGAACAGAGCAGGCGGACTGACCAAAGTACACTGCTGAGGGGAGCAGCGGGCAAGACAGGAGAGGTCTGCTGCGCCCGGCTCCCTGGCTGCTGTGGCTGTGGACAGGTTTGGTCTTAACCCCTTGAGCCACCAGGGAGGCCCTTAAAAAAAGATTTAAATGTGTCTCTATATATTTATTTATGAAAAATTTATTTCCTTTCATTTTTTCCCAAAGTTTATTGATTTGCCTGTTGTTTACATAACTATATAATTTTGGGATCACAACTTCACACATTTAAATGTGCACATGCTCATTCACCCTCCACCACAGCTCCCGAGCAGGCACCCTATCATCCCCTCCTGCCTTCTGTCCCCTGTCCCTCTGGTATCCAGTATATTTTTCATAGAATCTAAGAATTATTTTTCTTGTGTTTTGCCAGTTTGTTTTCTTTGGTTATTTATAGTCCTCAAATGAGTGAAACCATCTGGTATCTGTCTTTCACTTTCAGATTTTTTCACTTGGCATCATTATCTTGAGATCCATTCATATTATCCTAAAAGTCACTATTTTATCTTTTTTAATAGCTGAGTAGTATTCCATTGAACATATACCCCACAATTTCTTTTTAATTTTTTTATTTATGCATACAAGAGCTGGGGTTCAGGCCAGGGATGTGGGGGAAGGTGGGGTGAGAGGATTCACCAGAGACAGAGTGAGGAACAGAACAGATTGACTGAAATACACTGCTGAGGGGAGCAGCAGGCGAGACAGGAGAGGTCTGCTGCACCATGCAGGTCAGCTCTCTGGCAGGGATCTGTAGTGGCTGTGACCATCTTCATAGTGCTGATGCTTAACCCCTTGCACCACCAGGGAGGCCCTCTTTAATTCATTTTGAATGAAATTTTGGGTTTGGAGTCAAGTAATGATCTAGTTTCATTTCTTTGCAAATGGTTGCCCAGATTTTCCAACATCCTTTGTTCGAGAGGTTTTCTTTTCTCTATTGTATGGTCATGGCTCCTTTGTCAAAAGTTAACTGTTTATGTTTGTGGGAAGACCATGCTAATATCTTGGCTCTCATCAAAAATTTCCCCTGATGCTTAGTGTCTATTGCTGAGCTTTGCCTACTGGTTCTCTTCTACCATCTTTGTTTCTCCAGGTAGGCTGTTAGACAGGAGCTTTCACATCCAGTCCAGTCTTGTGCAGCTCTCCTGGCCAATACTAGGCCTTCCTGATTTGAACCCAGTTCGAGTCTCCAAGTCCTACCAATGGGTGGGACACCAGGAGTCTCATCTCATTTCTTCTGCTTCTTTTTTTTTTTTTTAAAGATTTATTTATTTATGCATACAAGAGCTGGGGTATAGGCCAGAGATGCTGGGGGTGAGAGGACTCACCAGAGACAGAGAGGGGAACAGAACAGGCAGACTGACTGAAATACACTGCTGAGGGGAGCAGTAGGAGAGTCAGGAGAGATCTGCTGCGTCATGTGGGTTTCTCCCTGGCCGGTTAGGGATTGAACTCATGCTGCAGAGGCTGCAGATTGCTTCATAGTGCAGTGCTTAACCCCTTGCACCTCCAGGGAGGCCCCCTCATCTCGTTTCTTGTCCTGAAAGGTTCTTGTCCTCACTGCAGCCACCACAGCCACATCTAGATAAGGAACCATAGTGTTGAGTCACCAGGGTGGAGGGACCAGGAGTCTTCTTTCCCCTGCCAGGTCTCAGAGGCTGCTGATGGTGAAACCTCACTGGTGAGGCTGTGGTGGGCTCAGCAAGAACTTGTGATAAGACACCCAGCAGTTAGGGCAGCTACTTTGAGGTTGGGCATCTGGGAGCCCACAGGAAGTGACTCGGTGCAGAGCATGTGCTTTTGCACTCTGGTGCCAGTTCCTGGGTGGGAGTTGCAGGTTGACTAGGCGGGGACATGTCTGCGGAGTGCATGGCACTTGGCACAGAAGGGCCACAGGACCGGTCCCCAAGGACAGGCAGGCACTCTGGGGCCTCAGGCTCAGGTCAGTGCACCCCTCTAATCATGCCCAGATCCTGGAGCCTGCCTCTCTGGAAAGCATACGTGGCACTTGCGGTGCTCTGCTACATCAACCTCCTGAACTACATGAACTGGTTCATCATCTCAGGTGAGGAAGGGACAGGCCTCCCAAGCAAGAAATAGCTTGCTGGGTGTTCCTGGGACTGCAGACTGTGTGCAGACCTTGCACATTCTGCCTTCTTTCCTGTAGACCTCAGAGCTCAGCCTGCTTGTCTTCTACTTACTCACTCACTCATTTAAAATCAACCTTCTTTTCTTTTTTGTCACTAACTTATCTCAGAACAACTGAGCCCTAACTGTGGGCAGGACCCTCTGGTGGGCTTTGGAGACCCAAGGGAGGGGAAGTTAGCTTTATAGTGCCTGAGCTCAGGGGTGGCATCTCATAGGGTGGAGGGAGAAGCTCATTAACAGGACTCCTGTTAGAAAGAAAAGGAGGCCCAAGCTGGTCTGGGGCACTCAGAGGGGGCCCCTGCAGCTGCCAGACATCCTGGAGCAGAGGTATGATTCATCAGCTATTGACTTGGCACAACAGAGAGTGGCTGAGGAATGCGAGGACTTGGGGGGCTGCAGAGAGCACCAACCTGGTGTCCATCAGAGGGACACACAACACATGTGTAAGCAGCTCGGAGTGGGATGGGCATCAGCTGGGCAGTCCAAGGTGGAGTGGCTGAGGGTTGCAGCAGAATTTATGGTGTGGTGGTGAGGGGTGGGCATTTGGTTTGGGTCTTGAAAGCTGAGAGAGTTGACAAGACAGGAATGGGGTGATGGGGTTATTCAGAGAGTGGTATCAGCATAGGCCAAGACACATGCTTTGATCAGGGATGGGGAGAGGGGGAAAACAGCTCATTATTCTAAAGGGTGTTTTGGTCAGAGGCTCCTTGGGTACCATACTGGGGTAGCTTGGACTTTCTGCTGAGGAACCTTGGGAAAAAAATTTTGGTGGAAGACTAACTAGATTTGAGACCCTGCTAGAGGCAAAAGGAGGAAAGAGGGCCAGTTCAGGGGCTACTGCAAAGGGTTAAGCCAAAGCTGAGGAGTCCTGGGTTGGAGTGGGTCAAGGGCATGAAGAGGAAGGAAGGGGCCAGAGGCAGGAGTAAGAGAATCACGGGAATGGAGCTCCTCGAGCCCAGCAGGCTGAGGTCCCCGTCCTCCCCACACTCATCCTGGGAGGCCCCGTCCCTGTTGGTACTTCCTCTGATTCTGCAAGAACAGGGTCACCCACTGTTGGAATGAAAGGACCTGGAGAAGTGAAACCATGCTGGGTGCTTGGGGACTGCTGGAGGCAGGCCACTGTCACGGCTACTGGGCTTCTCTTGTAGGAGACCACGCTTCTGGGGGCCAGAGTGACAGCTTAAAAGTAAAAAATAACAACGGTACAAAACACAACAAAACAGAAACAGACAATTATAAATCAGAACACCCCGCGGGGGAGGAGGAGGGAGAGGGAGCAGAGGGAGGGAGGGAGGAGCACAGGGGACTGAGGTGATGGTGCACGGGTGCCTTGGGGAAGGAAATTCTATGGGGACTACACCTGAGGTGGGGGAGGGAATGAAAATATTGTTTAAAAATGAACTATGATGTAAAAAAAAAAAAAAAGTAAAATTGAGGCATGGTCCACATTTGGGCCTGGGCTGCCTGAGAAGTGCTCAGGGGTGGGGGTGCAGACAAAGGGGCGAGTCCCCATTCTTGAAGGACAATGAATGTGATTATAGGAATTTTTATGTAGTGATTTCTTTTGCTTATCTGTGTTATCTGCTTTTTTCCTCCGATGAATGTCTTATTCATGTAATTAAAAATGTTCAATGTGGACGTAAGACAGGCAGACTGGTATGCCGGGGCTTGTACAATTGTGCCCAAAATAAATGTCTGAAAAATCTCCTGCTGGGCTTCTCCTCTTCATTGACCTTCCTTTGCCTGCTGGCAGGTTTTGGAGGTGTGGGAGTGGGGCTTTCTTCCGGGCCCTGTTTGGAGAGTCCTGTGACACAGGGTGGTAGCATTCTCCCAATTCCAGCTGTACAACATGGGCTGCTGGAGCCTCTGTTTCCTCATCTGTACAGTGAGAACAGTCCCTACCTGTTAGGGACTGCAAGTGTCCAGATCAGGATCTGGACCTCATTAATGAGAGAGACGCTAGGTCTTCATAACACCAGGGTCGGAGCCTCACAGCTAAGAGGAGTAGGTGCCTTGGACTCTGCCTAATTCAGAAGTGCCACCAAGGGGCTGCAGGGCAGTTCAGGGAACAGAGCCTAGTGTCTGGTGCCCACTTCCTCTTTCTGCACTAGGCTGAGGGCCTACTGCACCTTCCTGTGACCTGGCAGGATCTGTTGGGGCTCAGACACCCAGCTGGTACAGAGCAGGAGCTGGCCACCCCCAGGGGGAGGGGTTAGGTTAGACCTAAGTGGGCCTGTCACTGAAGCTGTGTGTCCACTCTCAGCTCTGTGTGCTCTACACTGAAGAGCATGCTTGTGTGTGCATGTGTGCAGGCCAGGGCATAAGTCTTGCACAAACATGTGCATGTGTGTATCTGTGAATGTGGCATTTGTGCACAGGAAGGCTGCTGTATTGCACACCCCCGGGGACTTCCACTTGCCCTGTAGTCTAAGGGAATGGCTATGCTCTGTGTGGCGACGGGGCCACTATAATGTGAATGGCAGTCCTGCACATGTGCGTATGCATGCGTGTCTTTACGTGTGCATCTCAGTGTATGTTTATGAGCATCTGGGTGTACGAGTCTGGGGTGTATGAACTGGTGAGTGCAGGCTCCTGTGTGTGAATATATCCATGTGCCTCTGAGAACGTGTATCCCGGGGCCGGTCTGTGTTCTTATGTGACTCTGCGTGTCTGTGTCTGCAGGATGACATGTCTATGCCTGGAGTGCATGCTTGTGTGTGAATGTGTGTATGTATGTATACCATTGGTATGTGTGTTTCTGCATGTGTTTGATGTATGCACACATCTGCGTGCCTGTATCTGTGTGTGTGTGTGTGTGTGTGTGTGTGTGTGTGAGAGAGAGAGAGAGAGAGAGAGAGAGAGAGAGAGAGAGACAAAGAGGAGTGGACCTCCTCAGCTGTATCCTGTAAACTTGGGGCAGCTGCTGCTAGAGGCCCAGTGGATTACTTCCCAATTCCTGAGTTTGTCTGTCCACAGGGGTGCTGCTGGACATACAGAGGTTTTTTCACATTAGTGACAGCCAAGCTGGTTTTCTTCATACAGGTAAGGAGGGAGTTCTTGGCTCTGGAGCTGGGTGCGGGGTTCACGCAGGGGTGGGTTCTCTTCATGGGTCCTGTTCCAGGTCCAGTTCCAGCTACTGGGCAATGAGGAGACAGCCTGAGCCCCACTCAGTCCCAGGCACAGAAAAGGGGCACTGAGGGCCTCCCTGGTGGCGCAAGGGGTTAAGATGCAACCTATGAAGCTATCTGCAGCCACTGCAGCACAAGTTCAATCCCTGGCCAGGTAGCTACCCACATGGTGCAGCAGACCTCTCCTGTCTCGCCCGCTGCTCCCCTCAGCAATATACTTCAGTCAATCTGCCTGTTCTGCTCCCCACTCTGTCTCTGGTGAATCCTCTCACCCCCCCACATCTCTGGCCTGCACCCTGGCTCTTGTATGCATAAATGAATAAATCTTTAAAAAAAAAAAAGAAAAGGGGCAGTGAGAAGGGAGGGGTCTTTGAGCATGAGGTCTGACCGGGCTGGTGAAGACAGCATGGGCTGAGCCCTGGTGTTTGAATAGCAACTTTGGGCTGGAGTGTTGTGTGCATCTCCACAGGAAGATGGTGCTGCAAAAGCTCCCTCGCTTCTGGCTGTGGTTGTGGCGCTGGTCACCTGCCCCTTCATGGTTGCTCAGCTCAGCTGGGCTCCCGCTGGGGTGGAGGAATCCTGACATGCTCTTTCCTCTGATGGACCTGAAAAATCTGACCTTCAGACACACAGACGGCATCTGAGCCCACAGAAGCTCCAGCCCAGTTATGGGGAGCAGTCATGTACCCTAATCCGAGCTGGGGGCATTTGGGATGACTGAACACTAACCTTTCCCCTGGGTGCCTGGTTGGTGACACACACACCCCACACCCACATATGTGCACATGTCACAACACATGACCAAGGTGATTGCACACGCCCAACCTGTAACTAGACCATGCTGGCTTCCTCTCTGTGGCCCCTCCCTTATTTTGAGAGTGTATCTCAAAGCTTTAGAACAAGGCTTTCCACTGGGGTACAGGGAGCCCTGAGGATATAGAAAAACTTTCCAGGGACTACCTGAGCAGAGTTTTGAGGGAGTCCACTTACATACACTCAAACCCATATAATTCTTTCCTAAAGTGGGTCTGCCTGAGAACAAACTGGCGGTTGGCTTCTGCTTCTCCTTTCCTACCTCCCCCTTTGGTAACCACCTGTCCACCATTTTAAGTGAGAAACTTAAAACACTCCACTTATTCAAACACTTCAGCCCGAAGTTGCTATTCAAACACCCTTCCTCATTTTGGATTTTACTATGTTGCACTGTCTTGGAATATATAAACCTCCAGGGTGTCAGACAGAGGGATCTCTCATGGATGCTTGACTTCTGCGGGGTAGCTCTGGGAACAGAGCAGGGAGAGCAGAACCCACAGGGGCTGTTCCCTCCAGGCCACAAACCCGTGGCAAGGTGCCAAGCCTTATCTGGCTGTCCCACCGATGTGTGACAGTCTGCTGTTTAGCTACAATTAAGAATTCAGAAGTGAGATAGCTGCACATGTCTCGGGCATGGGTGTCAGCACATTTATTTCAATTAAAAAAAAATGACATCTTAACATCTTTCTTAGAGACAACCAGTCTGATTTGTCTCATTGATTTGGCAAATGAGGACTGGCTTTGCTCATTAGATTCTCTGTGGACATTTCCCATAAATGGAATGAATTCACTTTGCAATGCCAAGGATTTTTTTTTTAAAGACTATTTTATTTATGCATACAAGAGCTGCGGTACAGGCCAGAGATGCGGGGGGTGAGAGGATTCACCAGAGAAGAGTGGGGAACAGAACAGGCAGACTGACTGAAATACACTGCTGAGGGCAGCAGCAGGTGAGACAGGAGAGATCCGCTGTGCCATGTGGGTCACCTCCCTGGCTAGGGATCGAACTCATGTTGCAGTTGCAGTGGGTAACAGAGCTGATGCTTAAACCCTTGTGCCACCAGGGAGGCCCAGGATATAAAATGTTTTAAATAACAGCTGAAAACGTGAGAAGTGGGCTGTAGTTTCATACGTTTCTATAAGAGGCCCGAGCAAAAAGTTCAGCTGACCACAGCTGCATACCACAGGTCTTTTCCCATTGATCTTATCTCAGGCCTGAGGCCAGTGTGGGCAAGACCATCTTGGCTCAATACCTATAACCTTCTAGATGAGACAGATACTAACAGTTGAGTCAACATTCCCCTTCCTGGTTCTTACTGTGTTGAAAAGGATTGTTACTATAGGACCTTTATAAGTGAGAGTTGGGGAGGGTGAAATTTGTGTGTAAAAAAGATGGAGAGGGAGGGCCTCCCCTGGTGGCACAGCGGTTGAGCGCTGGGCTGCGAGGCTGCCCACAGCCTCTGCAGTGCCGGTTCGTTCCCCGGTTGCCGGCGAGGGTTCCACAAAAAAAAAAAAAAAAAAAAAAAAGACAAAAGATGGAGAGGGAGAGGAAGATTGTAAGTATGTGACTATGGATTGTGAGTGTGTGTTTTGGGGAGTGAGAGAAGGAAAGATTTCTCTCTGCAGAAGCATCTCCCCAAAAGGGGTGTAGAAAGTGCAGTGGGTTTGGACCAGTGACCTCAGGTAGGTCACTGAAACCTTTCTGGGATGCTATGCAGCAACCTTTAGACCCACTCTGCTGTCTGTCCACAGGGCTGCAGAATGGAGGAATCACATGACTAAGAGAGGGCTTCACTTGGTCAAACTATAAAAGTAGGGTGGAGGTTGGAGGGAAGCAGTGGTTTGACTCCCCTCTCCCTACTGTGGGACAGAGAGTTAGCTAATTATTTTTAAAACTAGCACATAATATGGCCCTTATCACATGCCAGGAACTCTTGTAAACCCTTCATAACTCTTGTAAACCCTTCATAATTTACATCAATCCATGTGGTAGCTATAACTATGTCCATTTTATAGATGACAAATCTAAGGCACAGAGAAGGCCATGGGATTTGCTGAAGGTCACACAGCTAGTAAGTGGGCAGAATTGGGATTTGAATCCAGGCAGCTGTCTATGAAGTCCTCTTGACCCCGTGCTCCTCAATTACTCTCTTGTCACAGAAATGATTTTAATTTGGAGGTGCTAATAACAAAGGAGTGCCTGCCTTTCCTTTTGGGGCAAGTCTCTCCCTCCAAGAGCATCTGCAGGGTTAAGGAGTTTTAAGGATCCCTTCCCAACCCCCACAAATGTTCTAGAAGATTTGGGAAATACTTTTATAATCTTTAGGTAAAGAAGATATGCAGTAATAAGACATGAAACAGCCACCCTGGAGCAAGATGGATAAATTTGACTATATAAAAGCTGAAGTCATCTGTAGAATGACAATTGAAACTATAAAGGAATTATTAATAATAGATAGCATCTGTTGAGCATTTGCATAAAGCTAGTCATTGCCTCTTATAGGCTTCATTTTATTTAGTTGATGAAAACTTAACAGGAGAGTTAAGCTGAAGCCCAAGGTCACATAGCTAGGGAAAGGTGGGGTTCAGGTAGGTTAGTCTCAGAATCCTCATTTTAAATTCCTATGAAGGACTGGGAGAAATTATTTTCAAACAACAAACAGCCCAATATAAAGAGGGCAGAAGATGGGGACATGGGAACTGCTGCTCAGTCTCCCTGGGAATAAAGACAATGCAAATGAAAGCATCAGCGAGATGCCATTTATTTTTTCAACCACTAGATGAATAAAAATAAAGTGATTACTTATATCAAGGGGCAGCAAGAGTTCTGGCATGTACTTCTATGCATGTGTAAATTGATGCAGCCTTTTTGGAGGCCTATTTTGGCAGGAGCTATTAAGATTTTAAATGCCGTTGACACCAAATACTCTGTGGAGTATTAAGGCGAACCATATTAAATTGCTGTTTTTATAGGTCAAAACTGGCCTAATTTCTGCAAATGCATATGATTCAACCCATACTGGAGCCAGCCATGGGGGAGCTGGTGGGACTGGAACCTGAGCTGAGACGAAACTGGATGTTCACTGGGCTCAGGAAATGTTCATCATTTGTGCTCAATGAATAGGGACCTATTCACTGGAGGCTGGGTGGGGCCTCCAAAATCTAAGGCCCTTGGCTGGTGGGAACTGATAGGGGAGGGTTCAGACTTACCCCTGCCACCTGCTAGCATTTGGAGGCAGTGGACATACCTTCCTCCGAGCTGGTATAAAGGCAACTGATAGGGTCTAGGGAATGTTTTACCTACTGAAGAAAAGCAACCCTTCCAGTGTCAGGGACCACTGGTTTATAATTCATAAGCTCATTCCACACCATGCTCATCAGCTCAAACAGGCACCCTTGCCGACCTCCCTTCCTTTTCAAGGGTGTGGGAACAAAATCAGATGGGCCCCAGCTCTCCTGAAGATAGGGAACAGGCATGTACTTCATGGGCATTTATATCTCACCTTTACACAGCCTTGGAGGGCTGGAGTGATGATCAGAGAGGTGGCGTTAGTAACCCAAGACCACACAGTGAACAAGCAGCAGAACTGGGATTTGAACCAGTCATAGCCCCCTCTCCCCCCATTTCTCAGTCCCCCTGACTCTGGGCAATGGGTTATGTATTAGGCAGGGGAGTTCACTTGGCCCCACTGCCAAGGTGCCAGCTTGTGGCATCTGAGCCAGTCCCCTACTCTGTGGTTGATGGGCACATCAACCATGGAGGGATGCATGGAGCCCCTGTGTATCTCCTGTAGTCTTCATTGGTTTCTTGCTGCTGTCTGCACCTGTGTTTGGCTACCTGGGTGACCGACACAGTCGCAAGGCCATCCTGAGCTTTGGGATCCTGCTCTGGTCAGTAACAGGCGTCTTCAGCTCCTTCATCTTCCCTCAGGTAGGTGCCCTCTCTCCTGCATGGTCCTGGAGACCTGCTCCTGCCTGCTTCCTTCCTGACTGCCCATTTCAGGCATGGCTGGTGACTGGTGAGGGGAAGCCTCCAGGTCTGAAAGAAGAGCTGGTTAGACTTTCTTCTCTTGCACCTCCCACTGCACACCTGGCTTTATTCCCCACGACTGTGCTGGACTGGGTGTGGGGGTGACAGGGGTAACCTCCCCATGGTTGTGCCTACCTGCGCAGCATTCCTGGCTCTTCTTTCTGTCCCGGGGAGTCATGGGCATTGGCACTGCCAGCTACTCCACCATCGCACCCACCGTCCTGAGCGACCTCTTCGTGCAGGACCAGCGGACCCGGATGCTGGGCATCTTTTACATCTTTATCCCTGTTGGAAGGTTAGTGTCACTCCAGATCTACTTTCCTCAGTGGCAAACTGAGGTCCAGAGGAGTCAAAACAGGCTGGACTGGGGGTAGGGGATGTCGCAGGAGGGCTGGGACTTGAATCCCAGTGCTACCCTTTCCTCACCTGCCGCCTCTCACCTCCCCCTGTCCCTTTACTTCTCTGAGACTCAGTTTCCCTATCTGTAACTGGGGACAATATGCTGCTGACTCTGGGCTGTGATGAGGATTAGAGAATTTGAGGATGTGCCCTCCAGGCTGGGACACTCAGGAAGGGGTAGAAAGAGCAGGCTGGAAGGTGAGGCAAGGAAATACGCTAGGAATTTGCAGTCTGCTTCCTGAGCTCTGACTCAGGTTTGCTGGAGTCACCAGACTCAGGCACGACTGAGCCTTGGGTGAGGGGAGAGGGTGTCCATATAGGAGACAGTGGACAGTGACATTGGGGATGGGCCAGGAGCCAGTGGTCACTGGTGACTCGACCAAGGGCAGTAGACATCTGGGTCTCACATGGCTCACTTTGTGTGGTGAAAGGGTTCTGAGCTTTGGTGACCCATCTCTCTGGGGTGGGGGCACCCCATCACACTGGTCTTGGGGCCTGGACCTCCCTCCCTCCCTCACGTATTTCCCTTGTCCCTCTGTCGCAGTGGTCTGGGCTACATGCTGGGGTCGGGTATCACGGAGCAGACTGGGGACTGGCGCTGGGCCCTGCGAGTGAGTCCAGCTTCCTTTTCTTCCTTCTCTTTTCCTCCTGGGCCGTCAGGGACTTTCCAGCTCGAGTGGCCTTTGCCACTTGGCACCGTACCGGGCGCCATGGGGGGTGGTTGGATGTCGGTAGCTTCAAACATTTGGAACCTCCTACGGAACATGGATTATGGAAGTCGTGGCCCTGGGTTCAAATCCCAGCTGCTCAATTTGCTAGCAGTGTGACTCAGCAAGCCGCCCTGCTTTGGCGCCTCACTCTGCCTATGTGTAAAGTGTGTGTGTGGGGTTAAGGCCATCTTCTGGCATCTGCAGGATTCATGAGACAAGGGGTGGAAAGAGACTAGGGCAGGACCGGCAGGCAGATGGCGGCCTGGCTGGGTTTTGGGGCAGCAAAGCCTCAATAGTCAGAGCCAGTGTAGTTAGGGCTCTTGTCCTCAATGGTCTTGCGCTCAGCGATCTCCATGGAGAAGTGCCTCTACACATCTCAAGGGGACCTCACCCCCAGAGAGGCTGTACTCTTAGGGATGACAGTGAGGAACATAGTATGTCCAGCTCTGTCTACCACCAGCATGTAGGAAGTGAACATCCCTGCTCTGCCAGGGCACAGAAAGGACCACAGAGTCCAGTCACCTCTAGGATCTCCTGGGCCAAAGGCGTGTGAGACCCTGACCACCCCCCACCCCCGGCCCTCCTGTATCCAGATCATGCCCTGCCTGGGAGCCGTGGCTGTGATCCTGCTAATCGTGCTGGTGCCAGACCCACCCCGGGGAGCTGCAGAGAAGCAGGAGGAGGTGGCCATGGGGACCCCACACAGCAGCTGGTGTCAGGATGTCAGAGATCTGTGGAGAAAGTGAGTGCCCCTGCTCCCCCACGTACCTTCAATCCCAACCCTCTCCTGTCTACCTCAGGCTACTGACCTCCTTCTCTTTACTTCCAGGGAGGCTTCCCTGACTGCCCCAACGTTCATAGCCCTCTTCCTCTGAGCTCCCACAGGACAACTGAACTGTCCCTCCCTCACTTGGGGCGCAGACCCCAGAGGCTGGCCATGTGACCGATACGGGCTGGGAGGAAGGGCGGGAGGCGGCATGAGCTCCAGGCTTGGCTCTGCCATGACCTTATCCCTGTGTGACCTGAGACTAAGAGCCTGGCTTCCCTCAATGGACATAATTCTCCAGGCTTGCCTGCTTCTGGGAGGGTGCCAGGAGTTAATCACTCACCTCTCTAAGCCTCATGGGAGTTTATCCATCCTCTGTCATGGGCACGGTCAGGGAGGTAGACAGGAGTCATTTGTACTCCCAGGCCTCAGGATTTCAGCAAATCCCGTGGGGTGTGGACAGGCCCGCACTCTATGTTACAGAGTCTGAGACCTGTGGGGGGCAGCAGGAACAGCTTCCTGGAGGTGCTTAATTTGGCTCTGCAGAGAGGAGGGAGGAAGGCACTGTGTGGGATGCATAGTAGGGCTTTTAGGGGGAACATGAGACAGGAGGCTGCCTGTGTTCTTGAGTGACGTGAGGACCCAGGAGGTGTGTGGGGTGGGTGGACAGGAGCCCACTCCTGCAACCCTGACCCTCCTCCTCCGCTTTGGCCTGGACACCTTCTCTTGCAGCTGGAGTTTTGTGTGGTCGACTCTTGGAGTGACATGCATGTCCTTTGTGACTGGCGCTTTGGGCTTCTGGACCCCCAAATTTCTGTTTGAGGTCCGTGTGGTGCATGGGCTGCAGCTACCCTGCCTCCAGGAGCCGTGCAATGGCAAGGACAGGTAAGGGGCCTCTGGGAGCCCTGGGCACCTGGCCCAGGTCAGGAGGCTCTTGATGGGAAAGTTTTTAGCAGGTCCTGAGCCCCCAAAATTCCATCTCTCTGGGCACATGGTGCTCTGTGAAGACTTCAGAGCTGGGACCTGGCTGATAGGCAGGGGGCCTGGGTGTAACTGGCTGAGCCCTTGCCACTCTGGGGGTCTACCAGCAGCTCCTTCATCCCCTCTGGACCCCAGTCCCTGTCTTCTACTCTTGGGGCTGCTGTGAGCATCCAGAAGGCACTGGTGGAGGGTGGTGGTGAAGCTTCTGTGGAGCCTGTGGGATGATCGGAGTCTTAGGCAATCTTCTTTCAGAGGGATCTGCAGTGTCTTCAGTGAAGTCATCCCACTTTACAGATGGCCAATTGAGGCGCTGGAAGGTCTCGTTACTTACCTGGCTCATCACACTTAATGCCTACACTTATCACACCTACATCCATTTGTTCTCGGCCTCATTTGAGGCCTGGAGAATTCTGGGAAAGCTGCTGGGTGGGTGGGAGGATAGAATCCAAAGCCAGCCAGGAGGCAGGTGCCCTGTGCCAGAAATGCCCTCCCACTCCCTTCCTCCTCACCCTGTTGTGCTGCCCTCCTGACCACACCCCCCGGGGCCCGTTCTCCAAGGCCCCAGTGACATCTCAAGCTTCTCTTACTTGCTTTCTCCCCCTCCTTAAACTCTCTCAGCCCCAGTTTTTTCTTCCTCTCCAGCTGATGCTTGTCCTTCTCTGTGCAGTCCCCTCCTCTCTGCTTCCCTCCTTATGGGCTCCTAAACTCCTCAAACCTCATGTTCTCCCCGGAGCCCTGTGCCCCAGAGGCTGCAGTGACACTAGTTCTCTGCTGACTGCCTCCTTCTCTCCAGTCTCCTCTCTCTCTCTCTCTCTTTTCAAAGATTTATTTATTTACGCATACAAGAGCTGGGGTACAGGTCAGAGGTGCAGGGGGTGAGAGGATTCACCAGAGACAGAGTGGGGAGCAGAACAGGCAGACTGACTGAAATACACTGCTGAGGGGAGCAGCGGATGAGACAGGAGAGGTCTGCTGCACCATGTGGGTCACCTCCCTGGCCGGGGATCAAACTCGTCCTGCAGTGGCTGCAGATAGCTTCTTAGGTTGCATCTCAACCTCTTGCGCCACTAGGGAGGCCCTCCAGTCTCCTCGCTTGATGCCCAGAGAGTGTGTCATGTAATTTCCACAATGTCCCATGCCCTCTCACTGTGCCTTTGCCAAAGCTGTGTCCTCTGCCACTGACTCCCTTCCTTTTTTTAATCTATAATTACTAAACTTTAACTTTAGTTCAGTCCCTATGCTATATAAATATTTTACCTGAAAAATCCTCTGAGGTTTTATAATAATAAATCCTATTACTCATGTGTTACAAAGGAATAGGTGGAAAATCAGAGAGGTTAAGTGACTTGCCCAAGGTCACACAGCTAATAAGCAGCAGAGCCAGGATTCAAACCCATCCTACTACAAAGCTGGTGCCCTGCATTCTGTTGCCCCTAGAGACTGCTTGTTACTGTAAATTGACTTGAACTTCTTCCCACCTAAGTGGGATCAGCTTCCTGGCACACAGTGGGTGCTGAAGGAAGCATCCAGTGAGTGAATGAGTGAATGCATCGAATGAGACTGAGGTTTGTCTTGGTGCCGATAGAGTCTTGTCTCCCAGGAGGCAAAGACTGAATAGTAGAAGACCCACAACAGCTGGAAAAAGTAGGGAAAACAGGATTAACACACAGTATTAACAGGATTAACACAACTTGTGTTCCCGGGCAAGTTGCTTCTGATTTTCTCAGCTCTAGCCTCTTCTTCTAACTTAACTTCTTCACAGAACTTGTATTAGTGTCCTAGGACTGATGTAACAAATTATCATCAACTTGGTAGCTTAAAACAACAGAAATGTATTTTCTCATAGTTCTGGAGAAGTCCCAAATGGTTTTACTGAGCCAAAGTCAAGTTCAGCTGGGCCATGCTTCCTCTGAAGGCTGTAGGGAAGAATCCTTCCAGCATCTTCCAGCTGCCAGTGGCTGCTGGCTGTGCTGCTCCAATGCCTGCATTCTTGGCGACATTGCCTGCTCCTGTTCTGTCTCAAATCTACCTCTGTCCCAGTTTAATAGGGACACTTGTGATTGCATTGAGCACCACCTGGATAATGGAGGATAACCCCCCACCAACTCGAGATCCTTTATTTAATAACACCTACAAAACTCTACTTTACCATATAAATTAGCATGCACCGTTTCTAGAAATGAGGACACAGACATCTCCAGGGGCCATTATTCAACCTATGTAAGACAGAGTGGGTAGAAGTTCCCTGTGCTGGACTTCTGCACAGATCTCAGCTACCAATCATCCTCCTTGGTTAGCATAAACCCCAGGGTGAGCGTGGGTCAGAGGCAGGAAGCTGCCAGACACAGGATTCCAGCTCAGCCACAGGGAGAACTCCCAACACTAGGAACTGGCCCAGATGGAAGGGTTGCATGTGGTGGGCAGGTAGTGAGCTTCCCGTGTAAGTAGGACTTGGACAGACACTTGGCAAGACCATCATGCTTACAACTCGCAGGTCTTAAGGACCCTCATGGCTCTGAGTGTTTGTGGTTCTAGGAAGGCCATGAGTGTATGTGTGGCGATGGGGTGGGGGGAGGAGGTGGCTACATGTGCCTTCTGCCCATACCTCTGGGGCCTGTGTGGGGCCCATCTAAATGCCTGTCTGAGTAATCATTCCCGAATCTCACCAAGGTTCCGAGACTCTGCCAAGGCCAGCTCAGGCCAGGACTCAGAGATGGATATCATTCATCTGGGATTTGGGGTCACTTAACTGGGCTGAGCTGGAGCCTTGCACAGCTTAGAAGGCTGGGAAGGGTCTGTAGACACCTTTAAGCTTCCCAAGATGCCATATTTACCACACTGAGTTGGGACCAAATAAATCTGGTTGAATGTTTGAGAGCTGGTGGGGAATTTTAAGCAGAGCTCTGATTAGGTCTATGTTCTAGAAAGCACCCATGGGGAGCCTGTGTAAGTTTGTTCTGAAGGGATGGGTTTTCATAGGAGGGAAGTACAGGAGGGAAATCCAAGTGGATTTGAAGTAGACCCAGGACAGGTGGAAAAGGCAGTGAAGTTAGGACCCTGCCTGAACAGGCAGAGAGCAGAGGGTGGTATTCAAAGAGGGAGATAAGTGCTGGGTGTAGCGACAGGGCTCAGTAAATAAATGCCAACTTGCCACTATTCTCATTAGTGTTGGATGCCAGCGTGGGACCAAAGAATTAGGATTTCTCAGTGGGACAATTTTGGGTGGTGAGAGGATGGATAAGATCACTGGAGATGAAGCATGATAGGTGTTGGGGTGCTGGGCAAATCACTCACATGGCTGGTGACAACCCCAGGATAAGTTGGAGAGGGAATAAGGGTGGGAAGAGCTCTACATGAGTCTCTGAGTGGGGTCCCAAAGCCCTAGGAGAAAGGGGTCTCCAGACACATTCTGGTAACTGTAGGTACCAGATTGTGCACCAGGGACAAGGACCCCTATCTTGACCCCAACTGGCTGACTAACCCCTACTAATCCCTCACTGCTCTTTCCTGTCAGCCTGATTTTTGGGCTGGTGACTGTTTTGACTGGCTTTTTTGGAGTAATCCTGGGGGCAGAAGCTTCAAAGAGATTCGTGAAGGTCAACCCAAGGGCTGAGCCCCTCATCTGTGCCATCAACCTGCTTGCCACAGCTCCCTGCCTCTACCTGGCTCTCATCTTGGCCTCAACCAGCCTCCTGGCCACCTATGTAAGTGTGGGTCCCTTCGGGTGGGGGCCGTGGATAGGGAACTCTTGTTTGATACTGGCTGATGCTGTGCCAGGTCTTCACATACTAGCTGGAACTTCTTATCCCCATTTCACAGATGAATAAATGGAGGATTCCTAAGAGTCTCACAACTAGGAAGGGGTAGAAATAGGCTGAGCCTTACCCTTTCTGACTCTACTGTGTGTCTTCAGAGTCCCTGGATAATGCTTTGATTTGAGATTATGGGATTCATTTATTCTTGGGACATGTTGTGGACCCTAAAAGAAATAGGGTGACTCTTTCCAAGATGCAGATATAGTGAGACCAATATTGGCCATAGCCAGTGGGGACCCTGCTTTAAAGGTAACAGTCTTGATAACGTCACTTTTTCCAGATCCACAGCCCATCACACTCGTTGTGCTCCTCACACTGTCACCATACCATGGACACAGGTAGCACACCTCCCAGCCTTTGCTGTGTCCTTTCCCTCCTCTAGGGGCGCCATTTCCTTTCTTCTCTCTCTCCTGAAATCCTGCAAGGCGCAACTCAAAAGCCACCTCCCCCCAAAGCCTTTCTGGACTATTCTAACCTCACATCAGTATTCTCCAATCCCACATGGGCTCGTGCATTTTAGGGTCCCACCACACACGTGGCATATGGGTGGAGCTGTGGTCACACACACACATGACCCCTGTGTGTGTGCAGCAGTGTCCCCGCCTCCACGAAGCCCCAGCCCTGGCTGTCCCACCAAATGGGAAAGCACCTCTGATATCTGGAAAGATGGAACCAGCCCAGCCCCAAGGCCCTGGGACCCACCACTGTGGACACAGATGCCCGCGCTTATGTGTGCGTGGGCTCATTGAGCAGGCTGAACTTGGAAGGCAAATCAATAACAGCCCTATTGTTCTCCTACCAGCTTGGGTGTGACTTCCACCTATGACCAGGTCACACTCATAGCTTTTCTTTTCTTTTTTTTAAAGATTCATATATTTATTTATACAAGCACTGGGTACAGTCAGAAGTGCGGGAGGGTGAGAGAATTCACCAGAGCCAGAGCGGGGAGCAGAACAGGCAGACGGATGAAGTACACTGCTGAGGGGAGCAGCGGGCGTCAGGAGAGGTCTGTGTGCCATGTGGGACCCTCACCCGGTGGCCGGGGATCGAACCAAAGCTGCAGAGGCTGCGGGGACAGCTTCGCAACCCAGCGCTCAAACGCTGTGCCACCGGGGAGGCCCACACTCATAGCTTTTCCAGTCACACTCATGAACTAAAAAGCCTGGTTCCATTTAAATAAAAACTTTGATTCTCCTTCCATACAAAGCTTCTATTCAGGTCCAGAAAATTGCACCAGGAAGAGGGGGTTCTCTAGTAAGTTCAGTTTTCCTTGCCCCATCTCCTTACACCACCCCTCCCCTGAGATCCTGACCTCTCTGAGGCTGGGCGGGTGAAGGATGACCAAAAAGGGCCCAAGTATTGCCTGTGTCTTGTTTTTGCTGACTGCCAATACCGTCCTTGTGGCAGATGCCCAGATGTTGGCTCTTTTGGGGCAGTTTTATGGGTTTGAGGGCATTTTCACTGCCCGATTCTTTGATGTAGGTCACCCTGTCCTCTCACAACTCCCCTTTGCTCCTCTTCAGGTGTTGCCCTTCCAGATCCTTCTAGCTGACCCTGTCATACTTGGCAGGCTTGGAGCTCAGAAATACAGCCAAGCCAGCTGCTTCCCACCCTTCTTGCCCCTGCACTGCAGGCTGCTCTGTCTGGCACCCCTGTCCTCAGTCTCCCTTGGGCCCTAGGCTTCTTGCTCCCAGGATTCCAGGTGACATGCTTACAAGATGCCCCTGGTGTGGGAGGGCTGATGAGGGAGAAAGAATTGTCTCCTCCCTGGCAGGCACTGCCCTCTCTCTGGTGTCCTCCAAAGCCCTTCACTCACTTCCTCATTCTCCAGAGAGAACTTACCCAGCTGAATCCCCAGCCCTACTGGACAGTTGCTTTTTTCTCTCAAGTCCTGAGGGTGTGACTGGCACCCTGGTGCTTCTGGGTGCTTCTCCCTTATCTTTAACCTTGGACTTCAGCTGAAATTCCTGGAGAACAGAGAAGTCTTGTTAGCATCCCTTTTGCTTGTGCTTGTGTTTGTGATACCCACATGGAAAGGATTTTCTCATCCCCACTTAACAGATGGGAAAGTAGAGACCCAGAGACAGCCACTGACAAATATATTGGGACAGACCAAATACAAACTCAGCTCTGCAGACTCCAAAGCCTGTATTCTCCATGCCTTGATGACCCTTGTTACTCCCTTGGGGAAGAACAGAGCCTGACAGATAGTAGGCACTACTAATGCCTTAGTGCTTATTGGCCATAGGAGCAGAAGAGTGGATGGGACCTTCACCTCCAGCTGGTGCGGGCTGAATGGGCCTGACCTTGCAGGCAGTCTGGGCCCCTGGGCAGATGGAGGTCCCGGCAAAGGCCTGTCCCTATATTGGCTGGGACTGTGGACCCCCTGCCAGCTCTGCTTCTGCTACTGTCTTGGTTGGCTCTGGGAGGCAGCTTCTTGGCTGTATTTTGAGGACACAGCTGTCCCCCCTCCTGTAGCCTGGCACATCTCCAGAGCCGATGGTTCATCTAGAAATGACATTGCATCTTGGTTGACAAAGCCACTGGAGAAACTTCTTTAGTCCTGTCCCAGGGAGTGAGGGTCTGAGGGTCAGAGAGGGAAGCAGGCCAGGGTGTGTCCATCCTCCAGTACTGGGGAACTGCTCCTTTGTATGGCTCACCTGTGAGCCTAGTGTGATACTCAGTACTGTGAGGCCCCTTGGTGTGGACTTTCACTTTCCAGAAGTGGTGCAGTTCCTTCTGGACTTAATGGCCAGACCCCCAACCCATAGCTCCAACTGGATGTCCTGACTTGCAATTCCTGCTCAAGTGGGATTGCCCCTGCCTCTCCCAGTCATAAAATTTTTAACCACTCCAAACCTATTTTTTTTTTAAGATTTATTTATTTATGCATACAAGAACTGGGGTACAAGCCAGATGTGCGGGGTTTGAGAGGATTCACTAGAGACAGAGTGTGGAACAGAACAGGCGGATCTACTGAAATACACTGCTGAGGGGAGCAGCAGGCGAGTCAGGAGAGGTCTGCTGCGCCATGTGGGTAACCTCCCTGGCCAGGTATCAAACTCGTGCTGCAGTGGCTTCGGATAGATTTGTAGTGCTGAGACAACCCATTGCGCCACCAGGGAGGCCCCAAACCTATCTTCTTTTCTTGGTCTCTTGGTCCTGCTCTGGCTCATGCAATGATGTGTATTTCCAAGACTGTGCTGGGAGCCACCTTCCTGATCTTCTTGCCTTCCTGCTCACCTATGGCCATCTACTTTTCCCATACTCCCAGAGTGAGCTTTCTTTCTTTCTTTCTTTAATTTTTTAAAAGATTTATTTATTTATGCATACAAGAGCTGGGGTGTAGGCCAGAGATGCAGAGGGTGAGAGGATTCACTAGAGATAGTCAGGAGCAGAACAGGCAGATCGACTGAAATACACTGCTGAGCGGAGCAGCGGGTGAGGCAGGAGAGGTCTGCTATGCCATGTGGGTACCTCCCTGGCCGGGAGATTGAACTTGTGCTGCAGTGGTTGGGTATAGCTTCATAGAGCTGTGTCTTCACCCCTTGTGCCACTAGGGAGGTCCCAGAGCTTTCTGACATCATGGATCTTCCTGCTTCAAAGCCTTGCATGGCTCCATGATGCCTCTGGAACTAAATTCAGTGCATCCTGGTATTCAAAGTCCCTCATGAACTGCCCTACCAAACTTATAGCCTTATCCCCTATGTGATCCTGCCTTATAGGACCCCTCCTTATTCCCAAGACATGTCCTATGGTTTCCCTATCCAGGTCCTCCCCTGTTCCCCCACCTGTCTCTTCTCTGCTGCCCTGATCATTCTAGCTTTAAAGTTCAGTTTGTACTGGGCCTCCCAGGTGGCGCAGCGGTTGAGCGCTGGGTTGCGAAGCTGCCCGCAGCCTCTGCAGCGCCGGTTCAATCCCCGGCTGCTCCCGGCCACTGGAGGAGGGTCCCACATGGCGCGCAGACCCCTCCTGCTGCCCGCTGCTCCCTTCAGCAGTGTACTTCGGTCCTTCTGCCTGCTCTGCTCCCCGCTCTGGCTCTGGTGAATTCTCTCACCCTCCCGCGCTTCTGACTGTGCCCAGTGCATGTATAAACAAAACAAAACAAACAAACAAACAAATAAATAAAAACATGCCTCTATTAAAAAATAAAAAGATTCCAAAAAAAAAAGAAAAAGTTCAGTTTGTACCATCTCTCCATGCAGCTTCCTTGACTGCTGGGCCTGACCCTCTCGGCCCATTCTCAGTACATCTCATCACTGTGTTCCCTGGGTCATGGCTGCTTCTGCTCTGACTCCTCTCCCAGTTGAGTCTATATTACTTTCAATCATTCTCATTTCTCCAGTCAGAAATATGGTGTCAGGTACTTGGGATGGGTGGGTGTCACTGCTTGCTGAGTAAACGGTTGAGTGATGGGCCATTTGAATCCATTTATTTATTCAACAAATACATTTTTTTAAAGATTTATTTATTTATGCATACAAGAACTGGGGTACAGGCCAGAGGTTTGGTGGGGGTGAGAGGATTCACCAGAGACAGAGTGGGGAACAGACAGGCAGACTGAAATACACTGCTGAGGGGAGCAGTGGATGAGTCAGGAGAGGTCTGCCTCACCATGTGGGTTGCTCCCTGGCCGGCTGGGGATCAGACTTGTGCTGCAGAGGCTGCGGATTGCTTCATAGTGCGGTCCTTAACCCCTTGCGCTTTCAGGGAGGCCTGTTCAACAAATATTTAGGGAGTATCTATAAAGTGGTGTGCTAGTTTAAATGCCGCAGATAGAGCAGTGAATAAAACACTGTTTTTAGGGGCCTCCCCGGTGGCGCAGCAGTTGAGCGCTGGGTTGCGAAGCTGCCCACAGCCTCTGCAGTGCCGGTTCAATCCCCGGCTGCTTCCCGGCCACCGGAGGAGGGTCCCGCATGGCGCGCAGACCTCTCCTGCCGCCTGCTGCTCTCCTCAGCAGTGTACTTCAGTTTGCCTGCTCTGCTCCCCGCTCTGGCTCTGGTGAATTCTCTCACACTCCCGTGCTTCTGACTGTACCCAGTGCTTGTATAAATAAATAAATCTTTAAAAAAAAAACACTGTTTTTAGGGAGCTTACATTCTAGTTGGGGGAGAGAGAAAACAAGCAAGACATATAAGTAAAATATATAGTATTTCAGATGATAGATAGTACATGCTTAGGATAAACAGAGCGAGAAAGGAGACTGTGTGAGTATTGTGGGGAGAAAGCTGCAATTTTACATAGTGTGACCAGAGAAGGTGGTTGTTGAATAAAGGCCTGCAGGGGGTGAAGGAGTGAATTTGGTAGATATTTAGGGGAACTGTGTGCCAGGCATCCATAAAAGCCCTGGTGGGTTCAAGGAATAGGAAGGACACGCAGGTAAGTGTGGAATAAAGGAGAGAGGGAAATGAGGACAGAGAGGTGTTGGGGACCAGGCCATGTAGAGCCTGTGGGCACTGAGTGAAATTTGCTTTTACTAATGGTGAGATAGAATTTTATGCTCAGGTGTGGGAGATCTGGATTTGTCTTCTTCTGCATCCACTGAGGTTATCATGTGGCTTGTCCTTTATTCTACTATTATGGTGTATTATGTTGATTGAGATGGTGTATTACATTGTTTAGCCAACCTTGCATTCCTGTGATAAAGCCTCATGATTATATATCATGGTATATAATCATTTTTATGTGTTGCTGAAGTTGGAACACTAGCATTTTGTTGAGGATTTTTACATCTGTATTCATAAGAAATATTAGTTTGTAGTTTTTCTTGTGACGTCGTCAGCTGGTTTTGGTATCAGAGTGAGTTGACAAGTGTTATATCCTCTTCTGATTTTTGGAAGAATTTATGAAGGATTTGTGTTAATTCATCTTTAGACATTAGAATTCACTAGTGAAGCCATCTGTTCTGGGCTTTTGTTTGTGGGAAGTTTTTGATTTCTGACTCAATATTTACTTGTTATAGGTCAATTAAGACTTTTTGTTTCTTTTTTAAGTCAGTTTCAGTAGTTTGCATTATTCTAGGAATTTGTACAGTACTGGAATATGTAATTTTTTCCTAGTATTACTTTAAGTTCCTTTTAATTTCTATGAAGTCAGTACAAATGTCCTCTCTTTCAGTCTTGATTTTTGTAAATTGTCTTCTCTCCCTTTTTTGTGGTCAGTTTAACTAAAGGTTTGCCAATTTTGCTGCCAACTTTTGGTTTTGTTGACTTTATTTATTGTTATTTCATATTTATGTTTATGATCATGTTTCCTAGAATTACTGTGGCATTTCTTTTGAGGATAGACTTGGGAAGGGGGCAAGGGTAGAAACAGAGATTTAGACCACCACCATACTCCAGGTGAGAGGTGGGGCTTGGACCAGAGTGGCAGCAGTGGAGGGAGTGAGGTGTGATTGGATTATAGCTATATATATTTTATTTATTTATTTATTTTTTAGATTTATTTATTTATACAAGCACTGAGTACAGTCAGAAGCGCGGGAGGGTGAGAGAATTCACCAGAGCCAGAGCGGAGAGCAGAACAGGCAGACTGACAAAATGCACTGCTGAGGGGAGCAGCGGGCGGCAGGAGAGGTCAGAGCGCCATGTGGGACCCTCGCTGGTGGCCGGGGATCGAATTGGCGCTGCAGAGGCTGCGGGCATCTTTACAACCCAGCGCTCAACCACTGCGCCACCGGGGAGGCCCTATAGATATATTTTTGAAGGCAAAACTATCAGAATTTTCTGAGGGACTCATTATTGGGTGTAAGAGAATGAAATCAAAGGTGTTCTAGGTTATTGGCCTGAGCAGCTGAAAGGAGAAGCCATAAATTGAGATAGGAAAGTGGACAAGAGCAGTGGATTTTTGGGAGAAGATGAACAGCTTGGTTTTATACATTCTAAGTTTGTAGTGGGAGACTGACATCCAAGCAGAGGTGTTAGTGGAAATTGGAAACAGGACATGATATCACCCCTAAAACTTCAATGGGTGGGCATTGACTGCAGTACACCATGAAGGACTGATATTAGGTTTGGTGGACCTATGGGCGTCTCCAAAGAGGGCTGAGGAATTGGCTTCTGTTGAACTTCAAAATGGGAAAAGTCATTTGAACCATTTCCTCCTTCCTTCATTCCCTCCCTCCTTCTCTCCCTTCCCTCCTCAGATTTCAGGACCCAAAGTTCTTCCTATACTTTTCCTGTAAGGTCTGTGGAGACTGATAGCCTCCAAGATCTTCTTGGCAAGGGCCACTGGAATGTGGGCATGTATGCCAGTGTGTGCTTACATCTGAGTGTGAATATATTCAAGTATGTCTGTAAATAGGAGTGCAGATGTATGCTCTCGGTGTTTCCATCTCTGTATCTGTATCATCATATTGCAAATGTACTGCATGTAATATGTTCATCCTGTATATGCATGGTGTAGATGAATGTGTTCTTATGTGTTTTTTTTTTTAAATTTTTTTTATAGAGGCATGTTTTTCATTTATTTATTTGTTTGTTTGTTTGTTTTGTTTATACATGCACTGGGTACAGTCAGAAGCGCGGGAGGGTGAGAGAATTCACCAGAGCCAGAGCGGGGAGCAGAGCAGGCAGAAGGACCGAAGTACACTGCTGAGGGGAGCAGCGGGTGGCAGGAGAGGTCTGCGCGCCATGTGGGACCCTCCTCCGGTGGCCGGGGAGCAGCTGGGGCTCGAACCGGCGCTGCAGAGTCTGCAGGCAGCTTTGCAACCCAGCGCTCAACCACTGCGCCACCGGGGAGGCCCTTCTTTTTTTTTTTTTTAAAGATTTATTTATTTTTATTCAAGAACCAGGGTACAGGCCAGATGCACGGGAGGGTGAGAGGATTCACCAGAGACAGAGCAGGGAACAGAACAGGCAGACTGACGAAATATACTGCTGAGGGGAGCAGCGGGCGAGGCAGGAGAGGTCTGCTTCGCCATGTGGGATTCTTGCCAGCTGGCGGGGATTGAACCCGTGCTGCAGAGGCTGCGGACAGCATCACAGTGCGGTGTTCAACCACCTGCGCCACCAGGAAGGCCCTCATATGTGTTCTTTTGTGTATGTGTGTGCACGGGTGTGTATATACGTCCAGATAATAGTGTGGGATATGTGTGCACATATGTGTCTGCTGTTGAGTAAAGCTTTTCTCCCACTGCTTTTGTTTCTGTAGGAGCATTGCGTGGGAAGGAGGGGCTTAGGGGGTCTTTGTTTATCTGCCCCTAAATTTCCCAAAGTAGAGCCAAGTCATATTGTCTGTTTCATGTCAATGAGATTTTTTTTCTTTGAAAGATTTATTTTTATATGTTTATGCATGAAAAACTGGGGTGTAGGCCAGAGGTGTGTGTGGGGGTGAGAGGATTCTCCAGAGACAGAGTGGGGAGCAGAACAGGCAGACTGACTGAAATACACTGCTGAGGGGAGCAGCAGGCAAGACAGGAGAGGTCTGCTGAGCCATGTGGGTCAACAACCTGGCTGGGGATTGAACTCAGGCCTCAGCAGCTGCTGATAGCTTGATAGTGCTGAGACTTAACCCCTTGTGCCACCAGGGAGGCCCTCAATCAGGTTTTCTGAGCATATGAAGTCGGAGCTGGGGCCTTCCCTGGAGCAGCCCATACCCTGTGACCTACCTGCAGGTGTAGAGGGTTCCATCTCTTACCTCCTTGGCAGGGAAAGTGAACTTCTTGATTGTTAATTGGGATCCAGACACTCTCAGCAGGCCTTGGCTCACACCCTCCTCCTTGGCCTTCTTCCCAGAGTTGCTGCCCTTCAGAGGAGAAGGGGTCTGTGCTTAGAGGAGGGACTGAGTCCAAGGCGGAGGCTCCACCGTTGCTGGCCTGGTGACTGGCAGACACAGCTGAGACAAATTGCCCTTGGGTGGGCTTTGTGGTCCAGATGGAAGGGAAGGAATAGGGGGATGTGACTGAACATGCTTTGAGGCATCTGCAAGACCTGGATGGCATTCTGAGTCTAAATTTACTAGCTGTTTGACATAGGCAAGATCTTGACCTTGCTGAACCTCAATCTTCTCAGCTGTAAAATGGGTGTGCTAGTACTTACCTTTGGTTTCATTCAGGAGTGAAATGAACTTTTGTGCACGTTCTAGTTATTATGGATATGTAATGAAATTCAGTGATTGAAAACCATATGTACATCAATTTTGCTCACAAATTTGCAGTTTGGGCAAGGCTTGGGGGAGATCACATTTCTTTCTTTCTTTTTTTTTTTTTGTGGGACCCTTGCTGGTGGCTGGGGATCGAACTGGCACTGCAGAGGCTGAGGGCAGCCTCGAAACAAAGCGCTCAACCGCTGTGCCACCAGGGGAGGCCCTGGAGATCCCATTTCTTTTCACTTGGGATTAGCTAGTCAGGATGTGGGTGGGGGCTGGATCAAAGGTTGGGGGCAGATGGATGACTGATGCTGGCTATTGACAGACTTTCGCAGGAGCTGTTGGCTGAAATATCTGCCACGACCTTTCCAGTGTGCAGGAGGTGTGCCCATGTGCATTTCACCGGCTCCTCCCAACATGGCAGCCAACTTTTAAGGACCAGTGTCTTGAGAGAGCCAAGTGAAGCCATATTGCCTTTTATGACCTGCCCTTAAAAGTTATACAAGCTTGGGCCTCCCTGGTGGTGCAAGGGGTTAAGTTCCACATTATGAAGCAATCCGCAGCCTCTGCAGCATGAGTTTGATACCCAGCCCTCCAGGGAGCTACCCACAAGGCGCAGCAGACCTCTCCTGTCTCACCCACTGCTTCCCCAGCAGTGTATTTCAGTTAGTCTGCCTGCTCTGTTCCCTACTCTGTCTCTGGTGAATCCTCTCACCCTCCACACCTCTGGCCTGTACTCCACCTCTTGTATGCATAAATAAATAAATCTTAAAAAAAAAAAGTTATATAAGCTTCCCTTTCTCTGCATCTGTTCTTTGCTTGAACCACAACTTCTTGCTCAGATTTGAGGGGAGAGAAAATAGACTCAATCTGTTGGTGAGGATGAGCAGTGATCTGAAAGAATGTGTGGGAGTATTGCAGTGACTTTTTTTGGGAAAATACAATCTGCGTGGGGCCCCAAAGACTCCTCCTCTACTGGACCCCGGCTTCTGTTGACACCCAAATTTGCAAGTTTGAGTGTCTCAGTACTTGGCCATGAAGCCCTACAAATGTGGGTAACCTTCTCCCCATTCCCCCACCCCCACTGCCACTGCAAGGGTTTCCAGCTACATGCTGCTCTTTTGGTCTCATAGGTGAGAAGCCTAGGGATTGAGTTTTACTCTTCTGCTGGGCCTCATGGCCTGAAGAACAGAGGCGTTAAGGGGTAGAGCTGAGGCCAGGGTGAGGAGACTGGGTGAGCAGCAATGTTCACTCACTAATCAGAGATTTCCCAAGTATCTCCTGTGCGCCAGATATAGGGATACAGTCTTGGACAAAATAGGCAAAAATATGTATGTAATAAAATAAACATGTAAAATAAAAATGGCATGTTAGATGGGGATGAGTGGAGAATAACAGCAAGTAGGGAAAGGGGCTGAGGGGAGCAGTAGGAAGTATGAGATGGTCAAGGAGGCCTCACTGAGGGACAAAGGTCCTGAGGGGGAGAGCATGGCTGGTGTGTTTGAGGAGATGTGGGAGAGCCAGACAAGGGCAGAGCAGATGAAGGGGAGGCCATGGCAGCTGGAGTGCAGAAGATAGAGGGCTCTGTATAAATGATGACCTTGGCCTCAAACCATTAGAGTTTTCTAGCACAGACATGAAGTGATCTGACTTATGGTGTGTATCAGTTATCTGTTGCTGCATAAAAAATTGTCCTAAAACGTAGTGGCATAATATAAGACTGGTAGAGAGTTACAAAATGGTGCTCAAGCAATTGTGCCTTTTGGCTCAATCTCCCATGGTGAAACTGGACTGGCCTCACACCAGTGATAAAAGTGATTTATTATTTATAATTATTATTATTAATATAATATATTACATATTATATTAATAATAATAATTATAATATATAATATAATTAATAATAATAATAATAATAAAAGTGATTTATTATTTCTTATGTTTGTGGCTGACTCAATGGTTTCTCTGTTCATTTCTCCTGTGCTTGCTCATATGGCTGCCTTCATTTCACTGGAAAACTGTCTGGCCTGGAATGTCCAAGCTGGCCCCTCTCATGTCTGGCTGTCATTGGGGCTCCTGGGTTCTCTCCACATGGCCTCTCAGCTTCCACTGGCAGGGCAAGCTTCTTGCCAGGCATTCTCAGGGCTGTATTCCAAGAAAGCAAAAGTGGAAGCTGCAAAGTCTCTTAAGGCCAAGGCCAAGAGCTGCACAGAGTCACTCCTGCCTTATTTTTTTGCTTAAAGCAGGGTGTGAGGCCAGTCCAGTTTCACCAGGGGAGATTTAGCCAAAATGCACAATTGCTTGGGTACCATTTTGTAACTCTCTACCATGTGATTTCACAGCATGTCTCTGCCTGCTGTACAGGTAATAAAATGAAAAGGCAGAAAGACAGAAACAGGGAAATTGATTAGAAGTCTTTCTAATAAAACAGGTAAGGAATGGTTGTGTCTTGGACCAAGGTAGATATGGAGGAAATGTGGAGAACTGCTTAGATTCTGGGTGTATTTTGGAAGCAGAAACAACAGGATCGCTGGAAAGGTTGATTGTGGAAAGAGAGATTAATTGAGGGTGACTCCAGGGTTATTTGCCTGAGCAATTAGACACACAGTTACCATTTATGGAGATGGGGAAGATTGAGCAGGGTGTAAGGGATTTTTTTTTTAAGATTTATTTATTCATGCACACAAGAACTGGGGTGCATGCCAGAGGTGCAGAGGGTGAGCGGATTCACCAGAGAGAGTGGGGAGCAGAACAGGCAGATCGACTGAAACACACTGCTGAGGGGAGCAGCGGAAGAGACAAGAGAGTTCTGCTGTGCCATGTGGGTCACCTCCCTGTCTGGGGATTGAACTTTGTGCTGCAGTGGCTGGCAATAGCTTGATAGCACTGTGTCTTTAACCCCTGCATCACCAGGGATGCCCCAGGGAATTTTTTTTTTTTTGATGACATGGGAATAGGAATTCAATTTTAGACATGTCAAATTTGAGATGCATCTTAGGACATTTCACTGGAGATGTTAAGAGGCAGCTGGCTATATATGAATCTGGAGTTCAGGAGAGAGGTCTAGGTTCTTAAGGCCACGAGACTGAATGAGATCATCAAGGGAGTGAGTATGTGTGGAAAAGAGAACAGGGCTCGAGGATTAAGCTCTGGGGTATTCCGTATGTCAGGGATGTGGACGCCGTATTTCACCACAGTGAAATCAAGAGTTGGGACCAACAGCTCAATCCACCCTGCTCTATCAGATGACATTTATATTTTTAATTGAGGGAAGTTAAGAACAAACAAAACAAAGCAACAACAGAAAAGGACAAAGGAGAAGACAATTATCCATATTCTCATTCTCCAGAATTAGCTATTCTTAACATCGTGGCCTATTTACTTCCACTTCTGTTAGTTAATTAGGTGACCGTTGTTCTGTATGTGTCTCTCTGTATATACACAGATTTATGTTTTTAGACATATTCTATTAAATTGAGGTCATATGGTAGTACAGTTTAAAAGACAGATTTATTAATGTGTAGTTCACATAGCATACAATTCACCCATTTATTTATTTTTTAATAAGATTTATTTATTTATGCATGCAAAAACTGGGGTACAGGCCAGAGGTGTGGGGGGGTGGTGAGCGGATTCACCAGAGACAGAGTGGGGGCAGAACAGGCAGACTGACTGAAATACACTGCTGAGGGAAGCAGTGGGCATGACAGGAGAGGTCTGCTGCACCATGTGGGTTGCTCCCTGGGTGGGGATTGAAACTGTGCTGCAGTGGCTGCGGATAGCTTCATAGTGCTGTGTCTTAACCCCTTGTACCACCAGAGAAGCCCCCAATTCATCCATTTAAAGTGTACAATTCAGTTAGTATTTTCACAGATTATGCAACCATCACCTCAATTTTAGAACATTTCTATCACCCAAAAAAGAACCTTTATATCCTTTATCAGTCACTCCCTATTTCCCCCCAGGCCACCCCTACTCCAGGCCTGGGGAACCACTAATCTACTTTCTGTCTTTATAGATGTATCTATTCTGGATATGTCATATAAATGAAATCATGTATGTTTAATTAATTTATATGAATTTACCTGAATAAAAGGAAGTACCATTAAAGGAATTGCTCAAGTACAAATTAATTGAAAAAATTGGACTTATTTATGAATCTCAACGATGAAAGAGAACATCAGTCTTCTCAAACCTCTCCCCTTTTACTCTTCCAACCCCTTGACTTTTGTTAGTTATATTATTATTTTTATTTTTTCTAGATTTAAAATACAGTTCATTTTCCAAGCATAAATGATCCTTACACTGTTGACCCTTGAACAAACTGGTTTGAACTGTGCAAGTGCATTTAAATGCAGATTTTCTCATAAAAAGACAACATACACTTACAGATACATAAATACAGCCCAGGACTATATTATGTGCACGTGACTATATTAGGTGCACTATATTATATTCACGTGAGTTGGATTGAGATCCTCAGCTCCTTGTTGATTGGCTGGAGTTCGTTTTCAGTTCCTTGCTACGTGGGCCTCTCTTATATGGCTGGTCACGTATTCTCTTCCTTATGGTTTTTCTTAGTAACATTTTCTTTTTGTAGCTTTATTGTAAGTACAGAGTATATAATACATATGACAGGCAAAATATGTTTTGTGTACTATTATGTTACCGGCAAGGCTTCCAGTTAACTGCAGGCTATTAATAGTTAAGTTTTTGGAGAGTCAAAAGTTATACTCAGGGCCTCTCTGGTGGTGCAAGGGGTTGGGACACAACCTATGAAGCTGTCCGCAGCCACTGCAGCACAAGTTTGATCTCCAGCCAGGGAGATACCCACATGGTGCAGGAGACCTCTCCTGTCTCTCCCGCTGCTCCCCTCAGCAGTGTATTTCAGTCAGTCTGCCTGTTCTGTTCCCCACTCTGTCTCTGGTGAGTCCTCTCACCCCCAGCACCAATAGCCTGTACCCCAGCTCTTGTATGCATAAATAAGTAAATCTTTAAAAAAAATTATACTCAGATTTTTGACTGCATGGGGGTCAATGTTCCCAAGCCCCATGTTGTTAAAGAGTCAATTGTTGTTTGACGGTGGTCCCAGATTTAAATAAATTTGGTGCTCATAGATCCTCCACTTCTTTTATTTCAACTCCTAACTGGCTACATTTTGTGGTTAAGTAACTTTTATCATTCCCATACCTGCCACTCCCCTCACCCCACCTGCCCCCACGACACACCTGGGCTACAGATGTTATATTCCTTTGGTTCATGCATGTTTTGAAACTATCTTTTTTTTTTTTTAAAGATTTATTCATTTATACAGGCACTGGGTACAGTCAGAAGCACGGGAGGTTGAGAGAATTCACCAGAGCCAGAGGGGAGAGCAGAGCAGGCAGACTGATGAAGTACACTGCTGAGGGGAGCAGCAGGCGGTAGGAGGGTTCTGCACGCCATGTGGGACCCTCACCCAGTGGCCGGGGATCGAACCAGCACTGTGGAGGCTGCGGGCAGCTTTGCAACCCAATGCTCAACCGCTGTGCAACCAGGGAGACCCTGAGATTATCTTTTCACTTGAACAACATCTAACTGGGTATAATTTTTTTTTAAAGATTTATTTATTTATGCATACAAGAACTGGGGTACAGGCCAGAGGTGCAGGGGGTGAGAGGATTCACCGGAGACAGAGTGGGGAACAGAACAGGCAGATTGTCTGAAATACACTGCTGAGGGGAGCAGCGGGTGAGACAGGAGAGTCTGCTGTACCATGTGGATAGCTCCCTGGCTGGGGATCGAACTCGTGCTGCAGTGGCTGCGGACAGCTTCACAGTGTGGTGTTCAACACCCTGCACCACCAGGAAGGCCCGGTATAATGTTTTTGGCTCACACTTTCTTTCCTTATTACTTTGCAAACATTTGCTCGTTATCTTTTGGGATCTAATACTGTGATGAAGGATAAAGTTAGCCTGATTTTTAAAATGTTAATTCACTTTTTCCATCTGAATAGCTGAAGATTTTATTACTGTCAAAATTCAATATCTTAGGGCCTCCCCGGTGCAGTAGGTTGAGCGCAGCGCTGTGAAGCTGTCTGCAGCCTCCTCAGTGCCGGTTCGATTCCCAGCCGGCCAGGGAGAATACCACATGGTGAGGCAGACCTCTCCTGTCTCATCCGCTGCACCCCTCAGCAGTGTATTTTGTCAGTCTGCCTGTTCTGCTCCCTGCTCTGTCTCTGGTGAATCCTCTCACCCTCCTGTGACTCTGGCTTATACCCCAGCTCTTGTATAAATAAATAAATAAATAAACCAAAGTTCAATATCTCAGTAAATGTATTAGTTATCTCTTGCTCTGTTAAAAAATTCAGCCCCAAACTTAATACAACATGCATTTTTTTTTGTTAGAGGGATCCAGTTTGTTTACTGCAGTATAATTGACATATCGTATTAGTTTTAGGTGTACAATATAATGATTCAATATTTGTAAATATTGCAAAATGATCACCACAATGTCTAGTTAATATCCATCACCATGCATGGTTACAAATTCTTTTTCGTTGTGATGAGAACTTTTTTTTTTAAAGATTTATTGATTGATTTATTGATTTATACATACATACATACAAGCACTGGGTACAGTCAGAAGCGCGGGAGGGTGAGAGGATTCACCAGAGCCAGAGCAGGGAGCAGAGCAGGCAGAAGGACCAAAGTACACTGCTGAGGGGAGCAGCGGGCGGCAGGAGAGGTCTGCGCGTCATGTGGGACCCTCCTCCGGTGGCCAGGGAGCAGCTGGGGGTGGAACCAGCGCTGTAGAGGCTGTGGGCAGCTTCGAAACCCAGCGCTCAACCTCTGCGCCACCGGGGAGGCCCATTGTGATGAGAACTTTTAAGTTTTATGCTCTTAAAAGTGTACTTTCAAATATGCAATGCAGTGTTATTAATTTAGTCACATTTATGATCTCACAGTTTCTGGGTCAGGAATCTAGGCACCCCTCATAGGGTCCTCTGCTTCATGGTCTCTTGCAGCTGCTGTCATGCTGTTGGTCCCAGGTCTGTGGTTTCATCTGAAGGCTCATCTGGGGAGAACTCTTTCAGTGGTTATTGACAGCTTTCAGATTCATGTGCAGTGTTGGATCGAGGGCCCCAGCTCCTCATTGGTTGTGGCCTTTTCTCAGTTCTTTGCTATGTGCGCCTCTTTTATAAGGCAGCTCACAACATCCTGGTGTGTAGGCTGAGAAGGGAATAAAGGAGTCTATTAAAAGAAAGTCATATTGTTCTACAATCTAGTCACATACGTGGTATTCTGTCACTTTTGCTGTATTCCACTTATCAGAAGCACATCACTAGTTCCAGCCCACACTCAAGGGGTGGAGAATACACAAGAATGAGAATACAAGAGGTGGAGGATCTCTGAAACCATGTTAGAAGTGGCTTACCACAGCTAGGCTAAGTCTCAATGCAAAATATCCCATGTCATATCAAAATTTCTTCATTACAGTGTTTTTGTCTGCTAAGTCAATGTGGAGTAGCCGCCTTCCCCATTTTTTATCTTTTTGAAATTTCTTATGTTTGTTTATTTGTTGCAATTTTTGCTGTTGTTGGTTCATCTTCAGGGCTGGGAATCAGGTGAGGCAAGTCAGGCGTTGAGGAAAGCAAATTTAAGGTGGTGCTCACGCTCATATGCTGACCCTGCACTTGTGCAACCCTGAGAATGAGAGTCTCCTTAAATGTGATGCCTCAATTATGGCATCCTAGTCCCAGTCCTGATCACCTTATCTGTCTTCCATATTATTTACTATTCTCTAATGTTTTCTTTTTTCATTTTTTCAAGAAACCATCAATAAATGAGATTTTATCAAGCCTTTTCTCTATATCAGTAATTTTCACTGATGTCTATTCTGTTTCTAACTGTTTAATTTAGTAGCTCTGTAACAATGCTTTTTTTTTGTAGCTTTGTACCCCCATTTCTTTCCTTAGGTGTGTGACCTGATATTCAGTATATAATAGTGTGAAGCAGCGATAAGGAGTTTCCTTCTGCTTTTTCTCCTATCACCTGTCTTCTTGTTGGTTTCTTACTTCTTCCTCCCTCCCTTTCTTTCTTCTTTCCCTTCCTTCCATCCCCTCCCTTCTTTCCTTCCCCCATCTTTTCCTTTTCCTTCTCTCACTTCCTCCCTCCCTCCTTCCCTTTCCTTTTCTTCTCACCCTCCCTCCATTTCTTACTCCTTTCTCCTCCCTCCCTCTTTCCCACCCTTCTTTTATTTAATTTTTTTTTTACTTTTTTTTAAAGATTTATTTATTTATGCATACAGGGGCTGGGGTGCAGGCCAAGGGTGCAGGGGGTGAGAGGATTCACCAGAGACAGAGTGGGGAACAGAGCAGGCAGATCTACTGAAATACACTGCTGAGGGGAGCAGCGGGCGAGTCTGGAGAGGTCTGCTGCGCCATGTGGGTTGCTTCCTGGCCGGAGATCGAACTCTTGCTGCAGAGGTTGCTGATAGCTTCCGTAGTAGTGCTGTGCTTAACTCCTTGTGCCACCAGGGAGGCCCTTCTTTACATATTAAAAGGACAGGTTTATTGTATAAAACAAGGAAAGAAGAAGATGCTTGCATGCACAAGAGAACAGGTAGACATGTTACTGCTATTTTGCAAAGGGAAAAGAAACACCTGCATAGTCACAGGCAGGCAGGAGAGCTGCCCTTTTAGTTTTTTTGCATGTAGTCTTAGTTCCTTCACTGAATGCCTTCCCCTAGCCTGGAGGTGTGCACCTCTACTCAGGTACTGAATTTGCTTTGTTCCTATCTGTCTTCCAGCCTTCCCTGTGACCATTTTCTTCTCCAAAGGGCCATAGTTTGAGAATTAGGTTTTCTGTCGCCGGAGGGAATCACTGGGCTCAGTGAGGCAGTGAGGAGTCTTTGTTAGAACACCTGGACTCCATTCTCCCTTCTGGGATTTAGGTAAATGCTTTATCACAGGGTTGATGCTACTTAATTACAGGGTGTATCTACCACTTGCGTTGGGGCTGTGCACAGACCTCCAGAGGAGTCAGTAACAGAAGTCATTGTTCACTTTCTCTACTTTTACATGTTTTTCTTCAATGGTTCTCAGTTAAGAGTGGGAATTAAGGATCCTATTCAGTTTATTTCCTCCCAGTACAGGGGTTTTGGAGGAGAGCTTTGGGAAGGAGGAGCAGAGAAGTGTTTTACTCTCTACTCTGGAATCATCTGTGTGTGTGTTTTTTTTTTTTTTTTTTTAAGGTTTTGTTCTTTTCTTTGGAGAAAATTAGGTTTTGTTCTTTTCTTTGGAGAAAAATCATTTCTTTGCTGATACGCTATTTTTCACTTTTGTGGGAAGGAAGATCTACGAGAAAAGTTCAATCTTCTATCTTTGCACAGGAATTGCCCCAGGTGATCTTTAAGGTCTCTCCCATCCCAAGCTAGACCAGAACTCTGAGTTTCCCTACTCACCCAAGGAGAGATGTGGTCACCTCCACGTGGCACAGAGTCAACTTGTCTGTCACCCAGGCCTTTGCATCCAGGAGGAGAGGTCACCCTGCTCAGGCTTAAAGATGCCCAGTGTCTACCAACTTGGTACCCACAGTGGTTGAAGGGATGAGCCAAGATATGTGTCCACCATAGTGGTAGGTAGGGTCAGCTAAGAGTCCTGGGATGACTGTGAGATCTGCATTCTTGCCCCTGGGGTGGCCTAGAGACTAGTTTATGTAGGTGTCCCAGTTTATGTAGGGAGCGGGCTCCCCTACCACTTCCTGGACTTGGCCCTTGGGGGGCTTTGAAACCATTTTTTCTCTTGTATCTTGAGCTAAATAACCAGGCCTTGTCAGGGGCTGCCTCAGAGGGACTGCCTTTCCTCTGAGGGCTCTACCTCCCTGCCAGGATCTAGCAGGTATCTCTTCTTGGCTGGGCAGTTGAGCCCAGCTTGAGAGCCCACAATCTCTGCTAAGTTCTCCAGGAGGACACTAGAGTTGTACCCTTTTACTACCCTCACTGCTTCACTCCCCACTTGCCTGCCCACGCAGTTGCTGGGCAACTGTCGGCCTCAGGTGGTGTCCTTGTGCCCTGAAGCCAGTCCCTGAAATTATAGGTTGGCAGGCCCTGGAGTAATGTGTGCCATCCAGCATGGTATCTTGCTGGCAGCCAGTCTGTGCCTGGGGCCTGTGTCCTGGCTGGTTCAGCCACACTGGGCCAGGTTGATTCATGAATGGGAATGAATGATTCGGTCTTAGCCTATCCTGGTCTCCACATCTGTCCCATGGGGACGTTTGCCTTCTCCATTCTGGGTGGGGCCTAGAATCCATTCTTTCCAGTTCAGAGATTAGCTACTGCCAACTTGCAGGACTGAGATGGACCAAGGTGAAGACACTGTCCCTTTTACCCCACCAGGGTCTAAGCCTTCTCTTGAACAGGTGCTCCATCTTCCCTCCTGCTCCCTCTCTATGCCTATCTATGCATGCAGGCATACACAGGGAGAAATATATGCATGTGTGCACATCCATGTGTATGCAAGCACATGAGTATGAAGGCACAAACCTGCCTATGTATGTGGAACACATGTGTGATTTTGTGTACATGGCTTGCTATCCATATTATGAGACCATAAGCATGTGTATGTATATACAAGGATGTTTTTCACCAAGTTCCCCAGAAAGCCTGCACCAGTCACTGTTTACAGTCACCATCTGTTTGGTTGGTGCTCTTGCCACATGTTTTAATATTTTAAATGTCATCCCTATTATCTCCATATGTGTGTAGTTGTGGTGTGAATTTTATGTATGTGTCCTGGGTTAGGAAGGCCCATGCATGTGTGCACAAGTGTGAGTGTGCATGTATGATGAAGTACATGTACATGTGTGAGGTCTTGTGTGTCATGCATCTGTGTGTGCTTATGTGGTTGTGTGTATATGTGCATGTGTGATAGTGTGAGTGTCTGTGTGTGTCTCTCCGGCCAGGGATGACTAAGGCCAGGGATATTCATCATCACTGTCCCAGCTCAAAGGAGAAATCCTCTTGGGTCCAAATGGAAGAGGCCAGGGGCTTTGGGGTTCCATGATTCTCAGGCTCCAGTCAGCATTCCCAGGCCCCACTGCCAGGGGGACCAAGCTAGGGTGCAGCTCCCTCGGTGCACACATGACTCTGAGTGGACAAGGACAGAGCCAGATTGCCCTTTCAGAAGTCCCCTCCAGGGCATGTAGGGAGGGATGGTGGGGCCTGGGAAACTGGTGAGGAGGAGAGAATGGGGGAGGCCTGGGCTAGACCAGCAGCCATGGGCGGAGGAGGGAGAAGATGGGGGATATTTAGGATGCAGGATGGACAGGATACAGTGACCGCAAGGGTGTGAGGGTAAGTGAGGCATGTAGGAACCCCCCCTTCCATGGGTCTGGCCTGAGTGACAGGAGACAAAGGACCGTCCCACAGGAGAAACAGCCTTGGCAGCTTGCTGGCGGGCCCAGCTGGGGCCTGTGTCGGGGCTGGCTCAATCACTGTGGGCGAGGACAGTGATGTGGGGAGACAGAAGGAGAGAATGAATGTGGGGATACGGGTAGTGACAAGTGCCTGTGGCTGTCTGGGAGCAGGGGTGTCCAGGAGGTGCCTGGGGCTGTGTGGCTGTAGGAGCAGCTTTAAAGAGTAGGCTAAATTCTTCGTGGTGACTTCAAACCTGGGCCCTTTTGTTTGTTTGGTTTGGATTTTAATTGCTGAATCCAAGTCTGAATTGGTCACGGAAGTCATTGAACTCTAAGACCCAATTTGTACTCAGCCTGTGGGGAGCATAGCGTGCCAAGGGAGGTTAGTATCTTTAGAAGCTCAGGTTGTCCATGCTGGAGGCGTCTGCCAGGCAGAGCATCTGGGCCACCCCCAACTGGTATGGTTGGGGAAACCAAGGCCCAGAGGGTGGAGGCCTCCCCGGGGCCCCCCCACCCCAGCAGGGTGGGGCTGGACCGTCCACCCCAGGAGGTCACACCCCTTTGTTGGAGAGCCCCTCCTTGAGCTCACAGTCTCCTGAGGTGGCCTCAGGAGACTCTGTAATTACAGGATTAGGAGGCAGCCTCTCCCCTTTGCCCCTCAAAGCCTCCCTGTGGAATGAGGATTTGGTGGCGCAGGGCCGGTTTCCAGGTGTGTCTGAGGAAACCTGGCATCCTCCGGCGGCTTGTTCAGCCTGAAAGGCTCCATTGTGGCTGCAGCCTCCCTGTGATCGGCTCTATTTTGGGGTCGGGATCCACCCTGCTCCAGATGGAGGAAGGAAAAGGTGTATTTCAGTATGTCCTGTGGGTGGGGTGGGGAGCAGGGGAGAGACAAAAGGGGAGGCTGTGGCTCCAGCAGAAGGTGTGGAGGGAAGGAGGCAGCTGCAGCTGCAAGCTGGATGTGTGAGGCGGGGAATGACCTAGTGGTCCAGGTGGAGGTGGGAGTCTAGGGGCAGGCGGGTGCAACCCTGTGAACTGGCTGGCTGAGCTTTCATTTGGTCCTGGGAGCCAGTTAGCAGACCCTACCACTCTGGAATGCAGGTCTGTGGCCTGGCTGGGCCACGCCTGAAGCCTGCCTGCCGGTAACTTCCTAATTCCCACCCACCGACCCGTTTGAGTGCCCAGCCCTGTGCCCGGCCCTTGAGGGTTCTCGAGTTTGGGTTAGTCTGAGAGGGCCAGGGGCTGGTTAGTCTGAGAGAACACGCAAAACTGCTCTCCCTTCTTGTTGGTTCTTTTTTTTTTCAAAGATTTATTTATTTATTTATACAAGTACTGGGCATAGTCAGAAGCACGGGAGGGTGAGAGAATTCACCAGAGACAGAGCGGAGAGCAAAACAGGCAGACTGACAAAATACACTGCTGAGAGGAGCAGCAGGAGAGGTCTGCACGCCATGTGGGACCCTTGCCTCAGGGCAGGGGATCGAATTGGCGCTGCAGAGGCTACGGGGCAGCTTTGCAGCCCAGTGCTCAAACGCTGCGCCACCAGGGGAGGCCCTCCTCATTGGTTCTTAAACCCTCTCTCTGTGTGTTCCTGCCCTGTCCGGCATGGTGGGCCCATCCGAGCCTCCTTGCCTCCTTGGTGCCTCTGCCTGGCTTGGCCTCGGGGCTTTCTCTGCCCATTCTTCAAGACTGGTCAGGGCCACCTCTACTCCATGGCCCTTCCTATCTGGGACTTTTTTTCTCTTTTGAGCTTCACCCAGCATTGTGGCGACCTCTCGAAGCTGCCCCCTCACCCCCTCAACCACCCCACAGACTTCCTGTCCCTCACTTTAAACAGCACCTGCTGCATGGTGATGGACACTGGAAAGTGTCTGGATGTATGACCGAGGGCCTGAGCATCCACGTTGTGGACTAAGGGTAGCAATATCTGCCCCCTGAGTTAGATGGGTGACAAGGTTGCATGGGCCTGGCTCATAGTAGGTGTTCAGACAGTGGCCCTTCAGTTCCTCTGCCCTGGGTGCTCACAGGCCTTTGGGTGCTAGAGTCTGGGCTGCCCCGGGTACAGCCCCATGACTCCAGGAATGACTAATTCCACTCCAGTGGTAAGCCCTAGAAGCTCTGAGAAATGAGACTTTTTTCCTCCTTGTTGCTTCATTAAACTCTTCTTGAGTGAGTGGAATGAGGATTGTCCTAATCTTTTGGCACGGGACAGGGGTTCAGGAAACTGGGAGAGCAGGCTTGCAGTGGTCCCCAGTCACTGGCAGACATCAAGGGCAGGGCTAGGAGTGGCTGCATGAGGTACACCAGTCCTGGGTGTACCTGGGGGTGGGCACTGCATAGGGGCCAGAAGCCTTGTGTTCCAGGCCGATTTTGCCAGGGGCTTACTGGTGAGTTCAGGTAAGCCCTGGTCCTGACCTAGCACTGGTTCAGTGTCTCAACCTTGCTGACCTCCCTGAGCTGCCTGGGACAGGGATGGCCTGGAAGAGGCTGTTGATGGGCTACCTGAGCCTGGCTGGTGGGCCAGCCCACAGCACCTAATCAGTGAACGCAGGCCACAGGGGAACACAGACAGAAGGTGGGCAAGCCCTGAGCAGTCGCCGGCCTTTCTCCACTGACATCTGTTTCTCTGCCTTTCAAAGTGGTCCAGACACTGGTTGCCTCCTATTGGTCACCAGAGCGACCTCATGGGCTGGACCTTGGGGCCTGTCCATTGAGGAGGATGCTGTTCTAGACCAGGGGCCTGGCATGCCCTCTGTGTGTGGCTGCTAGCCTGCCCACATGGGGATGTCTATTGCCCTTTAAAAAAAAAAAAGAAAAAAAGTTCCAGACCTCCCACCCCAGTCTTGGTGCTGCCTCTGTGAGGCCTTGGTCTCCCTCTCCACAGGACGGAGGTGATCAGGCAGGGAGGAGTTGGTGACTGAGGTCCAGGAGCCTCACCCATCCCCCGCTTTCCGCAGGTGTTCCTGGGCCTTGGGATGCTGCTTCTGTCCTGCAACTGGGCGGTGGTTGCTGATATCCTGCTGGTAGGTGTGGGTGTTGGAGGAGGGGGCTGCTCCTGAGGCCTCTTGGGCAGGGGAGGCTGGGTAGACTGCTGCTGTTGAGTGACCGGGAGACTGGGAGGGGCTTTAGAGATCCAGGGTAGGAGACCAAAATCATTGAACAGGGACCTTGGACTAGGGCCTCCCTGACACTCTCAAATAAATCTTCTGCTCTTCACTCGCATTTTGCAGATGAGCAAATGGAGGTGCGTAGAAGGGAGGTGCCTGGACCAAGTTCCCTACTGTGTGCAAAGGCACTGAACCAGCACTGTGGCCCAGGCCTTTTGATTCCTTCCGCTTGACTGTACTCTTCAGCAAGTAGGCGCTTTGCCTCTACTCTGGGCATGCAGATGGGAATGCCAGAGTCTAGGGCTATACCCACTGAGCCCAGGTGGGCCCAGGCCACCCTACATCCTCTGTGTCACAAATTGGCAAGGGGAGGGTTCAGACTCTCAGGAGGCCTGTGCTGTCCAGAGCACGTGATGCTGCTTGGCTCCTGAGTCTTTCTACCCAGCCTCCCTGTCTTCTCCCAGGAGACATTTAGGGAAGGACTTTGAAACTTTTGGGTTGTGCCCTGATGTTTGACACAAGGTCACACACCTAGGTGCACCCAGAGAGCCCTCCTCTTGCTTCCTAGCAGCTGGACATTTGGACTGAGAGCGCTCCTGAGGGTGGTGTGGTGTGGGGGCATGAGCCTGGACTCAGGAAACACACCTGAGTTTCATTTCAGACCTGCTTCTGCTACTTACTAACTGTGTACGACCCAGACAAGTCCCTCTGTGTTTCTGAATCTCAGTCTCCCTATGTAGAAAGTAGTGATGAAACTACCCCAGGGATTATTATGAGGGTAATTGAGATTATCTGTGGGCAGCTTTTACTCAATGTCTGGCACAGAGAATGCTGGTTGGGATTCTGATAGCAATTCAGATGTTTCCAACTTTCTCATCTCTCATCTCCTAAAGAAATCCTGGCATCCCCAAAATCTGACTTTGAAAGGGTTGTGGGGAAGTGTAGTCATTTATTTAGCCGATGAGCCTTGCTTGAATACTACTGTGGATGGGATGCTCACTCCTTATCTCCTCCTTGTGGCCCAGGAGGCTGCTCTGCCTTTGACTGATGTGTGGGTGAATCAGCCGTAGAACTGGCAGGTCTTCTCTACTCCTTCCTGCAGACAGGGGTCTTGGGCTCCAGCCTGGACTGAGCCACGGACCTGCTGAATAGCCTTGAGCTTCAGTTTCTTTGTCTATAGGAAGGGGTGAGCAGGACAGCCTGCAGGAAAGCCCTCAGTAAGGCATGGCTCTGGCAAACGTTTTCTTTAGTGGGGCTTGCCCACTCTTAGGCATGGGGAGCTCAACTGCCCCTGTCCCCCAAATAGCTTGCTCTTTCTCAGGTGGTTCAGATGCAGCTGAAACCTGCCCCCTGCAGCTTTCTCAGCCTGCCCCCCACTGTGAGGCTCCCTGTTCCACATGACAGCCCTGCAAATATGTGAAGACCGTGTCTGTCCCCCCAGTGTCTGTGTTTGCAAGAATGATTAACCTGGCCCCCTGCCCTGCAGAGCCAGGCTCTGTGTAAGCTGTGTGCGCTGGGGCAGGGGTGGGCCGGAGGGCTCTGGGGTGAGTCAGATGTAGTTCCACCCATCGGGCTCTGCTGGGGAGCTGAGGAGCTGTGGGACTGCGGGGGCAGGGTGGATGGAAGTGATTTAGCTTACCTGGTGCTCCCTGTGGTCCACCCTGTGCTTCGAGGCCTGCAGCCCTTCAAGCTCATGAATGCCCCTTTTTCTCTGCCTTCCCACCTTCCTGAAGCCCCTTAGTCCAATGTTGCCTTTCAGTGCTGGTGGGTGGCTGGCTCAATCCTGGCAGTCCTTGGAGCTCCGTCCCCCATGATGCTGTTTCCTGGCAGACAAAAGGGGATGGTTCAAGGAGGGAGCCAAATTCAGGTGGGAAGCCAGTTATGGAGTACCCAGTCTGTGGAGTAGGGGGGCAGAGGCCAACTTGGAGCAGGGTGAGGAAGGAGTGTGAGGCAAAGCAGAGCCTGAGTGTAAACAACTCCCTCAAGAAGCTACATTGAGGAGCGAGGAGAGAGGACGGTAGCAGGGGAGGCAGAAGATCACCAGAAGTTGGCTTTGTTTTTCAAGAGGTGAGGCTGGAGCAGCTTCCTAAGGGCTGGCAGGGGAGAATGGGTGGAGAGAGGGCCTGAGGCCGGTGGGATGGGGCTGGGAGGAAGTAGCCCCAGCAGAGCAGGGCAGGGGTAGGAAGTGCGTGGGGATGGGTGTGGCAGGAAATGCCTGAAGGTTGCATCTGTGGCCTGCTCTTGCTCCTGAGGGCAGTGGAGCCCAGGGGTGAGGAATCTGGGGCAGTCCACCTGTTTCCACCTCCAGCCCAGCCGCTGTCCTGGCTAAGTGACAACCTCGTGCTCTTGGAAGACTGTAGTACCTACCAGTTAGGCCCAGGCTATAAGGATGAGGTGAGCTAATACCCGTATGGCATCATGCATATTCCTCAGAGGACTCCACTGGCCCCGCTTCCCCAGCCCCCCACCCCCTGCCACCCGCGGCCTCCCTCCCCTTTTCCAGCTTATCCACAAGGAGAAGAAGCCAGATTCTCTCTGGGGAGGACTTACACTTCTCCGGTCCAGTGGTTTTTGAACTTCATTGAGCTTAAGATTCAGGTTTGGAGGAATTTTGTACAAATTCCAAACCCCTTGACCTCAGTCTGATTCAGTGGGTCTTTGTTGGGGTTCAGGAATCTGCATTTCTAGTCACCATTCCAAATAATCCTTATTGCACACTAGAGAATGCTAATCTAATCCAGTGCAGCCAACTCCCGTGAATCCTGCAAAATTCTGACTAGAGCGGCCAGTCTCCTTGTTCACATAACCCTTTGAGGAGGAGCTCACTCTTTGCACCCTGGGAAGTCCCTTCCTTCTGGCCTTTCTGCATCTGGCTCTGTCACACCTAAGACCTACTGTAGCCCCACCTCAGGCAATGTCCTCCAAACCCGACTGGGCCTAGGAGGCTCCTGCTCTTTGGAGAGCTGAGATTGTGTCTCCTGAGTCAGCAGGCATCTCCCCAGGCTAAACTGCCTCCCAGCCTACTAATGGGGTCCCTTCCCCCAACCTTCTTGTCTGTATGGGCCACACTCTAGGTGTCCCAGAGCCAGCTTTTCCAGTCCCAGCAGTGGGGAACTCACTCTCTTTCCTAGTTCTGTCCTCTGGGGTTCTGGAACCAAGCCATCAGGCTCCCTCCCACCTGCTCAGCAGATTTCCCCCCAGCCCCCTGGAGGGTTATCACCCTCCTGCTTTCCCTCTGCCTCTGTCTCAATGCTTCCCTGCTCACCCCCCACCCCCCAGGTAGCCGTCTGCTCACTCATCTGTCTCACCCTCCCAGGGGTGTCTGGGTGTGAGGGCTGAGTGGGGAGCACAGGAGGCAGGCTGCCAGGGAGTCTGCACCTGGTAGTTGCCACCCTGAATTTCTGCAGGATCTTGGTTGGTGCTGGTTATGCCTCGGGCTATAAAGGGAACAGCTTTTCTAAGAAGGGAAGAGTTAGAAACAGAGGTGTTTTTGTCTCAAAATAGAGTAAGCCTGGATTTTTGGAAACCCAAAAGCCTCTCACCTCTAAAATTACCCACTGGACTCTCCAAGCCTGTTTTGGCCCCTTGGAGACTGTGGGGACCCAAAAGAGTCTGGGGGAACCTACCCCTGCTAATAGTGGCAGCAGTGGCTGGTCTGTGCCCAGTAGGCTATGGGTCTGGGAGGGGAGGAAAGGGCCACCCTGCCTGGAATTTACTGTGTCCAATTAGCCCAGGCCCCTGTGTGGATTTCTTTTTTGGACATTCAGGGCCCATCTTCTGGGAGGCCCTGCCCTTCTCTCTAGAACCACCAGTGAGTAATCACATAATTATGGGGTGAGCAGGAAGCACTTGAGGAAGGTGCAGCTCTGTGGTCAGTTCCTTCTCAGGCCTGTTGGCAGGTTCTGGTGATGGGTGGAGGCCCAACATCTCACACCACCTGGGCAGAGTGGCTCAGTGCCAGTGACCCCAGGACCAGACAGTTACCCACAAGAGAGACTCCTGCAGCCTGTCCCTGTCCTCCCACAAGTTCCCTCTCACTCATCCCATGACTCCCAGTCCTTGGGCTCCAGCCTCCACACTTTTTTTTTTGCTCACACTGTCCCCTGCCCAGAAAGCCCTGCCCCATTCTCTCTGCCAGTAGCCAGTTACTTTCCTACCCATATGCCAGGCTAGGGATGAGCTTGTCTTCTTTATCCTTCTCTCCGCTTTCCAAATGTTCTATCACAAACACATAAATATTGTTGGAAAGGCTCCTTCTTACTCATAACAGCAGCATGGTTAACAGGCCAGGCGAGGGTGGGAGAGGGCCTGGAAACAAATCTCAGCCTTGTTATTTCCTGACTGGGTGGCCATGAGCAAGTTACTTCCCTCCCTGTGGAGGGTTTGCTATCTCATCTGTCAAATGTGGATAATAATGGTATCTCGCTCGTGGGCTGTTTGAGTGGATATATGTGATGTATATATATGTGTGTGTGTATATGAGATACGTAAAATGCATACAGGAAGCTTTTAATACACATTAGTAATGCTTATTATTATCATTGTTATTACTCTCTGATGAGCTCAGATTATAGACTCATCTAGGTTGTGGGGATAAGGCTTCGGGGCGCAAAACTCCCCTGTGGTTGCTCTTTCAAGACTGTGACCCTGTGACCGTGTGACTTCTGTTTGAACCCTTTCTCTTCCCCCCCTCCTCTCCCCTGCTGCAGCCCTGGGTTCTGGCAGGGTTGCTCTTGGGACCAGACTCCCAGATGGTTCTACCTGACTTATTTAGTTGGCAAACCTTCAGCTAGTGCCCTCTGTGTCTGGTGCCTTGCTATCACCCAGGGAGCGCTGGAGAAAACAGACAGGCCATTTGCTGCCCAGACAATGTAGGGGGTGAAAGGGGTAGAGAAAGAAGTCACCCCCCACCCCAGTTCTGGGTGATGAGTGTTCAGTCAGGGGTGCACATAGGGCTGGGGAGTGTCTGGCAGGCACCTGAACTCCAGAGGAGGTATCCCAGAGGTCAGTGCTGGAGGACAAGCACGATGTTCCAGCCGGACCGGAGCATGGGGTTGCCTGCCCAGCAGCAGGCACAGTGTGTTCAGATGCCCAGAAGCTTCCTGCCTCCTTGAGTCCCAGGGCGTTATTTTGGTCTGATGTCCATGTGAAGCCACTGGGTACCAGGTGAAGAGTTTTAATGAACAGAACCCTCCATGTAGCTTGTATTTATTATCCTCACTTGGGGAAGAGGAGAGCTGACTTGGCGAGGTGAAGCAGCTTGCCCGAAGTCCTACAACTAGTGAGCAGAGGTCTGGGATCAGACCCCAATCTGATGACAGAATTCACATTCTTAACCTCCCCACCCTCTTCTTTGGAGTCACAGGGGCCTGTCTAGCAAGGCCATCTTTGGTCTCCACCCAGTGGCCCTTGACCTTCCTGAGAGAAGGCCCGAACACCGCACTACACTGTCCAGGTGCCCACACAGGCAGACCCTTGGCTGTGGACCCACTCTTCACCCCATCAGCCTGCAATGCTGCCTCCTGGGCTCCTGAGTTAGGGTGGCAGCCCCAGCACTGTTATTGCAGTCATGCCTGGTCCAGAGCCACCCCTATAGAGGGGCGATCCTCATCAGGGACCTTAGTACCCCCATCCTGGGGGCCTGGGTAGCCTTTTGAGCTGTGGGCACCATGTTCTTTTGGTGGGGCTTCAACCATTGGGGTTGTTGGCTCCCTTCCACCCCACTCACTTGGCAGCCTGACATGCCCCATGCAGGCCCTTTGTGGGGAACAGGAAGCAGGTGTGAGGGGACCCTTTCTCTGTCTGCCCTCACTTGGGGAGCTGCCCTGGTGCTCCTGTGTTTTGCAGTCTGTGGTTGTGCCCAGGTGCCGGGGAACAGCAGGGGCGATTCAGCTCACAGTGCTCCACATCCTGGGAGATGCCATCAGCCCTTCTCTCACTGGATATGTAAGGCCGGGTGGGTGGTGGGCTCTAGGAGGGCCTGAGTGTGTGTGGGGCAGGGAAGAGGGAGGGACTGCTCGTGCTCAGCGGGGAGGGGGCGCTGGTGGCCCTGGCATGCTCACTTCCCTCCCCTGCAGTTCTCCAGTGTCCTGCGGGCCAGGCGCCCTGACTCCTACCTGCAGCGCTTCCTCAGCCTTCAGCAGAGCTTTCTGTGCTGTGCCTTCGTCATCGCCCTGGGTGGCGGCTGTTTCCTGATGACTGCGCTGCATCTGGAGAGAGACCAGACTCAAGCCCAGGCGCCTGGCACAGGTACCCACCCCCACACCCATGCCATACTCAGAGCTTACCCCCATGGGGCAAGGGGTATCAGCCTCCACTCTGAATCCCTGACCAGCTTATTTATTTATTCCTCTCTTTATTCAAAAACAGTTATTATACCCCTGCTTTGTGGCATATTTGGGGGATGCAGTGGAATAAACACCAAATCCAAGACTTGTGTAGCTGATGATGTTTTAGAAGGCAGAGACAGATGAGAAACAGAAAAAACAAAAGATTGGGTGTGTTTGAGGTGATCAGTGGAATGGAGAGACTTCAGGCAGGAAAGGGGCCAGAGAAAGGTAGGTGGGGCCTTATAATTTTGAAAGGGTGATCAGGGAGGTCTCTGCACAGGTGACTTTGGAGTATATTTGGAATAGGTGAGGGAGTAAATCATGGAGCTATCTGGGGGAAGGTCCTCCTGGTAAGGGAACAGCTAGTGCCAAGGTCCTGAGGTGGGAATGTACTTGATGTGCTTACAAACCAGCAAGGAGGCCAGTGTGTATGGAGGAAAAGCAAGGGGTAGGACAAGGGCAATAATGGGGCCAGAGCACGGGCCCCTGGGAGGACCTTGTAGGAGCTGCTGTAGGGTTTCCAGGGGTTGAAGCTAGAGGTTTCTGATTTGCACTGTAAAATCACCATTTTGGCTGCTGTGTTGAGAGTAGACTGTAGGGGGTCAGTACTGCAGCAGAGAGGTGATACAAGTTTTTTTTTTTTAAAGATTTATTTATTTATGCACACAAGAACTGGGGTACAGGCCAAAGGTGTGGGACGGGGGCTCGGTGAGAGGACTCACCAGAGACAGAGCAGGGAACAGAACTGGGAGGCTGAAATACACTGCTGAGGGGAGCAGCAGGTGAGACAGGAGAGGTCTGCTGTGCCATGTGGGTCACCTTTCTGGCCGGGGATTGAACTCTTGCTGCAGAGGCTGCGGATAGTTTCACAGTGCTGTGCTTAACCCATTGTGCCACAAGGGAGGCCCCGTGATAAGAGTTTCTGTGTCCATCCAGGAGAGGAGTGGTAGGACAAGGACCATGGTGGTGACATTGAAGGTGTGAGACAGAAATTTATTTATTTATTTAATTAAAAAAAAAAAATCATCTATTTATTTATTTATTTATTTATTTATTTATTTATTTATTTATTTATTTATTTATACAAGCACTGGGTACAGTCAGAAGCGCGGGAGGGTGAGAGAATTCACCAGAGCCAGAGCGGGGAGCAGAGCAGGCAGAGTGACGAAGTACACTGCTGAGGGGAGCAGTGGGTGGCAGGAGAGGTCTGCGCACCATGCGGGACCCTCCTCCGGTGGCCGGGGAGCAGCTGGGGATTGAACCGGCGCTGCAGAGGCCGCTGGCAGCTTCGCAATCCAGCACTCAACCGCTGCGCCACCGGGGAGGCCCGACAGAAATTTATTTTGAAAATGGAACCTAGAGGATATCTTGACAAACTAGGCCCAGGTCTGGTCCCAAGACACCTTTTAGCTCCTTTGTGGCTGGCTGAGCATTTTTCTTCCCACAGGAACACTGACCAGCAAGGACACGGAGCACGAACACTTACTTCCTGGCATGGATGCCTTCGCAAAGGACTCCTGAGACCCCTATCCTGCATGAGGAGGTCCCACTCACTGTGCCTGCCCCACCTCTTGTTGGTGTCCACATTATCAGAGCCCTGCCCACTTCTGGCAGTGGCTCAGGGACCCCAGCGGAGCTGCATCTGCCACGTTCACTCTGAGCTAGAGAGCTGCCAGGGCCTGGTGGCTGGGCTGGAAATTGAGCTGTCAGCATCCTCACAGGAGGCCTGGTACTGTGCCGGCACCCCATGCCAGGCTGCTCCGGCCTGGGGTCCTCAGCCTGGCTGCTGGTGGACCCTGATTAAAACACAGTCAATACAAAGTCCGTGGATTTCAGGATTGTGTTATTTATAGCCTCGTGATGCCTCTGCTGGGAGTGGGAGCAGGGGAGGAAGAGGTAGACAGTCAAGGTCAAGGATGTAGGCCTCCCCTGAAGTGTGAAAACTGAGAAGGCAGCTCAGCATGGGACACTGGGAGTTCCCCACCCTGGATCTTACACTCGGGCTCAGCTTGCCCACTCCGCAGGTTTATGAGGGCACAGGACACCCCCCTGCATGAATTTATCCTCTGAACAAAAGCTGGGGGCTAAAGCAGTAGTTTTAGAGAGGTGTCCGTGCAGTTGCTGGCATGGAGGTGCGGCTTTGTCTGGGGAGTCACCCAAGCCCGTTCAGATGCAGCGGCCCCTGAACCACACCGGTTCCATACTAGCTGGCACGAGTGCTTCTGGCTGTGCCCTGCTCTGTACCCCAGCCCCCACATCCCTGCCCACACTTTGACCCCAACACAGCCCATGGGGAGGGCTGGCTCTGTGGGATTCACACTTGCCACTGGCTTCAGAGCAACTGGGCGCAGCAGGCCCAGCAGGAGATCAACAGCTTCCAGGCGGGCAGCAGTGAGGGGGGTGAATGTTCTTTCCGCCTATGAGCAAGAGCTTCTCTCCCCCTCCCCTGGTGCCTGGCCAGGAGATCACTGTTCACTTGCTGATCACCACCTCCACCGTGCCGTGCTGTGCCTGCCTCCTAGCTGCTGTGGGCCGAGCAATGACCCAGACCCACGCACATCACCTGACCTTGCTTGCTCCATCCCTGCGGCCTGTGGTGGCCTACCTGTTCCTCAGAGTTGGATGGGACCCATGTCCAGGAGCTGGCCTCTCCAGCCCAGCACAGACCAGTCCAGGCCTGCCCTTTACTGGGTAGCCCTGCCTCAGGAGCAGGCTTCATAGAGTGGACCAGATCCCCCACCCATGATTTGCACTTGGATTGCATGAAATGATATGTCTTTGAAGTTACAAGGAAAAAGATCTGTGAAGATACTTAGTTTCTCCTGAGAAAGAGGCAGTGGGAGCTGTGGGAGCTGGGATGCCATGGACCTCCTCAGCAGTCATTGGCTGTGTGATTTGGACCACTTCCTGACCTCTCTGTGCTGCACTTTTCCAGCCCTGTTCTCACGTGATCCTCACGGACTGTGTCTGGGCCCCTAGAAGCCCAGCTCCAGGCACTGGACCTTCCTCCCAGCAGCAGTGGAGGATCCCAGTGAGGCTCAGCTGCCAGAAAATGGGTGAGGGCTTCCCCAGAGTCAGGACTTCAGCAGCCCTCTTCCTCCAGAGTCTGGAGGATGGGGAGAAAGACCAGGGACCTCATTCGTGGCAGTTTCACCAACATGTATTGGTATCTGTGGGTGTGCATCATGCAGGAAATCTGACTCCAGCCTTGCCTTTAGATCTCACCGACCAAGACAGGACAGAGACACCCTCAGCTAGGCCAAGTGACGTATACATCTGGGCAGAAGAAGAGATTACATTCCTCAGAAGCCTTTAGGGAGGTGGCCTAGGAGCTGCTAAATAACAGATGAAGGTGTGGGGGAAGGGAATTCCCAGTGGAGTAAACAGGACAGGCAAAGATGGGGAGTGGGCTGGGGAGGGGTAATGAAGATATGTAATGAATCAGATGGCTGTGGTGTGGCAGGAGAGGAGGGGCTGAGTGTGTTCTCGGGGAAGGGCAGTTGGCGGGGCCCAAGGAGCTTCAACTGCTCATTAAAGGAGCTGGGGCTTTAATCCTGTAATCCGGCATAGATTCTTCTGACTCAAGAACATTCTGGTACTTGGGTTGCTGGGCAGAGCAGGGTGGTACTTCTTAGGACTAATCTAGACAAAATTCCCAGCAGGATGTTTATAAGATGTTATCATCCAAAGTGTTTTGAGACAGGTGCTCTGGGGCTGGTGGACCCTGGCATTGAGAGACCATTATTTGCTGTGCAGCAACCCCAGGTCCCAGCTTTACTCAGCTACTCTCCCCCCTGGCTCCAAAGGGACCTCACTGGGTTGAGTGCAGAGTGAGTGAGCCTTGCCGCTCAGGCTGGAGCCAAGGAGTAGTTAGTACAACACCACTTTCCAGCCTAGAGGGCACTTGTTGGGTAACCCCAGTCCCTGATGTTGGGGCTGTTGGTGGGGGCAAACACTGCTCAGCAGGAAGAGGCCCTCAAACCTGACCTGCTCACTTAATGTGTTAATTGCTCTTCCCAGACACATGCTGCATTCCAACTCCCAAGTGTCATGGGCAGGCAGGTGTGCCTGCGCATGCTCATTGCTGTGTGGGTGGGTGAGCATGTGAGTGTGTGTTTTTATGGGGGTATTGTTAAAAGCTCTTTTTCTTCTCTGACCTCAGGCTTGGAGGGTGGAGCTCACTCATCAAAATGATCACCCCAAACCTGGCTTTTCCCCTGGCGACACCAGACGTTGTTCTGTTTCATTCCCTGAAGTGTTTGTCTTTCCTTTATGATTGGGCAGGCCTGTGAGGGTCTTTGGCTTGATGCAGCTCTTAAAGACAAAGCAGGTAGGAGGCAGCCAGAAGTTTCTGGAGTCATGCTTCTTCCTAGCACAGGGTGGTATGCGCCTGCTTGTGCTCCTTTTGTGTGACCACATCAGTCAAGTTTATGGGGTTGTGTGCAACAGAAATTGACTACCTTAAAAAGGGGATTTTGTTTTGGGAAGTTTATAAGGAGCTCATAGAATTGAAGGGAAGATTGGGGGGGGGAATTCAGGAGTCAGGGATCCTGGGCCATTTTATTTAGCAGTCTTTGCTGGAGCTCCAGATATTTTCTCTCGATTCTTTTGCCACCCTACTCAAGACCTAAACCCCTGGGTAAGAGAGTCCGGTTGACTCTTATGACCATGGCTTCATTTACAGCTCCATTAAGACCAGGAAACCAGGGTGCTGTTAAGAAGGGGGATGGGCTCTGAGCATCAAAACAAAACAGCAATGAAAGAAGAAAAAAGACAAGAAGCAAAAACAAAGACAGTGTCCATTACAATGATCTTGGGCAGACCACTGACCCTTTCTCAGATGCAGTCTTTTGATTGCATGGAGATTCTTCATTTCTGACAGCCTGAGTCCATGATCAAAGGAGACTAAAGCTTCTATAATTTAGAAAGTGTTAAAAATGTTCAAATGACAGAACAGGATCTTCTGTGTTAGTAGGGACCCAGAGCCATCTGTTCTGAGCAGGAGAGAGGCAGAGACGAAGTGTTCCGAGCAAAACTCATGAGGCAGACCCAGGCTGGGGGATGGAGGGATTCCAACAAATCTCCAGTTTGGCAACAGCAGGAGCTCAGAGGGAGTGCTTTCTCTCCATAGTGGGTGGTGACCAGTGTGGAAGGTAATCAAAGGTGGAGGCAAATGGCACGTGGAAGCTAATGGAGGGTGGAGCCAATCAGAGAGAAAAATGCCTTTTCCAGAGGGGGCAAGAGAGGAATCTGACTGGTTTCTGAGTCACGCAGAGCAACTAGACACATGATGCAAATCAACACACACTTCTTAAACACCTGCTAAATGTCATTTACTCATTTAATCAACAAACATTCTCTCAGCACCTCCTCTGTCCTGGACTGTGGAGATGAATCAGACAGGGTATGGGCCCTTGAGGTTTGTTGTGGGTGGATGGGTGGGGACTGGACTCATGTACAACATAATCAGCACGAGTTTGGTGTGATGGAGGCAGACACAAATTACTCAAGTAGCCCGGAAAAGGAATGATGATTTTTCAGGTAGGTCAGAGGAGCTTCCTGGAGGATGTCATGTCTGTGTTGGGTTTTGAATGACTAGTTGGAGGAGTGAGCTAAGTACACATTATAGGCAGAACATGACTACAGGATCAGGGGATGGGGCCATGGCCCATATGACGCTCTCCATGGTCCTGAACCACAATTGCATAAGTAGGACAAGGGTTATTTTATTTAGGGGATAGTAGGGACTACAACAAGTCCCCCCAATTCTTGCCGATCCTCCTGGTTCCAGGAAGTATAATAACTGTGAGTGAATTCAGGGACCTCCATTTTCAGTGTAGAGGAGAGTAATTTTGGGAGATGGATAGTAGACGATGAGGCTGGATATTGGCATTTGTCATGAATGATTGTGAAGGGTCTTGGAGATCATAGTAAGGAACCTAGGTATTTTAATCCCATAGGTGATGGGGAGCAATGGAAAAGTTGTGTTATTTAGGAAATTACTGGTATACAATACAGAGAAAGGGACAGGTGGTGTTGAATTTTAAAAGGGTTCAAGTGAGACATAGAGAGGTTTGAGCTAAGTTGGTGAGCACTGGGGACATTGGGAAATAGTAAAGATTAAAAATGGACAGGCCCTAGACATGGGAGCTGAGGGAGGAGTCCCAAATGGCTCCCAGGTTTCCTTCTTGATGACAACGTGACAGATTGGATTATTTGTCAAGAGAGAAATGATACTGGGGTGAGAGCAGGTTTAGGGGGAAAATGATGAGTTCAGTGTTGGATGTGCTGAGTTTAGATGCTGTCCATTGGAATATCTAGGTGGGAATGTGCAAGAGATGGAATATGGACCTAGTGCTTGGAATGATGCATATCTGGAGATGGAGGTTGGGATCATGGGCACATGGTTTTGAAAGCCCAAGCATAGGTGTGAAACTGTCGAGGGTGAGTGTGATAGATAATAAGGGAAGATACTGAAGTCTGGAACCTGGAGACATTCCCATGTAGGGGGGTAGGCAGAGGGGAGTGTACCGAGTGCCTATTATCAGCCTTAGAAAAAACAGTGTTCCTCAGAGTGTGTTCTGTAGCGTTCTAGTTGTCTTTCGAGATGTTCTGTGGTGGAATACACACGGGAACATGGCAGCCTACGTCTCCTCCAGGAGACTCACAGTGTACGTTCTCAGATTAAAGACTGAAAAATCCCTCAGCAAGGAAACATACTTCTCAGTTTACCCCCATCACTCCCTGAATATATTTGCCCTTGGAACACTGGTCACAAATATCCTGTGCCCCATTTGTTTTGAAGTGATGGTCTAGATCTACTGAATGAATATCAGATGGCTCTTTAGCCATTGAGCTAGCATCCCATTATGCCAATGATGAAACTGGAGAAGTTAAGAGCAGCATTGTGGAACAGTAGAGGAAGCATTGGATTAATGTGTAGACACACCTGAGTTTAGTGCAAACCCTATCATTTACTAGGTACATGACCTTGGGCAGATTACTTCTCTCCCTGGGTCTCAGTTTCTTCATCAGTGGGATGAAGATAAGAACCATATGAGTTTTGTGGCTTATGGTTCCATGATACTGCCAGAGGCTCAGGAGGCCATTGTGATTTTCCCCGGGCCACATAACCAGAAAGGGCTTATTATCGTTCCCATTATCCTGCCCTTTGTGGCTCATAATCTCTCTCAAAAACTTGCTCAAGAGAGTGCCTTTGAGTTAAAATCCCAACAAAACCCCCATAGTGGAAATGGTTAGCTTGCAAGATGGCAGCTCAAAGGTCCCCCAATTTTGAAAGGCTCAAAACTCTGTCCTCTTTCCCTGCTCTCAAACCTACCCAGAGGTGGTAAGGGAATGCCATGGAAAAAAAAAAAGGTTGTCCTTTCTGGTCAAAGGCTAAAACTATCTCACTGGGTGTGGCTGTGATGGAAAGAATGAGGGTATTTGTGGGGAGTAGGAAGAAACCTTGGGTTGGGCTTAGAGCCATGGTTGTCCATCCTTCACATCTGGACACAGTCCCACAGCTGGACACTATCCACTAGCTGGCCCATCCCATAGTCCCCCACGAAGCTCCTGGGTCTGCAGAACTTCCTCCATCTGGCTTTGCAGGCCTGAGCTCAGCAAGCTGGAAAGAGGCAGCAAGGCAACTTTCAGAATGAAATCTGTTTTCCTAACCCTTCCATCACAGTCATTCATACCCAACACACTGAAGCATATTTTTAGTCACTTCGCAGAATTTAAAATACACCTCGAAGGTGCCAAGAAACACCAGCTTGGGGAATAACTCTCCTCACAAGAGACAGTGGGGTGGGTGGGTGGGTGGGGGAGTGCCTTATGCTGCATCACCCATTGGCTATGACATGACTCACAGATACCTACACCAGGTGCACCTGCCTGTGGACTTAGAGTTTAGAACAGCCTGCAGGGGGAACTGAGCTCTCAGTCCTGGGAGATGGTATCAGAGCTCTGGGTCAGCACAAACCCTGCTGCCGACTTGCTGCATGCCACGGTGGGGTAATTTTCGGGTCCTGCCTTTGAAACACAGGTGATCATTCTGGTTTCCTAGGCCCTTTCTAGCATTTCTAACATTCTGACCTCAGCACTTATTTATTTATTTAAATTTTATTTTTATATTCCCCATACAATTACAACCCCCTTATTTTGACCCCAACCCCTCCTTTCCCCGCCCCCCCCCAGCCCCCGTAGAGTGTCTCTGGTTCATAGTTGTTTGTTGATTTTGATTTTTTCTTTCTTATAGTTACTCTTTTTCCTGGTCCCTTATTTAAGTTTTCTAGATTCCTGCTATGAGTGAGACCATCCGGTATTTTTCTTTTTCTTTCTGGCTTATTTCACTGAGCATGATCCCTTCCAGCGCCATCCATGTTGCTGCAAATTGCATGTGTTTATCTTTTTTGAATGCTGAGTAATATTCCATGGTGTATATGTACCACATCTTCTGGATCCAGTCATCTATTTTTGGGCATTTGGGTTGTTTCCATAGCTTAGCTATTGTAAACAGTGCTGCTATAAACATAGGGGTGCAGGTGCTCTTTGGAATTGATGTTTCTGTGTCCTTTGGGTAAATCCCTAGGAGTGGAATTGCTGGGTCATATGGGAGCTCTATGTTTAGTACTGACCTCAGCACTTTGTTCAGGAATTTAATTTCAATCAAAGCCTCAAACGTGAATGGGAAAGCGTTATGTGTGGTGGTTCATAGGAGCAGGGCACTTTTGAGATGTGTGAGTGGTGATTGTGCTGCTGAACAGACCCTATCCCACCACCCTCCACAGAAGACAGGACTCCAAGATCCCCAAAACTGGCAGGGCCGCTCAGATTTCCAGACTGTCTGAATCTTGTCCTTCTGTTTACCCACAGAGAAACTGTCCATGGTCATACCCCTCACCAGGCAGAGCTGCGCTAAGACCCAGCCTGTCTTCCATTCAGGACGTTGTCCCTTCCCTAACACACAGCTGGAAGTCATATGCTTGGGGATATCCTATTTTCAGGACACGAGGTGTTTCTTAGTGCCTTTTTTCTGGTCGGTCCCCATCAGAGGCCTGGCTTTCACTGCCAGGGGCTGCCTCTCTTTGGGCATTGGAGGAGCGTCTCTGTGTGCACACGGGGAGACATTGGGGCTGGATCTAGGTTTCCCTGGGAGATGGGAAAGATAGCCTTCTGTGCCTGGTGGAGGCCTGAGGGTCCTGCGCCAAGTCCCAACAGGTCATGGTTCTCCATTCTTACTCAGCCCTCCCTGAACTGATTAAATTAGGGTGGATGAGCCGCTGCTGGAGCAGCCATGGGTTCTCCCTCTAGTGACCCCGGCTTGATAGCTTGAGACCCTCTCTCCAGGATGTCCAAAAGCCCCGAGTTCGTACTCCCAGCTCTCTCTCCTCCAAAGTGCCTGCTAAGAATCCGTTCCCCAGGTATGAAGGGTGGCGGGCGGGCATTGAGTAGGTGCTGAGGAGTACTGCTTCCGGCACCCCGCTCCTAGCTCCGAAGCTCCCCACAAGCCCGCTCCAGGTCGCGTTTGGCCTCGGCTGGCAGTGCGGCTCCGGCGTGACTGCGCCCCCGTCGGGCAGGAGGGGCTGTGCGCGCGCCCTCGCCCCCTCCCGGGCTGCACGTGCAGGGCGGGGCTGTGGCCCAGGGGTGGAGCTGATTGGGCGCCGGCGTGGGGAGGCGGGCCGGGACGCAGCTGTCAGAGGCTTCGGGGCCGCGAGAGCGGCGCATCGGGCTGAAGGGTGGCAGCGCTGCAGCCGGCTCTGAAGTGTAGCAGCCCGCGGGCCCGGCCGGCATGGTGCAGCGGGGGCTTCGCGGCGCGCGCACGCACTGAGCGGGCCCACGCTGGGCCCCGCGCCCCCCGCGCCCCCCGCCGCCCCGATCCCGGCCGGCATGATGTGCCTGGAATGCGCCTCGGCGGCGGCGGGCGGCGCGGAGGAGGAGGAGGCGGACGCAGAGCGGCGGCGCCGGCGCCGGGGGGCGCAGCTCGGGGCTGGCGGCGGTGGCTGCTGCGGGGCGCGGGGAGCCGGCGCCCCTGGAGTCGCGACCGCCGACGATGAGGTGCAGACGCTGTCGGGCAGCGTGAGGCGGGCCCCGTCCGGACCCCCCAGCACCTCCAGCACCCCCAACTGCGCAGCGGCTGCCAAGGCCCCCGGCACGCAGCAGCCCAAACCCGCCAGCCTGGGCCGCGGGCGGGGGGCAGCCGCCGCCATCCTCAGCTTGGGCAACGTGCTCAACTACCTGGACAGGTACACCGTAGCAGGTGAGCGAGCGCCCCACCCAGCCGGAGCACCAGGTACCCCAGGGAGACTTGGGGCGCAGACCCCCTATCTCCAAGCCTTAAGAGGCGTTCGTAAGGGTCCTCTGCTCAGGCACTACTGGAGTGATGTGAGATCCACGGGTCCCATCCAGGGACACCCCCACCCCACTTTCTGCGTCAGGGGTTCGGGTAGTCCCCACCCCTGGAGTAGCCCGCGCGTCCTCGCCAGCCCTTGACGTCCCATCCGTTGTCCTCGTCTCCGAGTCTCCTCTGCGTCTCCGCGTTCTCGCCTCCGCGCCCCCTCCTGCCCCAGCCCCAGGTTCCCGGGCCCCTCCCCACTTCCCCCAGGCAACGCAGTCTGTCCGTCCGTCCGTCATTCCGCGGCGGGTCAGTCTCTCCCTTCCTCTACCCCTCCACTCCCCTGCGAGCGTGCGGCGAGCGCGCGCGCCCCTTGCGGGTGTACACCAGGGGAGACCAAATGTGCGCGCGCGGACAACGCGGGTGTGTGTGAGCGTGCGAGCGCGTGGCTGACAAAGGCTCTGGGCTGCGGGGAGCGGAGGGAGGGGCGGGGCCAGTCGCCGGCGCCTGGGGACCCAAGATGCGGTTTGCAGCTGGCCAAGACTAGAGGCCTGAGAACGCCTCCTCTTGCTCTAAGGCTTAGGGCCGGGGGTAGGGCACAGACCACTTGGGCCCAAGAGGGGCTGCCTCATCCACTGCGAGCACCTCTGGGAAGCTGCCTTGGGAGTAGGGTTGGGTTTCCCAACAACTGCGTTCTACTCTTAGATTTGCACCTGATGTGCCTGGTGTGTGACCTTGGGCCACCAGTCTCAGCTCCTGTTTAGCTCCGTTCCCCATTTGTGAGGTGGTTGATTCCTGGGACCTTTGGGGATAGACCGAATTCTGGTTTCCTGGCTGGTATCTCCCCTACCCCAGTTCTCAAGTGGGGGTGGGTGTGTGGGGGTGTCTGTGAGTAGGGACTTTCCCTACAGTGAACTGTTCCTGGTGCAACCTTGTAAAAAGGCCTCTGACCTGGTGGGCATAGGTGGGGGCCCCCTGTGGGAGGGACAGCACTGCCTGTGTACCTGGCAGGCTGGCTCAGAACCTGCCTAATCACAGCTTCATAACATCTGGAACTACAGGGGAAAGAAAGGACAGTGGAAGGAATTTGGACAGACTCTAAAGAGTACTTTGTGCTGATGGAGAGAGTAGAGTCTGGGGTCCCCTTCTCCAGGCCTCTATCTTCCCCTTCACTGAAAGGGATTTTTTGTCAAGGTGCAAGAAAAGAACTCTGATGGGAGAGCAGAGGCTTCCGCCTACCCCCATGAGCGCTCTCAAAGCCTCTTGGCTCTCTGTCCCTCCACTGCAGGGAGCTGAAAGTGGGTACAAGCAGCACCATTTTCTGGGTCGGATTGTCCCTAAGAGACTCTTGGTTTGGACCCAGCAATGCAGAAGTACACCAGCCCTGTCCTGCATGCCATGCTGCCTGCAGCCCAGCTTAAGCGCCACCCAAGGTGGGAGAGGTCAGAGAACACTAGGGACTGTAATCAGTGCAAAATAGACCTCTTTGTACAGGTGAGGAAACCAAGCCCGCTGTACCACCCTTGTCCAAGATGGCTGAGGGTGCACAGCAAAGCTGGCGTTAGTTTCCCAGCCTCCACCTGGGAAAGGTTTCCCACCCTCTCAGCTGGGCAGTGAGTGGTGCACTTCTGGCATTGTAAAGCTTTCCAACTTGTTTTTTCCGGCCCTAGACCATCCCCTCTGACATTCTCTGGGAAACTGACTCTGCTGGAGTCTGAGGATAGGATTAGGGAGGTCTGGTGCTTATCTGCCACTACCCCTACTTGGGTCCCAGAGTCAGAATGGGGGAACAAGATAGGAAATTTCTGGCAAATTGGTAGGGGGAGAAGGAAAGCAGTGGCTAAGAGGGGTGTGGGGCAGTCAGGAGGAAGGCCAGGAAAGCCCTGTGCAAACACCCGCTGGGCTGTGCATCCCTCCCTGTCCGGGTCGGGGCGGGGGAGTTCATGCTCCACCCTGCCCCCAACACACAACATACACAGATTTCCTCTCCGGATAAGCCTGACTCCCTCTCTCTTTATGGTAAGCTCCCCTCACTCCCCACCCTGCCCCCAGGAGTTTACTGTCTTTACAGCAACTACTCTGGGCTGGTGTGTCTTGTGGGAGGGGGGCAGAAGAATGGCCCTACCCAGCCTGAGTCCACCTGTTGCTAGCTGGCCCAGCTGGGACACAGGAGAGGGTGCACACACCCCACCTCCCTGCCATCTTTGATCCCTGAAACACTCACTGACTTCACGTCAAAGAATGGGGTAGTTTCCACTGCCTCCCTTTACATGGGCCTTGTGCAGGTCTGTGCTCGTGGTACAGACCACCAATGTCCAATTGGAATATAATGCAAGCCACATTTTTAATTGGAAATGTTCGTGCAGCCACCTTAACAAAGTAGATTAATAATATATTTAATTCAATAGATCCAACATATTTCATCATGTGATCCATGCAAAAGCTGTTCATGGGGTATCTTACCTACTTTTTCATACTAAGTATTTGAACCCTACGTCTGTTTTACATTTACAGCACATGTCGGTTCGAACTAGCAGCATTTCGGGTGTGCGACGGCCACAGCGGCCAGTGGCCGGTGCGGTTCTGGAGTCTTTGATGCCAGAGCGCCAGTCCAGACTCTTCATCTCCTCCCCTGTGTGACCTTGGGGACCTTGCCTGGCCCTCCTGTGTGCTCATTTCCTTCCCTCCGCCTCCTAGGTTGTGTGGAGTAAATGAGATTGTCTCTTAAGCACCTGGGACAAGGCCAGAGTCCTGGGAGAGCTTCCCAAACATCCGCTCCCTTCCCGGCCATGTCTCCGCTCAAGCTGTGCCCCTGCCACGATGCCCTTCCCATTCTTCTCTGTTTTTGACAGTTCCTTTAAGGATACCTTTGCGTACCCCTCCTTTCTCCACCAGGTCTCCATCCTGGGAACTCCAGTAGGTTCCCCTCTGCCCTCGCATTCCCAGCGCCACCCGTGATCCAGCTAATTATGGCTCTCCTCCTCCCCATGAGAACCCCCTGAGGGCAGCAGGCTGCAGCAGCAGATGAGGAAAGCCAGGGAACTGCTTTTGCTTTTGCTTTTCTACCTGGGCGTTGCTTCAGTTAGATGAAATTAAGGTAACCCAGAACCCACCTCTGAATGCTTCCCTCCAGCACCTGGTGTGGGGAGGACACTGATGCCCGGAGATCGGCACTTATCCAAGGTCACATGGCAGGGTGGGGCAGGACCAGAACCCCTTAGGACAGTGTTCTCTTGGGGAAGGCTGGGCAGGTGACTCTCTGCTGAATTTAGCATGGAGGAAGTTTGAGCTCCCTAGGGCACATGGCTCTTGCTCCCATGGCCCCTGCAGGCCTGGCAGCCAATCAGGAGGAGCGGCCCCTCAGGTCCTGGGTCCTGGATCCCCACTTCCCCCACTCTGCTTCCCAGCACAAGAACTGCTTCTGCCCCTGGGCTCCTATTCTTCTGTCTGTAAAATGGAAGCAGAGCTGAGTGTGTAGGTGGCAGTTTTCTGCTCCTGGAACCAGGCCCAGCAGGAGGGAGCTGGTGGGGCCCTGTTCATGGTTGGTGAATGACTATTTGAGAACTGAGATCCTTCCCTAATTTCACTGGCACCTGTTCCCTTCCTGAGACTTCTTTTCTTTTGATCCAGCATGTGGCAGATTGGGAACTTGAAATTGGGTGGAGCTGGGGCAGGTGAGGAGAGGCTGAGCCTTGCCCTGGGGGAGTCCTTTTCTGCCAAAGAAGCTGAGACTGGTATCCATGGCAACCGCTCACTAACACAAACCCAGAGAAGAGACAGTACTGGGACACAGCCAGGGAAACAGAGCTGGTAGGGACTGGGGGCTTCCCCAAATACCTGAGCCTTGTGCAGGAGGAGGCTGCCAGGCCAGGGCTCTCCCCTCTTTTTTTTTTTTTTTTGTCTGTCCAGAGCTAAGAGTTGAGAAAATGGAGGCCCAGAACCTTTTACAGGGTCACCTGGTGGATAGAAGCCAAGTAAAGCCCCAAGCTCTGTGGCTATCTTTTTGGATAAGGATAGTCAACACCGCTCCTGCCCTGCCCCCTCGGGAGGCCCTGTCCCCTTGGGTGGCCCTGCCCTGGTCATAGCCACGTCAGCACTACCTGAGGTCTGCAGGGCGGCGTGTCCCAGGGCTGCATTCCAGAGCTCCTGTCTGGCAGGTCAGCACCCAGGTAAACTGCTGGGCAGCCTGGAATGCCAGTGTCCTAATGACTAACCCCCAGCTGCCCATTTCCTTGCTGCCTCTTCCTCCTAGGCCCCTTTCCAGCTGGTTCTGCCAGTACTTCTGCTGTGCTGTTGAACTGTCAGAGGAAGTGACTTGCAACTCGCTACTTTGGTCTGGGGCCCAGGGTCTGTTCCTGCCCCAGCCTGTGCCTTGGTCTCCTGTTTTGCCAAAGGAGCAGGCAGCTGCAGGGCCGCCTCGGCTCAGAGTGAGACCAGCTACGTCAGAGCAGCTCAGAGAGAGGGGCTCTACATTCTGCCCCCAGACAGGAGGTGATTTTTGTTTCTGCCTGAGTATGGGGGCCTGAAACTTTGAGGAAGGAAGCGGGATGAGAGCTAGGAAGCTACTCAAACATGGGCTTGATCCTCAGGTTCCTGGGGCTGGGGTACCTAGTATCTTTTGGACTGAGCTTCCTGCTCCTGACTTTGCCAGACTTCTGTGTGACCCCAAGCAGGTTCTGACCTCTCTGATCCCTGAATCCACAACAGATGAGTTTGTCTCTTTCTGTGCTCAGGGTCTTAATCTTAAGGACAGTGAGGGGCACTTGGTCTAAGGAACTTCTGTTGCCCCCCCCTTCTGCTTTTTCAGGGTTTGTCCTCCCAGATAAGCAGGTCTGTTCCCCAGGAGTGGCAGCAGCTTACCTTGGGTTCCTCTGGTGGCCCAGTAGTGCCCTAGTCTTCTTCCCCAACTCTCTGGGCTGAGTCAGGCACCTAATTGCTGGTTTTCAACTGCATCTGTTGAAACTCCATCACAGCTCCTACCTGTGTGGGGAGATGTCTCCCTCCAACCTCGAGGGACTGAGCCTGGTCATCTCTGGCCAAGGGGACTGGCACAGGCTTGGCCCTGGTCCACTGACCAAGGGGCAGACTTGGCTTACCCAGCCCTAGCCTACCCCAAAGCTTCAGTTCCAAGACTGAAGGGCTTGATGGATATGTTTGGACAACCCTGAATAAGGACTTCTGTTTCAGAGGCCAGGGCTTCTTTTGCAGTGGCTAGTGCTGTCCTTTTGTCCTGTCAAGGGCTCACAGCAAGCTGCAGGCCTTGTGTCTCAGGAAAGAAAATGGGGGAAGTGGTCAGTGTGGTCCCTGGCTGCCTAGCTCACAGCCCTGAAAGTGGGGCCTCCTCACCCCCATACTGTACGGAGTGGCTGCTGTGCAGGTGGTTGCTGTGCCGGCTCTGCCTTGCCACTGCTGCAGGGAGGGGACTTGAGGCGGACTGGCCCCAGGTTACACAGCAAAGTGGCGTGAATAAAATGCTGGTCTGCTCTGAGCCTGGCCCTCCCCTGCTAGCTGGGAGGCTGACGAAAGAAGTCCTAAGGGAGATATGGCCAAGGGCAGAAGCATTTACATGGAGACAGGGGATGGGTGGGGTCCTGCCTTCTACCCCCATCCCTAGTTATGCCAACATGGGGGCATTGCAGGATCTGCCTCCATACCCTCCTCCAACCCTCCCTGGTAGCTCCATGAGATCTCCATGGTACCTTCACTTGTGTCAAGCATGGATTTGCCAAATAAATGGCCCGGAAGCCAAGAACATCTGTAAAAATGACACCGCCTAATGACACCCCTGGGGAGGGGTGGTGTCACTTTGTCACGTAGTTTCTAGCACCCATGTGAGGGTGGCTGGTGTGGATATTTAGAGGAAGCAGTTGCAACTTCTTTTGGGGGGGTTGTTGGGTTGAGGTGGGGACCACAGGCTGGGTCTGGATGCTTATTGGCAGTTCAGCCTGGTTCCTGCCTGGTTCTGTAGTCTCTCGCTCACTGACCTTCTAAATTTCAATTTTCCATCTGAGAAGTGGGAGCAGCAGTCACTAATCTCTGCCAACTGAAGCAGCACATGGGGAGAAGGTCGTTCACGGGCTTGAGCTGTGCCATACCCAGCAGGAGCAAGGTCTCCCACTGTCCCTCTCCCGCACACCCCTGCGTGATCCTGGGCTGCAGCCACACAAGCCAAGCCCTCTGAGGGTCATGATAAGGGTGTGGCCACCTTGTCCTTCCTCCTCCCACCACCATAGTCTTGGGAGCTCCTGAGGCAGGATAGGGCTGGGAAGGCCGAACTGGGAAGGGGGGGCTGTGCAAAGCCCCCAAATTGCTAAGGCCAAGTCTGGTTCCAGGAAAGCTGGCCCCAAATGATAGACTAGAACCACAGGACAGAGGCTGGGCTGCCTGTCCCCGCCCACTCTGGGCATGGAGACTTGGAGGGGAGGAGGGAGGTCTCTCTGGGCACTGGGGGTGTCTCCTCTCTAGGGCAGGCAGGGTCCACAGTAGGTCTTCGTTAGGAAGGGGTGTGCAGGCCTCCAGCTATAGTGCTTTCTAAGGGGACAGGTTCAGATCTGAGGTTGTCTAAGAGGAGACTCTCTGAGGGACTGAAGCTATAAAACTGGGGGGGCCTCATCCTCATGGTCCCTGCAGAGATGACCCCTAAGCTGTACCAACATGAATGACCCAGATTTGTAGGGTAACGTGGGTGCAGGAAGGTTGGCATAAGTAGAGCAAATGCAATTGAGGTTCAGGAATGGACCCAGCAGGGATGTGTGAGGATTCTGGGCCACTTCTCACATGGGTAACCTGATGCTTCGAGTAGGGGCCAGATACTCCTGGCGGTCACCCAGCTTGGCCTTGGGGGTGGGATGGGGTAGGATCTTGTGTCCTGGAAGCTCAGGGGCAGGTAGAAGTGTATGTGCATGAGAACCTAGGTCCCTGACTCAGGGGCTACTTGGCCTGGTCTCCTTAGGCTGATGGGGGGTGCTGGCAGGGCTAACCTGTGGTTTCCCAGCCTGAGCCATGCAGAGCCAGGCCAGCAGAGCCAGGCCCTCAGGCCCCTGTAATTACTGGGGTGGGAGCTGTGGCCAAACATTGGTGCAGGGGTGAAACTTTCAGCTCTGAGAGCCTCCACTGGGGGACCAGTGACCCTCTGAGAAGGCCCACCTCATGGCAGGCTCAGCCCCAGCCTTCAGATCCCTCACCTTGTCTTTCCTGCAGTCTGTCCTTGTTTTGGAGGAAAGAACACTGAGGGGGGATCTCCCCTTTGTTCTCTGGTCATGACCCGGGTTGTGTCCTGCCCGGCAAGTTAATCATCAGAGAGAACATTTATAAAATTTATTGAATTCCTACTATGTACCAGACACTGTGCTAAGCACTTAATGTGGATTAATCTATAAACCTCACAACCGTTTTATAAAGCAGACCTTAACATTAAGACATGTTACAAAAAAGAAAGCTGGCACAGAGAGGACAGAGAACTTGTCTAAGTTCACGTAGGTGGGAAGGGGAGAAAGCCAGGATTTGAACCCAGATGGCCTGGTTCTGGAGCCCATCCTTATGGGAATTCAGCTAACTGCCTGCTGCTCTGAGGGGAGGTGGTGATTATACTTGAGCTTGAGCACCAGGTGGCCTCTCTTGGCAGACCGGGCATGAAGAGACCTCAGGATCCCATCATTTCAACCTTGCATGGGAGCCTGGTCTGAGCTGGGGGCTCCCAAGGTCAGTGTGGGTTTCTTTTCACACCTTGTGATATCAGCAAGGTGGGTTTGACTGGAGGAGGGAGGAGGAAGCCAAGAGTCCTGAGATCTGGACCCTGCTCCTCCAGGGGCTACTGAGGGGCCAGCAATGGTGGCAGATGCCTGAGTTTCTGCGCCCAGCTGGCTGGGGGAGCTGGGACCAGATTCCACCCACCTCTGGGGATTCCCTCAAGATGACAGGTACCTCATTAAAAGCTGCAGAGCAGGGTGTTGGGGTGGCATTCTGTGTCCTTGAATCTGGGCCTTGGGTGGGGTGGATCTTCACTGGTGAAGATGGACACCCCAGGAAGACAGCATGGCTATCATTAAGGCTGGGGGTCTGCAGACTGTGATGCTAGAGACTTGGGGCCCTCAGACCAGCAGGTTACTGGTCACCTGGGTGACGTGGTAATAGATCGCCAGATCTCACCTCTAGAGAGGGCGATTGAGTAGATCAGGATCATGGAGGCATCAAATGTTAAAGGTCTAGACTCAGTTTGGGTGGCAAAGGGCAGCCACGAAGAGTCCCTGGGTCTGCATACTCAATGAGCTCCTGCAGGTAATGCTCTTAGAACGGTGTGTGTTGTGTAGTGAGCACTCACTCAACAGTCAGTCACTTGCTATTATTGTTATTCTTGGTGGTATTACTGAGCAGGGCCAATGGGTTTGGAAGAAGTCATGGGTGATTTTGAGGTCCAGGCAGAACTGACAAACCCTGGGCTGTGGTGTTACCTCCGTGAGTCCAGACAGAGCTGGTCTCTGGAGCCCCAGCCCAGGATTTAGCAGGAGAGCAGTAAGTGCCTGAGAGGTCAGGCTGTGGGGGGCTGCTGGGTGGGCTGGGAGGACTGGGGCAGGGAGCCAGGGTACATTTCTGGGGTGAGGGCTGACTCCTAGGCTCTGGCCTGCCGTGGTCCTGTACAGGGAATGGGGACCAGGTGGTGGGGCCGTGGAATTGGACTCGAATGACTGAGACACTGAGGGATGAGAGAGTCTGTGGTGTTGAGTCACCAGTAGGTGATTGGTTTCAGGGGAGTGATGGAGGTGAAGACATTGGGTTGAGAGGGGAGAGAACTCTATTAAAAACTTCAGCTGTGAAACAAGGTGAGAGATGGAGTGACTGGTAGAGGGCATAGGTTGAGTTGTTTTTGCCACCAGGATGAGAGCTGTTTGTGAGCAGATGTGCAGATGACAGAAGCAAAGGAGATGGTGCACACAAAAGCCTAAGCCAGGGGCTGACCTGGGCAAGATCTCTGGGAGGCAGGCGGGATGGATGGTCTAGGTAGAGCAGGCGACAGCTGACCTTGGACCAGAGGCAAAACCCTTGGGGGCTTGGGAGAGGTATAAATGGGATCCATGAATTAGAAAATTCAGGGGCCTTGCTGTTCTAGAATATTCTTTTGGCCCAGGGATGAGAACCCTGTGACCAGAGGGTAATTCTCACTGTGGATTTGAAGCGACTGCCTGGAGAGAGCCAAATTGGAAGCTGTGGCTCTGGGGGACCTCGCCTACCCAAGGCTGCTGGGGCTGGTGGAATGGGCTTGGCCTGAGCTGTAGGAGGCTGTTCCTGGGCGTGAGGCCCGTCCTGTGACCCACCAAACCTCAGCCTCCAGGAAGGAGGCTAAAAATAAGACTGTGGTAAAGAAGGAAGGGGGTGTGTGGGCTCAAGCTAGGCTGGAGCTCAGAGGAAAATCTGAGACGACCAGCCGAGCTGCTGTGACACATGCTTCCCATGCCAGTGGCCAGTGGGCTCTCACCCTCCTGCGGTCATGGCCCTTCCATTCCCGGAGAAGGAAAACAACCCTGAAAGGCTTGGGTCAGGCCTGACTTGGGGCTTATGGCTCACGTGAGGCCCTGCTCCTCAGGAAGTTTCTGCCCTTGTATTGCAGTTCAGGCTTTGCACCCCAAACTGGGCCCTAGGGGATCTCAGGGTGGGGGTATCCAAGTATTTTTGTGACTTGAGGTCTAGACTTCCCAGGGACTCTGCATGCCCATCTGGACATGGAGAAATGTTCCTCCCTCTTACTAGAAGTTCTGTGAGGCAGAGGAAGCCAGAAGAGGCTTCCTGGAGGTAGTGGCAGCACTGGATCTTGAAGTCATAGTAGGGAGGGCCAGGTGGTTAGGGTGTTTCTCAAGGAGGAAGCGAGATTGTTTTGATTTGCTGTGGACACATGACATCTTCATGCTGATCCATGCCCTCTCCAGGCTATGCATGGGCCCCGCAGTACAAACCGGGGTGGGTGGGTGGGGAGTTTCACCTTCCAACTCCATCCATCATTTCTCCCACCAATATTACACGGTGACCTTCTGGGTTTGGGGGTGACATGCTATGGTTCCCTCATTCAGGGGCTGAAGGTCTGGTGGGAGGTCAGCAGGTCCTTACTTATCATCCACAGTCACTCTGGGTCAGCTGTGTGCTGGGCCCTGGGCCAGAGGACAGGCATGAAACACAGAGGCCGTGTGGTGGAAGAACTTTGGTCTTGGCAATAGACCTGACTTCAGATTTTAACTTTGACACCTTAGGTGCTATGTGACAAGGTACTTTACTTCTCAGAACCTCAGTTTCCTCATATGTAAAATGGGAGTGATAATCATAAATACCAGCTATGGTGGCAAGGATAGAAATGCCACCTGTGGAGTCTCAGTATCTAGAACTTAGCAGGAACCAATAACTAGTAGCCAAGGGGCTCATATTCATGTCTCTATGTGTCTGCCTTATAGAACTAACTAATCCTAGCTTGACAAATACTAAAATAAGAATGGACAGGGGGAGGAGGGAGGAGAGTAAGGGACAAGTTTATTAAGGGTGGTGGGAGGGGGAGAAATCAAGGAAGACTTTCCAGAAGAAGAGGCATGCAAACTAGTCTTGAAAGAGTGGTAGGGATTAGCATAGCCAACAAAATTGTGCCAGGGCAAAAAAGGAAGTGTGTACATTTGGGGGGAGGGAGGTTGAGTGTTTTTGGGTTGCTGGAGTATGGAATGGAGTGGTGTCCTGAGTAGTGAGGTTGGAGGGTGGGGTTGACAGGGCTGAACCTGCAGTGCTTGGTCCTCTTCTGAGCACTGGTAGGCCATGAGTGATGGTGACTATGTGAGAGAGGGGTGTTTCAGATCCACAGCTCAGGGAGAACAGAGGCCCTGGCTTAGGAGGGGGGAATGGGTTTTGGGGCTGGGAGGTGAATGTGAGTAACCCCCCAAGGTTGGGTCCAGCCTAGTCTCTCATAGGCCCAGAGGGAACTCTGGACCTCTCTGACACTAGATTGGGGCAACTCGGAGGTCCCACTTGCTGGCCCCACCATCTACATGCCCTGTACCAGCCCCCTGCTTCTGCCTTCAAGGCAAGGCCACAACCTGCCTTGGTTATTAAGTCATTAACTAGGCCTCACATGGCCTCCTCGTTATGGGTAATTATGGTAAAACCACTTGGGGCATTAACAAGGAGGAGGCCAGCTTCTCTTGGTTGTCAGGCTGCTAGGACACCAGCTGGATCTGACCGTGTGTCCCAGGAAATTGCTCAGCATGCCAGCTGAGGGACAGTGACACCTTCCCCCTCTTCCTTGGCCCCAGCCCTATGCTAGGTAGGATCACAACCAGCTCTTGGAGATTCTACTCTCGCCCATTTCCCTGTTGTGTGTCTGAGCATTTTGCTTGACTTCCTGTGCCTCAGTTTCCTCATCTGTCCGGTGGAATAAAAATACCAGCCTCATAGAGGGTTAAACCAGAAAAATGCCTAATGTTCATCATTTTAAATGCTGACGTCATCATCACCGTCATGGAAAGCTCTGGAAATCCCCAGAAAGCAAGGTCCAGGTCCCTCTGTCCTCTATGTGATGCAGGCTTTATCTCTATCTCCTTTCTTCCCTATTCCTTCTCAGTGCAGTAGTTAGGAGCTCTGACCTGTGACCTCGCCTCCTGCTGTCCTCAGAGATAAGGGGAGATGGGGGCCATGGGGTCTGTGGGGCTGGGGTTCTGCTTCCTCAGAAGCCCTGCTTGAGAGCTGTGAGATGTGAGAGGGGCCCAGGAGGTTGCTGGTCCCCCATATAGCCTATTTGTTCACAGCTAGTTGCTCTGGTTGCAACCTCCATTCCCCACCCTGCAAAATGCAAAGCCCTAACAGGAGACAGAGGCAGCTGGGACTTGGAAGAAGGGCAGGCCAGCTTCAAAGGAGCTCCTCACCCCACAAAAGTTGGCCTTGAGCTTTGTTTACCTTCCATGGAGTCTTGGCTCCTGCATAAGAAAACTGGGAGTCCTGGTTATAATCCTGGGGATGTTAGGGGGAAAAGGATGTCCTAAAGCTAATTCCATACAGGCTTTGTGGACTCCACTCCCACCCCAGGCCAAAGCCAAAGACACTAGGAACTCCAAATCCCATCACCACCAAAGGGAAGGTGGCTGGGACCTGAGGGTGGGGTTAAGCACCCAGGTTGATATAAAAGGCAGACACGTGGGCTTTGGGGCATCCCCATTTTGGCTCTCCGCCAGCTCGCAGCGTCCGGCCAGCTCTGAGAGTGACTTTGGGTTTCCAGGTCGGCGGATCGGGTAGGACGCGTTAAAGACTTTATTTCCCTATTTTCTCCCTGAGTTGTACATTTTCCTGATTTCCTTTTCCCTTGTAAATAAACCTTTTATTAACCTTTTGTGTGTGCCTGTAGTGGAGTATTCATAAGTCCCTTTTAAGCGCGCGGGTGAGGACCCACAGCCAGGATCCCGTTCAATATCGGGTCTGCTCTATAACAGGGACAGTTGGGTGAGCGTGTGAGTGTGCTTATGTGCACAGAGAGGTGAGAAGATGAGTGTTGGCGTGAGCCCCCTCTACCCTCTCTTTGGCCAGAAGTTTCCCCACGCCTTTCAGTGGCTGTGCTTGTGATCTCTGGCCTCCCTGAGGGTAGGCCTCAACCCCCAGCATGGGACTGGGTCGCGCGTGGGCCAGAGGCCTAGGCTGGCACATAGGAAGGAGGCTTGGCTGCCTCATCTGAATGAACAACCACAGAGGAACCTCAGACCCCTGCAAGGGCCAAGTGAGGGGGTGGGACCCCCCTCAGGGATCAGGGGGCCCAGGATGGAAGGAATCAGTGGCTCCAAAGTCCCCAGGGCCCTGGCTAGACTGGGCAGGGTGATGTTCTGTAGATGGAACCAGTCTGGGTCCTGCAAGGTGGAAAGATGGCTGGAATTGGGGGTGACCTGGTGGGGTGGGGGGGTCGGGTACCCAGGCACCAGAGTTTGTCAGTAAGCACCCTCTGTCTCCCCTGCCAGGAGTCCTTCTGGACATCCAGCAGCACTTCGGGGTCAAGGACCGAGGAGCCGGCTTGCTGCAGTCAGGTGAGAACCCCTGCCACCTTCACCCCTCCCACTGGGCCTCTTCTCTGGCCCTGACTTTCAGGAAGGAGCATGAACTTGGCATTCGAATCCTATTGTTGCCACTCACAAAAGGCTCCACTTCTCCAAGTCTTTCCTTCTTTTCTCCTTCTTGTAAAACAAAAACAAGTGGCAGCCTGGAGGACTGTGGGAGATATACCTTGTGGGGGCCTTGGGGGCCCCAATGCTTCAGGGTCCATCTAGAGGCTGGTGAGGGGCACAGGTGCTGTGAACAGAGCCTTAGTGACTCCCTTTCTATATGCTGCCTGCCCCCCAATTCCTTCCATTGCCTTCAACCTGGGAATCACCTCTTATGTCAAAACAGAACTCCCCCGGTTAACCCCGAAGTCATTCCCCAACCCAGACAGGAGGCTGAGAGTCTGACTCCCTGGGCCCTGGGACTTTGGCCTTCTGATCAATGGGGGGCAATGGCTGGAGCCTCACTGGGCTGGGGCAGTGTGGCAGGTCATCGAGCAGTTATCCCAGCCTAGCTGCCTCTCCCTCAAGGTTCCGTGTCTCCTTTGTTCCTGCCCTGCTCATACATGGCCCCTCAGGACCCAAGTTCCTGGCTCCCTGAGCCTCCCACTCGCTCTGGCCCTGCTGGTCATACCCTCAGCAGGACCCTGAGGCCTCGGTGAAGACTCAGAGCCAGTGTTGCATCCCAGAGCTGAGGCCCCAACCTTGTGTGTGGTCAGTTTCCTTGGCCTTGGAGTCCATCTTACTGCCAGCCTGTCAGATGTGAGCAGGAAAGCCCAAAGTCTGCATTCCAGAGTGTGAACCCCTTCCCCTGCTCAGGCTTTCCTGGGAGGGAGGGCGGGAGGGGTGGAGCTCACTGTCCAGGAACCTGCCTGACCTGTCTAGGTGGCATTCCAGTACACAGAGTGCCTGTCTCCATCGTCTCCCTGTGCTCACAGAAGCCACAGCCACTCAGCCAGGGTTCACCTGTCCTCATTGCCCACTTGGGGTCTCTGCGGCTCAAAGAGGGGACATGATAACTCCAGGGCTTAGTCCTCATCAGTGAGGCCCACCAAGCAAGAACAGGGCACGTCACCTCCAAAAGTTGGTCAGGTCTCTGCCCCTGCAGGTGTCCCCTCCTCCTTGGGATAAGAGCCCAAGCTTTCCTGTAACTCCTCCCCCCTTCTTGTGCCTCCCTTGCTGGGTGAGATCAAGTCAGCCTGCCCTGGGGCCTGGGACAGTCCCTTTAGCCTCCTGGGCTCTGCACTTACAGGCCGGAAGAGAGTTCAAACCAGAGGGAGAGTGGGAGGGAGCCGATAGAGCCAAATTGCCCAGCCCTTTCCCTCCCTGGTCCCTTCCCATCCTGAGCCTCATCCCCTCACTGATTGATCAGGAGTAACGCTCTGCCCCAACCTCCTCCATTCACCCCCCACCCCCCTCCCCCTCCCCGCCACTGAGGGTGGCCAGTGCAGCTGAGGGAGAGGAGGTACTGGGCTGGAGGGTCACAGTGTGTTGTGGGTAGGTCCCTGGCTGCCTTCTTGGCTGAAAGGGAGAAGTCACTGCAGCCCCTACAGATTGGTGGCTCTTGGCTGGAGGTGGACAAATCACCCATAGGCATCATCTTGTTTGGTTCTTCCTCCTATGAGCTCCCTTTGTCAGTTTCACTTTCCAGATGAAAGGACAGAGGTCAAGAGAGGGGAAATGACTTGCTTCAGGTCTCTGGTGAGAGAGTAACAGATCTGGAATTAGGACTTACATGTGAAGACCTCTTGGCTTGGGGAGGGGGCACAGGCTGCACTACATGCGTGAGCCTTATCCCAGGGCCCTGTGTGCCTGACATCTCTGTTCTCACTGTGGGTGCCTCTGGGCCTTGGCAAGAGTTTCCAGCACCCTAGAGATCCTCTAGCCCTTATGCCATGGCCTTCATCCTAAAATCTACTCTTGGCACAGCAGGGAGGGCTCCTCAGAGTGTCCTCATCCCTCAGCCATCTGAGCCAAGAAGCCAGTAGAGCTAGACCAGGATGTGACTCAGTGGCAAGCAGGCAAATCACCTAATTGGCCTGAGCCCCAGGCACCTGTCTCTTCTCCAAGCTCCGATAAGGTCGGAGCTGGGTGGAGGGCGCCAGCCAGGTGTTGGTGCTTGCCCAGATCAAAGGGCCAGGGCTGACAGCTAGGTTGCCTGCTTATTTGTGGGCACCGTATGCTGCTGGGCCAGGAGACAGAGTGGGGGGTAGCTTGGGGTTAGGCCTGGGCCTGCCTCTCCTGTTTCCCCTTGGGACTATAACATGAGGGCTGGCTTGAGAAAAGCCTACTCTCAGTAGCCCCCTTGCAGATTGCTGACAGCTGAGAGCTGGCCCCCGAGGCACCTGCAGTGGCCAGAGCTCAGTTTCCGTGAAGTCCATAGTGGAATTATAGCTCTTGGGTCTTGCTATTTTGGGAAGTCAGGAGCCACCATAACCTACACCGGAAGTGGCAACTGCCACTGGCCCTGCTGCTTGGCAGGCCCATGTTAGGATTCCCCTGCGTTCAGGTAGATTCCCTCTATTGATGGGAACAGGAAGTGTGTCCAGTCCCCATACAGGCACGGGGAGAACAGTGGGAGCTCAGGGGCATGATAGCAAGTAGGCATCTCTGCCTCTGTCTGGTGGTAGATGAGGAGTTCCTCAAGGTGGGACATTTGAGTGGGGCTTTGACATATGAGTTAGAGTTTGTTCAGGGCAAAGGATTTCCAGTCAGTTTGTCATATTAAATGGATGTGAGAAATCCTCCTTACCCTCCATGCTGGATAAAGTATGCCAAGAATACATTTAAATTGCATAGCTGTTTCTGAAAGCTAAAGCTATCAGGGAAATTTCCAGGTGGAGAAACAAAAGAATTGAACTCAAAAACTGGAGTGAGAGCTGACATTGAAGCCAAGTGATGCAGAGGGGACTAGTATAGTTCAAAGAGGCTTGTTACAGTATTTTTAACGTAAACTTTTTTTTTAATCATGAAAAAAATTTAGACACACAGAAGAAGTAGAGCGAGATAGTACAACGAAGCCCATATGCAGTCACCCAGATTCATCAAAGCATCACCAGTCTGGCCCAGTTTCTAGGCTCAAGGGTTTCTTTGCTTTGAGGATTGGACAACACTGACTGGGGTGACTCAGTCTCAACCCAGCGTCCAGGACAAGCTCCCTGATATCAGGTGTGCCCCCATGCTGGTGGGCAGTTTTTCTGGTGAAGTTCACTTTCATGGGTAGAATTCTCCTTCCTGGCTTAGCTTTGTCCAGAGAGCCTTGTGTGGCCCTTGCTTTGTACAGGCTGCCACTTCCCCATGTAGGATTTATGTTTTCAGGGACCCCAGCAGAGACAAATCCAAAATGGATCCTCTGAGAAGCCATTTTTTTTAAAGCTTTATATTTATTTATTTATTTATTTATTTATTTATTTATGCATATAAGAACTGGGGTGCAGATCAGAGGTTCAGGGGGTGAGAGGATTCACCAGAGACAGAGTGGGGAACAGAACAGATGGAACTACTGAAATACACTGCTGAGGAGAGCAGTGGGCGAGTCAGGAGAGGTCTGCTGCGTCATGTGGGTCACCTCCCTGGCCAGGGATCAAACTCATACCGCAGTGGCTGGCGATGGCTTGATAGCACTGAGACTTTAACTCTGCGCCTTTTTGATCCAGGGTCTATGGTACAGGCAATTCCTGCTGAAGACAAACTCAAATTCAAAGTGAGCTCACAAGGATGTCCACCTTTGTGAATGGGAGTCATCTAGCCTAGGCAATAACAAAACCAGCTCCTGCAGAAGGACAGGAAATAATAGACTCATCTTAAAAGGACTTTAGCTATCCTTAATTTTCAGAGCATTGTAAGAAAGGGCAGACTTTAAAGATAGGAACAGCACATTATTTACAAAGAAAAAGAGATTCTTTTTTTCAAAATTCTAGAAGTGAAAAATGTAGGAATTAAAAAAATTAACTGTAACAAGTACATAAGTGAATTAGATTAGACCCAGCTGAAGAGAAAATATGCAAATTAGAAGAAGGATGGAGGAAATCAGCATAAATGCAGCTCAGGGAAAGGGGAGAGCAAAAATGAAGGTTGTGCCACTGGCTGGCTGCACTCTGCCTGGGGTATGGGAAGAATGGAGAGAGAGGAGACTGGATAGTAGGCAGGATCTATTGTGAAGGCATCTGACTTTGTCTGGCAGTAGTGGGAGCCAGAGAAGGTTTTGGAACAGGACAGATCCCTGTATGGTGTGTGCATCAGAGTGGAGCTGAGTGTGGGGATGAATGGCAGAGGAGACTGGGACGCATTTCGGGGCTGGGGTTTGTGGAGTCACGAGTGTCAGGGTGGGTGGTGGGGAGGGGGGGGGAGTGTTTAGACAGAGGAAGAGCCAGCTCAGACTGAAACCAGACAGCATCTCTGCTTGGGACTGTCTCCTTCTGGCCTCCCTCTCTCCCCTCCTCACTTTGACTGGCTTGGCAATATCCTTTCATTTTGACAGACTTGGGGTTTGAAGGCCCCAAAACTGGGCAGCCCCGTGTCCATCCCTCCAGGGCCATCCTCTTTTCTCTTGAGATCTAAAGGACCAGCCCAGGGCTTACATCCTACCCCGGGTATAAGGGAGGAGCGGTTCCTGTTCTTCCTATAGGAGCTCTGAGCATAGTGGGCTCTCAGCACCAAGGGGGCCTGTCTGTCCTGGGTCCTCCTCTCCGTCTTGGCTGGCCTGGGTCACCCTCCATATCCAGTGGGTAGGAAGGATACTCAGGCAGTGTCTGCCGCCCGCCAACACCATGCCGGCCTGAGCACCCTCCCTGTACACCGGATGTGGAGGATGGTGAGTCTTCTCCAAATAACAGTCAGATCTGGACTTTGTAAAAATAATCCTGGTTCAAACCAGGCCAAGGTGGGGGCTGTATGTGGGTTCCAAGGCCACCATGTGGGGAGCCCAGGGCTCCCCCAGCTCAGACCTTGCCAACTCCTGCTCTAGGACCACATTCTGGGCTCAGGAGCCCCATGACGGGGGTGGGTAGAGGGGGACAGTGTCCTGGGACCCAGAGCCCACATCGGGAGATATTTTGAGCTTTTCGGTGCCGGTCCCTCAGGATACATAGGGGAGAAGGCCTTCAGCCAACACACTGAGCCCGGGGGCCGCCATAAGAGGTGGACCGCCCCTTGGGGATCTTGTCCAGCCCTATCTTCCTGATGATCTGCTGGCAGCCCTGTGAGGAGGGGGCTTCACCTGTCTTACAGAGGCAGGAGTGAGGCTCAGGCCTAGGGTCTCCTGGGAGCCAGGCTTCTGGCTCCTCCCACCCTGCATCAGGCCCTGTCCCTGTGCCCTGGCTCCCTGCCTGCGACTCCATTGTCCCTGGCTGTGGGCTCAGCGCGTGTGAGCTGAGTGAGGGCTTCCCCACTCCCGACCACAGGATGTCCTCGTGTGGGAACTGCTGGGAAAGCCACTCCTACTGAAATCAGGGGTGGGGCAGCTGGTCTGCCCAGAGAGCTCGCTTCCAATAAACAAAGACTGCGGGATGGAGGGTGGAGGGGCCAGGGAAGCTTCTAGCCTGCCTGGTCTTTATTTCCAGCTGTGTTGCCTCCTGGCCCCATCAGCCTCTCACCCCTTCTTGGGACAAGGGTCACACATTCATTCTGCCACTGACAGATTTCCTCCTGGCCCTAAGTGATTGTGTTCAGGCCTCCCCCCGACTTGTGACATCCCCGAGGGCCTGGAGAGGTCCTTTCTCTTTTCTATCCCCAGCAGAGTAGAGAGCTTCAAAGGTGGACTGGGGACTCGTTCCTTACCATGGATGCCTTTGTCCCCAAGGGAAGGCACTGCATGGCAGGCGGTGCTTCTGTTACAGAGCAACCACTTCCAGTGTCCTGCCTGACTGTGTCTTCTTGGGCATGTCGCTCCACCTGTCAGTACCCTGAGTTGTAAAATGGACAGACATGGTGGGTACGTGGTAGATGCTGGGGTCAGGCTGTGGGAGTTGGGGCACAGGGCACACCTGCTTCAACAGGAGTTCACTTAGGATCCTGGATGCCCCTGCCACCCACTGGGCTGCAGAAAGCTAGGGGTGGAAGAACCAGGAGAGGTTGCCTTCCTACTCTGCTGTGGGAGGAGGGCCAATCCACCAGGACAGACTGGCTTGGCCCTGGTCTGACCAAGGCCTGGCTCCCCACCTTAAGTCCCCCCATCTCTCACCACTCAGAGGGGCCTTTCTAGCTCTCCCCCTTGCAGGAAGAGAACAGAACATTGTTCCCTATTGCCCTCCAACTAAAAGTCTAACCTGTTGTAGTGTTTGGGGCCCTCTCCCCCGCAGCTTCATCTCCCACTGCTTCCTCAGGAGCCTTCCTTTTTGTAGCCTGATGCTTCTTGTTATCCCTGACACACCCTGAACTTTTTCTGACCAGTTGGGACCTTTCCCCTTCCCTGTCTGGGAGTCTGCAGGGTGATTTAGAGCAAGGACTCTGGAGTCAGACAAATTGGGGTTTAAATTCTGGCTCAGCCAACACTAACTGTGATGTCACTTCTTTTAGCCTCTACTGTCTCCTCTGAAAGATAAAGTTAATGGTGAGAATCAAACGAGATAATCTGCTTATGTCAGGGCGCTTCCCTGGTCCTGCCTATAATAAGTGCTCCACAAATGATAAGAGGTTATTACTAGCAAAAAAAATTATGCCTCATTAACCAGTATACAGTATTGCTTATAAGATTTTCAATTTATATTTGAGTACATGATCTTGATTTCAAATATTATCATCATAGTAAACTCCTATGCATCCTTCAATGCCCAATTCTGACATCTCTGCCTCCATAAAACCTCCCTCTCCTGGTAGAACTTGGCCCTCTTTACTAGTTCCTTGGCATTTGAACCCATTAAGTTGGGCACCCCATAATGGTCGGACAGCAGGCAACTTCAAGTCCTGTTCTACTTACTCCCCACCTAGGATTGACAGGCACAGAGGGAACAATTCTTTCTCTTCCCCCTAATGTGTGTAGACCCTGAGGAGACCCAAATTTCTTTCCTGCCCGTATCCTGATTGGATACCAGTTAGGTTGTGGGAGGCAGGCTCCGCAGGAACAATTCTTTTTCTAATTATGAGGAAATAAATTTTGCCTTGACTAATCAAAACAAGGGCCTGTATTGACCGAGGCTGGAGCCTCCAACCTCGAATGGGCCATTGTGGGCAGGGTGTGGCATGGAGCACCTTACCAGCATTATCTTACCCAGCCTCAGCGCACAGGGAGTTGCTATTTTTATCTTCATTTTACAGATGAGGAAGTTGTTGCACTGGAACTGGCTTAGACCAGCTCCTGAGAGTCAATTGTTAAATTTTCAGGAATTGTGTGAGCTAGTTGTTAAACACAACCACTGTTGAGAACTAAATGATATAAACTTATAATTGAACAATGTATGTTTAAAAACAATGGTAATATATGCTCAAAATTCATCATACCCTAACTGCCTCATTTTACTATAATCAGTGTTCTTAAGGCTTTTACATCTATTGTAACTGCATTATAGTAATACTATATACAATGTAAATCTGAATATTATCGATGCCATCATTGTAAATCTGACTGGTGACATTATGTTGGTAGCTTGAAATCCTAGTAGGGACATAAATTACACCAATTTTACAACATGGAAGCTGGCACACTCTACACAACACTTACGTTTAGGGAGAGCTATTGTTAAACACTTATTACCACAGAGAGGGTGTGAACTGCCCAAGGTCACCCAGCTGGGAAGGAAGAGAGCTGGATTTGAGCCCCCCTAGTATGTCTCTGGTGCCTAGCTTTGTGCTGATTCTGCCAAGCCCCAGTTACAGTTGCCCCACACCCATCCGCGCTGGCTGTCCTACGGATAGGAGAGACAATCACCTTCCTCCAGCCCAGCCCCCTCTTCCCTTGCTCACTTTCTCACCTTCTACCTCCCCTCCCTCTTTCTCTTCTTCCAGTCCTGGCTTCCACAGGGACTCAGGCCTGTGAGAAGCAGCAAGCCCATGTACACATTTAGCCTGGTGGTCAGAGGCTGGCCAACTGGTCACCTCGTCTGGCCTTTGTCTGACCATCTGCCAGTCAGCTATGGGACTCTGTTCCGGGGGATGGGGCTGCCTTGCCTTGTGACCTAGGGCCTGCCCTGTTTTGCTGGGCCTCCTCATCCTACCTGGGCCCTTCCAGGCCCCTCCCATCACTGGCTGGGGTGTCTCCACAGACTCCGCTAAGACTCTGCCACTCTCCTATTCTGAAAGAACAAAACCAGGTCATGTCACACCTCTGCTCAGCATCCTCTGTTATCCTTTCTCACCTGTAGAAGCCACAGTCTTCACATGGCCCCAAGGCCTTCCCCATCTGGCCTCTCCCCTCTGTCCCTCTGTTCTAGTCACTCTGGCCTCTGCCGCTCCTCAGATATACTGAGCACACTCCTGCCGCAGGGCCTTTGCACTTGATGTTCTTGCTTCAATATTTGCCTGATTTGTTTTCTCGCCTTCTCCAGGTATTTGCTGGAGTGTCACCTTCCCTGACGCTTCTACTTCAGCTCGTAACCTGTGTTTCTCTCTCCCACACACACTGATTTTCTATCTGTTTCTGACCTTTTAGCCTCCTTAGCATTTGTCACCATCGGACATGCTATACTTTTTATTTTATTGGCTATTTCTCCTTACTAGAGAAAAAGTCCAAGAAGGCAGTTGGTTTTGCCTGTTTTGTTGAATGGGTGAATGGACAAAAGAATGACAGTGCTTCCAGGTGGAAGTAAGCCTCTGAGGCTTCCTGGGAAGAGGGAAGCTGTGTGACTGGGCAGGTATGAGACCTGGGGCACCAGACCCAGTGCTGCTGTGATTTACTATGTGTCCTTGGGTAGGCCCTTTCCCCTCTGCATCTCCTTCTCAAGTGAGGACAGCAGAGTGGCAGAGTAAGAGGAACTCTGGCCCTGGAGTCAGACAGACAGGAGGTCAAGTCCTTGAAAGGTCGATGCAGGAGGCCAGAATGCAAAAGCCCACCAGGAAGCCCATTGGGACCAGGAATGCAGAAGCCCGCCTAGAAAATTCAGACAATAAGCCTCTCCCCGCCCTACAAACTTTTTCCCACCATGCAAACCCAGTTTCCCACCTGACCTCTCCACAACCTATAAAAGCCTGCCTCCCCCTGGCAACGTGGGCGGCCTCACTGACCCCCACCTTGGGTCCATGAAGCTTGCCCCGGGGTGCAATAAATTTTCCCCTCCTTTGAGAAAGCTTGGCCTGTCTCTTCTTGTCTTTACCACGCCAAACCTTTCAGTCCCCACAGGGACATTTCCTGCCGGTGGGGCCAGGGACAAGCTACTTCCCTCTGACTTTGTCTCCTCATCCGGGAGGTGGGGTAGGGGTTGGAAAAACACACAAGAGGCTGTGTGGTGAGCCCCTAGCATGTCTCCTGGCCTGTAGAAAGCTTTCAGTAAGTACACCTGTAGTCCTTTAAAAAGTACCAAGGGCTCACTCCCAAACTGGACAAACTGGACAAGAATTAAAAAGGTGTAGTCACCTAATCTGAGGGCCTTTCCTGCCTCTGCTGGCCCAGGCCTGAGCCAGGGTTCCACTCTCTGGCTGGTCCTCAGCCCAGGGCCCAGGCTGAGCTTCGTTTCACTGGCACTTGCCTCCAGCTGAGGCTCATGGGCCAGCAGGCTCGGCCACAGGGACATGGGACCCCCTCAAGCTCTCCTCTTCCGTGCAGTTTTCATCTGCAGCTTCATGGTGGCTGCTCCCATCTTTGGCTACCTGGGCGACCGCTTCAACAGAAAGGTGATCCTGAGCTGCGGCATTTTCTTCTGGTCAGCGGTCACGTTCTCCAGCTCCTTCATCCCTCAGCAGGTGAGGCCGCCCAGGCTCCCCACCCAGCACCCCGCCTGTCCCTTCCATGTGCCCCGGTGCCTCCAGGGGGTGGTTAGTCTGATTGACCCGTCCTAGTCGTGACTGTGGGTCCCAGCCCCAAATGGTGTCTTTGGGTACAGCAGGAAGGGGGGTGTCTTTGGACAATTTTATAAACAGCCCTGCAGGATGGGCCTTCCCCATGCTGGCCTGAGCCCGGATACTTGCAGGCCTGCATGGCCTCCTGCTTCTTTCTGAGTTGCTCTGATTTGGAAAAGATGCACGGGCCAGAGGGAGCAAGTGTGGCCCAGGAGCCCTGACCCTTGGTTCTAGTTCCGGCCCTGCTGTGTGACCCCCAGGTCACACAGGCCTCTCCTATCCTCACCCAGTTTGCTCTTTGTCTGACGGCCAGCTAGCTTCTTGGGTCACAGTCCTAGGGAAGAAAACATCAGCTCAACATAAAGAAGATATTTCTTACTGGGTTCCCACTGTTCTTGGTTGAGTACCCCAACTCTGTTGCCCCCTCAGTTTTGTGATCTAGAGAAACCTAGTCAACCTTGTGGAGCCTCGGTTTCCTCATCTTTAAAATGGGATTTTATCACTCAGCTTGAGAAAGAAAATTGAGCTAACGGAAACCCAGACTCTGGGATATGGCAGATGGTCAATAAATGGTTATTTCTGTACTTTGTTTCAAAGAGGAGATAAGCTACTTTTCAGGTAGTGAGTTTCCTGTCAAGAGGGGTGTGCGAGCAACCCTTGGGAAGAGGGAAGAGCAACATATGTCCTCAGGGAGCTTTCAGCCCAGGAGAGAAGTGAGGAGCCCCCTGTCCTGTCCTTGGGAACACTGAGGCTGGGGGTGGAAGATGAGACAGGAGCCCCTACTCTCAGGGTCTTCAAGATGTGCTGGGTGCTTAGAGTCCTCCCTGAAGAGAGAGCAGCTTCTTGAAATCCATGGGGCCAGGGAAGGAGGAGGTGACATTTGAGCTGGGCAGGTAGGATAAAACAGGCCTTTTGGTGAAGAGAGCATGGGAAGCTGGAGCAACTCCATGAAAGCAGAAATGGTGGAGAGTTGAATGAACAGGGAGGGGAGCATCTGGGCTGAGGAAGAAGGCAGGAACCAGGTTGGAGGGTCTGGGTATGCTCCTGAGGATAGTGCTGTGCCCTGGAAAGGTCTGAAGGTCGTTCTGATTTACAGTGATTGAAGGGAGGCTGGAGGTGAGGGCAGAGAGAATTGCAAGTTTGGGGGAACAGCTTTGCTTCACAGAGGACAGTCAGGAAAACTGCAGGCCCCGAGTGTTAGGTAGAGAGTTACGTTAAAAAATGGGTACTGGACCAGAAGCCTCTAGGGCTCCTGTGGGCCTTGTCTGTCCCTGGCCAGGCCCCTGGTCATCTGACTTCTGGGGCTCTCTGGAATTGACCAGTAAATCCAGAACCATTATGCCAGGGCTGGGTCTAGCTCTGAGTATGTGCGTGTGACGGGGGAGCTCGGGCAAGAAGATAAGCAGAGGCAGAGAGAGAAACAGACATATCACCCCCAATTAATCTATAAATTCATTGCACTCACAATCCAAGTCCCATGAGGGTTTTTAGTGGACCTTAGCGATGTGATTCTAAAGTTAATTTGGCGAGAAAATGCCCAGGAACAGCCAAGAACATTGTGAAAAATAACAATGAGAAGGGACTTACCCTGTCAGTTATCACAATATGACTTTTCTAACTAAAATAGCAGAGGGCTAGACTAAGAGATCAATAAAACAGTGTCCTTCTTCCTATGAGATTGAATGTAGGATGAAAGTTGCATCTCAGATGAATGGTTTTGGGAAAATTAACTATCCATCTCAATCAAAAATAATCTGGTTTGCATTTCAAACCATACCTCAAAATAAATTCCAGATAGGTGAAAGTAAAAAAGTAAACTCTAAAAACCCAGAACTGTAAATCGATAAGGACAAATAATCCAATAGAAAGATGGGCAAAGGGTAGGGATGGGCAGTTCCAGGAGCAGATACCCAAATGGGCAATAAATGTAAGAAAGATGATGCTTGGCCTCTGGAGTAACCAGGAAAATGCAAATTAGAACAATGAGGTACCATTTCACACCCATTACATTCACAACAATTAAAAAAGCTGACAATACCAAGTGTGATTAAAACTGCTGGTGGGAGTGTAAATTAGCAGAGCCTCTTTGGAGAGCAAAATGGCAGGATTTTGTAAAATTCTAACTGTACGTCCCTACAGCCCAGTCTTCTGCTTTCGAGGTATATACCCAAGAGAGAAACTCCAGCTTCAGCGTGAAGAGAGTAATGCATGCAAGGATGTTCACTGCAGTCTTATCATAGACAAAAAGGAAAGCAATTTAAATGACCATGATGGGGGAAGGAGTCCTGGGGTAAAATGGGGGTGCATTTGTACTTTAAGATTCTGGATAGCAAAAGAATGAACTGGACCTGTGTTAACTAGCATAAGTGGGTTTTCAAAAAATAAGATTGAAAGTAGCAAGCTGCAGGATCTGATGAGTGGAATGGTCCTTTTAATGTTCATTTTGCACAAGCATGCAGGGGACACTAAGTGGTGTCCTTGGTACTCGTACGTGCAAGCAAAGGCAGAGACAGAGTCACAAGAAATGCTGGAGAGAAGTTTCTAGGGCAGGAGTGAGGAAACAGCATGCCCTGTCAGTGAGGACTTCAGTTATCTGCTGCTCTGGGATCGAGGAATGGTTGCAAAAGTCCACCCCATTCTTGTGCTCTCTCTCTCTCTCTCTAATCTAAGCAACAACATAAATGATAAGAATATTTTAATCATCTTGGGATGGAGGAGGTTTTCTTGAGCCAGATAGAAAATGTAGAAGCCATTAAAGAAACATCAGCAGATTTGATAGCATCAAATTAAACAAAACAAAATAATCTGTGTGTATGGTGACACTCCCTATAAACAAAGCAGACAAAGAAAATGATGAGGATCTTTGTGACATGTATAATAAATGACCAATACCCACAATACACAAAAAGTTGATCCAAATCAACACAAGAAAGACAAACAGTCCATCAGAACTAGACAAAGGCTGAGGACAGATGATTCCCAGGAAGAGAAGCAGAGCAGAGGCTGGGGAAGACCCAGGGATCGACAGAGTGAGAGAGTGTACTAGTTAGAGAGGCATGGAGATGGATGGGCCGCGCCAGCGATGCAGGGAGAGGGCCGGGAAAGAGACAGGCCGACAGAGAAAGGGCAGCAGAGAGATCAGGAGGAGGACTGGATGTGGGCGACACTGGCCGGATGGGTGGTCAGGGTGGGGCTGGGGAACGATGACCAGGCTGGGTTCTCAGGCCCTGGGCAGCTGGGGGGACAGAGGGACCGGGTCCACATCAAAGGGGGCATTTCCATCAGCAGCTGGCATGGCCTCATCCTAACCAGCTCAGCTGGGCTTTTTCTCTTTGATGTGTGTATGGGGAAGGGTCACTGAGCCCACGATGCTGCCCTGCCCCCTCCCCACTCACACTGGGTCCTCAGTGTTGCTAGGGCCAGCACAGCTTCCCTGCCTGGGGGAGGGTCAGCGACTGGAGGAGTGACCAGAAGCCCCCAAGGTGGGTCCAGAACCCAGAGAGGAGGTCTCACAATTGGGGGCAAGGGGACCCTGTGCTTATGAGGACATTCTGAGCCAACTCAACCTGTAAAAGACCTATCCCAGCCTTGGGTTAACCAGATTCAATCACACCCACTCTACAGAGGGGGAAACTGAGGCCCAGTTTCGCCAGGAAGGTGTGTAGTTATTGGTGAGGCATGGGTTAAGCTCCAGGCTCTGGGCTCTGCAAGGGGGGGGGGGCAAAGCGGGGGCCACGAATTAACAGCACCCAGCATTTTCTCCCTCTCCCCCACAGCACTTCTGGCTGCTGGTCCTGTCTCGGGGGCTGGTGGGCATCGGAGAGGCCAGCTACTCCACCATTGCACCCACCATCATCGGTGATCTCTTCACCAAGAACACCCGCACGCTCATGCTGTCTGTCTTCTACTTTGCCATCCCGCTGGGCAGGTGAGAGCCTGGGACACCAGGGTTTGGCTGAGGATCTGGTTAAGGTCACCCTGGACCTCTGACCACTCCCTCACCCTGAGGTTTGGCCCCTCTGTGGCCTAACCCTGCAGGTGGCCAGCATTGGAGAAGCCTCTGAAGCTGCTCTCCAGCCTCAGGCTGTGCAGTGGGGGTGGGCAGGCGGCCTGATGGCTGCTGAGCACCCCCTCTCTGACTGTGCCTGTCTTCTTGCCAGTGGCCTGGGCTACATCACCGGCTCCAGCGTGAAGCAGGCAGCTGGAGACTGGCACTGGGCCTTGCGGGTAAGGACATCCCCAAATCAGCCCAGGCTAAGCTTCCCACCTCAAGGACCTGGGCTCTTCTACATAAGTCAATGTTGAGGTGTTGGGGACCCAGGTATGGAGGGAGCCAGATTCAGCTCACCACCCTGGGGGACCCCTAGTCTGAGAGGATGAAGGACACTCCCACCATGCCAGGAAATTCCATGTCCATGTTGGCGCTTCCTGCTTCGACCCCTGGCCGGGTGCTGGGTGAAGCTGAGACAAGCCCTCTGTGTGGGGCCCTTGGGGTCTGAGGCCACTTCCTGTCCCGAGGGAGGATTTGGGGCAAGCCTGCCAAGGCCCAGGACAGTGCAATCAGAGGAAACAGAGATCCCCAGTTTCGCGGAGGAGCGGAAACTTAAGACAAAGTGTTTTTTCCTCAAAAGCAGGAAGGAAGCAGCCTCCGTGGAATTTCTTGATGGGGGCTAAAGGGGGACATGGAGAGGAACTCCCCAGTCTGTGGGCTCCCAGCTCTAGTGGGGGTGGGGGACAGATTTCCCTGTTCTCATGAGCTGGTGGAGGGGCTGGGATCTTGGAATCCAGTCTGCCAAAACGTGCCCCTCCCGTCAGGAAAGAGGCCTAGTGCTTTGGAGATTCTGTTCCTTATACTGGGCTGGATACAGGGAGCAATGAAAAGGCCCCTGAGACTCTCTTTTCCTGGAACATGGACTCCTCCTAAATGATAACCTACCTGATCCGTTAACTAGACGCTTTATGCTGGGCCAGTCCCTTCCCAGTGCTCTCCCCAGGGTGAGGAGCTGGCTTGGGGAAATTTCTCAGCCCCAGGGTGCTGGGCAGGGCTGGTATCTGACTCCCTGTCCCCAGAAACTCTCTCTCCTCTCCCAGTCATCCATGTCTGCCCATCTACCTTTCTTCCATCCGTCCATCCATCCTCTTACCATCTGTCTATCTCTCCATACATTTATCCAGCCACTCGTCCATCCATTTCTCCTTCTGTCTGATCATCCATCCCTTCCTTGAGTGCCACCTCCCATCCTGCCCCTGGTCTCAACAGTCCAAACCCTGCACTGACCTCATCTCCAATGGCTTTGCTGGCAGGGCAGTCAGGAAGTCTGGGCAGATGCTACCCCAGAGCCTGTGCGCCCTCCTGGTGCAGCAGAAACAAAGACCATTGGGTCCTGATGGCTAACATGGTGCTGCCTGTCCCACCAGGTGTCCCCGATCCTGGGCATGATCACAGGAACGCTCATCCTTGTCCTGGTCCCCACCACTAAGAGAGGCCACGCTGACCAGCTCGGGGGGCAGCTCAAGGCACGGACCTCATGGCTCCGAGACATGAAGGCCCTGATCCGCAAGTGAGTGCTCTCGGCAGGGGTGGATCCGCTGGGAGGGAGAGGTGCTGAGATGAGGGAACCTTCCTGTGGGGCAGCTCCCGAGGCCCTGCTGTCTGCTGGGAGTGAGTGTTTATTGCTCCTGCAGCCTGAACCCTCACTCCAGGGCCCACAAGGGCAGGCATTTGAGGCCACCTGGCCCTGGGAAAGGTGTGATGGAGAGAAGGCAGTCTCCTGGGCTCTGATGTCTGGGACAAACCCCTCCACTCAGTGTCACTGTCCTGCCTCTCCCCAGCCGCAGCTATGTCTTCTCCTCCCTGGCCACGTCGGCTGTGTCCTTCGCCACAGGGGCCCTGGCCATGTGGATCCCGCTCTACCTACACCGTGCCCAAGTTGTGCAGAAGACAGCAGAGACATGCAGCAGCCCACCCTGTGGGGCCAAGGACAGGTGGGCCAGGTTGTGGTGGCGGGGTGGTGGGGCACTGGATGGAACACCAGCTCCTCTCTCCCAGCCACGGCCCCCTCCAACCCACGCCCACTGCCCTCTGTCCCCACAGCCTCATCTTCGGGGCCATCACCTGCTTTACGGGCTTTCTGGGTGTGGTCACGGGGGCAGGAGCCACGCGCTGGTGCCGCCTGCGGACGCAGCGGGCAGACCCCCTGGTGTGTGCAGTGGGCATGCTGGGCTCCGCCATATTCATCTGCCTCATCTTCGTGGCCGCCAAGACCAGCATTGTGGGGGCCTATGTGAGTGTAATGGGGGGCGTGCAAGGGTGGTGGTGGGAGCCAGGCCAGGGCCCTGGAACTGCAGATGCAGCCTGGCTTGTGGGACCCTCCCGCCCCGTGGGGAGGTGCCAGTCCTCTCTCTGCCTGCCCCTGTTCTGTCCAGGACCTGTTCAGGGCTCTGGGTGTCTTTCAGGCCTGTCCAGGGCTCTGGGTGGGCAAGGATTGAAACTTGTTGATAATCCACAAATCCCTTGTGAGCCTGACTGCTGGGAGATGCAGGGTCCCAGGGACAGCTGGAGCGCTTGGGGTGGGGGTGGGGGAACTCCTCGCCAGCAGGCAGGGTACGGGGGACAGCCCAGACCGGTAGTGGGTGGCAGGGCCCTGATGGTCACTCTGATCTCTCCTGGGCAGATCTGTATCTTTGTCGGGGAGACGCTGCTGTTTTCTAACTGGGCCATCACTGCGGATATCCTCATGGTGAGGCAGGCTGTGGTTGCCTCGTGCTGTCCTAGGCCTCTTGATTTTGGGGGGCAGCTGGGGAGGACGGGTGAAGAGGTGGGAGAGCTGGCAGGGCTTGGGTGTGGGAGGAAAGGAAGGCATGTAGGGAAGGTGAGCTGGAGGCAGGGAGGGAACAGAGATGTTGGGGTCTGCTTGGGGCAGGCCTGATATCAGAGGGTTGAGTGGGCAGGATGTGGGGGTGGCGTGGGGAAGGGGACGTCTGCAGGCTCAGGTTTGTGACTGGGAGGCTGGCAGTACCAGGCTGGCACTGAGGCGGAGCTGCCAGCCAGCGCTCCTCCCCCGGGATCTGAGCTTCCATGAACCCTGCCCCTCCCAGCTCAGGCTGGGTCCCAGGCATGCTGAGAGTGCCTGCGGCTGGGCCGGGTGGACAGAGCCCGTCTTCACGGGGCCAACAATGGACTCCAGACCAGCCAGCCAGGGACAAAGAGCTGTCTCTTATGTCCCTGGGCAGGGACGGGCGCAGCCTGGGAGGAACTGGGAGGGACTGTGGCCCTGGTAAATTGAAGTAGTTAAGGGGTAGCGGGAGATGGGTGACACCTGGTCCTGTCCTGGGGGTCCTGCAAGTCAGGGTGAGAAGAGGGTTGGGAGAAGGGAATGTAGAAAACAAGGGTGGGGAGAGGGTTTGGGCAGGCCTGGGGGCAGGAGAGGGAATCAACCCTGGAAGCCTGGTGATCAGTTGTCCCTGTGTGTGCGTGCATATGTGTGTATACATGCATATGTGTGTGCGCATGTGTGTGCGTGTGTTTTGGGGGTGGGGGAGGGATTCTGTCAGCTCCTCCAGGAAGCCTATCTTGCATGACTGGAGCTTCTCTGCATCTCCTCCTCCCCCTCTCTCCACCCCAACTCCAGTCCATGCAGGTGCATGGCAGGGCTGGGGTGGGGGGTCATAGCACATGTCTGAGTGAGGGAGTGAGTCTGTATCAGCTGCTATTGATGCAGGGCAGGCTCTCTCCCTCGCCTCTGCCCCCAGGGGCAGCCCCAGCTGCCAACAGGGTTTGGGTCCCAGGGAAATCATGTCCCATTTTACTGTCACAGCCAAGTGACTAATTATTGCTGTAAATGGGGCCATGCAATCCTGCTGCATCCAGGTCTCCCTCCCACTCCATAGTGGGGTGCCCAGTAGGCACTGGCTGTTCTTGCAGACCGTCCACAAAGGCTGGCACTTGACTAGATGAGGCAGCTGGAGCTCAGGGGCAGGGGCCTGTCTAGGGGTACCCACTGAGCAAACTGCTGCTCCTTGCTGAACTTGGACACAGGGCCTACTGGGTCTGATGGGGGAGGAGCATTTGGGCCTGAGGCTGTTGGATGAAGTGGAGGCTCCTGGGCAGGGTCCTGCCTCATCACCCCCCTATCCCAAGTCAGCCTCTGTCTTGCTAGTTCCTCATGGAGGGGAAGCAAGTTGGGTCTAGCCTGGGGGGATGGAAAGGCAAGAGGCCGAGTAATCAGGGTTCTGGTCCCAGCACTGCCTGACTCCAGGAATTTATGCCTCTGGGCCTCAGTTTCCCCATGATCACTGCACTTGGCTCTCTGACAGGCCTAAGCAAACTGGTCTCACAAGTTAGAGGCCTGGCTGGAGGAGGGACAGGTTAAGAGAGTGGGGGTTAAGATAACAGGGCAGGGTGTATGGGTTGGGGGAGAGAGGAGGCAGGCTTCGTGCATGAGGTCAGGTGGGGGCTCTGGCTGCTCTGGCTCTGACCTGCAGCTTCTTCCGCAGTATGTGGTCATCCCCACGAGACGGGCCACTGCCGTGGCCCTACAGAGCTTCACCTCCCATCTGCTTGGGGACGCTGGAAGCCCCTACCTCATCGGCTTTGTGAGTTCTCTGGGAGGCAGAAGGGGCTGGTGGGTGATGGGCTTCAGGAGGTGGCCCTGCACTGATGCCCACCCCCCAATTCCTGCAGATCTCTGACGTGATCCGCCAGAGCACCAAGGACTCCCCGCTCTGGGAGTTCCTGAGTCTGGGCTACGCGCTCATGCTGTGCCCCTTCGTGGTGGTCCTGGGTGGCATGTTCTTCCTCGCCACTGCGCTCTTCTTCCTCAGCGACCGCACCAAGGCAGAGCAGCAGTGAGTGGGGGTGGGGTGGGCCTGCTGTCCTGGCTGTGACGGCCCCCTGCCTGGGGGGTTGGAGGGTGAAGTGGTTTGCTTGGGGTGGGGAGGTCACTTGACTGTTGGGGTCCAGGCCCATTCCCCAAGCCTTCCTATCTTGTGATGCTGCCTCCAGCTCACACCCAGCATTGGCCTGGGGTGGTGGGAGTCCTCGGTGGCTCAGGCTCTTTGTGGTTCTTCTCTGGAGTTAGCTGGTTTTCAGAGCTGGGACCCCTCTCCTTCTTTTTCTTATTTTCTGACTTCTTTCTCCTCTCCTCTTTACTCCTCTCTCTCTCTCCTCTCCCCACCCCTGGCCTCTCCCACCTCCCCCTGGGACTGACGAGGTCCCTGCCCAGCACTTCCGGTCAGCCGGCCCCCGTGATGCGATGTGCCAGAGCAGTGCCCGGGCCCGGCCCCCGCTGATCCGCCAACTTGACCCCCGCCCGTCTCTCCCCCAGGGTGAATCAACTGGTGATGCCGCCAGCATCCGTGAAAGTCTAAGGTGGTGAGTGCAGGCAGGGGGCCGAGGGCAGGGCTCTTTGTGAGGGAAGGGTCAGGGCTGGGTGAGAGAGGAAGCATTTTAGACTGTACTTGGTTGGGCCTTCAGGGATGTTCTGGAAGCAGGAGCACCTCCTGAGTCCCTTCCTGCCTGAGCACATCCCACCAGCCTGGGGTTTGGTCTTCTTCCTCCTGAAACATTGCCCAAATTGACTGATGGATCTGTGGGAGGGGGTCAGCCTCCCTCTTCCAGTAAATCAGCTCCCGCCTTCTTCCTTTGAAGAGCTGAGGGCACAGGTCAGAGCTGGGACTGGCCAGGAACTCTCTGCTCTGTCCTGGATTCTGTCCTCCCAAATTCTAAGAGGTGCCAGGGCCCGACTCTTACTTTGACCTTCCTCTGAGCCTGATCTCTGGGGGCTGCTGCTTCCCGGCAGCACAAGACCCAAGGTCACCATCCCCACCCCTCCCTGGCTCCAGTAGACCCAAACCCATTTCATGCCCTTGGAACTTCAAACAAGGAAAATGGAGCACTTTGAAATGCCCTTCCCAAAGCCCCATCTTTGACCTCTGACCCCCTCCCTCTAGGTGCTGCAGGGACAATGAAGAACACTTGCTCCTCCCTAATCTGGGAGGTGCCCTCCGGCAGGCCGGCCCTCCTGGACGGTCCCTTAGCTTTCTGTGTGACCCTCGGCTGGGCACCCACCCTCTCTGGTCTGGGACAGCTGAGTGGCCGTGGCTCCAAGAGGCTGTGATCTCAAGCAACCTGGAAGGCAGTGGACGCTGGAGTCATGTGGTTGGACAGACTCCTAGCCCTGAGTTTGGGCTGCAGAACCCCTGGGGCCCAAGGAGAAGACAGTCCCCAGTTGGCGTATCAGGAGACCCTGCCCTGTCACTGGCATATGCGGTCCTGGGCCAGACCCTGCCCTCCCCAGACCTTGTGGCCAGGGGGCTGGACTCGCCCGCGCAGGTTGCTGGGCAAGAAATCATCTGCAGCTTTGAAGACCCAACAGCTCCCAGACTGCACAGAAAAGGGGTGGCTCAGGTCTCCGGGCGGCACTTCAGGTTCTGAGGATCCCTGAAAGGCTGGTGTGTGGGCACCACAGCCTGTCAGATGGGTCTCCAACCTTGGGGATGCTGGACTCGACCTGGCAGAGCTTGGAACCCAGTCCCTGGACGACCACTCAGAAGACACTTGTCTCCGCTGCCTTGGGCTGGCTCTCAGCCTGGAGGTCTCCCAGGTGGGGACCACCCCCACAGAAAGGGAGTTGGAATCACCAGGGGTGAAGGCCCTGGTGGCAGCTATATACATACCACCCGTGCCCTCAGGCTTAAGATCTACAGGGCCCTTGGAACCCCTCTGCTCACCATCTCCTCCCTGACATCCCCCCAAGAAGTCAGGAAGCCACTGCTGCCCCTAGGCTGGGCCTTTTCCAGGGGCAGGGCCCAGGGGACTATTCCCAGAATCCACAGAGCTATAGCCAGGGCTCAGGCTGCCAGAGGAAGCAGTCATCTACTGAGCTTCCTGTCCCGGGGAATAGTCTGGTGGAGGATGAGGCCCTCTGGGAGAGGCCAACACACCAGAGCTCCCTCCACGCAACAATGGCTGCTATTGCTCTCACGCGCATTTCCACACCGCTCCGTCCTCATTGCCACACCAGAGTGCAGCTTCCAACTCCTCCCGGCCCCTTGGTGGAGCATACCGTATCCCCTGCTCCATACACACCCTCTCTGCATTTGCTGGAATCAAGGTGGTTCTGGTCCGGGGGCTCTGTGGCCAGTAGGGGACCCTAAGAGCCAGCTTGGACAGTGCTCCCTGCCGTAGTTACTGGCTGACGTGGCTTCAGTGGCGTGTAAGCTAGTGGAATGCCTACTCCCCAACAAGCGCTGGGGCACCCTGGGTGGCCTAACAAAGGGGTGGGCTCCCCTAAGACCCTCGTGGCCTCCACTCCCACCCCAGCCTCAACTGGGGCCCCAGCAATGTTTTCTTGTTGTACAAGAACCAGGTCCAAGTGTTGCCTCCTCTTCCTTCCGGAAGCCAAACTGCTCCTTTATTTTTTAGAGCTGCTGATTGTGAATCTCAGAGTCTTAAGAGAGAAGCCAAATATATTCCTCTTGTAAATGAAATAAACCTATTTAAATCTTGCCCTTATGGCTCCTGCAGCAAAGTGGTCTGGGGGCGGGGTCGTGAGGAATGAGCATGGGTGGTGTGCTCTGCACTGGCCTGCGTCCACCTGCACCAACCTGCCGGACACTGGGCCCTGGCCCACACTGCCTGGGAGCCGAGGCCCTCACCCCATACAGGTTAAGTGGTTCTGTGCTGAGAACAGGCCAGCCAGAGCACAGGGAGGCCCAGCCCCGGGCCAGGGGTCTCTGCTCTGGGAACACAGAGAAGGGCTCAGGCACTGCTCACTGCAGCAGGCCGTTCCGCAGGCTGGTAGCAGACCTGCTCCCTCCAGTGCCAGAAGGTGCAGCGCAGAGTGGCTCGTTTATTAAAATCATGGTGAAAAAATAGGTTCTCTAGGGCTGATGGGGGAGGGGCTGAGGGGCAGGGCCCACATTCAGGACTTCTTCCCCTTCCTCAGCTGCACTTTCTTCTTGGCCCCAACCTGAAGGAGACTGGGGCTCCTGTTGGCCAAAGACAATCTTGCTTTTTTCCGTGGCAGTGAGGACTGTGGTGACTTGCCAGAGACCTCCTTTTGGGGCAGCAGATCCTTCTGAAGCTGCTTTTTGCCAGCAGGCTCTATGGGGGACACTGGAGTGGCCCCATTCACCAGGGATAGCTTCTGTTTCTTCTTCTGCAGCTTTGGAGTCTTGGCGGGGGTGCTGGGGTTCAAGGTGGTGGAGGTTGGGGCTGGACTCTTGGCAGCAGATGTTCCATTCACCTGGGGCTGGCCTGAGACCTTGGCCTTCATCCTGTTCCTCTTCCTTTTCTTCTTGCCTGTGCTGGGGGGTTGGTCCCCACCAGTGGCTGCAGGCTTGGCACCCTCACCTTCAACGGTCCCTTCCTCTTGCACAGCACCTTCTGACTTTCGTTTCTTACGCTTCTTGGTCTCTGGCAAGAATCCCTTTTTCTTCCGCTTCATGCTAACAAGGCTCTGGGTGACACTGGGGACTTCCTTGGCATCTTTCTTCTCTGACTTGGGGCGCCTGGGAGAGAGTGAGAAAAGTAAGGAAGTGGCCAGCAAGGGCAGCAATGACTGCTACTCCACTGTCCTGCGGGACCCTGGTGGTTCAAGGCCCCTTCCCCCCAACTGGGGCTCCTCTCAGAGTACAGCAGGGACCCCTGCCAGCCAGCCAAGGTGTGTGAGCTCCTCCCCAGACGTACTGCACTCCCAGGGTCTTCATGGCCTGCCAGTAGAGGTCGCAGAGGCGGCTAGAGCCGGTGGAGCGCTCCTTCTGCTGCAGGGCTGCCTGCTGGCTCTGCAGCACACCCAGGATGGCAGTCAGGTCTGTGCTCAGCTTCTGCAGAAGGGCAGGAAGGCTCTTGATCCCCAGTGCCCCACCCACTCTTCTGGACCCTCAGCCTCTCCTTTTGCCTGTACTTCACCAGTGCTTCTCACCTTGGGAGGAAAGAGCCCCCAGGGGTCATGCCCCTTCTGCTTCCCACATCCAGAAGGCCTGATCGCCACTTCCTTACCCACCTTCCTTCCAGTCTTCCCCACAGTGGTCCAGTCTGCTCAGCCCTGAGGGTACCATTCAATGACCCCAGAATTTGTCGAAGTCCTTTTTACCATTTCACACTCTGCCTTACTGAAAGGGGTATATTTGAAAGCCACTGGCTTCCAGGACACCGCCCAGTCCTGACCTTTTCCTGTCATTCTGATGGCCAGCTTGCTGTTCTGCAGGGCCCAGGCCCCCCTCCTATCTCTAGCACCCCCTTGGCAAGCTTGCCCTGCCCCCGGGCCTCTTAACAGCATCTACACTACACACTCCCAAACTGGGGACACAGACTCATCCACTACTGCCTCCTGGCCCCCACCTGAGTCCCCCAGCCTCTTATATCCCACATGCCCCGCCTGCTCCAGGGATGGCTCCCTACCCCTTTGCCCTAGACCAGGAAGCCAAAACTGGGTGCCTTCCTAATAACTGCCCACCTGGAGTCTCCTATACCCTCTCTCGTGGTCTCCAGCCCTCCCAGCTCCCTCTCCGTGGTCTGACTGGAAGACAGCACCAACACCCACTTCTCCACAGCTGGCACAGGCATGGCACTCTCTCCTCCCAAGTCAACAGCTTTCACCCACGGCTTTCCAATGACCAAATAAAAAGTCCAGATCTCTGGCCCTGGCATCCAGAACCTCCCTCACACGCCTGCCCTGTAAGCCTGGTTCCTCTGCTTGCACAGAACCCCCAGTCCTGCCCAACGAGCTCCTGAGGCCCAGGCTCACCTCGTGATTAACAGTCTTGAGGAGAGTGTTGAGCAGCTCCAGGGAGGACAGCTCCTTCTGGAGCTCCGACTTGCTCTGTGCATTCCCGAGCATCCGCAGGTTCTGGGGAGGAAGAGGCCAGGCTGAGCCACCTCGGAAGTGCTGCCCCAAGCCTTTACATTTCCCACATGACAAACTAATACCCCAAGAGAAGAAATGTCTCCTGGTGTGACCCCAAACCCACCCGAGGATCAGGATTCCAGTAATCTTTACTCCTCGTTCCCAGAGAACCTTTCCTGATGGGGGCATGGAAAGGGGAGGTCTCTGCTGTTACCTCAGTGACCTTCACCAGGATCTGACCAATCAGCTGCTCCCACTTGGGGTCTTCAAAACACAGTCTTAGCTCCTTCATGGGCAGGGTCTTCTGGAGCAGCTGGCAGGCCTGGGCCTGGGGCAGAGAAATGTGGTCACCAGGAGCCTCGCAAGACGGGCTCAGGCTTAGGCAACCACAGGGGGACCCCAGCGCTCTGGGCCCAGCCTGCCCACATTGTCACTGCAGAAGCTCTGGGTTTAGCAATCAGCAGGTGGAGGAACTGGGGCCTGGGAGGCAGCTAGGGCTCCCAGCTGGACAGATGTGGCACCTCAGAGATTTCCTGGCCTTGTTAGCTCAATGCTGTCTTCTCCTGGCTGCCCCTCCCCCTGCTCCACACACCCCCAGCCTGCCTGTCAGCATTTCTGCAGGTCAGAGGCCAGTTCTAAGCAGCGGGGCTCAGGCCACACAGGAAGTGGCAGCTGTTGGGCATGAGGCTGTCTCCCCGCCTCTCCAGGTGCTTTGTGCCTATGGTGCGGGAGGGGCTGGCCAGGTCAGGGGGAACAAGAGCATATGCCAATGGTCAAGATGAGAGGAGCAGGGTGGGCCACACACCCGCACCCTCACAAAGCAGCACTCCTGGGCCTCAGATCCCCAGTCTGCAGTGAGGTAGGTGGATAACCCAGACAATCCCTGGGCTGGGGTCTGGAAGTCCCTTACCTGATTGCGGGGCTGGGCTGAACCTGTCACACGCTGGATCACGACGGGGAGTAGGCTCTTACAGAGTATCTAGGGAGCGAATGATGGCTGTGAGGGGGAGACTGGGCTGAACTGAGGCCTGAGGGGGGTAGGGCTGGCCCCCCACTTACCGGGTGCCGGGAGAATAGGCTGAGGAACATGGGAATGGTGAGAGGACTGTTGCGCTTGGTCAGGAAGGAGCTCAGTGCTGATGAGTAGATTGGGGTCACGAGGCTCAAATCCAAGCCACTGCCAGTCTGGGAAGGTGAGAGAGAGCAGGTGTAATGTCAGAGAGGAGTCCCTGGGATTGGTCAGAACCTGGGTGCATCCCGGAGGCTGAAAGTTGGGTTCCGGGGAAGTCATGACCTCAATTCCCCCTTTGAAGTGGGCGGATGGCCCCAGCCTCCTGTCTGGGACTTGCTCCTATCTAAGGGCACTGGATTCCCAGGCTGAGCCTGTTCACCTCTCCACCCGGGGGCTTGGAGCTGGTGTCAGTGCCGGCTTTCTCCTTCTTCTGGGTCTTGCGGATGGTGCTGCCCTTCAAGACCCGCAGCAGGTAGAGCGAGGCATTGAAGTAGTAGAGGGAGATGGAGGAGTCAGCCTGGTGGCCGGCCTGCTGCACCAGCCGCTCCACCTGGGGGTACAGCACGTCCTGGTTGCTCATGTCGTGGCAGTAATGCCGGGAGCGGCACAGGTTGTGCCTGTGGAGTGTAAGGGGCAGAGTTGGTCTCCATGTTCTTTCCAACCATTCCCTGCCAAGCCAAGTCAACTCTGAGAGCAGGGGTCCCAAGCCCCACTTCATAGGTGGGGAAACAGACCACTGGAGCAGAAAAGGAAATCGACTAACTGAACCATGGGCCAAGTCCCTTCACCTGGCCCACTCCCGTCTCTCATGGGACAGTGGCTTTCATGCCCTTTGTAAAGCAAGATGAGGGGTTATGTGCTCAGAACCCCATGTGGCCCTGCAGGGCTAGGAGCAGGATGAGGACAAGGAAAGACATGCAACAAACTCAATACTGCTGGTGGGGAGAAAGCATGGCCTAGCGCTGATATGGGAGATGAGCTGTGGGTGCACTATCCATCATGCTCCCCTTTATGCTGTATACCTAGCATTAGAGACCCCAGACCATCTCCTACCCTAGCATTAGAGTCCCCCAGACCACCTCTGGTGGGCAGGGCTGTATCGGCACCTGTATGCCTGTTACACCCCTAGCCATGCCCTTGCTGCAAAATTCTCTGGTCTCCCCACTATTGCTAGGGTCGGGCTCACAAGGCCTTCCTTATATCCAGCTGGGTCCCATCTGAACACTCCCTCCTGCCTTGCTCATGGCCTCCAGGCCTGATGAAGCTCCAGCATCACTGAGCCTCTGTTGAGAGGCCCTCCCAGGTATCTCAAGACTGAGGTGTCCTGGCTGCCTTCTGTCCACCCCCCACTACAACCCTACAGCCTCACTGCCAGATGACTGATCTGGTTTCCAGGCTGCTGTGATCAGAGTGGGGATGGGCCTAGCACGGAGTTGGCACTAAGTGCTAGAAAGCGGTCAACGAGTCAGGGACCATGAATTACGGCATGACGTGTGACCTTGGGGTGGAGCAGTGAGCCTGGAGAGCCAAGTGGGCTCTCTTTGGGAACCTGGTTTCTGCCCTTTCTATCTGGGAATCCCCAAAGCCTGGCTGGCTCTCCTCGGAGTGTCAGTCTGGGGCCCTGCCCCGCGCTCACGTGAAGATCCGGGCTGTCTTGTGCAGAAGGTCCTGCTCCTGCTTGGTGCTGCTGGTGCGCATGCTGCGCCGGATAATGTTCAGCAGTGGCTCGATTAGTTCCAGGACCAGGGGGTTCTCCGGCTGCTTGTTCACTAGCACCTCAATCAGGTCCAGGACCTGCAGCCGAGATGGGTGGGCTCAGTCAGGGTGTGAGCACCTGCAGAAGGGGAGGGGCGGCAGGGCAGGAGGCGGCTGTGGGATGGCTGGTGTCCAGGCTCACCCTGATCTGGAAGTCCCGCCGGAGCATCTTCTCTTTCTGCAGCTTGTTCTTCTCATCCTTCCGGGCCTGGATGCGCAGTTTCTGCTCGGCAAAGAGGCTGGAGAGGCTCTGGTCCAGGGCCATCATAGCCTCATCGCCCAGCTCCTCCTCCTCCTCCTCACTGTCCACTCCTCCCTGAGGGACAGATGCCCAGTGAGCCGCCAGGCCTCCCGCGGGCACATGCAGACAGGTATGGGAGCCCTTCCTTGGCTCCTGCTCACCAGCGCCTTTCCCGACTGCAGCACCGCCATCAGCTGCTCCCGGAAGCCCTGGTCCACGTCCCCGTCCAGGTCCTCCTCGTCACTGTCCTCGTCACTGTCCTTTCCACTTTCCGAGTTTTCATCCTTGTCGTCCTCGCTCTGGTCCTGAGGGCGGCAGGTGTGTCAGCTCCCCATCGCCAACCATGGGTCTGCCCACCCTGCCCCGCCCCTTACTGGCAAGTACCTCCACATCCTGCAGTTGCTTGGAGTCATCTGTGACCACCACGTTGTCATCTTCGTCCTCTCCCTGGCTCTTCTCAGGGTTTAGCACCTGTGGGAAATTCCCAGACAGCTGACTCATCTATTGGCTTGGTCCCTTTGCCCTCCGCAAACCACGGGTCCTCGTGTCCCACCTGCTCTTGGCCACAGGCCATGCCCTCCAAGAACGAGGGCTGGTGCCTCCTTGGTCACCTGATGAACCCTCCCTCCTGCTCTGGCCCCACCTGAGACAGGCTTGCACAGCAGTGGAGTTTGAGGAAGGCTGCCCCCACCCTCATTCTGCAGATGACAGCAAGGGGCCAAGGGGTTGATGTGGCAGACCAGTGTACCCTAGGGCTTGAGAATACCCACCACCTCAGGATTCATTCCTCCCCAGCACCCAAACTTACATCTAGGATTAGCTGCAGGCCACGTGGAGTCAGCTGGGAGCAAATGTGGGTGAACACGGTCCGGGCCACCTGGCGAATCAGGTGGCTGGGCTGGGCCAGGAGGGCCAGCAGGATCTCCACCATCACCTCCACCCATGGTGGCTCCTGGGCATCTGCAAGCAAGGAGAGGGCTGAGCCCAGCACAGGCAGCACCACCCCATCCTGGGGTTCTGCTGTGACGGTGTGTGTCCTACCCACACCTCCCCCATGGGCGACGACCCACTGGTGGCCTTGGAGCGGGTCTGGCGGGCGTTCTCCCCCAGGCTCTTCTTGATGCAGGTCTGGATGTCACTGAGGAGGTCACAGCTTTCCTCAGGGGACTGTGGGCAGAGCAGGGCAGAAATCAGAGGAGGGGCTGGCCACGTAAGAACGGCTGGTAGCAAAGGCCTGGAACACTCCACCCTCCATGGTCAGTCACCTTACAGTCCAGAATGAAGGACCCCTGGCTGGATCCCAGGGAAGCCCTGAGAGCTAATGACCTTTCCTACCTAATACGGCATCAGGGTATGAGAGCCCCCGGGGAACCCGGAGCCCAACTCCTTCCTGGGTGTCCAGAGAGGAGGGAGCCTGACAAAGACACTTCACCGGAAGCCAGCATGCCCCTGCCCCTGCCCCTGGATTTAAATTTCTAGATTACCCCCTCCACATTTGGCTCTATATTATAGAGAAAGGAGTGAAAACCACTGGTTCTATTTAATTTAATCCATTAAATTTAATCTGGCTTGCACCCATTCTGCTGGGGCTAAGCCCTGACTTCAATCAGCGACTAGTGTGTTGGAGACTCTTGAGAACATCCTGCATGATCCGTGGTGGCAAATGCACATGTGTAGAGAGTCTTCCATTGAGATGCCGGGGGGCAGCATCAAGGCTTAGCTGAGGATGCTAGAATGAAGGGCAAGGTCCTGGCCGTCTTTATCCCTAGGTCTCTGCCCCTTTACCCAGGGGCCTGTGACACACCCTGACCTGCGGCCTCCTTGGTCCGAGTCAAACTCAGAGATGCCATGGCCTGGGTTAGGCTGCAATGTGTCTCAAATGAGGATGTAACTGGTGCCCAGTCAGTAGATGAAGTGACTGTTCCTTCAGCTGGAATTCCACCTGGGACCAGTTTGCTTAGGAAACTGGCAAGTCCAACTCTCCAGAGCCTTCCTTGGCTATCCCCAGGCCCTCAAGTCTCTCAGAGGGAAGCCTCTCATGCTTAGATCCCAGGTCCATAATCCCCTCCCTTGCAGGCTGCTGTACCTTGAAGAGGTGGATGCCCACCAGGAGTAGTAGGTGCTGGAAGGCAGTGGCCTTGGCCTTGGCCTCTGAGGAGCGGGCCTCTAGTTCCTTAAGAGTCTGTAGCATCCTGTGGTGAGATGGGCATGTTCTGAGGTCACTGCTGCCAGATCAGAACCTGGAGTATCCCCCATTCCCTGGAAACCCCCTCTCACCGGTCCCAGGCTTGGCGCTGTGGCTTAGTGAAAGGCGTCAGGGCGGTCACATTGCGGCTGTGGTTCAACAGCATGTCTGCAAACTGTACCAGGCGGTGCGTCCAGGGCCGCCTGTCCTGGGTCTGGTCTGCTGTCTGCCTGAACTGTGTGCTAAGGGTCTGCAGCAGGCTGGATGGAGGGTAGGGGTGAGGATGACCAGCTGGGCCAGTGACTGCAGCCTAGTGCACCCCTAGTGTACCACCACTGCCACTGCTACCCCCAGCCACCAGAACTCACAGGGCCTTAGTGGCTTTACCCATTTTAGAAGTGGAGGAAGTTAGAGCTCTCAAGGCCAACTGCCCAACCTGCTTGGCCACCCTCAGACCTCTCCCAAAGTGCCATGCCCACCTGAAGAAGGCATTGCTGACCACCTGCCGGGTCTGGCTCTCCAAAGGGAAGGAGAACTCATGTTCGGTCTCTGGGATCTGGGACACGGGCTTCTTTGTTTCGAAGAAAGAGTAGAAAAAGCAAAACCTGGAGTGGGAGGGAGAATACCCAGTATAGCCACATCAGTGCCAGCTCTTTATCCAGGCCCTCCTTGGATAGTATCACTGAGGGCTTGGTGCCAGGAGGAGGGAACTACTTTGGCCAGGAGAGGTAAAGGACACTGTACTTGTCAGGCCTGGACTCCCGGCTGAATATAGCTTGGTATAAATTGGGGAGAGAATCAGTATCCCGTCCTTCGGAACAGGATGGATTTGTGGCTGTGAGGCCTTGGTTAAGTCACACCGCTGCTACCGCCAACACGGCTCCCTTTGCTGGGCCTGCGACAAGGGCTGAATGAGCACCTGGCACAGATGAGGCTGGCGTTGAGCAAAGGCTCCCTGCAAATGCGTGGCCCCAGCCTGGAGCAAGGCTGGCCTGTCTGCTCCCTACAGATGACCTGACCTGGCAGCTTCTGGCTCAGGGAGGACCCAAAGTAGGGCCAGGCAAGAGGCTCAATTTTTATGCCGTCCCACCTGGAGGGAGTTGGGGCTTTAGCATGGCTCGCACCTGGCCACCTCCTCAATCAAGGCCTCTTCCTTCTCCAAGTGCAAATTGTCCACCATGCTGACCAGGCGAAAGATGATCCACTTCCGTAGCCGGAACACCGCTCGCGTAGGGCTGCGGGGGTAGAAGTCATTTCAAGGAGGCAAAAACATCCTCCTCTGCCCCATCCTGGAGACAGGATAACCAGGATCTCCTTACCCCTTCTCACTAGTATGGACCCACGCATGAGGAAACAGTCCTTCTTTGACGGTTAAGGCTCCTCCCACCCTCCAGTCCTCCACTCCCACCCTACTTAACTGGGAGAGGTCAGGGCCTTACTCTCAGCGGGCCCAGAAAGCCAACTACTGAAGTCCTGAGCCTGCTCCACCAGGTCCAATCACCTGTAGAGGGAAGCGTCCTGGTTCTTCTTCTGATTGTTGGTGCTGAAGTCCACCAAGGAGTCCAAGTCGGGTCGGAGAAACATGTCCCGCAGCCAAGTCGCATAGCCCCTGAGAGCAGGGGCACTCAAGAACTGCACCACCCGCCAGTAGGTGGGCATGACAGGGAGGCCCTGGTTGGTGACGGACGTAAATGCCACCACTGTGGCCAACTGGCGCTCGGGGTCATCGGGACAGCCTTGCAGGAAGGCACTCACGTACTCATTCATCTCTGCACCAAACTTGGACTGGTTTGGCAACTGCAAGAGGAGGGTGTGGTACTGGGGTCATCAGTCCAGAAGGGTCCAACAACCCCACCAACCTCTCCCATAACAGGTTAAACTGACACCTAGGTAGTCCTCCCCCTCTGCCCCGATGGTACTATTCTGCATCAGTGCTTTCTCCAGCCTCCCTGTCTCTGGATACCCTTGCCTGCTGACCTCCAGCTGGATGAGGTCAGGCTCTTTTCTGGGCTGCAGGCAGGCAGGGTAGTGGCTCAGAGTCCAGACTGGGCCACCTTGGGCTTCAGAGCCTAAGTCTCTCCTATGCCAGGCCACGTGTTATCTGCTTTTGTGTGGCAACTTATATTATGCCCACACTTCTGACCGCTACTCTATACTTTCCGCCTATCCCTCATCTAGAACGAGAAAGATGGCTCTCAGAAGCCAGGTGTAAGGATGAAATGAGCTGGTGAGAAAAGCAGACCCAGCAGCCTTTTCTGCACATTGGTGCTATTTTATGAGCCCAGTGGATGCCACATTATCTTCACAACTCCGGGGCAGGCACTGCTCCTGTCTCACAGACAAGGAGAAGCAGGGATTTCAGGCCCATCTCCATGTATCTAACTGTGCTTTTAACCATGCTTCATTTCTCTGATTAGCACTTAGCCTAGTGTGCGGGGCAGGGACAGAGCTCAAAACAGCGGTAATAACTACACCCCTTAGAGTAACACTGGCCGGGGTGGGAGAAGGGAGGTCTGGACACACTGCCAGGTGGACATGCCTCTGCTGAGGGGCCTGAGGGTAGAAAGGTGGACTTTGCCAAGCTCATTTCCGAGGAGATAAAAGGGGGTGGGGAGACTCAGGCAGGCCACTTTACCCAGAGGTAAGGTAAACCCAGACACCCACCCATCCTACAGCAGCTGTGCCTGCCCATCCCAGGCAGCAATAAAGAGTACCCTCTTTTCCAGAAGTTGGCAGATCCCTGAGGTGGCCTGTTCCCTTTCTTAGGAAGCAAGTCTGCTGCCTCGCCCTGGTGGTACCCACCTTACTAGTGACCATGTGCTCCCCAAAAAGTCGGATGACATCTCCCCGCAAAATCAGCTGCAGCTGCTCCTTGGACAGCAGGGGCATGGCGGCGCCCAGCAGGCGGAAACACATGAAGCTAAGGGGTTTGGGACAGAGCCTGGTCAGAGCCCTCATTCTTGTGGGTGACCTCGGAACCACAGGCCCATCTCCATGTATCAAACAGGTGAGGTGGGGTTGAGAGAGGACAAGCACCAGTGTACCTGGTTGGCCAGTGCTGTTTCTTCAGTAGCCCTTGTTCCACTACTTCCTTCCAGAACCGTGGGAACTTGTCCTCCTGAAGTGCCAGGCGGAGCAGGTCCAGAGCCAAGGCGGGCAACTTGTGCTCCTTCTTCACATAGGTGGCAGCCATCTTCAGCACATTCACCAGTCTATGGAGGAGGGTGGAAGGGATTCGTGGGGCACCCAGCCAGCAGACAAGGACTAGTGGGCTGGGCTGGGCCGCAGGGATACCCCGCGGCTACACTGCCAGTCTCTGGATGGCCAGATGCAGTGCTATGGTCCCAGGGAGAGCCAGCCCATCACCTCTCTCCAACCTGGGGATGTTCTCCTGCGAGAACAGGTTGACTGAGCCCATCAGTTTTTCCAGCTTTGCGGGCACCTTCCGCTTGGCCAAGAGGAAGAGCTCCAGATGCTCGGGGGAGCCAAGCACCGAATCCAAGTCGGCCTTAAGGACATTTGGCAGGATCTTCTGCAATGTGGCTTCTGGGACCTGGGGGCGGGGAGACAGGTGAGGGAGGGTAGCTCCCTTGAGGCATCCTTAGTCTCTCCCTCTCGACCCTGTTTCACCCCCCAGTCTCCTATAAGCCCCCAGCAGTGCCAGTGTGAGGTAGGACAGTCAAACCCACCTTGCTAGGTAGCTAGGTGGTATTTATTAAAAAACTCAATCCCCAACTCTCAGGAAGCTGGGTTTTTAACAAGCACCCCACCAATGCTAACTGGCTAGGAACTACTCTTTTAATTATTCCTCTCCAGGGTTTTCTAGAGGATTAGTTATTTCTTATACAAGGAGTCCCAAGAGCTGGGATTCAAATTCAGGCCCTCCGTTTCTGAGGCCTGGGCTGGGTCACCCCACCTTCTCTTAGGTAGTCTACCTCCAAGCAGAGCAGTGATGGCCCTGACAGGGACTGTTCTGCCCTAAATAACAACAAATGTGTTTAATATACCTCCTACATGCCAGGCACTTTTCTAGAACTGCCGTGTCCAATATGGCAGCACTGGCCACACAAGGCTTTTGGCACTTGAAATGTGGCTAATCTGAATGGAGACGGGCTCTAAATGTAAAATACACACTGGACTGCACAGATTTAACATACGAAGAAAATAAACTATTTGATGACTTATTTTATATTGACTGCATTCTGCAACAATACTTTAGATATTAGTTACTAAGTTATGCATCTTTTGCCTTTTTTAATTATTTATTTGTTTGTTTGTTTGTTTGTTTTGTTTATACAAGCACTGGGTACAGTCAGAAGCGCGGGAGGGTGAGAGAATTCACCAGAGCCAGAGCGGGGAGCAGAGCAGGCAGAAGGACCGAAGTACACTGCTGAGGGGAGCAGCGGGCGGCAGGAAAGGTCTGCGCGCCATGCGGGACCCTCCTCCGGTGGCTGGGGAGCAGCCGGGGATCGAACCGTCGCTGCAGAGGCCGCGGGCAGCTTCGCAACCCAGCGCTCAACCGCTGCGCCACCGGGGAGGCCCGCATCTTTTGCCTTTTTAACGTAGTTACTAAGAAATGGCAAGTTACATACTTTTGGATGTATATATTACTTTACTGCCCTTCACTTGTGCCACGCAGACAATGCATTTTTAATAAAACTCTCTATCAGTAGTAAGATTATGACCTACTGAAAGTTAAGTGATGGTTAGCACTTTCAGCAATATTTTTACTTAAGGTACACACAGTGGCCTTCATAAGGCATACTACTATTGCATTAGAAGCATTACATTAACAGACTGCAGCAACACTCAAACATATCTTCTACCTGTACTGGCAAGCCAAAAGAGTTCACCTGACTAGTTTTATTGTGGTGGCCTGGAAGCCAATGCACGATATCTCCGAAGTAGGCTTATATAGTTCTATGAGAACACGTCCATGTGTTAAAGCTACATCGTCCCCACGTTTCCGTAATGAGTAGCACAACCTGAGATCCCGCTGCTGGTGAGCCCCTACCTCAGAGAGGATGTCCACCAGGGCCTTCTGGGGTTGCTCCTGCAGGTGGTTGGTGTGCTGGGCCAGGGCTTGCAGCAGTCTCACTGACTTCATCAGCGCCTCCTGGTCCTGGTACCCACAGAGAGACAGAGAGTAGCCATGCCCCTACCTCTCCCAAGCCTGTCCACCAACCCCGTGAGCCCCATAAGCTCTTACCTTCACCAGCCTGCCTGACTGGAAGAGGGCTAGCACCCCGAACAGGTTTGCAAAGAGAGCAGGTCTTATCATCGCCTAGAAAAGGATGCCAGGCACCGGTGAGAAAGGCCCTGGATAGTTCCTCCCTGGCCCTCAACTCCCTGGGGTCACAACGCTCACCTTCTTCACCTTCTGCACATCGTATTTCTCCTGTATCTGCTCCAAGGTGCTGCCTAGAGGGATATCTTCGAAAGACTGTAAAAGCTGCCAGGAGTTGAGGAAGGAGGGAGAGAGGGGCTTAGGGGGCACAACTCAATCTCCTTGCCACCTCTTCTCCTTTCAACTTCTGCCAAGAAACCTTGGGCTCCTGCTCCTGCTCCTCTGAAGCTACTCACCAGCCTCTGAGCAGCGGTGATGATGGAAATCTCTGCTGCTCAAATGGAAGTCTTGGCTGCCTGCCTCACATCCACGGGGGCTTCAGAAAGGGCCTTCTTTTACCCCTCAACTGCTCAACTGGGATTCCCAGACACTGTCCCACACTGTGCCCGAGCTATCCCAAGGCTGATCCTAAAGAACTAGATCTTTATTGCCTTGAGTTGCCCAAGCTCTTTAGACATGGCCTACAATGAGCTGAGTGTTCCTTGAGGGGAGAAGGCACTGAACCTCCCTTTTAGCAAGGGAGCCTACTCCAAAGCTTACTCTATCCCCAGTAAGAGGCTGATAAACCCAACTGCCAAAAAGAAAACTTTCTCAACCTCTCAGTCTGGGCTTCTCTGTTGACAAGACTTGTCCACACACTTTCTCTACCTCCTTGTGGGGTGGGCCCCCATCGGCCCAGGTGTCAGCATGCCCTCCCCCTCCCAGGTCCTCAGTCTCTTCCCCTGCAGCTGAGACATCTGTCCTCACCCCCCAACATTATGACCAGTAGAGCTGGGACCTTTCCACGAACCACCACCTCACCTGTGCCAGGGCCAGACTGTAGCAGGGCCGGGCAGTTTCTCGCCCGACCCCCAGCCCAGTGATCAGGCGCGTCAGGGCGTACTTCATCTCGGATCCCTGCGGAAGCAAGCGCACCCAACCCCACCAGTTAACACGAAGAATCGGCTGGCTCCCGCCTACCCCTGTTCTTTGGCCGGGACTCACCTGGGCACTCAGGTTAGCGATCACAAGCTCCCAGGCCCAACCCCTGGGGCCCGGCGCCACATCGCTGCCGGGATCAACGAGGCCCCCGCCTCGGGGCCCGCCACCCTACCTTCGGCTTGGTGCGCAGATACTCCAGCAGCTTCTCCGTCGCCTCAAGTCGCGTCTCCTGCTGTGGCTTCGCAATGTCCCAGAAGAAGTCCAAGAACTCGCGGCTGTGTTTCAGCAGGCCGTGCCGGTCGGCAGGCCCGCCGCCGGTTTTCGCCTCCGCTCGGGGAGACGCGGGCTCCGAAGCGTCCGGACTCCCCATCTCCGCCATGCTCCACGAACACGTGGGCTCTGCAGCCGGCCTCTTCCAGGTCAGGTCGCGGCGCAAGCGCACAGTTTTGGCAACCGGGGGGCGGGGCCTGGGGGCGGGGCCTGGGGGCGGGGCCTGGGGGCGGGGCCTGGGGGCGGGGCCTGGGGGCGGGGCCTGGGGGCGGGCGCCGTGGGCGCTTCTGCTCTGCCTAGCGCGAGTCTGAAGTTAGGATTTTATTTTCAGTGTGATGGGAAGTCATTAGAGGGTTTATGCGGGGGAAAGCCTTGGCCGGATTTTCTGACTGCTGTGGGGAGAATGGACTGCAGGAGTGCAAAGGTGGAAGCAGGTAGACCAGTCAGAGATAACGGTGGATTGGACAGGTGACGCTAGAACAAGTCAGACTGGGGCTAATGCACATGGGGGTGATGCACCTGGGGAGAGGAAAAAGAGGGATTGCTAGGTTTGGGGCTCAAATAACTGGATAGGTCGTACTACTGGACTGGGGGAGTGTTTTGAGGGATGGTGGAGGTAGTGGATAAAGGGTTCTATTAAATCAGAGGTTTTTTTGCAATAGTAAAAGGTGGGACCAAGAGTTCTATTACAATCAGATAACCTTTTGCAGGGGTGCCAGGGTGGGGGTGGGCTAGGTGGCAAGGGAACTGGCCTGCTTCTTGGCTTGAGAACTGGCCCCTGGAGGGCTGTATCCCTGGTGACCTTGCCCTCTGCAGGGGGAAAGTCGGGCCAACCCTGGCTCTTAAATTCCACACACCCAGCTCCAGCCCCTGAGTACCCCAGCCCCTGGGGAACCTCCTACTCACTCTTTCAACCCCATTTTTGCTCTGCAGTCTATTTTAGAGAATGATTAAAAGATTTATCATGTCTGTATGGATCCCAAGGAGGTGGAGTGAGTGGGGGGTGGGGAGGGGAACAAAGACCAGCCAGATTCTGTCTCTGGGCCTCCTATGCTGCCCTTGGGGGGAAGCCCTGACACCAGCTGCAAAGGCTCACAAAATAGTAACCAAGAAGCAGGAATGGCATCGAGAAGACTTGATCTTTATTTTGATTCTAGCCCATTTGAGGGAGATGGGCAGAGGGAGATCAGCCTGAAGGGAAGGAGGGAGCTGCCAGCAATACCTCACACCCTCCCTGTCCTGCCACTTGGGACCCAGGGCCAAGGCAGGGGCTTAGCCTTCTTCTACCTGGTCATCCTAGAGTTCCAGCTGAACTAAGGGCTGCCCCCAGGCCCTGGAATTCTTTCCTCCTTATCCTCAGTCCCTTCAGCTGGAAAAAAAAAAAAAAAGCCAGAGTCCAGGTAACTGACCAGGTTAGGGGTTGGAAGCCTGAGCCACTGGTGAGCAGATATCCATGCACTCTTGATACACTGCTGGGCCTACTCTGCTCCTGCCTGCAAGGCTTGAGACTCCCCATCCCCCGCCAGACATCCTTCCCTATTAGAATCCCTGGAAGGAGCAGCAGTCTTTGGGGATACTGGAGACATGGGCGTGCTCTGCATGGGCTGACACCTGGAGCAGGGTTCCCTGGCCACAGATGCTGGTGTTTCCTGTTGCTCCTTGCAGGTGTTGGGCCTGGTGTTGGTGTTCGTGCTGGTGCTGGGCCTCAGTTTGGGGTGCAACCAGGTGGCTGAGAAAGGCGTGAGTCATGACTCTGGCCACTGCAGAGCTCCCTGAAGCCACAAGCCCCATCACATCAGCCTCAGTGTCATCCAGGCTGTCACGTAGAATGAGGGGGCAGGCCCAGGCACTAGTTGCAGACTTGGCTACCAGGTTGCTGAGCAGTACCCCAGTGCTTGGGGACAGGTGCCTAGAGCCAAAGGAGCTGTTCAGTGAGGAGGTGAGAAGGAGCACAGAGCCACTGCTGTCCACAGTGGCCAGGACACTGCTGCCAGGGGGCACAGTAGCTTGCGGTAGGCAGGGGTCCGGGCTGGGCCCTCCTGAGTGTAGGGCTGCCTCCAGCAGTGCCAGCAATTCTGGGCCAGCTGAGGGGCTGGGGGTGGTGTACAGGATGCCCTGAGGCACAGGTAACTGCAATGCTGGCTCCAGTGTGGGCATGGGCTCTACCAAGGGTCTTTCCAACTTCAAATCTCTGGCCAGTAGACTCAGTAGGGAATCCCCAGCAAGTTCTGGAGTGGGGGTGAGTGCTGCCCTGTGTAGCACGGCTGCCAACTTCGGGTTGGTGGCTCGGGCCCCGTGACCCAGTGGTGTCCCATCAGCCTGGCAAAGAAGCGGACAGAGGCCCCTTGTGCCCTGGGCTGCCAGGGCTCTGGCCAGGGGTGCATCCACCACAAAGCCCTCTTGAGCCAGTGTGATGGGGCCCACCAGCAGGCGTGACCAAGGCAGGTGGCCGAAGCGTGTGTGCAGCAAGTGCAGGGCAGGCAGAGCTGAGGGAAGCCCCAGACTGGGGGTCAGGGTCTGGACGGGGCCTGACGTCAGGGCAGTTGAATTGCCCGAGGAGCCATTGTGGAAGAGACCCCAGAACATGGCACCTGGGAGGGAGAAAAAGGGGTTACACAGGAGTCAGGGACATTGACTGGGGTCAGGGGGATTCAGCAGACTAGGTGAAGTGTCACTATTAGCCTGGGAGCTGTAGCTACTGACCAGGCCTGGAGACCTGGGTCAATAACCAGTCCTGGGGTCCAGATCACATGGACCTGGGATTAAGGGACACAACCTAGGGTTGGGGCTATTGCTCAAAACCCGGGGTCCCCAGCCTTGAGATCAGGCCCACTATCCACTTTCTGGTCACTGACCTAGCCCTGTGGCATGAGGATGCACCACTGCCAGACACAAGGCTGCTCCAACTCCTGCGTCCACGACGTTGCCTCCTACAGCAAGCAGCTCTCGGCCCAGGTGGGAGCACGTGGCTGCAGTGAGGAAGGGATCGTCTTGGGGAGGGGACTGGGACTAGTTCCCTGGCCTATCCCCTCCTTCCAAGCTACTCCCATCACTGACCTGCAGGGCTGATGATGGCACTGTGGTGGTATACACCTGGGCGGTGGGAGTGCCCACTGGGTGGCGGAGCCACAGAGCCCAAGGTTCCTGGAGAGCCGCCCCTGCCTTGAAGTTGGGTCACAGCCAGGGAGAAGCCAACGGCCAGCAGCAGCAGGGCAGCAACTAGTCGGGCCCAGGACCCCGGCAGGCCACCAACCTCGTTCCTGCAGAGAGGGGCGTCCTGAGCCAGGGTTTACACAGGGGGACACCCACAATCCTGAAGAGCATCCAGGGACTAGTTCCCAAAATGAGTGGTCTTGCAAGAGGAGTATATAAGCCCACCAAGGAGAAAGGGCCTCCTGGTGGAGTGCATGGTATGACTGGAGACATGGAGATGGAAGAGAGCTTGGAGGAACTAAGGACAGCTAGGGAGGGAATCTCTGGAGAGGAGCTTGGAGAGGCAGGGTTGACTCATTTGGGAGGGAGGGCTGAGGGGGCTTGATAGTCTTGAGGAGCAGAGCCCAGCCAGGAATAGGCAACCTGCTCGGCAGGTGCCTCTTGTACCAAGGGGCGGGGCCCAGGAACCTTTGACAGAAAGACCTTCAGTGCCAATTTGGTACAAATGTACCTTCAGACACACTGACCTTGGGTTGACTGGTACAGGCCAGATCTGAGACACAGTCCCATGTTCCCCACAATCAATCAGAAAGTTCCCAGAGCTGAGCCAAACACTGGGACGTCTGGCTCCCTAAGGCTCCAGAGAGAGCAACTAGCCAGCCTCAGACCTGAGGAGCCCAGACCCTTCCTGACTCACCCAGAGGAATCCTGGGACCTCCAGGGATCAGGAACAAGAGGCTCTGACAACTCCTCCTCCTCCTCCTCCTCATCCTCATATTCCATGTTTGGTTCCCAGAGCTGCAGTTTCTGGTAGAGCACGGGCTCCGCCGCGAGTTCCATGACCCTCCTGCCAGCCAGCCTTCCCAGCTGAATCCCAGGAGGCCCTGAGAGAGCCGGGTGGGTGGGAAGTGGAGGCAGCCTTGGGGAAGGGTGGTGGTGGAATCTAGAACAGGTCTGGGCAGGGCACCGGGCCAGGGAGGCTGCACGTGGGCCTGCCCTATTAGGACACAGGGCCCAAGGGGCTCTCACGGCGTTGGGTGGCATGGCTGAGTGCAAAGGACGAGCCCAGTCCTAGGGTCACCACCACAGATCTGAAACCCCAGCATGCACCATGCCCCTTCCTTCAAGAGATGAGCCCCTGGAGCCCCACTCTGGGGACACTGGTGTTTGAATTAGGACTAGTTATACTGTGACTTTGATCAGGGCTCAGCATGTGACTGGATTCCGATGTGGTCTCCAGTTGGGGTCTTCAGCTAGGGTCAAGGCTCAGCCTGAGGTCACTCTGGAGGTCTTTCTGGGCTTTTCTGTCTGGGAGATTTTTGGGGAGGCGGGGTGTGTGGCTGGGTGTGCAAAGGGAACTCCCTGGGCTTGGCATGTGGCTCTTGCCCACTAGGTGGCGCCACAGACTGCTCCCGAAACTGCAGCCGAGAAACCTTTCCCAGGATGCTGGGATTCATGAGGAGTTGTTCTGTGCAGCCCCATGGCGTGCTGCAAGGCAAGTTACAGACTCCAGTCTTGTCTGTTCTGTCACCTCTCTGCTGACCACTCTCTGCTTTGACTACCTCAAACCTGCTCCATCTCCCTGGCCTCCCTGGCCTCCCTGGCCTGAACCTTCAACGCATATCTCAGCAGATGATCTTGCTTCCTACTCCACGTAGACAGGTAAAGGTCTCCTTCTATGCTGCGCTCCTTCCCACCTGTTGCAATAGAAGAACCGTTTCCCGTTTCTGGCTCCAACCTCTCCCACCCTTGCCTCCCACTTCTCCATGGAAGCCTCCCACTGTCTCTCTCAGCGACTCCTGTCCTGTAGCTTCCCACCTCTTTTGGATTCTTCTCAGTGACATTTAAACAGGGCTGAGTCCTCAGAATTCCTCTCCTAGGTGTATGCCTCACAGACACGTACTAGAATGTTCCTAGCAGCATTAATCAGAACAGTCCCAAGTTGGAAACTGCACACACACCCATAATCAGTGGACTGGTCAGTCACACAATGGAAGACACTGCAGCGGGGAGGACGAGGAGTCCACAGTAGTGGTGAGAATCTAGATAGAGCTTGCAGACACGATGATGAGTGAAAGAAGCCAGACAGGAGGGTCCAGTGACCTTTCCATTTATATAAAGCCCAAGACCAGGTAAAACTAGTCTCTGCCCCTAGAAATCAGGTCACGGCTGGAGGAGCATGGACGGCTTCAGGGATGCCGGTCACGTTCTGTGGCTTGACCAAATACTGGTCACTGGCTGGACTGATTGTGAAAATGCACCCTGCGTTCTGACTTTGCAGGCCTGGGCTAGGGACCAGGAGTCTGTGAAAGGGCTGTGGGCACAGAAGGTGGATGTTGGGGTCACTGCTGGAGAACTGGCAGGGACTCTGCAGCCAGGACCAAAGCCCAAAGAAATGTTTAGGGCGCCCCTATTTAAACCTCATCTAGGCACAGCCTGTGACCCAGGAATCTGCTTTCCTAACTCCCAGGTGGCACCTCACTTTGAGTGGCACTGATCTACCAAAAATCATGTTCCCCTGCTGTCTCTGCTTCCTCAGCCCACTACAGATTGGTTTTTACCTCCCTCCACCCACCTGGGAAACTTTTGGTTGCCAGGTTTTCTGATTTCTTGGACCAATAAAAAGCAAACCAAATGGAGATACCAGCAAAAGGCCTTTGTTTTGCCAGGGGTAATGGGGTTGAGGGGGGAAATTACAATTACCATCTGCTCTCATTTCATGGAATAATTTGACTTCACTTCCATTAACACGTGTGGGAAGGTTACACTCTCAGAATGAAGGACACTCCTCCCTTCCCAAGAGGAAGCAGTGGGAGCTGTAATTGTGCACCCCCAACCCCTTACCCACCCACCCCCGCCCCCTCCTCCCCGGCTCCCGGGCTGTCCTCAGCTCCTGCTCTGGCTCCTGTTGTCCTGCAGACTCGATACGTTGACCCCTTCCCGGTAACATTCCTCTGCTCTTGGGCTGGGTGCTGACAAGCTCTTTGGGACCAAGACCTCCACTGACTGGGCCCCAGGGACCTTTCCGTATGGGGTCTTTCTTATTCCCATAGCCCTGGGCCTGGATAGCACTGCCCTCCCAACCCCAGTGTAAGGAATATGGAGTAGCTCAGGCTTTTTCACCTCCCCTGCCTCCAGCTTCTACGACTTCCACCTGCAGCTTTCTTTCCTCCCAGGTTTCATTACCCACATGTGGTAACATGTTATTGCAATAAGGCGTTGGGAGCGTGAGCACGGGGCACACGCACATATGGATATGGGCACCCTGGCCGAGATCACGTGAGAGATCATGGGGGAGAGCATGGGCACTGGGAAGCTTGGTTGCTGCCTGCCTGCGTCCCTGCCTACTGGTCTGCCTGTGAATCCAGTCCCCTGCTGAGCACTAAAGGCAACTCAGATATACTGAAGGCTCCAAGATCCTTTTCCATTTGCCCAAATCAACCATGAACCTGTGTGGCCTGGGATGGTTGCACAACACCCCCGCGCCCAGAGATGCCTAGGAGCTGGGCTCCAGTTAGATGCCAGCCAGGCTCTAGGGATGAGAATGGTCAGGCCCAGGTGGCTCCAGGGACAGGGGATCCAGTCACGTCAGTGGAGGAGGGCATGGCATTGCCTTCAAGAGATCTAGGTCCCCTCCAGTTTCTGCCCCGATTCACTGTGTGACCATAGCAAGTCATTTAACCTTCGGGAGTGTCAACTCCACTTCTGTAAACTCAGAGTAGTAATATTTACCCTCCCTGGGCTGTTGTTTGGATTCAACAAGGAAATACATTTACAACGTTTAGGCCGGAGCCTGGTATGAGGGTTTGCTCCGAAAACATGAGTTCCTTCTCTGTTCTATAGGTCTCACTCTCTGCAATGTTAGAATGCTATGGGCAGTTCCCACCCCGGCAACATCCCCGCCCCTTCACACACACGCACACGCACACACACGCACACACACGCACACCCCCCCCCACTGGAGTAGCTGTAGGTCTGAAGAGCAGGACTAGGTTCATGCGATCTTCCATTCATTTTATCATTTCCTCATTCATTCATTCTTTTAGTTTTTGCTGCACATTAGAATCACCTGGCAAGCTTAAAAGCATCCCAGGACCCCGTCAGGCCAATAAAAAATTGAATCAGAGTCATCAGTATTTTTTTAAACAAGTGTCCAGGTTTTCCCTGTGTGCAGCCAAGGCTGAGCACAACTGCCATGTCCAGCCCTCTAGCCCAGTGGTTTCTGCAACTGGAGTCACTGAATGATTTTAAAATCATATCAACATGCTGGCCCCTCCTCTGGACATGAGTCTCGATCATCACGACAATGTTGAAAGCTCCCCCAGGTGACCGTCCCGAGCAGCCAGGTGTGGAGACTGCTTCGACCTCATGAGTATGCTAACTCACTCTCGGATGCACATGAACTGGGGGTGGTGAGGAGACAGGGAGCAGCCAGAGGTCGGTTTTCCCTGCTCATCATTCCTCTGGGGTGTATGTACGTTTGCGTTGGGGGGGTAAGCCTTTCTTCAGGTTATCTCTGAGCTGGGATTTGACTCTAATTACTATCAGGTTGGAGGCAATGCAGTATAATGGGGATAAAGGAATTGGCTTTACCTTGCAAAGTGATTCTCTCTGTGTGATGTGACCAAAATATTAGTAGTAAAAGAAAATACTCCAGCTGGTTCCAATTGCAGAAACCACCAAAAAGGGGTTCTGAGCAAGTCAGGAACAGCCCCAACAGACAGGGCTGCAGTGGCGGGGAGAGAAGAGGAGGTCTTGATTCTGACTAGTCCTGTGTGCACTAGCACAAAACCACTGGGGCTTGGGGTGTGTGTAAAGCTGACTCCCCATTCACAGGGCCTTTTTCCTAAGTTTGTCCCAAATCCCCTCGCTCACACCATTATCTGGGTCTGTGTAGGGTAAGGAAAAATGTCAGGCTTTTCTGCCCTCCCGCCATCAGGATAGATGATGGATCCTTGCGGTCCTGAATGCGTGCCTGGTGGCGGGCACCTGGAGTAGGGTGTGGGCATAGGTAGGTGGGATTCACCTGGGCTGAGACTGGGCTTTTAAGGGCGGTGTCACAGGGATGCCAGCAGAAGCCGAGAGAGAAGCCGAGAAGCAGAAGCAGAAGCCGAGATCACTGGAGAGCCCAGATAGAGTGAGGATTTGCTGGGGGCTGGGAGGACTGCCAGCCTCCCGGCCCCCCAGCACCCCTGCCTGCCTTGTACCCGCTAAATCCCAATAAAAGACTTGCAAAAAACCACTGAGGACTCTGACTCCTCCTTTACCCGGTCTGCATGGGATCAGAAAACCTGCATCGTGTCTATTCCTGACTTTACGGTCTGTCACCCACAGGCCCCTTGGTGAGGACACCACGACTGCTGACCCCTTCTAGGTGCACAGGCAGCTCAGGCTTCCACTTCTTGCTGCTAAGGTCTCATCTTCCCTCTAGATGGCGCTCTAGGACAGGCTTCCACGCGGCTTTGCTGTTCCGACGCTGACATCCAGTCCACGGAAACAGTCATACACCATTTCCTCCCTATAGATTTTAAGAGTTCCAGCCTCTGTCGCAGCAACCTGTCTTTACTATCAAAACCACCGTGAACCAGCAATTGGGTCATGCATTTGATTAAAAAAAATCAGATTTATTGAGGCATAGTTTATATAAAGTCAAAACACCGATTTTGATGGATACAGCTATTTGCCAACACCACAATGAAGATGAACATTTCCATCATCCAAAAAGTTTCCTTGTGCTCCTTTGCCTCACCTTTTACTCTGACCTTGGGAATCTGACAGTCTGATTTCTAGCCCTTACACGTTTGCCTTTACCTAATGAACCATGTTTTGCGGATTTACCTAAGTGGGAACCATACAATAGGTAATCACATGCAAACGCCTTCTTTCACCTTAAAACCTTGGAGAAAATCCATGTTGTTGCTTTACAACTAGTTTTAATTTTTATTGCTGAAGTGTATTTATTGCATTTATATTCTGTAATTTACCTGTCTACCCACTGATGGAGATTGAGTTTATGTTTTTTATTATTATGAATGTAGCTTGCTATAAATATTCGTGTAGAAGTCTTTGTATGGACTCGTGTTTTCATTCCTTTCAAGTAACTGTATGAGAGTGGGCTTTCTGGATCATATGGTAAGTATATGGCCAACTCAATAAAAAACTATCAAACAACTTTATAAAGTAGCTGTACTATTTTGCATTCCCCTGAGCAATGAAAGGCATTTCCAGTGGCTCTACATTTTTTGGCAAGTTAATACCAACAGTTTAAAAAATTTTAGTTATGGGGCCTCCCCTGGTGGTGCAGGCGGTTGAGCGCCGCACTGTGAAGCTCTCCGCGGCCTCTGCAGCGCAAGCCGGCGATTGATCTAACCAGCGCTGCAGAGGCTGCAGGCAGCTTTACAGCCGGGCGCTCAACCGCTGCGCCACCAGGGAGGCTCCGCAGTGATTTTGTGCCAGTGCACACAGTACTAGTCAGAATTAAGCCCTTTCTTGTCCCTCTTCTCTTCTTTCCTCCCCCCCCCCCACTGCAGCCCTTTCTGTTGGGGCTATTCCCGACTTAAAAACTCTTTCTGGTGGTTTCTGCAATTGGAACCAGCTGGAGTGATATTCTTTTACTACTAATATTTTGGTCACATCACATAGAGAGAATCACTTCGCAAGGTGTTTTGCAAAAGTATCTTTTGCAACCATACTTCTTATCTTTGATAAAGTTCTATCTATCATTTTGCTTTCCTTTCTTATTTAAGAAATCTTTGCCTAACATACAGGCACAAAGATTTTGTCCTATATTTTTTTTCTAGAAATTTTAGACTTTCAGCTCTTATAGTTAGGTCTGTATTTTGAATTCATACTAGGATATGATGTGAGGCAGGGGTCAAGATTCATTTTGTTTTTGCAAATATCATTCTAAGATCATTGTAGAAAAGGGCCTCCCTGGTGGCGCAAGGGGTTAAGATGCAACCTATGAAGCTATCCGCAGCCACTGTAGCACAAGTTCGATCCTTGGCCAGGGAGCTACCCACGTGGCACAGCAGAACTCGCCTGACTTGCCCGCTGCTCCCCGCAGCAGTGTGTTTCAGTCAATCCGCCTGTTCTGTTCCCCACTCTGTCTCTGGTGAATATTCTCACCCACCGTACCTCTGGCCTTTACCCCAGTTCTTGTGTGCATAAATAAATAAATCTTTAAAAAAAAAAATCCTTAAAAAAAAAAAGACCATTGTAAAAAAGACCGTCTTTCTCACTTTCCAGCTTTTATTGACAGTTAGTGGACTCTATGTGTATAAGCCTCTTTCTGGACACATTTTTCTATTCCATCAACATCTCTGCCATTCCCAAACTGAGAAAATCTTTTTTGTAAGATTTTATTTATTTTTAAAGATTTATTTTTATTTATTCATGCATATAAGAGCTGGGATGTAGGCCAGTGGTACGGGGTGAAAGGATTCACCAGAGACAGAGTGGGGAGCAGAACAGGCAGATCTGCTGAGATACACTGCTGAGGGGAGCAGCGGGTGAAACAGGAGAGGTCTGCTGTGCCATGTGGATCACCTCCTTGGCCAGGGATCGAACTCTTGCCAAGTGTCTGGATAGCTTGATAGTGCTGACACTTTAACCCCTGTGTCACCAGAGAGGCCTGAGAAACACTGTCTCGATTCCTGTAGTTTTATAGTAAGTCTCAAATTTGGATAATTTGATAATTTCTTCTCTTGAAATATGTTAGAGTTATTTTGTCAATCTTTAAGAAAGGAAGCCTCCAGGCATTTTGATTGGGATAATGATACTGTTTGGCTCCATTTGGTGGAATTGATAACATTATTAAGTCTTAGGATGCATGAACCTGGTATATTTCTTTATTATTTAGGGCTTCTTTAATTTATCTCAGAAATATTTTATAGTTTTCCATGTACAAGTTTGGTATATATTTTGTTAAATAGATTCATGAGCGTTTTGAGTTTTCTGTTATTGTAACTACTACTATAAATGGTATTTTAAAAAATTTCAGTGTTCTGTTTATTCCCTCAGTGTAAAAAAAATCACTACATTACATTTTCTCACTAATATCAAGAAATCCAATTGCTTTTTGCATATTGACTTTGATCCTAGTATCCTAACAACTTGCTAAACTCATTTGTTAGCCTAGAAGGTTTTTCTGTTGTTAGATAGCTTGAGATTTTCTATGTGGACAATCCTGTTTTGTGAATAAAGAGTTTCATTTTCTATCTAATCTTTATGCATCCCTCCCCCCCTCCCTTTGCTTTATTACATTGTCTAAAGATCTCCAGTGCCATTTGGAATAGAATAGGTGACACAAGCTATCACGCTGGGGGAGGGGGTGGGGGGGTAAGGAGGGGGTTACTAAAGATCACAAAACTGGTTTTCAAGCAGCCCCTTTGCAGGTTCCACTCAGGAATGTCAAGAGTCATCACTTCTGTTGTCTCCTACCCTCTTGGGGTCTTAGTCAATCCTGAGACAAGATGAGACCCATTCTCCTATCCTGTTACACCTTGTTGACTGCCTCAGGCGGGCTCTGTCACATTTCCTAACCTACACAAGCCCAGGGAGGAAAAGAGCTCCTGGAACCCATAGGTGACTTTGACCAAATTAGGGTGATAAAGTGGGACCAGGGTAGGGGAGTGGCAGGGAGAGTCTGTTGGGGGAGGTTTGTGAATATGAGGGTTGTGGGAGTAGAGAGCACCTGAAGGGACACCCCCGACCCCCTGCAAGCCCCGGGGCTGAGATGGGATCTAGGGGGACTGAGGATAGAGGGAATGATGAGGGCAGGTAGGAGGGCTCAGGTGGACTGGTGGTCATGGAAGGAAAATAGAGGGCTGGGGAGCTGAGGAGGCTGGGAGGACCAGGAGGATGGAAAGGCCTCAGCTCTGTTGGGACAGGGAAGACTCCAGAAAAGATGGAGCAAAATAGCAACTTGGGGGGAACTGGAGAGGACCAAACAGGAGTGGGTGGGGTTGGAAATGACTAGTAACTACTCTTTCTTAAATACTGAAAAAAAATTAAATATTTATGTTAAAATATCTATAACGTTTTCAACATTTTAAAGTATACAAGTTGGTGGCACTAAGTACATTCATATTGTGCAACCACCACCACCCCCATCATCCATTTCTAGAGCTTTCTCATCTTTCCAAAAAGGAATCCATTAACTAATAACTCCCCTTCACCCCAGACCCTGGCAATATTGAGTTCACTTCCTGTCTTACACATAGAACATTTTGAGACATCATTCCTTGTCTCCAGCTTCCTCCCCAGTGGAGCATGATGGGAGACCAGGAGGGTCTGGGGTGATGGAAGGCTGGAGGAGGGGCTGGGAGGATGGGTGGGGCCAAGAGGGTCTGGGGCCTGGGAAGGGACCAGAGATGCTGAGAGAGTTAGGGATGGGGGGATGGTAATGAGGGTGGTCAGGGCAGCCATCTTGATAAATTACACATCTTCCAAAACCAGAATGCTCTGGTCCTCCCTCCGTGGCCACCTGCTGCTGCAGGCCTACCCTCCTCCGGCTGCATCTGTGCAGTGACAGCTGCTGGAGCCTCCCCAGGCTGGACAGGGGCTCCCTGGCTGCCAGGATGGGCCCTGCCCCCACCCTGTGGTCACCATGCTCTCATCCTGCCTGGGGTGGGAAGTGAAAGAGGTCTGGGGACCCTGTCTTTCCTCTGTCACTGAGTCTAGAATGGCTGGAGTTGGCAATAAATCCTGTTTGTGTTTTCCGCATATCAGGCCATCTGAAGGTCTCGGTGGAATGGCCCATGTGGAAAGTGGGGAAATACTCCGCTCACCGTCCCACATGGGGGACTAGAAATGAGTCTCTAGCTGGGCTAGACCAGAGGGAGCCAGAGGGACTGTGGGAAATGGGAGGAAGCTGGTGGAACTGGGGTGGGAGGGGGTATAAAACCCAAGTGTCTGGAAAGGTTAGGGAGTTACTCAGGGTGCTGTGCGCAATAGTTGCTGGGGGCCACCTGGGGGTTTGAGTTGCTAGAGAGGAACTGGGTGGAAGGAACTTGAGGATTGGGAGGAAATGGTCCCAAAGAGGATGGAGTAAGAAGACCAAGGAGACGAGTGGGGCAGGGCAGAGAGAAGGCGAGCACTGAACCAGGAAAGACTGGAAGAGGCCGGGAAGGCAAGGAAGATGTGAGGTTTGACAGGGCCGCCAGGAAGCAGGTTGATGTGCAGGGACTGTGAAGGCCCCGAGGGCTCTGGGAAGGAAAGGGAGGTAAAGGGAAGAGGGGGTGAGGAGAGGGCTTGGGAAAATGTGGGAACTCTAGGGCAACATGGGAGGGGCTGAGAGACTCTCTTTCATCCAGAAGTTAAAACTCCCCACTGTGATTAATAGGTTTCTCAACTTCTTGTAGTTCTACCAGTTCTGGCGTTCCCCATTTCAGGACTGAGTTAGGTGCACGCCTAACTGAAATTCCCACCTCCACTCTGACGCCATTAAAAGCCAGGCTTTGTGTGGCATCAGACAAAATGTGTGTCCTCCCCTTTCTTGACACCCTCTAAAGCTCCTGTACCCTGCACCCTTGTGCTCAAGGCCACCCTCCCTCTCTGTCTTCAAGCCTCTGCTATCTCTCTGCTACTTTCAAGTCTCACTGCTGCTCCCTGATGCTCCCAACTGGATCCAGAGTCAGGATTTTATTTCTGCTTGGAATGTTCTTCCCCACACAGCTCTCACCCTCCCCCCTCCCGCTTCTCTAAGTCTTAACTGAGTTTTACCATCTTTGGGTAAGACTTCAGACTCCCTGGATAAAGCAGTTCCCACCTTGCCAGTCACTGAGCCACAGAGCTGAGCTCATCATCCTCCTGCCACGACCAGCACCTGCCCTCACGTGATCACCCCCTAGAATTTACATAAACTCCCTGAAGGCAGGGTGCTGTCGAGTTCGGGCTGTATTCCCTGGACCTGGAGCACAGCCTAGCAGATGGTCAGTGTTCAGTCAATGCTTGTTGATTGGCTATTAATTGACATATTCATTCACATTTATGTTCTCAGCAGCAAGAGGGGCATAACCGAGGGGTGAAGGCAACCCTAGTGTCTACAGATGGATGGATAAACGAAGTGGGGCATATACCTCCCATGGACGATTTCAGCCTTTAAAAGGAATTCTTAGGTATGGTATAACACGGATAAAACTCAAGGACATCATGCTAAGGGAAGCCGGTCACAAGAAGACAAATCTTTATGAGTCCACGCACAGGAGGCTCACGAAGGGGTCAGATTCAGAGACAGAAAGTCTCTGACTTTTATTTTATTTTATTAAAATATCCATCTTAGGACCTCCCTGGTGGCGCAGCGGTTGAGCACTGGGCTGCGAAGCTGCCCGCAGCCTCTGCAGCGCCGGTTCGATCCCTGGCCACCGGCAAGGGTCCCACATGGCGCGCAGACCTCTCCTGCCGCCTGCTGCTCCCCTCAGCAGTGCACTTTGTCGTTCTGCTCCCCACTCTGGCTCTGGTGAATTTCTCACCCTCCCATGCTTCTGACTGTACCCAGTGCTTGTATAAATAAATAAATAAATCTTTTTAAAAAAGAGTGATTAAAAAAAAATCAAATATCCATCTTAACCCAAAGTCCTTTGTCCTGACTTCTATTTTGTCTGATGCCACTCTTCCTCCCTGCCCCCACTCTTTTTTTTTTGGTAGTTGCCCGGGAAGGACATTTTCGTCCCTCTGTTACATTTCTTTTTATATAGTTTGCTCTTGGGGTGTGTCTCCTGTTAATAGACTATAGATTTTATCATTTTGAAAGATTTAGTTTTCTTAGGCAAATTGAGTACATTTAAATGTATGGTGATTACTGATATACTTGGATTTACTTTGCTTCCTTATTTTACATTTTTTACTTCCTATGCTTTTTTTCTTATGTGCCCCCTTATTTTAGTTTTAATCTCCACTAGTTATATATGTATATAGTTTCAAGAATCTGATCATTTCCTTCAAGGCTTGTTTAGAAAAATATCTAAGTTGTTCTGTTCTTCCTCTTTTCCCCTGCCCACAGGCAATCAACTTCTTGTTTCTATTTTAGTGGATCAAAAAAAAATCTACTGCAGTGATTTTTTTTTTTAATTTTTTTTTTTTTAAGATTTATTTATTTATTTATTTATTTATTTATTTATTCATACAAGCACTGGGTACAGTCAGAAGCGCAGGAGGGTGAGAGAATTCACCAGAGCCAGAGCGGGGAGCAGAGAAGGCAGAAGGACCGAAGTACACTGCTGAGGGGAGCAGCGGGCGGCAGGAGAGGTCTGCGCGCCATGCGGGACCCTCCTCCCGTGGCTGGGGAGCAGCCGCGGATCAAACCGGCACCGCAGAGGCAGCCTCGCAACCCCGCCCTCAACCGCTGCGCCACCGGGGAAGCCTACTGCAGTGATTTTTAATAACATATTGGTGTTACTATGTCTTGACTATTAAATTATTTTTTTTCCTTAAAGCCCACTTTTCCATATTTGCTATGCTCTACCTTGGCGTATTCTTCAGCCATCAAAGGGAATGAAGTTTGGTTACGTGCTGTAACATCGAGCAACCGTGAAAATAAACTGAAAGAAAGAAGCCAGTCATGAAAGACCACATGCTATATGACTCCATTCACATGAAAGTCCCAGAACAGGCAAAGCCATAGGAAGAAGGTGAGCCATGGCCAAGACTGGAGGGGCAGCAGCCGTGGAATTGGGGAGTGACAACTAATGGGTCCAGCATTTCTATTTGGGGTGATGAAAGTGTTCTGGGAAGAGGTAGTGGTGATGGCTGCATGCCCTGTGGATATACTAAAAACCTCTGACTTTTTTTTTTAAATTTATTTATTTATGCATACAAGAACTGCGGTGTAGACCAGAGGTGTGGGGGGTGAGAGGATTCGCCAGAGACAGAGTGGGAAACAGAACAGGCAGACTGACTGAAACACACTGCTGAGGGGAGCAGCGGGCGAGTCAGGAGAGGTCTGCTGCGCCATGTGGGTAGCTCCCTGGCCTCCAGGGATCGAACTCATGTGGGGATCAAACTCGTGCAGCAGTGGCTGGCTATAGCTTGATAGCGCTGTGTCTTTAACTCCTGCGCCTCCCGGGAGGCCCAAAAACCTCTGGCTTTACACCCATAAAGTCCATGTAATGGAAGTAAACTAGAGCTCAATAAAAACCAGTCTGTGACTCTGTGATCCTTCTGAAGAAGACAAGAATCTTGGGGTATTAGCTCTGGAAGCAAAACTGCGGAAAGGATTTGTATGTTAGAAAGTTGATCTGGAGGTGATAGCAGGACTCTGGGGAGAGGGACTAGGAGAGACAGTTCTGGAGAAAAAATCACCGGCCATGTGCTCCTGATGGGCTCAGTTCCATTGGGGCTTGCGGAGGAGCCTAGAGGTGGCTTCTAGGAAATGTCTGCGGAAGAGCTAAGGGAGAAGCATAGGGAGAGGGTTGCCTTTGGAGACTTTAACTCCAGAAGTCATGCAACAGAAAGTGAAACATTCTTGAGATGAGAGCTCTGCATCCAGAGTCCCCCAGGAATAGCTGACTGCAGCTTTGGCTGGAATCAAAGGTGAGGCCTTAGCAAGTACGTGAGGACACCAGCGGTGCCCCATCCTGACCTTCAGTATTGATCTCTCCATACTGGTCCCTCCCAACTTCCACTTCCTTGTGATCTGAAATTATTTTTCACCTGAAATTTTAGTGCCAGCAATTAAACATAATGAAATCAGTGACAGTTTATTTAGATGTGCCTGTATGTATCTGGCTTGCAAATAAGCTCATTATTGTCTCTTGCAGCTCACTGCTACTTTCTGGATTCATTTTTTTCTGTTAAGCGATGTCTGGAAATGTACAGTTGACCCTTCAACCAAATTGGAGGAGGTTAAGGGCACAGACCCTATACTCAGTAAAAAATTTCCCTATAGTCTTTGATTTCCCCCAAAATGTAATAGTCTGCTGTTGACTGGAAGTTTTACTGATGGTATAAACACTTACAAAACATATAAACACTTAAATATTAACACTTATTTTTATTGTCATATGCATTATATTCTGCATTCTTGCAATAAAAGTAGAGAAAAGAAAATGTTATTAGTCATAAGGGAGAGAGAATCCATTTACAGTACTGTCCTGTCTGCATCGATACAGTAAGTCTTCCTTGGTAGTCTCCAAGGAAACTCATGCATTAAGTGGCCCTGCATTGTTCACAGCAGTGTTTTCAAGGATTGACTATATTTAATTTTCCATTACTCTCGAAGGATAGTGTTGCCATGCCCCTGACTGTAGGTTCAAGTTTATTTTCCTTTATCCTTTTGAAAATATTATTTTATTGCCTTCTGACTTCCAGTGTGCTGATGAGGACTCTGAGTCAGATGCTTGTTTCTTGTTTTAGGTAATCTGCCTGTTTTTCCATTTTTTTCTCAATATTCTGAAGTTTTAGTAAAATATGGAACTAGTTTAGGTCTCTTGTTTGTTTCTTATGCCTAATGTGAATATTAGTAATCATAATGCATGTGAACATACTATATTCACCTAGTAAGGATTTATGTTTTTTTCCTTTTCTGGAAAATCTGTTATTACCTCTTTAGCAGTTTCTCCTGACCACTCTTTGTCTGTTTTGGATACACTTCTTCCTATTCTCCTGTGTCTAACTTTTTTCTTTCCCTTTTTCCATCTCTTGGTCTCTTAGTGATTTGTTTTTGGAGATTTCCTCAATTCAGTCTTCTACTTCACTATGTCTCTCTCTGGCTATATATTTAGACATTTAGCTCATTTAGTTTTTTATTTATTCATTTAATTATTTACTCATTTAGCTCATTTAATTTTTTATTTACATTTAGTTTTTTATTACTGTCATTTTAATTTCCCATATTTCTTTCTTTTTTTTAAGATTTATTTTTTTTTGCATACACGAAATGGGGTATAGGCCTGAGGTACAGGGGGGTGAGAGGATTCACCAGAGACAGAGTAAGGAACAGAACAGGCAGACTGACATGCTCCCCAACAGGAGTCGGGAGCATGCTGAGAGGAGCAGGGGGAGAGATAGAAGAGGTCTGCTGTGCCATGTGGGTAGCTCCCTGGCTGACTGGGAATCTAATTTCCCATATTTCTAATGGAATCTTCGTCCTTTGTCCTACTCTTATTTTAGAACCTCTTTTGTTATTTGTTGCTATCCCTCTTATTTCTTGGAGGATTTTAAAGATACCTACTTGAAAGTGCCCTTTAAAGTGCTCTAAAACTTTTTTCTCAGCAATCATTTCTTCCACTTGCCGGGTTTGCTTTCTTGGTGCTCTGTGAGTCCCGATTCCTGTTTATAAAGGTATCTGGAGAGTCTCTGAATCCCAAGGCTATCTGCTAGTAGCCTCATCTTGTATCCGGCTGGGCTCCAGACCAGGGTTTTCTCAGAAATGTTTTCTGGGGGGCCTCCATTTCATGTGAGAGATGCATTTTGGGGACAGTCCCTTTGAACTTGGTGACTGCTGAGGGCCCAGCCAAAAGCATGTGGCTTTGGTTTCGCCATGACCTTGAGGGTAGATGTAGCTTCTGTGGTTTGTGGTCACCAATGGTGGCACAGGTCCCAAAACCAGCCAGGCTAGGATCCCATCCATGGCGGCCCACGCCCTACATGTTCTGCTCACCCTCCCTTCCCAGCCCAGGGATAGCCAGCCTCAGCCCCTTCTCTCCCTGCCTCTGCCTGTCTCCATTTCTTGTCCACAAATATGTCCCTCTCACTTAATTATTAATTAAAAAGAATCTCATGTCTCTGCATTTGGCGCAGGAGAGGGTGTCAACCACCTTGCACAGAAGTGATGCCATTCCTCTGTGGGGGACACAGCACAGTTAACTGGGTGTTGTTCCACAAGCAGATCTGTGACACGCACACACCCAGAAGTGTGTGTTCTCCTCGACTTGAATTACCTGAACTGCTCACATCAGGCCTGTTAGAACATGTTGGGGACCAGAGTCTGGCTCAGCCTGGGGTGACAGGAGAAAAGGGAGCACAACCATGGTCTTTAATTGAGAATCCAGTTTGAAGCACATATGCATATTTATTGAACTCATTGAACTAATATTTATACATGTGTAAGCACAGTGCTCCCGTGTGCCAGTTGTAGGGCCTTACAAACTTGAGCTCATTTAACACTCAGGACAAGCCTAGGAAGCAGATACTGTTATGATGACCCCCATTTTATGGATAAGCAAACAGAGGTACAGGGCCTCCCTGGTGAAGCACGGGGTTAAGCACAGCACTATGAAGCTATCCGCAGCCTCTGCAGCAGGAGTTTGATCCCCGCTGACCAGGGAGCTACCCACATGGCACAGCAGACCTCTCTTGCAGTGTATTTCAGTAGATCTGTCTGTTCTGCTCCCCACTCTGTCTCTGGTGAATCTTTTCACCCCCCACACCTCTGACCTGTATCCCAGTTCTTGTATGCATAAATAAATAAATAAATCTTAAAAAAAAAAAAAAGAAAACAGAGGTACAGAGTGGTGAGCTGCCACTGAAATTCAGAGTCCTGTGCTCTTAGTCAATGCCCAGTGCTGTGTGCTTGTACGCAGCTTGCACAGGGAGGTGGGGAGCACGAAGTCAAACTGTGATGTGAACCCCACATGAAGGCTGGCCTGAGGAGGAGTGACCGTGGTGGGGCTCTCCTACCTCAGAGCTGCTCGGCCCACGTCTCCCTGCTTGCTCATGTGGCTGTGGGTGGCCTAGGTCTGGCTCAGACTTAGCAGCCCCAGGGCACCAAGGAGCACTGGCTGCATCAGGGGCATTGGGCTCCAGGCTCTCCCAGCCTCTCTCAGTCTCCCCACCAGCAAAAATCTGTGCACTGTAGACTGTCGGGAGGAATGTGAACACAGCTCCTCTTTAGAAGAAAGGGCTGACACGTGTCTCCATTTTCCTTCAAGTCTAGGGAGACCCAGAGAGGTGGGAAAAAAAGACGGCTGTGCAAGGACCAAAGGGAACAAAAAGATACAGAGAAATAGGGAAATATGGAGAACAGAGACAGAAAGGAGCAGAGAGACTGGGAGACAGAGAAAGACATACCTGAAGGGTGGAGGAGAGGCCTCTGGGAGTAAGTCAGAGCTGATATAGGGGGTGGCAGAGCCAGGAGCTGAGCCCTGGACCCTGGGAGGGGGTGTAAGGGGAGGGTCTGGGACAGGAGGCTCTGGAGCTGGAAGTTCTCCACCTGCCAAGGCCCTTCCTCTGAGGGAGGGGCTGGGAGTGTGTATGCGAGTCCAGCCCCTCATCCCACTCAGCCTGGTGTCCCTGGAGCTGGGGACAGTGCCCTGTCTCTCTGTGCCTTCCTCCCGAACTCGGCTAACCCCCTACCCCCCACTGCCAGTGTCAGGTTCCAGGCTATTCCCTGGGGGAACTTTGATCTGGAAAGAATGAGAGTGACCGATCTGGCTGCCGCCCAGGGTTGAGCCGAGTCCCTGAGACCTGGCCTGGGCTGCCCCTGCTGCCTTCCCGCCCACTGGGACAGCAGGCAGTTACTCCAGGGCACGGGAGACACAGGTGTATTCCCTGTTCCCCGCCCCCCACCCCAGTTCTTTCCATCGCCATTCCCTGTTCAATCACTAGTTCACACAATCATTCATTCACCAAGCATTGGCTATTGGAGCTTGGGGAAGGGAGAAGCGGGGGAGGAGGGCAGAGGGATAAATAAGGAGACAGGGTCCCCCACCCTTTCAGGGGGATTGGGTCCTGCACCAATACACCCCAAACGGAGATCATTGTTTAAGAGAGACACAAGCCTCACACTGAAAGAGGGAGACAAGAAAGTGTAGAATGTATTCCTATGGGCATGGTTGGGCTGGAAGTGGTAATAAGGAGTGGGGGTGAGTGGTGACAGGCGTCATCAGAGAAACCTTGCCAGAGGAGGTAGTATTTGAACTGGGCTCTGAAGATTCAAAGAACAAATGGGAGTTTGTCAGACAGGATGGCAAGTGGGAGGATTGCTGCAGGCGGAGGGACCAGCAGAAGCATGATCACAGCTCTGTGCATTTTCCTGGAAGGGGCTTGAATGGCACCCTCAGGCATTCTCCCTGTGGATGGAGGGGGTCTATGGGTCAGGGGGACTGTTTTGTTAGAGCAAGATGCCTCTGGGGACATATAGGGCAGCCTGGTGGGCCAGCTGCTTGGTCTCCATCCTCCAGGCCGTCCCCAGGAGAGGCTGGTGCCCTCTGAGACCTTCCATATAAGCCCTTAGCCCCAGTTAGTCTCCCAAATGCTTCTAAAGAAGTCTAGCTTATCTAGGGACGGAAAAGGCTCCAAGGGCCCCAGCTCAGGCCCCTGCCCAGCCCCCCACCTTGGCCTGGCCTCCCCACCCCCACTGCTCACTCTGAGTGACGAGGCCTTTTGCTGGGCTGAAAGCAGACACTGCCCAGCCTTGGGGCCCCTGGGGAAGGCCCGGGAACTCTGGCCCCTCTCTCCTGGAAGCCACTGAGCCAGGCCCTATAAATAGTTTGGGAAGGGGGAGGGGAAGCAGACCAGGCAGGGATGAGGGGCCAGGTCTTTTGGTTGCAAGTTGAGGAGGGGGTCAGGGAGAAGGGAGAAGGAATCCAGAGTTTGAGGCCCAGGTCTGGCCCTAAATGATGACTGCTTGCCCCTCTGCATCTCAGAGACCTCTGGGCTGGGCAGAAAGCGTACATGCAGGGACTGTTGTTGTAAGAGGAGGCGCTGTCCTCCATCCTCCCATCTCTGGGCTGACTTCCGGAGGCCCAAGAGTCAGGATATGAGAGAGCTGTGAGGGCCCTAAGTTGGCCAGTCTGGCCTCAGAGGCCACTTTCCAGTTCCCAGTGGCCCAGACAGGCTATGTTAGGGTGCTTGCACTTTCAGGATCTCAGTCACCCCTCTTGGCTCTGGAGTCCAGAGTGGAGGGCGGGGAGCAGGGGTGTATCAGTGGAGACCTCAGCAGGCCACGGGGGCCGAGGCTCAGGGGCTGGGACCTGAGGGGGAGGATTCTGGAAATGGAAAATATGAGCCCAATGGCCTTATCTGGGCTGGAAGCAGCTGTCTCCACTCCACACCCTCCATAGCCCCCGCCTCTGTGGGGAGGACCGCAGGCCCCTCCACGCAGGGTTGCGTGTTGTTTGTTCTTTGGATAGCCAGGGCCTCAGCAGAAGACTGTGGGAAATTCCTCCTTCACTGGGGCCAAGAAGGGCCAGTGTGGGCCAGGAGGGTGTGAGGTTCTGCTGCCTGGAAGCCCTCCCCAAATCAGGGCCACCCTTCAAAACTTATTTATTTATCTATTTAGCATTTTAAAAGACCAGGTTGATTAAGAAAAAGAGGCACCTGCATAGATACAGGGGGGCAGCACCTGCTGCTGCTTTGGAAAAGGAGTTTTGTTAAAAGAGACGCCTGCATAGACACAGGCAGATGGTCTTGGGACAAGAACTGCAGCACTTCCAATTTTGTAAGCAAGAATCTCAGAGTAGCTCCACAGCCCAGAGAATCTGTGCCTTCTGGGCCTCCCTGGTGGTGCAAGGTGTTAAGCACAGCACTGTGAAGCCATCCCCGGCCAGGGAGCCACCCACATGGTGCAGCAGACCTCTCCTGACTTGCCTGCTGCTCCCCTTAGCAGTGTAGTTCAGTCAGTCTGCCTGTTCTGCTCCCCACTCTGTCTCTGGTGAATACTCTCACCACCCCCCTCTGGCCTATACCCCAGTTCTTGTATGCATAAATAAATAAATCTTTAAAACAAAAAAAGAATCTGTGCCTTCTAGAAACAAATGTCTAGGTCTGGAAAAGAGTCAGCTAGAAATGGGGAGTGTGACGTGCATGTTCCAACACACACGTTCTAGTTCACACACTCCACACACACAAGCATGTGCAGGTATAAGCAGTCACCGAGGTGTCTCCTGACATAGGTTCCCATGCCCATAGGATCACTACCTAGGAGCAAATGCATCAAAATCCCTCCTATAAACATGGGCACTTGCAGATGTGCGCTCAACCCACGTGCCACACACATGTGCAGGCGTGTGTGCAGGTTCCGAGGACCCTGACTGCCATGTCTCCCCTTTGCACAGCAGGCATGTCCTCACATGTTCATGCAGCACCATACAGACAGATGGTGCTCTGAGGCGAAGAGACATGGGGCGAAGATGGATACTACATATATACACGTGTGTCTGGCAGAGTGCTCCTGGGGCGGAGGGAAAGAGTTTAAAGGAGGGTTTGGTGGAGTGATCCAGGGGGCAGGAGTCTCTTCCCACCTGCCCGGGGCTCAGGTTACAGATGCTGCCCCTGTGCCCCTCTCCTCCCTGCTGGAGCTGAGACTCCAAGATATGCCCGCCCTGGGGCTTCTTCTCCTTCACAGCCTCCCTGTTGCCTCCCTGCTCAGCACTCCTCTTGGCTCCTGAATCCAGCAACCTGGCAGGAAAAGATAAATACTGGGTCTGCGTCCCCACCCCTGTGGATCTCATAACAAAGCAACAGTTTCCAGGGACAGAGGCTGGATTTCAGGAATTGCGAGGGGGAGCGGGGGAGGGTATGTTTGCCTGCAGGTAGGGGGTCCAGTCATGGAGTGACTTTGGGTGCCTCTGACTGTGCGCCACGAGGGGTACGGGTACGGCTGCTCTCATTCCACCCCTTCTCCCCAGCCAGCAGGGGCCTAGGGCTAGGCAATCCCTGGCCCATAGATAGATAGTGCGTCTGGCTGACCCATGACCCTCCAGCCCAACCCCTTCCAGTGCAGAGGCTGAGGTGGCCTTGGACATGGAGCCCATGTTAGTGCTGGGGAGCCCCATGGCTCACCCTTCCCTCCGATGCAGTGTGACCCACCTTAAACCTAAACCCACTGAACCCTCCTTTAAACTCTCCCTCCACCCCAGGAGCACTCTGCCAGACTCACGTGTATATGTGTAGTGTCCTTCCTCGCCCCATGTCTCTGAGGTGTATCTGTCTGTATGGGGCTGCATGAACATGTGAGGACATGCCTGCTGTGCAAAGGGGAGACATGGCAGTCAGGCTCCTCGGAAACTGCACACACGCCTGCACATGTGTGTGGCACGTGGGTTGAGCGCACATCTGCAAGTGCCCACATCTGACTAGTACCTTCACATTCCACTGAAACCCAGTCCAGCACTTGGGAGCCATGCTTTCCGCCTTCCTGTCTTCCTCCCCGTTGTCTACCCATTCAACAGTCAGGTGTCCCCCTGGCTGACCAGTAAGTGTTCCTTTCTCAGATGGTCCATCACCCAGTGCTCAGCGATCACTTTCTAAAGTCAGTTGTCCCTCCAGGTGTGGGGATGGAGGGGCAGCCGAGACAGACAGCTGCTCTCTGAAGATGGGGTCCAATGTGCGTATGCAAGTACATGGGGTGCAGAGGAAGCAGGAGCCATAGCCGGTGGGAGGGCAAAGGTTTTGGGGGACCAAACCATCCCACATGTATCTTTTTCCACCCCTTCTGCCCAATGTGTATCCTCAGACCTGAGGCAACCAGGGAAGGGGACTTCCAGGGCAGAGCTGGGGGTATTTGGAGAATGGCTCAGGAGAGGGGCAGGGCTGAAGTGGAGGAGTGGGAGTCATCAGCATGGGAGGAGGAGCGGGTGATGCCACCCAGGAAGGTGTGTGGGTGAAAGGGGTCTGGCCCTGCTTGGAGCTCTCAGGATCACTATGGCTAAGGGATAAACTAGGGCCTCCCTGGTGGCACAAGGGATTGAGATGCAAAGATGCAACATTATGAAGCTATTGGCAGCCACTGTAGCATGAGTTTGATCCCCCGGCCAGGGAGCAACCCACATGGTGCAGCAGACCTCTCCTGCCTCATCTGATGCTCCCCTCAGCAGTGTATTTCAGTAGATCTGCCTGTTCTGCTCCCCACTCTGTCTCTGGTGAGTCCTCTCCTCCCCCCCACCCTCCCCCTCTGCACCTCTGGTCTGCACCCCAGTTCTTGTATGCATAAATAAATGATTTTTTTTTAAAGGGATAAACTAAAGAAGAGTCAGGAAGGTAGCTGGGGAGGACTCCGCAGGGAGATAGAAGGGGAATCAGGAGAGAGAGGAGGAAGAGTGAGGGATCCTCTGGGGCTTCTGCGAGAGGGTGTGGGGCAGCTTTACTGGAGACCCCTGAGGAATGATTCCAGGGGAGTGTAGCCCCCAGGCAAGCTGGGGAGCAGGGAAGAGCTGCCCAGATTTAGCTGCGTTTGTCTGTTGCCCTGGGAGATGCTTGAGACTAGCACACAGGAAAAGGAAGTATCTTAAATCTGGGGACTGGGCCCCGTTTTTCAGTCCTCTTTTTGTGGCCTTGCTTTGTGGACTGGGGCGGATCTCCATCCCTCTCAAGGCCTCAGCTCCCCCATCTCAGGTCAGTGACTCTAACTTTCCTGGCCTAGCAAGGATTCAATTCTGTGAGTTGACCCAGAGGGGATCTAGGGAAGGTTTGTCCCATATCCCTCTTGCTGCCTGAACCAGAGCAGACCTGGGGATCAGCAGGCCGCAGAGGGGTTGGGGCAGGCGAGTGGGAGCTGGAAGGGCAGGCGCCAGAGCCCCTCAGGGCCTAGTGGGAGGCCGTCCTCCTAGTTTGCTGACATCAGGGCTAGTGAATGTGAAGGGAGTTCATCAGCTCTCACCTCCCTCACAGCCTGGTACTGGGCAGGAGCTGAGCAGGGGGAGGGGAAGGAAGGCTGGAGGGCATGCTGCAAGGAGCCCCCAGGCCTGGAACAGAGCAGCAGCCTCCCCCACCTGCCAGAGGCCAGCTCTCGGGTGGCACCATCTTCCATCCTGCCCCCTCCCCACCCCAGAATTCTGCCCTTCCCCCTCCTGCCTTCCCTCAACCTCTCTGCCTTCCTTCCTCGGGTTCCTAGTTCAATTCTGTTCACTTAGTCAGAAGCCTCTGCAGCTTCTGACTCAGTGACTGGACTGCTAAAGTGAGAGGAGACAGTTTGATTCTTGTACAGTCTGCCTTCCCAGAACCTGCAGCGGGCCCCATCTCTGCCCTTGACAGAGTCCCTACTGCAATCCTAGGTGGAGCCCAGCCCTGCCCTACCCCAGCAACCCCTCCCAGGCATCCCTGATAAGATCAGGAGGAACCAGGTAAGCCACTTAAGGTGGGGGCCCTGGAGAGTCAATCTGTACACCTGTGGCCTCTTTCACCCCTCTTTCACCCCTGCCCCAGAGAGCAGGCCACGTTTTACTTCTCCTGGAGGATGGGAGAGAAGACTGGGCCCCTGCCCCTCCCATCTCTACCTATGCTGCTGGTGCAGGCACATTCCCAGGTGTACAGTTATGGGCCCAGGGACCAAGCTGGGTCCGTATCCGGTCCTTCCTTGGGTCCTGTGAAGGAAAACACTGGGTTTCTCTGTCTGAGACCTGATCTTTGAACTCAAGGCTCTGGTGCTCAGACTTGTAGTGGCTATCAACTATTTTGCGGGAGAAGCAGCAGCAGCGGCAGCAGCAGCATCTCACAGTCTCCATCAAAGATCCTATTCAGAGAAAGAATGCAGGGACTGATTTGGCTCCCTCTGTCCAGATGGCTATTTGGATCTCTCACTCATTCAAAAGAACGCATGCGCACCCCCTGCCCTCTCCCCCCACCCCCACCATGCACATGAACGCCTTTTGGCACTTGATTTTTCTCATGAAATAATTGCTGGAAGGCTCCTTGGATTAGGTAACCCAGTGTTCCTTCCTGTCCCCATGGTGGAGGTGGGGATGGGGGAATCAGTGCTCAGCATCTGTTAGGTTGATCCAGCTCCTATGGGGCAATGCAGGCCAGCCCAGGAGGTCTGTGGCTCCAAATGTGTTTGGAAGTTGAATGTCACAGGAACACGCCTTTCAGGCCTCCAGTTTCTGCAATCATAGGTGCCTGCCCAGCCACCAGGCCTCCTGCAGGTAGTCCAGGCCCAGGAAGGAGAAGGCGAATCAGGAAAGGTTGTTTTGTACAAAGAAGGATGGGACGTGCCCATTTCTGTTTTAATCAGTTTCATAATATACAGGGAAACTTACAGTATCTTTGCCCAGTCATCATATCTTGAAGTAACAACTGTTTCCATTCTTCCTTCTTTTGTGAAGGATTTTTTTGTGTGTGCAAGAGTGGGATATCTGGGCTTAGGCATGAAAGGAACTTGGAGAGGGATGGAAGTGGTAGCTCTGGGCCTACAGTGAGAGGCCAGTTACTGAGACCCTGATGGAGGGAGGGGGTGATTAGATCTAAAGTTACCCACCCCAGGACTTGGAGATACAGTCCTAAGTACACCCTGGGTTACCTACTCTGAACCCAGCCTCTCCTGCCTCCCCAAACAGGAGCCATTGGTGAGACTGGGGGCCCCACTGATCACTGGTGGGAAGGGTACAGAAATTTTGCTACACAGAGTGGCGCTGGGAGGGGAGAGCACAGAACTCAGTGACAGGGAGGCGACTTCCCCATCTGTCTCCTTCTTCCTTAGATCTTATAACAGGTGCAAGAAATTCCAGGCAAAGATCCCACAGGTGCACCTTGTAAGAGAGTTGCACATGCTGTAAAAGGACAGCGAGGGACACAGGGTGCGCAGTGGGAAGTCTCTATTCCCAGTGGAATCCAGGCCCCGCGAGTGGGAAGCCGGAGGGAATACATAACCAGTGTCCATGGGCTCTAAGAGTCCTCCACCCGGCGGGCTCGCAGCCCCTCCCCCAGCCTAACGCCGCCCCTCTGCATCTAGGGGGCTCGACTCGGCACTTTTCTTGGCTCGGTATCCCAGAGAGGAGAGTCTGAGCAAACTCTTCTCCTGGCGCCTCCAAGGCCCGCAGCCTGCACCCTCTCGGGCGAAGCGGGGGTGTCCCGGAGTCAGCCCCGGCCCCGCCCCCCAGACCACGCCCCCGCGCGGCGTCCAGTCCCGCGGCTCGCGGGGCCCGCCCCGCCCCCCGCCCTCCCCTCCCGCCGCCCCTCGGGCGAACCCAGCCTGGGGCGGCCAGTCGCGGCGGGGAGCTGCAGAGCTGGGCTTCTCTCCCTCGCTAGGCCCGCTCTCAGACCTGTGCGCCCTGCTCAGCCATGGAACCGAGCCCCGACGCCGAGGAGGCGCGCACCGTGCGCGAGGCGCTGGGCCGCTACGAGGCGGCGCTGGAAGGCGCTGTGCGCGCGCTGCACGAAGACATGCAGGGGCTGCAGCGCGGCGTGGAGCGGCGCGTGGCCGAGGCGTTACGCCTGGCAGGCCCTCTGGCGCGCACGGTGACCGAGCTGCAGCGCGATAACCAGCGGCTGCAGGCGCAGCTCGAGCGCCTGACGCGCCAGGTGGAGGCACTGGGCTTGGCAACCGGGCTGTCCCCCGCGGGCGGCACGCCTGGTACGCCCAGCCCTCCTCCCGCCTCCGGCGCTCCGGACCGGGCGCCCCGTCTGGGCACCGCACGCTTCTCCAGCCACGCCACCTTCTCGCTGTCCGGCCGCAGCCAGGTGAGCCCGGGGAGCGCGGTGCCCGGGCGTGCATGCAAGTGCGCTTGCGCCAGAGGAGTGGGGCGCCAGAGCAGTGGGGCGCCAGAGGAGTGCGGCTCAGTACTCTGGTGCCGCCGGCAGTCGGGACTCAGTGCACGCGCGCGCCTCTACTCGGCTGCAGGAGGTGCCTCCACCCTCACCTAGGATTCGGTCCTGGGGTTGGGAACCACCTCTCTAGAGCTGGAGAGGGCTGGAGACCGTCCCAGCCTGCCCGCGGCACCTGTCTTCGGCCCCCTCTTTTCTTTGGAGCCAGACCCTGTTTCCTCCCAATTCTGTCTCCTCTCGAGCTGGAGAGCTGGGGTACGCCCCCTGAGGGTTCGATGCCACTTGGGGCCTTGTCAGCATGTTGGAGTCCCCGTCCCAGCCGCTCCCTCCCACCCCCGCCTTCATTCAAGCGCCCCCCAGGGTTGCGACTTCACTGAGGCCTGACGGCCCCCTGTTATTGATTAACCCCGACCCTGTAGATAGGAGTGGGGAGGAGGCACTCAGTGGGCGCAGCCTGGCAGCCGCATTTGGAACTTAAGGGGTAAATCCCTTACCGTGAAGGGAAACCAGACTTGAGCAGCCTCAGATTACTGGGGTCAGTGACTGGCCAGAGGCCCACACCTCATGGGGGTGGGGCGCAGGCCGGTGTGGACCAGTCACCCTCCTGGACTTGGGGCCTCCCGGAGTGGCAGTTCCAATGTTACCATGGTGTGTGCAGTGGCCCTTAGGTGGGATTTTCCACCCTGCTCAGGCATGCGCTTTGGGGTCGGTTTCCAGGGGCTGAGTCTGTTGTTTGCACCTGCTGCCCCTCCTTGGTTCAGTTCATCACACATTCAGATTTCCTGTGGAGGTGGGGTCTGGCTGTACCTCAGGGGCCTTGGAGGGGTGGCGGGTGTGATCAAATTAGCCCTTGTCCCTCCTTGGAGGTCCCAGCCAGAGTGGGAGATGGCTCAGATAGAGCAGATATCCTGCTCTTCTCAGCGGGTGCCCTGAAGGGCTTTGTCCTGGAGGCCCTGAGCTGCCACTACTGGTGCAGATGGGGGTGGGGTGAATGGCTGTGAGAGCAACATTGGAAAAGCTGAAAGGACTCACTGACCAGACAGAGCCTGGTAGGTATGAGCAGGAGGGGTCAGTTGTGAAGGCCTCCTGGGTGCTGGGCTTTGTCTCAGGGGGCTGGAGGTTCTTAAACATGTGCTGGTGGCAGAGGCCTTGGTGCCCCAGTGCTCTGTGTTAAGTGTTTACAAATAAGGATGCACTTAATTCTGACCTATGGGCCTGACACACTGCATGTCTATGGTATAAAATCACCACTGTGAGCGCATCCCAGTCCAATAAACTGTGTCATGGGTGATTCCTGAGGTCTTATTTTAACACACATTTGCTACTTGTTTGCTCATAGAAGCAGCTGCCCAAATTTTAAGAGATAAAACCTCAGTCATACATGTATCTGAGCACATACGTACAGATGCTTCTGCCTACGCATATATGTGAGGGTTCTCTCCAGGCATTGTGCCAATGGGACTTGGTCTTTCTTCACCAGGGATCATCTAGACCTTTGGTTGTGAGAGAAATGAGCTGGGCGGGGGAGGGACAGGGTCCTCTTGTCTCCAGCAGGTTTCCTCAAGGATGGTGAGTTGGAGGGTGACTGGAGGTAACTTAATGTGATGGGCCAAGGGAGGGAGGGTGTCTGAGCTGGGGCTGTTTGGAGAGAGGTCTCCCCGGGCAGGTGGCGGGTGAGAGTGTCAGGGTGTGAGCAGGGAGGCGCAGAGAGGAGCTCTGCCTGGGGGCTGGGGGTTACAATCTGGTGGAGATGCAGGCTTCTATTTGGGTCATGTTGAGCGTGAGGGGTTGTAGGACATCAGGGAAAGCTGGCCCAGAGCAAGTGGAGTCTGGATCTGCAACACTGAGAGTGATCAAGGCAGGAGGGGAGGAAGACATCAAGGAAGGCTAGTGGTTGAAGCCCCAGAGAGGGTAAGGTCTTCAGGGGAGTTATGCAGAGGAGAGGGTGAAACTGGAGCCCTGGGCAGAGGTGGGTAACTGCCAGGGAGCTAGGAGACCTGGGAGAGCCCGCTCTCAGAAATCAGAAGGGGAGGGCCCCTTTTGGAAGATGATGTTGGGGGTCAGCAGGGATGCTGCAGGATGCTGGGGCATGAGGACGGAGGCAAGGCTGGGGAGTAGGTTGTGAACTTCAGAAAGGCTGTAGAGAGAGGGAACAGCAAGTAGCACTGAGCCCGTGGGTGGAGGGCATCAGAGGCTCATAGCCCCGGAGCAGGGGCACTCTGGGCCTGAGGCAGCCCCTCTCCCCCTGGCTCCAGAAGCGCTGGTCTCATTTCTCTTGCAGCCTACCTCCACGGACCACTGACATGGGCTCCCAGCTGGTTTCTGGCAATGACGGGGCCGTCTGCTCATGTGCTGTGTCCAGCAGCCTGTGACTGGGCACTTGGTTATGAATGGGAGCCAGGGTTCCAGAGCAAGAGTGGTCAGTCATAGCTGGGTGCTGCCAATCCTCTGGCCTCTCATGTCTGTGTCGCAAGGGGTTCAGAGTGTGAGGGTCTCACCTGTGCACAAGAGCTGGTGGTGACTGTGGTCAGGTGTTGTGAAGGCTTGTGTTGTACTACCCCTCTGTAACCAGTAGAGACTCCTGTGTTTCCTACTGTTTCAAACTAGGGACTGACTACAGGGGTGGGAGGTGGTCATACTCAGCATATACATATTCCCAGAATTCAACACAGAAAGGGTTGATCAAATAATCCTCTTCCAACTACATAGTCCTTGACCTTGCTAGGTAGCGAGTAGCCAGGGAGGCTCTGGGAGGCAGGAGAGGGAAGGGAGTAGGATAGGAGTAATCAGGGAGGACTCCCTGGAGGAGGTGTGATTCCTTAGAACAGACAGGACCTGCTTTGGGCACATTTGCTGAAGTTTTGGCACATTTGTGAAGTTTTGGAGGCATCTCCTCTCAGCTGGACCTCTCTTTCTCTGGACCTAATCCAAGGAGAATTGATCCTGTTTGGTCCCTTGAGCTGAGTGGGCTGGGATTTATAACAGTGACATCAGTCCTCAAAAGTGGGACAATGGCTCACAAAAGTGTCCAGAGTTATCCCCTGGAAGTGTCCTGGGCTGAGCTGGAGCCACCAGGACCCCATGACTGAGGCAGCAAAGTCCCTCAGGAACGACTGCCAGAATAGCCACGTCCAGGCCCGGCCATGAAAGAAACCAGACCCACGTTATCAGCCTCCTTTCCCAGACACTGTGCGATAAGGGAGTTAAATGCTTTAGGGAGAGTTTGAATTGCGTCCCTTAAACCATGCTGTGAGTGAGGCGGAGAACACTCCCTCTCAGGAGGGCTGCATGTGGGGTTCTGGCTGCATGTGGGCTGTGCTGGGCACAGGCACCAGCGCCCGAGTCCACGCATGAGCCCGAGGGGGTCAGGATGCTCTGAGAGCCCCTGAAATATTATTCCTGTCCCTTACCAAAGTGTTAAAAAACTTCCCCAGTGAGAGAGTCCCTGAAGTCAGACTTACCTCATCTCTGCCGCTCCCCTAACGTTCTTAGGCCTGGGTTCCCTCATGGGGAACCTCCCCCTTTATAAAACAAAGGCAGGGGACCTGGAATCAGTTTGGTAGGACCAGTTTCAGCCCCCAGGGCTCTCTAGTGACTTCTATCCCAGAGGACCCTTCTGATTCCCTTTTCTGGGGCCAAAGCAGGCTGCCCCCCACCAAAGGAAGTCCACCAGAGAGTGTGCTGGAGGCTCCCTCGGGTGGACGTAGGGAGCAGGAGAAGTGCTTGCTCCAGGCCAGCCTGGCTCTGGGGTTTAAAGACTCTGCTTTCTGTGAAGGACCCGCTGGGATCCTTTCCGGACTCATTCCTTTTCCTCTGACAGGCTGACAGGTTAGTCTCAGGTGTCCACTCTGCCCTCTGGAAGGCCAAAGTGCTTTGTGCACAGAGCCTGGGTTGGGGTCTGGGACCCAAGTCCCAAACCTTGACTCTGCTATTGCCTTTAGTTAGTGTAGGCTTGGGGAAGGGGCCTCTGGGAAGAGCCCCCGGCCTGAGGAGGAACCTGGGAGTTGGCTCAGCCCTAGGCCCCAGCTACAGTCCTGCCTCCCAGCGTGAGTTAGCCCCATTCTTTTCCCCTCCTTGAATTGCCAGTGACCCCTTGGCCAGAATCCGGCTGGTCCAGAACCTACTTCCTGTCTGTGTCCTTTGGTCCCCTAGGGCATTACGGGGGAGTGGGGGGCTTGCAACATGCAGAAACAGGCATCTGTGGGGCCCCCCATAGAAACCCACATTCCTGGAAAAATGGTTTCACCATCATTTGTCCCTTCAGGCCCCTGCCTGGACCAGTGGAACCTGTTGGACTAGGGTGTGGGGGGGGGGCAGGGTGAAGGGCTTGGAGACCCCAGAGCTGAGTGGGCCTTGTGACAGGTGGGGGCTGAGGCCTCAGATGGACTGGCTGTTTCTCCTCCCCCTGCCCAGTTGGCTTCGGGTTAGCCATGATGTGGCTCTAGGGGTGCTTTCTTTCACTCTTGGGTGCCAGGAGATACCCCACACTCTTCTCCATTGTTGTCAGTGCACTGATACCTCCACCTCTGTCCTGAGTCAGAAGTTGAAGGGTCAACTCCTTTCCCAGGGGAGGCTCTCCTCAGGCCCTGAGACCTCTGCTCTCTCACCTCCCCAGCGACCCTAATGAGAGTCCTCTCACTTTTCTCTAAGCCTGTAAACATCGTCCTTCTTCCACCTGGAAAAAGCCCTCCAACTCCACTCCCTCTCTCTCTTCTTATAGCTAAACTTACTGTGTTGTCTCTGTTTCTCTTGCGTCCTCCCAGCCTGTATCTGGCCCCCAGCTCTGCCTCTGATGAGGAGCCCCAGTTCCTAAATCGGCACCAGTGACCTCTTTTTTTGCTCAGCCCAATGGATGTGTTTTAGATCCCATCTTGACCTTCTTGACCTCGACCCGAGGCCACCTTTGGACCGCTGACACACCTGCCTTCTCCATACGCTCCTGCCCCTACCTTCTCAACATTCTTCTGGTTTTCTCCCTGCCCCTCTCGCTGCTGCTTCTCTTTCTACCTCTCAAACCTGGTGCCGCATCCCACCCTCTACCCACCCTCTGCCCGCCCCAAGCCAGCTCTTCCTCTGCTGTTTTCTGGATGCGCGAGTCCTGCTTGTTCTCCATTGCTCCTCCGTCCTTTTTTTTCAAACTTCAGTATCCAGTGACCTCCTGACTGCAACTCCCTGATGCCACAGGTGCACCTCCCACTCATGCCCACAACTGACATCGTTGTTCCCACCAGCGCCCCTGCCCTTCCTTTAAGCCCGGGCTTGGAAGAGGCATAGCATCCCCCTTCCCTCCTCACCCACACATTCACCCCAAAGTTCTGGGTTCTTCTTGCTTTTGTCTTTGCCTTTGTCTTCTTCCCCCTGACCCTTCTCCCCTCTTCAGGATTAGTGGGGTGACTGCCACTTGGTTTCCCCCTTCCGTGCCACTCTCTCATTGGCTTCTGAAGAATGTTTTAAAACACAGAACTGACAACCTTCAGCTCCTGTTTGTCTAAGGTCAAGTCCAAGTTCTTGGGACTGGCACCTTGGACTGTGGCACTTCTCCAGCCTCTGGCCACCATGTCCCAGTGATGTAGAGTCAGAATGCTTTGTGTCTTCACATCTGTCCACTTCTGCCTCCTGCTTGCTCTTCTGAGCGTGACCTCCCCTCCTCGTCCACCTGGCTGACTCTTGCCTTGGCTCAGGTACTCCTGCCTCTGGGCAGCCCTCCCTGACCCAGTGGATGAAGTCTGTCCTAGGCACGCACCCTCATGCTGACTTGCCACCGTCTGGTCTGCTCAGGGTTCTGGCTCCACCCACAGACTGACCCCCCATGGCATGGAGACCATCTCTTACACTGGTCGCAAGAGAAGCTGAGCTGTCTGGGGCCAGGAGTGGACTTTTATCTTCTGGGAACCTTGTAGACAAGGCAGGAGCCTGGAGGTGCAGCTGACCTCCCAGGCCACCCTGCCTCTGTCCCCTGTTGCCAGGCAGACCTCTCCAGCCTTACAGATGGAGCCTTCTTACCTGCCTCACTGTGAGGGGCAGGGCTGCTGTCTCACTGTGGAATCTTGGACAGGCACATGCCCTCTCTGAGCCCTTGCGTCACATCTGTAAAATTGGGCTGAAAGCACTTCACCTGGGAGGGTAGAGCAAGGAGGGCATGCCTAGAAGGGCATGGTGCTTGGTAGATGCTCCACTGGCATTTGGGTAACCGGCTTCTGTTTCTCAAACAAGGAAGTGAGGTCTGGAGAGACCTGATCCATGGCACACACTGGCTGGTGGCTCAGCCAGGAAGCCAGGCCTCCCTGATGTCTCTTGGCACGCTCTCTGCCCCTCCCCCCATCTGCTGCAGTTGGGAGGGTGTGGAGGAACCACAGGAAATTGTTCAGGCCATTGCACTCTGGACATCTGGACAAATTTCGTGACCCTGCATCCAATGAAAAAGCTTCAGCCTAGGGGCACCAAAGCCCAGCACTGTCTGCAAGGACCCGTGGCTCTGGGATTTGGCTGCATCCACGTAGGCGGCCATGCTGGCATGCCCAGCTGGGATGAATAGGGCCAGGCTTGCCCTTCCCTCCTGCGCCATCTGATCAGGCCTGGGGGAGGGGTGGCACCACTTCCAACACTCCTTCAAACCCTAAGTCTGACCTTTGCACCGAGTGGTTTTGGGTTGTGGGGTGAGCCCAGGGGAGGTGTTTGCTTCCAGGGTCCTGGGGGCTCAGCATCTGGGGCTGGGTCCACTGGCTGTGAGACCTTGGTCTACCATGATCCCCCCGGGGGCTCTTATTTTCAAAAGTGCGTGTGGTTTTCCCTGCTGGAAAAACCCAGAGGGGCGCTGGGGAGGGGTTTTGTGCGGGGCCGCTTCCCTGGCTGACTGGGCTGTGTGGGCTGGTGTCCCTGTAGAGCGTGGAGCATCACGATGAAGCCCTTGAGCCGGAGGGGAGAAGGAACTCCAACTTGTGCGTCGTTGAGAACGGGCACCAGCCTGGGACAGGTAGGGGCCGACAGCAGAAGAGGGATGGATGGGTAGATTTGGGGGTCAGGGTACCTGGGCCAGGCCATCCTTTGGCTAGGAGGGGGGCTTGGGCCTGAACCCCAACAAGTAGAGAGGCTGCCAAGAAAGCAGCCTCATTTAGTGTGAAGTAGAACTTTTCAACACAGGAAAATGGGAGATCTCTGAAAGTGGTGAGCTCCCCCATTTCTGGAGGAATGCAAGCAGAGCCTGAGGAGCTGTCTGAGTACTGAACAGCTTAGAGTAGACTGATAAGCCAACTAGTATTTACTGAGCTGGCCGGGAGGGAAGGTTAGAGCAGATGTCAACTCCAGTTTGAGCAGTGAGAGCTCCCCAGGAGGGGGAGGCCAAGGAGGCTGGAGTGGTCAGGGAGGCCTTCCTGGAAGGGGTGTGAGGAAGGTTCAGGGAGCTGGAGCCCCCCGGGGGAGCTGAGTCTCCTGTGGATGCATGGCTGACTCCTCTCCCCATCCCCCCTGGTCACATGTTCCAGGTCCAGATGACGGACTCCCTGAGGTCACCCAAACCTTCTCGGCACCAGACCTCCCCAAGCCTCGCCCCGTGAGCCTCTCCTTGCGGCTGCCTCACCAGCCGGTCACAGCTGTCACACGAGTTTCAGAGAGATTCTCTGGGGAGACCTCAGCTGCAGTTCTATCGCCCACATCTGCTGCCTTCCTCGGCCTGAGCCCCAGTGAGGCCACCACACCCTGGACTCCTAGTCCCAGTGGTAGGAACAGGAAAGCATGGCCGGGGGGCAGACCCTACCTGGAGGTGGGAGGGGAGGAGGGCTGAGGGGGCTGGCAAGAGTCTCAGAAAACGTGGAACCAAGCCACAACCCTACCAATATCTGTCACTGCACCCCAATCCCTAGCCCATCTGCACTATCAAATGGAGCTCATGGACATAAGCAGGTGGCTACTGTAGGTCAAGGCTGTGGTTGGAGGTAGTCTCTTGCCCTGTATGGCCTCTCCCGCTGTCCCCCTGTGACTGTCTTTGGGCCTGTGGTCAGGCCTCAGTGGTATGTCCTGGGATGGGGCTCGATGGGCTTCCAAAATAAGTTTGGGAAACAAAGTGTTTGTTTGCCTGGGCCCTGCAGGAACCCTCTATGTCCCTGTCTTCCTTCCTTCTCAACTATTGGCTGAGCTTACCCTGGGGCCTGCCGTTCAAAGTGATGCTGTGTGAACAGGGCAGGCCCCAGTCAGAGGAAGGCAGGCGGGCAGTGGCTGGCCCTCACTGGGCCCAGGCTTTGTTATTTCTCTTTTCTTTTGTCCTGCAGAGAAGAATGTGTCTCTCCCACGATCGTTTTCGGGCTCTGGCTACGGAGCAGTGGTGGCAGGCAGGGGCAACGACAGGTGAGTCAGCACTGTGTTCCTGGTGGGTGTGCTTCGCCTTGGACATAGGCTGCCCAGGTCACCTGCAGGGAGCTCCCTATGCTGACCCCAGTGTGAGGCACCTTCCTTGTTTGGGTGCCTCTAAAAAATGAGGCAGCAGAGTTGCTGGTTGGGGTTGGAGCAGGGGAAATGAGGCAGTGGGTCTTGGTGGAAATTTCGATTTGGAAAAATATGACTGTAGTCTGGTTTCTCTATGAAACTGTCCAAGTAAATCTGTCAAAGATTTTGTTGGGGGAGGGGGGTGGTGACTCAGTTTCCAATGGAAGAAGAAGGGTAGGAGGGTTTCCTGGCTTCCTCTTCATGCATCCTGGCTGGCTGGGGTCCTTCAGAACTGTTGCCTCCTGCCTGTGGACTGATGCCTTGCCCGGAGAGGCTGTAGGTTGTGTTCCAGGCTGCCTCCTGGCCTGTGGTGTTCCTGTGCTTCCCCAGGTCAAGGGAATGGTGGGGGTGGGATGGTCAAGGGGTGGGATGGCATGGGGTTTGGCTCTTTTTTTCTTTTAATAATAAAAAGAATTGTGACTTTCTGGCAAACTTTTCCAGGGGGGAGACAAAGGGGGTCATATCTAGTGGGGGTCCTGGTGGGCTGGTTCTAGGCATCCTCTTGCCCAAGGAGAAGGTCTTGGCAGCACTGACACCTCCCTCCCAGCTTGGGTCTGTTGGCTAGGCCTCCTTCAGACCTCAGCTTGGTTCAGAAAACCCGCCCAACCGGTTAGGGACTAGAGCAACTGGCCCTTCATTTCTGTCTGCCTCTTTCCACATTCGGTGGGGAGGGGTCCCTGGGGCCTCCGAGAGCTGAGATGGCTGAATCTGTGTTCCTGACTCTGTGGTTCTCCCCTCAGCCCACCTATGGTGACGCCACCCCAGTCTCCCCCTTCACCGCAGCCGCCAGCCATGACTCAGGCCCATCGCCCGGGGGAGCGCCGCCGGGAGCTGGTGAGGTCTCAGACGCTGCCTCGCACCTCTGGGGCACAGGCCCGGAAGGCGTTGTTTGAGAAGTGGGAGCAGGATACAGCTGGCAAGTACGAATGCTCACTCCAGAACAGCCCAGTCCCAGACTGGGGTCAGGTGGGCGTGGCAAAGCTGACCCCATCTTGCCCCTCAGGGACCTTCCCCAAGATTTGACCCCTGGGTTGAGCCACAAGGTCAGAGCTGGGCCACATTGTAAGCTGGGGGGCAGGGCAAGGGGCCAGGCAAGGCCTGCTGAGAAGCCCTTGCCTCTCCATTCCCGGAGGGGCCCAGCCTGCCTCACCCTGAGTTCTGGATTATAGCTCCTTGGCTTTCTGGGTGTGACTGGGGAGACGTTGGGATTCGTGGCAGGAGCTGGGAGGAGACACTGGAATGCCCCCAGCCCACTATCAGAGCCTCGTTCCCCCTCCCTCAGGGATGGGATCTGCCTCTGCACGTATCACCAGCCCTCCTGTCAATGCCTATGATGATGAGGATGACCCCAGGCCCGCTTCTTGACTCTCGTCAGGGAGGAGACCCTGGAAGTGTTGTCAGTGACCCAGAAAAATTAGTCCTGTCTGTTAGAGTGTCCTTGGGACCTGGAGGAGCTAGGAAAGCTAGCTATCCAGGCTGGGAAAGAGCCTGTAGGGGAGGTGGGCTCAGAGGGAGTCTCTGAAGAAGGGGTGGGGGAAGGGAAGTGGGGAGGGTGTTCCACAAAGGTTGGCTCAGCTCCTCTGTCCCAGGATTGCCCAGTGAGCCCTGCTTCCTGGTGTGGGACATACACAGGGGACCTGGAGGGAAGGGGGTTTGTCCTGCCAGATACCATCTGGGGTGGGAGGCTGTGTAGCTGGCCTATGGGGTAGCGAGGGGAGGCCATATGCTGATAGAAGAGCTCCACAGGGTAAACACAAGGGGGGCCTCTTTCAGATGGTGTGAGAAAGGCTGGGGACACCCTGCCTCTCAGAGGACATGGCAGTGCAGGGCAGCCCCCAGCCCCCACAGCAGGCCTGCCTCTGTCCACAGGGGGAAGGGCGAGACCCGGGCGAAGCTGAAGCGGTCACAGAGCTTTGGCGTGGCCAGCGCCAGCAGCATCAAGCAGATCCTGCTCGAGTGGTGCCGCAACAAGACGCTTGGCTACCAGGTGAGCCAGGGGCCTGCCGTGGCCCTGGGACCCCCGTCAGAAGCTTGACCGAACATTGCCCTCTCTCCTTGTTCCCCTGGCCAAGGCAAGCACTGGGGGCGGGGCATGAGGTAGGAGCTAGAGAAATTGTGCCTTCCCAGCGGGTCCCTGAGTGTCCACTGCATGCACTTAGGAATCCCATATGTGGACGAGCAGGTCTTGTGTGCCTGACTGGGGAGGCCTGGCAGCTACAGTTTGTTGCTGAACTGGATGGATGGTGGGCTTTGGGGTGGGGCTTGGAGTATCTGCTTGTGGAGTGGACTTGGAGGGGGCACAGCAGCCCCCACACTGCCCTTGTCTTGAACCTCACCTTGCTTGCAGCACGTGGACCTGCAAAACTTCTCATCCAGCTGGAGTGATGGCATGGCCTTCTGTGCGCTGGTCCACTCCTTCTTTCCCGACGCCTTTGACTACAGTACCCTGAGCCCCACACAGAGGCAGAAGAACTTCGAACTGGCCTTTACCATGGCGGAGTGAGTATGCTGGTCCTGTTGGCTGCCAGCCCTGGCCTTGTACCCTAGCCCGACCTCTGCCCAGTGGAGCATGGGGCAGACAGGATTGGAGCTGCCGTCTGCAGAACCCAGGGACCCTGAGGCCATCAGTCTATCTGCCTCTTGTACATTTGGAGAGAGGGAGGCCTGTCTGGGGGGATTGCCCCTGGTCACTGGTGGTTGACAGTGGCTCTTCCTGGTTTATCTGTCCTCTGCTGAGTGCCCCGATTCTGGTGGTCACCTTGGAGACTAGCCACAGACAGGGTGTTGAAAATGACTATAGCTGATGATCGGCAGGACACTGAATAATACCTCCCTGGAGGACATGTAAAAAACCCTAAGTAGATTCTGCCCCCCTAAACAGTGCTCTGGCATTGATAGGAAGGTACTGACCTTCCTGAGTTTGCTCACAGGAAGACTGGCTGCATGGAGAGACCTGGCTGATGAGAGCAGTTTTTGGGCAGTGGATCCTACCAGTTCACAGTGACCTGGCAGGGAGGAAGCTGGGGAATAAATACTCTGCCCTCACTCTCCTCCTGCCCTGTCACTGGGGCTTCTTGTTGGCTGAACCCAGTAGGAAGGCACAGGGTGGGGAGCCATTGCTTTTGTACATTGCAGCCCCCAGCTAGAGGCCCAGGCACTGATGAGGGTGTTGAGCTTGATGCTGAGCTTCATGGAATTTAGGGGAGGGAGGTCTGAGGAAAGGAAGGCCTCCTCAAAGCTGAGTTCCCTGCAGGAATATTTACCATTCTGTCCTGCCCAGTCTGCTCTGTCCCTGTGATGTCAGCCTCTGTGACCAATCAGGATGTGATTGACCATGAGTGTTCTAGTCTGTATCCCCTCACCCCTGTCCAGGGGGATGCTCTCCTGTGCTTGCTGTGTTGAAAGAGCCCTCACCTCAGGCTTCGCCTGCCCTCCTCACTCCATTCCCACCTCACCTCCCAGCCCCGTCCCAGCCCCTGGTACCCAGCCCAGCCTGGTGTGGGAAGGAGGGGGAGTTGGCAATTTACAAGACCCACACTTGGTATTGTAGGCCTTGCCTTGAGCTCAGGCAGCCACCCATCTCTAGAGCAGCTGCCTCGCCCAGGGGGCAGAATCGAGACCCTGGCTCTGAGCTCCCTGGCCTGAGTTCCTGGAATCTCGATATTGTCCCCATTGTGTTGTCTTGGATGACGTGCTCAGTCTCTCGGCCCCCTTTGGGGTCATAAGAACTCCTTGTATACTTTAAAAGCCTTCTCTTTCTTGGCTGCTTGGGATTAGCTGTCATCCTAATTGCAGAAACAGCTCTGGATGGAGTGTGTTATGCAACTGGATCCAGACGATGGTGAAGTAGAGCCAAGTGTAACGGCATGGTGTTGGGGAGGGGCGCCCACCAGGAGGAGGTCCAGCTGCTTGAAGCCTAGATATGGAGACTGTCAGAAATCAGACTGTCAGAGTCTGCAGTGCCAGGGCTCTGACGTGGGTACCCCTAGACCCATCCCAGCCGGCAGGGCCACATTTGGCTACAGAGTTCCCCATCAAGTCCATTGGGCCACACTGTGCCAGCTCATGCCCTGGCTACCTCGATCTCCCTTAGCCCTGGGCCAGGCCGGGCAGTGGCCGGGAGCAGGAGGCCCCACGGGGTGGTGGCCATGCACTCCTGCTCGAAGGGAACGTGGCTTTCCTTGGCAGCGGGGCAGGGCAATTCATGGCCTGTGTTTCTCCACAGGGTTTGAGCTCACGTAGCCTTCAGACTCCAAACAGATGTTTCTTCTATTCCCAGCCTTGGGGGCGGGGTGGTTAAGGGGAGTGATGGAGGCTCTTCCAGGTTTTGTCTCCCTCCTCCTAAAGCAAGCAGCCTGGTGAAAATCTTGGCCCTGCCTCCCTCTGGCCTGTGCCTACTGCGGCTGGGGAGGGGCCGACGGTCTGCTGGCACCTGAGACGAGTTCTGCTCTTTTCTGCTGACTTTAGGGGTGGGAAGGGGGTACCAATAGTAGGCCTATGTGGGGGGCCAGCTGGAATAGGGGAAGGTAGGTGGTGGAGAGAAACGGGGAGTTTGAGCTGCCTGCCCAAGGCCTCATGGGAGGATAGTAGCTTGGAGTGTCCAGCTTCTTGGAGACTCGGCTGGTTAGAAAAGCTGGGAAGAAAGCTCAGGGATACCTGCTTGAGGATTCTGGGGACCATTCTGGCCACCATTCCTTGCAAAAGCCAAGCAGACACCAGGGCCGTGGAAGCCATCAAGAGCCACGCAAGTGGAAGGACAAGCCAACAAAGGCAGGTTTTTGTGGGGGTGGGGTGGATGCTGAGGCAATGTGGGGTGGGAGAAGCAGGGGTACACTCTTTGGAAGGGAAGGGAGGGCACTGGGCCCTCCAGCATCAGGTCCACTTCTCCTGAGGAAGTAAACACTTTCAGACCCTTCTAGGAGCAAGGGCCTAAAGAGCACAAATGTGCCCCAGGAACCTGTGGCGTGAAAGTGGTTTGTGCTGCCCCTCCCCTCAATAATTTATGGTCCCAAAGATTCCCTGAGGCCTAATCCGCATGAGGGATGTGGTGTTGACAGCAAAGTGATCTCCCCTTGTGGGACAGGTGTTCAGGGCTTGGACGGCAGAGGGCCAGCCCCTTTTATGGCAGGGACCCGACCCCTGCACCCTTTTCTGCTCTCGGCGCAGTGCAGGCTAGAGCTGGACGTGCGGCCGCGGCTCCCACTTGCCCTGCGGGGAATGTGCCCTGCTCTCGGGTTACCCGAGCAGAAGGGGCTTCCAGGCTATTTGTAGTGCCCATGTGTCTCTGTCTAAAACCAGACAGGAGGCTGCAGTCGGAGCCCTGGCATCCCAGGCTACATTTAGAGAAGGCTTAAAAAAATAAAAATAACCCCTTGAACACCAAGAGCACAATAGACAGGAGTAGGAGAAAACCCTCTGAACGCTTTTAACCCCAGGCAAGGTGAAGCTGTTTGAAATGGTAGGAAGTGAACATTAACCCCGCTCTTTGCTGTGTGCTGGCATCTGAAGTATTCGTCCTTTTTCCTTTGTACTAAATCATGTTGTTTGTGTCATTGCTACAAAGGCAAGTTTTTTTGTTTTTTTTTTTTCTCTTTTTTTAATTCAGAAGGCATTTGGGGCCTCTAGTATTTTGAGACAAATGTTTTTATAAAAGTCAATGCCGATCGTCACTTTTCTTTTCTCATAGCCTATCTCCTGAGTCGTGTTTAACCTGTGTCTGCAGCTTCTGGGAATCTTGTCGTTCCTGTTGCAGCGGGGTGGGCTGGGGAGCAGGTGGCTGTGACCTTGTCCCCTGGTTGTTTGCTGGGGAAGCCAATACCTTGCCCAGCTCTTCCTGCCAGCCTAAGGCCTTCCCTCCTCTCCTGACTGCAAGGACTTGCTGCCTGTGCTGAGCAGAGACCTCATAATCGGAGGGTAAACCAACCTCTGGCATGAAGGAGGGGTGGGCCTGCTCTCCCTGCACAGATTGGATATCACCTGGAGATGCCAGCAATTCTGGGTGTTCTCTGTGAGGAGAGCTCCAAAAAAACTAGAACCAGCTCAGAGGGGAGGGTCCCAGATACCCCTTGGGGTGGGGGTGGGGAGGAAATGAAGGAAGGAACCAGAGGTTGTTCCAGAGAAAGTCATGAATATGACAGTTCTCTTCCAACATGGGAAGTGCTCTTTTGTGGGGAAATAAATGAAACTGAGGATGGCCTTGTGGGACCAATAGATAAACATAAGGGAAAACTCTCACGGCCAGAGCCATCTGCAGAGGGATTGAACTGTCCTGGAGGAAATTAGGTTGGTCCTCCTCCCTGGAGGTAAGAAAGCCTAGACAGGTCCCTCACAGATGGTTGGTGCTTCTGTTGGGGGTGTGTGGAGGGTAATAATGCAGTTCTTCTCCAAGGCTGATGTTCAAGGTTCTGGTGCCACCCTCATTCGATGGGGCAACAATCACCCACACTGTCAGGGTGATAGCAGAGCTCTGGGATTGTCTCTTCAGAGCTCTGGGGGTGAGGGAGGCAGGGAGGGAAGGTGCACTCAGGTGCTGCAGGTGAGAGGAGGAGTGCACCAGTTTAAGTGACAGCTCAGGAAGGTGAACTCAGGGCCCTGGTTCTTCTCTATGGAACTCAGATTTATAATTCTTGACCACCCAGTAGGCATCTTTGCATGCCTACCCTCTTCAGAGCACCTCTTGCCTCATTCAAGCCCTGCCCTGTCCTGTGGAGTGAGGGTGCCCTTTCTTTGGGCCAAATCCACTTGCCACCCCCACGAAGCCATTGGACTCTCTTACTGGCTCCCTGCTCCAACCCAAGGGGGAGGCAGAGATAGGATATGAGACCGAGGTCTCCAATTCGCCTTGACATTTGGTTCTTGATGGGGCTTCTGGCCTCCAGCCGGCCCCACAGGACAGGTTTGGGTTCCCTGTACATGTTTCAGTCTTTGTATTTGGCACATTGGGAACTGGTAGAAAGTGCTGTGTGATTCATGCAGGCTGGCTCCCGAGCTCTGGGGTGTAAGGCACATAACCTCCCCCCCCCACCCCGCCCAGAGAGGGAGCAAAGGCGGGAGTCTGTTTTTCTGTTCAAGAAATTGCACTGAAAGGTGAAGTGATCAGCAGGGCCAGGGTTGGAACCCGGCCTCTCTTCCCGGTTGATCCACTTTGCTTTTTCAAGTGAGGCATGATAATAAAACCAAAACAGACACTTGACATTTCTTGAGCTCCTATTATATGCCAGACTGTTCCATCTGGCTCATGGGGATTAGCTCATGAGTTCTCATGCCACCTTGAAAGGTGACTGTATTTCCAGATCGGGAAACTGAGGCCAGGAAAAAGTATTTTGCCCAAAGTCATAGAAAGGCTGGAGCTGGAATGTGACATGAAACCCAATAATCGAGTACTTGTCCATGTGTGGAAAGACGGGGAACTCCGGGAACGACCATGGCTATTGAAGAAACGATGTTGTGGATTGTCCCAAATGTAATCATTCTCACCCTTTTGGTTCTGCCTGTTGATGTCAGGACAGCCACGTCCAATACCCTGGGGAAGCTTCTGGTGCTATTCTGAGACCAATGTTTTATTTTAAGACTCAGCACTGGGATAGGTGGTGTGATGTGTGGTAGCCCAGGATACTCATCTCCCCACCTCCACGAGACCCCCAGACCCTGAGACCCAGGCCCACCCACTTCCCCTGTGAACAGCAGAAGGACGGCCTGCTGCCCAGCTCAGCCAGAGGCCTGCTCTCCACGCTCTCCACACCAGCAGGCCAAAGTCCAACCTGAGTTTCCCAGAGTGTGAGGCACAGGCCTTGCGGGGTAGGGAGTGGATATGAGATGATTTTTTTTTTTAAAGATTTATTTATGCATACAAGAACTGGGGTATAGGCCAGAGGTGTGGGGTGGTGAGAGGATTCAGCAGAGACAGAGTGGGGAACAGAACAGGTAGACTGACTGAAATACACTGCTGAGGGGAGCAGCAGGCGAGACAGGAGAGGTCTGCTGTGCCATGTGGGTAGCTCCCTGGCTGGGATTGAACTCATGCTGCAGAGGCTGCTGATAGCTTCACAGTGCTGTGCTTAAACCCTTGTGCCACAGGGAGGCCTGACACGAGATGAAGTTTTTAAAAGACAGTTTTTAAAAACTTTGAGTTGTGATTCTTTAGTAGATAGATCAGTTCAGTGGTTCATGACCAGCATTTTCAAAAAAGCTAGGAAAGGGGAATGAGATGATGATAGAAAAAAAATGAAATAGCAAAATATTGGAAGTAGAAAAGGCCAGTAATTTTGTGTAGCTTTTTCTTTTGTTTGTTTGTTTAAAGATTTATTTATTTATTTACATAAGCACTGGGTACAGTCAGAAGTGCGGGAGGGTGAGAGGATCCACCAGAGCCAGAAGAGGGAACAGAACAGGCAGACTGACGAAATACTTTGCTGAGGGGAGCAGCGGGCATGGCAGGAGGGGTCTGTCACGTCATGAGGGACCCTCGCCGGCGGCCGGGGATCGAACCTGCGCAGCAGAGGCTGCGGGCAGCTTCGTAGCCCAGTGCTCAACTGCTGCGCCACCAGGGGAGACCCAATTTTGTGTAGCTTTATTTCCACATCTATGTGTGTGTGTGCTGAATCATGATTAACAAACCTCAAACTATGGATCATGGCAAAGAAAGCTTAAAAACAGTTTTAGGAGGCATATGGACAAGTTTGATTTTTAGTTTATTCATTTTACATTTATTTTTATAGTTCATCTTGATTTTCTGTATACTGCCAGTAGATGCTGAATTTTTTTAAAGATAATTTATTTGTGCATACAAGAACTGGGGTGTAAGCCAGAGGTGTGGGGGGGCGGTGAGAGGATTTACCAGAGTGGGGAGCAGAACAGGAGGATCAACTGAAATACACTGCTGAGGGGAGCAGCGAGCGAGGCAGGAGAGGTCTGCTGCACCATATGTGGGTAGCTCCCTGGCTGGCTGGGGATTGAACTCATGCTGCAGTGGCTGGCTATAGCTTAAAGTGCTGTCTTTAACCCCTGCCCCACTAGGGAGGTCCACTAAATACTGAATTTTTAGTGAAATTGAATTTTATATTAAATCACATTTTTATTTATAAAATATGACTAAAGGGCCTCCCTGGTGGTGCAGCAGTTGAGCGCTGGGTTGCGAAGCTGCCCACAGCCTCTGCAGCACCGGTTCGATCCCCGGCTGCTCCCCGGCCACCGGAGGAGGGTCCCACATGGCGCGCAGACCTCTCCTGCCGCCCGCTGCTCCCCTCAGCAGTGTGCTTCGGTCCTTCTGCCTGTTCTGCTCCCCGCTCTGGCTCTCGCCCTTCCGCGCTTCTGACTGTACCCAGTGCTTGTATAAATTTAAAAAAAAAAAATCTTAAAAAAATAATAAAATATGACTAAATTAATATGATTAAAATTTTAGTGGAATTAGTGAACTTTTAAAGTAAAATTTAATTTTGCATAAAGCTGAAATAAAGTTAGTCTATGAAGTCAAAATGAGTTATATAAGTGTGTTGAGCTCCAGTAAAAACAATCAGTTATTCCAACAGCAAACAGAGATGATTCAGAAATAAAACGACAGATGAGAGCAGATTGGAGGTGCATTCATGGTGAGATCCGCATGAACTTCCTGGGAACCCAAGGCTGACAAGTCCCTAAATGACCTTTGGAGGGGTCTGGGCCTCAATTCTGCCTGTGGGGAAACAGTGGGAGTTGCAAGGCATTGTAAGTTGGGTAGTTTAGGCAAGTGTGGGAACTCTGCCTCCTGACCTCATTTAGAAGGCTCCTGGAGAGGGGGGTTTGGGAAATACTGCATTAGGCCAGGGACTCTGAATTCCTGGAGGCACTTGGGACCCTCCAGGTCCGGGCTGAATTCTGTCCTGGGGGCTGCGATGATGTGCCCAAGGGCTGGTTGGCTGTGGACCGCCCTCTGAGGGATGCCTCTGTGTTTCAGGAACCTGGCCAACTGCGAGCGCCTCATCGAGGTGGAGGACATGATGGTGATGGGCCGCAAGCCAGACCCCATGTGCGTCTTCACTTACGTCCAGTCTCTGTACAACCACCTGCGTCGCTTTGAATGAAGGCCCTCTGGCCTGGAGAGCCAAACAGCAGCCCCGGGAGGATGCCTCGGGCCACTTGTGTCTGGAGTCAGGACGACCCCCAGAAGACTTGCATTTTGGTGTGGAGCGCTGTTTGTTCTGTGATGTGTGACGGCTCCGTCCCCAGGGCTGTGGCCCTGATTACAAGTACGCTGAGCAGTGCCTGACAGCTCCCGTCACAGCCCAGGGGTGGACGGAAAGTGAAGAATTACCAGACAGAGAGAGAGAAACAGAGAGAGAAACTGGTGCTAAGTAATTATCTTCCTAAAAAAAAAAAAAAGTACTTGTCTGTAGTTTCCGGAATGTTCAATAACAATCTTCCCTCTGGTGAATTTGATACCTTGGCTTTACAGGGTTATGTTGATCACCAAGTGTTTTTTATCAAAATACCCAGAGTTTTTTACTTCCTCACACTATTGTAGGTTCCTTTCCTCCCTCCCTCTGGGCCACTGCCAGGAAATAGAGAGACTGCTTAATCAGCAGCTTGACAAAGAAGACCGAAGTCTTGGGAAGAAATAGTTTAATCACTCCCAGGTCCTAGGCAGCAGATGACCTTCAAGTCACCTCGGCCCCCTGGGGAGACGGGAAGGCTCTGGCCTGGGCCCTGGAGCAAGCAAGCCTCCTGTCCTTCCCAGGGGGCCCCACAAGTATCTGACTAAGAATAGGTTCTTGGGAAGTTGACACTTTTGGGGATGGACAGGCCCTTTGTGCTGAGAGCTAGGTTTTATTCACTTTTTTAGGGGATTTGCTGCAGATATTTATAAAAAAATAACTCCATCTGTATCATTGACGGTTTGTACATAAAAAGATGTGTCGAACTTCCCTTGGGGTCCGTTATTTCTGTTTGGGAGATTCAGAACCTGTGAATAAGAGATTTTGGACCCTTTTCAAATGAAAATCTACTTAAATTTCCCCTTAACTGTTTCTGTAACCAAATTTTCAGCCCAGAAAGTTGAAAATCACATTCGTGCCCTCTGAACTTGCCCACCAGTCGCCCATGTCCATATTGTCCAAAGAGCATGAACAGAAAGTCCCCTGGATGGTGACCGAGGGGTCTGTGAAGAACAGTGGCCCATGAAGGTGGGTTCTGGGGCGGCCCCACTATGGAGGAAGCCCATCAAGAAGAGCTGGTTTATTTCCACAGCTGTTTGGGTGGTAGGATTTTAATAGAAGTTCTTTAGAGTCTGTCAAGTCACCACCACCCTTAGCTTATTCTTATTCAAGAACCATTTTCTAATTGGGTTGGATTTTAGCCACGAACTTGTAGAACTTCCCTTTAAGGGGCTATTAGGTGTCTTCAGTGCACTCTAAACATCAGCACCTGTGTGCCTTCATAGAGTGCATGTGTGTATGGGGGGCCAGGTGTCTTTGGCGGTATCGGGGAGAACACGACAGAGCTTGCCAGGTGGATGAACACATCTGGCTTGGTGAGGCTGCTGCCTTGCTCAATCCTTTGGATTCACCCACAGTGGGACACATTCTCTTTCTGGCTCTCTCATCGCTTGGAGCCTCAGGAAGGTGAGTCCTATTATTAGCAAAGGCACAGCACCTGGTCTTTTTTTCTCACTGAGGCTTAGGGTTTCAAATCTAAAGCCAGTTTGGGAACGCAAGGGCTCTATAAAAAGCATGCCTATATGCTCTGAATGCTTGGCATATGTTAAATGGAGCACTCCTGAACTCTCATGTGGCCTTGCACCTTTGTACATAAAACAGAGCAGATCCAGCTAGCATTAGGAACAATTTCCCTTAAACTTGAGGAATAGTTTCCCTCATGCCTCATATTCAGAATAATAACAGACTAGATGTTTTAAAAATAGGTTCTACAATGTTCTTGTCTGATCTTTGGGGAGGGGGAAAATGAAGGTTCCTAAGATTTAATGGGTTTTAAACTTGATTGCCTCTAGGATGAAGCTTGAGGGTTCCAAGACATGGGGTGGGGTGGGGGGGGGAATGCAAGGAGATCACAGAAGCTCAAGATGTTTGGAAACCACCATCGTAGATCAGGGTTCCATGAACGGTCCCATTTTTGAGGTCCTATTTCAAGTCGACTTCTGCCATGTGTGGTACCAGGGATTACACCTCTCCCCCGCACCCCCTCCCAAGAAGAAGGATTTCTCGTAGTTGCTTGTAAGATTCTGCTTTTCCAGATAGATTCCTTCACCTGGGTTTTGTTAAAACTTATTAAGTCTGACTAAATTGGCTTGTGCATTTCCCTGAAGTGAGTATTTTGCCAGAGCCAAGATGGGTTTTAGCTTTTCTGACAGCTGATGGATATTATTCAAGGCAAGTGAGAGCTTATAAGCACTTTCTGAATATGATATAGCACATACTGGATAGAGGAGAATGTACCGGCCAGGTGTTTGGGGAACAGTTTGTTAAAGCCAATGAATTTCGCAAATGTGTTAGATGACGAAAAGTTCTCAGCTTTCCCGGCTGCAGTGGTCAGCACTCTGTAACTGGAGGAGACCAGGGTGAGAGACGATTTTGTTTTCTGCCAAGCCAGGTCTATATGACTCCAGGCAATAAGATGGCAGACTGAAAATGCTGATTCAGTTGGTCAGTCTGGGTGGGACACTTAGCAAGCCCACAGAACCATCTCTGGATTGGGTTTCTCGGACTGGTGCCAGGCAACCAACTCATTCCGAGGAATTGATTCTGCCTGTTGAGATGGCCAACTTAATTCCTCTTTTTCTCCTCCTCTTGCTTTTACGCCATCGCTGATCATCAGCTTCTGCAGAATGATAAATGCACTTGGTATGATTATTATCCATCTTATTGCTCTCACTTTCAAGCCCTGCTTTGGGGTTGCTTTTGATCTTTTATCTCTTGGTTCTCGGACTTGCTTTGACGGCAAACAGCTCTCTTTGTCCTTTGCGAGGGCATGTTAAAACTACCCAGGCCTGCCTCCTCCCTAGAAATCACCAAACAGGAAAAAAAACACCCAGGAAGGATGAGGCCAAGGATCTTGTGCTCTCTGCTGGGTACCCAGGTAGCCTCTATAGAAGCAGATGGCCCACCTTGAAGCACTAAAATGAACAGGAGGCTCCGAATCAGTTGTGCAGGTGATATGGTTGGTGGCACAAAAGAGATGCTGTAGGATAAGGTAAAAAAATCAGGCTTTTCTGCCCTCCCGCCATCAGGATAGATGAGGGAACCCTGTGATCCTGAATGCATGGCTGATGGCGGGCACCTGAAGTGGGTACACCTGCACTAGGACTGCTTTTAAGGGCGGCGTCACGGGGACGCCAGTAGAAGCCGAAAGAGAAGCCCGAAGCAGAAGCAGAGAACGTGAGAGAGCCCAGATAGAGTGAAGATTTGCTGGGGGCTGGGAGGCTGGCAGTCCTCCCAGCCCCCAGCACCCCAGCTTGCCACGTACCCGCTGAACCCCAATAAAAGACCTGCAAAAAACCACTGAGGACTCTGACTCCTCCTTCACCTGGTCTGCATGGGATCAGAAAACCTGCACTGTATCCATTCCTACCCTTACAGATGCTAAATAGCATTTTGGTGTATCTTGTCTCTGCACCCTCGTCTCTTGAGTTGATGCACAGGCAGGACCTACATGCTGTCAAATCCATACATTTTATAAACCCAATTTTTAATCCCAGTTACAAATGTCCTTAGCATGCTTGACATTTTTTTTTTTTAGATTTATTTATTTATATAAGCACTGGGTACAGTCAGAAGCGCGGGAGGGTGAGAGACTTCACCAGAACCAGAGTGGGGAGCAGAACAGGCAGACCGACAAAGTACATTGCTGAGGGGAGCAGCGGGAGGCAGGAGAGGTCTGCGCGCCATGTGGGACCCTCGCCAGTGGCCGAGAATCGAACTGGCGCTGCAGAGGCTGCGGGCAGCTTCGCAACCCAGCGCTCAACCGCTGCGCCAGCGGGGGAGGCCCATATTTGGCATCTTGGCAGCATCGGCAGGACCTCTCTCCCTGGCTTCCGTGACTCCACCTCTCTGCCTTTCTTGCCATCCTAGCTTCCTGTTCCTCTCTATCCCCCCTCTGTGTTCCTTGCCATGTCCCGGATTCCTGACTCAGGATGGACTTGGACTCTGGGAGCCTGTGATGTGCGAGTTGAATGTTTTATATCCCCCTTTCTCGCTAAGCTGCCTCCTGCAGTGTTTGCCCTCCCCACAGATGGCAGCCTGAGCCTCACCTTGCACCCGGGCCCTGTGGACCCACCCAAGCAACTCATCTGCCTCCTTATGTGCATTTGCAAGCTCTTGCCAGTGGAGGTGCAAGATTTCTCTTCGGTTGAGTGTCCAGATACGTGGAACTGCTAGCTTCCCCCAAGGTTTTATTTAGAAAATTTTCAAATTTACAGAAAAAAATGAAAAGAATAAGTCAATGAACTTGCTGTTCCTTTGCTTTGTTAACATTCTGCCATGTTTGTACTCTGTTTCATCCATTTTGGGGAGTCATTTGGAAGTAAGGTACAGTATCATGATACTCATCCCGAAATACTCTAGCAGAAATATCCCAAGAATATGAACATCCTGCACGGACACTTGGCAAGTCAGCCTACTTAAAAGGTTGAGTGTTTAGTCATCTGATGTACCGTACAGCCTGTATTCAGCTTGGCCTCATTGTTCCCACAGGCTGTTTATGGCTATCAAAAAAAATTTTTTTAAGTCCAGGATTCAAAGTTCATACATTACATTTGGTTGTTATGGTTCTTTAACCTTTAAACTTTTAATCTAGAATAGTCTCTGATTTTTGTTTACTATCTATTTTTCACTTGAGTCTTTTGAAGAACCCAGGTTGGTTACCACCTAGATGGCCCCCAGCTCTGCTTCTGTCTCTGCCTCCTGAGCAGATTCAGGTGAAACTCAGATATGGGCCCCACGACACACCCCAGTGGAAGCATGTGCAATGGGAGGTTGCGCTGTGATGTCCAGCAGACCCCCCACTGCCCTCCTCCCCTAGGGTTTTTCCCATGTGGGGTTCTCCCTGGCCGGCTGGGAATCGAACCCAGAGGTGCTGCAGAGGCTGTGGACAGCTTCACAGCGCTGCGCTCAACCTGCTGCACCACCAGGGAGGCCCACATTATCTCCTTTTTTGAGTAGTACTATGGATTCGCAGATTCTTTTTATAAAATCCAATGTATTGTAACCCCTTACTGTCATTAACCTTTTTGATGCTCAAATTTTTTTAAAGCTTTTTTTTAAAAAAGATCTGTTTCTTTATGCATACAAGAGCTGGGGTACAGGCCAGAGGTGTGGGGGGTGAGAAGATTCACCAGAGACAGAGTGGGGAACAGAACAGGCAGACTGACTGAAATACACTGCTGAGGGGATCAGTGGGTGAGCCAGGAGAGGTCTACTGCGCCATGTGGGTTGCTCTCTGGGTGGGGAATCAAACTCATGCTGCAAAGGCTGTGGATAGCTTCATAGGTTGTGTCTTCAACCCTTGCGCCACCAAGGAAGCCCTTGATGCTCAAATTGTCCAAGGTTAGTCCAATGGGAGAAGACAGCTGTGTCCTTTTGACATGACTCCCTCAATCTTTGAGCACTGCCTGCTTGCTGGCACAAGATGATCCAGGCTGGCCTTTGACTTTATTTGCTCTAAGCCTGGAAGCAATCCTGATCTCTTTTAGAAAGGAATCATACTTACCAATTGAGATCTCCTAGCTGGGTGTGCTCAGTGCTCCCAGGTAGCATACTTCCAGCCCCTTTCAATGAACAGAGCTCAGAAAATCCATAAAGATGCCTCCAAGGATGCCAGCACCTCTGATTTTTTTTTTTTTGTTCAAGTATGTATTTATTTATTTATTTATTGCATAGAAGAACTGGGTGTAGGCCAGAGGTGCAGGGGTGAGAGGATTCACCAGAGACAGAGTGGGGAGCAGAACAGGCAGATTGACTGAAACACACTGCTGAGGGGAGCAGCAGGCAAGACAGGAGAGGTCTGCTGCGCCATATGTGGGTCAGCTCCCTGGTGGGGGGTCGAACTCAAGCCTGGGTGGTAATAGTGCTGAGACTTAACCCCTAGGCCGCTGGGAGACTCCAGGATCTCTGATTGAAATCCAAGACCACAGGATGCATCTGTGCTTTCCTTCATATTGACAGCCTTTTCATCTGACAATCCTGCTTGCAGACTATTGTAATACATTGACAAATTTCTTCTATAGATTATAGACAATTTCACAGGTACCACTGCCAACAACAAATGCGTTAAGTAAAATTCAGGGTTTCTATCCCCCCTTGAAGACATCCTCTTAGAGTGCACAGAATACTGGTCCCAAAAGTTACTTCATTATTTTTTTCTATTTGATATACAGCTAGGCTTCTTGTTTCTGTTTGTATTCGATTGTACATTTGTTTCTTTTTTTTAATTGTATATACAAATTCTTCACCTACTCCAAAAGTCAAAACCACGCATATATACAATGGGAGAAGACATTCACATTCCGCCTGCCCACTCCTTTGCTCTCAGTTCCATCGTCCCTGTCTTTCTCGTCTTCTTTCCCCTTCCCTCTCATAGCAACAAGCAAACACTTATCTGGTTTTATTGTCCTTTCTTTTTACACAAGAGATAGCCTGACGTAGCCTCTCTATGTCCTTTCTGTTTATTCTCACTAACAAGCCCTTCCATAGAGGCCCTTATCATCTTTAAAACATGGCTGCATAGTCACAAATCCTTCGTGGTCTGCCCCCGTCTCCTAAGTGGTGTCTCCTCTGTTGTTCCCAGGATTTTGCTGTTGCAAACAACACTGCGGGGCACAGCCTTGTGCATAAGCTGTTGCGTATGTGTGGGGTATGTCTTCAGGGTGAAATCCTGAAATCTATTTTTCACTTGAGTCTTTTGAAGAACCCAGGCTGGTTGCCACCTAGATGGTACCCGGCTCTGCTTTTGTCTCTGCCTCCTGAGCAGATTCAGGTGAAACTCAAATATGGGCCCTATGAGATTGCTGGGAAAAATGGTTAGATGTTGTCAAATCCCCCTGCATAGACTGTACCATTTTGCACCCCACCCCCAGAATTGTACAAGAATGTGGCTTTTTTTCCCCAAAGTGAGTGTTGTCAGACTTTTGAATTTTTGTCAGTTTCATAGGTGACAAATGACATCAGTGTAGTTTCCATTTGTTTTATGAGCACAGATGAGCATGTTTTCATTTATGGGTCATTTCTATGAACTCTGTTCATGTCTTTTGCCTACTTTTCTATCTTTTATTTCCCTTGATTTTTTTTTTTTTTTTTTTATTTTTTTTATTTTTTTTTTTTTTTTTTTTTTTTTTATAGAGGCATGCTTTATTTATTTGTTTGCTGGTTTGTTTGTTTGTTTTGTTTATACATGCACTGGGTACAGTCAGAAGCGCGGGAGGGCGAGAGAATTCACCAGAGCCAGAGCGGGGAGCAGAGCAGGCAGAAGGACCGAAGTACACTGCTGAGGGGAGCAGCGGGCGGCAGGAGAGGTCTGCGCGCCATGTGGGACCCTCCTCTGGTGGCCGGGGAGCAGCCGGGGATCGAACGGGGAGCAGCCGGGGATCGAACCGGCGCCGCAGAGGCCGCGCGCAGCTTCGCAACCCAGCGCTCAACCGCTGCGCCACCGGGGAGGCCCTATTTCCCTTGATTTCTAAGAACTCTTTATATATTAGAAAGATATTTGTGTCTCTTGATTCCAGATTTCTCCATCCACTCTGTAACCTTATCTGGCTCACATCACTTCTCAGGACCTATAACTCCTAAAACAGGTTTCCAGACCTTCTCTAATCTATTCTCCATATTGCTGCCAGAACAAACTTCTTAAAATACAATTATGTGTCATTTACCAGTTCTGCAGAATGCATTCCTATTGTCCATTGGGTAAACTGAGCCTTAACCTGACCATGTGTCTCCAGTCCTACTCTCTCTTTTACCCTTGTCCTCCATCTTTCCTCTGCCCTGTGCTCAGAGCACAGTCTAGACATCACTTCTTCAGGGGCCTCCACTGATATTCCCCTGTCACTTCCATCCACCCTGTGAGCTTCATCCTATCCCTCCCCACTCATCTTTTAGTGCTAGACCATAAGCTCCACGAGCAGAACTGAGACTGGACCTGCCTCCCTACTGGGCTCCCTAGCCTAACAAGTGACCAACACATAGTAGGTGTTCATGAATATTTGCTTAAGATGAATGACCAGTGCTGTCCAGGCAATAGGCGACTCAGTGCCCGGTAAACACAGGATGGAGCAGCTGGATGAATCCGCTGTTCTGAGCCCCAGGTTCCTGAAGGTTAAGTGCTTACTTTCAGAATTAATCAGGTGCTGTTGAATGTCTTTCCAGGGGGATGTTCAAATTCAAGATTGCTTCAGTTCCAGTCACCAGAGACTTGAGCACCATGGGCTGTGGGGATCAGAGTCACGCTCCACTCAGCATTTGTTTACTCAGTGGGTGTTGATAAATGAAGCCCAAGGTAACGAGCTGTAACTTAGCTTCTCCAGGCTCGACTGGAGCCACCACCGTTGGTTAAAAGGTTCAGATTTCAGCCCCAGGAATGCAGCGTCACTGCCCTGGATGAAGGCTGATAATCAGCGTCATAGGGAGACCACTTCCGCCATTATCATGAGATTGGAAAAAAAGAAACTCAAATTTGTTTAGAACGGAGAAGCACTGAGAACTTAGCCAGAGATCCAGGAGGGAATGTTATGGATTTGGTCAGCAAATAATGCCAGGGAGGGGGAAGCCGACCATGGCCCTTCCACTTGCTCGGGACCCACATACTGCAGCCCTGTGGCCCAGTAGCTGGTGGATCCTGGTCTAGCATAGTTTAGTTATGTGGATTAACCCCAAGTGGCAGGGGCATAGCGGCAGCTGTCTGGTTCTCTGTACAGGGTATCTTGGGGACAGAGTCAGAGCTTTGTTGCTTAGCGTCTCCCACACTGCCCCCAGGCCTGGACAGCCTGTGCACAGTAGGTGCTCGTGGGCTTTGTTGACCTCACTGTGGCCGGGTCCCTGGCTCACTGTTGACACTGCTCCACCATCACTGTCACCACTGCATTCCACATTGGCAAAGTTGGGGAACACCATTTGCCAGGCCACTTTATCACTTTAACAAGGGATTTGACATAACAGGAGCAGTGTTTGCGTAACTAACTACGGACCAGGGGGCCAGGTAGCTCTGCTGGCCTGTAGAGGGGTAGCTGATTTATAGTGATCTGGCCCATACTCTGGTAGTCTCTCTATCCCCCTCCCCCAGCCCTGGCAGGATTGGGGTTGGGGACTGGGACTGATTCTCTGGAGTGCCCAGTCGGGTCTGTCCTGAGGGCCAGAGAAAAACCCAAGGGGCCACCTAGCACCTGCCCCTGTGCCCTCTCCACAATTTTCCTCTAGGCCACTGAATTTCATGCCAAGGATATCTGTTTGTTTCTTTCTGTTCCTTTAACCAGCAGACTCACGCTGACCTGAAGCAGGGTGACTAGGGGAACCGAGGAGTATTTTCAGCAAGGGGCCATCACAGATGTGGTGTCAAGTAACTTTTAGGGGCAGTGGATTTCATGACAGGTGTGTTTTTCTTCAGGAAATTAATGTACTCAATTTAGAGGCCTGGACTTCCTTCCAAGAACACACCCCTATCTCTCCCGCTGTCCCCACCCCATCCTGCCCAATGATACAGCCAGGGCAGCCACCATTTTTAGCATGAAGAGACCATTGGACCATAAGCCAGAGACTTCTTGTCTCCACCCTGTCTCCTAATGACTATGCGAACTCACTGAGCCAGTTTTTTTCCTCTTTCAAATGGGCATGTCAGCCTTACTCTATGAGCCTCGGTGGGTTGGGGAAGTGTTGGTGAGCTGCATCTGGGGCTTGGACACTGTGGGTGGGTCCTCCTTGGGACCATGAGCTATGAATGGCTGTCCTGGTCCCTCTCCTCAGGGGTCTGCACTCTTCCTGGCCAGAGACACAAAGTGGGAGGAGCAGAGTGCAGGGGGCTGAGCACCCTTGCCAGCCCCTGTGTTTTTGCCTGTACATTTTTTTAAAGATTTATTTATTTATGCATACAAGAGTTGGGTGCAGGCCAGAGATGGGGGGTGTATGTGAGAGGATTCACCAGAGACAGAGTGGGGAACAGAACAGGCAGACTGACTGAAATACACTGCTGAGGGGAGCAGCAGGTGAGACAGGAGAGGTCTGCCGCACCATGTGGGTAGCTCCCTGGCTGGGGATTGAACTCGTGCTGCAGTGGCTGCAGATAGCTTCATAGGTTGCATCTTAACCTCTTGTGCCACCAGGGAGGCCTGTGCCTATACATCTTAAAAATCAGTTTTATTGAAATAAAATGTACGTTCTTTTAAAAACATTTTTTTTCTAAGTAATCCATGCAAATAGATTGAAAAAGTCAAGTAAAGTCTTGACTTTTCCCTCTCCTACCCTGTCACCCTACCCTTCTCTCCAGAAGAGACCATCTTACCTCTTCCAAGCATTTCCCACTGTATTTATCCCTGGATTTCCGACTCACATTGCTTTGCTCTTCTCTCTCGATTTCCTCTTTGTATTGGGCGTTGGAAAAACCATGACGCATTTTTACTTGAAAAAGTTAGAAAAATACGTCATGACTTTTCCGACAACCCGATACATGCCCATTGAGTTTTCTCACAACGGGAGGTGAGAACTTGGCTCCCCCACACTGTGCCCCATCACTTCCTTCCCTTCAACCTTCCCAATGTGACCACATCACACACTTTTTGGTTCAAGCAGCGGTCAGTGTTTACTTTTGTATGACTGCAAATAATGTTCAACTCAAAATGTCCCCCAGTGGAATTCTTATCTTCTTCCCCAAACCTGCTGCAGTGGCTTTAAATATGTTCACACATTCTTTGGCTCTCCTTCCATCACGAGGGGGAAATGGATCCCCTCTTCACTTGACTGTGCAGCTGAAGTGAAGTTGTATTATCTCTTATGCTAAGTGGCAAAAGCACTGCCCTCTTTTGTGGGGGGACTTACCCTCATGGAGCTCTGGGGGCACCTTGTAAGAAATCTGGCTGTTCTGGAGGGACCTGGGAGAGACCACAGGGTTGGGAGGGAGAGACCTGAGAAGTCCAGTTGGTTTATCCCCCCCATTATTCAAATCCAGTAACACTAACCCCCACCATCCAGTGAGACCCGCTAGGAGCTTGGTCAGCTGCCAGGACCACGAGAGCTAACAATACTGAAAGATGATTGCTGTGTGTGCCGCTAATGTTGGGCTGGTTCTGCCGCAGATAACGGGAACACTGCTCCAACTACAGTCTCCCCATATCACCTTCCAGTTGCTCAGGCCCCAGAACTTGGAGCCATATTTGACTCCTCGCTTTCTTTCACACGTCACATCCAAAACGTCCAGAAATATCTTGGCTCTGCCTGCCCAGTCTACCTGAAATCCATGTCACTTCTCACTACCTTCCATGTTGGCGCCCTGTCCATGCCAGCACCATCGCACCCTCGGGGGCTTTCACCTGGACCCCTGCATGGCCTTCTAACTGCCCTGGCACCTGCCTTCTCCACATTCTATTCTCAACACATCACGCAGAATTGCCCAGCTAACATGTAAGTCAGATCATGGCCACGGCTCACTCCCAGGAAGCCCAAAGGACTCGTAGGCCCTTCACGAACTGGCACCATGTCTTTCTTTGAAAGCGTTGCCTGGTGCCCTCCCTGGGTTCTCAGCCCTACTCTTTGCTGCTTCTTTTCTTTCTTTAAAGATTTATTTTTATTTATTTATGCATGCAAGAACTGGGGTGTAGGTACAGGACATTTTGCTGCGCCATGTGGGTTAGCTCCCTGACTGAGGATCGAACTCATGCTGCAGTGGCTGGAGATAGCTTGATAGCACTGAGACTTAACCCCTGCGCCACCAGGGAGGCCCCTCCTTGCAAATTCTTGAATGCGTTCATCTCACTTCTACCTTAGACTCTTCGCATGAGTCATACTCTTCATTTATTTTCTGGCATTAATAATTGTGTCTTGCTTTTTATTTGCTTCGTGGTTAATGTGCCTATTATTTACCCTCCCCCTCCCGCCTCCCCAGGCCCTCCAATGTTTCTGGTACTATTTCCTATCTAACATGTCATTTTCTTTTATTCCTTGGGTGCTTCCTTCCTGGAGCCTGCAGTCCTTCTGTTCTTGCTGGCCTGGGTGCCTTCTATCAGCTGTCATCAACATTTGCTGTCATTTCCTGTCACTGCCCTCCGTATTGAATTCAGTGACCCCTGGTTCCATATCTTCTTTCTTAGTTTATTTCCTCATTTGGTTGGCGCACATCCTGCAGTAGCTAATTAAGATATACATGTGAAGTAAAATTTGAGTCCTTGCATGTCTGAAAGTCTTCCATTCCACTTCCTTCCTTTGGTGTCCATCTGGTTACAAGTATTAGAGGCTGAGAACGATTTTCATACAGAAGTCTGAAAACATAGCTTTATTACTTTCTAGCTTCTGTGTGTGGCTATTTAGAAATCCAATGCCATTCTGACCTTTTATATGCTTCACCCCCCCACCCCCCCGAAGCTTTGAGTATCTTTTCTTTATTCAGGCTACTACAAGGGTGACTATTCTTGGTGTGAGTCTTTATTCATGGGTCGGCACTTAGTTGCCCTTTCACTCTGGAGACCCACAGTCTTCAGTTCTGGGAAATGGTATTATTTCTGCTAGAATTTCCTTCCTTCCATTTTTCTTTTTCCCTATTCTCTCTTCACAGAATTCCTATGACTTAGAAATTGGACTTCGTTCACTGTCTCATTCTTTTCTCCCTCAGTTATTATTCTTAACTTTCTCATTTTGTTCCACATTATCGTCTAAGGTTTCTTTTATGTAGTCTATTCTTTAAAAAAAAAATCAAAAATCTTATGCCTGTTTTCTCACTAGTCCTTTCAAAAATAACATGAAACTCTTGTTTAATGGGTCTAACATCTTATTTCTATGACTTATAAATCCTCTTCTCTGAAGGAGTCGCCGAAGGAGTTTCATTTTCACGTTCCCCCTGTGTCTTGCACAATCTCTGTTTACTCCAGATTCCCTTTTCCTGTTTGGGTCTCTACTTCAAGTTGGAGGCTTTCCTTAAATATTTGGTGATCTTGGGCTGCCCTTTTTTGTTTAAGTTTGATTTCACGAGAAAGATGAGTGACAGTTGTGAGGGGTAGGTGGGGTTTGTCTGTGGGAAGGTCTTCCATGAGGTAATGGGGCAACAAACTGGCTTTTCAGTGGGGGAGTGAGTCCCCCATGCCAGATTTTGGAGTTGTTTCCTCTGGAGGTGGGTTACTCTGCTGCACTGGGGGTGGGAGGGGCCTGGTGAATGTGTGGAGAGGACTGGGGCTGCCTGCCTGCCGCCAGCTTCCTTGAAAAAGCAGGAGGAAGAGGCTCCCATCACCCCCTGTGCTGGCCATTTAACTAACCTGATGTTAGCACCAGACCCTATTCCATCTTCCACCGACCTTGTACCTCCAAGTTCTCAGAGTTTAGGGTCCAGCAAGGCCAACCTCCTTCTGCTTATCGGTCTCCATGTCTGCAGGGACCTGGGTAGTGATTTCCCCACCCCGCCAGTTCAGTTACCCTGCTCTCCAATTTCCAGATATTTGTGGAAGTCTCTCATCCATGTTGTTCCTTCTCCCATATAGGCTTATATTTTTTATTTCTTTGTTGTCATTTTAGTGGGGTTTTGGAAAGGCAGGTGAGAAATCTGCCTGCTTCCTCAGAGGAAGGCTATTATTTTAACAATAGAATTGGCCGTACTGCTCAAAGGTAAGGGCATATAGAAGGGCCAGCACATCCAATTCCCAGAGAGTGGACACAGCACTCACCTCACACAGATTTTACAAGGATTCAGGAGTTAAGACAAGCACTTAGCTCAGTGCCTGGCATTTGCAAACGCAAGCAGTAGTGATTAGAATTATTCCCATAATTTGCAGATGTATTTGACTCTGAGGATTTAGGTGAATTTCCATCTATCCTATTCTGGGTCCTGGAGCAAACCACAGTCTTCTGTGAGCTTCTCCTGGGAAGCCCACTGGTCCAGGGTCTGGGGCTCTGTGGATTTTGGGAAGGTAGTAGGTAAAGTCCTCTGGTCTTGACTGCTGTGGCAGTGTGTATAACTGTCAGATCTGGGACATCCAGCTTATTCTGGCATGTTCTCATTTCTTGACATGCACTCTTTTCACAAACACATTTTGTCTTTCCTCTCAGTCCTTTTCTAAAATGTCCTTCTATCCACTGCCGTCCACACACATCTCTTCCAACATAAAAGTCACTCTTTAATTTATAACAAAGAGACCTGTGTTCTAGCTCTCTGTGTGCCATTAATTGCTTAGAATCGCTCACACTTGCACTCTTGATTTGATTTGCTGGGGTTTGAATCCTAACTCTGCCTTTGATTAGCGGTGACCCATGGAAAAGCATCCCATCCTCCATGGGCCTTAGTTTCCTCATCTGTCCAGTGAAGATGATAATAATAGTACCGAGCTCAGAGTGCTGCTGTGGGGATTAAAGAGATAATCCATGAGCAGTGTCCAGCCTGGTATTCAGAGGTCAAATCAAAGCCAGCAATCACTGTGGTTTTCTTTCCCCATTTAAGCCTTCGTGCTAACGGTGCTCTGGGCAAAACTGGATTGGAAGACTCTTAGGGGTATGAAGCTTTTCAAAAGGCTGAGGCAGAGGAAATGTGATCTCCTTAATTTTGTTTGTAGCTTCTACTAGACCACATAGCAACGGAACAACATAGCAACTAAGCAAAAGCAATTGCGTCTGGTTCAAGTCAGTCAATGTGCATTTTTAAAATAATGTCTCTCCGACTTAAAAAAACAAAACACAACAACCCTGCTGGAGTCGTTTCCATGACACATAGGCCAACCCCTTATGGTAAAAGCAGCATTTGATTTTTCTTTCTGCTCAAAGTAATTCTCATCATAAATTTATAATTGAGCCACAATCTCCCTGCATCGCCGCTGGCCGGCTGTTTGTTACTAGGTCGCTCCCACAGTGCCCTCTAGTGGAACATTATGATTTCCTTGCGCTTAGGTCCTTGCTAGGGTTTTTTCCCAAAGGACCCATTTATTTTTTATAATACTATTAGGTTCATTTGAAGATTTGGCTCATCTGTGTATTTTATAAAATTATTTAAAAATATTATTTAGTTTTCAATCCTTTGCACCACCACGAGTCTTGGCCTTCACCATTTAAGACCGAGAGCTTCTCTACCTGGTGGACCCCTCTCTCCTGCTCCCCTAGTTCCTCTGGGTTCAGAGCTGCTCCCCAGTGAGTCTGCAGCAATTCTGGGCAGAGGGGAAATCAGTTTCATCCAAGGCACAGGGTGGCAATTAGAACTCAAAGAAACTGCCTAAAATCGCTCGTTGGTGCCAACTTCTGCCTAGCTTCTCCCCAGCTGGATGATCCTGAAGGGGATCAGACCATGCCATCCCCAAATATGCCACTTTGGCATCAGGATTATTTTCAGCTGAAGTTAACTGAGAAACAGCAGATGCAGGAAAACATCTCTGACCTTTTCTGCCTCAAAGCAGGTGACAGGCCCTTTGAGGAAGGAGTCCTCTGAGGCAGGAAGAGGAGACTGACTCTCATTAGAAATTGGGGTCACGCTAAGATGAGTGTGCACACACTGCATCATCTCTGTTGATGTTAGGGTCTTCAGAAACAGACCTTACTAAAGTAACCCGTATCTTTTGGTAGTCCCCAACATATGTCATTTTCCCACAATGTATCATATCACCTCCAGAAGCCCTGATTACCCTGTCCTTTGTGTTGTCACTTCTCTCCAGTGTATCACTGTAGGGTAAGGAAAAAATATCAGGCTTTTCTGCCCTCCCGCCATCAGGATAGATGAGGGAACCCTGTGATCCTGAATGCATGCCTGATGGCGGGCACCTGAAGTGGATACACCTGCGCTAAGACTGTGCTTTTAAGGATGGCGTCACGGAGATGCCAGTAGAAGCCAAAAGAGCAGCAGCAGAAGCTGAAAGAGAAGCCCGAAGCAGAAGCAGAGAACGCCAGAGAGCCCAGATAGAGGAAGATTTGCTGGGGGCTGGGAGGACTGCCAGCCTCCCAGCCCCGCAGCACCCTGCCTGCCATGTGCCTGGTGAACCCCAATAAAAAACCTGCAAAAACCACTGAGGACTCTGACTCCTCCTTTACCCGGTCTGCATGGGATCAGAAAACCTGCACTGGTCCAGTCCTGCCTTTACAATCACCCTTTGCTAAAATGGTATCTAAGCCCCCATGTCTAGCTGCTTTGAGTTTTCACTTCTTTTTTTTGTGAAACTCCTGTGAAGATAAAAACAATAGCATTAATGCCAATTGTGTGCCTTGCTAATCTGTTTTTGATACTTTGATTTGTAGGTCCCCATTTACTGGCCCTAGAAGGGAGATGATTCATTTTCCCTTTGCTACAATCCCAGGTGTGGAGTTTGCTGTGAGAAGGGCAGGAGGGAGGCCAGCAGCTTTTGCTCCCCCCTCCAGGGGGGAGCACTTTGCAGCTGATCTGACTCTTGAAGGTTACTACCTCATCCAATTCAGCAGTCTCAGCTGCTGTGTCTGACAAATGGCCAAAGACGAGAAACCAGCCGCACAAAGAGCCCAGTGCACACTTTGCCCTCCCTCATCTTGACTTTCAAGTGGCTTTATGCACTCTATGAAATGTTAATCCTACGGGTGAAATCCAAGCTGGTTTATCCTCAGAGCAACCAGGGCCAGTAGTGATGGTGAGCAACAAGGCACTAAATTTCTTCTCCTAAGACACAAGGGATCTATTCAGCAAACTCAATGTCACAGTACAAAAAACTATTCTTGTATCACATCAACAAAGGGAACTGGTCCAAGTGCAAAGACAATTTGAGATTTATGTTCTGCTTCCTGTAGAAAAGTGAAACCCAGGGGAAGACCACTGGTAGGACAGAGCGGGCACCCCCGAAGGTGCAGCCTTTCTTACATTTAAGTTCTGGTTCAGCAGGTTTGTGGTAGGGCCTGGCATTCCATACTGTTACAAGTGCCCTTGGGGGTTCTGATGCAGATTATTAGGGGCTATCCACATCCTAAAAAACACCTGATGGTGTTGGTCAAGATTCATTAGCAGATACCACTGAAACCATCAGGAGCACAAGGAGTATAAGGAGAATATGTATTTACGCTTTCTAGGGTTTTTTACCAATCAGATTTTGCTTCATTCACATAAATGCCAGAAATGGATATTTATGAACAATAAGTGTTTAGCAGCCTAACTGTACTTTTGAATAGAATATTAGGAAAGTCATCATGCATACAATTAGCAAATCTTCAATTAACATTTAACACAGCAATTAACACATAATTTTTATTATGCAATATTAATTTGAAAACATCTTTTACAACTCAGATCGTTGTTGAAACTTGTAGGAAGGCTGACTTGCTCTTGTATCTTCTTGGAAACTGGATCTTCAGGTCTGGTTGACGTGCTTGAAAAATCTCATTGTAAAGGACACCAACTGCTATATTCAGGTCCACTCTGCTATGGTATGGAGATGTTCTTTATAGTCTGGTGTATATACAGTATGCATGAAAGAAAAATGCCCTCCAAGTAAAAAAAAAAACAGCCCTTGAACTTCACTTTTCTTGGAAGATTCTTGTCTTTTATTAGGAGCTACTAGTATTAGCATATATTTTAAATCATATCATTTTCTGGCATTCATTTTTAGAACATTACTGAATTTGTTATTTTGTTCCAGGTACTGTCCTAGCTATTGGCCTCACTTCTTCTGTCTTCCCTCCTGCCCTCCCTTCCTCATGGTAACACTGGTTTATAACACTGTGATTCACAGGCACAGGATCACACCTCCTGGGATGCATGTCCTGGCACCATACCCACAACCCAGGCACCCCAGTCCACCACAGTCCACTGTTTTCTCCTCCCCATTGTTTTCTCTCCCCTCCCCCTCTTGTAGCCTCTATTCCACAATCAGTTTCCTAGAGTTTGTTCTTGGTTTGGTTTCATCAGATCCTTTGCTTTGTTTCTCCATATTCCACATATAAGCTGAAACCATCAGTATTTGTCTTCCTCTTTCTGATTTATTTCACTTAGCACAGTCCCCTCCAGTTCCAACCATGTTGTAGCAATTGGCAAGAATTCATTTTTTTTTTTAAATAGCTGAGTAGTATTTCATTGTGTGTATATTCCACATTTTTGTAATCCACTCCTTTGTCCTTGAGCACTTAGGTTATTTCCATAACTTAGCTGTTGTTATAAATAGTGCTGCAACGAATATAGGAGTACACATATGCTTTTGAATTACTGTTTTTGAAATATTTTGGTAGCTACCTAAAGGCGGACTTGTTGGATCATATGTCGGATCTATTTTTGGTATTTTGAGAAACCTCCATACTGTTTCCATAGGGGCTGAACCAGTCTACATTTCCACCAACAGTGTACTTTTCTCTACATTTTCACTAACTCTTGTTGGTTTTGATCTTTCTGATGTGGGCCGTTCTCACAGGCATATCTCATTGTTGTTTTGATGTGCATTTTCCTGATGATAAGAGATGATGAGCATTTTTTTCATATCCCTGTTGGCCATCTATACATCTATTTTGCTCCTCTGCCCATTTTATAATTGGGTTATTTGCTTTCTCTCTGTTGTGTTGTATGGGTTCTTTGTAGAGGTTGGATATCAGTCTTTTGTCAGAGGTATGATGTACAAATACTTTCAATCAGTTGGGGTGTCTTTTTGTTTTACTGAAAGTTTCTTTCACTGTGCAGAAGCTTTTTAGTTTGATGTAGTCCCGTTTGTTTCTCTTTTATTTTCTTGCTGTTGGAGATGAGTCCTCAAAGACATCTCTGAAACCAATATTGTGGAGCATTTTGCCTATTTTTTCTTCAATGTATTTTATGGTTTTGGGTCTTATCGCCATGTCTTTAATCCATTTTGAGTTAGTTTTTGTGTAAGGTATGAGATGGCCCTCCTTTCTCCCGCATATCCGCTCGATCCTTTGTCATGGGCAACTGTCCATATAATGTGTTTTTTTTTTTTTCTGGATTCTCTATTCTCACTTCATCTTTAAAGCAATTTTCAGTGAGTATAACGTATATTAGTGTAGTGCCAGTGTAGAGGCAGGATGGGCACAGTGCAGGTTTTCTATGATCCTTATGCAGACGGGGTAAAGGAGCGTCCAGAAAGAGTGACGATTCGTGGGGGACTAAGAGGCCTGCCAGCCTCCTGCCTGCACCCCAACCCCCCTGCACTTGTGCTTGCCGTGTGCCTGGTAAACCCAATAAAACCCTGAAAAAGCCACCAAGGGCTCCAGGACTCTCTTTTACCTGTCCGCTCGGGTCAGAGATCCTGCTGTGTGTCATTCCTGCCACTACAGCCAGCAAGGTCCAGAATAGAATCTCTATGATCCGGGCAGATGGGTAAAGGAGAGTCCTAGAGCCCTCAGTGGCTTTTCGGGCTTTTATTGAGCCCTTTACAAGGCGGGCAGGGGTGCTAGGGGTGCCAGGGCCCAGGAAGGTGGCAGGCCTCCCAGTCCCCAGAGAATCTTCACTCTTTCTGGGCTCTCTGGCATTCTCTCGTGGCCTCTGCTTCTCTGCTGGTTCTGCTCTTGTTCTGTTGGCTCTCGTTCTTCTTCTCATTCGCATCTCATTTGCCACCCTTATAAGCCAGTCTCAGCCCAGGTGTACCCACCTATGCACGCCCACACCCCACTCCAGGTGTCTGCCATCAGACACAGGGATGTGTCTGCCATCTGCCAAGGACCACAGGGATCCATCATTAATGCTAATGGTGGGAGGGCGGAAAAGCCTGATAATTTTTTACTTACCCTACAATTAGTGATAAACTAATTGATATGTTAACTATTAATAAATATGCTAGTTTATATGGTAAGTGAGGTCCTATGGCTAATATAAGATGGAGTAGTTAGTTTCAAAAGAAATTATTTTCTTTTGCATCATTTGAGCTGATGTTCTGCTTCCTTTTCCATGATGCAGAGAAAATGTTCCCCCCCCTTTCTTAGCTAATGGAATCAAGGGCCAACATTATTCTTGCAATTGTAGGACAGGTGGCAAAGTATTCTGTCCTAGTGGCTGCCACGGAGATCATGGCCTGCAAGTTCTATACCTTATGCTGCAGAGAGCAGAAGCACTGGAGAGAGAGGGAAACAAATTTCCAATAAACATGTAAAAGTGAGTTTTGATGTATTGTTACTCAACTCATTTTGCAGGATGAATATATGCTATCTTCATTTACATTATAAGTATGATACAGTTTGTAAATGCAACATTGTAGGGTAAATGGAAGTTATCAGATTTTTTTTAAGATTTATTTATTTATGCATACAAGAACTGGGGTACAGGCCAGAGGTGTGGGGGGGTGAGATGATTCACCAGAGACAGAGTGGGGAATAGAACAGGCAGATTGACTGAAATATACTGCTTAGGGGAGCAGCAGGCGAGTCAGGAGAGGTCTGCTGTGCCATGTGGGTAGCTCCCTGGCCGGGGCTTGAACTCGTGATGCAGAGGCTGCGGAGAGCTTCATAGGTTGCGCTTAACCCTGCGCCACCAGGGAGGCCGAGTTATCAGATTTTCCTGCCCTCCCGCCATTAGCATCAATGATCCACACCTGTGGTCTTACATGTGCTTCTGATGGTGGCACCAGGAGCCTGTTCTGTTCCCCACTCTGTCTCTGGTGAATCCTCTCACCCCCCCACACCTCTGGCCTGTACCCCAGTTCTTGGCGGCACCAGGAGCTTGGTGTGCACGTGCATGAGTGGGCGCACATGAGCTGGGAGGCTGAGCATGTAAGGGTAGCAGCAGAGGATGGGAGGCGGTGGAGGGTCATGTGGCAGAGTGCAGTAGAGACCAGTGAAGAGACCATGAGAGAGCCAGAGAGCCCAGGAAGAGTTAAGATTCGGGGGGGGGGGGGGTGCTGGGAGGCCTGCCAGCCTTCTGCTCCCTCCCCCCCACCTCCTGGCCTGCCTGGTACCTGGTTGCCTCACTACAAATGGTGTAGAAAGATTAAAAACCTGAAAAAGCCACTGAGGGCTCCACGACTCTCCTTTATCTGTCTGCCCTGATTCATAGAGAACCTGCTCCATGCCTCGCTAGCACTTCAAACATTTTTTAGTAAAGGCTGATATTCAAAATTGCTTGCAAGCTTAATAAAAGGAATTTTAAGAGATATTTTTTTCTGTGACATCACTGGATCTATTTTATTCTCTAGATAGACTGGGAATCCTTCCAAGAATTAAATAGAAGTGGAAAAAATTTTTAAGGGGCTAAGGGAAAAACATTACGGGATAGACTGCATAGAAAGGACAATTGTCCATAATATATGAGTACAGCTTCTGACCCTGGGGGTTTTCTCCTAGAGCAGGTCCTCAAACTTGAGCCTGTATCAGAAACTTCTGGAATGCCTGTTAAGTGCAGCCTGGTTCCAGATTTTCTGATTCAGTATGTCTGGGTGTGGCCTAACAGTTTGCATTTCTAGCCAGATCCTAGGGTAATTCTAAGCCACTGGACTGTAGAGGGTCTTTGACACCCACAGGTGCAAGTGCCTCTATGTTGAGTTTCCTCTAACTCCTTGAACTTTAGACTTTTGACTCTTACATTCACCTGGACAGGGTGATGGAAAATGGTATTTCCATTTGATGGAAAATGGTATTCGAGCTGGCAGGAAATTTAGAGGTCACATCAACTGTTTTTGATGGTTTTTATTTACAGCCAAGCATCACAGTGACCTTCAGGACAAGGATGAATTTGCCTAGTGGCACATTTCTCAGAACATTCCTGTTGTCATGTGTAGGGTAAATGAATTAATCAGGCTATTTGTGCCACTAGCCTCTGTGGCTATCACCTGGGGCCTTTATCGTGTCCATGCAGAAGGCGCTTCGGAAGATAGGCGCAGGACATGTGTGCCTGATTGTGGACACCTGGAAGTGGGTGTGCATACATGTGTAAGTATGCACACCTGAGCCTAGAGGTGGAGCAAAAAGCTGCAGCAGCAGCAGCAGGAGGACAAGCAGTGTGACCACAGAAGAAGGAATCGAACTTTCTCAGACATCATCCTGCCACTGAGGATAACTGAATTCTTGTGTTTATGCTGCTGCACTCACCTCGGCTAGACAGAGCTCAATTCTCTGTACTGGGTGCCAGTTACCTGTGTGGTGGGGCTGCACACTGGGCAGAGATTGCTCCTAGCGCACAAGAGTTCAGTTTAGTGAAGAGAATGTGCTAGGTCCAGAGTTCAATGTCTGAAGTTGAATGAGCTCACAGTGTGTGCTATGAATAGTAAGGCGACTGGGGGGAGCCGACACTGGGAAAACGCTGCAGAACTTGTTGATGTGTTGTGACCACGTGAAAGAAAGATGGTTGAAAGCACCTGAGTCCTTACTGGCAGTGGAAATATGCTATTTCGAAAAAAAGAAACATATGCGTTACCTCCTCTTTATCATTGAAGGACCTCTTCAAAGCACACCATAGTTATTTGGTAGGTTAGTGGAAGTTTAAAATTCCAGTGAAAAGCTCTTCAGTTATCATGTTTCTTAACGGCTGACTTTTGAATAGAGCCATACAACAGAGGAGTAAGGCCCTCGTGCAGACCCAGAACATAGTCAGCTTCCTACAACGGCCTATGGTGTCGAGACAATATAAAGAATATAGAGAATGAAAGTTGCTGGTTTCTTCTCAATGAACTGGTTATTCCACGGTGAAACCTAAGACAGAAAACAAGTCCCATCTTACCACCACCCTCATATGGAGGAAGACGTTTTTCTTCCTCATCCAGGTGCAGTTGGTTAGGAAAACTGAGAGAGGCCCCAATATCACTGGCAATGCCACCGAGACAGTTCAAGGTCATGGTTGCAATAATGTCTGGTGTTTTGGAAGCATTTTTGCATCCATAAAATACTCTCCTGTGACTGTTTAAGGCAATTATGACAGGCATTGGTCTGGAGGTGAAAACTGAGGCTAGTGAGGCCTGAGATCCCTGCGGGGAGCCTGGCTGCTGGCCCCTGGCCCCAGTTTGTTTTCACTGCTCCAGGCAGCCTCCCTGAACACTCTTCAGAATTCTGGTTTCAGTTCTGCTCTGCCCCCCACTTCTACAACTGCTCTTCTCTAGGCTGCCGCACACTGTCATCTGTCTACTTAAATAATTTATAATTTGAAAGAGGTTTTGCATTTTCAAATTGTATTTAAAAAAAGAGGATAATTGTACAAGCTCTCCAATGGTCGAGAAGTGTTCAGTGACTTCTCTCCTCCAGACTTCTAGGCCTATACATCCCTTCTCAGAAGCAACCCCTGTTACCAGTTTCCTAAGTCTCTATCTAGAGCAATCCTATGTGTACACAATTACATTTTGTTTTTTTCCTGTTGTAAGGGCAGGAAGGGACACAGTGCAGGTTTTCTGATCCCATGCAGACCGGGTAAAGGAGGAGTCAGAGTCCTCAGTAGTTTTGCAGGTTTTTTTATTTGGGGTTCACCAGGCATATGGCAGGCAGGGGTGCTGGCTGGGGGGCTGGGAGGCTGGCAGGCCTCCCAGCCCCAGCAAGTCTTCACTCTATCTGGGCTCTCTAGCGTTCATTCTGCTGCTTCTCGGCTTCTCTTTCGGCTTCGGCTTCTGCTTCTACTGCTGCTACTGGTGCTGGTGCTGCTGCTGCTGGCGTCCCCGTGACGCCGCCCTTAAAAGCACAGTCTTAGCTCAGCTGAATCCCATCTACCTATGCCCACACCCTATTCCAGGTGCCCGCCATCAGGCATGCATTCAGGACAAGGATCCATCATCTATCCTGATGGCTGAAGGGCAGAAAAGCCTGACATTTTCTTTACCCTACACCTGTCATAACAATGGTAAAAGTATATGTACTCTTCTGAATCTTAGTTTTTCATTTAATATGTCTTGGTGGTAATTCCCTATCAAAGAGATATAAAAAGATCCCTAATTATATATTTTATAGCTGAAAAGTGTCCCACTCTATAACTATGTCATAATTAATTTAACCAAATTCCTCTTGGTGGATTTTTAAATTTTAAAAGTTATTTATATTTTTTTCTAATAAGAACAATGTTGCAATGAATAACTTTTTATATACATCATTTTGAACAGGCTCAGATGCCTCAGCATACATCCTCAGAAGTAGATTAAATTGCCATGTCAAACAGCCTGGGTTTGTAACTTTGATAGGTATAACAGTTATTAATAATAGCAAAACAATAGGCTATTATGGAGTTTTCACAGAGGAAAAGTTTCGTGCAGATAACTTTTGCATAAATGCAAAATCAGTAAGACTTCCACTCTACTATCCAGGAAAAAACAAGATGTAAAAATAACTAATTTACAAAATAGTGCCATTTGCATCAGAGTGAAAAGGAGCTAGATTATAAACTCCATTAAAAAGAGAGAGCCTAGCTTTTTTGGTCGCCTCTCTTCTGTGACCAGCACAGGGCTCAGTACTTAGTAGATTTTCAGTGACTATTTGGGCAAGTCAATGGGTGAGTTAGTGAATGCAGAGAATGAGTTCAGAGAATGGTCAATCCATTTTTGTTGAATGAATCAATGAATGAATTCAGAGTGTAGGTGAGTTAGCTGGGCTGATGAGTAACGTCGTCACCCAGGGCTGGTGATCGTCCCTCTCCTGCAGTCCACACATTACTCTGAAAAGTCATGTCAAATTTTAATTTTTTTTAAGATTTATTTTTTATGCATACAAGAACTGGGATACAGGCCAGAGGTATGGGGATAAGAGGACTCACCAGAGACAGAGTGGGAACAGAACAGGCAGATTGACAGAAATACACTGCTGAGGGAGCAGCGGGTGAGACAGGAGAGGTCTGCTGTGCCATGTGGTTTCTCCCTGGCCGGGGATCGAATTTGTGCTGTAGTGGCTGCAGATTGCCTCATAGGTTGTGTCTTAATCCCTTGTACCACCAGGGAGGCCCTCAAATATTAAGTTGTTAAGTCATAACTTTCTCATACAGCTTTTTGTTTTCTCAAGATTTCTATTTATCTTTCTTTTTGTTGATCGGAAGAGACTTGTAATTTCAACTCACCAGGAGCAAGCGGTTATACTTCTGGGTTATGCATCATATTGTTTGTGTGATTTCCTTAGATATATTCTTCAAGAACTGTTCTGACTTTTGGTTATAATTTGAACTTGTTGCTTTCCAGTTGTGCAGCTGTCCTGAAGCTTCTTTTCATCACTGTTTGTTATAGTCAATGTCTTTGTCTTTTGGATTTTTCAGTTTTGTGCTAGTAAATTATTTTTCCAAAAAAGTGGAGTTCAACTTTTCAAGTATTAACATGTCCCCCAAAATCTTGACTTTGCTTTTATATATGAGATGTTTTGACTAGTTATAGACTTCCAGATTTTTAAAATTTTATTTATTTATTTTTAAAGATTTGTTTATACAAGAGCTGGGATACAGGCTAGAGGCATGGGAGGGTGAGAGGATTCACCAGAGACAGAGTGGGGAGCAGAACAGGCAGACAGACTGAAGTCACTGCTGAGAGGAGCAGCGGGCGACACTGGAGAGGTCTGCCCCGCTATGTGGGTTGCTCCCTGGCTGGCCAGGAATTGAACCTGCGCTGCAGAGGCTGTGGACAGCTCCACAGCGCAGCGCTCAACCCGCTGCGCCACCGGGGAGGCCCCGACTTCCAGATTTAAAATAATATTCTCTATAAGCTTGAAGTATTTTAGCATCATGTCTATCAACTTGTGTTACAGATGGAAAGCTCGACACTATTCATGGACCTCCTCCTTATTCTCTGAAGAAATGTCACTAGAACAGGTCGGTGTGAGAGAGAGAATTCTTTTCCTCCTTCCCTCCCCCTCTCTCTCACTTTCCCCTTCATCTTAGTTCACGATTTTCTGGTAGTTCTACTTGACAAATATTTAATCTCCTGAGCTAGCATCTCCAAATTAATCTTTCTCTCATGTTTCCAATGGATGCAGAGGACTTAGAATGTTTGTCCCAGGGCCTCCTCCCCTCACCAGAACAGAGAGGTGTCCATTCAGGCCTCCTACACAGTAAGACCAGTTGGGGAAACAGAGCTGAAACATCGCTGGAGGAAACTCATTGCAGCTATTTAAAATCAACTTGGTTTCCTGATTAAAACCCTTCAATTCCATTGTAAAAGTGTCAGGAGGTGAGGCCAGATAATGAAAGAGCTTTGTGCAAGAGACTTCTGGGGTTCATCCTATCTGCTTCTCCTCTACTTCCTGAGCTCAAGGAGGATTAGATTTCCTGGTTTCCTGCTGGACAAAAGTTAACAATTTTGAGGAGTAACTATATCTTTTAACCTTTGTAAATGGGTTTATTAGTGAGATGAGATTCCTAGTTCTGATAAACACTAAAACTGAAAAATGAATGGTCTAAAGTAACAACAAACCACATTTATTATAAGTAGGTCCCTTCTTCTCATCGGGGAACTTGACTTCAGATGTGATTTTAAACAATAGATTTATCATTACTTTTATTGCCTTATTTTTAATAAATATTATGTTTTCTAATATTGTTTTGTTTCATGTGACTTTTTTTTATGATTAGGTTACTCTCCATCATGTAGGAGGTAATATTTTTCCTTTATGTTAGTGATGTAAGGTCTTCATTGAAAATAATTATTCTTATATGTAAAAAGAAATGTTATTGAAGGAAAACAGTTTTACAGCTTTGTCAAAAATAAAGAAGCTGTTACCAGAATGAAGCTTGGAAAAGTTTTATCCCAACCAACAAAACTCTCAAAATCACTTAAAACTCTAATATGCCTTGCTTAAATATTTCTACTTTAAAGGTAAGCTTTGGCTGTGCTTATTAATAAAGCAAATTCTAAGCCTCATGATGGACACTTGCCTTACATTCCTTTATTCCCTACCCATATGCTGGTGCTACAATAGATCTACATGGAGTAATTGTGGATAATTAGTTGATCCTCACTTCTCTTGTACTTATTCCTTTGCTGGCCTGGGTGTATGTACCTGCACAAAATTAGGTTTTTCTTTTGCAAATATTTTCAAATACTTAGAATTACACTTAAATTCCAGAATAAATAGCTTAAAAAGTTTCTTTCTTTCTTTCTTTCTTTTTTTTTTTTAAAAGATTTATTTATTCATGCATACAAGATCCGGGGTACAGGCCAGAGATGGGGTGGTGAGAGGATCCACCAGACACAGAGTGGGGAACAGGCAGACCGAGTGAAACACACTGCTGAGAGGAGCAGCGGGCGAAGCAGGAGAGGTCTGCTGTGCCATGTGGGCCGCTCCCTGGCTGGCCGGAGATTGAACTCGTGCTGCAGAGGCCACTATTGCTTCACAGTGTGGTGCCCAACCCCCTGCGCCACCAGGGAGGCCCCTTCTTTCTTTTTTTTAAAGCATATCCAGAGATGCAACACCTTCCAATTCCGTTTTCAGAGGGTAGAACACCAGCAGAGGAAAGGTGGTTGACTAAACTATCATCATTTACTGTCTGACTAGGACTCAGGGATTCCCATCCCCTTCCACGATGTTGGGGAGAGGGGAGGAGTATGCATACATTTGTATGCTGGTGCAAAATATAATGGTGACTTAGGATCATAATTCATATAGCTAACTTCATGCTCTTTTTGCTATCACGTTTCTGACAGTTCCACGAAATATATCCCCTTTAGTAAATTGGGGGACGACCCCATCATCTGCCCTCCAGGGCAGGGGTTGCTCAGGAAACTGCAGAGGCCAATCAGGGTGCTCGCTGCCCCAGGACACGTGTCCTTCTCGCCTACGCAGGAGAGGATCCCCCGCCAGCGGCTGCGCCCAGGTCCTGGGGAGCCACTCAGCCCCTCCGCCGGCTCGCCCACCCCGCACACGCCCGGCGGCCACGGTCAGAGCCCGGGGGCGGTTTCTGTCCAGCTCAGCGTCCGGATCCCTAACAGGGGAAGGAACTGGGGACTCTCCCCGGGTGGGCTGCGTGCCAGGCAAACGGCTCTTAAATCGCCTCTTCGCTGAGGGACGAGGAACGTGACTGTGCAACACGAGCTCCCCCACTTGTTGCACAGGCCGCGCGTGTCATTTTCTTGACGCTTGATGATTCCCCAGGACGCGCCCAGCGACTTGCAAGACAGAGGAGCGAGCTTCACCCCGCAAAACCTCCTCGGACTGGCGGCCCTCGGGGGGTTGCCTTCTCTTGGCCGAGGTACCCCACAATCCCAGGAATCCCTCGCGTATTCTCCCAGCAGCGCCCTCCCAGGGGCTCTGACTTAGTGGTCCCGATCCCGCCCGTCTGCGAGGGCCTGGACAAATAGTCCAGCTCAACCCCACGGCACCCCTGGGACGTCAGGGGCAGCAGCAAGTGCAGGAGACCCAACCCGCGGAGAGCACTAGACAGTCTCGTGACTTCCCGCTTGGAGTTTGGGGTGCCCTCCTGCTAGGTGTTCCTAGTTTTCGCGATAGGTTGAAATAGCCGAGCCTCTGCCCCCAGGGCTCTCAGGCCACACCCCTGTATTGCCCCGAGGGTGTGGGACCTGGAGGGTGCAGAATTCGCGCCGGCGCAGAGCCTTCCGGTGAAGCTGCCTTCGCCCTGATGACGCGTCACCGGTTGCTATGGAGACTGCGCTGTTTACCTCGCGCTTCTGCTAGAGCCCAGGCATCAGCTGGGATAAGAAGGCTCCTATTCGGAGTTTGTGTAGTAGTTCTTTGTGGCAGTGCGGTAAGTAAACACCGTCTTCACCACGGCCCCTACTTAAAGGCCTCATTGGGATCTGCCAAATTTAGCCCTAATACAAACTTCTCTGTATTAAGGAGTTACTCAGACTTATTCAGGAGTCTTGGCTTAAATTTTCAACATCCAAACTCGGAAAAAACTTGGGAGGAACCATTGGAGGGACTGGACTTGAAAAAATGGGGATCCCATGTTATCTGAGGGGGCTGGGTGGCCTGGGGTCCTCCGCCTGGACAAAATCTGATTCTAATTAACTGCTTGGGTATATGAAGGGGTTCAGGGATCCAGAAACCGCTAAGAGTAGATGCTCAGGTTTTTGCAGGGATTTGGTGTGTGTGGAGGGGTGGTGGGGGAGGAGTGGGGGTGCGGTGGCAAATGTCTGTGGAAAGCAGTTTTCAGGGTCAAACAGAGCTGTGTGCAGTTGAGGTGAGGAAATTTTAGTGTTCTTGTTGTTGGCAGCCTCTGCCTGTTCCCTTCTCACGTTTTCCCCTTCTTTCCTCACTTCTGTGTCTGGGAAGTTTCTAGATTCTTTTTATCTGCTGATTAGACACCACTTCCAGTTGTCAGTTTACAGATGTCACATTTGTTCATTTTTAAATGAAAATCTGTCTAGGTTCAGCTGTTTGGCAGTATTGTCTAACACCCTCTGACACAGAAATTCTAATGAATCATAAAAATGCATGCACATGTTCACCGAAAGACATGTATGAGAATATTCATAGCACTGACATAATAGCCCCAACCTGGAAACAACCCAAATATTCAAAAACAGAAAAGACAGATAAACATACTTTGGTTTTTTCATACAATGGTATACTGTACAGCGATGAGAATGAACAAATGCAACTATATGAACAATACAGATGAATCTTACAAACATAATGTTAAGCAAAAGAAGTCAGATATAAAAGATCACATGCTATATGATTCCACTTACATTAAGTTCAAAACAGCAAGATTAATTCATACAGTTAAAAGTCAGGCTGGTGGTTATACTGTGGAGGTGTGGGTGGCGAATAGGGCTGGCGAGGGCATGAGGTGCTGGTGGTGCTTATTTCTTAATCTGGGTGCTGTCTAAACAGCTGTTTTCATTTTGGGTGCAGAATATGATTTATCCCCTTTTTGGTACATATGCCCCTTTAATAAAAATTGACATTTAACAAAGGACAAATTAGTTCAGTTAATCTAAAGTCTGCTTTTGATCAGCACTTTGGAAACCTCAAATGGCCAAATTACTACAGTCTCCACCAAAGTTCCTGCGCTCAGAGTGGCTTGTTGCTAACAAGAACCAGTACCATCAAGCAGAGGCCCAGAGGTCCAAGTCTGAACGCCTGGTTTCAGAAAGCCAGAGACTTGTGGATGAAATTGAAAAAAGCACAAGAAAATCTCAAAGTGATGTGAACAAGAAAATAGGTAAGATAATGGGCTTGGTGTATTTATGATCATATTTGGATGAGATTGTTGGGGTTTAACTATATTGTTATTTGAATTTCAGGTTAGGAGTGGCAATATATTCAACTTGAAATATTAGGGAAAATTGTGTGTTTTCCGTGTCCTATGTTTGAGTTCATTGTTCTAAGATAGAAACATGGCAACCCAGTTTGACTTTCAGCCACCCATCATCCATCATTGATGGATTGATTTGATGAATATTTATTGTGCCTCTAGGAGCATCTATGGACTAAGCACTGGGAATATCTAAGGGAATGATGAATGTCTGCTTTTTAGGGGCTTCTGCCTTGAGGAGGAAAAAGATGCAAAAATGAATAATCAGAGTATAGCCAGATAAGCGATCAGGTAAAGTTAGAAAAGTAGAGATGGGACAGGTACTGGAGAACTGGGAAAAATTTCCTAGAGAGGAACATTTGGGCTGAGTCTTAAAGGAATAATTTTTTCTTGATTTTGACCCCCTCTTTCTCTTGACCCCCTACTTAAAAACACCGCTTAAAGGGTGGTACCCTTAAATAAGTAAGGTAAAAATCAACTCAACAGGAAACAGAACCACCTAAATACAAAAAACTGATAACCAGAGATCACAAATGGAACTGTCTATAAGGGCTGGGTAAGTAACACACCGGGGGTTGAATAAGACCTCCTAAGACAATAGGAGTGGCAAGGACTGTGGGGACATGGGGAACACTCACTCCATCTAAGGAGGAAGCTATTACTCAATTTCAACCTGGGTTTTTTTTTTTAAGAAACATTAAGGCCCCCAAAAGCTGGATTTTACCCACTTTTTAAATATTGGAAACTGAATTAATGTATTACTAACACTGACCAGGAGGAACAAACACAACTGTGGATAAAACTGTCTAAGGATGACTAATTTTTTTTTTTTGAATATATATATTGATTTTTATTTTATTTTTTTTTAAATAAATATGTAGATTTATTAGATATCATAAAATTCCCCATGATGGAAGCTGTAATTATTTCATTCTCGCTAGCAATGAATGAAAATGCTTGTTTTTCTAGACTGCCTGATAGAGAGTGCTTTTTTTTTTTTTTTTAAATATTAAATTTTATTTTTATATTCCCCCATACAATTGCAAACGCCCCATTCTGACCCCAATCCTTCCCCTCCCGCCTCCCACCCCCCAAAAAGTGTCTCTGGTTCATAGTTTTTTGTTGATTTTGATTTTCACTTTCTTATATTCATTTTCCTGGTCCCTTATTTAAGTTTTCTAGATTCCTGCTATGAGTGAGACCATCCGGTATTTTTCTTTTTCTTTCTGGCTTATTTTGCTGAGCATGATCCCTTCCAGTGCCATCCATGTTGCTGCAAATTGCATGTGTTTATCTTTTTTGAATGCTGAGTAATATTCCATGGTATATATGTACCACATCTTCTTGATCCAGTCATCTATTTTTGGGCATTTGGGTTGTTTCCAAAGCTTAGCTATTGTAAACAGTGCTGCTATAAACATAGGGGTGCAGGTGCTCTTTGGAATTGATGTTTCTGTGTCCTTTGGGTAAATACCTAGGAGTGGAATTGCTGGATCATATGGAAGCTCTATGTTTAGTAGGTCCAGAAATCTCCACACAGCTCTCCATAGTGGTTGGACCAGTTTGCACTCCCACCAACAGTGCACAAGAGTTCCTTTTTCTCCACATCCTCGCCAACATTTGTTGTTGCTAGTTTTTTTAATATGTGCCATTCTCACTGGTGTGAGATGGTATCTCATGGTAGTTTTGATTTGCATTTCCCTGATTACAAGTGATGTTGAACATTTTTTCATATGTCTGTTGGCCATTTGCATTTCCTCTTCAGAGAAGTTTCTTTTTAGCTCTTCTGCCCATTTTTTGACTGGATTATTTTCTTTGTTGTTGCTGAGTCTCATCAGCTCTTTGCAGATTTTTGTGATCAGTCCTTTATCATTAGTGTTGGGTGCAAAAATGTTCTCCCAGTTGGTGGGGTTTCTCTTTGTTTTTGTTATTGTCTCTTTTGCTGTGCAGAAGCTCTTTAATTTGATGTAGTCCCAGCTGTTTATCTTTCTCTTCACTATCACTGCTTTGGGTGATGTGTCTGTAAAGATGTCTTTGATGTGCAAATCCCGTAGTGTTTCGCCTACATTTCCTTCTATGTATTTTATGGTTTCAGGTCTTATGTCTAGTTCTTTAATCCATTTTGAGTTGATTTTTGTGTATGGTGTGAGGTAGTGGTCAAGCTTCATTCTTTTGCATGTAGCGACCCAGTTTTCCCAGCACCATTTATTGAACAAACTTTCTTTGCTCCAATGCATAGTCTTTGCTCCTTTGAGGATGACTAATTTTTTAACCTCCAACAAACCAATGCATTCAGGTCAACAGTCTAGATGCCAGGCACTTGCTGGGGGTTGATCCTCACTCCTGATACCAGCTTATTGGCAGCCCCATTCTATATAACAGTGTGTATGGATAGGAGTTGGATATGCATGTGCACCATTCATTTTTCACAATTATTGTGTTTCACCCACACTCTTATGTTTATTATGGTACTATTTATAATAGCTAAGATATGGAAAAAACCTAAATGCCCCCAAACAGATGATTGGATAAAAAAGATATGGTGTATATACACAATAGAATACTACTCAGCAATCAAAAAAGATAAAGTCATGCCATTGCAGCAACAATTGATGAAGGTAGAAGGGATTATGCTGAGTGAAATGTCAGAAGACAAAAGAAAACTATGGTGGTTTCACTCATAAGAGGAATATAGGGAACCAAGCGAGAGGTCAGAAAAAAAAAAAAAGACAAAACTAGCAGGCAAGCTATAAATCAGAGACATTCTGCAGGAGAGGGAGAGGGATCAAAACGGGGGAGGGAAGAACACAAGAGACTATGGTGATGGTTCGCCGGCGTCTTGGTGATGGGAAATTTATGGAGATTACACCTGAGAGGAGAAGTCAAGCAGTGCACAAAAATGAACAATGATGTAAAAAAATATATATATTAAATAAAAAAAACTGTGTTTCAATAGGCATGAGAGCAAAGTTTTCAAGGTCTGAACCTTAACTTCACTGATTCATTGACTCATTAAAAAATTAGTGTCTTACTCTGAGACTACTTGAAGTTAAAAAATTTCAAGTATGTAGAAATAAACCTAACTCGGGCCTCCCCGGTGGCGCAGCGGTTGAGCGCTGGGTTGCGAAGCTGCCCGTGGCCTCTGCGGTGCCGGTTCGATCCCCGGCTGCTCCCCAGCCACCGGAGGAGGGTCCCACATGGCACGCAGACCTCTCCTGCCACCCGCTGCTCCCCTCAGCAGTGTGCTTCGGTCCTTCTGCCTGCTCTGCTCCCCGCTCTGGCTCTGGTGAATTGTCTCACCCTCCCGCGTTTCTGACTGTACCCAGTGCATGTATAAACAAAACAAAAACAAACAAATAAATAAATAAATAAAAACATGCCTCTATTAAAAAAAAAAATACTTAAAAAAAAAATAAACCTAACTCAAGCTGTGCAAGAATTCTACACTGAAAACTATAAATTGTTATTGCAAGAAATTAAAGAAATTCTAAATAAAATTAGCAGGGACTTGTCAGTTAATGGATTGGAACTCTCAATATTTTAAAGATGCCAATTCTCCTTAAGTTAGCCTATTGATTCTATGTAACACCAATGAAAATCTCAGCAGGTTTTTTTTTTTTGTTTATGTTGCAAACTGCTTCTAAAATTCATCTTCAGTTAGTAAACACTAACAAAAACAAAAAGATGCCCAAAAGATGTAGAAGAAAACATATCTTAGGCAGTTTTACACTGGTCTTCAAGTTTCTTTTCTTTTTTTTTTTTTTTAAAGATTTATTTATTTATACAGGAACTGGGGTATAGGCCAGAAGTGCGGGAGGGTGAGAGAATTCGCCAGAGATAGAGCGGGGAGCAGAACGGGCAGACGGTCTGAGAACACTGGTGAGGGGAGCAGCGGGCGAGACAGGAGAGGTCTGCCGTGCCACGTGTGTCACCTCCCTGGCAGGGAATGGAATCTGCGCTGCAGAGGCTGTGGGCAGCTTCACAGCGCTACTCTGCGCTCAACCGTCTATGCCACCGGGGAGGCCCTGGTCTTCAAGTTTCTAATGCAAAACTTGGCTACCTCGGGAGTAGATTCATCCTGGCATAACTTCTCTGTGTGCTTCAGAACAGAGACTTGAGGAAGTCAGGTTCTGGAAGAAGGAGTTAGATGACAAACTTGAGCAGCTTGTGTATGAAACTGAGGACCTGCTGTGTTATCAGACCAGACTGGAGAAAGCACTGGAGAGCTTAAAAGAGCCCCTGCATATCACTCAGACCTGCCTGGCATACAGGTAGGAGGGAAGGTTCCTCAAGTGAAGCATCTGTTGTGAGAAATGGAATGCCGGGCAGTAAAAGTTGATTTGCAATGTGGTAGATTAGGCTGAGGCAAAGGAGTGTGTCCTTTTAGACCTGGGCTGATCTTGGCATGCCGAGGGTGCTGGGCAGGGGAAGGAGCACTGGTTTTGGTCCATGTCTAAATTCCACTATTGACTAACTTGATTGTTTAGCTGAGGGTAATCAGAAAACTGCAAAATAACATTGAATTTAAGATAATTCCTTTTCTCTCACACTTAAGGGCTGTGGAGATAGTTCAGGCACTGGGCTTTCTCTCTCTCTCTCTTTTTTAAATACAAGAACTGGAGCGTAGGCCAGAGGTGCAGGGGGTGAGAGGATTCACCAGAGACAGAGTGGGGAGCAGAATCGGCGGATCTACTGAAATACTCTGCCAAGGGGAGCAGGGCGTGAGACAGGAGAGGTCTGCTGCACCATATGTGAGTTAGCTCCCTGGCCAGGGATCGAACTCAGACCACAGAAGTAACAGCGCTGAGACTTAACCCCTAGGCCATCAGGGAGGCCCAACTTTTTCTATCTTGTTGCTTTACTGCATGTGGCTTTTACTTCCAAGTTTATCTCATGACTCAAGATATCAGCTGGAGCTCCAGTCATTGTTTACATGCCAGCAAGTAGGAATAATTAGGGCTTGGCATTCACCATTTCTGCACGCTTCTCATTTACCAGAACTTAGTCATGTGGCCACACCAGTAGAAACTGGGAAATGGTAGTCTTTATAATTTACCAGTTACTAGAAGACAAGTCTGCCCCAATACACAGAGCCACATGGAAGCCTTTTGTAATCCAGAGAGCATGGTGAAAACATGCCTTTTTATCCTGAGATCCCTCCTACAAGGCCTATGACCGTCCTATGAGTGATCCTCTCTACTCTGGGGCAATGCTGGCTTCCAGACCTGTACCTGTTGCAGCTCTACTGGCATGCCTCAACAGATCTTCTTGCCCCCTCCAGCTCAGTGCTCCTCCACACAGACTGCTGAGTGAACTTCTCCAAATGTAGATTTTTACAGGTCATCTCTATACTTAAAATCCTGAATTACAACCCTGTGTCCTAATACCTTCAAGATAAAGTTCAAATTTCCAGCTTCACAGATAAGGTTCATTATAAAGGGCCTCCAGTGACTCTCCAGGTCCATAACTCACTCCCAACAGTGGGTTGTGCTTAGCTGTGCAGAACTACATGTAGTTTCCCAAACCATGACTATCCCTGCCTTTCCCTCTCCCTGGGAGGCCCTCATCAGTGAGCTTAGCCAGGACCCTCTGGAGCACTGGCAGCAAAGGGATGTAGAGATGATCAAAGAGGCCAATAGTCATGGGCTCAGGTTGCCTAAGGACGATTAGAATGTCAAGGTGGCTGAGCTGGTGGAGTATGTGACACTGTGTGTGGGGCACTCCGTCTGCTTTCATACCTATTGTTCCTGGCCACAACCCATGAAGCACTAATAATTACCCAATTCACAGGAGATGAAACCAAGGTACATCACATGCTACGTAACATGTTACATAACATGCTAAGGTCACACAGCTGGTGAATATGGAGCCTTCCTCCTAAGTATTATCATGCCAGGTGGAAGAGAACAATATATGGCAGTGACTGGTCAATTTGGGGAGTAACACACATCACATAGTGGTTAATGCATAATGCCCAGTTCTGTGATTTTAGGTAAGTTACTTTCCTTCTCTGAAACTCAGTTTCTGCACATGTACTTGAGAGGGTTAAGTGAAAATACTCATATAAAAAGCCCAATCACACAGTAAGTACTCAGTGGTGGGGGTAATATTAATATTGACATTATTATTATGAAGCATTTTTCTGGATTCAAATCCTTGTCAAAAATCAGGCCTGGGATCAAGGAAGGCATTCTAAATAGAAAGACGATGTTTCCAATAAATAGTTCAGAAGGAAATGCCTTCAGAACTGTTGGGCCATTGAGGGCAAAACTCTTGGCATTTTCTCAAGCTAAGTGACAGTCATTGATCAACTTTTCTTCATTGTGTTTTCAATATTTTCATGTCACATAGACACAACTCATGGGCATTCCTCTTCATATCATCTAGGCAGGTTGGGGGATCCTCAGACCAGCTCTCCAGACTGAGATGTCCAGATGTCAGCACCTCCCTCCAAGCATCAGGTGACCTGTGACTTTCTCTCCATCAGGGAGAAGCGAATTGGCATTGACTTGGTGCATGATGAAGTGGAAGAAGAGCTGATAAAGGAGGATGAGATCATGCAGGGCGTGAAGTCCCTGCTGACCCGCACTCTGGAGGAGACATCCGAGCAGATCAGGTACAGCTGTCATGTATAGCTTGAGTCCTACAAGCACTTTCCATGCCTGGAGGTGACAAGGGGCATTCAGAATGAGGCCTGGACAACCTCTTGTACAAGACAGTCGCCCTCTGGTGGTGGGTCGCCATGGGGCCTGATTTCACCTCTGATAAACCAGAGCCATTCTTGCCAGGCTGACCTCTCATATACTGTATGCTACCGCAGTGATAGCAGAAAATGTCACAGTTGGAGGGAGGGAGTTCAAGTTCAAGCTTGGCTATTTAATTTGTTACCAAGCATGCATTGTGTGTGTGTGTGTGTGTGTGTGTGTGTGTGTGTGTGTGAGAGAGAGAGAGAGAGAGAGAATTGGGATGATGGTAGGTGGGGAGGAAGTGAGTTAGCATGGCCACAACGTACCAGACCTAGCTTTAGTTTCACTTTCCAAGGTCTACTGAGAACCTGTTGGAACCTCCTGGGCATTTCAGATGGAAAACCCTGCTTACCTTCTCCCTTCAGGCTGAACCGCTCTGCCAAATACAGTCTTGAAAAAGACTTGAAGGACAAGTTTATGGCCCTGACCATCGATGATATCTGCTTCTCACTCAACAACAACTCTCCAAACATCAAATATTCTGAGAACGTCGTGAGGGTTGAACCAAAGTGAGTGGGCCCCCGATGTCCAGTGGTGTGGTCTTCCTCCCCGCTGGAAACGCCCCAGCATTCTGGCCCAGGGTGCGACCTAGCACGTGTTCTGACAGCATGCTGGGAGAGAGCGACAGTCAGGAGCTGGGTGCCTATACCTGAGATAGGCCCCGGAGGCTCCTTGGTCCTCCAGGCTGGGTCCACTTTAAAAGTCTTATAGAAAGTCTTTAAACCTTTGAAAAATATCCTATCACCTATTCATGTTTTAAAACAAGCAAAATAATGTAAAAATATATAAAGGGTAAGTTAATAATGTCCCCATAGCTATGTAACGTCCCCATTCTTATACCCCTGAGACACCCAGTGTTATCTGCATTCACACCAACATATGCATACACACACGCAAATATTTTTTAATGCTATGTACCTTTTCTGTAACATCTGATTTAACATTTTTAAGTAATAGTACATCACAGACTTATTTCATTCTAATTTTCAAAACCTTTTTGAAATCAAACTTTCATGAAGAAAAGTACACAAATAATAATGAACATGTCACCTAATGAAGTATCATGTTAGTTATCTTTTGCTGTATAGGTTACCCCAGAACCTAACAGCTTAAAACAATACATGTTTATTATGTCCCAGTTGCCATGGTGTTTCCTCAATTCTTAACTTTTTCACAGTCAATTGCCTGCCAAGGATAACAAGTTTAAATTATGCATATGCCCTGTCTGGAAATTAAAAATTGCCTTCAAAAATGACACCTATAAAGAAGCCAAAAAACTGACGGAGTTCTTTGTCTCTGCATGTGCTGGTCACAATGTTATGTTCCTTTCCTGTAAAACTGCTCCTATGGCTACACTTTGTAGAAATACACCCTACAAGGATGTTAAAGCAGCAGCTGGCTGGACCCCTTTCTACCCACTCTCCTCTTCTGTGTTAATCCTCATTTTTGACTTCCAAGAATACTTTTTTTTCTCTCCACGGTATTATCATTTATCAGTCAACAGATTATAACACATTCAATAAAACAGGAAACCATGAATCCTTACTTACATAAACAAATAAATGAATAAATCCCTACTTTAACAACACTGCGGCATCTCAATATAATGTTGATTAGAAGAAAACTCACACATACACAATATAGTGTATGATGCTGTTTAATAAGCACAAGAGCAGGCAAAACAAGGAAGTCAGGATGAGGTTACACTCCAGGGAGGAGAGGGGGAACACTGATAGAAAGGGGATATTGATCCAGGGGGATACTGATGGATAAGGGGAAGGGGTTTCTGTGGTGGAAGTGATGTTGGATTTCTTGACCTGGTTAGGGATGGTTCTCTGTGACTAGAGGCAGCCTCTGAGACAGCCCCAAGGACCCCCACTTCCTGGGATTCACACCTTTGTCTAATCTCCACCCTGTTGTGCCATGGGGTGAGCTCATTGACTTGTTTATCACAAACAGAAGTGATGAGATGTCATTTTTTGGAAATGGGCTAAAAGAAAACTGTAGCTCTCTCTCTCTCTCTCTCTCTCTCTCTCTCTCTCTCTCTCTCTCTCTCTTTCTCCTGTATCATGTACTGCTGGTGGGCCAGCTGCCATGTCATGTCCCTGTGGAGAGGCTCACATGACAGATCTGCCCCAACCCAACCTGTCAGCTTACAAGTGGGCCTCACCAACCCCCAGTCAAGTTTCCAGGTGAGACTGTGGTCCCAGAGACAGTCTGACTACCACCTTGTGAAGCGTGAGCCCAAGGGACCTAGCTAGGAGTGTTAGTATGTGTTATCCTTGGCAGGCAATTGGCTGTGAAAAAGTTAAGAATTTAGGAAATACCTTTTTTCTGGTTGGATGTCTTCTGTGGGTTGCCCGGCAGGGAGGGAGGCCCAGACTTCCGGAGGTGATTCCACAGAGGATGACTGATAGGCAATGCCAGGGCTCCCTGCCAGGTCTTCACGGTGGGTTTTGATGTTCTACCACTGCCTCTATCTCTTTCTTTGCCCAAAACTTAGTCCACATCTTTTTTTGTTGTTGTTGTTTTCTTTCTCAATGTGTTGCTGTTATTATTTTAAGGCTCAATTGCCCCTCACCTGTGTGAGCTTGACTAAGTTACTGCATCTTTCTGAACTCAGCTTTCCTCATCTGTAAAATGGAAATTAAAAAGCCAGTTCACTTGGCCATCACGAGGATGATGAGATGATGTTTTATAATGTGCCATTCCATCCTGGCACAGAGTGGGTAGGTTTCCCAAAGTGACAGCTATTCCCACTGACCCTGCTCCTTTTTCCCTCAGATGGGGAAGCATTCTAGGTGGATCTGATGGTGGATTTCCAGGAGCATGTCCCCCTCCCCACAGCTCCTTTCCAAGCCCAGATAAGCCGTGACCAATGCATGGCTTCTGTTTCAGCTCTGTGAGTCTGGAGGACTGGTTGGAGTTCTCCAACACCAACGTGGAGAAGGCTGACAAACAGAGGAATAACTCCCTGATGCTGAAGGCCCTGGTGGACCGAATCCTGTCCCAGACAGCCAGTGACCAGCGCAGGCAATGTGATGTGGTGGACACAGCATTCAAGAATGGACTGAAGGAGACCAAGGATGCCAGGGACAAGCTGGCTGCTCATCTGGCTAAGGTGAGCTCCCTGGAGGGAACAAGAACTCAGAAGGTTTTACTGTAGAAATCCAGAAAGCTTTCTGGGCCAGGCTGTACCGTCTGGGCCTATGCATTGGATTGGCTAAAGAATGTGCGTCATTCCCATCTCTCCATCTTAGCAGCAGGCGTTGGGCTTTTGGAGACTGGCGTGGGATGTGGTTCATTTCTGGATCTGTTTTGCCACTGTTGTTGCAAGGAACATACTTATCTCCATTCTGGGCCTCAGTTCTTCCCTTCTGCAAGACGACCATGTGGTCTCAGATATCCTTTGTGATTCAGAAGTTCCATGAGTTGAATGCAGCCAATTGCTCCAAACCCATCAGCCGCTTTGGTATTGTGACTGCTTATCCTTCCAGTAAACTGGCTCTAAGGGGGAGGAAAAGGCCCTGATTCGTAAAATTTGCAGATCTCTGTGGTGTAAAAATGCTTTCTACATGGTAGATGTCTAGCTACCCATGGTAGATTTCTAGCCTGGTGAAAATCCTGAATATTGAACAATAAGAGCCCAAAAGAGTTGATTCCAGCAATCCTCTCCAGCAAACACTCCCAGGTCCTGAGCATATGTGGCCATCCACAGGCTAAGCTCAGGAACACTGACAAGTAGGGTCTAGACTGGAACTGAATGTAATAAGCTCAAATCCAAGCAGACCTCTGAGTGGCTTCAGTGCCTCCCTCAAGTTTTCTGGGCCTTCTGCCTCACCTTTAACAGAGGGACAATAAAAGCTACCTATTATCGCCAAAGTTAGACAATTCCTTGCTTTTTACTAATGGTGAAATCAAAAGGTAGGCAGTAGAAGGAAGGCACATCACCTGGCAAGGTGTTTTGCTGGCAACCGGTGACTAGACCCCAAATCCTTGTTCTCCTGTAGGCCTATCTTGCCCTCCTGGAATCCAGAGTGTAGTTGTAAGATAGTACTTATTAAAATAAATCACAAGAAAATTTTACCACCACTAAGCCATTGAATCACTGAGCAGTAGGGGAAATCAGACTTCTCATCTTCCATTTTTCTTTTTTTTAAAGATTTATTTTATTTTTTTATACAAGAGCTGGTGCGGGAGGGTGAGAGGATTCACCAGAGTCAGAGTGGGGAGTAGAACAGGCAGACGACCAAAATACACTGTTGGGGGGAGCAGTGGGCGAGACAGGAGAGGTCTGCCATGCCATGTGGATTTCTCCCTGGCCGGCCAGAAATCGAACCCATGCTGCAGAGGCTGCGGACAGCTTCACAGTGCTGCGCTCAACCTGCTGTGCCACTGGGGAGGCCCCTCAATTTCCATTTCTAGCAAAAATTCGCAGAGCTGGTGATGGTCACATCCCATGAATTTTACTGGTTTAGTTACACATGATAGATCCAAATACCGCGGGCCAAGTACTTTCTGCAGAAAATAAATGAATAACCATAGACTTTAAATAACTACATCTTCTCAAGCTCTGTAAATATCAACTAAGTCTCTTTCTGCTCAACCATCAGCACCTGTTAACACTTCTTAGCCAATTCCACTTCAGGTTGTATCGAATTAGTGTTTTCCCAACTTTTGGAAAGTATCCTCACCTGCACTTATTATTTGAGTACTCATGGAGGCTTTATTCCTTACTTGCTTCAAACTAGTATCAACTCCTGAAAAAACAACAGCTGAGCAGTGTCAGAGACACCTGCCACCTCCTGAAGGGGAAAGGAAAACCACTAAACATCACATGCCTTGTTTTTAAATTGACAATTGATGTTGTTCCTGAGGCCCCTAACTCTTTAAGCAACTATTCTTGCTGAAAGATTGGTCGTTTCAAACAAATTTAAATTCCCTGTTCATCACTCCTCAGCTGCTGCAATCAGGGATGATTTAATTAGTGCCCCATCACGAAATGGCTAACAAATGAGCCACTTTGATTGCAGTTTCATATTTGTGAAGAAATTCTGCAGTGATGAAATATTCTGCTTTCAATGCCTGAGTTTTCTTTTTTTCCTTTTTTTTTTTTAAAGATTTATTTATTTATACAAGCACTGGTTACAGTCAGAAGTGCGGGAGGGTGAGAGAATTCACCAGAGACAGAGGGGGGAGCAGAACAGGCAGACTGATGAAGTACACTGCTGAGGGGAGCAGCGGGCGGCAGGAGAGGTCTGCGCGCCATGTGGGACCCTCGCCCAGCAGCCAGGGATCGAACTGGTGCTGCAGAGGCTGCGGGCAGCTTCGCAGCCCAGCGCTCAACTGCTGTGCCACCAGGGGAGGCTCTGTCTGAGTTTTCTTATCATTGCTCTCCTGTGAGGTGGGAGCATGGCGCTGAATGCTTAGTCTAGTAAAGTTGTGTTGTGTCCTTTCAGCACAGCTACATACAGTGTCACTGAACGTAAGCACGGTGATTTGCTCTCTGATTAATAAAACATACCCCTCACTATAGCTTAATAGGGCAGCATGTGATGTCTGTTGCTCTTGTACATTGGTAATAAAAAAATAGGATGTCACTGTAGAATGAACATAAAACACTTGAGGAAGCCATCAGGTTATGAGCATGTCCCTGTAGTGGTCTGGGCAACAGCGCAAAGTTATAGAGCACAGCACATTGTGTTGCAGGGTCTTTGTGTGTGTGTGTTGCAGATTATACAACTCTGCAACACTGCAACACTAACTCTGCTGTTGTAGCTCAAAAGCAGCATGGCTGTGTCCGATATGACTGTATGGGTGCCAATATTTAAATTTTATGTCATTTTCACGACACAATATAGTCTCTGTAGGGTAAGTAAAGTATCAGGCTTTTCTGCCCTCCCACCGTTAGGATTGATGATGGATCCTTGCGGTCCTGAATGCATGCCTGATGGCGGGCACCTGGAGTAGGGTGTGGGCATAGGTAGATGGGATTCACGTGGGCTGAGACTGGGCTAATAAGGGCGGTGTCATGGGGACGCCAGCAGGAGCAGAGATTAGAGAAGCAGAGAGAATGAGAGCGAAAGAAAAGCAGAGCCACCAGAGTAACGCCAGAGAGCTCAGGTAGAATGAAGACTTGCTGGGGCTGGGAGGCCTGCCAGCCTCCCGCCGCACCCCCCACCCCGCCCCGCCCCAGCACCCCTGCTTGCTGTGTACCTGGTAAATCCCAATAAAAGTCTGAAAAGCTGAGGGCTCCAGGACTCCTCCTTTACCCCATCTGCTTGGATCATAGAGATCCTGCTCTGTGTCCTCCTGCCGCTACAGTTTCCTTTTGATTTTTCCCAATCATTTAGAGATGTAAAGACCTTTCTTTTAAGAGAATGAAAAGATAAGCCACAGACTGGGGGAAATTTTTGCAAACACATACTTGATAAAGACTTTCTTTTTTTATTGATTTACTTTTTAATTTATATCTTTTACAACATTGTGTAATCCCCATAAAATTCCTACCACCAACTCACCCATGAACCATCACCATAGTCCCTTGTGCTCTTCTCTCCCTGTTTTGATCCCTTTTCCTCCCCCTCCTTTGCAGAATGTCTCTGATTTATGGTTGCCTGCTAATTTATTATTATTATTTTTTTCTTGATCCTATTAGCGAAACCATTTGATATTTTCTTTTTCCTTCTGGCTCATTTCACTGAGCATGATCCCTTCTAGCTCCATCCATGTTGCTGCAAATGGCATGAGTTTTTGATAAAGACTTTCATCAAAAATGTACAAAGATTTTTACTTATTATAATCAACAAGCAACTATAAACCAGAGATACACTGGGGGGGTGGGGAGGAGAGTGGGATCAAAACAAAGGGGTCGGGAATTGTATGGGGACTATAACCAATGAAAATGCATACATTGTGCAAAAATGAAAGATGATGTAAAAAATATATAAAATAAAAAAGTAAGTACTTCTGGGGAAAAAATGTACAAAGAACTCTTAAAACAACAATGGGAAAACAATTGAAAATGGGCAAAAGACAGGAACAGACTCCTCACCAAAGAGTACCTACAGATGGCAATTAAACTTATGAAAAGCTGTTCAACATCACATGTCATTAAGGAATTTCATATCAGAACAACGAGCTACTGCTGTACACCTATGGAAAGATCTAAAACATTGACACCACCAATTACTGACAAAGATGGGGAGTAATAGGAACTCTTATTCATTGCCAGTGGGAATGCAAAATGACCCAACTGCTTTGGAAGACAGTTGGCAGTTTCTTGTAAAACTGCCCAAATAAGCTGCTGTTCCAGTCTAGACCCTACTTCTCAGTGTTTCTGAGGTTACCTGTGTGTGTTCACATATGCTCAGGACTCAGGGGTTCTTGCTGGAGAGGAAGATTCCTGGAATCAACTCCTGTGGGCTCTGATTGTTCAAGATTCAAGAATTTCGCCAGCCTCATTGTTAAATGGGTAGCTAGACATCTGCCATGGTGGAATCTCAGCAATCAGCAATCTCACTCCTTGGAATTTACTCAAATGTTTTGAAAGCTATGTCCATGCAAAAGCCTGCAGGTGGATATCTATAGGAACCTAACTCATAATTGTCAAAACTTGGAAGCAACCAAGATGTCCTTCAAAGGTGAATGGACAAATTGTGTTACATCCATAGAGTGGAATATCATTCTAAAAAAAGAAAAGAAACGAGCTAGCAAAACACAAAAGATATGGAGGAACCTTATATGTATATTGTCAAAGGAAAGAAACCAATCTGAAATTTATACTGCAAAAGTGATAATATGTGGCTCCACTATATGATAATAATCTGGAAAAGGTTAAGACTATGGAGATCTTTTTAGTAAAAGATCAATGATTGTCAGGGCTTCAGATGAGGGAGGAAAATGGTGAATAGGGTGCACAGGAGGGCTTTAGAGCAGTGAAACTATTGTATATGGTACAGCTATGGTGTATACAGAACTGTGTTCATATATACTGGGTGTGCCAGGCGACATATATGGTGCAGGGTAAATGGTTTTCCAGGCTTTTCTGCCCTCCCACCATTAGGATTGCCCAGCCTGATGGGGCAGCTGCAGTTGTCACATTGTTGCAAACTATCTTGTTTACTTCTGCGGTCCATGGGAGGAGTGTTGAGATAGTCACCAAGAGAAGAGAAACAGGAGAAGAGGCAGGAGAGAGAAGGGGAGAAAGAAGCCAGAGAAGCCCAGAGTGAAGACTTGGTGGTGGTGGGGGGCTTGGAGGCCTACTGGCCTCCTGGTCCCCCTGGCACCCCTGCCTGCGTGTGCCTATTTGCCACACTACATGTAAAGCTCAATAAAAGCCTGAAAAAGCCACCGAGGGCTCCAAGACTCTCCTTTACCTGTCTGCTGGATCTCAAAACCTGCTCAGTGGCCTTCCTGCCACTACATATGGCCTTATCCATTTGTGAAATCCATAGAATGTACAGGACAGAGTGAATGCTCATGTAATCTATGAACTGCAGTTAGTAATAATATACCAACACTGGTTTAGGAATTGTAACAAATGTACCACATCAACACAAAATGTGAATAATAGAGGAAAGTCTGAGTGGGGAAAGAAGGTATATGGGAACACTTTTACTTTCCTACTCAGTTTTGCTGTAGAACTAAAACTGCTATAAAAATAAGTCTATCTAATAAAATATTATTTCACGGTCTGTACAAGAACAGGTGGCAGACTGGGTTTGGCCCATAGGTCATAGTTTGATGATTCTTAATCTAACCCATAGTATTAGTAGTAGTGTTGAAAAATGTATTTTGGGACCTCCCCGGTGGCGCAGCGGGTTGAGCGCTGCGCTGTCAAGCTGTCCGCAGCCTCTGCAGTGCCGGTTTGATCCCCGCTGGCTGGCGAGAATCCACATGGCGCAGCAGACCACTCCTGTCGTGCCCGCTGCTCCACTCAGCAGTGTATTTCTGTCTTCTGCCTGTTCTGTTCCGAACCTGCTCTCTCTCTGGTGAATCCTCTCACCCTCCTGCGCCTCTGGCCTATACCCCAGCTCTTGTATAGAAATAAATATTTTTTAAAAAAGTATTTTGGATATCTTAAGTGTTTACAAAATTTAAGAGAATTTTACAATTTACTTAAAATATGTACTTGAATAATTGATTTAGGCTTATGATTTTAAGTTGAATGTTATTAAGTTTGAAGATTGCTAAATATTTGGGAGCATTTAAGATTAATCATTTTTACAAGTTTGGAAGATTGATGAGATATTTTAAGGACTCTAGAAGGCCTTGTTTGTTAAGGCAATTCAAGCATTTTTAAAAGTTATACATCAAATTTATAAATGCTGCTTGAAATAAATGTTTAATGGATTTTAATTAAGTTTGAAGTGGAGCAACTGCTAATCTAAATCAGTTTAAAGTGATTAACATTTGCTAAACTTAAAAATAGTATATCTGTGAACTGAATGTAAGAAGAGCTTAATAATGTTTTTAAAAAAGGCTTAAGATAATCAAGTGCAATATGTGGATCTGGACTCTAATTTGCATAAATTAACTTTTAGAAAAAAGGGGAACAATCAGGGAAATTTGAACACTAGATATTCAATAGCAGTAAAGAACCATTCTGAGAGCAAGGTGTTGTAGCTAAATTAAAAGGCAAAAAAAAAAAAGAATGCTCATATCTTAGAGATATGTACTCCAGTTTTTAAGACTGAAATGACATACTATTTGGGATTTGCTTGCCAAGCTGTCAAGCTGACTGGAAGGGGTGGGGAGCAGGGGTGCTACATGACATATAATGTATATTGTCAGCATATATCGCATATCGGCTATAGATTGATCACTGCTTTCATTGATAATGGTACATGAGATTCATTTTATTATCTTTTTTTTTTTTAAAAAGATTTATTTATTTATTTATACAAGCACTGGGTACAGTCAGAAGCATGGGAGGGTGAAAGAATTCACCAGAGCCAGAGCAGGGAGCAGAACAGGCAGAAGGACCGAAGTACACTGCTGAGGGGAGCAGGAGGCGGCAGGAGAGGTCTGCAAGCCATCTGTGACTTTCGCCGGTGGCGGGGGATGGAACCGGCGCTGCAGAGGCTGCAGGCAGCTTCACAGCCCAGTGTTCAACCACTGTGCCACCGGGGGAGGCTCTTATTTTATTATCTTCCTTTGAGTATATTTGGAATTCCTATGATGCAAAGTTCAAAAACCAAAAAGCTTAAGGAAGAAATAAAATTTTAACTAGTTTCATATTAATTCAACCCCCCTAGTAACTTTTTTTAAAAAAAGATTTTATTCATTCATTTATACAAGAACCAGGGTATAGGCCAGATGCACAGGAGGGTGAGAGGATTCACCAGAGACAGAGCGGGGAACAGAATAGGTAGGCTGATGAAATATACTGCTGAGGGGAGCAGCCGGGGAGAGGAGAGGTCTGCCGTGCCATGTGGGACCCTCACCGGCTGGCTGGGATTGAACCGGCACTGTAGAGGCTGCGGACATCTTCACAGCGCTGCGCTCAACCGCCTGTGCCACCAGGGGAGGCCTGATCCCTAGTAACTTTTAAGTCCTGCTTTCTGGGTACAAAGCCACTGTCAAAGGAACCATCAAAGCTCAGATTGAACTGCGCACACTTTTTCAGGCCCCTGGGACAGGTGAGGCATGGGTGGATAGGCTGAGTAGGAAGTAGGGTGCTTTGTGCTCATGGCACTTTGTGCCAGGGTGAAGAGGCAGCCTGTTTTGCTGAGGTCTACTCCAGGCCATTCACAGGGGATGAGGCAACAATGGTCAGTCCTGTTCATTCTGTCTGTGAGGTTGGGTGTGTTACCTGGCCCACCAGCAGTTACTGGTTCAGGGAAGAGAGATCAGCCTCATTCTGGGAGCCTGCTTGGGTAGAAATCTGAGGTCCCCTCTCCCTACTTACATGATCACAGCAGACCTCCTTAGAGTGTCTGCCATTGAGTTTTGAGGAGTATAACCTGGCCTCATCTAGTCTCATCCTTTTTGTAAGGTCATGGAAGAGATTGCTTCCCAGGAAAAAAATATTACAGTTCTTGAAAAAGCCATTCTTGACCAAGAAGGACCTGCCAAGGTGGCTCACACACGCCTGGAGACCAGGACACATCGGCCTAACGTGGAGCTGTGTCGCGACGTTGCTCAGTATAGACTGATCAAGGAGGTTCAGGAGATCACCAACAATGTTGCAAGGTAGGAGGCAGCCAGAGGGGAGGGTCACTGGGGGCCATTCAAACCTGGCAGGTAACCAGGGGCAGGGCAGTGCCATCGTGGGAGAAGCCTGCCAAGCATGCACGCACTTGGATCTGTAAGTTTGAGGAGTCTTTTTTGCAGGGGTCAGTCTCTACCAACTCCAGCCAACTGGGAAATGGATGCCAATGCTTATGTTTTCCCAAAGAAGTCCAAATCCAGATGTGTGGGTAAAAATCTGCAGTTTTAAATGCTGGACATTTATGGGGTTATATGTCCTGTAATCTGGCCCTTAGTGTCTGGTTTGAAATCTCTGCCTTGGGCCTCTCTGGTGGCGCAGGGGTTAAAGTCAGTGCTATCAAGGTATCGCCAGCCATGGCAGGACGAGCTGGATCCCTGGCCAGGGAGCAACCCCCATGGCACAGCAGACCTCTCCTGTCTCGCCCGCTGTTCCCCTCAGCAGTATATTTCAGTAGATCTGCCTGTTCTGCTTCCCACTCTGTGTCTGGTGAATCCTCTCACCCCCACTTCTCCCCACACCTCTGGCTTACATCCCAGTTCTTGTATGCATAAATAAATAAATTAAATCTTTAAAAAAAAATGAAATCTCTACCTTGAGGGGGAGAGCAGAAGACATGTCAATTTGGCTTCTGCACTGAATACTTTTTTTTTTTAAATCCTGAAAAAGAGGTGCAGAGAGAGAAGTGACTCCTTTTTATTTTTTCTTTTCTCCTAGATTAAAGGAAACATTAGCCCAAGCTCAGGTGGAGCTGAAAGGGCTGAATCGTAGACAGCTTGCCCTGCAGGAGGAGATCCACATCAAAGAGAACACCATCTACATCGATGAGGTGCTGTGCATGCACATGAGGAAGTCCATCCCCCCGCGGGATGGGGACAGCCAGGGGTTGTGGGCCGGGGGCCTCTACCCTGATGCTGTCTGCTAATCGGAGGGCTTGTTCAGATGTCAATAAACCATGTCATAAACAATAATGAAGGGCGCCCAATTCCAGTCTGCTTTGTCAGGCTAAGGTCTGGCCTGAAGGCTTTATTCTGTTGCTGCTGCTGATGTGGTGGTGTCCTGACAGTTCACTTCCATATATGAGCACAGGCCTGCCTGATAGTATTATAGCAGTTTGGGGTTTTGGGGGAGGTTCAGGAGGTTCGCCAAGACATCTTAGTTCAGATTCATTTCAATTCAGTAGTAGGGCTGGATCTTCTCTTCAGATCATGCCTATCTTATTCACAAGGGGATGCAACATTTCTATTTTTTTTAAGATTTATTTATGCATACAAGAGCTGGGGTACAGGTCAGAGGTGCGGGGGGGGGGGGTGAGAGGATTCACCAGAGACAGAGCGGGGAACAGAACAAGCAGACTGACTGAAATACACTGCTGAGGGGAGCAGTGGGCAAGACAGGAGAGGTCTGCTGTGCCATGTGGGTAGCTCCCTGGCCAGCCGGGGATTGAACTCGTGCTGCAGTGGCTGTGGATAGCTTCACAGGTTGCGTCTTAACCCCTTGCGCCACCAGGGAGGCCCATGGACGCAACATTTCTCAGTGCCTTTTCACATGCAGTGGCCTCTCTCCTGAGTGAAACAAAGAGGCTAGGAGAGGCCAAAGAGACCTTCCAGCCCTTGGTCGATCTGGTGGGGGAACGAAGAGCGGGTGAGCCTGCTGTGGTCCAGGGTTGCCAGGCACCAGGAGGGCCTCTCTGCTTCACAAGCTGGGCTCCAGGGCACGGCGTGTCTGCAGTGGTGGGGGCCCTGGGGGACAAGCTCTCAGTGAGCTCCGGGAAGGTTGGTAATGGACTTGCTCCATGACAATGGCACTTGGTCACTGTCCAGGGTCGTACTTGCTGCCATCTGGCGGAGACAATGTAGTTTAATTCAGAAGAATAGCTCCCCAACGTCGCTTTTCTCCACATGAAACTTTGGTTGTCTAATTCTCCGCCGTTAGCGGCAGTGTGATTTTCCCTCTTCCCGGTTGTTAATTTTGTCATTGGATAATTCCTTATGCCACTGTCACTCTGGTTTGAAAATCTCACACACACAATTGCTGTGATTTCTAGCCCTGGGGAAATGCCAATACCAGTCATGGCCTCAGAAAAAATTCCTGAGATTCCCTTGAAGACAGAATATTAGAACATTAAAAAAGTTCCATATGCAATTTCTCAGGCAATTGAACAGTCCACTCTTGCACATTGGTGAGAGGGTGTTTGCTAAATGAATGCCTGTAAGGTGCAGGAAACAGGCTGGTTATTGTTCCCTTCATCCATCAAAACAAAGAAGTGATGGATTCTTGGCTAATTGGCTCCTAGCCTCGCTGATGGCAGTGGGAGTGGGGAGGGGAGCTCCCTCATCTGGGAAGTAAAGCCCAGGCTTGTATTCCTGAGAAAGTGAAAAGCCAGCCTGTGCCACGTGTGTTACGTTAAGTCAGTCGGTCAGTCGGTTGATCGATTGAGGTGTTGCCCGGTGATTGGATTTGTTCTTTTCCTGCATAGTTACCCAAAGACAGATTGATGCTCAAAATCAGAAAACTTAAACATTTAGATTTGGGGTCAGTGTTTGGCAACACATTCGCTCAGGCCATACCTATTACAGGTGATCTTCCCAGCGGCATTAGGACCCAGCTTTGGTTCTGTCTGGGGGCCATTTAGAAGTAGTTTTTACTTAGTGCCCGGCCTTGATTCGTTCATAATTCAGTCCTGCTGTGGCTGATGTAGAGTTGCCTTGGCCTCGGGGCATCCCAGATAATCAAATAATGGCTAATAATGACCATCTGTCACACTGCACTGTAGCCCACAGTTCACAAAGTGACTTCCCATCTATTTTCTCATCAAATCCTCAGAACACCTCAGAAGGGGCTGGTCTTGTCCCCAGTTTCATTTTACAGATGAGATGTAGTCGTTGAGGGCAAACCAAAAAAGGTTCAAATCCTGACTGTCATTTACTGTGCCACTTTGGACAAGTTACTCAACCTCTCTATGCATCTCATTTCCTGCTGCCCACACTATCCTTTTCTGGTGTGGACTTGCCATTCCAGGTACTGATATAAAGGAGCTTTGCAAAACTCTCATGGTTTCTGATGGGTCAACAATACATCCAGGAATGTCCTCTTCTTGGCAAATATAGATTACTTCCAGGGACACATCTCTAGATGCAGATTTCTTCCTATCAGGGAAGGAGATACGTGCCAAGATTAAAGGTTTTAAAGATTGCTGTCAAGTTTCAAATCACTGCTTTCTAAAAAGTCTGCACCGGAGTCTTAGCAGGGAGTTACGTAAGCCACAGCCCAACACGTGGCACAAATAATGAACAGTATGAGGATCACACGCCAGCTCTGGTCTGTAGCTCCGTATGTGTCGCTTTGGGAAAGTTCATCAGCATCTCTGATCATCACTTTCCTGATCTGTAACTCAGAGGAAGAATATGGGCAATTCGGTGGGTGTTTGTGAAGATAAAATGAGACCTTGATTGTAAACTACCTAGTACAGAACTGTGTAGTAAGTGCTAAATAAATGGTAGGCAGCATTGTTATTTTAAGCAAGTAGTTTCTAATATGCTAAAAGGAGGCATCTGTGAACTAAGAGGAAAAATTGAAAAGTAGCACCAGAGCTTCAAAGAAAACAGATTTAAAAATCATTCATCTCATTTACTGAGCACCTGTCATGTGGCAGGTGCCCCAGAGAGACAGGGAAGCTAGAACGACAGAGTCGTGCCGTGATGGAGGCAGGAACAGGTGGCTGTGAGAACAGCTGTGAGGATTCCTGGAGGGAACGACACTAAAGCTGAGAATTGGGCGAAGGCGGTAATAGTGGCAACAAACGTTACCCACCAGTGAGCTCCTATGCAACGTGATGGGAATTAACATAGTCGAGAAGAAGGGTAGGAAGGCAGACGCAGCAAGGGGGAGACTGTGCCAAGAAAAAGAAACTTGAAAGAGCAGGGCTCTATTGGCCAGTGCAGATGGGGGAGGGCAGAGGTTGGAATCAGAGGCTCCAAGCCATGGAGGAGGGCCAGTAGTGCAGCTAGACATAACCAGAGACCAAGATGAGAGGCCTGACTAGCAGAGAAAGCACAGTCCAGACATGTCTGGGACTTAGGTGTCTCGGTGACCCCTTAGAAATACGGGGCGAGGGAGAGAGAGGAATCAAGGCTGGCCTGTTGGCCCCCAACTGAGAGTTCTCACCACACTTGAACTAACTTCCCAGCCACCCCGGTAACTTCTTCCTTGAGAAACGCACCCCAATATCTATATCGTCGTATCTCATGTGTTCCACAGTCATGTACTTGATACGACACCCACACCCCCACACCCCTGCCACCACTCATTGGTCTAGTTGAGCTGTTCAGAGTCGGCCTCCTGGGAATTGGGATTTTAAAAGTGGAAACATGGAGACTGGCAGGGATTTGAGGGCCTGGGGAGGATCACGAAGTCTTGTGACTATGATCCTGTTAGCTGCCCTGGGTCTGCTCACGCAAAGGGTTGAACAGCCATTCTTTCTGTGAGATGCTCCAATGCACCCCTTTTCTTGACTCAGACACCCAGAAGCTTGTTGCTATTACACTTGCCCCTTTAGGAACCGTAACTGGTAGACATTGAAGGAAAGAGTGAGTGGCTTTGCTGGGACCCAAGAACTCAAGCAGGGCTCTAGGTAGGTGGCAGGGGACTTGTTGCTTATGTTGAAATTCCTGAACTCTGCTGTGCACATTACCCTTGGGGGGCCTGTCTCTCCCCAACCATAGCATTCAGCTGGGAACATCATATTTGCATCACTGGCCCCGCCCCTCCCCTTGATGGGCCAGAGCGAGCTGTTAATGGAAGCAGAGCCAATGAGCTCCTCACCTGAGGAACCTGGACTTGGGACTAGGATATTTCACTTCCCCTGCCTCCCCTGCAGCTGCTCTCTTGGATGGAGATTTAGGCTTCAGCATAAGGATGACAGCTGCTGTCTCTCATGGGACAGGAAGCAGGAAACTAGTTTGCAGCAAGAGAAAAATTAGAAGCCGGCACAGCAAGAGGAAGAAAGAAGAAAGAACTCCCTGCAACTCTCCCTTCCTCAGCTCCAGGCTGTTTCTGGGGCTCCCGGGTTCCGACAGACAGTCAAGCACCCTCAGATGGCATTCCCCTTTCTGATCACTGATACCCAGTGGCTTTTGCGTGGCTGCCACCCAAGTGAGTTGTAACTTGGGTCATGCTGCTTGACTGGATGAGTGTGCGGAGACAGGTGGGCGATGGCGGTGCCCCTGAGTAGGATCTGATGGAGGAGTAGACATTTGCTGGGTAGAAAGGGAGTGGAGCATTCCAGGGAGAAGCACAGCATGCACAAAGACAGGTGTAAAGGGCAGGACTGGACACAGTGCAGGTTTTCTGATCCCATGCAGACCGGGTAAAGGAGGAGTCAGAGTCCTCAGTAGTTTTGCTGGTTTTTTATTTGGGATTCACCAGGCATATGGCAGGCAGGGGTGCTGGCTGGGGGGCTGGGAGGCAGGCAGGCCTCCCAGCCCCCAGCAAGTCTTCACTCTATCTGGGCTCTCCGGCCTTCTCTGCTTCTCTTTAGGCTTCTGCTGCTGCTTTCTCGGCTTCTCTTTCGGCTTCTCTTTCAGCTTCTGCTGCTGGTGTCCCCGTGACGCCGCCCTTAAAAGCACAGTCTTAGCTCAGCTGAATCCCATCTACCTATGCCCACACCCTATTCCAGGTGCCCGCCATCAGGCATGCATTCAGGACCGCCAGGATCCATCATCTATCCTGATGGCGGAAGGGCAGAAAAGCCTGATATTTTCTTTACCCTACAACAGGGGTCTCAAACTGCTGAATCGTTTCCCAAGAAAGGCATGTGGGTCCCTGTATAGGACATTATAATCTCAAATCAAAACCAAAGAGGACTTGTTATATGGTAATCAGGATATACCACTGGTAATCTCAACAATTATGACAACCGTTAACATGCTCAGTGCTTATAATGAGTTTATGCAAACTGTTATTATCCCTGTTTTTACAGGTGGGGCAACCAAGGCTCAGAGGCATCACACAGAGAGGATTAGGACCCATGCAGGCCAGCTCCCGCACAAACACTCCTGAAACCTCATGCCCCACCATTTAGTATCAAAGAGAGATTTTTAGATGGAGAAACTGGGGGCAGAATTAATGACTTAGTGACTCAATGCCATAGAGACTGAGCTTAAGTTTCCAAATCAGACTTGAGAGCTTAATACTTTGATCTTGGGAATTTCCTGTGATGACCTAAATTCTATTCATGGTAAGCTTGGAAAGAGGTTGGCAACCCCAGTCCCAGGTGAATACTAAAAAAGCATGTTTATGTCAGGGAGCCATAATTAGGGACTGATTTCCCAAAGGCAGAAGAGTTAGGGAAATTGTGAAATCAGTAATGTGAACTGATCTGGTATCTTGGTTTCCTAACCACCTACATTTGTGGGAGCGGGCTGTACCTGATTTGACTCCAGGGATACCTCTGGTCAGTAAAGAACTGAGGCTCCTGTGCACACCTTGGCTCCATGCTCTTGGACAGCCACCCCATTCAGTACCCCAAGGCAGAGGAAATAGTGTTCCACTCTTGCTGCCTCACGCAGGAGCCATGCCCAATGCCCAGGGTCTTCCTTGTCCACCTTCCAGAAGACTCCACCAGTTAATTCATTCCCAGCTTCCTTGCAGCTAGGGGTGGCCATGTGACTCAGTCTGGCCATGGAGGCAAAAGCGAAAGTGGACTGGGGGCTTCTGAACATGACTTCTGACACTGGCACTGTCCCTCACTCCACTTCCTCCTGCCTTAGCAGGGCCAAGGTGTTTGAGGTTACAGCAATCTCTAGACAAAGAGTTCGGGGAAAGACCAAGAGGCCAGTCCCACCCCTGGGGAGTCCCCAACAGAATCTGAGTCAATTAACTCTAGACTTTCCACTACAGAGAAAATTAATCCCTTACTGTCGGTGCTGCTGACACTTAGACTAGATGATAGCCCTGTCTAAGAGCCGGCGCTGGGACTAACCAGCTAATGCAAGGACTAACTTCCAAGGACTAACCAGCTAATGCAAAGTTTTAATTGTTCTCTCTCATTTCCACCTCCTCTCCCACCTCCCCCTCCTTTTGGACTGAACCTGGTGTTGAACAAAATCTAGCAAAAAGGATGGAGAGCTCCTCTGGCCAAAGTGGAGTCCTGCCCACAGTTTGCCACAGCAGTGTTCCCCAGGAGGCTGCAGAGAGAGTAGTTAGAAACCACTGATCTTACCCAAAACAGAGGCCTGGCAAGCACCAGGCTGCACACTAGCAATCTGGAGCAGGGGTGCCGGGGCACAGGGCTCCCACTCATACAAAGGCTCTCATCCCTTCCAGCAGAGCTTTACAATTCGTAATGTGTTTTGCCAACAGGATCTCAAAGGCAGAAACCGGGGCACAGAAACGTGAACTGGCATGTCAGAGGTCACAGGCTAATGAATTCCCAACGCTCTGGATCTCAGGTTTTCAGATCTGAAACCTCAAAGTACATCCAGGAATTTTGGCAAGTCTTAAAAAAATGAAAATATTAGGAAGAATCTCACAGACATCCTAAAGTGGGGGCGGATTTGTTTGTTCATCTAACTGTAGTTGGGTTGCTATGCTCCCCTGTAGGGAGGCAAAGCAGATCTCACTCTCACCAGCACGGCCCCCTGCACAGGAGAAACCAATGAGTCTTTTGTCACTCAGAAAAAGTATCCTTGCATCTATCACACACCAGGTCTGTGCCCACAAAATATGTGTGTGTTGCTTATTCATTCACACTTTCTAGGTTCCAGTGCACGGTGCCAGAGATTGCGCCCCGCACAGAGATTTAGAGGCGAGTTAGCACTCCCAAGGCTCTTGAACCCAACCCAGAGGCAGACAGCACACAGAAACAACAGTCAATTCAGGGGAAGTGCTGTGATGGAAATAGACAGGGTGATGTGCTAGTGAGTGACAGGCAGTGGCCACTTTAGATTGAATGTTGGATGGTGGGAGGAGGCTTCTGATGAGCTGACAGCAGAGCTGAGATGAAAGTGACCTGAAGGATCACATGAGTGTCTGGGGAAAGCAATCTTGCCTGGTCTTTGCAATGAACAAAGAAAAGGCCAGTGTGGGTGAAGAATAGGGGAAGGGCCTCCCCTGGTGTCACAGTGGTTGAGCGCTGGGTTGCGAGGCTGCCCGCAGCCTCTTCAGAGCCAGTTCGATCCA